>NW_027507791.1:83403138-84885638 GCF_037356315.1 Lithobates pipiens
CCATTGCAAAGAACAATACTGTAGTGGGAGTGTTTTTGGCATAGAGCTCTGTGCCCCCGAGGACTTTGTAAAGTAAGCCAATAGAGATTTTTTTTTGGTTTTAGTGATTTCAGCATGGCATGCTTCCCATACACCTGTGTGTTTGGCATCCCGCACACACTTAAAGGAACTTTTTTTTTTTTTTTTGGGTATGAGTAGCTTTATAGTGTATAGTGCCTTGAAAAAGTATTCACACCCCTTGAAATGTTCCACATTTTGTTATGTTACAACCAGAAATGTAAAGTATTTAATTAGGATTTTATGTGATAGACCAACACAAAGTGGCACACAATTGAGAAGTGGATAGAAAATGATAAATGGTTTTCACATTTTTTTTACAAATAAATATCTGAAAAGTGTGGCGTGCATTTGTATTCAGCCCCCTTTTCTCTGATACCCCTAACCAAAATCTAGTGAAGCCAATTGCCTTCAGAAGTCTCCCAATTAGTAAATAGAGTTTACCTGTGTATAACTTAATCTCAGTATAAATACAGCTGTTCTGTGCAGCCCTCATAGATTTGTTAGGGAACCTTAGTGAACAAACAGCATTATAAAGGCCAAGGAACACATCAGACAGGTCAGGGATAAAGCTGTAGAAAAGTTTAAACAGTGGGTTAGGTTATAGAAAAATATCCTAAGCTTTGAACATCTCATGGAGCACTGTTCAATCCATCATAAAAAAAATGGGAAGAGTATGGAACAACTGCAAACCTACCAAGACATGGCTGTTCAACTAAACTGACAGGCCGGGCAAGGGGAGCATTAATCAGAGAAGCAGCCAACAGCCCCATGGTAACTCTAGAGGAGCTGTAGAGATCCACAGCTCAGGTGAGAGAAACTATTAGTTGTGCAATACCCACAAATTTGGCCTTTATGGGAGAGTGGCAAGAAGAAAACCATTGTTGAAAGAAAGCCATAAGAAGTCCTGTTTGAAGTTTGCGAGAAGCCATTTGGGGGACACAGCAAACATGCGGAAGAAGGTGCTCTGGTTAGATGATACCAAAACTAAATTTTTTTGGCCTAAAAGTAAAATGCTATTTGTGGATGAAAACCTTGCACATCACCCCGAACACACCACCCCTGAAACATGGTGGTGGCAGCATCGTGTTGTGGGGATGCTTTTCTTCAGCAGGAACAGGAAAGCTGGTCAGAGGTGATGGGAAGATGGATGGAGCCACAAGACAATCTTATGTCGCGTACACACGATCAGACTATCCGGCGGACTGTCCGAACGAGCGGACCTGCCCAAACACATGACTTTTTCCGGCAGACTAGGTCTATCCACCGTACTTTTGAAATGAACAGACTTGCCCACACACACAGAGGAAAGTCCAGGTAGCCGGGAACCAGCGAAGGAATCGTCGCTGGCCCTGTCACCTGGTATGGAGTTAAAGGGGAAGTCCTACTCCAAAAAAACAGCGCGGGGGTCCCCCCCCTAGGTCCATATCAGACCCTTATCCGAGCACGCAACCTGGCCGGTCAGGAAAGGGGGTGGGGACGAGCGAGCGCCCCCCCCCTGAGCTGTACCAGGCTGCATGCCCTCAACATGGGGGGGTGCTTTGTTGATGAGGACAAGGGCCTCTTCCCGGCAACCCTGGCCGTTGGTTTCGGGGTCTGCAGGTGGGGAGCTTATCGGAATCCATGAGCCCCCTTTAATAAGGGGGTCCCCGGATCCCGGCCCCCCACCCTATGTGAATGAATATGGGGTACAATGTACCCCTACTCATTCACCTGTGAAAAAAAAGTAAAAAAAACACAACACACAAGGGTTAAAAATAGTTTATTGCACAGCTCCGAGGGTCATCTTCCGTCTTCGGGGGTCTTCTCGCCAGACTCCTCCACTATCTTCTGCTAGCTCTTGTACTAGTGGAGGAGCCCGGCTTTCTTCTTTGTCGCCGCCCTCTTCTTCCGACTTCGGGGGTCTTATCCCTCTCTTCGGGGGTCTTGTCCCCCTCTTTGGTTCTTCTTGCCGGGCCTCCGTGCCTACTTCTAGCTCTTTTACAAGCGGTGGCCCGGTCTTCTATCGCCGCCTTCTGTTCTTCTCTTCTTGAGCTGTTGACTCGTCACTGTCTCTGGCCACAATGACAGGCACACGGTGTGCGGTGACTTATATAGGGACATCGCTGGGTGATGTCCCTGCCCATTATGATGTCACAGTCCCAGAGGATGCTGGGACTGTGACATCATAATGGGTGGGGACATCACCCGACAATGTCCCTATATATATATATATATATATATATATATATATATATATATATATTGTAATATTTGGGGGTTATTTTAGCTTAAAGGTAGAGCTTACCAGTGAGCTGGATCCACACCAGATGTCGTTTAAGGGCTCGTAGGCCCACTTTTATTAAAGAAAGAAAAGTCAGATAACAAAATAGTTGCCCACACAGGGGTTTCAGCTTTCCACAGCAGTAATGTATGTAGAACCAAAAATACCAAGCCACCTGGCTCTCTTTAGCAGCACTGCTGCTCAGACTTCTGCTTCAGCCCTCTTGGCTCTTTAACAGAGTTCCCGTACACCCAGTACCTCAGCACTCTTTAACAGCTTCTCTTTCAGCCCACAAGCTTGGACCCTCTGTCTACTCTGACAGACCGACCTGTGCAGACATGCACACTTCTTCTCCCTTACACGCCTGGACTCCTCGGGAGGGTGGAGCCCAGAACCATGGTGTTGGCTTTGTTTTAAGCCCAAGACCCACCTGTGCAATCATCCAGCCAGACTGCTGGCTGGTCCCAAAACCCGGTCCCAGGATTGGAGATTCCGTACTACCACATATCCCCCCCCTTTGTTTCGACCCAGAGGGCGGAACACCCAAGTTACTTTTGGCACCTCTGTGCCAGATACCATTTACAGAAGTACCCTCCTGTCCAACCTCGCTTCTCCTAACGGGGAACTCCACCCAATGCCTCCTTTGGGGTCTCCCTCTAAGCCTTACTGTCACTCTGCTATGAGCTTTGATGCGACCTTCCCAACTTTTCTTCCGAGTGAATTTCCATAAGCACTTCCTCTCCTGAAATCTAAATGGGTTCCCGTTGGTCTTTCTACCAACCCTTCTGCCTCCACGCTTCAGTTTCCCAGGTTTCCCCAAAACTCTCTCAGCAGTACTGTTCTGAGACTGTAGGGGGCCCATTTCTATAGTGTTTAGAACGGAAACCCACCTCTTATTTCTGGTACCTGACGCAGCAGTCACTAACTGATTACCAGGTTTACCTGTACCTTTGGACACCACATTATCATGTACCATTAACACATTATTTGGTTCATCATTGACAGACATATTCAAACCAACATTAGACCTCTCAATGTTGCACATGTCACCAATGCCTTTTTTTTTTTAAATTTGCTAGGGCAGAGTCTGCAGAGGGCACACATACCAGAGGGCCGCCATCACCCACAGGAACCTCACAGGACGCCACCTCCCCTGGGTTCACCCACTCTGCAGGCAGCTGTCCTACCACTTGACCCGTTCTGATGCCATCTGTATTTTTATCCACGCTCCTTGCCCATTCCCCTGTCCTGGGGACCTTATTAGGTTTGTCACCTAGACCAACCACTGGACTGGGGACCCCAGTCTCTTTAACCACCTTTGTTTGAGCCCTGGTCAGGATCTCTGTTGCTTTCAGGTCCACACATGGCCCTTCCACCTCATGTGGTTTTTCTACTGGTGCAGTATACACGCCCTTCACCAACTGACCAGCACCACACTGGACCATAGCAGCAGAAATGCTTCCCATCTGGCTGTTAGGAGGTGTAACCACAGGCAATTTAGGCTTATTTTCAACTTCTCCAACATCTGTCTCAAATATTTCTTCTGCACGTAGTCCAGCAGCATACGTAGCAGCAACTTTTAACAAAAGTAGCAAATTTAGGAATAAACCATTCCTGTCCTGTTTTGCTTTGCTCTGTACAGCCTGCCATACAGTGCTCCACCTAGTGGTACTGCGCAGTACCAGCCCATCAGACTGTGGAGGAGACACACTAGTATAGATTGGCTGTACATCCCAAAGTTCAAGCATCTCTTTTAATGCTTCAGTTATAAACCAGGCCCTTGACTCCAGACCTAAGTCCTTCCTGGGAATTTTCATGACACTGGGGATGCAGAGAGACTCACTTGCTGAGACTTGAAAAGTTGCAATGGTTAACGGAACCTCCTCCCGGCTGGAGGTAAACACAGCCTGGTGCTCCACCAGAGCGCTGCCAATTGCTGGACTCATACCCAACTTCTCAGGCTCAGCATCAGTGAACTGCTCCAGAACATTACCAGTGACGTCACGTTGACACTCCATGTCAACCTCAGTTTTGTGGGTCACGGACAATGTCTCTGCTGTGCCCTTATTTGGTTCATCCTGCTCACCAGGGTTAACCCCTGCAGCAGCCACCGCGCCCTCAGGTACAAGCTGTTCTGTAGCCCCTCCTGCTGGCCCAGCAGAAACCGTGTCCACCTTATCTTTGTGCATAAAAGCCTTATCTATCAGGGAGATAAGATTTTTGCTCCAACTATCCCAATCTGTTGTATGTGCGCTCCCTTCTGCGGTACTCCTCAGCACCGATCCATCTGCCCAAGGAGACACATAAGAACAGACTGGCTCAGCTGCAGACTTATTACACCAGTCATTGTAAATCACGTCAGACTGTGGTAGCACAGGTTGCAATACACCATATTCACCACCTTGCTCAGCTTGCATTTCATAAGCCTCACACACCTTTGCATTTTTCACAGGTTGTGTTAATCCACCATTTACCTGCACATTTTTAGTACTAGCAGCTTGCACTAACACATTACCATTACATGGTACAGTTCCATTCTGTCCCACCAGAGTGACATTGCAGTTGTCCAGGGCAACCTCTGACTCCAACACATGAAGTTCCCTGGAGATTCCTGTGGACAACTGTGCTGTCTTACCACCAGTTGCTACAGGCAACGGCCCATTTTTGATAACCTCAGGTTCTTTCAGAGCAAAAGTTTTCCCAACAGCATTAAACTTTTCATTAACAGTAACACTTATAGCATTTTTCGCATTTGTAGGCTGTCCTAGCCCATGGTCAACTTGAGCCTGATAGTCATTAGACACAACACTTTTAGACATCAACACAGGTTCTATTTGGACTTTAACCCTTGCATTCCCACTATATAGGGAAAAGTCATTCTCAAGTGCACATTCAGTGGCCCCACTAACTGGGGTCACTCTCACATCGTCATGGACAGTCTCGTAACCAGTCCTTTTACACATGAAATCAGCAGTTCCAGCCATCATTTCATTAAAGACAGTCTTACCCACCGCAGTAGTTGGGGTCACCATCTTCATTTGAGTACGTCGTCTTATGCACCAGTCCTTTGCTGCACTTTTACTGGCCAACTCCTCCTGGTGGCCATGGGATGAAACTACAGCAGGCATCTCCCACCGTTTAGCATCCCCTGCAGGCACAACAGGAAACTTCTTGTTGCTAGGGGTGACTGCAAACATATTTTCACCGGAATCTGGGCCTACAGACAAAACTTTCTCAGCAACATTATCTCCAGCCGTATTCCACAACCTAGGGCAAGAAAACATGCCATGCCCCAGCTGGCCACATTCCAGGCATGGTACTGGACGATTCTTTCCCAAAGCGATTCTCTCCTGGTGATTCCCAGCTGGCCGAAATGCACAGGCCTCTTTGTGGGGACGCTGAACTAAACCTCTACTGCAGCTCCTTTCAGGCATAAATTTCACTCCGGTTGCCATGGGAGACCGCACTCTCCCAGCAGAACTTTGCTGGCTCTCTCCAACATGAAAAATTGGCTCCTCCTTAAGCTGCTTTCCACGATCCTTATTAGACATAGCCCATGGTACAGCGACAGCCCGACTGGCTTCCTCTGCGTTGCTATGGGAAACCACTCTCATCCTCAGCCTTTGATCAGCCTCTCTCCTTGCATATCGCATGGGCTTCTCTCTGCTGGATCCCATCTCATGCTGTGACACATTCACATCTTTCACAATAGCTGTGGTTTTAACTGCAGCAGCTTTGCCAGAGGCAACAACAGCCCTCTTCCAGTTATGGACATCCAGCGGCTTTCCCCTTGCACTGAGGGTTGGCTTCCTTTCCTCTGTAGCTTGGTCCAGTGCTGCTAAATGCCGCTTGCACCAATCCACTGCAGATTCAAATGCTGGTGGACTCTCCATAATAGCAGTCACCTGTGCACTCCTTGCACCAGTGTTGCTAGGGACAACCCCAGCCCTTTTTCTCCTTGATACACTCTGATCAGGTATGTATGGGGCTCGTTCGGGCGGTAACAACCCCTCCAACCACAGAGCTCTGTCTCTTTTAAAGCAAGTTGCTTTTCTCTTCATGCAAGCTTTCCTCACCTGCACATTGCACACACTGATTGTGCTGTCTCATGCACACAAACACAGTTCATAGCAGGAGAAAAAGAAAAAAAAAATTTGACTTTTCATTCACAGGTACACCACCTGCAACACGCAATGCCTTTTGCCTGGCTGCACTTCCACACACAGCCAATAGTTCCTGACTTGAACTTACTGTGGAGCAAGGACCCGGATTCCACCGTCTTCTGCCCGCATTCGAACACCACTTGTAATATTTGGGGGTTATTTTAGCTTAAAGGTAGAGCTTACCAGTGAGCTGGATCCACACCAGATGTCGTTTAAGGGCTCGTAGGCCCACTTTTATTAAAGAAAGAAAAGTCAGATAACAAAATAGTTGCCCACACAGGGGTTTCAGCTTTCCACAGCAGTAATGTATGTAGAACCAAAAATACCAAGCCACCTGGCTCTCTTTAGCAGCACTGCTGCTCAGACTTCTGCTTCAGCCCTCTTGGCTCTTTAACAGAGTTCCCGTACACCCAGTACCTCAGCACTCTTTAACAGCTTCTCTTTCAGCCCACAAGCTTGGACCCTCTGTCTACTCTGACAGACCGACCTGTGCAGACATGCACACTTCTTCTCCCTTACACGCCTGGACTCCTCGGGAGGGTGGAGCCCAGAACCATGGTGTTGGCTTTGTTTTAAGCCCAAGACCCACCTGTGCAATCATCCAGCCAGACTGCTGGCTGGTCCCAGGATTGGAGATTCCGTACTACCACAATATATATATATATATATATATATATATATATATATATATATATATATATATATATATATACTCGCAGTCCGGCGGACATATTTTGGTGCAAAAGTACTTTCTTAGTCCGCCGGACTTTTGGGTAAAAAAAAGTCAGCCGGAGCCCACACACGGAGGGATTTTCCGGCAGACTTGAGTCCGCCGGACTTTTCCACCGGATTGTTTGATCATGTGTACGTGGCATTAGAAGAAAACCTGCAAAAGTCTGCAAAAGCTTTGAGAGTGGGGTGGACGTTCACCTTCCAGCAGGACAATGACCTTAAACATCCAAAGACATGCAGGTAGGTTAATTGGCTTCTGTCCAAAATTGGCCCTAGTATATGAATGGGGACCTAGGATTGTGGGCTCCTTGAGGGTAGGGACTGGTGTGAGTGTGCAGTGTACAGGGATGGGGACAGTTGTAGACACTCACTCAGGTTGAACTGGATGGACTGGTGTCTTTATTCAACCTTACTAACTATGAAACTATGAAACTATGAAACATACAGCCAGAGCTACAATGGAATGGTTTAAATCAATGCATATTTATGCGTTAGAATGGCCCAGTGAAAGTCCAGACCTAAATCCAATTGAGAATTTGTGGCAAGACTTGAAAATTGCTGTTCACAGATGCTCTCCATCCAATCTGACAGAGCTTGAGCTATTTTGGAAAGAAGAATGGGTAAAAATTTCACTCTCTAGATGTGCAAAGCTGGTAGAGACATACCCAAAAGAATTGGAGCAAAAGGGGTTCTACAAAGTATTGATATAGGGAGACTGAATACAAATGCATGCCACACTTTGCACATAATTATTTGTAAAAAATTTGGAAAAGCATTTATCATTTTCCTTCCACTTAACAATTATGTGCCACTTTGTGTTGGTCTATCACATAAAATCCCAATAAAATACATTCACGTTTTCGGTTGTAAAATGAAAAAATTTGGAAAATTTCAAAGGGTATGAGGGCACTGTATATATAGTAATTACTCCTAGAATATCTTTGTGTCAAACAGTGACAGAAAAACATTTTGATCAAAGATTCAGAACAACCATGTAACAAGTGAAGTTGCATTGAATTCAGAACTCCTGATTGGCAAGCTTGTTTCAGGTCAGTGACTGAGAAAGTGCTGCATCCAGTAAGCCACAATGTATCAATGGTAATATCTATTAATATTTAATATTGAAATCAAGGTATAAGTTAAAAAAAAAGGTTAAAGTGTACTATATCTATGAATTTGTGGTTTTAATTGCTGTTTGTGATCCCACTGGGGAAATTCACTCTCTCTATTTAAAGTGGTGTTGCCACCAAAAAAAAAAAAATGTTAAAAATTCTTTAAAAAAATAAAAATAAAAAATAATTGTAAAAAAAATGTTTTTTACTCACCTCTAAATACCTGTTGCTAGGGGGGTCCTTCATAGTCTGCCTTCTTCCTTGCCGGGGCTGGTGACATCACTTCCCCTCGCGCTGCACAGTCACCTGGGACCTGTCACGTGTCCCAGGTGACTGCGCGGCGTATCATGGCTCACGGCGCCGCTCGCGCATGCGCAGTGGGTGCCCGGCTGTGAAGCCACAGCCGGGTGCCCACAGTACGAATGAAGCGGAGCGGGGAAGGAGGGGGGGCTTCGTTCCCCCGCATTGCTGGACCCTGTGACAGGTAAGTGTCCAATTATTAAAAGTCAGCAGCTGCAGTATTTGTAGCTGCTGACTTTTATTTTTATTTTTTTAGGGGGTACCCCACTTTAACTTGATGATCATTGTGACCAAGAGAGAAATGGATGAGGAATACAACAGGTTACCATTGCCACCAGAATATGAATAAAAGGGAAATCATCAAATGGGTACCCCTGTTTTGGTGATAGTCTACGAGGGGATTTCTCCTCATTTTGGAAAGTTTTCTTCACCTCCTGTTTATCAGCAGAGCAGAGAGTAAGGTGAAACCTCCCAAACTGGACACTACAAGAAGAAACCTGACCATTCTCTACTTGTATTCAACTGGAGTGTAAAGCAAATAAAAGACAGGCTTCAGCTTAAATCCCCACCCATATGCCACACTCCTCTGACATGTTTCACCCACATTGGAATTATGACCTCTAAAGCTCAATGTGGATGAAACATGTCAGAGGAGGGCACGACCAGAGGAGGGTGTGACCAATGAGCAGGGATGTAAGCTCAATCCTATCTTTCAATTACTTTACAATGGAGTTGAATTCAGTGTGTGGCAGTACCTGCATGCAATATTATATCTTGGAGTGAGATGTGCTTTATCTCTGTCAGCACCTGAATACAGAGTGTAAACCTGGTAGACTGATACTGCAAGCTTGGAGTAGTACCAAACTGTCATCACATTCCCTACTTAAGTCAAAACTAAAAAATTTCTTTAGATCCCCAATAAAGCTGTAGTCCAGCCAGGAAATACCCCCATAAACCATCCCCCCACCCCCTTTACCTAACTGCCACAGTAATAGAGAAAATCGAAATGGCCCATATACTCACCTGATTCTGTAGTCATGTTGGGTTTCAAGTCCTCTCTCTTTTAGACTGCAGAGTAGAAGGTTTCATCTACAGGTGCCCATTTCTCTACCTGATGACATGAATAATTCTCATTGGGTCCATCGGCAGAGTTCTCATTGGGTCCTGAAGACTCTAGCAGCTGTGTGGTGACTTCATAACATGGGCAGTGACAACTCCAGTCAGTGGAGCATTGACCTTCACTCCGACAAGAGACACCATATAGGGTAAATTATAATGGCACCTCAATGCACCTTGCCAACAGATGTTGGCTTGATGGAGGGAGAGATAGTGGTAGCATTAAAGTCTTTATTGATGGCACAAGATACTCAGACACTGAGGGTTAGGCAGGCCATGCATTATTATTGTAATTTTTTTATCATTCAACCAAAAACAAAATCATTGAACAAAAACAAAATGTGCTGATTCCCCTATCCACATATTCTAGGTGGAATCCCTTTTGCTGTGCTATTGTGTTCTCACGACAGGAAGCCTTCCCAGCCGTGAAAACACATCAGTCTTGCCAGCTAGATTGTTTGGGAAAAACCCAACAGGCTGGCTGTTGAGAAGTACAAACAACCAAGGTGCCCATACCTGGATCGAAATTCAGCTGGTCCCTGCATAACTGGCTGAATTTTGGTCAATGTTCAGCCGACTTTAGAGACACTGATGATGTTCAAAGTGGTTTAAGACCAAAGTAAGCCTAAGGCAAAACTCTTAACCCCCCCCCCCCCCATCAGTCATCTTAAATAACAGGCATGACAGTTTAGCATTACTAACAGCCAGGCTTCCTTTTTTTTTTCTTTACTAGCACCAGCAGCCAGCAGCATATAGATCATCAAATATTGCATTTAGGCCTTAAATCTCATTTTTGCCTTAGGCTTTACATTTTGCTGGGACAGTTTTGACTACAGAGCAAATTACATTTAAATTAAGTAATCAAGCCTACAGCTACAACACAATGCAGACTATAGAAGAGTTAATACAATTTCCGGTCATTTCCTGCTGGTACTCAGGCTATAGATACCTCTAAAGGATTACTGCCAGCTTTAGGCTGTAAATATGACTCTGTTGTGCTTCCTATGCTCCAGCTGCAGGGTTGATGGAATTATCACTTCAAGGACATCCATGTGATCTTTGTAATAAGAGAAAAAGCATGGTAACATGGACTGTATTAGCATGTCGCCTTGGCACTTGGAAAGAAAAGAGCTCATTAGACACCATTGTTATTTGTAATTTTAGGCATATGACATGCCACATCAGACAGGGAAGTTTAAAAGAGGACTTTGCTGTTAATCCTCTTCCACCAATTGCCTGCGATATGATTTTTGAAATCACTTTCCTGTATATTATAATAATTTCTTGGGATCTTGCTTCTTTTTTCTTTACTGTAGCTATTGCAAAATAGCACACACAATCCCAAAAAGTCTCAAAATATTGGACAGACCTATAAATAATTATAAACCATTATAAATGTTAAAAAATGATACTGGTGAATTGTATTATATACAGTATTATATTGTGTGTATAACTACAGTACAATCAATCACAAATGTATCATTATAGTTTTGGCTTTATGCATTTTGGCAAGGTATTAATAAAATGAGGTTGATATACCAAGACACAAAAAAGTGGTTCAGTGCAATAAAAAAAAAAAAGTGAGAGTTCAACCAACACATTTTTCTCATATTGGACAGAGTGGGTAGGGGTTCGAATTTCCTTCAGCTTCAGCGACATATCGGGAAGTAAGTGGAAAACTCCTCAATGTGAGAGCAAACCCCATCTTTGACAGTTTATACAGGGGCAGGTGTCTCCAATGACCTCCCCCCGTTCAAAAGGATTTTTCCTTGTCCTGATATTAACTACTATGTAACTATGTAACTATTATCAAGACATGGGCTAAGGGGTAATCTCATCTGCAGCAATAGAAGACTTATTTAATTATAAGGCTGATCAGGCTTTGGAATTCTCTGCCCATGGGCTATCAGTATATGGAAATAAACATTTGGCTTTAAAACCTTTTTTTAAATAAATAGCATCTATGTTTGGGTATTAACCATCATAATAGTGACTTGTCCAAGGATATGTCTAATTTCAATTTCTAAGACTCCTTCAGGGCAAACTAACAGGTGCTCTGCTCTGCAAAAAACTACCCTCTGTCTGCTTCAGTGCTCCATCAGGATATGAAGTAAATACCTAAAGTTCCTCCCCCCCAAGATGCAGTGCTCCGGACTGAGCAGCCAATTATAAGGTCTGTTAAATCCTGATGGACTTTAATATTTTTTAACCATCATTTTTATATACAGTAACTATGTATAAAGTATGACCCATTACTACAAACTCACAAATTATGGACCAAAACCTATGTCCTATCCTTGATGTGTATAGTACCGAAAACTGGACTGCTGTATACATGTCAAATATAATTCAGAGGATAGGATAACTTGATACAAGACCTTCAAGGAAACAGTTGGTCTTTCTTGGGAAGCCCGTGAAATAGAATGTCATATGTATGAATACATTTTAAGGACACCTCTTAAAATGTACTCTTCATTTTCTTTAACAAACTTATGCAAAGTTCATTAACAATTAAGGTTATGGATTCTGCCCTTCACTTGTGATCTTCCCTGTTAGAGGTCAGGAAATCAGCTACTATAGTACTGACCACACTGTCTGGTCACAAAGAGATTTATCTTGACAATGGACCTAAACATGAATTAAGCAGGCCAGTCCGGCGCCAAACCCCATTCATAGAATCCCTCTGGTTTTCAAAGTTTATTATCTTCAGCTCTGTTTTCCTCTATATTTGCCAGATGTCCATCTGTAGTCATGAATTACCATCAATCTTACCAGTTCAAATTTTCTATTCTCTCAAATTGATTGTATGTAAATCAAAAGCAATGTCATACAAGTCCATATAGATCATGCTAAAGGGACTATTCAGATGAACAGGAATAAATCATAATTGAGATTTAATCTTTTGGGTGTGCTTGTACCCAAGGTATGCATGTACAGAATGCATTTTTTTTCAGAAGTGAGATCCAATCTCCATGTCTATGAGGTTTAGGGTAATGAGCAATCACTTTATTTTTTTATCTGGCTATACAAACTTGATGTTTTTGCAGGCAATGACATGTATTATAATAGTAAAAGTCAGCAGCTTCAGTATTTGTAGCTGCTGACTTTAAATTTTTTGGTGGGGGGGGGGCTGGAGTTCTGCTCTTTAAAGTGGAACCAAACCCATTGATTTAACTGTTTCCAAAAACAGTTTCATTGAAAGAATTCTGTAAATGATAGCTGTCACAGTTGCTTTTGCTCACAACCAAACCGTTAACCTTGAAGAGGCTGGTGTCATAACTGATCACATGTGTAGAAACTGCAGATCAAACAGAAGCCAATATGGCAGCTTCCTTGGCTGTAAGGGAGGGGAGGGTTTAACTCTGCTTTAAGAGACTTGACCCAAGTATTTCACTCTACTATAGTAACAGATGTCCAACTGTCTGATCGGTGGGAAGTTTGTCCCAATGAGTAGAATTTTGTATTCATTATGCCTCCTTAATAGCCATCTCTAGGAAAGCCTAAATGACTCATCCCATCTTTCGCCCTCAACGCTTTATACATTTTCTTTAAAATAAACTTTAAACCAATTTTTTTACTCACTGTTCACAATCACATTGCCCTCCTCAGTGCCTCATCCAGGGGTGGGAGGCCATTTAGGACCCTGACAATAGACAGCTGATGGGAAGTCAATGCAAATTGGAATTCCAACCATGCAGCGACATGATCACGCAAAGAAGGACCCTTCCATCCACTCTCCAGTCCTTTGTCCTTTTTGAAATTCCAAATCAAGGGCTAAAAGTCCTGCAAATACACATATATACAGTTATCCTATTTTATTATGTTCCGTGATCCATAATAACACATTTATCTATGCCCTGAATGTAGAATGACGAATCCATTGACTTGATGAATTCTGCTAATCAGGTTTTGCAATGGTGATGTGCGATGATTGTCTTTTCTCTGAAGTTCCCTGAAGTTCTCTGAAGTTCCCCACAGCAGTTTGTGTCTCTTCTACCTCCTAATGGGATAAAGTGAAAGTGCATCTGGTTCCCCCAATTATTTGTCATTGTACATTATATAGAATATCCATATGAGGGGTGTCCCATCATCAAAGGATCAAACTTGGCAGAAGCAACGGATATTTGAAATATACATTTTTGCAAGGAGTTGATCATTAGTTTATATTAATTTACATTCTTCACCGAAGCCTGTACAAATGTAATAATAAAATCTTGCTCAAATTTATTGTAACAAAATCAAAAACTAGCAGCCTGGAGTATTTTTTTTATGGCACTTGGATCTCAGCACTGTATACTTTTGGCAAGTATGTGGAGGAATAAAAAAAAATTAAGTTAGACTATTTTTGGCATCTTAAAATAGAACTAAAGGCAAAACTTTTTTCCATTTTGGATATAGCAAGGGTGGGTTATAACCCATGTCAGATATTTTTCCGCCATCTGTGTCCCATTGCAGAGATTTTCCTTCACTTCCTGTCCCATAGCCAAACAGGAAGTGAGATCCCTGCAACATAAAGGAATTCCTTGGGGACCCATTGGAAGATTGCCCTGCTATTACTTTTCTGGGGACAACCCAAAATGTGGGATTTTTTACTTTTAATGATAATAGTAAACAGGACAAACAGAGAGGTTGAAACTCCTTAACGGGGGGTGCAGACAGCAGTAAAAATGGACAATCTTTGTAATCCTTCTCCACTCTAGCCAACATTTTTTAAAATGTTATTTATATTTTAAGTCTTCATGGTCCACTTAACTGGAGATAAAGTAGGGTGTGTCCTTTGCTTGTATGAATTGCGCTCAAAGGTCTTTTTTATCTTAGAAAGTAGGGAGGTTTGGACTAGTGATCTTATGGCTGGAGGAGAATTTATTGAGCAGTAGCAAGAGATGTGCAGCAAGCACAAATCCACAGAAGGAATGAAGCAGATGAAGGAAGATCCTTGCACTTTAGATTCCCAGGTACAGGTTCCATTACAGCACGAAGAGCAGCGCAGAAGTGACATTACAAAATCTCACTCCAAATCTCTTTTTTTTTTGCAGTCAGTATTTATTGAGAATTTTACCAATGTGTACAACAAAACAGGTGTATAAAAATGTTTAAATATGCAAAAACACTCCAGATTTTTTAAGCCTTATCTAGGAGTCATTGGCTCCCACTGCTGTCACTCACAGCCAGTGAGGCAGTAGTGCAGAGCAGGGCTGAACCATGCTCTCTGTCTTATGGATGCAGAAATTTGGCTTGTGAGCGAGCATGCATGTTTGCCCCCACACAAAGGCGGAATTACCAGGGTCGCAACAGTTGCAGCTGCAACAGGGCCCTGGCATTCCGTCACTGGGGGGGGCCTCAGCGGGGTTGCTATTCACAGGGCACTGAACGGAGAGTGTGTCTCTCATGTAACAGCAGCACAGAGACACAGGCATTGACGTTTTACTTCCCCCTCGTCCATCCTCTCTCGCTCGGGATGGCACAGGACACCCAGCTGATCTGCTCCCCCTCTGCTCCCCCTTCAGCCCCCTCTCCTCTCCTCTCCTGGAGGAGGAGATAGAACGTCAATACTGGTGTCTCTGTGCTGCTGTTACATGAGAGACACACTTTCCGATCAGAGCCGTGATGGGTACTGATAGGGGACACTGATAGAGGAAACTTATGGGCACTGATAGGGGACACTGATAGAGGACACTGATGGGCACGGATAGGGGACACTGATAGAGGGCACTGATGGGGGACCCTGATAGAGGACACTCTCTATAGGGGACACTAATATGAGGCACTGATAGAGGACACTAATGGGCACTGATGGGCACTGATAGGGGACAGTAATAGAGAACACTGATAGGAGGACACTGATGGGTACTGATAGGGGACACTGATAGAGGACACTGATGGGCACTGATAGGGGACACTGATAGAGGACACTAATAGGGGGCACTGATAGAAGGCACTAATAGGGGACGCTGATAGGAGGCACCGATGGGAGGCACTGATTGGATTTACTGATAGGCACTGATAGGGGACACTGATAAGGGACACTAAGAAGGCACTAGGGGGCACTAGAAGGCACTAGGGGGCACTGATAAGGGGCACTGAGAAGGCACTAGGGAGCACTGATAGGGAGCGCTGAGAAGGCACTACAGGGAGCTGATAGGGGGCACCGATGGGAGGCACTGGTGGGCACTGATAGGAGGCACCGATAGGATTTACTGATGAGCACTGAAGGGAGGCACTGATAGGGGGCACTGAGAAGGCCCTAGGGGGCACTGATATGGGGCACTGAGAAGGCACTAGGGGGCACTGGTAGGGGGCACTGATGGGAGGCACTGGTGGGCACTGATAGGAGTCACTGATAGGATGCACTGATGAACACTGAAGGGAGGCACTGAGGGGGGCACTGAGAAGGCACTAGATGGCACTGATAGGGGACACTAATAGGGGCACTGATAGGGGACACAGATAGGGGTCACTAAGAAGGCACTAGGGGCACTGATAGGTGACAAGGGGGCACTGATAGGGGGCACTGAGAAGGCACTAGGGGGCACTGATAGGGGAACTGAGAAGGCACTAGGGGGCACTGATAGTGGCACTGGTGGGAGGCATTGGTGGGCACTGATAGGAGGCACTGATGAGCACTGATAGGGGTCACTAAGAAGGCACTAGGGGCACTGATAGGTGACAAGGGGGCACTGATAGGGGGCACTGAGAATGAACTAGGGGGCACTGATAGGGGACACCACTAGGGGCACTGATAGGGGACACTGATAGGGGCACTAAGAAGGCACTAGGGGGCACTGATAGGGGGCACTGATAGGGGGCACCGATGGGAGGCACTGGTGGCCACTGATAGGAGGCACTGATGAGCACTGATAGGAGGCACTGATAGGATTTACTGATGAGCACTGATAGGGGGCAATGATAGGCGGGAGTGATGGGCATTGATGAGCACTGATAGGCAGAACTCATAGGCTGCACTGAGGAACACTGATAGGCAGAACTCAGACAGTATTGATGGGCACTAATGGACAGCATTCTAGAGTACTGATAGGTGGCATGGATGGATGGTGTTAGGGGGCATTAATGAGCACTGATAGGTGGTGCTGATGGGCACTAATAGGCTGAATTAATGAGCACTGATAGGTAACACTTGTAGGTGGCATTGATGGGCATTGATAGGCAGCATTGATAGGCACTGATAGGCAGCATTGATGAGCACTGATAGGCAGCATTGATGGGCACTGATAGATGGCACTGATGATTGGGGCACTGATTATCAGTGTAAACAATTTACTGACATTCTTGACAGTTAATGGCAGTCCTTTCCTAACACAGACACAGCGTGGGAGGAAAAGGCTGTGGATAACCGGCAAGTCTGTTTACATGTGATCCGCTGACATCACATGGTAAAGGGCCATTGTGATTGCGCTGGATGCATATCCCAGGGGGCATGCGGGAAGCACAATTTTGGGAGGATGTCCATGGACACCCTCCCAAAATTGGAAGCCCGGGGCTCGGATGGGGTGGCCCATCATGGTTTCTTGCACCGGGGTCCTGAAGGTTCCAGTTATGCCTCTGCCCCCCACAGCAACTGCTATGGATTCACTCGGAAAGAGGGAGGGGCCCAGAGGGTCGGCAGGAGACCTGAGGAGGGGAGGATCGGGGCTGTTCTGTGCAAAACCACTGCACAGAGCAGGTAAGTATAACATGTCTGTTGTTTGTTTTTTTTAATAGAATGTTTTTCCTTTACAATCTAAGTAATAAGAGGGTACTTTAGCATATGGTATAAAACTGGCCAGCTACACATTTGTTATTAGTGTCAGGAACCTCACACCAAAAACTATCACTGCCAGGCCCTTGTCACTAAAAACAAATGGGTTGCTTGCTATCTGCATTTATTCATGTACATGTACTGTAATTCTAAGCAAAAAGCCCATTGTTAATACATTTACCAATGTTATTAAAATTGATCATATATGTGTTTAAAGTTTTTGACAGCTGGAATATAAATTTGCACTACCAGCCAGACTCCAGTCATACCAGAGAGGCACATTAATACACTGCCGCACAGGGTAATAAGAACACCATTCAGGCCTCCTGTCATTATATTGATGCATATATAGACACAACAGCTCCATATTAGTACAAGCAAAGAGGCATAATGGGACACCTACATATTGTTTACAGAGCAGATATATTCATGTACTGGGTTTAACATTAAGAATCATAAACTTTCAATGTGTAGACTGTTACTAATGCTTAGATTAGAAAAATATATATATAGCTTTGGCTTCACTACTTTCCAAGTCACTGACCCAAAACAGCTATGCAGATTCAGCAGGTCGAAGGAAATTCAGAAGTCCTTACATTAATACTTGTTCTTGGTCGGTGAAAATGATCAGCATGATAGCCAGGAAACTAACATTTTCGGAAAAAGTGTTCCTTATCGGCAAACTTACAGTTTTAGATTTTTTTTTATTTATTTTTTTTTTTAACAGTGAAGCCTGAGCTAAACTGGTTTTCATTTCCGAGAAAGTCCCTTTCAGTAAAATTATTGTGTGCTTTCTCTGTTAATAGTCCTGCACTGCTGCAGAGGAAACACAGCATGCATAAAACAAAAGAAATATGCACATAAATAACTGGGAACAGAAAAAAAAGGTTTTAAAAAGTTAATACATTACCAGTATACCAAAATCTACACCAACCTGACTACAGAAAGGATAGATATAATTGACTATTCCGATGGGTGCCTGTGACAGGTACAGCGGCTCATATTAACCTCTGCAGCACTGGAAGATCACATCTGCAAGAATCCTTGGGGGGGGGGGGGGGGGCAGAGGAATGAAGACTTCAATGAACATAAAAGCCACCAGCTCAATGTTAGTACCATCTCTGGTACTGATTTAAAAAAAAAAAAAAATAATGAAAAATAATAGTAATAAAATACCCACGCTATGGAAATATAAACAGAATTTAACCACTTCAATACTGGGCACTTAAACACCTTTCTGCCCAGACCAATTTTGAGCTTTCAGCGCTGTCGCACTTTGAATGACAATTGCGCGGTCATGCTACACTGTACCCAAATGACATTTTTATCATTTTTTTCCCACAAATAGAGCTTTCTTTTGGTGGTATTTGATCACCTCTACGGTTTTTATTTTTTGCTAAACAAATAAAAATAGACCGAAAATTTTGAAAAAAAATATGTTTTTTTTTGTTTCAGTTTCAAAACTTTGTAAATAAGTACATTTTTCTCCTTCACTGACGGGCACTGATAAGGTGGCACTGATGAGCACTGATGAGCTGGCACCAATGAAGTGGCACTGATGAGGTGGCATTGATGGGCACTGATATGTGGCACTGATGGGCGACACGGATGGACACTGATAGGTGGCACAAATTGGCACTGATAGCTGGCACAGATTGGCATGGATAGGCAGCACAGATGGGCATGGATGGGCACTGATAGTTGTCATGGATGGGCACTGATAGGTGGCACGGATGAGCACTGATAAGCGACATTGTATTGCATTGTTTTGTACTGATGGATGCCAATCAGTGCCAAACAATAATGCATGCCAATCAGTGATGCCCATTGTGGGCACTGATTGGCATCCATTGTGGGCACTGATTGGTATCCATTGTGGGCACTGACTGGCATCCCTGGTGGTCTAGGGTGGCATACCTGGTGCTGGGCATCCTTGGTGGTCTGGTGGCGTCCCTGGTGGTCAAGTGTGGGCATCCTCGGGGGGGCTTTGCTGATAATCGATCAGCACAGACCCCCCCCTGTCAGAGGAGCAGCCGATCGGCTCTCCTCTACTCACGTCTGACAGACGCGAGTGAGGAAAAGCCGATCACCGGCTCTTCCTATTTACACTCTGATCAGCCGTGATTTGACATGGCTGATCACGTGGTAAAGAGTCTCCATCGGAGACTCTTTACCGAGATCGTAGTTGCCGGGTGTCAGACTGACACCCTGCAACAACGATCGCCACGTCCGGTCAGGATTTTGAAACCACTTTGCAGCCGTCATTTGCCTATTGGCGGGCGGCAAGTGGTTAAGCAAAATGTATCCTAGGGCTGCTGCTCAAGTGAGAGGTAAGCACCCCAAAATAGTGATTGTGAAAAAAAAAAAGAAATGCATCCAAATGTATTCTATGCACATGTGATATAAGTAAGAAGATGTATCAATATTGTGCTTGGAAAAGTTCATCAAACATGCAGTACATTAAGGGTGAAGATATCAGGTATAATGGCTTTGTGTGCTCCCCTCCTGGTTCCCCACTCACCAGATGAAGCAGATAAAAAAGCCTGTATATCGCAGATGGCTTCCATCCACCGGGTAGGTTGGTGTATTCTTCTTTCACGGAAAGGTTTTCCCCATCCTTCTCCACTATATTGCAGATCCTACACACTTTACACGGTCATAGACCGTAACGGCAAAGTTTGGACAAAATAGAGGAATGGGATATATAGTGTAATACTGCAGGGTTTTATTATAAAAGGTTTAAAATCATTGTCAGGGAGGAACGGCGTGCTGACGTCACCACAAACAAATGCAAGGTCCCGGAAGGAACGGGCTGTATCTCAAGAGTCGGCTGGCTCGATTTGATTTTAAACACAACGCCTTTTATTATTGCTACAAAATGTAAGTGTAAACTCTGCTTTTTTTACAATATTAAATTGAAATTGAGTTACGCTATGGAAGCCTTCTCTTTTTATGTTTAATATGGGGATAAACTGACTGCGGGCAATTCCAAGAAAATTTTGGCTGAGTGCTGGTGAGCATAGAGACCCGGGCTGGGGAATAAGCCACAGGCCATTTTTGATCTCCTTGAAAAGAGATCATTTCAGCTGGTAAGCGGCAGTTATATCTCAGGTGGAGGAATCTTTCCTATCCCAATCAACTCACTATTTCTTGGGTGTTTTTTGCTTGAAATCACCATTGACCAATGAATAGAGGAGTTTTAGTTTGAACTTTTTCTGGAAATATTTCTCACATAGAATCTTTTGGATATCTTTTTGGACTTTTGGAATTAGGCTTCATAACCTTCAAAGAACTGTATTTTGTGTTTTGTGGTTTTATTACTTGTTTTGCTCTATGTTCATAACTAGCAGAAATTGTGTACAGCAAGTGGTTTGGGAGTTAGTACAGTTTCTTTAGTTATTGTCACAATATATATGAGCATTTTATGAAATGAATTTAGGTCACCTTAAATATCCTTTAATTATGCACAGGTGAATATATGGTATTATAATCCATTTCACTATAATCATTTTTTTCATTGCAGCTTATCTCTTTGCAAATTTCCATTATTGTGTGTGTCTCGCATTTTAAGCTGCGGCAGTATTTATACATTCATCATATACAGAGTAGAGTGGTTCAGTAGACAGCGCAGTATTTTTTATTATTTTACTTTAATTTTTTGCCTGGAACCAGGGAAATCCCCTTCCCCTATAGACCTGTGTGAACCAGCTGGCATCTCCCTGTCTAGCGGCCAGATGATCATCTGTTTGCAGAATGCTGGAAATGAATGCCTTTCGATGGGTTGCATATTAGAACCTTGTACACTAAAAAGCAAAGATCACGGCTAAGCAGCGCTGAGCACTTTAGCAGCAATGGAGCTGAATCTTTTACCCTCAGCAATTGGCTGATTCCCTAATGGTCTGCAATGGCTCGCAATTAGAGTGTTTTTCTGCTGTGTTACTGAAGGTGAAAAAGTCCTTCAAAAGGTGAGATTTATTTATGAGTTAAGGACCAAGGTCAGTTCTGTAAACTCACAGATTGAAAACAGTATATAAAGCTAGGCTCAATTAGAGGGGTGAATAGTATCATTTATCTCAAATATAAGTAGCGCTCACATCTGAAAGAGCCGCTGATTTCCTTTTCCAGTTCAGGGCTGCAGAGCCAGGCACATGGCAACAGTCACTCTCGGTGCTTATTAAACAGTCTAGAGCAGCTTTTCTCAACCTTTTAAACACAGAGGAACCCTTGAAAAAGTTCTCCAGTTTCGGGGGAACCCCTGCTAAAAATGAGAAAACTACAACTCATGATGCATTAGTGTGATGGTCAGAGGGAAGAATGGTCCTTACACTTGTGGTCATTGGGAAGAATTACCTCCTTACAGATAGCTAAAAAGATCAATGGTGTCAGTGGGAACTTATCCGAGAGGCAGAAATGGCCCAATGCTGAAGGAACCCCTAGCAACCTCTGGAGGAACCCTAGTTGAGAATCACAGGTCTAGAGGTTGCTTTTCTTTTAAATTATTGCTGATTAATCGGGATAGGGTGTAGGGAGTCGTGGGATACTCCAGAAACCCTGAGCAGTAGCAATAAGGACGCTCTTAACTCTGTGGCTACTCCTTGGAACAGTGCCTTCAGTGATAGCCCCAGCTATGGACAGCATTGAGGCACCATATACAATGTCCAAGGCCAAGCAAACTTTAGCTTTAATACACAAGGGGTGGCAGCAGCAGTAGACACCAGGATCCAACATATAGATCTGTACTCATACTTGGATGCCACCTTCCAATATCCAAAGACTTTCCCCTAGTGAACCTTCCAGACTGGATCCTCATAAGAAATCACTTGTATAGCTGCATAAAGTCTCAGAAAGTAGGCCGCCAGTTCAGCAGAAACGGAGACCTCGGTGAACAAAGGCAGATTTTCAGCAGGGCTGACTGAAAGGGCAGCATCCCTTCAGGCTGGGAACTTCTCCTCCTGAACATGAACAGTAGACATGTACACTGCCAAAAAATGTGTTTGTTTTTGTTTTTTTTAAATTCGGAAATTCTTAAATCTGAAAATAAGAAAGGAAAATCCAAAAATTAGAAAGATCCAAAATCCACAAATCAAAATAATAACTAACTAATAATAACAAACTATTAAATTGTAGGTATTGGAATTTCCTTTCAAATTTGGCTGTTAGTGAACAAAACAAATACAAATTTATCTGAAGTTACGAATTATACGAAATAAAGAATGATGCATCTAAGCAAATGGAACAAACTAAATAATAAATAACATTAACCACTTCAGCCCCGGAGGATTTTACCCCCTTCCTTACCAGAGCACTTTTTGCGATTTGGCACTGCGTTGTTTAACTGACAATTGCATGGTCATGTGACGTTGCACCCAAACAAAATTGATGTCCTTTTTTTCCCACAAATAGAGCTTTATTTTGGTGGTATTTGATCACCTCTGCAGTTTTTACTTTTTGCTATAATAAATATCCAATTTAAAAAAAAATAATAATAATTTTTTCCTCAGTTTAGGCCGATACGTATTCTTCTACATATTTTTGGTTAAAAAAAATCGCAATTAGCGATTATTGATTGGTTTGTGCAAAAGTTATAGCATCTACAAAATAGGGGATAGATTTATGGCATTTTTTTTTTTTTTACTAGTAATGGCAGTGATTGCGATTTTTTTCGTGACTGCGACATTTTGGCAGACACATCGGACACTTTTGACACATTTTTTTGGGACCATTCACATTTACACAGCGATCGTGCTATAAAATTGCACTGATTATTGTGTAAATGTGACTGGCAGGGAAGGGGTTAACACTGGTGTGAGGTCAAATACAGGAGAGAGATCAGGGTAGGTCAGGGTCAATCCGGATCACAACAGGAAATGCTCAATAACAGGATGCAGGAACACACCGACTGTCTCCTCTCCACTGACAGGACGTGGCTCTGTGTGTTTACATAAACAGATGCATGGTCCTGCTGTGTTACCGGGCAATCGCGGGTGCCCGGCGGACATCGCGGACGGCGGGCACACACACCGGGTGCGTGCCCCCTAGACGCCCGGGAATTAGACAACATCATATGACGCCCACCCAGGATGGGAGATCCCATCTGTGGGCGTCCTATGTCTATAGGCCGGGGCTGAAGTGGTTAATAAGCTATTATTATTGTTATTTATTATTATTCATTTGTTACGTTCCATTCGTTTAGATATGGCATTCGTTATTACGGATAATTCGTAACTTTAGATATGTTTTTATTTGTTACATTCACTAACAGACAAATTTGAAAGGAAAATCAAATACCTATACATTAATAGTTAGTAATAGTTAAGTTATTATTAGTTAGTATATAGTTAGTTATTATTTTAGGTTATAATAACTATATATAAATAAATATATTATTATATAAATATATTAGTTGAATATTTTTATTAGTTGAATATATTATTATATAAATATATTATTAGTTAGTATATAGTTAGTTATTATTTCAGGTTTTCAAGTGTTCGGGCTTTTAAATTTTCAGATTTTTGTTCTTATTTTCAGATTTTCGTTCTTTGGAATTTTTGGGTTTTCATTCTAATTTTTGGATTTCCGAATTTTCAAATTTCCAGATTTTAAAATTTTGAATTCTCGAATTTCGAATTTCTGAATTTCTGAATTTTCAGATTTTTGAATTTACGAAATTTAGAATTTTTGGATTTTCCGGTTTCCAAATTCCCAAATTTTAGTTTTTTTTAATTTCTGAATATTCGGAAAAATTCGAAAATTCTGATATTTCCAAATTAACGAATTTGTCTAAATTTGTTAAAAAACAAATTTTTAACTAAATGAATTGCACATGTCTAATGAACAGGAGTGCCTCAAGCTCCAGGCTATTTATGCACTCTGCAGCCACCTATTGGACAACCTCCCCCAGGAATTGGCTGAGATCACATAAATATTCAGACTGCTGATTGGCATTCTCCCAACCCACTATATTCTGGAATCCTCCAAAAAGCACGGGAGAACAATCAAATCTGCAGCCTGCAGAGCTCAGAACAGCCCAAAGCAATCAGAAACTGCTTCACTGATTACAGTGGAGCAAAGCAGAACTAAATGTACCTAATTTTCCTAGCAGACTATCTGGGAGGGTGCTATATTTGTTAGGATGGCCATAGATGGTGCAACGATTGATGCCCAAGTCAATAAAACAATCAAAACAGATAGTGATTGAGCACGATAAGTGGGCCCCATATAATCAATTTATTTCACCACAACTTCTTGATTTTGGTTTGTTGATATCTATACTACTAGATGCTCATTGATTGGCCAAGCTCGACTTGTTCGGTCAGTGTCTGATTAAATCATTTTGTTGAATCAGAAAATAATGGGTTAATTTTTTCACACTGTGCAATGCCACCATTGGTATTAAAAAGATTGCCATTGAATACTGGGGTATTTGATTCCTCAGTAGCTTGCAGGTCATCCAGCTCAGATATGGAATTTTGCTTTAGTCCACCCAAAACAGCTGTTGGTGAAAACTGGTGGTCTGAGTCAGTCCTGGACTTGCTCTATGTCCTGGATGCTGTACAGTGAGATCTTTGTTCCTGTCCATTTGGGACTTTGGGGGTGGGGGGGGGGGGGGGGGTTAACACTTGGTTACCTAACCTGGCAACTTCCGTTTCATTTTTCATAACATATAATTAAAACATGTACAGACCTGTAAATTTGAAAGGGTATCTAAAGCCAAAACTTGTATTTACTGTAGCAGGCATGGTGACTGTGACAGACTTATCCAAGATAGGGATATTTGTATTCACTTTTGTAGGGTCCAAATAGTCAAGTCATCCATGTGACCAATTAATTAAGGTTAACGTAATGTTTATAGTATTTCAGTTATTGTAATTGTTTCTGGTTACAGTTTGTATTGCTAGGGTAATATGATCAGGAGGGGGGGGTGTCCTCCCGTGGTATATATTTGATGTAAACATTTCATGTTGCAGTTTTGTAACTGAGCAAGTGTCACCTGGTTCTTGGTTACAACATGTGGATATAATATCTTATATCTGGTATCTGAATGTCCAGACTGAAGGAAGCAACGTACTGATAGAAGCACTCAAGCAGAGTGTGACAGGGTTCCATGACCGTGACTGCTTAGTACACCTGCCAGGTTTTTTTTTTTTGCTGTCTGCTGTCTGTGCCCTTTAACCTATGTCACTGGAGCTAAAAATTAAGGGGATGCCAAAATTCTCAGCTGCCACCAGGACAAAATAGATGGGAAATTTTCCAGTGTGGACACCCTTGTACCCATGACAACTACTCCTCACCTGGGAGAGATTTTCCTCTTTACATAACAGGAAGTGAAGGGAAACCTCCCCAAGGGGGCACAAATGGAAAGGAAGCTGAAAGTTTTTTTTTTTATCATTCCTTACTCCATCCAAAAGGGCTTTAGTGTCCCATCATTATAGTCACTGAGGGATCTAAAGAACAGGGGTTTAGCTCATCAGCACCTGGTAAAGACTGAAAGATTCATTTTGAATGGACTGATGGTTTACTTTCTAACATTGTGCATAGGGATATTTTCACCTGTTTGTGAAGTAATTTAAGGAAATAGGTGTTAAAAGAGATATACCTGTTTTCATTTTTTTCATATAGCAATGACAGTAAGCTGGGTTTGCAAGAAGGACTAAACCTCTCCATCTTGCAACCAAATATCCCTACCACAGTAATAAGGCAGCAAAAGTGACATTCACCAAACATTGACTGCAGGTTCTGTCATTTAAAACACGTGTGTCAGGAAAATGTATCTGATATTCACTGCTTTTTAGAATGTACCAAATAATTCCAGTTTTCAAGAAAAAAAATAATCTTCAAATTAAATGTATGTATTGGAAAAATTTTGAAAACTTGAAGATTCCTAACGGTCTTACTTCTGAAGATTTGTTTTCTACCTTAGCGTTTACTTTTTACTAGTGAATATGTAGCCACCATGTATTTAGGGAGTTTCTAGTAAATTTACCTTTCCTGGGTAGTAGTTTGTCTGGGACAATTTGTAGCTTCTCATTTGACTAATTTCTGCATTGCCATACTGGCACCACTAGGCACCACTGGTACTTAGGGCCATAGTTTTGAGATGGTAGCAAATTTTGTGTCTCTTCTGGCTCCCACTAGTAGTTTCCTGCAGTCTTGGGGGAGGCTATAAAAGTTTGGGGTGGGGCTGGTGAGCCTCTCTTTCCCTTGGACTTTGGTCTGGGAAGGGTTGTGCAAGTGTTTGTGATGTGTAGGCCTGAAACCTTTTCAGCCTAGCACAGGATTCTTGAAGCTGTCCTGGTCAAGGAGGGTGTGGTTTCGAAATTGGGACAGCCCAATGGATGTCTGCTGGAGGAGATTGGTGTCTGCCCTTAGAAGATCCTGGTTTTCCCTTGGACTAATGGTGTCTGGAAGCCCTTGTTTCTAATGGAGACCTAATCCTAGTCCTCTCTCCCTGTGAAGCTGGAGCAATAAAACTTCAAAAGCACTAAAGTGACTGGTGCCCTTCCTTGTCTTAACTGCGGCTATGGATCCACCTTGAGGTAAAGGCTAGCCTTCTCCCTGCTGGAGGTAAACTTGATCCTCTAAACCAGGGGTCTCCAAACTTTCTAAGCAAAGGGGCGGTTCACTGTCTATCAGGCTTCAGAAGGTCCAGACTGTAGCGAGTTGGAGTAGAAAATGCCCCAATGTCAGTGGGAGTAGACAATATCTTGGGCTCGAGGGTCAGTCGAAGTAAAAAATTATCTAGCTTCTGTGGACAGTAGGAGGAGGAATAGTGCATCATCATTAGTGTCAGAGGGAGGAAAAGTGCCCCATCATTGGTATCAGGGGAAGGATTAGTGCCTCGTCAATAGTGTCAATGGAAGAAACAATGCCGCATCATTGATGTCAGTGGAAGTAATAGTGCCTCATCATTGGTGTCAGTGGGAAGACTAGTGTCCCATCGTTGGTGTCAGTGAGAAGACTAGTGCCTCATCATTGGTGTCGGACGGAGGATCAGTGACCTGTTGTTAGTGTTGGTGGGGAACCAATTCCCCATTATTGTACCAGTGGCAGGAATAGTGCCCCATCATTATTGTCAGTGGAAGGAATAGTGTCCCATCATTGGTATCAGTGGAAGGAATAGTGTCCCTTCATTGGTGTCAGTGTAAAGATTAATGACCCATCATTGGTGTCAGTGGAAGGATTAGTGCCCCCCCCCCAAATCACTGGTGTCAGTGGAAAGAATAGTCCCCCATCACTGGTGTCAGTGATAGGAAAAATGCCCCATCATTGGTGTCTGTGGGAGGAATAGTCCACCAAGACAAGCAAAGGGCCGCAATCGGCCCACGGGCCACAGTTTGGAGACCACTGCTCTAAACCATGTAGTTTTGTGACGTCTGTGCCCATTCATTTTTTGGCCACATTTTGTGTGTCAGAGGGAGGAAAAGTGCCCCATCATTGGTATCAGGGGAAGGATTAGTGCCTCGTCAATAGTGTCAATGGAAGAAACAATGCCGCATCATTGATGTCAGTGGAAGTAATAGTGCCCCATCATTAGTGCCCCCCCCCAAATCACTGGTGTCAGTGGAAGGAATAGTGCCCCATCACTGGTGTCAGTGATAGGAAAAATGCCCCATCATTGGTGTCTGTGGGAGGAATAGTGCACCAAGACAAGCAAAGGGCCGCAATCGGCCCACGGGCCACAGTTTGGAGACCACTGCTCTAAACCATGCAGTTTTGTGACGTCTGTGCCCATTCATTTTTTGGCCACATTTTCATCATGGACATTGGCAGCTGGATGTAAATGGCCTTGCTTCCATTTACATTAGGCTACCTCTAATCCATTACATTTAGGCCCAGAAGATGGAAAAGGATGCAGTCCCTTTCCATTTTTTTTCTGGACCTGGATAGATTTGAAGGTAGGTGGATGAAAACAAATGCACATTCATTTACACAAAATTGCATGGAGACAAGAGTGGTCCTGATCGGAAAACCTTTGTGAAAGAGAGCTAAGTGTATGGCTAGTGTGAGCTTCTCTGGGTGCAAGGAGGGATGTGACTATTTCAGCATTCCCTGTCAAGCTCTATGGAGTACGTCAGCACTACATATGATGTTATGAATAGAGGTTAGGCAAGACTTGACTAGTGAGTCTTTTATTTATTCTCATTTATATAACATGAAACTGGAGAAGAGTTATAATGGTAAGTTAATTTCACCTTAATAACAGTATGATCAATAATAGCAATCATCTAGGAGACCTGTGGAAGTGTTTAAAGGATTAGGCACTTCAATGTCAAACATTGTAACTGACACCATCGATATCTGTCATCCTGTGTCAAGAGTCCTCTTCAGTGAATGAGACGATCCCGGAATAAGAATGTTATACTGAGACAGTCAGGCAAAGAAACCTGGGGCGCCTGTTCAGAGCACACACATATATACAATATATATATATATATATATATATATATATATATATATATATATATATATACGGGTGTGCGACGGGACACTGCACAGAGTTACAACCATCTCAGGACTTATCTCCTTATTCCTGCTTCTCCTTCAAGTGGTTTCCCAGTGATCATCACTCAAGTCCTGCAAACCCTGCTGGTGACTCGTGCTTCTTTGTGCCCTATACCCACTGCACCACCTCCAGGGGTATACTCTTTGGATGCCATAATACACACCATACCAACAGTGACGTTTTAGCGGTGGGAACATCATGGTGTAGGGCTGTTTTTCAGCATACAGTACTGGCAAACTTTATATGATTGAAGGAAGGATGAATGGAAAAATGTACCAAGACATTCTTGATAAAAATCTGCTGCCATCTACCAGGATGATGAAGATGAAACAAGGGTGGACATGTCAGCATAAAAATGATCCCAAACACAAAGCCAAGGAAACTCTTAATTGGTTTCAAAGAAAGAAAATAAAGCTGCTAGAATGGCCCAGCCAATGAGATATATAGCTTTATACAACAGTAAGGTATTATTTAGTAAAGCCTTTAAGGCCATGATGGTGGGGACCACCGATTTCTTTCATGACAGATTTATTATTTTACATGCATAAAACAGAAGCAGGGTAAGTAGCGTACAGATTACTGTTTTGGGTGCTAACAGATCTACCAGGCCCAATAAACATACTTCTATAGAGGGTCTACTGGTAATCATCGTGGCTGACTTAACATAATCCAGAACCTCTGACCAAAACAATTGAATATGTGCGCAATTCCTGAAAATGTACAGAAAATCCGCTCCAGGGGCAGCACACCTTCAACAATTCAAGGAGTATGTGGAAATAATTCTCGCAAGTTTAGCTGGAGTGTAATAAATTCTGTGGGGAAATTTAAATTGTGTCAGGTGGTCCTGTGCTGATAACAGATTGGAGAAGATAGAGCTCCATACGTCCTCCCAGTCAAGCTGTGGGAAGTCGGACAACCATGCATTGTGAAAAGGGGTCAAAATATTAGTAGTATCTATGAACAATTCTTTATAAACAGTGGATAAGCTTTTAGCAAGGTGTTTTTCTCTAAGCAAGGATTCCAGATCACAAACCCACACACAGATAGCGATGGATCCAAATTGGCCAGCAAAAGCGAGCCTAAACTGGAGATAATGAAAGAGGTGCGAATTAGGGAGTTGGAATTGATGTTTAAGAATGTCAAATATCAACAGCACCCATTTCCAACCATACAGGAGACATCTTGAAGCTGTCATTACCAAAAAAGGATTTTGTGCGTAGTATTAAATAGATTTCAGTTATTATGTTCAATACCTTATCCCTGTGTCATTCAAATCTATTACACATATAGTAACCTAAACCTAAAACTTTGTATGTGTGGATTGCATGGGTTGTTACAGACAGGTGGTGAACATTTCATGTCAATAGCACCTGTAGAAATATATTTACTTAGAAAAATGGTGACATGTTCAATACTTGTTTTACGCGCTGTATATATACACATTTACACACATAGTCTGCCGGTGTGATGTGGCGTAGGGGGGAGGGGGGACCTGTCTAAAAACAAAAGCAATGCCTAAGCACAATTTTGAAACTTTGACATGTGTTAGTACAACTGTACCTATCATCACAACTACTTTGTGCATCCAGGTGGATTATACAGAGTTTTTTTTCAAGAGAAATTGGGATAACTGGCCCAAATTAGTAAAAAAAAATAGTTTAAATCTAGCTGTAAATTTCTTGCTACTTCCATAACCTTCCACCAAATAACAACCCAAATTAAATTGTCCTACTCCTGATGATCACAGCAATACCACATATGTGTAGGTTTGTTGTCTGTACCCTTAGTACAGCCCCAAAACAATAGTGCTTTTTTTTATCCTATCTAAATCACACCGACACTGATACTAATTAAAAAAAATATCATGTCCAAAAACATAAATACTGACCCTGACCTTAACCTTGACCCAAATACTAACCCTGACACTGTGACCTAGATCAAACCTTGATCTAGTTATTTTCTTATTTTATTTTATTCTTATTATTTATTTATTGTTATGCCGCGTACACACGATCGAATTGTCCAGAGGAATTGGTCCGGCAAACAATCCAGCAAACAATCTGCCGGACTTTATAACGAACGGACTTGGCCACACACGGACGCTCCGAAAGTCCGGCGATTTCTAACGCGATGACGTACAGCACATATGACGGGACTAGAAAAAGGAAGTTCAATAGCCAGTGCCAATAGCTTCCTTCTCGTACTTGCTTCAGAGCATGCGTCATTCTTAGCACACTGATGAACGGATTGTCCGCTGAAAGCCAAGTCCGGTGGACAAATTTTGAGTCAAAACTACTTTCTAAGTCCGCCGGACTTTACGATGAAAAACACACAATCAAATTGTCCGGCATACTGTGGTCTGGCGGACTGAGTCCGCCGGAAAATTTGATCATGTGTACCTGGCATTACACACACTTTTCTTTTTCTCTGCAAGGAGAAAATGAGATATGATGTATCTCTCTTCTTCACAGAGAGAGAAAAAACACAGGGGTGGATTTCACAGTGAAAGAGAAATAAGCAAATATGCAGCCCCACGGGAAAAAGCCCAGTCCAGTGGGGTCGCATATTTGCGTATGCTCGCCGCGAAAGGGTTAAGAAAAGAGTAACTTCACTGAGCCCTTTAGTAAGTGACTAATATACAAATCTTTTAATTTAGTATGTTTACAAAATTATGACAGCACAAGCTTTGCTACATCCTCTGACAGGTGACGCAAGCTCCTCAAGTTGGAGATGGGATGGAAACCCTAGTGGATCCCAAAATGCTCCTTATGTGACTGGCACCAGGTCCATGCCTTTGGGATTGCCCCACCAGTTACAAGAGGGCTATGGTGCTGAGACAGAGCGTAGAGAAGTAGAACTGTCTGGGTTTCCAAAAAGTACTGTATGTGCTAAACTATACTGGAGACAAGAGAATAAGCAAGTTCAGGCAGGGCTCCTGGCAGGCAGCAAATAAACTTGAGTCAGAAGGTCCAAGTGTCAGAAACCATGAAACAGACTGAGACAGAAGTACAATCAAATCACACTTGTTTATTAAAATAAAAGGTAAATAGAAAAAAGCGTAGTCAAGCATAGCCAGAGTCCAGTAGCCAGATTGGGTAGTCAGCCAGTCCAAAGTTCATTAACCAGAACGGGTAATCAGCCAGGCCACAAGTCAGGGATCCAAGGAGAGCCACCGCAAGCAGGATAAGAAGCCAGGTGGGATGTCAGCAAGCCAGTCTTGAAACAGACACCAGGAGATGGTTCCTTGTGATGTGACCAACGTGAAGGCAAGGAAAGAGTGGGCTGGAAGCCTTTAAATAGGCAGGTCAGACGAGCATCATCGGGAACAGCTGGTAACTGTGGAAAGAGAAGAGAACTGGCAATTAGCCGACAGCTGAGCGGCCAGCCCAGAGGAGGAAGGACTAAGCCTGCACTGACACCAAGTTAGCAACAATCCTCTTGGTCAAAGGACACAGCCAGCTCCCTTTTAGGTAAATCTTGAAGTTCTGGCAAGAATTTTGCAAGTACCATTGGAAACTCACAGAGATTCTGTAATTCATATAGGAAGTACTCTACTCTCAGAATCGGAGGCTCATTTTACCATAAAACGTAAAAACATTTTACCTTAACACTTCAAGACAAAACTCTTAACATACCCCTAATGGTGGACTTTTAAGGCAGGTACAGTAAATATCAAAGGGTTTTTTAAAGATTCAAACAATAATTTTATTGAAAAAATATAAAAAGGGTAGAAAAATATATAAAAAACAAGGAATGAATAAATACACTGATGGTTTGTACATATATGGATTACTTGAAATATCCTACGCGTTTCGGAGAAGTTAAATCTCCTTCTTCAGGGAATATGTACAACTGTAAGAAATAATTTATTGAAACAGAGAATAGAATATATGTTAGACCAAAAAAATTCCTAGCTTTAAGAAAAATGCATGTATAGTTTGTACTATATGCTTCACTATTGTAGTCATCATTTACATCTTTAAAGCAGTGTGTTGTAAAGACATTCCATTAAATTAAAAACATGACAGAGAATCAGGGTAATTGTTGTCAGTGGTTATTCTGCCCCCTTGAGGTCTTCCCATGTAGTCACTCCAATAGAGCAGGCCACTAAACGGGCAAGATGTTAAAAAAGGACCAAAACCCCCCCGCGATGATGGGTAGTTGGAGCTGAGGGGCTCCCACCCAGAAGAGACACTGGGGCAAAGCGAACAGTCGTAAGTAAAAATAAAAATAAAAAGTATATAGTAAATTATATCCAGGTCTTATCATGTACTTTATTTTCATAAAATTTGATTTACACTTTAAATAAATTACCGCCAATAAATTCTTAAATTGTACATAGATTAATTATTTGTACCGTAATATGAAAAAATAATTTTTTCAAATTTATCCTTATTTTTTCTTTTTGTCAATGTCCGGACACTTTAAATCAACATTGACAATTGTATTATAAAAATAAAAACTTGCCCACAAAGTTTAAATACCATCAATATCGTTATATAAATAATTAATTTATTTAATTGTCCAAGGGTGGTTTAAAAAAAATATATATAATATAAACCAACCTCAGCTTGATATTCTTAGAGCACCCATCCGTCCGTCACTGGAATGTGAAGGATGTCGGACGGCGGAGGTTCCAATCCTTTTAAAGTAATTGCAGCCCAATCAGCTGGTGCAACTAATTGCAGCAGCTGACGGGCAGGGAAGAGGACCGAGGCAAGACTGCCCCCTGAGTGGTGCACGCGCCGCCCCGTCCACGGTGGGTGGAATGGGCGTGGCCTTGTTCCGACTCCCGTGTGCATGAGCGCGCGCGCTGTGGACGGGGTGGCAATCGCACCACTCGGGGCAGTCTTGCCTCGGTCCTCTTCCCTGCCCGTCAGTTGCTGCACTTAGTTGTGCCAGCTGATTGGGCTGCAATTACTTTACTTTAAAACTGAATACATTGAATAAACTTCTAAAAAAGCATACCTATAGGTTACACAATCTCTTTAAGCCAAGCCAGGCAAAACATGTCCTGCTTGTCACTTGCTGTCATACTGAGACACATCGAGAGGACACATCCAGTGGTTAAGCAAAAACATGATGAGTTCTACAAACTGAGAGTCTGCCTGTCTTGTTATTTGTATAATCTCTCAATTAAAGTATTCATCTTTGCCAGTTCATTATAACAGTGTTGATCTGAACAATACCAGATGCCATCCCTGGCCACTTGCCCAACGGCCAATAAAAATGCTGAATCCTGAAGATCTTTCTACAGGTAATTACAAGTGCTTGGTGGCTGCTGTCCAGACTCAAAGCAGCGGAAATGAGTCTCAGAAAATGTCCCCTGTCTAATGTACTTTTCTTATTCCCCGCCTCCATATAACCGGATCAGTCTTTTGGGAAAAGTTGGCAGGTCATCCAATCTGTCAGTGTTATGGATATAAGGAGGATAGAAAACACAGCTGTTTCTCCATGTACACCACACCGAGGCACATCAGCTCATATATATTGCCGCATTACGCCATCGCTGACATTTCCATCCATTTGCGGGTGGTACAATATAGGAGGCTTGATTGTGTTAATGTGCATCTGGGGAAATCATTACTATAAACTCCCTAAATATGTTTGTGGCAAGAGACTTTTTGTAATAAAGTTTTTACCTTTATTAGTTTTGTTGAGGAACTATCTCTTGGAACTAGACATAAAGCTGAAGTTTAACTACTTGACCCCTGAGCCAATTCTTCCATTTCTGTAATACATGTAAAAATCTATTTTTTTTTAGAAAATTATGGGAGACGGATGCGGCTCTTTGCTTGCTTTTATACGGCCATTGTGGCATTATTGCCCCCACTGTCAGCAACAGTGGGGCATAGTTCCTGTCATTGACCCTGACAATGGGGCACTACTGCTCTCACTGACACCAATGATCAGGCACTATTCCTCCCGCTGACACCAATGATGGGGCACTATACTTCTCCCTGACACCAATGATGGGGCACTGTACCTCTCCCTGACACCAATGATGGGGCACTGTACCTCTCCCTGACACCAATGATGGGGCACTATACCCTTCCCTGACACCAATGATGGGGCACTATACCTCTCCCTGACACCAATGATTGGGCACTATACCTCTCCCTGACACCAATGATGGGGCACTGTACTGTATCTCTCACTAATACCAGCGATGGGACACTATTCCTCCAACTGATACCAATTTTGGTGCACCAATCCTCCCACTGACACCAATGACTGGGCACTATACCTCTTCCTGATACCAATGATGGGGCACTATACCTCTCCCTGACACCAACGATGGTGCACTATACCTCTCCCTGACACCAATGATGGGGCACTATACTGTATCTCTCACTGATACCAATGATGGGACACTATTCCTCTAACTGATACCAATTTTGGTGCACTATTCATCCCACTGACACCAATGACTGGGCATTATTCCTCCCACTGATACCAATGATTGGCACTATTCCTTTCACTGACACCAGTGATGGGCACTATTCCTTTCACTGACACCAAAGATGGGGCACAATTCATCTCATTGATACCAACAATAGAGTGCTATTACACCCCCTAATACCAATGATGGAGCACTGTTTACTCCCACTGAGGACAGGACATTTTTCTGCTCCCTCTTGAGCACAGCCCGGCCCCTCTAAATTTTGAAGGACAGTAAACTGTTCCTTTGTTTAGAAAATTTGGAGACCTCTGACTTAGAACAGCCAAACATTGCATATTTTTTTTCAGAGGCCCTAGAGAGTAAAATGGGAGGTGTTGCAATTTTTTATGTCACATGATATTTGCGCAGTGTTTTTCAAAAGCATGTCTTTTAAATACACTTTAACTGCTTGCCGACCAGCGCATGCCGAATTATGTCGGTATACACTGGTGGGCAAAAGGGTGTACAGGTACGTCCTCTTTAAGAAGAGATGCTGTGGGTGAGGCGCGCACTCACCGGGGTATCCGTGACCGCGGGTCCCGCGGACTTGATGTCCGCCGGGTGCACGCGATCGTGTCGCGGAGAGGTAGAACGGGGAGATGCTTTTGTAAACAAACAATTATTCCGTTCTGCCTAGTGACAGGACAGAGATTACTGCTCTCTGTCATTGAGAGCAATGATCGCTCTCATGTGAGGTGTAGCAACTCCCCAACAGTTAGAATCACTCCCTAGGACACACTTAACCCCTTCACCGCCCCTAGTGGTTAACCCCTTCACTGCCAGTGTCATTTACACAGTAATCAATGCATTTTTATAGCACTAATCGCTGTATAAAAGACAATGGTCCCAAAATAGTGTCAAAAGTGTCCAATATGTCCGCCATAATATCGCAGTCCCAATAAAAATCGCAGATCACCACTATTACTAATAAAAAAATTAAAAATGCAATAAAACTATCCCCTATACGCTATACATTTTGCGCAAACCAATCAATATACACTTATTGCGAAAAATATGTAGAAGAATACACTAAATTGAGGAAAAAATGTTTTCTATATATTTTTGGGGGATACTTATTATAAAAAAAAGTAAAAAATATTGAGTTTTTTTCAAAATTGCCGCTTTTTTTGTTTATAACGCAAAAAATAAAAACCGTAGAGCCAATTAAATACCACCAAAAGAAAGCTCTATTTGTGGGAAAAAAAGCACGTCAATTTTGTTTGGGTACAACGCAGCACAAATGCGCAATTGTCAGTTAAAGCGATGCAGTGTCAAATTGTAAAAAGTGCTCTGGTCAGGAAGGGGGTAAATTCTTCTGGGGCTGAGGCGGTTAATGAATTTTAGGTACCAAAAACACAATATAATACCCAATTTTTTTGTAAAATATAAAAGATGGTGTTATGCTGAGTAAATAGATGTGATCACCATTTACGTATGCACGGGACTTGCGTGCATATTCACATTTGCACGTGAGCACAGGAGGACAGGACACTTTAAAAAAAAAAAGTATTTTACATCGTACCTTTACTTTATTTTTTTGGAGGTATGCAGCACCTAGCCTCTATACACCTCTTAAAATGGTAGTAGCTTTTTAAACCTGCAGGCAATGTCATAATATGCTAGTATGCGTCAGTATTAATTGGTATTCATTCGTAGTAATTCATGTCCGAAATTCAATTTGGATCCATACGAAATACGAATTTTCGTTAGGTTTGTTAAGTTTTCGTAACAATTACAAACGTTTGTTATGATGAATTTATCATTATGACGGGCTCCCACCATCCCTGTGCTATGCTCATTATGAGGGGCTCCACCCTCCCTGTGCTGTGCTGACTTCCTGGGTTTTTAACTTCATCATAACGAATAATCGTAATTAACGAAAATTCTTATTTTGTCCGATTCTGAATCTCCCATCGACTACCAGTATCAGTCTCCCACTCCCATATTAAAAAAGGTAATTTTCCCAACCCTCACTAAGCAGCAGAAGAAAACCTCTGATTGGTCAACAAAACACCAGTCACGTTTCGGTTGTAATGGAATTTGGATCCGAAATTGGTAAACTAAATTTCGTATTTCGTACAAAATTCGGAAGCATAGCAAATCGTATTTCGGATCCTCCCGAATGTACGAGTTTATGGAAATTCATACAAATTTTAGATTCATACGAAACTAATTGCACATGTCTACTGACCAGCCTGCAACCAACCAAACTATCCTGCCTAAGAGTATGCGTTGAAAACAGGCGTTTAATCTGCACACATTTGCAAATAAATGCATAAGCCACAGATATTTGCAAATGTGTGCAGACTAAATCCCTGTTTTTAATGCATACTGTTAAGCAGGATAATTTGGTTGGTTGCAGGTTGGTCAGTAGGTTGAGTTGGGAATTTCTTTTGTTTTGTTTTCCATGACAGTCTTCTCTTAAGGCTGGTTCTAACTCCAATTCCATACAGAAAAAATGCAGCATATTCTACTTTTGTTGATTGCACTGCACTGGTGTAAACTAGGACCATTGGAATACATGGAAAAAACTGCGCATGCATTTTGCTGGAAATTAAAAAAACACTAGACTGCATCTGGTGTGACCCAACTCATAGAAGTAGTGGATGCTGCCCAACATTCAACCCAATGACTGAGGATATTTAGTGATGGAAAAGTAAGCAGGGGTAAATCTGTATTTAAAGACTTTTACACCATGTTACACCGGTCTTTAGGATGTAAAATGTAACATCCCACCCCAAGAATACAGCTGGAAGGAGAGTCTGCAGGAGCCTTGCATTACACCTGCAATCCACTGATCGTGACTGCAATGCTTTGCAGGCTCTTGTGAAAAACATACACTTTTTTTTTAATTGCAAAAACATGTGCATGTATTATTTTTTTAACCACTTCAATACCAGGCTATAGTCATATGATGTCCGCAGATGGGATCTCCCATCCTGAGCAGGCGTCATAAGATGACCTCAGCTTCTCGTCGCTTCTGCGGACTCCCAGGGGCCCACAGCACGGCGATCAGGGATGAGGCATGTCCCTCGGACACAGCTCATCCCAGTTCTGTGTAAAGAGCCAATAAAAAATTACTCTTTACCACGTGACCAGCTGTGATTGGACACATGTACTGCCCACGTGCATGACGCTCGTGCATGCCCCTAGGGCATTTTCTGACATTTCTGACATTTCAGGGTCTCAAGGAATTCAATCAGGGCATCAGGTGTGATCGGATGTGATCAATTTTCAATGATTTGCACCATAGTTTGAAGACTCTATAACTTTCACAGAGACTAAACAATATCCACTAATTTGGGTTATTTTTACCAAAGACATGTAGCAGTATATATTTTGGCCCAAATGTATGAACAAAAATGACTTATTTGCTAAATTTTATCATAGAAACTAAAATAAAACTGTTTTTTTTTTTGTTTTTTTTTAATTTTTGCTCTTTTTTCACTTATGTCGCAAAAAAAAAAAAAAAAAAGTGGTGATTAAATACCACCAAAAGAAAGCTCTATTTGTATGAACAAAAATGATAAAAACTTTGTTTGGGTACAGTGTTGCATGACTGAGTAATTGGCATTCAAAGTGTGAGAATGTGAGAAAGTGTAAAAATTGGTCTGGACAGGAAGGGTGTATAAATGTCCTGAATTTAAGTGGTTAAGGTAGACTTATTGTTTGAGTATGGCAGCACATTTTTTTTTTTCTTTAATCTTTTATTAGGTTATAATTTTTTATTAACTGGAGTGCCGCTTTAAATCAAATCTGTATACTTTGTCCATACTAAAATAATAGGTTAAGGCTAAAATAATAGGTTCACTTTACAAGAGTTCATATGCAGTCAATACTTACCTTTCCCATGTTCCTCATACATATAAATGTGTACATAATTAAAATTTTACATTTTAAAATATATTTCATAAATCTAAAAATTCAGTTGAACAGTTTTAAAAAAATGCAACAGAAATCACATGGAGTTAATGCAATGCTACTTTAAAACATCAAAATTGTTAGTTAAACATTTTTCCTGTTTGGTGCCTTGAATAAAAAATCTGCAACGTTCTGCAGCTACATTTTCTGGCACGCACCAGAGACTGGTTTCCTGTGTCCAGATAGCATTCTCAAATGTCACAAGAGCTGGCACACTAATGGTTCTTGGGAAATCTAGAGAAATTACCTGAGGAGTTCAGTCACAGATTGCATTTCAGACTAATGTTTTTAATATATACACAAAGGATGTACAGCTTAAAGCATAGCTCTCAACTGTCTCTTAATTCGAGGGGCTGTCCCTGATTTGAAGCAATGTCCCTCTGTCCCTTGTCCCCCTCATTTGTCCCTCATTTTGGTCTGATCTATATATTTTTTGGGGTTAATTCTTCTTTAAGGGTGTGTGTCAGGGCGGCGTGTCCTATGCCTACATATGTTTGCATGTAGGTATCCCTCATTCCCATCTCAAAATGTTGGGAGGCATGTTAAAGTGGAACTTAAAAAAAATAATCAAGCTAAAGTTCCTCTTTAAGTCAGCAGCTACAAACACTGTAGCTGTTGTCTTTTAAAAATAAGGTACTTACCAGTGCCTATGGTCTAGCACTATGGGTTTCCTGTGCCGCCATCTTAGATACAGGAGCCAGCTGTGGCTTCCTGAAGAACCACAAATGGCTTTCCACTGTGCATGTGCAAGCTCATGCAGCATGAAAAAAAATTCTATCAATGAGTCCAGAGAAGGAAAAAAATGTGTGTATATAATAATATTAATAATTTGCTGTCCCGCCAACCACTGGAAAATGATTTCACAACAAATCAAAAGAAATAAAAATATAAATCAGTGTAACGCAGGAAAAACAATCAACATTAAAATCAAGACAAGTGAAAAAAATAATAAATAAAATATTACTAAAAAGTCTGTGAATAAATTCCTCTGTAAATAGTTCCGCAGTAGATAATTCAGCAACCAGTGAAAGAAACAAATAATGTGTCAATCCTCTATCATATAAATTGGCGGCTCACCTCCGTGTAAAAGAAATAGAGGCCAATATCTCCTCACATCCGGACCAGGCAGCTCCACTCCTTATCCTTTAATTAGATGGAATAATGGATCTCATCCTCTCCTCGCTCCATATGGAAAATAGAAGCAGCAGACTGGCGTCTCAATAAAAACAATGGCTCCAATCCTTATCTCACGTATTTTGTTGTAAATAATCTGATGCTCACAACTCTCATCGGATCATATAAAAGCAAAAAAGGCAAACATAGTGGGTTCCGCGTAGGTATATTTATTATAACAACCCGCTATACAGAAACACTTACTAGAACAAAGATGTAACACGCATATAGTACAATACAGCTCACCACCTCACCGGGTGAGATTCAGATTCACGTCAACTTTTTATTATTATTACATATTTAAAAATATTAAAAATAATCTTTTTATAAAAAAATTGAATTTTTTTATTATTCTTATATATATTTTCAAAAGAACCTTTCCTAACAGACAATGAAGATAAATATTAATAAACTATTACTCACTTATTACTAATAAAACAGTTGAGGTCCAAATCAATGTTCAAACTTTATGAGTTAATACTTTTGTTTCAAAAATCCAGAATGATTCTCATTGACTATGTTTTCTAACAAATTTACCCCCCTTCCAATGTTGTTGTACCTTCTCAATCCCCAAAAACTTTAGGCCACTGGGATCCTTATTATGAACTTCTCTAAAATGTCTAGGGACACTATGATTAGTTTTCCCCTTTCTAATACTATTCATATGTTTCCTCACTGAAGAAACGGCACTTTGCTACAATGTAAAGCAGTGAGTGTACAGCTTGTATAACAGTGTAAATTTGCTGTCCCCTCAAAATAACTCAACACAAAGCCGTTAATGTCTAAACCGCTGGCAACAAAAGCGGGTGCATTCCTCAGTGAAAATGTCCAAATTGGGCCCAAACTGTCAATATTTTGTGTGGCCACCATTATTTTCCAGCACTGTCTTAAAGAGTTCCATCCAAAAATGGAATTTCCGCTTTAAATGATGGTGACCCCTCATTTTTTTGGGGGTGGGGGACGGATACCCTCTTTTTAGAGGCACCCTGCTCCCTCTTCCTTCCGGGACTCCGCAGTGCCGGAAGGAAGTTCACCTCTCCCCCTTCCCTCCCTACAATCATGTGATCATGCAGTAGGAGCATCAACAACTGTTCACCAGGGAAAAAAATGGAGACCACGGAGGGTGCAGCCTACCATGCACCCTCTCCTGCCCATGACTGCACTGAACCCTGGGCACCTGCTCTGTATCTCCCTTGTCCCTGTCCAGCACTCAGTGGGATCTGTGCAGGAGATCTGACCTGTGAGAGCTACTGGGAGATAAGTTATCACTTGTAAATGCAGAAGCTGGACTGAGCCAGAGATGGTGGAACTGAGTTCCCCCTAGTTCCTGCTGAAAAAAAGCCCTGTGCAGCTCGGTCTTGACAATCTTCTTATAGCCTAGGCCAGTGATGGCAAACCTTGGCACCCCAGATGTTTTGGAACTACATTTCGCATGATGCTCTTGCACTCTGCAGTGTAGTTGAGCATCATGGGAAATGTAGCTTCCAAAACATCTGGGGTGCCAAAGTTCGCCATCACTGGCCTAGACCATCTTTATGTAGAGCAACAATTATTATTTTCAGATCCTCAGAGAGTTCAGGAGGTGCCATGTTGAACTTCCAGTGACCAGTATGAGAGAGTGAGAGCAATAACACCAAATTTAACCACTTGCGTACCACCCGCCGCCATTGCACATTGGTGTAGAATACCGGAGTTATGGCAGCAGATCGCTGCCATAATCCTGGTATCCTCTTCAACAGCGGATGGTCCTCTTTCAGATAAAAGTGGTCTCTGTGGCCCCCCTCCCCCTTACCAAATCCGTAAGTAGCAGCGGAGATGATCGCATCCTTTCCCCTGTGAGGCTGGATGCTGAGCGAGGGAAAGATGGCCCCCACTCAGCTCCATACCATTGGTTGACAGAAGTAACGTCAAATGTCACTTCCGCCCAATGGTCTTAAAGGGGAAATTTTGTTTTTTTTGCAAAAAAAAGAAAGAGACTTTTTTTATTGCATTTAAGTGTACATGTGAGATCTGGGGTCTTTTTGACCCCAGATCGTATGTTTAAGGGGTCCTGTCATGCTTTTATTCTATTACAGGGGATGTTTACATTCCTTGTAATAGGAATAAAAGTGACCCAAATTTATTTTTTAAAAAGGAAGGTGTAAAAATAAAAAATAAAAAATAATATAAATAAAAAAAATTTTTTTAAAGCGCCCCGTTCCATCGAGTCAATGTGTGGAGAATGGAACCATAACCAAGGAAGACCTAATATGAAAGGAGATGAAGCCTTAGGTAAGACAAGGAAGGATATCCACTTCTGGTGGAGTGCCCCTACCGACATCTTAACAGGGAGGGTCTAGAAGCAGATAGAGCCCCCTGGAAGAACAGTGCCATCAATCGCCAAGACCACCAATGGTGCTGAAAGGGGCAAAAGGGTAAGTCTCATGGAAGATGCAGTTTCCCAATCCATGAAATTGCCAGTGGCTCCGGAATCCAGATGTGCAGAGACCGAACAAGAGTAAGCACCGACATGAAGGAACACAGAAAGGAGAAGACGAGAAGGTGAAGGTGATATTTCAGGGTCTAATACTCCATCTTCCAGATGTATTAGCCCCAAGCATTTTTTCGGACTAAGAGAACAAGTGTCATGAAAATGACCTTTGGCCCCACAATAGAGGCACAGGCCCAGAGGTCTGCGCCTAGCACTTTCTTCGGAAGATAACTTGGTCCAGCCCAGCTGCATAGGTTCCTCAGCAGGCAGGGGGTGCTCCACGGATCTAAGAGAAGGGACTGGGAGCTTAGGCTGCCTAAAGAACGGCGAGTGCTGGTGTCTTTTTTCCAGGGCCCTCTCCTGAAAGGGAATATCGATCTGGGTACACAGGGTGATGACACCATCCAGATCAGCAGGAAGGAATCATCCTGCTAATTCATCCTTCACTCTATCAGAGAGGCCATGTAAAAAGGTTGCAACTAGGGCCTCATTATTCCAGCTCAATTCAGTTGTGAGGATACGGAACTGAAGAGCATACTGTCCCACAGAAGCAGACACTTGACGGAGATGTAAAAGAGAGCTAGTCGCTGAAGAGACACGACCCGGTTCCTCGAGGATATCCCAAAAAAGTTTCAAGAAATCAGGCTAGAAACCACTGGATCATTCAGTTTCTACAGAGGGGCAGCCCAAGCTAGCGCATCGCCAGACAGGAGGGATATAATATATGCTACTTTTGAAGGAAGTTTTGGGGCTTAAGTTCAAAATGAATTGTGCGCTGGCTAAGGAACCCCCTGCAAGCCTTGGAGTCCCCAGTGAAACGGGCCGGAGCTGGCAGTTGCAATGAATATGTGGCTGCGACTGGTGCGCTAGGTGCAGCAGCAGATAGGGGTTGAGGTTGTTGAATGAGGCCTGAACCTGTTCAAAACGGGATGCCAAATCATGAAGGAATCGCATCACCTGGGTCTGATGCGATTCCTGGGTCTCAAGTCAGTAAACTAAGCCCTACAATGGATCATCTGCAGGTAGCAGCACATCTGCCAGGTCCATGGCTGATCAAACTGTCAGGTCACCTGAAACCAGGTGACAGATGCACTCCGTAGGAGTCAGAAGTGAACCGCTAAGGTAGGGGACCCTAGGACTGACTGCTGCGGATTGAACCCTGGAAGGTTCAGGAAGCAGGTCTACTAGATCACTAACACAGATCCCAGTGGGAGCTAGAGCATAGATTCCCCAGGGCGCAGAGTCTAAGAGCCAGCAGGTGTTCACCAGAGCCTCCAGTGGTGAGGATGGACCGCGCTGCAGTCTGGCTCCAGGTCACGGCCCCCAGGGTCTCACAGCTCACGCTCACGGTAGACTACAGGAGATAGAGGAAGCAGCAGGCTGGAACAACAAGGATAGTAAAGGGATAAGGCCAAGGTCAGGGCTGCTAGCAGACAGGAACAACAGAGTACACACCAAAGGTTCAGGGTCACAGGCAAACAGGGATAGTCGGGACACGCCAAAAGGTCAGGATCACGATTCCCTCAGTGCACATATAAAAATTATGTAGAGAGATTTGTTTCATCCCTGTGTATCATCGGAGGCTGTTCACTTCACTGGGTATATGTGAGGGTTTATATCCACTTTAAGCCCTGGTTCACACTGAGCTGCGGGAATGAAGTCGTGCGAGATCAGCTGAACACTATTTCAATCCGCCCGTCTGTGTGCTAGTCCGCCGGACTTTTGAAATGAACGGACTTGCTCACACATTTTGAACGTGGCTCCAGGTAGATGGAACTAACGAAGGAAGTGAATGTCGCCACCTCCATCAACGAGATTGACACCTTGTGAGCCCCGTCACCTGGTATGGATTTAAAGGGGAACCCCTACACTGAAAAAACGGCGTGGGGGTCCCCCCAAGGTCCATAACAGACCATTATCTGAACACGGAGCCCGGCCGGTCAGGAAAGGGGGTTGGAACGAGCTAGCACCCCCCTCCTGAGCCGTACCAGGCTGCATGCCCTGATCATGGGTGGGTGCAAGGGCCTCTTCCCGACAACCCTGGCCGTTGGTTTCGGTGTCTGCAGGCGGGGGGCTTATCAGAATGGGGGAGCCCACAGATTCTGGCCCCCTACCCTATGTGAATGAGTATAGGGTACGATGTACCCCTACCTATTCACCTGGGGAAAAAAGTGTACATAAAAAAAACACAGGTTTTTAAAGTACTTTATTAGACAGCTCCGGGGGTCTTCTTCCGTTTTCGGGGGTCTTCTCGCCAGACTCCGCTATTATCTGCTCTTTTGCTAGCTCTTTTACTAGCGGAGGAGCCCAGCTTTCTCCTTCGTCACTGCCGCCATCTGGGGGTCTTCTTCCAACTTCAGGGGTCTTCTTCTGACTTTGGGGGTCTTGTCCCGCTCTTCGGTTCTTCTTGCCAGGCCTCTGCTTTCTTCTTCCAGCTCTTTTACTAGTGTTGGCCCGGTCTTGTTGCTGTCCCCGCCGCCTTCTACTTCTTCTTCTACTGCTTCTTCTTCCCTCTTCTCTTCTTCCGATGTTGATACAACGCTCTTTCTGTCCATAATGGCAGGGGTGCGTTGTGTGGCGACTTATATAGGCATAAGGGGCAGAGTCACCGGGTGATGTCACATGTTGACTCCTCCCCCTATGATGTCACAGTCCCGGGGGAAGCTTGGACTGTGACAACATAAGGGGCGGGGTCACCATGTGACATCACCCGGTGACCCCCGCCCCTTATCCCTATATAAGTCGCCGCACAACGCATCCCTGCCATTACAGGGATGTGTAAAACTTAAAGCAATATGCCTTGAAAACAGAAAAAGCACAACAAAACAAATGAGGAACAAATGATCAGAAACTGGAGTCAATGTCTGTGACCGAACTGTAAGATATTGCCTAAAGGAAATGGGATATACATATAGAAAAGCCAAACGAAAACCATCATTAACACCTAAACAGAAAAAACAACACACATGAACTTAAATGGCATCCCAGCCTTAGTCTGTATGGTTCAATATTGAGTTGGCCCACCATTTGCAGAAGGCCTGGGTGGCAGTCTCTGCTCTAATTAAGACTGGGATGCCATTAAAGTTCATGTGCGCCCCAATACTTTTGACAATATAGTGTATGTAGGGTGAACGAAATAATCTTTTAGAATTTTCTTGTTCATCCAGTGGGCTGAGTGAAGTTCATGCCATGCATGAAATCTATGCGTGTATGGCTGGCATATCATCATAGCTTATATAAACAGACATCTAGTACAGTCAGGAATTTTCAGTTACTTATTTTCATACATTGCCCATGATACCTTAAAATCACATTAGAGAATGAAAGTTTTCATTTGTTTGGATTCATTAACTTCCTAGACGAGTGACAACTCTTCCCCTGTCCAATTAACTCTGTAGTAAAGTGTCTGCCTCAGGGACTATCCTGTGTAATTATAACAATGGTGCTGACATTGATAAGATTGCAGATCTGTACAAGTGAACCCAGAAGAGCTGCTCGGATCTGACTCATAGCGGTATAATTCATCAGCTATGTGCGGCTAGATCTCACAGGCTAAGTAATTCTGTCCATGGAGGACAAACATGCGGCTGTATAAAATAACAGGGCTTCGTGGATATTACACCTACTTTAAAGGCTCTATGCTTAAAGAACAATCTGACCAAGGGGAAATATTCCCTTGAAGTAGATGGCACAAAATGTTATTGAATCTTACACAGGCTTTTCTAAATCAGCTTCTATGAATCACCTATTTATTGCTTCTCCAAAGGCTACCAAAGATATGAACATTTACCAAGAAATATACAGTAATTTTGCAGGGTCAAACTTAGTCCACCAAAGCCTGCTTTTTTATACATTTGATATATGACAAAACATTTTTAAAGCCCAAACTTAGAGGCGAATCCTATTGTAAAGGCACTCTGTGATGATAGCTGCAGGAAGACACTTCCATGGATTCAGTATTTTTCACAGAAAACAGCAAGTGCCCTCCACCAATCACACTATGAACTCACCTCCCCGGGAGACTCCTCACAGGGTCTAAATGGGCCTTACCTTTAGGGGTATAAATCCATTGGATGGCAGCTTTTCTGATGATCCTGGGATTCTCATTCAGATCAGACACCGCAACTATGTATGTATAGTATGTACAGGAGAAAAATTCATATAGTGCTTTAACTGTGTTGGGCTTTATTAAAAATGAAAAACACACTTACATTTGCTTGTGCACTACTTCTGGTACACTCAGGTAACTCGATTGGGACATAGGGAGTGCAAGTACCCTTTAGGGTCACTTAGATATCCACAGGTACTCGGCTGTATATTCACCAGAGGCTAACAGTCCGCTTCCTGGTGGTGCGTGATGACCTCACGGGCTCTCCCCCAATGCGTTTTGTCACAGATCATGTGCCTTTCTCCAGACCTCTGACATTTTCTGACTTTGTGTATGCAACAGTTTCGGACAAAATCCGTCAGACAAAATCCGTTGGATTCGGTTGTTGGAATGTCCGACCGTGTGTACAAGGGCTAATGCTACAATTATTACCAGGCCATATATACACTCCTCTTCTGCCTCCTGCAAAAATCTTGTTCAGCCAGATCCAGTAGCAGCCCTCTACAGGCAGGGACCATTTACTATGCAGGAAAATCCCAGTGTCCAACTGCCCTCCGGTGGCTACTGATCCCAGAACCACCTCGTCAGGTACTGCCAGACCACCTGGCTACAGCTGCCCCTTAAACAAGCTCCCCTAGCTATTCCTCCACAGTCCTCCCAGACTGACTCTACAACCATCTTAGACTGCCACTCCTCAGTCCTCTCAGGCTGCCTCTCAGTCCTGCCTGATTGTCTCATTCACCAGCCACCTGGCTGTCTTCTCCCTGGAGATCTCCCAGATGTCCCAGATTCTCCCTGGAGATCTCCCTGGAGATCTCCCAGACTGGCTCCTGCTGTCCTCCCACCTGCCCCCATGCCACTGAACAGGTCTTCTCCTTTTTTGTCAGAGAATCCCTCCTGCACCCAAGCTCCCAGGCCCAAGGTCACCCACCCAGACTAGGGGGCTTCCCTCAAGGGCCTCTGATAGTCTCCTCAGCACTCCATCTCCAGCTTCCACTCTATCTCTCCTCTGCCCCTGCAGGCCTGACCCAGAGTATTTAAGAGGCCCCTACCCCTGCCAGCCCATTTGGCCGGTGATTGGTTGAGACCCTTGTCAATACTCCAGGCAGGTCTTCCTAACGTCCCTGCCATTCTTTTGGAAGTTTCTGTAAGTTCTAGAAAGTAGGGGGAGGTAACAGAGGTGTTGCTTGATAAGTCATTTCAGCCTCCCTGGATTACTCACCTGGACCCAGATTAAAAACACACAGGCTTGGCTAACAATTTACCTACACTACAAAAAAAAAAAATTATGTACAACCTAGCACTCTACACTAAGGGATGCTACATTTACATTAAAGAGCCTGCCCCTTCCTCTTACAAAAGAGGAAGGGGAGCTAGGAGGAACTAAAGAGTAAAGTGAATTGTTCATTAATTTATTAGTTCCAGATCACAGACAGCAGATGCATATCGAAGGTTGTTGTGATTGTGGGATCAATTTTTACTTCCACTCCCTTCATCTCCATCCCCACACCATATGTGACTTGTACATTAACCCATTTGCCTCCTCCTGCCTCTGTATATGTCTTGCATTTTTAATGTACCTACTGTAGTTCACCATTATCAAGCTGCATGTTTCAACTGCTACAATACCAGCATGTTTCTGCATTTGCAAAAAAATGGGGAAAAAAATTAGATTGGGGTGTCTACTTTACAAAAATGTTTTTTTTTTTTCTAGGTGTTCATGCTGTCGTGGCATTTTATTTGCTGTTTTATGACAAAAAGAAATGGAAGCGTTTTTTTCTCCATTACACAAAAAATAAAAAGCTCATGTGGCTTATTAAAAACCACCAAAATAAAGCTTTGTCTGTAGTGGGTCCACTATTGCATGACCAAGTAATTGTCATTTAAACTATCCTAGCACTAAAAAGTAGACAATTTGTCTGGTAATGTATTAGTAAATGGCAATATATGTAGGCTCGTACTCAAGAGGTTATAGACTCCATTTGGAAGTAGCAAGCAAGATGTAACGAGTATGTTTGCTGACTCACCGCTGTTCCCTAAAGGCTACCTTCTGATATGTGTAGGCTGATTCAGAAGCATCACTGGATAGTTGGAAAAAAGCAAAATTATCAGAAGTCTACATGTTTGTCAGTAATGATTTATTCATAACACTGTATAGATCAACATGCAACGAGGGCATATGAGAAAGCAGCAGACCTCTGAGAGCAGACTACACACTCCTGAGTGGCATAGATTAGATGACAGACATCAAAGTCTGTTGTAAAGCCAAATCAAATCAGTGTGATAAAATACTGGGTTACAAAAAATGTGTAACTGGCCCAGCTTACTAAGATCTATTTCTTTATTCATTTGTCTTATTATTATTTCCAGTTTGGTTTATTTCAACAATTTCATATATCTTCACATCTTTGTAAGGTTCACCATTATAGCAAGGGTTTAAAGTAGATGCAAACCTTAACCGAATGGCATTTAGTTTGCTAAAGCACTGTTCACAAGCAATGTCCATTTTTTAAAACATGACTTGGTTTAACCATTCTATATCTTTTATTGCGTCTCAGTACTAAAGATCTTCTGCAGTATTATTTGGGGTCACTTTTACATGTACATCAGTGATGGCTTCATGGAATTTCTCAGGGAAGCTTACCTAGGGGTGAAAACAGCAGACCCAATCGGTAAACAGATGCAGTTCACTTTCACCACTGCAGGTGCCGCTCAACCAGAGAGGAAGTTAAGTGGTTTCCTGGGTCACTGGGGCAGTGATTGGGTTGGAAGCTGGCCATCCATGTGAGTTATAACATCAAAATATTAAAATGTAGTGAGGCAGTCAAATGTCACCTCAAACTGTGACACACAGAGATGTATAATTGGAGAGATTTCACATATCTAAGGGAAGTCAGCAGTGAGTATGTTATAAATGTGCAGAGACTGCCATGGGACAAAGCAGAAATTGCCATGGTATGAAGCATTCTTGTTTTACTAACTTACTTTAATACAGTGTTGCAGGGAAAACAACATATATATAGGACCATGACACATACAGTTGGGTATATTTTTTTTAAACTGAAAATTGTTATCAGATACTTACCGTAATTTTCCTTACCTGGCCTATCCTCACGTCAGCACAGTCCTGTGCTGTGCTGACGTAAGGATAGGCCAGGAAAGCATCTATATATATATATATACATGATAATACCACAGTTATCACCAGCCTTCTCCATGTGCAATCTCAATATATACGTGGACTTTTTATTTAGATCCATCTCCCTTTTGATATATATCGGCTTTTCACTGATGTACTCTCATCTATTAGTGCTGAGATGTAATCAGAACCATAAAGGCTCCCTTCCTGAATCAGATCCGTCGAATGCAGGACATAAAGTCTCTGTGTCCATATACATGCCGATTCCCTCCCAGCACTAAAGTAAACCTCCGTGCAGGCAGGGATCACTTCCGATGCTGTCTATGATATCCTGTATATTAGTTATAGTTCCACCTACATGTAGATCACATTTCAGTACTGGCATGTTCTCATCTAATGGGATATCAGTGTTATAAAGACCCCCCTCCTAAGTCAAATCCATGAAATGCAGGACATGCAATCACTATATCCGTATACATACCAATTTCTTTTTTACATTTGGAAATATCTGCATGCTTTTTGTGATGGTTGGGCCTGGGTACTAAATGGACCTATGAAGCTGAAATCAAAGGTATGCTCTCTTCTTCTTTTTTTGTCTTGCCTATGGCCTGGAACTTTATGCTACAGCCTGCTAAATCTGGGCTTTGAAATTTGTGCATCTGCTTCCTTTTCAATTGTCACTTGAGGCAATCCATGTTAATGTATTTTAGGTCACTGCAGACTGCATGCAGGTCCAACTTGCACTTTGGGCTGGGCAAGGCATTTTCTGCGCTGATATAAATGCATGTAAGCCATTGCTATGTGAGCTGTTTAAGGAGCTTAAAAGCCACCCTGTGTGGGAATCTGAGGAATGCAGATTGTCCTGGTCAGGAGATGACCAGTTGCGGGTCTTATGTTTTCTGGAGTGTATGCATTTAGGGCTTCTGCTCCTAAAATAATGCAAAAACATGAAGGCTGTGGAAATTAAAGATTAATTCCTCAATGAATTGATACATTTTTTTGATCACGGACATCAACATCATTGGACTCCTCCCTCCTTCCCCAAGTGCCTCCATCTGCTAACTAAGGGAAGGGGGGAGGTGTCCGGTGACATTGAACTTCTGATTGAACGTAACATGTACGGGGAGGAGCTACGCATGACGTCACCCGCTGCTGCCCTACGAAACTAACACGATTGTCAGCTTTACATGCTGTGTTTTTATCATCTTTATGTGAGTAGTTTGTGTTTGAACACAAAAATTAAAACTTATACTTAAGCGGTGAGCACTTAGATCTTTTCTTTCTACCCATGACCTGGCGTCCTTGCTGAGATCTAAGGAGACATGAGAGAAGTTTATGGTCCGTGTTAACCCTTTTGATACCCGCTTGCATGACCACTTGCTTGCACAGGGATCCATGCCATAAGGTGAGAGTGATTAGTTAGACCGGAGGTGGAGGGATTGTCACACTACTGTCGGAAAAAAAATTATGTCAGTGCTACAGTTTGAATTTAAAACTTATTTTTGTGAACTGTGAAGTTAAGTCATGGATTGTGGAAACTAACTAGTGGCGGGTGATAGCATATAGTGTATACCAAATTTACCACCGACTAATGCAGAGTTGCAATGCAAGGAGATCAGCTAAAAGTCGTTGGATCTGTATGTGCATTATAATTAATTAAAATGAGTCGATTAAACGATTAGAAAAAAAAATGATTAATCGAACACAAGGATTTTAATTAGTAACAGCCCTAAAAAACACCATACTTTTCATTTCTTGAGCACTCTTTTACAAATATGTCTCACATTGCCCCCTCATACCTTTTCCTAGTCTTTTGTGCCACTGACAGGTGTGGTGAGCTCATATCTGTACAAAAAATATGGAGAAAGTCATAATTCTCTCACCAAGAAAAAACAGATATACTGTCCCTTTAAAAACCATCTGCTCTTAGACTGTTTATGCCATTGCTTGGTGACTGGCACTTGCTACTCCACGCTGCCCTTTGGGACATCATCCACCACTGCTCTCATACTGAAAACAAAGCCAGAGAGTGGTGCGGTGTGCTGCATATTCAAGACAGGAAAAACCCCAAGGAAGAGACCAATGGTGACATTGCAGAGCTTAGTAACACGACGCCTGTAGAATATTTGTCCTGTTAATCAACATTGCCTGCGGCCCCGCACAAAGGGAACAGTTTTAGGAAGGCTTACATCAAACATTCTGGGTCTTCCAAGTTCAAGAGAGGCTGAACCTGGAGGGGCGGTGCAGTAGGGGGGATATACTTGCAGCAACCAAAGTACTTACCAACTGCAATCAACAGGTGGCCTGGAGCATGACCAAAAAAAAAAACACTTCAGTTGAGGAGGGGCTGTCTTTTATTTAACTAGGAAGAGGTGGTCCTGTGGGTTCAAGAGGCGGTGTTAACCCATTGTGTGCTGACATGAGGTAAGGCCAGGTTGGCATCCTTCCTACTATTACAGCACCCTAATGGATACAGGAAACTTTGCTGTTTTGGGATAACTATGAGAGTTTTTTTTTTCGACAAAATTTTAGCAAAAGTTAATATAAATCAATAGAGGAGGTAAAATGAATTTAGTTTTTGTGGCTTTTAAGGTGTATCCAAACCCAAGAATAAAAAATTTAAGATTGCCGTTTACTAGTCCTTGGACGTGGTAGCTGCAATTGTTTTCTTTAAAGGCGGTTTTTCCCTAATTTCACCTTGTCATTCCACCAGTGAAATGCATCCTGACCTAGGGACAGGACTAGAGAGCACCTCCTCCCTTTCCATAACATTGGGGGAGATGTCCCTCCACTCTGGAACTTTTGCACACAAACTCTCAGAGAACATATGAGGCAATGAAAGGGAAATCATACTGCAGCATCTTTTATTAATTAAAACCATTAAACAAAAGGTGAACACTTACAAAACAGAGGTGATTACCCAGCACTAAGGGCTAGATCACCCAAATTACTAGAAGTGGAGCCTACTGACTGCTCCAGAGCTTCCTTCTGTCACCTCCACTTCCTTTGCATGTAATGATGTCACCGTATGTAGACTTAGCCCAATGTGTTTTGTCACTTGAACATCATCAGGTGGTCAACATGTACTTTCTTGCATTTATCGAATTCAGATTACAAAGTGCTTTCAATTGTATATTTATTCAGACAAAAGGGGAGCAAATAAGAGTAGTTTATTGTAACAAATTGCATACAATTTGTGTATAATGGGCATTAAATTTAAAAACCCCATTGTTTGTAAAGAGGCAATGATATCACTGGTCTCTAGGAGTGTCCTGCAGCGTGTCTTGAGTCTGCAACATCTCCTTAGCATGTTCACAACATTGATCATCCCCTGCATTATGCCTGCACTCACTAAATATCTCTTGTAGCACGTCTGCAGTCTCTGACAATCTAAAAGATTACTCCATCCTCTTTATTTATTTCACTGAAGCAGCCACAACACTTGTGGCTGTATACCCAAGCAGTAACTGGATCTGATAGGATGCATTGCAATGATTTGAACCAAGAAAATTGAAAACCAATGATTTTCTCAGTAATAAAAGAAAGTTAAAGTGTTTTATCTTAACTTGCAAAGATTTTTCTTGTTTTTAATTTTTGCTTGGACAAGCTAGTCTTCTGCTGAAAGTTTGTTTTTTAACTAGAATAAAACATGTTGCCTAGAGGCTGCAGAAACATCTAATAAATTAAGCACAGGTCGACAACCTTTATGTGACTGAGGCAGATTTTCTTGTCCTCAACTTTTCTATTATCGTATTAACTCACTGCAGCTCGGGCAACATTTAATTAGAGGACAGCAAGCAGCCTTCCTTCCTGGAAGTAATGAGATGATTCGATTTCATTTTACAGATGCCTAAGAAGTCTCACCATATTCCCCTCCGTAAATGGGTATTTTATGCTGAGGTACATGTACAAAGGTTACACTGTAGTTAGTTAAGCACCTCCATTTTTTTCTCTTAAATTGTCTCCAATTTCGATATTAGGCTTCAGTTGACAAGTTCATCTCCTAATTAGGAAGCAGTGGGAGACACTTGTAAGGCTTTCAAAGCAAACACAATAAAATTGCTCCCACCTACGTCTACCTCGAACCAGAAGGCATTTGTTAACATTGATAGATTGCACCTAAATGAACTGCAGACAGTTTCAAAGTTTGGGTATACAATTTTAAAGGTGCAGAATTTGTAAAACTGGCTTAAATATAAAGTACACATACAGAAGATATCTCTTCCTGCCTGCAGCATGAGCTTTTCATCCTTAAGTACACCTGGCCGCCCTGTTCTGAAAACTCTCATCAATGTCAGTCACCTGTCAGTTCAGAGACAAAACATTTTTCTGGACAAAATATAGAATGGTTATATTTTATATCATTTTTTTATTTTTATTTTTGCAGTCTGTCTGCCACTGAGATTTTCTATACTTTCTGTCCTGGCTACACACAAAGAATTGAGAGGAAATCTATCCAAAGTGAGAGGAAATCCTCTTTTAGTTGGCACCTGAACATGTGTCCCCATTGGAATATTTACCCTCTATTCCTGTTCCAATGACCCCTGTAACATTTTGGATTTCCCATCACTTTATGTCCCAGTAACATTGGTCACAAGGATAAAAAGGGAGGGAAATGTGGGTGCCACAGAAAACAAAAACATCTCAACAGAGGTTTCAAAACCATACAAAAAAAAAATCCCTTTAAAGTAAAACTATAGGCAATACTTTTTTTTCCATTTTGGATAGAGCAAGAGAGGATTATAACTCTCGTGCAAAGGTGAATAAAGTGTAACACAATTAGCCCAACCTAACCACATACAGTGAAATATGAAGAAAATGTATAACAAAAAAAAATTATTAGCGAATTCTCCACAACTCATACCTCACTCCTTGTAAATGATCCCTGTATCAGCATAGCGCTAGTCATTCATATAATTGCAAAAAGTGATAACCAGTCACAAAAAGAATAGCTAAAAGTAAAAATGTCTCTCTTTGTCTCTTAATTCATTGTGCATATAATGGTCTCCTGTTCATCACCGCTGTGTACCACGCATGACAATTTATTATCCACAAGTGTTCAGTGAACTACCACCTCTATACCAAGTGCTCACTCACCTCATTTATCAGACCCCGCTACAGGGTCTCATATGCCTTATACATTCCTCCTGGAGATATCCCTGTATTTCTCCTCATTCTCCTGGATACAGTCCTGAGTGGTCAGAGTATACTTATCCTCCATACAGTTACCATGAAATAAAAAGTGGAAGAACCATAGTTCTCTCTGTATACCATTTATTAACACCAAAGGATAAACTCACTTACAAATAAAAACAGGCAGATAAAATCCTCAGCTCATTGCTGATGCTGGAATATCGATAGTATGATGTCCCTGCCTCAACTCCTCCCACCTATACACATTACGCCCTCCTATTAGGCTTCCTCAGTGGCCACATAAGAATGACAAAGGACATCTAGTTAGAAAGTATGGGGAGATGGCGAAGGTATTGAATTTATTCTTCTCCTCAGTCTTCACGAGGGAATCGGGGGGCTTCAGTAACCAAAACTGCAGTGTTTATCCTTATGACACATCACAGGAAGCACCTATATGGTTAACAGAGGACAGAATTAAAATTAGACTTGGGAAATGTAACATTAATAAATCAGCGGGACCAGATGGCTTGCATCCAAGGGTACTTAGGGAACTCAGTCAAGTAATTGCCAGACCATTGTTTCTAATTTTTACTGAAAGTCTACTGACTGAAATGGTACCAGGTGATTGGTGAAAAGCCAATGTAGCAGCAATATTTAAAAAGGGCCCAAAATACATCTCTGGAAATTACAGACCAGTTAGACAAAACATCAATAGTATGCAAGCTCTTGGAGGGGATGATAGACTATATACAATATTTTAGTAAAGAGAATGGTATCATTAGCAGTAATCAGCATGGATTAATGAAGAATCGTCTTTGCCAAATGAATCTATTAACCTTCTATGAGGAGGTGAGTTGCCATCTAGATAAAGGAAGGGCCCGTAGATGTGGTGTATCTGGATTTTGCAAAAGCATTTGACACAGTTCCCCATAAATATTTACTGTACAAAGTAAGGTCCATTGGCATGGACCATAGGGTGAGAACATGAATTGAAAACTGGCTACAAGGGCAAGTTCAGAGGGTGGTGATAAATGGGAAGTACTCAGGAATGGTCAGAGGTGGGTAGTGGGGTTCCCCAGGGTTCTGTGCTGAGACCAATCCTATTTATTTTGTTCATAAATGACCTGGAGAATGGGGTAATCTCTGTATTTGCAGACGATGCTAAGCTAAACTGGGCAATAACTTCTCCGCAGGATGTGGAAACCTTGCAAAAAGATCTGAACAAATTAATAGGGTAGGCAACTACATGGCAAATGAGGTTTAATATAGAAAAATGTAAAATAATGCATTTGCAGGATGTTCTAAAAATGGAGCTAGTACAAAGAAGGGCAACTAAGCTAATAAAGGGTCTGGAGGATAATAGTTATGAGGAAAGGTTGCAATCACTGAACTTATTCTCTGTGCAGAAGAGACGCTTGAGTGGGGATATACAGGGCAACATACAGAGTTTTACAATGTAATACTGACATATAATCACACACATAGTTTGGACTTGATAGACTTATGTCTTTTTTCAACCTCACCTACTAAGTAACTATGGTTTTCCTCCTTTTTATTTCATGGTAACTGTATAGAGGATAAGTATACTCTGACTACTCAGAACTGTATCCAGGAGAAAGAGGAGAGATACGGAGATATCTAGAGGAGGAGTGCATAAGGCGTATGAGACCCAAGTGAGCAGGCACGTCGTATAGAGGTGGTGGTTCACTGAACACTTTTGTGGACAATAATTTTTCTCACACGTGGTACACAGCAGTGATGAACAGATGGACATCTTATGCACATTGAAGTAAGAGACAAAGCCTTTTTTTTTGTCCCATCACCAAACAGGAAGTTGGAGGAAATCCCTGCAAATTAACAGAATTCTATGGGGACCCCCAGGTCACCAGAACTATTGACCCCATTGGAAGATTTGGGATCTTCTTTTACATTCACTTTCAATGATAATGGTAAACGGGACAAATAGAGAGGGTGACTCTCCTTAACTGGGGCACAGGCAGCAATAAAACCTGACAGGTGTTCTAATCCTTCTTCATTCTCTGCAAAATTAAAGAAAAAGTTTAGCCTTTAGTTATACTTTCAAAAAAAGCTGACTATAGTGTGTAATCATGTAGAACTGGCTTGCCCAGCTCAGTTCTTTATATACTCCTTAACTTACAAACAAATACTATCTAATCAACATCTAAATCATTTACCAAACACACATTTTTACATTAATACTTTATTTTTGTTGAACAATTTGATTATATAATCATGATGGAGAAAGCATTTACAGGTCTAGGATGATGATGTGGCACGCTCCTAGTTACGCTGCAAAGTAAATTTAGTTTTTTGGCTTCTGCCATAATCACAGAAGCGTTAATTGTTTAGTTTGGTCTTTTCAGAACTTCACAGGCTGGGAGCTTGATTGCTTCCCTGCCTCTAGGAAAAGCTTCTAGAGATTGGGACGGGAGAATTTAAGTGTCCAGTTTGGAATATGTCACAAGGCCTAGCAAATCCTTGGGGAGGGGTGTGCCCAGATAGTGGTTGGATTTTTGTTAGACTGTAAAACTGAACAGAGGGCTCTCTTCCCAGTGTGGGAAATGATCTGAGAGCATCAGGGGGCTGCTTTCCCCTGAAGCCCTCTTGGACTTGATTCTGGATCTCTTCTGGGGCTGCGCCTAAGGACTGACTATGAGCTTTGTGAGTACAGCCTCTATGTTACATACTCCTACATTGTCTTCAGCTGGGCACCCATAGGCTGTCCACGTTGTTGTAAGTCTATTAACTTGCTGCACATTTGCACTGGCAAGTTGTACGCTTGAAGAGCACTTGAAGCACAAGCTCTAGATGAAACTTTTGCCATTTGTAGCAAATTTGGGTGGCAAGTCTCTAGCAAGAGCAAAGTTGCAGTAGTAAGTCTACAGCAAGAGCTCTGCAAGTCTAGAGCATGGAAATTCAGCCACAGTGACCCCTGTGGTGGGAAGACTATTGCACAACATACCTGAACCAGAACTTGCAGCAGATTTGCAGGATGTTTGCAAAGAAAGTTGATCTGGAGTCATGCAATGCAGACTTGCTGCAATTGTGCAACAAACTTGTGAAGCCTGGCAAGCCTAGAAATAGCTCAGCAAGTCATTTTCAAACTTGCAGCACACTTACTTGCTATCTGGGATGGTCTCCAGCTGTGCAGCCACAGACCGTACTTGTCTTTGTATTACTGCTACTGACCAAGAAGTGTCCTCCTCAAGCTGTGTTAAGCATCTTGGAGTATCCTACATCTTGCTACCCTTTCCTGTCATGAGTTTTATTCAGCATTAAATTACAAAATGCCACCCCCTAGACTAATTTCTGAGTGGTAAGACCATTGCTGTGTGCCTGTCTGCCTCGGTACTGTGTAGTAAGTGGCCTGAGTAATCTACAGCAGCTCATTAGGGGGTAGCACTACAATACAATAAAAATACATCAAAACACATGCCCCCCACTCTAACCTGATAAGAAACATAGTAATAGTAAAAGTAATAAATACCATTTCTACAACATTCAAATTAAAATCTTTTTGCGTTCACCTGTAAGTGTGTAATGTGAAAATGATATGTAAAATATATATGCATAAAAATAAAGAATAGCTGCAGCACTCAAAGCTACCAAATAAAAAAAAAAAAAAACTATAATATTTAAACAGTGCCCCTTTAATCAAATTGTGCAAACTATCATTTTAAATGATCATATAAGTTGGGGACTCACAGTGGGTTTTGTAATTGAAGATTTCATTCACCATGTTGTGACGTGGTCTTGCACGTGGATGGACTTTTTACTACCATAATAACACCTTTTTATTTATCACTGTTATATTAGTTATTATTCCTTTTACTCATTTTGAATTTTATTTTGCACAATTTGATTAGCGTGGTACTGTTGTAGCATTATACATGTATACAAATGCCACATATATATCTAGCAACTGTCAGTGTATGCGACCAGACAGCAGTGAATAAACATCAGCTATTAAACAGAGTGATCAAGAAAATTAAAATCATAAATCAATAGAAATTAATGACACAGACACTAGACACATCTATGGCAGAGCAGGGAACTCCAGGTACATGTATAAATGTAGATAAACAGAACTAAACAGTGCAGGGAAGCACTCTAAATGTGGTATTAACACAGTATAAAAACACTCAAAGCTAGTGCACACACAAATGTGGTCATCTATTGTTGCATGTAACAGTTCAGTTGGATCAAGCTGTGGAGTAAGTCCTCATAGTCCCAAGCAGTCCTGGCCAAGGAAAGCAGGAGATTTCTCTGTAATGGAGAACGGCTGGAATGCCTCATGGGAAACCAACACCAACTGCTATCAGAAGTCCCACTCACTGTGATGCTGTAACACCTGAGACTTAATGCCATGTAGGGACAAGATTCTGGGGAAACCGACTTTCATCAGCCTATTTTGAAAGGGCTACCTGTGTATGTATATATAGGGTGGCAAGAGCAGATACACTCTGGGACTACAGAAGCAGTGTTGGCAAATGTGGCCGCCTGCTTATTTTGCGGCCCATGCAGCGGCAGTCCTCACAGTCCATTTGAAAATATTTATAGTTTTGTAATTATATTATTAAAAATAGTTCCTCCTGCTACCAAAGTCCACCAGTAGAGTTGACAGAATGCTGTTCCAGCAAGTTCCACCAGGAGAAAAACCCCGATTAATATTATTTAGCTGTCATTTTCTTTTCAAATTTTGAAGTATTTCAGATAGATCCATTCAGTTACTCTTCCACGTTTTGATCCCTTCAAACATACTCAGCAACTGATTACTTGGACATTAGCAAAGTCTTTATGCTTGCCAATGCCCTACAGATGTAGGAAAGTACTCTGACCACCACAGCCCACACACCAACTGCATTAGTGTACCTCTGCTAAAATAAAGTACAGTAGGTGTTCTCCCTTTCAAATAAAAGCACTGCTGCAATTGATCTCTATAACTGATCCGGTTGTGGCAAGATAGCTATAAACTACAGTCTCAGAAGAATCAGCAGTTGAGGAATGTGGAAAAATAAAGCTGGACCTGAAGGGTCATCTTACTGGTATTGTTATCATAAGGTATTGATGTTGGTGTTAATGATCTGGTTCAGCTTCTACACTCCAGAGGATCTCCACAGTCTCCTTGGCTTGTAGTGTGACCCAGATGAAGGGGGCACTTAAACCCCCAAAACACAATAGATGCTTTTTTGGATTGTACCCCTGACTTTTAAAAATTGTATCTGTACCCCTTAGTGGTGTGGTGCTGAAATTTCGATTCTCAGTAGAATCAGCGGACAGTGGTCCAAAAGACACCTTGCAGATTGTGGAGAGAGTTATTTTAAAAACGTATGCAGATATAGATGAACATCCGATAGGTTAAAAAATCATAATGTGTATAGCTCCAGCAATTACATGTGCTCAGAACAGAAACTAAAGACTCACTAAAAAAAAGGTTGGACTAGCTATACAGAGCAACTCCTAGTTATGGAGCGAGGAAGGGACAAAAGGCAAACAAATAATGCATGTGTAACATCATACTTTGTGTTATGTACACAATTTAATATTTTTTTGTGAATGCCATTATTACAACTATGTAATGGTTTTACAGTGTCAAAGAGTACAAGTGATTTGGTGCTATTCTATTGTATGCCATGAAGTAATTTCCGGACAATATTCTCTGCACTGTATATACATTGTGTGCTTTGTACATACATCTTAGAATAATAAGCTATAAACAAGTAATACATATCTATGAATCAAAGTAATACATATCTATTAATTTCTTAGGGACTACAAATCAATCTGTTTAGCCTTCAAAATGAAATGATACGTAATGCGAAATAATTGACCATAAAAATACAGCAAAGGTGAAACAATGATATCCTACAGTATTTCCTTATCAGAATCATGTAAATACCTGAAATATTTAGTTGAAGAAAAAGGTGTAAACTTAAGCACAGAATGCACAGTTTGCTTATAGAGTATTATGTTTAAAACAGCCATGCCACTAGTACTTTTTTTATATTAGAACTGAAGCTCTCTAGGCACAGCTAATTCACCATAAAAAGCGTCTAAAGCTGTCTTTATCTTATCTGACTCCACTGTCACATTGGTGCTTCCCTTCCTGGGGTGGACAGGAGATCCAGAGCTGCAGTTAGGGCCCACTGCTGACCAGTCTTGTCTCCATGGCTATCAAGTTAATGGAGTTTTGAAGACCTGTGAAACCCCTGTTGATGGACAACCAATGGTAAGTTTCACCCAAAATTGGAGCCTCTCAATAAGGAGGAGCTAATCAAAGTAGGACATGTATTCTGTAGAGTTGAGAGAAGGGATCCATAACCCTGCATCACTCTAAGCTCTTGTACACACGGTCGGAGATTCCGACGGAATGTGTTCTATCGGACTGCTTTGTCGGATAATCCAACTGTGTGTGGTATGCATCGGACTGATTCCGTCTGAATATCCGTCGGACCCAATTTTCCAACTTGCTGGAAATATTTTCCGACAAACTGGTCCGATCGGACATACTCCGATCATGTGTAGCCTACTCCGACGGACAAGGTGCCACGCATGCTCACATTCAAATTCCGACACGAAAGCGCTCGTTCAGGTAAAACTACTGCTCGTAAGCGATATAGCACATTCGTCACGCTGCAATGTTAATAATTCTTTCATGAAGCGCATTCTCTTGTTCTTTACAATGCTGCAAGAATTAACTTCTTTTGATGCTCATAGTCACACACACTTCTCCCGAACGTATTTCATTACTCTTTTTTAACCATTTCAGCAATACAATTTTAGTTTGCGTCACATCTACACAATTTTAGATTTTGTTTATTCTTTTTGGGATGTTTTTTTTTTGGATTCCCTAAAATCTCCTTTAAAGACAGTTTGCTCATTTCTCCTTTTTTTGGGGTTTTTTTGGTGTGTAAACTTACCACAACAACATTATTCTATTTTTGATATTTTGTTTTTCTTTTTTAATCTACAGGAGGTTGTTTGGTGTTGGTACCCCTTGTTATTCATTTCACTTTGTTTTTTGGAAATGTACCTGCCTGCTCACATATAAACTGGCCTTTTGGAAGGAAAACACATACGCAAGTATTTCTTACAAAAAAAAAAAAAATACCTTTATTTCGGTGTCAGTAACAGCCAAAGAGGAAGGCAGCGATGTAGAAACTGGGGAGATTAGCGAAGCCTTTGGCCCCCAGGGCACACATCAACTATTTAAACGCAAAAATTGGTGGCCTGAGGAATACATGTCTGAGGGAGAGAAGTCTGGTCCTGAAGTCCAAGAAACCCAGAACAGCAGCAGATGACATCTATGTTCCCAGACTGTGGTACTATAACAGGCTGCATCTTCTGTCAGACCAGACTGAACCCAGGTCATCACTCTCTGGTCTTCCTTCCACGCTTCCTTCCAGGCTGTGGCTGTGGTGCTGGAGGTGTGGCAGATGGAGGAGGAGGAGGAGCAGGGGCATGGGCCAAACCACACAAGTGTGTTTCTTGTGTCATTTGGCCCAACAAACCCTTGTTGAGGGTGTGGAGAATAACCTCCTCACACAAGATCTGTTGCCCCGCTCCATTTTATCAAGCTTGCACGCAACCATGGCGGCAAAGGACTCTTGGTAGGTGGGTTTTGCTTGGAGTGCCGCAGAAGCCTCACCAATCAGCCTAAGGCCGACTCCTCAACATTCCCCCTCTTTCTCGCCCTTTTGCGTGGAAGGAGGAGGGGAGGGACCTGGCATTCAGTGAGGCTCCTTTGGCTGCCCACCGCCTGGTTGCCGCTTACCCCCGCCTCCTCCTGGCTGCCACTTTCTACAGCCACCTCCTGGCTGCTGCATTCCACACCCTCCTGTTCCTGGCTGAGTTCTTCCTGTGTACTAAAAAGGGACATAGTTTGAGTTTTTGGTTCATCAAACACACACAATTTTCATATCAACACTGTTGCAAATTGTTAACCAATAGAAAAGACTATCATTCTGTGCCCCACATTTTTCTTTCTTGTCCCAAAGGTTTTGGCCACTACTGTCTATTGATATGTGAAATGCTTTCTAAACTCAGCAATTAGTGAGCAAAAATCAAGTTAACATCATTCATTTTGACTCCACAAATATGACAACAATACTATACCTGGCTCAAGCTGGGCTCCCCCAGTTCTTCCTGAGTGGAAGGCCCAGGTTGGGCGTCAGAAGACTCATCGGGTGTGGAATGGAGCATAGAAGGACGCGTGGAAGAAAGAGTAGAGAGGGATTCTCTGACCTCAGCCTGGTCTGCCAGAAAATGCATCCTGTCATAATACCACAGGGTGGGGACATAAACGTCATCTGCTGAAGCTCCAGATTGCATGGACTTCAGCACCTTGCTCCTCTCCCTCATATATGTACTCCTGAGGCTACCCATTTTCTTTTTTAAATAGTTGACGTCTGCCCTGGGGACCACCGGCTTCACAAACTCAACCAGTTGCAACATTGCTGCCTGCCTCTTTTGTCTGTAACTATATAGTGGGTGTGTTGCTTGCCACAGGAAGGGCATGTCTCTGTATTTATCGATGAACAGAGGGAGGAAGCTATGGTCATTGAAGCCGTCCATAATGTCTGCAAGACACAACACAAGACAAACCCTAATGGAGTCTAAACTCCACTAATGCAGGCCTCAATCTAGAAGCAGTGTAGCCTAGTGATGTACCAAGTTCAAAATTTTACCTTAGTTTGCACGTTCGTCGCGTCAGCTTCTCCCTCTGTTCACCGATCGTACGGACGACACACGCATGTTGAGTTTTATATACAGTGCGCATTGCGTTAAACTCCGCCCGCCCCTGACGTTCTTTCTAGACTATTCCCCGCCCCTTCGCTTCCGGCGCAGTGGGGAGAGCACATGGCGGAGAGAACACAGGTGCGCACTAATAATAGTTCCACTAACGAGGAGGAGGGTGAGGAAAGCCCGGAGCCTGAAACGTCCCGATCCAGGAAGAGGAGATTTAAGGCCTCAAATATGTCTTTTGGAGAGATGTTGGAGATGGTGGACATATTGAACAGGACCGACTATGATGGGAAGTATGGACCTTACCCAAACTCAAATATCAGAAAGGGCAAGATCATGAATAAAGTTGGGAAGAGACTTCATAATAATTTTGGGGTACGACGATCCAAGGATCAACTGAGAAAACGCTGGTCAGACCTGAAACTGGGGGAGCACAAGCAGTACATAAGGATCAAGCGTGTTCTTGACAAAAGTAAGTAGTTGTTGTGGGTTCATATGATTATTATTGCTTGCATCCTGCTCCATGTGCTTTGATTTCATGTTGTGCAGTTTAAAATGGCCACTTTCAAGTTCATGGTTTCATTCATTTGTAGGAAACATCGTTCTGCAGGTAAGTATTCTAGCTGAACACAGTGTCCCCAATAATGTTATGACCTTGAAGCTCGGCCAAAATAAACAATTGTACAACACTTCCAAACAATGTTTCATATTGTTAATTCTGCCCTCTGTGTGCTAATTCTTTCTTTTTTTCCATTCTCATAGGGGAGAGAAGACTCGGCAAGTATGAGGACACCAGGGACCACACCCCTCCCAAAGAAGGGCAACTTCCAAAAGCAGAAACAGAGGAGCAGAAGGAGGAGGAGGAAGGAGAGATCGTGGAGGTTGGGCAAATTGTCACCACACAGCTTCCGGTAAGCTCATCAATGTATGTCACCATATTTTTATTACATGGTGTGTTTTTTTGCTTTGTTTTGTAGGTGAGGTGGAAGAAGATTCCCGTTTTACCAGATCCTGATTGGGGAGATAATGGGGTGCAATCGGGATTTGGAAAATATACAGCAAAACATCAATGATGTTAAAAATAAAATGAAGAACATCATTGATGTTTTGGGGAGAGTGAAACACACCAAACTAGATAGGGTTTTTTTTTATACTTTAAACAAAAAATTTAGTATTTCTCGAAATTACAAATTTGGAAGATGCACAGAGTGTGTAAACCTGCGCTATCTCCCATCATGGGGGATCAATGTACGTGTTTTGTGGAAAGTGTCTGAGATGAAGGGGTTGCAGCCCCAAAGCATGTACATTGATTCCCCCATGATGGGAGCTAGCACATTTTGACACACTGTGTGCATCTTCCAAATTTGGCTTTTTCAGGGGTGACACCCCATGTGATGAAGGCAATATCAGCCCAGTTTGTACATACTCATGTCTGATATTGTCTTCACTTTTCAAAGTTGAACTTTGTAAGTTCCCGTGTTCTGTATTTTACGGTTTGATACATGCCTGTTTACACAAAAACACCAAGTAAACCAAATTTTGATTAAACTCTGTTTTTTATACACACAATTTCTTGGTTTGTTGTAAAAACCTTTTCGAAACGCACATGTGAATGTGCTTGTATTAAAAAGTTTAATTATCAACAATGTGTGGCTTCCTTTTTCATTGCACCAAAAATGTATTTGGAGTAAAATTTTAGTTTGTGCTGAGAAGGAGTGTGATTTAATAAAGGTAACTCCACTTTGCACTCCAAGTGCAGTTTCAGGTGTACTTTTTCAGTGCACTTGTAGTGCATAGTGGATGTGCCTTTAGAAAAAAACACCCACAGTGAGGTGTAAATTTGGACAATCATGCCATTTTCCTGCCATGGTGCAGAAAATGAGCACGATTTTGGTCAGTAATGCACTACATACATTAGTTACAAAAAGAAGGTGTGTGTGTAGCAGACCCCCAACATAATAAGATTATCTGAAGAAGAGACTGTCCCCTCATCTCGCTCTGAACTTGGGTTTGCACTGTTGGTGAAAAAGGCACAACTTGAAAAAACCTAAATATACCTAGGAGACACCTAAAACCAAGCCAAGCAGTAAATGAAGGAGTTTCAGATAAAAATGTATTCTTAAAATGCCGCTCAGACATTGTCTGGCATATCAATGGCCCCCCTACCCACAAAGTAGTCCATGTCTTGTGTTCTAACCTCACGGGCGCTTTGGGGGGGCAAGCCAGGATGAGCATGTTCAAAGCCCGTGAGGTTATCTTCATTTTCCAGCAAGTCTGCTTCTTGTTGGCCAACTGAGACCGCATAGTTCACAGAAACTTTTTTCATAAAATTGTGCATGACACAGCACGCCAGCACTATGTGATTCAGTTTGTATTCCGCCATGTGAATAGGCGTAAGAAAAAGGCGGAACCGGCTGGCCAGTATACCAAAAGTGTTCTCCACCACTCTTCGGGCTCTGGACAGGCGGAAATTAAAAATCCTCTGCTCTGGGGTGAGGGTCCTCATGGGGAAAGGCCGCATCAGATGGTTCGCCAAGGTAAACGCCTCATCCGCGACAAAGACGAACGGGAGTCCTTCCTGATTCTCCTCTGGGGGTGGCAAGCCCAGACTGCCACTCTGGAGACGCCAGTAGAACTCAGTCCGTGCGAAGACTCCACCATCCGACATCTGTCCATTTTTCCCAACGTCCACATACAAAAAGTCATATGTCACAGACACCACTGCCAACATCACGATACTATGAAACCCCTTATAATTATAATAGTACGACCCCAAGTTGGGTAGTGGAACGATGCGGATGTGCTTCCCATCTATTGCTCCTCCACAATTGGGAAAGTCCCAACGACTGGCAAAGTGGGAGGCCACAGTCTGCCATTCCTGTGGCTTTGAAGGACACTGTGGAGTGAAACAAGAACAAAAATTGGTAATTTGACAAATCAACATTGCAAGCAGATTAGACACCAACATTTTTGGTCAAAATTAGTATAACATTTTGGGAACGGAGTATTTAAAGCCTAAAGTCTAAGGTCCCCTTATGAGAGTCATCACCCCCCCATCCCTCCCCCACCCCCCATATCCCCCATCTGATGGGCCCTTGCTAAAAAATGAGGGGGGGGGTGTTTAGGACAGGTAACCCTATCCACTTGATTGAGAGCTGAATGGCTAAATAATGTGTGCTACTTTGGGAAGCCCCTCCTTAGTTACACTATTGGCAGCCCACCGGACAGGTAAGAAGTGTCATAATACCAAAAAGAAACCAAAATTTAAGCACTTTTTGACATTATGCTATTACATATCCAGATAATTAATAGGTTAAAAAAATAAAAATAAATTGCATTTGAAAGTATTGAGGCAGGCCCTTGCACTACATGCTTTGATGAAATCATCCATAAATGTGAGCATCAAAAAGGTAGGTACAGTGTGTATTGGGTTTGGTAAAGTCAGCAGATAGAGGATTGCTATCAGCTGAGCTAGCAGTTGGAGGGAGGGTGGTTCTTAATGAGTTTGGCACAACCCCCAAAAAAAAAAAATTTCACTCTGCATGAATTGAAGCACACACATCACATTTGTAGACATTATAGGGGGTGTTTAGGGGAAAGCAATACTATGGAGCTGACAAAAGACATTGGTAAGTGACTAGACTATAGTTTTATGGGCCAAGAAGAGCATGGTGGGGAAGTTAGTGAGGCAAATATGCCTGAGGACAAAGGGGCAGAGCATATGAATTAGAGCATATTGCAATGATGGTAATTAGGGAATGAGGAAACAAATGCAAGACATTAGCAATCATGAAATACATAGAATGTGATGTTAAAGGATCAAACTTACCTTCATATAGTCCTTCTGCAGGACCTGAATGATGGCAGAACAGGTCTCTGGAATAATGATCCCCAGAGCCTGGGGGGAGATGCCTGTAGAGAACTTGAGGTCCTGAAGGCTCTGCTCCGGAGTGATGGCTTGCCGCATGCAGGTATCCTGCCTGGTGATATAAGGGGTCAGCAAAGCCAGCAGACGGTGAAAAACGGGGTCTGTCATCCGGAGATAATTCCTGAAATCATCAGGATTATTCTCCCGGATCTCACGGAGCAAAGGCATGTGCGAGAACTGGTCACGCTGGCGCAACCAATTCTTGGTCCACAAACGGCTCCCCTCCTTGTTCATGGACCGGGCTTGTGTCAAAATAACAACCTCAACACAAAGCCCCTGCACAGCACAAACTCTACGACGAGTACGTAGAAGAAACATGGTTGAAAAGGGTCGGCTCGTCAGAACGGACACCAGAAAGCAACGATAAACAGCAAGGTCTGAAAGAACGACCTGAATAGCAGAAGCAAGCAGACAATAAAAAATGCCTTTCAAAGCGTACTATACCAAGATATAGTCCACAATGATCAACAAATACTTACTGACTGCACGCACTGTTTATCAGATATGCAAAGACAAGCACAAACCGAAGAGCAGTAGCGATCTGAATCAGAAATCTGAAAAGCGCGAATCGTCTCTCACCAAACTTCTACTAACACGAGATCAGCAGAAGGAGCCCAAAGGGTGCTGGACGTGGTGCTGAACTTCCCTTTTCTAGTCCCGCCGTACACGGCTTACGTCACCGCGTTCTTGGCAACCACAAATTCCGACAACTTGGTCCAACCGTGTGTATGCAACAGTTTCGGACACAATCCATCGGACAAAATCCGTCGGACAAAATCCAACAGATTTGGTTGGCAGAATGTCCGACTGTGTGTACAAGGGCTTAGATGTAGGACATTCTCCTAGATCTCACCTCCCAATTCTGGCACAGTGAAGCTCTTGGTGGCTCCTGCAATGATATCACAGGGGAAAAACAAAAGACAACAGCGCCAGAGAATGCATCCAAAGAGGTGTAGGGCACTAACAGATACAAATAAAACTTTAGTCAGAGAAGGACAAAAGGAAACAATGATAGAGACTGTGGTACACAATCAACAATACCATAACTCCCAACAAATGTCTGCTTAAAGGAGAAATATGAGGTAAAGCCCGCTGTCGGCTGACATTACTCAGCCAAGCCAGGCTGGAGAAAAAAAAAGACTTTACAGTCAGGGTCAACCCAGATGCCTGGACCAATGTCTGGTTAAGTCTCCCCAATGCGCAGCTTAGAGGCTGAGTCATCTGGGTGATCCTGGGTTGATGCCTCCCCAGCCCAGCGCTCCAGTGAGAGCTGGAGGACCAGAGCAGAGAGCCGGTAATTAACAGTCACCAGCTCTCTGATCAGAGCAGAGGGGAGAGCCAAGCAATTCGTGGTGTTTGACCGCTCAGTTCTCAGTGCAGAAGAAGCAGAGTATCTAAACAAAAGAACTCGCTGCTCCAGGTGAAACAGGAAACCTAATGATATCACAGGTGCCCCGTCTCGGCTCACCTCGCATACAATCAACACTGAAGAAATGGCTGCACTCCAAGATCCATCAAAATTCTTATTTAATAAGGCAGCCGGAGGACAGATGCAGCATTTGACCAATGCTGCATCCACTTAGGTATACTTTTTTTGCAAACCCCTAACTTCCCCTTTAGACTGCAGCCATCTAAATTGTAAAGCCTAATTCCAGCATATTTTTTTCAATTTTGTAATGAGTCAAAAAAAATTATGAAAATGTCAGCCCAATTTTTATTTGTCTGATTTCATTGAGGAGATTTTGCCTAACTTCCCATATAACAAATAGGGAATATAAAATTAGGGAGGCCCATGAGGACGCACTTTTGCTGTAAAACATATTGGGTGGAGCTGTCCACATGACATCACGCCGCCATGCTTGTTCTTGTGGTTGCAGTGTCTTGAATTGTCCCCTAAAGTAATCTGAAGAAGAGATCCCTAACAGAGAAAACAGTGATCACTGTTGGAGCATCCATTAATCCATCCCTGCAGTGTATGTTAGTTGTATATTGCATGACAGCACATGCCTTTTGGTGAGTTTGTACTGCATGTGGAGAAGGCAGTGTAAAGCACAAGCTATTACATCATGGGTGTTTACTTTCACTATTTTTATAGTGTGTATTAACTACTACACTATATAATCATTTTATTTTGCTGTTATCGTTTGCTGTAATACCACGTGACCCTGAGGAGGTGACACCACTTGAGAACGGACTACACCAGTATTCAACTGGATAAAGCGTGTTTGCTGTTCTCTTGAGTGAGAAAGCACCTGTCTCTGGTGAGTTGCCACTTCTCCTGGTTTTCATATTTGAGGAAGATATATCACTTTATTATGGACATTACATTGTTGATTGTACTTTTTAATTATTGAGTTAATTTTTTCTTTCATTTATTCTTTGTGAGTGCTGCAATTTAATTTAGCAAATATAGAATGTAATTATTACTGGAACAGGAACTCACTGACAGTAAAAAAAAGCATTGCCAGAATTTCTTACCATTCCTCACTCTATCCAAAATATAATAGAATTTTTGGTTGGAATTTGGCTTTAGGTAAATCTGTCACAAGAACACAAGAGGGTATAATTACTAACTTCCTTCTGAAAAAGTTACTTGAGTGCCTGTTATGTTAAAGTACTGGCTGAAAGAAAATCTGTACTGAGAGAAATATTAAAGGGTAAGTTCACCTTTACAGAAAATCTGTAAGGTGAACTGATGCCGCGTACACACGATCAAATTGTCCGGCGACTTAGTCCGCCGGACCGCATATCACCGGACAATCCGTTCGTGTGTGGGCTTCAGCTGACTTTTTCAGCGTAAAGTCCGGCGGACTTAGAAAGTAGTTTTGCAGCCCAATCTTTCCGCCGGACTTGGGTTTCAGCTGACAATACGTTGCTGTACGTCATCGCGCTAGCAATCGCCGGACTTTCCGTGTGTCCGTGTGTGGCCAAGTCTGTTCGATAGAAAGTCCGCCAGACTATCCGCTGGATTGTTTGCCGGACTAAGTACGCCGGACAATTCGATTGTGTGTATACGGCATTACACTGAACTCCCTTCCTCATCCCCCCTGGTCCTGCTGACCTGTTAGACAATGGATCGATGCTTTACCAGTCCGAGGATTTGAAATCCCTGTGGCATAATCTCCTAAACATAATTCTCTTGTATGGATAGGAAGCATTCTAATTGGTCGTCACCATCACATGGATGGCGCTGACCAATCAGAATATGTCTAGCATGTCCTGTCAGCGCTGGAGGAGAGGAAGCCCAAGGGATTTGAAATCCCCAGACCTGCGATTTCATGTCTTACAGTGGGTGATAGTGGAACTCCAGGTCAGCGGGACCAGGGGGGAGGAGGAAGAGGGTCTAGTATAAGTTCACCTTACAGATTTTCTGTAAAGGTGAACTTACACTTTAAGGTGTCATTGCTGGTCATCTATTACCTGGCTGTGTCTGCCCTCAATACTTTAGTCACAGACTCACTGACATAATTGAAAGCAAAGCAAGAAATCATGTGAAAGCAACAATGCAGTTTTTTTATTTTACTTGCACATGATTGGGTATTCTTTGCAAGAGGAAACTTCACCTCATTCACTAATCTCTGGAACAAATTGCTCTGCAAAGTGCAAGTTTCGTTACAAAGCAAACAGCCTATACCTCTTGAGTAAATCAATCACTATGTGGGCAGCAACAAAAACACACAGATGGTAAGGCACTCTCCTTCTCCAAGCTAACAGACTGGCTAGACACTGTACTGTCCACTGTTAAATCTTTCCTGTGAAGACTGGAAGTTCAGGGAAGCAGCACTGAAAGAAGAGGAGCCAGCAGCATTGAAAGTTGTATGCTGCAAGTGCTGGGGTAAAAAATTTAAGTCAGAATTTATGTGTATGTTATTGTGCTCAATGTGTTAAACATTGAGGGTTTAATATAAGTATTTCCAGTTATTTCAATACATAAATCGTGTTTGGATAATATGTTTAGGGGATGTGCATGAATGGATTGGGGAATACAAGGAGATCATTTGAGGTACTTTTATTCACTAATGCCCCGTACACCCGATCGGACTATCCGGCGGACAAACCGCCGGACTTTGAGGCAGAGGTCCGCTGGACTTTCCGAACGAGTGGACCTGTCCCCACACGATCGGACTTTTGAAATGAACAGACTTGCCCACACATGGAGGAGTCCATTCATTTTGAACACGGCTCCAGGTAGACGAGACTAGCGAAGGAAGTCAATGTCGCCACCTTCGGTGGCGAGATTGGCACCTCGCTGGCCACATCACCTGCTTAGGACTTAAAGGGGAAGCCCTACGCCGAAAAAACAGCGTGGGGGTCCCCCCCAAAGTCCATATTAGACCCTTATCTGAGCACGCAGCCCAGCCGGTCAGGAAAGAGGGTGGGGGCGAGCGAGCGCCCCCCCACCCCCCTGAGCCGCACCAGGCCGGATGCCCTCAACATGAGGGGGTGCTTTGGGGAAGGGGGGCCCTGGCTCCTCCTCTTCTCAAGTGCCCATCAGAGAAGCGCTCTCCCTCTGGGCACCCGTGCGGGCACGCTCCCATGTCCTGCTGCTGCATCCATTGACACAGAGAGCAGACTCAGCTTCGCCCCCAGCTGCATCATTGGATTTGATTGACAGCAGCGGGAGCCAATGGCTGCGCTGCTATTAATCTATCCAATCAGGACCCGAGACACCGGCTGGAGCAACTGTGCTCGTCCCCAGCGCAGGAACGATCGTGCTCAGGTAAGTCAAAGAGGGGCTCTGGGGGGCTGGTGCATCACAAGAGGTTTTTCACCTCAGTGCATTAAGGTGAAAATCTGTGAGGGTTTACAACCCCTTTAAGTAAAATAATACAGCTACAAATACCTTCAGGCATCTCTTTAATGAAAATTTGACAACAGCCTTTATCAAATATGTTTTTTACATTTTCTTTGACTTTCATATCTCAAAACCATGATATATTCTGCAAGTTGGGAACCATTATTGTTCAAAAACATACTTATCTTGTCTCTGTGTCAGGTTTAATTGGCACAATGCTACTTGTGTCCAATGGGGAAGGATTTACACCTTAAACTAATCTTATATTCATGTCAACTCATTGTGCATATTCAGCTTTCTCTCTGTGAACCTGGGAAAATTCCCCCAACAGCTGGTCTTATTTCCATGTGTATGAAGGAAGAACTAATTCAGACAATTTGTGCTGCCTCATAGCAAGGAAAGAGATTTAAACATTCCAGCAAGAAAATCGGACTCTGAGTGTTTTTGATTGCAAAGGGGAAGTACAGTCCATCTGAAAAAGTACTTTCCAACATTATTTTAAAGAGGTCTAGTGTATTATCTCTGGGCTACCTATGCTAATGTTACTCACATTGTTGCAGTTAGACAAAACAATTCTGGCAACTTGTGGGTATATAAAAATGTATGCTCATATTGACCGAACATGCATGTTTATGCACAGGCAGACACCACCCTTAGGGCACATATAGACAGTCTTTTAAAAGGTCTTGTTCATATTGAGATGTTTTGTGCTGCGCTTGCCAAACTGCAGAAGGATCAGTGTCCATAAAGTTCAATGAACCCTATAAACATTGTGGCAGTAGGCTGCATAGTGCAAAGTCTGATGCAAGCCTGAGTTGGAAGTAAAAGCTTCCTACAGTTTAATTATGCCCTCTCCCCCCTGTTAAGCACCTTTACACCATGACAAGAAAATCTGTATACTTACCTTAATGTTGAGGTGCCTAATTGGGTCCAAAGACATCATGGGAAAAGGGTGAGGAGGATCTTCTTCCTCCTCCAGAAGTGGGTGGATTCTAAATGCCACAGAGAGTCCCTGTGCAATAATGACACTAGTCCCTCCAGCATTCTCCTGTCCAGGATTGGTCTGATACGATTGGGTGATATGGGTTACTGCACATGGGTTGGCTGTTGTCTTTTGAGATGACAAACTCAAGTCTTGTTATCTCTTTTTATTTTATGCTATTTCTTTTATTATTACTATAATTTTTGTTTATCTGGATTTTCCTTTCTGGATATTTTTTGATGTACAATTGTGAACATGTAATAAAGAGTTTGAAAAAAATAGAATAAAATAGTGCATCTTATTGTATAAGTCCAAACGTGTCTTAATACATTAGTACATTTGATGCAATAAAAAAGTTATTAGTCACCCCTCCTATTTTCCCTAGCATTGGAGCTGCTGGCTATACTGTACATGTCCGCGCCTCCCCGTCTATCACCGGGTTTTTACGAAACCACGGGAGGATATAATTTCACTATATGTGGACAAGACATTAATATACTTAAGGGATACCCAAAAATCCCTGCAAAATATTATGGTACTAATTGGTAACTTTGGAGTACTGTCAAGATTTACCATCAATTGGAATAAATCAGTCCTTATGCCACTGGACCCAATTTCTGCTCATTTGCCTGATCACGCTAATTCAATACAGATAGTCTCCTCATTTTGTTATCTAGCCATACAGGTTAATCCAGACCCTAAGTAATATATTGAATTGAACCCGCTACCTTTACTGAACAAATTCCGTTCTAAATGTAAACATGGTCCAAACTCACACTATTTGTGGCTGGTAGGGTCAACCTCATTAAAATGGTGTGGGCCCACTAATTGTTATACATATTCCATAACTCTCCTATCTGGATACCATGTAAATGGTTTTCTCAAATTGACTCCCAATTTAGGGTCCTAATATGGCGTAATAAGATGGGCAGAATAAGCCATCGACCCTACAACTGGGAAAGGATCAGTGTGGCCTCGCTGTTCCACACTCCAGACATTATTATGTTGCCTCTAGAATTCAGCATCCAGGGGCGTGGGGCACTCAAGACTGTCTAGACCCTATTTGTAACTTACTAGTACACTGGGGATCCTCTAGTCTTGCCCTGACCTTTTTAAAAGCAGGTTTCTCCCATCTCAAGACTGCTCTTCACTCAATATTTCTACCAAATACCCTATGGTTTTATGTTAGATGTATTCTGAATAGACTTGGTTTCTGTCCCTACACACCCACATGGTGTAACTCCTACTATAAGGAATTATTCAGACTACAGGACTTCCAAGCTTGGGAAAGGACGGGCATCATTTACATGTCGCAATTATATAGTGGTTCGGTATTCAAATCCTTTGCAGATCTACAAATAGAGTTTTCTCTTCCCCGAAGCCAGTTCTATAAATACCTACAACTTAGGCATGCTATACAGCAGGAATATGCAATTAGTGGACCTCCAGCTGTTGCAGAACTACAAGTCCCATGAGGCATAGCAAGACTCTGACAGCCACAATCATGACACCCAGAGGCAGAGGCATGATGGGACTAGTTTTGCAACAGCTGGAGGTCCGCTAATTGCATATCCCAGCTATTCAGGCTGTATTTCTTATGATGCTGTATCTTTAATGTGGATGTTTTTTTTTTTCCAATAAAAACATTATTTAAAAAAAAAAAGTTAATAGTTTGTTTTAAGCTATTGTTCTTAAATCATCTTTAGACCTCTGGGACACTTTCCCAGATGCATCATAATAATAGCATTATTATTAATTATTAATGCCCACCCAAAGAAATGTCAGTAAAATCAATGGTTCCTCTTTCATGTTGTTGATACACTTGCCCATTGATGGTTGTAACAAATGACACCCCTGACAGCAATCTATAACGGAGGATTTCTATCTTTACTTAAAATGGATTGACAGTGACTTCAAACAAAATGTCCTTTAATGTGAATTTTACTACATTTGATTTACTTCCAGAGCAGCCATACAGAATTTTTTTATATTTAGCTTTTTCAGACACAATTTTTACTAAGTAACATATAGAGTTTCGAATTATTGACCTTATAAAATTGCAAGTTGCCAGTCTTTATGTGGTTTCATGGATTCCTGCGTCAATACCCCATAATGAGAATGCAGCCATTGAGTGTAAAGTGAGATCTGAACTGATCTGCGTACTTGTTTTGAGACTCAGAAAATACTGAAGCTGCTGTATAAGCATGACAGTCAGCTTTTTCAGAAAGAAAGGTCACCTTTGACAGTGAGTATATTTCCTCTGTGCAGGTTCCCATTAAAGGGTCAGTATGCATAGTTCACAACAAAATGGCACCCTCCACACACTGTTAATGCACACCATAGGTCATAACTATGTTATGTCCCATACACATGAGCGGATTTTCCGTCGGAAAAAACTTGGATGGTTTTTCCAACTGAATTCCACTCAAGCTTCGCTTACATACACACGATCACACAAAAGTTCTCTGAATTTTCGACCACCAAGAACGCAGTGACATACAACACTACGACGAGCCGAGAAAATGAAGTTCAATGCTTCCGGGAATACGTTGAATTGTTTCCAAGCATGCGTAGGAATTTTGCACGTCGGAATTTGTACAGACAATCGTAAATTTCCGAAATCCTTAATATTTAAATTAAGGTGTGAATAAACAATGAAGTGCATATGTGCTCAATGTTGTGCAGAGTATTAACATAAACCCCAACATAAAAAATGCATTAGCGACATATACCCATGCAGTACAAGTAAGACCACATATAAAATAACACCAATTGTTATAAATAAGCACTCATAAATCAATACTGAAATCTCAATGGTACTAGTGCTTCAAAGAAATATGTGCAAAAAATATTAAATGAAAATCAAAAATAAATAAAAATAAAAAACTCGTTAAAAAGTCCAGGTAAGTGAGTTCAAAACAAACAAATGTCCACAGTGACTTGTCCAAAAATCCAAAACAGGTGTAGTCGTGAAGCAAAATTTAAAGTGCACCACCACCGTGTAGATAACAAATGGCTCCTTACCAGATGCCCCAGTAAGGAGTGCGTATCTTAAAGGTCAAGACAAGGTATGCATCAGACTCAGATCTTCGAAGGATAAGAGACCACTGGTGCCGGACTCAAACGAATTTCAACCAAGAAGCAGATGTTCACATATGTATAGCCTAAGTCAGGCCAGCCTAGAAAGGAGGCCCGTACTCTGGAGGAGGTATAGCACCCTTAGATAGAATTTAGGTGACAAGTGGATGGTTCCTGTACAGCCCCAAAATCCGGGAGTAGCATTCAACAAGATATATAGCTGCCGGACGAAGGATGTACCCTCAAGTTAAATATAAATACGCATAAGAAGAGAAGGCTCAGGCAGCAACCTTCAAAGCAACCATCCATCAAATGAGTACACCAACCCTCGTGGTTGGTGTACTCATTTGATGGATGGTTGCTTTGAAGGTTGCTGCCTGAGCCTTCTCTTCTTATGCGTATTTATATTTAACTTGAGGGTACATCCTTCGTCCGGCAGCTATATATCTTGTTGAATGCTACTCCCGGATTTTGGGGCATGTATAGGAACCATCCACTTGTCACCTAAATTCTATCTAAGGGTGCTATACCTCCTCCAGAGTACGGGCCTCCTTTCTAGGCTGGCCTGACTTAGGCTATACATATGTGAACATCTGCTTCTTGGTTGAAATTCGTTTGAGTCCGGCACCAGTGGTCTCTTATCCTTCGAAGATCTGAGTCTGATGCATACCTTGTCTTGACCTTTAAGATACGCACTCCTTACTGGGGCATCTGGTAAGGAGCCATTTGTTATCTACACGGTGGTGGTGCACTTTAAATTTTGCTTCACGACTACACCTGTTTTGGATTTTTGGACAAGTCACTGTGGACATTTGTTTGTTTTGAACTCACTTACCTGGACTTTTTAACGAGTTTTTTATTTTTATTTATTTTTGATTTTCATTTAATATTTTTTGCACATATTTCTTTGAAGCACTAGTACCATTGAGATTTCAGTATTGATTTATGAGTGCTTATTTATAACAATTGGTGTTATTTTATATGTGGTCTTACTTGTACTGCATGGGTATATGTCGCTAATGCATTTTTTATGTTGGGGTTTATGTTAATACTCTGCACAACATTGAGCACATATGCACTTCATTGTTTATTCACACCTTAATTTAAATATTAAGGATTGCGCAGTTCCATTATTTCTTTTTTTCAAGTCCTTTTTATATAGCATTTTTTGGTATATATTTTGAATTGCTGCATGACAAAAAAAATTTTGTTTGTTTTTTCACTGTAGCGCACATTTTCTCTTCTCTTTTAAATCGTAAATTTCCGATCTGAACTTTTTCCGACCAAAAAAAAGAGAACCTGCTCTCAATCTTTTGCTTCTGGAATTCTGCCAGCAAAAGTCCGATGGAGCATGCACACGGTCGGAATTTCTGACCAAAAGCTGACATCCGACTTTTGCTGGCATGGGGCTTTAGAATGGCTTCAGCCTGAACTCCACTTATAGTGTTGGAAGTGAAACATGTACTATGCACTCCAAACTATAGATGGCACCATAATGATATACTAGCATTTATCTAAATATAAATGGCAAAGACCAAGAGCTGCTCTTGCCATAAATTGCAATGTGTTCAAGGATATATAAATAAATAAAAAATCTAAACAATTCATAAATTCTATTTACAGCAAAAGTGAACTGTGCTGATTAAGAGCCCATTCACACAGGGGCAACACGACTTGTAGGCGACTTGAGTCAGGCAACTTGGACACGACTTGAGTTAAGATCACAGCGCGACTTGGGACGACTTCAAAACGACTTGTGATGACTTCAAGCGAGACTTGGGACGACTTACAAGTCGCCCCAGGCCAGGCGACTTTTGCCGAGGCCAAGCAGAGAATGAGCTCAAGGGGGAACTCCACGGCAAATTTCTGAAAAAAATTTGGCGTGGGTTCCCCCTCCGAGAGCATACCAGGCCCTTAGGTCTGGTATGGATTCCAAGGGGAACCCCCCTACGCCGAAAAAACGGCGTGGGGGTCCCCCCCAGATCCACACCAGACCCTTATCCGAGCACGCTACCCGGCCGGCCAGGAAAGGGGGTGGGGACGAGCGGGCGGCCCCCCCCTCCTGAGCCGTACCAGGCCGCGTGCCCTCAACATGGGGGGTGCCTTGGGGGAGGGGGGGGCGTGCGGCCCCCCCACCCCAAAGCACCTTGTCCCCATGTCGATGAGGACAAGGGCCTCTTCCCGACAACCCTGGCCGTTGGTTGTCGGGGTCTGCGGGCGGGGGGCTTATCGGAATCCGGGAGCCCCCTTTAATAAGGGGGCCCCCGGATACCGGCCCCCCACCCTATGTGAATGAGTATGGGGTACAATGTACCCCTACCCATTCACCTGTGCAAAAAAAGTACAAAAAAAAAACACAACACAGGGAAAAAATATTTTATTGCACAGCTCCGGGGGTCTTCCGTCTTCGGGGGTCTTCTCGCCGGACTCCTCCGCTATCTTCTTGTAGCTCTTTTACTAGCGGAGGAGTCCGGCTTTCTTCCTCCCCGCCGCCGGCCTCTTCTCCCGACTTCAGGGGTCTTGTCCCCCTCTTCGGTTCTTCTGCCGGGCCACCGCGCCTTCTTATAGCTCTTTTGCAGGCGGTGGCCCGGTCTTCTGTCGCCGCCGCCGCCGCCTTCCGTTCTTCTTCTTCTTCTTCTTCTTCTTCTCCAGGAGATGTTGACACGACGCTCTCTCCGGCCACAATGCCAGGGACGCGCTCCGATGCCACTTATATAGGGACAATGGGGCGGTGTCACATGGGTTGATGTCACATGGGTTGGTCACATGGGTTGATGTCACATGGTGACCCCGCCCCCTTACCATGTGACATCAACCCATGTGACCAACCCATGTGACATCAACCCATGTGACACCGCCCCATTGTCCCTATATAAGTGGCAGCGGAGCGCGTCCCTGGCATTGTGGCCGGAGAGAGCGTCGTGTCAACATCTCCTGGAAAAGAAGAAGAAGAAGAAGAAGAAGAACGGAAGGCGGCAGCGGCGGCGACAGAAGACCGGGCCACCGCCTGCAAAAGAGCTATAAGAAGGCGCGGTGGCCCGGCAGAAGAACCGAAGAGGGGGACAAGACCCCCGAAGTCGGGAGAAGAGGCCGGCGGCGGGGAGGAAGAAAGCCGGACTCCTCCGCTAGTAAAAGAGCTTCAAGAAGATAGCGGAGGAGTCCGGCGAGAAGACCCCCGAAGACGGAAGACCCCCGGAGCTGTGCAATAAAATATTTTTTCCCTGTGTTGTGTTTTTTTTTGTACTTTTTTTGCACAGGTGAATGGGTAGGGGTACATTGTACCCCATACTCATTCACATAGGGTGGGGGGCCGGTACCCGGGGGCCCCCTTATTAAAGGGGGCTCCCGGATTCCGATAAGCCCCCCGCCCGCAGACCCCGACAACCAACGGCCAGGGTTGTCGGGAAGAGGCCCTTGTCCTCATCGACATGGGGACAAGGTGCTTTGGGGTGGGGGGGCCGCACGCCCCCCCTCCCCCAAGGCACCCCCCCCATGTTGAGGGCACGCGGCCTGGTACGGCTCAGGAGGGGGGGGGCGCCCGCTCGTCCCCACCCCCTTTCCTGGCCGGCCGGGTAGCGTGCTCGGATAAGGGTCTGGTGTGGATCTGGGGGGGACCCCCACGCCGTTTTTTCGGCGTAGGGGGGTTCCCCTTGGAATCCATACCAGACCTAAGGGCCTGGTATGCTCTCGGAGGGGGAACCCACGCCAAATTTTTTTCAGAAATTTGCCGTGGAGTTCCCTCTTGAGAGCTGATAATTCTGTCAAAGTCGCCTCCGTATAGACGGAGATCCGACTTGGAGGCGATCTCCATTGAAATCAATGGGTACCGGTCGCCTACAAGTCGGATAGAAGTAGTACAGGAACCTTTTCTGAAGTCGGAGCGACTACAGTAGTGTGCATTAAGACGGCTCTCATTCACTTACATTGCTTTTTAAATGTTGTCCGACCTGAGGCGACTAGGGGCGACCTGAAGTCGGATCAGGAGTTGCCCCTGTGTGAATGGGCTCTTAAGTGCTTATGAAAACAATCATAAACAATAAAGTTCATTGTGCAAATCAAAGTGCTTGTGCATATGAGTCTCTTACGGTGCAAGTTCCACTCCTTCATGCTCCCCGCCTGCACTTCCCACTCACCGACTCTAATGCCCAATACACACGATCGGACTTTCCGCCAACAAAACCGCATATTTTTGTTTGAAGGATGTTGGCTCAAACTTGTCTTGCATACACACAGTCACACAAATGTTGGCCCAAAATTCTGAACGTGAGAATACGGTGACGTACAAGACATATGACGGGCCAAGAAAAGAAGTTCAATAGCCAGTGCGGTTCCTTCTACTTGATTCCGAGCATGCGTGAACTTTTGTGCGACGGACTTGTGTACACACGATCGGACTTTCTGACAACAAAGTTATGTTGGCTGAATATTTGAGAACCTGTTCTCAAACATTTGTTGGTGGAAATTCCGACCGTGTGTACGTGATATTAGAATCAAGAAGGCATATCAATAACAGTATCCTGGTGTGAAGGCGTCCTGTGTGGCTCTGAAACGTTGCATTATGTTGTGATGTGATCTCTCTGCAATAAAAGTTTTCAACTGCAATTGAAGATCCATGGTGTACTGGCGAATATGTGTACAGGACAGTGGTGTGATAAATGACATTCTCTTGTCTCTGCCAATAGTATGGTCAGTTGCAATGTAGTGTATTATGAAAAATCATAAACATAAGCATATACTCAAGGGTCGGCTCACCACCTAGGCATGTACTCCAAATACCAGAAGCATGTCACTGTCTGTCCCCACTTGACACATTTCTCCCCTCCCACTATGTTTTAAGCTGCGAATGTGAGTTTTAACCATTTTTATAACCAAATTTTAATAAAGTCAAAACATTATTATGCCACAGAGATTTTTATGATTTTTCATGATACACTGCCTATACAGCGAAAAATAATCTGACGGGTCCTGCCATTATTCTATCCAAAATGAAAAAAAAAAGTTCTACTTTAAGCTTTGATTAAAAATAAAGACTCTCCAGAGCTGCACCAGATTTTACAGTTTTAGTAAATCGACCCCAAAAGCTTCCTAGCAAATGGGAAAAGGATTACTGCAAAAGGTAATGGTCAAATGTTCTGGTATTGCATCACATCATCTGGGTACAAGCATCCTTGTCAAAAATGTACTGTATGACATTAGACCTAGAAGGAAGCCTTCTATTAGTAAAAACATTTGCTAACAATGGTTACACAGTTCAATTCCAAGGTGATGAATGCACAATTTGAAATAACAAGCAAATCCTTGGAAAAGGAACATTGGATGAGCACCTTTACAGACTCATCACCACAGACGAGCAAGCCAAGACTGACCCTTAGAATCCCCATAATAAATGCATTCACCTATGGCACAGAAAATTGGGGCACTGAAACCCAGAAGCCATAAAGGAAACTTTAAAGCAAGGTTTATCAGAAGAGATGACAATCCTGCTTTGCAAAATGCTCATGACAGTGTTGTGTTATGGTTATGCAGTAATCTTTCTCTGTCAGCTTACCTCTCCTCATGTGTTCAGACTAAGAGGCCAGCCACTCTCACCTGGCTGTTTTTATAACCTCTCCTCTAAACATGGCTCCACCCCTGGCCCTATCAGGAAACCCTATATTAACCTGTGCACTGCAAGCCAGCAGTGCTGATCAACCATTTTGTATTCATTGTGTGGTTGGCTTCCGGTTTCCTGCTTGCTATGTACTCTTTGTTTGTCTCTGTTATCGACCTTGGCGTGTTCTCGACTATTCCTGTCTGCTCGTGACCCTGATCTTTTGGCATGTCCCGAAGATCCCTGTCTGCCTGTGACCCTGAATCTTTGGCGTGTACTCTGTTGTTCCTGTCGGCTAGTTGCCCTGACCTCTGCCTTATTCCTTTACTATCCTTGTTGTTCCAGCCTGCTGCTTCCTTCTCCCGTAGTCTACCGTGCGTGTGAGCTGTGAGACCCTAGGGCAGTGATGGCGAACCTTGGCACTCCAGATGTTTTGGAACTACATTTCCCATGATGCTCATGCACTCTGCGGTGTAGCGGAGCATCATGGGAAATGTAGTTCCAAAACATCTGGGGTGCCAAGGTTCGCCATCACTGCCCTAGGGACTGCGACCTGGAGCCAGACTGCAGAGCAGTCCATCCTCACCACTAGAGGCTTTGGTGAACACCTGCTGGCTCTTAGACTCTGTTCTCTGGGGAATCTATGCTCTAGCTCCCACTGGGATCTGTGTTAGTGATCCAGTAGACCTGCTTCCTTAACCTCCCTGGGTACTATCCGCAGAAGTCAGTCCTAGGGTCCACTATCTTAGCGCTGCACTTCCGACTCCTACGTAGTGCATCTATCACATGTACTTCATTTCCACAGACCACTTAAAGAAAAAACGCCTGCCTCATGGTGTCATGCACAATGACGTGTACATACCACTGAAAATTCTCACATCGGGCAGGAACAGATATCTACGGACTTTCATTGGCAAATACATACAAGAAAAAAACATGGGATTTTAAAGGTGCCAACAAATTAAGCCCTATATCCTTAAAACCACATATTTATTCAAAATTCATCAATAAACGGATTAAAAATGTTTTTTACAAATTCTTTCACATGGTAATATGCCGGAATGAGATATTCATATGCTGTGTTTGTGCATTAACTTGATCTCTACATGTTTCGCCAGTACACAGGCTTCATCGGGAGATATTTTGAGTGCTGCACATTGAACCACTACGCATAAATGGATCATAATTATCCAGAGTACATCCAACCCTTGCCCCAAGAAGTATTAGTGGACCACAGTAGAGATACAAGGGTCACAGACGACTCTCTACACAAACATTTATAGGAGAGAGTGTACAAGACACAACTATGTGTTGAGATACTGGATAAAACACTAAGGAGCCCACCAATCCACTCAAAAAGTACATGGGAACCAAAAGCCACAGTAAAAAGAAATTGGCGTGAATAGCTAGGTGTCCTTTAGCGACCATATGCATCAGCCATGATCATAACATACTTGAACCAACATCCTGGGAATACATATAAAAAATACCAAAAAGCATAGGCAGAAAATGGAGAAAGAAGAAATAAAATTGCTTCAGGAAAACAAAACCAGGACACTCACAGTACTCCCCCAACCACAAAAATTTTATGAAGCAATTGGATTTTTAAGGTGAAGATCAATGCTGGAGGAAATATGCACAAATATAAAACTAGATTAGTTTCCAAAGGGATACTCCCAGAAATTTGGAAAAGATTACAACAAAACATTCTCTCTTGTCGTAAAACACTCCACCGTCAGAACACTTCTTAACATTACAGCCAGGAACAGCATGCAAGTGAAGTACCTAGACATCAAAACCACTTTCCTACACGGAGACATTAAGGTAAATCTCTACATGGAGCAACCAGCAGGGTTTGAGCAAGGACACAACCTTGTGTGTAAACTTCGAAACAGCATCTACAGTCTTAAGCAATCTGCAAGGACATTGCATGAGAAAGAAAATGAAGTACTCACGAGAGATGGATTCTGAAGGAGCAAAGCAAATCCCTGTCTCTATTCCAGAAATCAAGAAGACAGATGGGTATACATCTTAATTTATGTTGATGACTGTTTTGAACAAAAAGGGAATTACAATCAGATAGTTTGCAAGCTGAAACAGATCTTTGGAATTAAAAAGTTAGAGATCATCATTTGCTATATTGGGATCCAAATAGAGAGGGAAGAAGATGAAAGTTATCTTCTCAATCAAAGTCAGAAAATTGCTGACATCTTGGAACAGTTCTACATGCAAGATGCAAAAGAAGTAAAAACTTCTTTGGAACCAGGCTACTAAAAGAGTAATAAAGGAGAAAAAATGCTACCCAATAAAGACATGTACTGCAGAACCATCTAAAAGCTGCTATACATTGCCACTGTAACAAGACCAGACATAGCCGCAGCAGTGGGCATACTGTCTAGAAAAGTTTCAGCACCCTGCCAGAGTGACTTGGGCGGAGGACTGCGCAGACCATAAATCTACAAGTAGTACATATTCCAATAAGGGGAAAGGAACTATAAGTTGGTCTAGCCGAGAGAAAGTAAATGTTTCATCTTCAACTAAAGCGGAGTATATTGCAGCAGCACATGCATGTCAAGAAGCAATATAGATTTGCTAGCTTTTAATAAACATGTTCCAAATTGGGTGAAATACATCACAGGGGGTTCTCCTATGGGTGGAGATCAGGCTGAAGCCATTCTAGCATGCAGTAGTTGTGACCTATGGTGTTTCAGAGGGGTGCCATTTTGTTGTACTAACTGAAAAAAATAAAAGGGCATTAATGTCCTAAGGGTACCCAAGCACAAGAAAAAGGAGGGCACAAGTGCAACTGCCAAAAATGAGAATTGACATAAAATGATAAATAGCATAAAAAGAAAGTGTATTATGAGTACTTGGGAAAAGTCCATATAAAAAAAAAAAACACATACATGCTCTGTCTATTCTAGCTCCTTCCCTGCCCTCCCCCCCCCCACATTTACCCTTAACTCTCCTTCACCTTTCCCCCCTAATAGGTGTGCCTCCCTGCTGGTCTGCAATGCGGATCACCCTCACCTTTCCTCCCCAATGGGTGCGCCTCCCTGCTGGTCTGCAAAGTGGATCACCCTTATTTGATTTCTTCATTTACCTGCTCGGTATGGCAGTATGAACTCCTGTTACCAATATCATCTGTTCCTACTTTTATTATACACTTTTAGAGACCTTTCACAATGGGGAGCTTTTCAGGCATTTTAGCAATAAAATAGCACCTGAAAAGCATCTCTCAAACCACCCCAGTGTAACCCTTTCTTCAGCCGCTAGTGGGGTTAAAAACGCTCCACTAGCATCCGAAAAGTGCCACTATAAAAGCGGTAAAGTGACGCTAAAACTAGCGGCACTTTACCGATAACGCCCACAGCGCCCCAAGCTGAAAGGGATCTTATCACATTATGATAGTTTCAGCAGTCTCTTTTAAAGCATGACCTGGGGAGTTTTATATAAACAAAAGAGAGAGAGGAGAGAAAGGAGAGAAAAGCGCGGCTACCTAAGTGTAGTAGTTATTAAAACATTTTAAAATGAAAAATAATTGTGGACTTGCATGTACAAGGTATTGAAAAGCATATCAATACATTTCCAGCAAGTGGTGACCTTCCAGGTGGTCAATGGTTTGTTGTAGACCTGGGAAATAAGCTTGACAAGATTTTATTAAGCCTTACCAGCACTTGTCAACGTGAATTGTGCCGGCCACATGCCAGGTTATTTTGATACTGTTTTGCTTTGTTTTCCGATGATCAGTTTTGCATAGTTTCTTTTGGACTTGATGACAAATCATATACCTCCCAGAGTGTCGGCTGATGATGAGATCTCTGCACCTAGCTTGGATCCATTCACCTAGTGAACAGGTTACAAGGAAGTATTTCTTCCCAATTTGGAGCTTCCATTGAAGACTATATTTATTGCAACTTAAACAAAAAATTAACAAAAGAAAAAAAATCTGCAAATATGGGAGGAGTTTGGATCTGAAGGAAGCGTCTTGCTACAGCACTTATTTAAAGCGGGATTCCACCCTAAAGTGGAACCTCCGCTGATCGGAACCCCCCCCCCCCTCCGGTGTCACAATTGACACCTTTCAGGGGGGAGGGGGGTGGAGATACCTGTCAAAGACAGGTATTTTCACCCACTTCCGGGCATAGACTCCCACGGGAGTCTACGCCATTTCCTGCCCTGCCGCGCTGTCTGCTGGGACACACACGGGTCCCAGTGACAGCGCTGAGATTTCCTATTGCGCGGCGCCGCTCGCGCATGCGCAGTAGGGAACCGGGAAGTGAAGCCGATTCGCTTTACTTCCTGATTCCCTCACCTCGAATGGCGGCGGCAGCAGCCGAGGCCCGAGCGGTCGATCGGCCTCGGCTGCCGGCATCGCTGGAACCCGGGACAGGTGAGTGTCCATTTATTAAAAGTCAGCAGCTGTAGTATTTATAGATGCTGGCTTTTAATATTTTTTTTTGGGCGGAATCCCTCTTTAAGGAATTGAGTTTTCCCAAATTAAATATGTAAAAAGATTTAAAAAATATATATTTGCTGCCTTTTCAAAAGGAAACATTCTGTTAAAGTTCTGTTCTATTAAAGTTATGAAAAAAAGAAATGAAGCTGTACAATAAATATACAGTGCCTTTCAAAAGAACTCACCCCCCCCCCCCCCCTCTGCATTTTTTGTATTTGTTGCCTCACAACCTGGAATTAACATGGATTGTTTGAGGATTTGTATCATTTAATTTACAGAACATGCCCACAACTTAAAATGTTTTTAACAACAAATAGGACAAAATAACAGAAAAAAGTCAATGTGAATAACTATTCACCCCCCCTAAATTCAATACTTTGTAGGCCACCTTTTGCGGCTATCACAGCTCCAAGTTCCGTTAGATAAGTCTCTATGAGCTTGCCACATCTTACCACTGGGATTTTTGCCCATACCTCCTTGCAAAACTGCTTCAGCTCCTTCAAGTTGGATGGTTTGCGCTTGTGAACAGCAATCTTTTAGTCTGACCACATATTTCCCTTTGGATTGAGGTCTGGGCTTTGACTAGGCCATGCCAACACATTTACATGTTTCCCCTTAAACCACTCAAGTGTTGCTTTAGCAGTGTGTTTGGGGTCATTGTCCTGCTGGAAGATGAACCTCTGTCCTAGCCTCAAATCATAGACAGAGCGGTACAGGTTTTGCTCAAGAATATACCTGTATTTAGCACCATGCATCCTTTCCTCAACTCTGACCAGTTTCCCAGTCCTGACAGCTGAAAAACATCCCCACAGCATGATGTTGCCACCACCATGTTTCACTATAGGGATGGTGTTCTTTGGGTGATGTGATGTGTTGGGTATGCGCCAGACATAGCATTTTCTTTGATGGCCAAAAAGTTAAATTCTAATCTCATCAGACCAGAACACCTTCCTCCATACATTTTGGGAGTCTCCCACATGCCTTTTCGCAAACTCATATCGTGCCATTTCATTTTTTTGATGAAAGTAATGATTTTCTTCTGGCCGCTCTGTGATAATACCAAACTCTATGGAGCGTACGGCTTATTGTCGTCCTATGTACAGATACTCAAGTCTCTGCTGTGGAACTCTGCAGCTCCTCCACGGTTACCTTAGGTCTCTGGGCTGCCTTTTTGATTAATGCCCTCCTTGCCCGGTCTGTGAGTTTTGGTGTGCGGTCGTCTCTTGGCAGGTTTGCTGTTGTGCCATGTTCTTTACATTTGGTTATGATATATTTGATGGTGCTCCTAGGGATCATTAAAGATTTGTATATTTTTTTTATAACCTAACCCTGACTTGTACTTCTCAACAACATTGTCCCTCACTTGTTTGGAGAGTTCCTTGGTCTTCATGGCAGTGTTTGGTTAGTGGTGCCTCTTGCTTAGGTGTTGCAGCCTCTGGGGCCTTTCAAAAAGGTGTGTATATGTAATGACAGTTCATGTGACACTTAGGTTGCACATAGGTGGACATGATTTCACTAAATATGTGACTTCTGAAGGTAATTGGTTGCACCAGAGCTTTTTATGGGCTTTATAACAAAGGGGGTGAATACTTACGCACATGCCAATTATCAGTTTATTTTGGAAAAATATTTTTTTGTATATATTTTTCTAATTTAACTTCACCAACTTAGACTATTGTGTACTGATCCATCACATATAATTCAGATTAAAAAACATTGAACGTAAGGCTGTAATGCAACAAAATAGATAAAAAGCCAATGGGGGTGAATATTTTTGCAAGGCACTGTAACAATGATCTACAAAATCTCACACACTAACTATACCCTGTGCTACAATACAACAAAGCAATAGTGGTTGTGCGGTGTCATTTGTCCCTTTCTATGCTGTAAAATACCTGGTTTATCCTGCCTGTTCCTGTGTCCCCCTAGATGTGCTGACCACAGTAATCAGGGTTGCTGATCCATGATACCATGGTCTGTTTACCTGTCTCCGTCAGCCTGCAGTGTCTCTTTCTCCCCTCCCTCCCTGCCTGTCACTTCCTAGTGTGTGAGCTGATCTTCAAACCCGCCGCTCCCCTTCCCTCCTGCCGCTATTCCGTGCGGCATTAGTGTTAGTGAGCACAATTACTGCCAGCCCCTCTGTTATAGTGTCTGTTATTTTAAATTATGCAGCTTAATACCTTATTTCACATCACTGATGTGCAGTCACATGACCGCCTGGCTGACGTCAGAGGGGACTCTCAGCCCCTCCCACTGCAGTCCTTAGATCTTGGAAGGAGAGTGGTGACTTTACAATCACTTTAATTTACCAATTGAATGTAGCTGTAAACCCTAAGGCTCGGTTCACACTGGGGTGGCTTCAAAGTCACCCACTTCTGAAGCCGCCCGGCACTGCATGACTCCAGTGTGGCTTGCAAAGGATTTCTTTACTAGAAGTCAATGCAAGCCGATCTGAAGTCGCACCCAAGAAGTGCAGGAACCTTTATTTTTTAGAAGGGTTCCATTGCAATGAATGGAGCACAACTTGTCAGGCGGCTAAGTCACCTGACATGTTGCCCCAGTGTAAACCAACACTAACTGTATGATATTTAGGTTGCACTGTGTATTACATTATAAAAAAATTGCCATTTTTTTTAACAATGCTTTACCTTTTTTCTGTGCTTTGTTGCATGTCAGTGCTACTGATCTCCTGTAGCTACCTTCTGTCTACATGCATATATTTCAGCGATGGCTGCGTGGCATTTCTATGGAATGAGTTTCTAATTGTGACAACAGTGGAACATGCCTGCAAAAGGTTTATTAAAACAGCCAATTGTAGTCTCCATTGGCAGCTATTGTGACTGGGTGACAACACAGGAGTACAATAGAGAAAACAGGGACAGAGGATGTGCCTAAAATGGACTTTCATGATGGGATTACCAGGTAAAATTTTAATAAAAATCTGCAGATTTCAAATGAATTTTAAAATGACATATCAAAGCCACATTTACATACAATATTAAACTAAAGTTATTTTTAATTTTTTTGTAAAATATACTTTTGCAGTGGGACCCCCCAGCACTGCAAGGGTTAACTACTTCATTGAGTCTAGTGATAGAGAAAAAATCTAATATTTACCTTGTTTCTTGTAGCAGGCTTTCAGCACTCTGCTCTGACACTTTAAGCTGTGGGTGGGCCCTCACCATCCATATGTACATGTACAATTAAAATATAATTAATGATAGTTTTATCAAGGACATACATGGGTCAAATACCAAATGCATTTTCTTTAGAAAATCTGAAATTTCACATGTTTTGTACTCCAATGGTGCTATCATTGATTTCAAAATTCGATCAGCCATGCCTTCAATTTCACCTCATGTTGCTACAGAATTTTCGTGGCTGGCAATCTTCTTTTCTTTCCAGATCACTGCTCATGTGCATGTCTTTTTGATTATATTTCTCGCATAATTCTTCCATCATTGATTAGAAATGTTCTCATTTTTAAAAAAAATTTCCAATGTGCCCGATCACTCAAATTCGATGGGCACATGAAAATTGGAAAAATTGGCCTTTGCTGTGGCCCACTAATGGTGTGAAATTCAAATTAGTTATGAAAGTTCTTTCGGAATTCGACCCGTGTATGGCCTGCTTTTAGTTAGTAATGAGTTCTTTTGTATCAATTGACCCTCCCTTTTAGATTGTAAGCTCTAATGAGTAGACATGTGTGCCATCAATAAATTAGTTTTGTTTCGTTCCGTTCCACTTCGTATTAGCCGTTAATTCGTATTTCGGAATTTGTGTCTGAAATTCAATTTGGATTCGTATGCAATACAAATTTTCGTTAGGTTTGTTAACTCTTCGTAACAATTGCGAACATTCGTTATGATAAATTTATCATTATGAGGGTCTCCCACCATCCCTGTGCTGTGTTGACTTCCTGGGTTTTTAACATTATCATAACGAATAATCGTAATTAACAAAAATTCTTATTTTGTCAGATTCTGAATCTCTCATCGACTACCAATACCAGTTTCCCACTCCCATATTAAAAAAGTTCATTTTCCCAACCCTCACAAAGCAGCAGACGAAAACCTCTGATTGGTCAACAAAGCACCAGTCATGTTACCGTTGTAACGGAATTTGGAGCCGAAATTCGTAAACAAAATTTCATATTTTGTACAAAATTCGGAAGCATTGCAATTCGTATTTCGGATCCTCCCGAATGTACGAATTTATGGAAATTCATACAAATTTTTGATTTGTATGAAACTAATCGCACATGTCTACTAATGCCTTCTGATTCCTCTTCTTCCAAATTGCTATGTAACTGTAATGTCTGCTTTTGTTTTGTTAAGTGCTGCGCAAACCATTGGCGCTATTTAAATCCCGTATTATAATAATAATAGGTATACAAAGCCAAGGCATTTCCTTCCAAGGGTATGCCTCTCCAACCTTGGTTGGGCATACCACTTTTTTTCACTCTCCTTTTCTATACATAAGCCTCTCAATATAAAAAGAGAAGAGATAACTTGATAGATTTGTTAAATATTCAATAAATTGTCCATATGAACAGTTTAACGGATTGTTAACTTCTTTATTTTCTAATGTGTCTACCTAATATGGAAATAAGTTTTGTAACTATTTGTTCAAACCTGTATGTTCCATAATTATTGCCACAATTATCTGACAAAGCACACAGGACATCATTAATTATATCTGTAAACTAATTATTATCCCTGTATTTTATCATGACAAATACCCTCTATACACGGCTCAATTGGTTAGGGGAATATAAGCAAGCTGTGTGAGGTTTCACTAATGCCCTTCTTTAGCAGAGGTTACAAAGCATTGACTTCCAAAATGCCCTATTTTCTGCCACTTTGCTGAATCTACAACACCAGCAGGTCAGTGCGCTTTATAGAACCATCCCTAATGAACTGTATATTCTTCATTAAAATCACTAAACCATGGTGCTAATAGCCACTAATTAGTCTGCATGCAAACATGTGCACGCTTCATTGGTTCCTCTGCCAAAGGCAAATGAAGCTCTTGCTGCATGGACGCCATGTTTAACCCCTTTCTAAAGAAAATTTTTAACCTATAGAATATATGATGCCACCTTTACCACAGATGTCAGTTGCTCAGTAAATGCACTTTGCACTTGTTGCTTTGTAACAATTAAAAATGTTAAAATACTGAATTTTCATGCATTTTTCAATACAGGTTTTCATGTGTTTATTTTCAGTGTGCGTTTTCTTGGATTATATGCCTAGAATTTAGAGAAGTTGTCATTTTCCAAATTTAACTAGGCCAAGACCAAATGGCCTGTTCCTAGGGGTAGTTTCAGTGCATGAAAGGGCATGTATCGTGAACATTCATTTGCCCCTCAACACACATTGAGAGCTGCAAAAATGTGCATGAACTATTGCCTATGATGAACTGCAACACAGCAATGTGCAGATATACTTGCGGGAGGGCGGGCCTCCTGGGCGAAATCACATACCTGTACGGGATTTCTAGTCCGGGTCTGGGGCACACACGCACACCACAGGCTACCCACGCCCACTATGATTGAACACAGCGGGAGCCAATCAGTGGATCCGGTGGACCCGATGTTTGCTGGCACCCCTGTTCCCGAGAGAGGCAGAATGGCGGTCTGCCTATGTAAGCAGGCAGATCCCCATTCTGTGAGAGGGGAAGATGGAGATCTTGTGTTTCTGCTAAGCAGGAACACAGATCTCTGTTTCTCCCAAGTCTCCCTCCAGTCACAACACCCCCAAAACAGTTTAGAAAGCACTCCGAGGGAACACATTTAACCCTTTGATCGCCCCTGATGTTAACCCCTTCCCTGCCAGGATCATTACCACAGTACCAGTGCATATTTTTTAGCACTGATCACTGTATCAGTGTCACTGGTCCCCAAAAAGTGTCGAAAGTGTCCAATTTGTCCTGTCATGGTTATGCATTAGAGTTGTTCTCCTTACCTGTCTGCATGTGTTCATTTCTAGAGACCAGCCGAGCTTCACCTGACTGCTTTTATTTCCTTCCTCTGGAATGGCTCCACCCTAGCCCCTATCAGACTACACTATATTAACCTTTGCACTGCTAGCCTATCCTGCTGATCAACCTTTGTGTATTAGCTTCCTGTTTCCTGTCGTGTGCTCTGCTTCTGATTTCCGTTACCGACCTTGGCGTGTTCTGACCATCCCTGCTTGCCTGTGACCCTGACCTATTGGCGTGTACCCGACTATTCTGTTCTGCTTGTGGCCCCGACCTTGGCTTTGTCCCTCACCATCCCTATCCTCCTGTTACCTACTGTGGGTGTGAGCTGGGGGACCCTGGGGGTCGCGACCTGGAGCCAGTTGCAGCCAAGACCATCTTCACCACTCGAAGCTCTGGTGAACACCAGCTGGCTCTTAGACTCCGCGCCCCGGGGAATCTTACGCTCTTACCCCAGTGGGATCTGTCCCCCGTCTGCAGCCGTCAGCCGTAGGGTCCACAGCCTTGCGGTGCATCCCCAACCCTACAGTGTGCACCTGTCACCTGGGCTCTAGGTGACCTGACAGTTTGATCAGCCATGGACCCCGCTGACGTGCCGCTCCCTGCAGTCGATCCATTGCAGGGCATAGTGCGGAGACTCGAGACCCAGGAATCTAATCAGACTCAGGTGATGCGATTCCTCCAGGATCTGGCTTCTCGCTTCGAGCAGCTACAGGCTTCCTTGGGAACCCCGAACCCGCAGCTTCAAGTACAGTCTGCGACTGCACCTATCGCACCAGTCGCATCCACGCATTCATTAGTACTGCCTGCTCCGTCCCGTTTCTCTGGGGACTCCAAGGCCTGCAGGGGCTTCCTCAGCCAATGCACTATTCATTTTGAGCTCCAGCCTCAAAACTTTCTATCCGATCGGGCAAAGGTAGCCTATATCATTTCCCTCCTCTCCGGTGAAGCTTTAGCCTGGGCTGCCCCCCTGTGGGAGAAAAATGATCCAGTGGTTTCCAGCCTGTCCGACTTCTTGAAGCTCTTTCGTAACATCTTTGAGGAGCCAGCTCGGGTTTCTTCTGCGGCTAGTGCCCTTTTACGCCTTCGCCAAGAATCTGGTTCAGTGGGCCAATATGCACTTCAGTTCCGTATCCTTACAGCGGAATTGAGCTGGAACAATGAGGCCCTGGTCGCAACCTTTTTACATGGCCTCTCAGACCGAGTGAAGGACGAATTAGCAGGAAGAGCTATCCCCGCCGGTCTAGACGAAGTCATTTCCTTATGTAATCAAATTGACATTCGCTTCCAGGAGAGGTCCTTAGAAAAAAGACGCCAGCACCCCCCAGGTTCTAGTCAGCCTGAGCTTTTTCCCCGTCGCCCTGTGGAGCATCCTCCGTCTGCTGAGGAGCCCATGCAGCTGGGCCGGACCAGACTAACCCCCGAAGAACGTGCTAGACGCAGAACTCTGGGCTTGTGTCTTTATTGTGGGGGAAAGGGTCATTTTCGTGACTCCTGCTCGCTCCGTCCGGGAAACGCTCGGGTCTAATACATTTGGAAGGTGGAGTATTGGACCCAGAAACATCACCTTCTCGTCTCCTTCTTCCGGTGTTCCTCCATGTAGGCACTTCTCCCCAATCAGTCCTAGCATATCTGGACTCCGGGGCTGCCGGCAATTTTATGGACTGGAGAACTGCCTCTTCTATGAAGCTTACCCTTTCTCCCCTCGCTACTCCACTAGTAGTCTCGGCAATTGATGGCACTGTGCTCCCAGGGGGTCCTATCCGTTTCCAGACGCTACCTATTAGGATGTCGGTAGGGATACTCCACCAGGAGTGGATCTCCTTCCTCATCCTACCCAAGGCCTCTACCCCCATTGTATTGGGTCTTCCTTGGCTGCAGCTCCACTCGCCACATGTGGACTGGGTATCTGGGCAGATCCTGGCCTGGGGTCCTTCGTGTTTCTCGTCTTGTCTTTCCAAGGTGACCCCCAAGAGGAAACTTCCCATTGCTACCACATCTGTCTCGTCCGATCTTCCTGCGGCTTATAGCGATTTCCGGGATGTGTTCTGTAAGAAGTCTGCTGAGGTACTTCCTCCTCACAGATCTTTTGACTGTGCTATTGACCTTGTCCCTGGAGCAACCCTGCCCAGGGGTCGTACCTACCCTTTATCCATTCCAGAGACCCAAGCCATGTCTGAGTATGTCGCTGAGAATTTGGAGAGAGGTTTCATCCGGAAATCCTCATCGCCTGCAGGAGCAGGGTTCTTTTTTGTTGCCAAAAAGGATGGCACCCTCAGGCCCTGCATTGACTATAGAGGTTTAAACGCTGTGACTATTAAAAACCGTTACCCCTTACCTCTAATATCTGAGCTATTTGACAGGTTGAAGGGGGCTTCCATTTTCACTAAATTGGATCTCAGAGGTGCATACAATCTCATTCGAATACGAGAAGGTGACGAATGGAAGACCACATTTAACACTAGGGACGGGCATTACGAGTACTTGGTTATGCCTTTTGGTTTGTGTAATGCTCCAGCTGTGTTCCAGAACTTTGTCAACGAAATATTCAGGGATCTACTGTACCAGTTTGTTGTCATCTATCTGGATGACATTCTCATCTTTTCCCAAAATCTGCCTGCTCACAGAAACCATGTACGCACCGTACTTCAACGCCTTAGAGAGAACAATCTCTATGCCAAGATGGAGAAATGTTCCTTTGAATGTTCCGAGGTCCTGTTTCTGGGATGTTTTGTTTCTAGTGAGGGTCTTCGCATGGATCCCGGAAAGGTCTCTGCCATTACCAACTGGCCCCTTCCTGCTAGCCTCAAGGCCACACAGCGCTTCCTTGGCTTCACAAATTATTATAGGCAGTTCATAAGGAATTACTCTTCCATTGCTGCGCCTATTATCGCTTTGACCAAGAAGGGTGCTAATGCCAAAGACTGGTCTTCCGAGGCTGTCTCTGCGTTTCACGATCTGAAACAGGCCTTTGTCTCTGGACCCCTCTTGAGGAGACCAAATCCTGAAGACCCATTTTTTATTGAAGTAGACGCTTCTTCGATGGGGGTGGGAGCTGTGCTTCTTCAGGACTTTGAGAAGAAACGTCAACCATGTGCGTTCTTCTCCAAAAAAAATTCTCAGGCAGAGAGAAATTATGCCATTGGTGATCGGGAACTTCTCGCAATCAAATTGGCGTTGGAGGAGTGGCGTCATCTCTTGGAAGGTTCCCCTCACTCCATAACGATCTTTACTGATCATAAGAATCTACAGTACCTACAGAATGCTAAACGTCTGAACCCCAGACAGGCCAGGTGGAGTCTCTTCTTTTCTCGTTTTAAATTCACGATTACGTACAAACCTGGTTCCTGTAACGGTCGAGCTGATGCGCTCTCTAGGTCATTTGACACCTTGGACGAGGAGTCCAACCCTGATCCTGAGCCGATCATTCCTACCTCTTGCATTGTTGCCCATTCTACCACCCTGGAATCAAAGATTCCTCCTGGTAAGACCTTTGTTCCCACGGAGCTAAGAACCAAGATCCTTCGTTGGGGACATGATTCCAAGATGGCAGGTCATGCTGGGTTCCTCCGATCCTTCCTGCTTATCAGTCGTCACTACTGGTGGCCTAATCTCCGCTCGGATGTTAAAGACTATGTTAAGGCTTGTCACGTCTGTGCTCAGTCTAAATCTTCCACTCAAGCCCCTGCTGGTCTTCTCATGCCCTTGCCCATTCCTAAGGAGCCCTGGTCTCATATCGCCATGGATTTTATCACTGATCTTCCACTATCAGAGAATAATACGGCCAATCGATCGGTTCTCCAAGATGGCTCATTTTGTTCCTCTTCCTGGTCTCCCTTCTGCCCCTGCCTTGGTTCCCATTTTTGTACGAGAGATTTTCCGCCTTCATGGTGTTCCTTCGCATGTCGTCTCGGACAGGGGTGTGAAATTTACTTCTCGTTTTTGGGCAGCCTTTTGCAAATCCCTCGACATTACCTTGGATTTTACCTCTTCTTATCATCCCCAATCCAATGGCCAGACTGAGAGAGTTAATCAGGAGTTAGAGGTCTTTCTCCGTACCTTGGTCTCTGCCCATCATGATGATTGGGCATCACTATTACCGTGGGCTGAGTTCTCCCACAATAATCATGTTAACGTCAGTTCTCAGAAAACACCCTTCCTCACTGTTTATGGAAGACATCCTCAGCTTCCCCTTCCTATGATTTGTTCTTCTGACATTCCAGCTTTGGCTACTGTTCAGGAATCATTCAATTTCATGTGGGCTGACGTTCATGATTCCCTCCAGAAAGCTGCCAACAAATTCAAGAGTTTTGCTGACCGTCGCAGGCGTAAGCCACCCTCTTTTCAGCCAGGAGACAAAGTCTGGCTCTCCACCAGGAACATCAAACTCCGGGTTCCTTCCCTCAAATTTGCCCCAAGATTCATTGGTCCATACACCATAATTTCTAAACTGAATCCGGTTTGTTTCAAGCTCCAGATTCCCAAAAGCCTCAAAATCTCTAACTCCTTCCATGTTGCCCTTCTAAAGCCGTTAGTCCTCAATAAGTTCTCTCGTCCCTCCCCTACCATAGCACCGGTCTCTGAGGATGATCAAGAGTAAGAGGTTAGCCAAATTTTGGATTCCCGACTCTGTAGAGGCATTCTCCAGTACCTCGTGCACTGGAAAGGTTTTGGTCCTGAGGAGAGGTCGTGGATTTCGGCTTCCGAGGTCTTTGCACCTCGTCTGTTGAGGAAGTTTCATTTGAAGTTCCCCTCTAAACCTGGTCCCAGGCGGGGGAGGGGGAGGCCTCATAAGAGGGGGGGTACTGTCATGGTTATGCATTAGAGTTGTTCTCCTTACCTGTCTGCATGTGTTCATTTCTAGAGACCAGCCGAGCTTCACCTGACTGCTTTTATTTCCTTCCTCTGGAATGGCTCCACCCTAGCCCCTATCAGACTACACTATATTAACCTTTGCACTGCTAGCCTATCCTGCTGATCAACCTTTGTGTATTAGCTTCCTGTTTCCTGTCGTGTGCTCTGCTTCTGATTTCCGTTACCGACCTTGGCGTGTTCTGACCATCCCTGCTTGCCTGTGACCCTGACCTATTGGCGTGTACCCGACTATTCTGTTCTGCTTGTGGCCCCGACCTTGGCTTTGTCCCTCACCATCCCTATCCTCCTGTTACCTACTGTGGGTGTGAGCTGGGGGACCCTGGGGGTCGCGACCTGGAGCCAGTTGCAGCCAAGACCATCTTCACCACTCGAAGCTCTGGTGAACACCAGCTGGCTCTTAGACTCCGCGCCCCGGGGAATCTTACGCTCTTACCCCAGTGGGATCTGTCCCCCGTCTGCAGCCGTCAGCCGTAGGGTCCACAGCCTTGCGGTGCATCCCCAACCCTACGGTGTGCACCTGTCACCTGGGCTCTAGGTGACCTGACATGTCCCTCACAATATCGCTGTCCCACTATAGGGCACTGACTGCCACCATTACTAGTGAAATTGAAAAAAGTAAGAAAAAATAAAGAAAAATATCCCATAGTTTGTAGACGCTATAACTTTTGCACAGAAAAATCAATATATATGCTTTTTGGAATTTTTTTTTACCAAAAATATGTAGCAGATTACATATTGGCCTAAATTGATGAAGAAATTAGATTTTTTTTTTTATTGGATATATTTTATAGTAGAAAGTAAAAACTATTGTTTTTTTTTTAATTGTCGACTTTTTTTGTTTATTGCACAAAAAATAAAAACTGTATAGGTGATCAAATACCACCAAAATAAATTTATTTGTGGGGAAAAAAGACACTGTACTCAATTTTATTTGGATACAGTGTCGCACAACCGCACAATTGTCAGTTAAAATAACGCAGTGCCGTATTGCAAAAAATTTCCTGGTCATGTATGGAGTAAAACCTTTCTGGGCTGCAGAGGTTGACAGGGTCTCCAAACATTTGAAAAAAGGGACAGTTTACTGCCCTTTAACCACTTGCCCACTGGGCGAATTCCAGTACTCCCCTACATGTAAAATCATAATTTTTTTGCTAGAAAATTACTCAGAACCCCCAAACATATATATTTTTTAGCAGAGACCCTAGAGAATAAAATGGCAGTCATTGAAACTTTTTTGCGACACGGTACTTGCGCAGCAATTTTTCAAATGCTATTTATAAGACGCTACATTTCTCCTCTAGGAAGGAAAGGCTAGGATAAAAAAAAAAATTCACAATCCCAGCCTTTCCTGCCGATTCCCCAACTTTTTTTCACTTCCCATGGCCCGGACGTGACATCATAACATTGCGTCCAGGCCTCCAAGAGTTGTAGAGATTGCCAGGGACCATCTGTCCCTCAGAAATCTCTATGGCTAACTTCCGCTGGCGGTGGATTTTTTCTCTGTGTTGCCGGTTGCATGGACGACCCAGGAAAAGAACTGGAGGGTGGCAGGGTAGGGGAAGAGTGCTGCCTTTAAGAACGATTGAGTGGCTGAATAGCTGCTATGATTGTTCTTATGGTAAAGGGAATCGCCGGGGGAAAAGATTGATATCTGAATGGTGTCTGTAGCTGCAGGTATCATTCAGATATCACCACTGAAAGCCCAGGATGTCATATGACAGCCAGCGGTCGACAAGTGGTTAAACCTTAGGGATACTGGACTGTGGCCAATGAGATTAGAAAATGCCCTGGCATCAGCAGGAATAAACAATGCCATAAGCTCAGTGGTCAGTGGGAGTAAAAAAAATTGCATCATTGGAGCCGGTGAGACAAATAGTGTCCCATTGTTGGTGTCAGTGGGTGCAATAGTGCCTCATAATTGATGTAAGAGGGAGAATTCATTTCCCCATCTCTGGTGTCAATGAGAGGAATAGTGCCCCATAATTGGTGTCAGAGAGAGAATTAGTTCCTCATCTCTGGTGTCAGTGAAAAGAATAGTGCCCCATAATTGGTGAGAGAGGGAGAATTAGTTCCCCATCTCTGGTGTCAGTGGGAAGAATAGTGCCCCATAATTGGTGACAGAGGGAGAATTAGTTCCCCATTTCTGGTGTCAGAGGGAGGCACAGTGCCCCAAGGGCTGGATAAAGGCAAGAAAATTACCACATTCAGCCTGTGGGCTACAGTTTGAAGACCCCTGATACAAGGTATATTAAAAGCTAATTAATACCAAATTGCACTGTGCCTCAAAATACTCACACTCACATGCACCAAATCTGCTGAATACACCAAATACATAAACATATAATCAAAATTAGGAAGTGCTTTTACCCTAATAAATATCAGTGACTTCATATAAAAAATGGTTATAAATATTATAATTGTTTAAATCTATGATAACTCATATATATGGAAGGTCAAAAGGCACACAGAAATCCGCCATTGGCTCTATTTTTAAAAGAATCTGGGAGCATGTGTTCAACACTTACAGACCAAAAACTACAGGAAAATCAGTGCGGTAAAGGAAAATCAGTGTGGTAAATAATGTATGCATTGGCTGGGTCCTCATGTGCAGCCAGACCTCTTTGTCAAACACTTCTTTTTGTAGCACCCTCTAACTAGTGTGCTAGATGTAAAAAAAGTTTGTTAGTATAGGAAAATTGGTTTGGCTGAGATCCAGGCCTGGGTTAAGTTTTGGTCAGGGTTGCGTGACTCAGGGAGGCTGGATGACTCAGCAAGCAGCATCTCTGGTGCCCCCCCCCCCTGTTTTCTGGAGCCTTGGAGAAGCTTCCAGATGTATTGGGTGGGGACTAGGAGGAGCCACTTGGCTTATTTATGAGGTCTTCGACCAATCCCCAGCAAAAATGGGTCTGGAAGGGGAAAGGCAACTCATAAATGGGCATGAGTCATGCTGGCAAGGGCAGTCAGGTGGAAGATGGAGATGGAGTGCTGAGGAGGCTGTCGGAGGCCCTTGCAGGGGGCATCCGTAAGTCTGGGGGGGTGACCTCAGGCCTGGGGCTTGGGTGCTGAAGGAAACCTCTACAACACACGGAGGCTTCCTTTCCTGGAGGCACAGGAGCAAGTGAGAGGACAGCAACAGCAGGTCGGCACGTCTGGGAGAGCTCCTGAGAAGTCAGCTGTGTGGGCTGGTGAATGTCAGTCTGCGAAGACTGTTGAGAAGTTAGCCAGGAGGGCTAGTGAAAGGGGCAGCTGTAGCCAGGCGGGCTGGCAGTGCCTGAAGAGGTGGTGCTGGGCTCTGGGATCACAGGAAGAAGTGCTGGAAATGTGTTAGCTGTATCACCCTTTCTTTGAGTATAGGGGCTGCGAGTCCCTGCCTGTAATGGGCTACAAAATCACAACAGGGTGGCATAGCTGGGTTTCTGCAAGCATGAGTGTGCTGGAGGAAGAAAAGAAGCTGTATATATGATTGTATATAGAAGAAGTGTCCCTGAAGTTTGCTGTTTAAAATGGTTGTAAAGGCCTTCCTGCATTCTATGCAGTGTGCAGCAGCTCCCCTAATGCTTACTTGAGCCCCCTCACAATCCAGTGATGTCCACGAGAGCCTTGCCTCTCCTGGGACTCACACTTCTGTTTGGCTATTTGGCAGCAGCAGGAGCCATTGGCTGCTGTCAATCACAGCCAGTGAGCCAATGAGGAGATGGAGGGGGCAGGGCCACGCCACGGCTCTGTGTGTGAATGGTCACTCAGAGCTACTGCTCAGGAGTGAACCTGCTTGGGCGACCCCATTGCAAGCTGCTTGCTGTTGGGGAACCGGGCAGGAGAGAGGATCCAGGAATAACGACATGGGACCGAGAAGAGGAGGATCCGAGCTGCTCTGTGTAAAACCATTACACAAAGCAGGTACGTATAACATGTTTGTTATATTTAAAAAAACAAGACTTAAGTATCATTTTAAAGTCAAGTGGGCATCCCATAATACCCCTATTCCCATTCAAGTTCATTTCCCTCAACAAAAAATAAATAAAGTCACGGACTGTTCTCAGACTGACTGTGGAAATGTGGTGTGCCTGGCTGTGAAGGGTGGGGGATCAGTTCATCTGTGCCCAAAGAAGTGTAACACAAAGCAAAGTAGGCCAAACATAACCTTAGAACGGTCATCCACCCTATATAATAGAAGTAAATAGGAATCTGCTGACCTGTGGTTGACGTATGTTTTAAACATCACAGCTTGTAATTGAGATGCTTCTCATTTCCTTCTGACCTGCTTCTGAACTGCTTCAGCATCCCTGTTGATTCATATTGTGAAAAAAGACATTCTGAAGTAAACAAATGTCCTTGTGCACACTCCCCAAATTGTCTGATTATATTGTAGATTCATTCTTATGCCAGATACAATCCAGAAATTAGTTTTCCTGTTCTATCTAATGTATGGGGATATTTTGGATAACTAGTTCCAATTGTCATACCATCAATGATACCGGATAATTTTCAAGTCACTCCATTTTTGATAAGTGACTGAATCTCGCTATAACTATCATAAAAAATAAGTAACCAATTACTAGGGAATATGTTTCAGAATGTAATAGGCATTATTATGGATCTCTTTTTCATACGGTGACTTCCCGCTAAGGCCTCATGCACACGAGACGCAGTTAAACGCGCGTTCAGATGCAGTTGGACAGTTTTTTCAACTGCCCCTGAACTCATTCAATGTTATTCTATGTGTCCATGCACACAGTCTCGTTTTTTTCCGTTTTTATGCAGTTGCGTTTAATCTCGTTTTTCCAGAAGCAAAAAAATGCGTTCAGAAGCAAAAATGTCCACGTTTCAGACGCAAAACGCGGCAAAACGCGGTAAAACGCGGCAAAACGCCGCTACCGCGTTTAGCCGCGTTTGCGTTTATATGCGTTTTTAAAGGTGACCTTTATTTTTACATTAAAAATCTCAAAAATTATTGCAAATGATGAAAAACCATTAGAAAAATATTTTAAACAATTGCAATTGCAAGTGGACAATCCACAACTTGTGGCAAGTGACATGGCAGGTGGCAAGTGACGTGGCAAGTGGACAATCCACAACTTGTGGCAAGTGACATGGCAGGTGGCAAGTGATGTGGCAAGTGGACAATCCACAACTTGTGGCAAGTGACGTGGCAGGTGAAGTGGCAAGTGACGTGGAAAGTGGACAATCCACAACTTGTGGCAGGTGACGTGGCAAGTGACCTGGCAGGTGAGGCGGCAAGTGACCTGGCAGGTGACGTGGCAAGTGGAAAATCAACAACTTGTGGCAGGTGACTGGCATGTGACGTGGCAAGTGGACAATCCACAACTTGTGGCAAGTGACGTGGCAGGTGAAGTGGCAAGTGACGTGGAAAGTGGACAATCCACAACTTGTGGCAGGTGACGTGGCAAGTGACCTGGCAGGTGAGGCGGCAAGTGACCTGGCAGGTGACGTGGCAAGTGGAAAATCAACAACTTGTGGCAGGTGACTGGCATGTGACGTGGCAAGTGGACAATCCATAACTTGTGGCAGGTGACGTGGCAAGTGACGTGGCAAGTGGACAATCCACTTGTGGCAGGGGACGTGGCAAGTGACGTGGCAAGTGGACAATCCACTTGTGGCAGGGGATGTGGCAAGTGACGTGGCGAGTGGACAATCCACAACTTGTGTCAGGTGACGTGGCAAGTGGACAATCCACAACTTGTAGCAGGTGATGTGGCAAGTGGACAATCCACTTGTGGCAGGTGACGTGGCAGGGGATGTGGCAAGGGACGTGGCAAGGGATGTGGCAAGTGGACAATCCACAACTTGTGGCAGGTGACGTGGCAGGTGACGTGGAAAGTGATGTGGCAAGTGGACAATCCACAACTTGTGGCAGGTGATGTGGCTGGTGACGTGGCAAGTGGACAATCCACATCTTGTGGCAGGTGACGTGGCAGGTGACGTGGAAAGTGGTGTGGCAAGTGGACAATCCACAACTTGTGGCAGGTGATGTGGCTGGTGACGTGGCAAGTGGACAATCCACAACTTGTGGCAGGTGGCATGGCAGGTGATGTGGAAAGTGGACAATCCACATCTTGTGGCAAGTGACGTGGCAGGTGATGTGGCAAGTGACGTGGCAAGTAGACAATCCATAACTTGTGGCAGGTGATGTGGCAAGTGACGTGGCAGGTGATGTGGCAAGTGACGTGGCAAGTGGACAATCCACAACTTGTGGCAGGTGATGCGGCTGGTGACGTGGCAAGTGGACAATCCACAGCTTGTGGCAGGTGGCATGGCAGATGACGTGGAAAGTGGACAATCCACATCTCGTGGCAAGTGACGTGGCAGGTGATGTGGCAAGTGACGTGGCAAGTAGACAATCCATAACTTGTGGCAGGTGATGTGGCAAGTGACGTGGCAAGTGGACAATACACAACTTGTGGCAGGTGACGTGGCAGGTGATGTGGCAAGTGATGTGGCTGGTGATGTGACAAGTGAACAATCCACATCTTGTGGCAAGTGACGTGGCAGCTGACGTGGCAAGTGGCGTGGCAAGTGGACAATCCAAAACTTGTGGCAGGTGACGTGGCAAGTGACGTGGCAGGTGACGTGGCAAGTGACGTGGCAAGTGGACAGTCCACAGCTTGTGGCAAGTGACATGGCAGGTGGCAAGTGATGTGGCAAGTGGACAATCCACAACTTGTGACAGGTGACGTGGCAAGTAATGTGGCAGGTGATGTGGCAAGTCACGTGGCAAGTGGAAATCCAAAACTTGTGGCAGGTGATGTGGCTGGTGACGTGGCAAGTGGACAATCCACAACTTGTGGCAGGTGGCATGGCAGGTGACATGGAAAGTGGACAATCCACATCTTGTGGCAAGTGACGTGGCAGGTGATGTGGCAAGTGACGTGGCAAGTGGACAATCCACAACTTGTGGCAGGTGATGTGGCAAGTGACGTGGCAGGTGATGTGGACAATCCCCAACTTGTGACAGGTGACGTGGCAAGTGACGTGGCAAGTGGACAATCCACAACTTGTGGCAGGTGAGGGGGCAGGTGACGTGGCAAGTAGACAATCCACAACTTGTGGCAGGTGACGTGGCAAGTGACGTGGCAGGTGATGGGGCAAGTGACGTGGCAAGTAGACAATCCACAACTTGTGGCAGGTGATGTGGCAAGTGACGTGGCAGGTGATGTGGCAAGTGACGTGGCAAGTGGACAATCCACAACTTGTGGCAGGTGATGTGACTGGTGACGTGGCAAGTGGACAATCCACAGCTTGTGGCAAGTGGCATGGCAGATGACGTGGAAAGTGGACAATCCACATCTCGAGGCAAGTGACGTGGCAGGTGATGTGGCAAGTGACGTGGCAAGTGGACAATCCACAACTTGTGGCAGGTGACGTGGCAGGTGATGTGGCAAGTGGACAATCGCCAACTTGTGGCAAGTGACGTGGCAAGTGACGTGGCAAGTGACGTGGCAAGTGAACAATCCAAAACTTGTGGCAGGTGACGTGGCAAGTGACGTGGCTGGTGATGTGGCAAGTCACGTGGCAAGTGGAGAATCCACAACTTGTGGCAGGTGACGTGGCAGTTGGACAATCCACAACTTGTGGCAGATGACGTGGCAAGTGACGTGGCAAGTGGACAATCCACAACTTGTGGCAGGTGCCGTGGCAAGTGACACGCTAAATACAAGTACACTGCAGCTCTCACAGCTGCTGCTACTCACTCTGGTCTCACAAAATTGCTGAAATAGTTAATAATACTGTTTTTTTGAGCTGGGGAGGGTCTATGATGTTAACTTAACTAAACGCTTCTAGACGCAAACGCGGTAAAACGCGGTAAAACGCCGCTAAATCGCGGTAAAAATCGCGGCAAAACGCGCGTTTCTAAACGCCGGTTTCAACATGTGTCCAGCAGCGTTTGCATCTGCGTCTCGTGTGCATGAAGCCTAATGCAGTTTTGTTAGTCTGGCTTTGCTCTGCATTTGTTGGGTAGTCTATTTAGAAACCTAAACTTTGCTTCTCACTAAAGAAGAACTTACAGTTGCATATATTATTTTTACTATAAAACCAGCTAATACAATAAGAACTTTTTATTACTTTCTGTGCCTTTGTTTGAAACACTTCCTGTCTCTGTAACCACACAGGAATTGAGTGAAAATTTCCATAGCTGCAAAAACATAAAATTAGGGCAATATTAATCTTTACCCTTTGTCCAAAACTAAAACTAAAAAAATCTGTTACTATATATTACTTGTTTATTTATTAGTACAACGTAGTAAATGTTAATTGTTAGCTTACTGCACAAAGATTGTGTGTTCCAATTAGGATCAGGCTAATCATACTGAATGCAGCTACCTCTTTTTAGGACTAATAACCTTGTAATATATTACATTTATGTTCTTAGGTTTAGATACACTTTATATATTTATATATATTATATTATATTATATTATATTATATTATATTATATTATATATCTAATATTTTCACAATGATATTATTGATGCTCTGGTTAAAGGCTACTAGCACTAAATGGTACGTGATAATGGTACCATGTAAGGCAGGAAACTGGGATCAGTAATGATGGCTTCATTAGCTGTACTATGGCTCCTACACTCATTAATTGTTCTCCACAGCTACCCTCACTGAGTGCAGGAACATTTAATGGCATCACTGACTTCATGCAAGTACAGAATTTTAAAAGAAAGGTAATCATTTTATTAGACATGCAGCTGAAAGATAGCGTGCTCCATTCACGGGTTAGTATCGCATGTGGTATGTACTGTAGGTGACCAGACACATTTTTCCTAAATACTGCTTGAGATCCTGAAACTGCCAATTCACTATAACGTTCCCCACATCCATGCACCCAAATAGTTAATTTTTCACTGTTTAGGTGATGATTGACCACAAATACATTTTATGTATTAGTTTATTCATTGATCCCTTTATAAGGTTGGCTATTTATGTGCAGTGTGGGCAGCGTGTGTGCATCAACGCTCCCTGGACGCAGATTCTGTATTACGTTTTTGTCTTCTCCTCCATTTTGGAGGAGCTCCACCAATAGCAGCCTTCCTTTTCACATAAAAGCAAGGAAGTGGCGTGACATCACTTCCTGAAGAGCCATTCACAGCGAAACATATGTCGGAGCGGAGCTTCCATTATTTCCAGGTCCAAATTTGATACCCTACACCAGGCTTTGCACCTTCGGAGTGAGACATGGAACACACGCTACCCCCAGGGATCAGCTGACTTTACACACGCTGTTTACACCCAGTGCCAGCCCAGGCACTATCAGGGGCAGACTGACAACTGATGGGGCCCCGGGCAATAGAAGATCATGGGGCCCCCTGCGTCCCAAGCCACACCTGGACAGGGGGACATTTGGGGGGAGCACAGCACACAGGGGGACATTGTGGGGGGGAAGCACACAGGGGGACACTGGGGGGAGCACACAGGGAGACCCTGAGAGGGGGAGAGGGCACAGGGGGACACTGGTGGAGGGGGAGAGCACACGGTGGACCCTGTGGGGTTGGAGAGCACATGGGGGATACTGTGGGGGGGAAAGCACATAGAGGGACACTGGGGAGGGGGAAACCACACAGGGGGACACTGGAGGGAGCACACAGGGAGACCCTTGGAAGGGGAGAGGGCACAGGGGGTACTGGGGGAGGGGGAAAGCACACGGGGGACACTGTGGGGTTGGAGAGCACACAGGGGGACACTGGGGGGAGCAAACGGGGTCACTGGGGGAGAGCACACAGAGGGACACTGTGGGGGGAGAGCATACAGGGAGACCCTGGGGAGGGGGAGAGGGCACAGGTGGACACTGGGGAGGGGGGGAAATCACACAGGGGGACACTGGGGGAGCACACAGGGAGACCCTGAGGGGGTGGGGAGCACACAGGGGGACACTGAGGGGGTGGGGAGAACACAGGGGGACACTGTGGGGGGTGGGGAGCACACAGGAGGACACTGTGGGGGTGGGGAGAACACAGGGGGGACACTGTGGGGGTGGGGAGCACACAGGAAGACACTGTGGGGGGTGGGAAGCACACAGGAAGACACTGTGGGGGGAGCACACAGGAAGACATTGTGGGGGGTGGGGAACACACAGGAAGACGCTGTGGGGGGTGGGGAACACACAGGGGGACACTGTGGGGGGTGGGGAACACACAGGAAGACACTGTGGGGGGTGGGGAACACACAGGGGGACACTGTGGGGGGTGGGGAACACACAAAGGGACACTGTGGGGGGTGGGGAACACACAGGGGGACACTGTGGGGGGTGGGGAGCACACATGGGGACACTGTATGGGGTGGGGAGCACACAGGGGGGCCCTGGGAGGGGGAGGGGGCACAGGGGGACACTGGGGAGGGGGGGAAGCACACAGGGGGACACACAGGGGGACACTGGGGAGGGGACACACAGGGGGACACGGGGGACACACACACAGGGGGACATGGGAGACACTGGGGGGACACACACTGGGGGACACACTGGGGGGACACGGGAGACACTGAGGGGGACACACAGGGGAACACAGGGGAAAACTGGGGAGGGGACACACAGGGGACAATACTGGGGAGGGGACACTGGGGAGGGGACACACACAGGGGAATACTGGGGGGGACACAGAGAAACACTGGTGGTACACATAGGGGGACACTGGGGAGGGGACACACAGGAGGACACTGGGGAGGGGACACACAGGGGGACACTGGGGAGGGGACACCCACACAGGGGGACACAGGAGACACTGGGGGGGGGACACACACAGGGGGACATGGGAGACACTGGGGGGGGACACACTGGGGGACACACACAGGGGGACACGGGAGGACAAACAGGGCGACATTGGGGGGGGACATTTGGACACTGGGGAGGGGGACACACAGGGCAACACTGTGGGTGGAGAGCATACAGGGGGTTAGTGTAGAGAGGGGAGAGAGAACACTGAAGACTGGCCCGGGCCCCATACAACTGTACTGGTCTCCCCCTCCCTCCGATGGCGGCCCTCCAGTAAAAAAAGTTTCACTCACCCCGGTCATGCCTGTAATCAATACCGCTAACAGAGCGCTGCTCCCCGCCGGCCCCTCCTCCCTTCTCGTCCATCCTAGGTGATGTAGTGTACAGTGCAAGCCCCGGCGACGGACGGGAGGGAAGGAGGAGCCGGCGGGGAGCAGCGCGCTGTTAGCAGTATTATTACAACCGCTTCAAGGGGCCTCTCATTGGGACAGCCATGGGCCCCTAATGACTCCGGGCCCTCGGACGGCGACCGAATGACCGATGGGTCAGTCCACCCCTGGGCACTATAACATGTGAGTATAACTGCTATCATTGCTGCTGTTTTTACTTTATTAAAAACTACTACACTATGAGACTTTCATCCGTGTCTCCTGTAGAGTCATTTTCTATATTCTAGCTCCTTCCTGAGTGGCCATTGGAGTGGATTCATGCCATAAGTGGAACCAATCTGGGGTTCCCAAAGTGTTTCTTGACCATCCTGTAAAAAGGGGTCAAGCAGCTCTGGTGAGAGGCCATCTTCATACTGAGCACTCGTGGTGGAAGATCTAGAAGTTTTATCTCAGAGTATTCCGTTTTGGTGTTGGGATTTATTCACTTATGGACTTTACGCATGCTTATTTTCTCATTAATGTGCACATTTGAGTATGATGCAGTGTTTTTCCTTGTGACAGTTTTTTTTATATGAACATGTATAGCGCCTTATTCTTTATTCTATCATTTCGCACTATACCGTTCTGCGGTATTTACCACAAAATGCTGAAAATGCACGATAAATACCGCATGAACAGGCGTTAAACTCAATTCACAGTAATTAAGTAGCGATCGAGGCATGCAGTACTTAAGGAATGTGTACTGTTTGTTAAGGAGCAGCAGCTGCCCACTCCTTAACAACAGTTACTGGCTGTTAGGGAGCCGACAGCCGCCGTGTCCTTAACAACTGATGAGTCATCAGCTGTCAACGGCATTCCCCACTGACAGCTGAATGTAACTAAAAGAATTACCAGCCTTAAAAATCAGGGAAAATATGGTGTGGGATCCCCCCCAAAATCCATACCCCAAAATCCATACCAGACCCCTATCTGAGCATGCAGCCCCAGCAGATCAGGAAAGGGGGGCGAGTGAGTGCTCCCCCCTCCTGAACTTTACCAGGCCACATGCCCTCAACATGAGGGGTGCATTAGGGCAGGGGGATCTGCCCTCCCCCCAAAGCACCTTGTCCCCATGTTGATTTGGACAAGGATCTCTTCCCCACAAGCTTGGCCGGTGGTTGTTAGGGTCAGTGGGCATGGGGGCTTATTGTAATCTGGAAGCCCCCTTTAACAACGGGGCCCCCAGATCCCACCCCCCCATGTGGATGAGTATGGGGTACATAGTACCCCCTGCTCTTTCACCAAAAAAAGTGTAATTCAACACAGGAGGCAGTTTTTGAGAAGCCCTTTATTAAAATCACAAATAAAAAGAGATTTACCCCGGTGAAGATCCAACGTCAATCACGATGCCTGTGAAGTCACCAGTTGGCCCAACTCTTTGTTTATTTCGGGCCAGGAGGCAATGGAGCTGTCATTCCGCCAGAGCGGAGCATTTTTGTTTATTTTCGTGTTTTTAATAAAGGAATTGTCAAAAACAGATGTCAAAAAGCCACCACTGCCACCAATGCCTCGTGGCAACCCCTAAGTTATACTGAAAGGAGGGAGTGGTACAGGCCAGGCTCTCTGTGCCAGCTTGGGAAGCAAAAGCTACCCATTAACTGCTGCACATTACCTGCTTTGCAGTGTCCACATCTAATCCTTATGCTGAACGTCAACAAGTTTGCTATTTTCATGGTCAAATAAAAGTTTTTCACAATACTAATGGGGATCCCACGCTACAATTTTTTTGTCGTTTAAGCTTGCTGGATCTTCTCGGATCTCTGTTGGAAGCTGCAGGATCCCTGTTGCATGACTATTAAGCCCCATACACACTATCAGTTTTTTCTGCTGAGTTTTTCCTTCAGATTTACCAAAACCATATAATATGAGGTCAAACCTTAGGAGTTCCAATGTGTATGCAATCAGGCAGGCCCTTACACTACATGGTTTTGGTAAACCTGTAGGAAAAACTCAGCAGAAAAACTGATGTGTAATGCCCCGTACACACGAGAGGACTTATGTCCGACAGACTTCCAAAGGAGTTCCGCCGGAATTCCGCCGGAGTTCTGACAGACTTTTCGGCCGAACGGACTTGGCCACACACGATCACACTAAACTCCGATGGATTCGAACGTGATGACGTACGACCCGACTCGAATAAGGAAGTTCATAGCCAGTAGCCAATAGCTGCCCTAGCGTCGGTTTTAGTCCGTCGGAGTAGCATACACACGAGCGGATTTTTCGAAGGGGACCGGGTCCGGCGGAGTTCCGTCGGGAAAATTTGAAGCATGCTTCATTTCTAAAGTCCGTCAGACTTTTGCGAAGCTAAAGTCCGTTGCAGCCCACACACGATCGGATAGTCTGACGGACTCGGTCTGACGGACTTTGGATGTTGAAAAGTCCGCTCGTGTGTACGGGGCATTATGCCACGTACACACGATCAAACAATCCGGTGGAAAAGTCCGGCAAACTGAAGTCCGCCAAACAATCCCCCCGTGTGTAGCCTCCGGCATACTTTTTTGACCCGAAAGTACGGCAGACTTAGAATGCCGTGTTGCACTCCAATCTTCCTGCCGGACTCGCATTTCGGCGGACAATCCGGCCGTGTGTGCGCCAGTCCGCCGTACTTTTGAAATGAGCGGACTTTTCCCGCCCGGAGAAAAGTCCGCTCATTTCCAGAGGGTCTCCAGGTAGGCGGGGCCCGCGAAGGAGACGCCGCCGGCCCCGCCACCTGGTATGGACTTAAAGGGGAACCCCAACGCCGAAAAAAATCGGCGTGGGGGTCCCCCCCAAGTCCACAACAGACCCTTGTCCGAGCACGCTACCCGGCCATCCAGGAAAGGGGGCGAGCGAGCGCCCCCCCCCCCCCCCCGCTCCTGAGACGTACCAGGCCGCGTGCTCTCAACATGGGGGGTGCCTTGGGGAAGGGGGGGCCGCGCGGCCCCCCCACCCCAAAGCACCTCGTCCCCATGTTGATGAGGACAAGGGCCTCTTCCCGACAACCCTGGCCGTTGGTTGTCGGGTCTGCGGGGGGGGGCTTATCGGAATCCGGGAGCCCCTTTTAATAAGGGGGCCCCCGGATACCGGCCCCCCACCCTATGTGAATGAGTATGGGGTACAATGTACCCCTACCCATTCACCTGTAAAATAAAGTACAAAAAAAACACAACACACAAGATAAAATACTTTATTGCACAGCTCCGGGGGTCTTCTGGGGTCTTCTCGCCGGACTCCTCCGCTATCTTCTTGTAGCTCTTTTACTAGCGGAGGAGCCCGGCATTCTTCTTCGTCGCCGCTGCCTCTTCTTCCGGCTTCGGGGGTCTTGTCCCCCTCTTCGGTTTTTCTGCCGGGCCACTTCTTATAGCTCTTTTACAGGCGGTGGCCCAGTCTTCTGTCGCCGCCGTCGCCTTCCGTTCTTCTTCTTCTTTTCCAGGAGATGTTAACTCGACGATCTCTCCGGCCGCAATGCCAGGGACACACTGCGCTGGCACTTATATAGGGACAAGGGGCGGTGTCACATGGGTTTATGTCACATGGGTTGGTGTCACATGGTGACCCCGCCCCCTTTACGATGTCACAGTCCCGGAGGATGCTGGGACTGTGACCATGTGACATCAACCCATGTGACCCACCCATGTGACATAAACCCATGTGACACCGCCCCTTGTCCCTATATAAGTGGCAGCGCAGCATGTCCCTGGCATTGCGGCCGGAGAGATCGTCAAGTCAACATCTCCTGAAGAAGAAGAAGAAGAAGAAGAAGAACGGAAGGCGACGACGGCGGCGGCGACAGAAGACCGGGCCACCGCCTGTAAAAGAGCTATAAGAAGGCGCGGTGGCCCGGCAGAAGAACCGAAGAGGGGGACAAGACCCCCAAAGTCGGAAGAAGAGGCCGCGGCGACGAAGAAGAATGCCGGGCTCCTCCGCTAGTAAAAGAGCTACAAGAAGATAGCGGAGGAGTCCGGCGAGAAGACCCCGGAAGACCCCCGGAGCTGTGCAATAAAGTATTTTATCTTGTGTGTTGTGTTTTTTTTGTACTTTATTTTACAGGTGAATGGGTAGGGGTACATTGTACCCCATACTCATTCACATAGGGTGGGGGGCCGGTATCCGGGGGCCTCCTTATTAAAAGGGGCTCCTGGATTCCGATAAGCCCCCCGCCCGCAGACCCCAACAACCAACGGCCAGGGTTGTCGGGAAGAGGCCCTTGTCCTCATCAACATGGGGACAATGTGCTTTGGGGTGGGAGGGCCGTGTGGCCCCCCCCTTCCCCAAGGCAACCCCCATGTTGAGGGCACGCGGCCTGGTACGGCTCAGGAGGGGGGGGCGCTCGCTCGCCCCCTTTCCTGGACAGCCGGGTAGCGTGCTCGGACAAGGGTCTGTTGTGGACTTGGGGGGGACCCCCACGCCGATTTTTTTCGGCGTTGGGGTTCCCCTTTAAGTCCATACCAGGTGGCGGGCCGGCGGCGTCTCCTTCGCGGGCCCCGCCTACCTGTAGACGCGCTCGAAATGAGCGGACTTTCCTTTGCGTGTGTGGGCGAGTCCGTTCATTTCAAGAGTAGGGCGGATAGTATGGCGGACTTAGTACGCCGTATTAGTCCGCTCAAAAAGTGCCGTGTGTGTGCAAGTAGCCCATTCGGAAAGTCCGACGGACAGTCTGGCGGAAAGTCCGCCAGACTAAGTACGTCGGACAGACGGCTACGTGTGTACGCGGCTTGAGTGTGTATGAGGCCTCAGTCTCCATTTGAATCTTGCTGAAATTCCTGAAGGACATTTCTAAAAGCTGGAACTTGTAGTGCGCTAAACTGGTCTGTGGAGGGTTTTTTTTTTTTTTTGCATGAAAAAAATAGCTATAACAAAACACTATAAATAGTATATTTCATAGACAGAAAGAGAGGTTCATTGTTGGTTGTTACATACACTTTAACACTACAGCTGAAAACATGAACAGTATAATCTGCAAATGAATCTAAGTCCCAGTGTTGTTAGATGGCTTATTTGCTCTGATTATACCTCTCTGCTAAAGTCGCCAATAGTTTTCTGTGTGTGGAAAATATTGATCCTGTGTATTCCTCAGGGGATTCTTTTCAGTGTCATATTAATTACTAAACTGCCATAATTCCAAGGACTGGGGCAGCTATTCAATGTGTGCACTTCACAAAATTCATTCATTCAAAATCAATGGGACATTTTTTGTCGGATAATGGTACAAACAGCTGCTTCACACGTTCTACAATTATCCTTTTTCTCCCCAAGGGGTTATCAGATGACTTTTACACTTCGTAAGAATATTCTTTCACTTGTCTTAAACAGCACAGAAATGTTCCTCATGTGTCTTTAACTTGTACATTGCCACATGCTAAATTGATAACCATGTTTACATTCAAATCATTTTCCAGAATAGGTCAGAGCCTGTAGTAATATAATTTTTTTAAAAACTCATCATCATTACTAAAGGGTAACATAAAAGGGTAACTCCTTTTTGTTGAAAAAATATTATAATGTAATTTTATATATATATATATATATATATATATATATATATATATATATATATATCAGGTGTGGTCTTTTGCTGCTGTAGTCCATCTGCTGCACTGTTCAATTTGTTGTACATTCAGAGATGGTATTCTAAAATTATATGAAAAAAATACTGCGCTCTATTAATAAGACAGTAGCAGCCAGCATTACAATCTAACAAATAAAAATTGCATGAATACATAAATTAAAAAAGATCAGCGCTAAATATAAAAAGTTAATATTGACACATCAACATAATAAAATGCACTCTGCAAACATGTGACTGCCATACATAACCAAATATAAAAGATTAGGTGAACTAAACAGCATCAACTGAATATTGACGTCTCAACAAAATAAAGTGCACTGTGCAAAAATATACATTCATATATAAAAATAAAAAAATTGGAGTTCCATGACCAACATCAACTATATAGTCCAAGTGATGATTCAAAACACTAGTTCATTCACATATATTTGTGAGAAGAAATCCAAGATTATTGACTTACGGAGTCACCACAATCGAACCACTTGTTAAGTTACAGATTGCAGCATCCATAAAAAAACAAACGACCTCCACATAAAACCGTTTTACTATGGATTTTATTTAACTGCTTGCGGACCGGCTCACGCCGATATACGTCGGCAGAGGGGTACGTACAGGCAGATTGACATACCTGTACGCTGCCCTTGGTTTGCGGGTGCAACCTCCGTGAGTGTGATCGTGGGCCCCGCGGATTCGATGTCCGCGGGAATACCCGCGATCATCTCGCAGAGAGGAAGATAATAATGTAAACAAGCATTTCCCCATTCCGCCTAGTGACAGGACACTGATCACAGCTCCCTGTAATCTGGAGCGGTGATCAGTGTCGTGTCACACATAGCCCCTCCCCCCACAGTTAGAATCACTCTGGGACATATAGGCTTATCAGCCTTTGCATCCACCTATATTGAGTGGCCTCTGCAGTTTCTCTGGAGCCTCTTTCTGCGACCAGGCTTTTCACTCAATCATTTTTTTTGGCACTGTCCCAATTGTCACCCAGCGCAAGTAATCAGCAGTATATATATTGCTTTCTTCCTGACCAGGGTGTGGCTTGGTTATGTGTTGATAGGGTACACCTTTGTGATGTGTTTTCCATTATCCCCCCCTTCACATGGCCCTGCACTTTCCCTCCTTTTCCCTCCCCCTGTTTTCAAGTCTTTTTCTCCCCTCCTTTCTCTCCCCCCCTCCTACCCCCTCTTTTGTTCGCCCTACCCCTTTACTTCCTCCCTCCCTCCCCTTCCCCCTTTTTCCTCTTTTTCCCTTCCCTGGTTCTTTCCTTATTCTACCACCTCCACCCTTTCCCCTCTTTCTCCTTTTTTTGCTCTCACAGCGGTTTTGGCTGTGTGGGTTTTTTGTTTTATTTTTTCCCCTATTGTAATACATACTTGCTTATGTAGTAAATTTACCAATTTCTATTATTCCCAGTAACCTGTCATTAATGATGGACATTTGCAATCCCCCTTGTCCACTGTGGGGGGAACTTTGTTGAGTCCTCTCGTCATTGATCGTGTCCAGATGGGTGAGCATCTCTCCTTCTTCACATCGAACTGTAATCTGTTAATTAAAGCGGGAGTCCACCAGCTACAAATACTGCAGCTGCTGACTTTTAAAATAGTGACACTTACCTGTCCAGCGCGCCCGCGATGTCGGCACCCGAAGCCGATCGCTAGGTCGTCTGTCGGGTCCTGCCGCCGCCATCTTGGGTATGGGAATCAGGAAATGGAGCCTTTCGGCTTCATTTCCCGGTTCCCTACTGCGCATGCACGAATTGCGCTGCGCAATAAGGACGCTCCCTGCTGCCTCTGGGAGCTGTGTGCTTCCCAGCAGGCAGCGGGGCACTTGCGGGAAGGGGCAGGCACTTGCGGAAAGGGGCGTAAGTTACGCCCCTTTCCGCAGAGAGCTGTCCCGGAAGTGGGTGCAGTTACCTGGATTATCCAGGTAACTGCACCCCCCTCCCCCCTGAAAGGTGCCAATTGTGGCACCGGAGGGGGAGAGGGTTCCGATGAGCGGAAGGTCCACTTTAGGGTGGACCTCCGCTTTAAATAAATGTATGCTTTGTTTTAATGTTATTCTTACTCTGTAAATCAGTGATTCTCAACTAGGGTTCCCCCAGAGGTTGCTAGGGGTTCCTTCAGCATTGGGCAATTTCTGCCTCTCAGATAAGTTCCCACTGACACCATTAATCTTTTTAGCTATTTGTAAGGGGGTAATTCTTACCAACAACCGCAAGTGTAAGGACCATTCTTCCCACTGACCATCACACTAATGTATCATGAGTTGTAGAGTTCTAATTTTTAGCAGGGGTTCCTCGAGACCGGAGAACTATTTCAAGGATTCCTCTGTGTTGAAATGGTTGAGAAAGGCTGCTGTAGACGATTTCCTCCTGAAGAAGCGTGTACACTGCAAAACCAGTAGAGGATCCCTGTATACCCCACCTCATCTTTAGCCCTACGGGGGTACCTGTTGGGAATTTGTGTATGTGTAGGATATTTTTAAACATGTTTGTATCTATTTTTGGTTGAATTGTATTAAAATTTTTATTTTTTTTATCTTAAACCTTTGGTCTGTGTATCGGTGTCGTGATAGTCCATTGGCCTGTCTGGGTGTCCTTGTGTATTGGTCAGCATCAGCAACTGTCCTCACATTTTTACCCTTTCACCTTTTAATGTTTCAAATTGGATGATGGCACATTTTTACCACCCTTTGACCTTTATTATATGAGGCTATACTCAATAAAAATGTTCCATATATTTTTTGGGGATATTTATTATAGCAAAAAGTCAAAAATAATGCGTTGTTTTTCAAAATTGTTGCTATTTTTTGTTTATATCGCAAAAAATAAAAAGCGCAGAGGTGATCAAATACCATCAAAAGAAAGCTCTATTTGTGGGGAAAAAGGACATCTATTTTGTTTGGGAGCCACATCACACGACCGTGCAGTTGTCAGTTAAAGTGACGCAGTGCTGAATCGCAAAACATGCTCTGGTCTTTGGACAGCCAAATGGTCCAGGGCTTAAGTGGTTAAAAGGGAGAAAACACACATAAATACCGGGTGTCAGGCATCAATAAAATGTCTCCTTATTGTGATCACAAAGGCATAGAAAAATGGGCGTGATGGCATGGAAAGGGGTTCATCAACCTGAGGCATTTCGTCTACAAAAACTTCAACTAGGGTATCCACTAAAAGCTGAAAATTGGACTGGGCAAGAAGGGGGTGAAAGTGCCCCATATTGAGGTGTTTAAGAACAATACACATGTATGGAAAACAAAAAAACCTTCCTCCCCTCTCTGTACCGATCGGTACAGCGGAGGGGAAAGAGATCGGTGTCAGCAGCGATGTGGGCTGCATCTGCAGTGCCCACATTGCTGCTCACCGAATTTAACCCCTCAATTCCCTGCCAATACTCTGCAATACCAGTGCATACTCTGCAGTACCCTGCCATTACTCTACAGTACCCCGCCATTACTCTGCAGTACCCCGCCATTACTCTGCAGTGCAGTACCCTGCCATTACTCTGCAGTACCCTGCCATTACTCTGCAGTACCCCCCATTACTCTGCAGTACCCCCCAATACTCTGCAGTACCCCCCAATACTCTGCAGTACCCGCCATTACTCTGCAGTACCCCGCCATTGCTCTGCAGTGCAGTACCCTGCCATTACTCTGGAGTACCCTGCCATTACTCTGCAGTACCCCCATTACTCTGCAGTAACCCCCATTACTCTGCAGTACCCTGCCATTACTCTGGAGTACCCCCCAATACTCTGCAGTACCCTGCTATTACTCTGTAGTACCCCGCCAATACTCTGCAATACCCTGCCATAAATTGCCATACCCAGCCATACTCGGAGATACCCAGCCATACTCGGTGATACCCTGAAATACCCAGCCATAGACGCCCCCCACCCCTCACCACCCTCTGGTGCTTCTACCAACTCGCCAGTACGATCAAAGCCAGAATCTTTTTTTTCTTTTTTATTTCAGGCTTCCCAGCCTAGAGGTGAGATGTGGGGTCATATTGACCCCCAGATTTCACTGTAAAGAGGACCTGTCACCCCATATTCCTATTACAAGGGATGTTTACATTCCTTGTAATAGGAATAAAAGTGATCAAAAATATATTTCCTGGTGCCTCCATGGCAGCATACCTGTGACAAGCTCCGCCTTGGCTCCTCCCTCAGGACTAGTGAATATTATAAAAGAAAAGGTTAGTACAGTCCCCGCATTCTCCTTTTTTTCCTCATACCTCATGGCAGTGAATCCTGGTCGGCGTCCTTACCTTCTGCATTCGGCAGCGTCCGTCCGGGTTCAAGCCTCTCCCGGACGCAGTTCCTTCTCTTGGGCAGCTAAATGCGCTTATAAGGTTGGAAGTCCCTTCTGTAGGATCTTTTGGGACAAGCAGTTTGTCTCTTAAGTAAGAGCTTTACCTGCAGTATGGGCGTTCAGGCTCCAGTCTATGGCAGCAGAGGTAGCAGCTTTGCTCTGTCCCTGAGGTTTGTTTTTTCCCTCCAGTCTCATCTGTCCTTCCTCTCTCCTGCGCTCTGTTTCCGCGGTCCCCATAGTCCTAGCAGGCCCCCCTTTCCTTTCCCATGTGTGTTTGTCACTCCCAGACTCACTAGGGGCCGCGCGCGGCGAGTCTGTGTCATTTTATAATAGTCTAGTGTTCCCGCCGTCGTCTGCGCATGCGCCGGCGGGTCGTATGTTTCGACGGTCAGTTCTGACGTTCGGCGCGTGCGCGGTAGCGTCGGAAGCCTCGGCGGCCATCTTTTTTGAGGGAGAATGGTTCTTTTTGCCCTCAGAGTGTCAGAGGAGGAGTTTTAGCACGACATCACTTCCCCTCCTCCTATTTATTTCCCCAGCAGCACAAGTGAAATGCCTGTGGTCAACCAGAGAATTACACTCTAGAGTTCCAGGCTATTCCCACCCCTGTTAAGGTAAGGCATGTTTTAATGCATTTGTTTTTGTACATGTGATCATCCGAATATATTGGTATAGCTCTGATGGAATGTCTCTTTTCACTTAAAAAGAATTAATTTATTAATATATTAAATTATTTAAATCGGAGCCTCCAAAAAAAAAAAAAAAAATATATATATATATATATAAAAAATTGATTTAAAAAAAAAAAAAAAAAAACACAAAAACACAACACACAGTAATGGGGGGTGGGAATCGTCACTTTTGTAGGCAAATTCCCTTCTTTTCCGTGAATCAGCGCACGACTGGTTGACGCCTTTTTCCTCTGACTCTTTCCTAGCCGTTACCTCTGCTAAGCCGCCTAAACATGAGCCTTTCGCCGCCCGCTCAAGATCCTACTCTACTCCCAAGGTAAGGACCTACGCCCAGGTAAGTTTAAAAAAAAAAAAAAAAAGAGTGCACTAAGGACGATACTTTTGTATTTCAGTCCTGTACGCCAGAAGACGTCTAAGAAGACCTCAAGGCGATATGGAGATGACGATGATGATTCCTGTCACAGCAGAGACAGGTCACCCAGACATGGGCATTACAGAAGCGGCAGGAAAGCTTCAGCTAAGAGGCGCCGTCATTCGCGCTCCCCGAGACCTAGACCTACCAGATGTCAGGCCTGCGGAGGCTCCCCACTTCCGGACAAACTAATTTGTCGAGACTGCCTCAGAGACTATGCAGCAGACAGAGAGTCTGAGAGCCTACAGGTGGCAGATCTCCTTAAAAAGGCAGTAAAAGACTCCCTTACGGAATTGGTCGCTACAAGGCCGACACAACAACCGGCATCTCCTCCTCAGGAGCTGATGGCTGAGGCCTCCATTCCTGGTCCATCCACCAGTGGAAGTGGTCGTCTGTTCCCTCCCTCCTCCTCTAAGCATCAGGACGAAATGGCCATTTCAGAGGATTCCTCAGATGACACAGATGCCTCCGGCTTTGCCTTTGCCATGGTCCAGCCCTATGTGCAGGCCGTTAAACAAGCAATCGGTTGGGAGGATTCCAACGTGGAGGTCAGGAAGTCCAAATCATACTTCCCCTTCCTTAAGCGCCAGATCTCCTTCTTCCCTCTTATGGAGGAAATCAGGGAGGTGATCGAGGAAGAATGGGGGAGGACAGACAAAAGACTTTCCACCAATCGATTGGGAAAATTATACCCTCTCTCCGAGGCAGATTCCAATATGCTGGACGGCCCGCCGGTGGTAGATGCCGCAGTGGTAAGGCTGGCCAAGAACATCACTTTACCCCTAGATGATTCAACCTCCTTCAAGGACCCTCTGGATAGAAGGATGGACCTTGACCTTAAGAAGGCCTACCAGATGGCAGGATATGCCTGTAAACCTGCAATAGCTCTGACATCAGTGTCCAACGCACTACGCGTCTGGACAGATAATATAGAATCGGCAATCCAACAGGATATCCCTAAAGAAGAGATAATAAGGGCATTGGATGAGCTGAAGCTCTCAGCCGACTTCATTGGAGAAGCCGCCATCGATTCCATTCGTTGCTCCGCAAGGGCAATGCTTCACACAGTAATGGCCAAAAGGGCACTGTGGCTAAAACCATGGGCAGCGGACGTTGCCTCGAAGCAAAATTGGTGCAAGATACCTTTTGACGGTAAAGCCTTGTTCGGGGAAAAACTCGACAAAGCCATCTCTCGGGTCACCGGCGGAAAGTCAGGCCTACTTCCTCAAGACAGGCGATCTAGACGTTTCAGATCCTCTGCACCAAGGTTCCAATATTCCAAAAATAGGGACTACCGACAATCAAGACAAGGGAAAGGCTTCAGGCACAACTGGAAGAGCACACAGTCGACGTTTCTCAAGTCCAGGAGCCAGAGGCCGGTACCTACCCCACAGGAGCCATCAAAATCTTTTTGACGCCAGGCCAGCCCAAGTGATCCCTGTGGGGGCCAGGTTGAAACAGTTCTCAAAGATTTGGGAACAAAAATGCAGGGATCCCTGGGTAGTTGCAACAGTCAAACACGTCATTCCTGGTCCTTCCTAAACCAACCCCCCAAGGACTATTTTTCTCCGACAAGGGTGTCAAGATCTCCTCAAAAGGCGGAAGCTCTGAAGCGATTTCTTCTTTCCCTACAGGAACAACGGGCAGTAGTTCCAGTGCCTCCATCCGAGAGATTTTCAGGTTTCTATTCCACCCTGTTTCTAGTCCCCAAAAGAAACGGAGGGTGGAGACCTGTGATAGACCTAAAGAGGCTAAATCGCTACATTTTTCTGGAAAAGTTCAAGATGGAGTCTCTTCAGACGATCATTCGCGTAGTCCAACCAGGGGATTGGATGTTGTCAATAGACCTGCAAGACGCCTACTTACACATACCTATACTCCCTACGTTCCAGAAATACCTGAGATTTGCGGTGGGGCAAGTACATCTCCAATTTCGGAGCCTTCCGTTTGGCCTCTGCACGTCACCCAGAGTCTTTACAAAAACCCTGATTGCCATCATAGCACCTCTGAGAGAATTGGGGCTCCGGGTGTATCACTATCTGGACGATCTTCTACTCCTGGCGAAGAACCCAACCCAGTTATTAGAACACAGGGATATCCTGTTAACAACACTAGTGGATTTCGGTTGGAAGATAAATTACGAGAAAAGTCTTCTCTCTCCGACCCAAGAGATGGTCTATCTGGGAGCCCTGTTCAATACAATGAAAGGATCAGTGTCTCTCCCTCCTCAGAAGGTATCTTCCATTATCCAACAGATGAAGAAGGTGAGCTTGAGATCCTACCTGACAGCCTCAAATTGTTTGAGCCTGATAGGTCGGATGTCATCATGCATCCCTATGGTCCCCTGGGCCCACTGGCATTTGAGACATTTTCAGCTGGAGTTCTTAAGAATGTGGAACAAACGATATCTATCCCAACCCATACACCTGACAACCCGGATGCTCAGGAGTCTACATTGGTGGATGAAGAGACAGTCGCTTCTGAAGTCTCGCCCGCTAGGGCATGTCGACTGGATCATAATTACTACCGATGCCAGCGCAGCTGGTTGGGGAGCACATTCCAACAAGACCTCAGTACAAGGGAGATGGTCCTTCAATGCAGCAGGCGTGGTGTCCAATGTCCTGGAGCTCAGAGCGGCCTATCTTGCACTGCTAGCCCTGGAGTTCGAGATTTCGGGCAAACCAGTTCTCCTCAGGATGGACAACAGGGCCGCGGTATCTTATGTGCACCGTCAAGGGGGAACGCGCAGCAGATCCCTCCTGAACGAGGTGGAGCCCATATTCCTCTGGGCCGAAAGGAATCTGAAGGACCTGAGGGCAGTCTATCTGCCCGGCCATCTCAACTCAAGGGCAGACAGCCTTTCCCGCAGGTTCGCAGACACCAACGAGTGGTCCTTACACCCGGAAATCTTCAACTGGATAATGATCCAGTGGGGGCCCCTCGAGCTAGATCTCTTTGCGACAGCATCCAACACCAAACTTCCAAGGTTTATCTCGAGATTTCCGCACCCCCAGGCGGAGGCAACAGATGCCCTATCAGCCCCGTGGGCATGCGATCGGGCCTACGCTTTTCCCCCACGGCCCCTCATACCGAGGTTCCTGTCAAGACTCGTGAGGGAGACATCGACGGTGATAGCGGTTCTGCCATACTGGCCAAGAAGGCCTTGGTTCCCTACGGCAATGGATCTGAGCACCAGTCCTCCAGTCAAAGTTCCAATAGTACCCCTCCTCCTGTCGCAAGGATGTCACACCCACCCAGATCCCCGCAGGCTGGACCTTCACATCTGGCAACTGAAAGGGAAAGGTTCCAATCCCTAGGGTGCTCCGACAAGGTGATCGCAACCCTGCTCAAGGCAAGAAAACCATCCACAAACAACATATATGATAAAGTATGGAACAACTTCAAGACCTTCATGCTTGATAGAAACTGTGATCCAGGTTCCCCTTCGTCATCTCAAATTCTTGAGTTCCTGCAGGCAGGCCTGGACCTGGGTCTTGCATTGAGTACTTTGAAGGTACAGGTGTCAGCGATCTCAGCAGCAACCAGTAGAAGATGGGCGGAGGACCCATTGTTAATCCAATTTTTTAAGGCCGTCAGGAAGATCAGACCACCGTCTAAACAATCTTTTCCCACTTGGGACCTTACGGTCATCCTGGAGTCCTTAGCCAATCCACCCTTTGCCCCTTCGGACTCAATATCACTCTGGAACCTAACTTTAAAATTAGCCTTTCTGATAGCCATAACCTCCGGCAGGCGGGTGTCAGAGCTCCAAGCTTTGGGAGCAGATCAGGATCACATTATTTTTTACCCAGATAGAGTGGAACTTAGAACAATACGAGGGTTCATTCCCAAGGTCGCTTCATCCTTGAGCATGTCAGAACCCTGGGCACTCCCAACATTTTCTGAACAGGACTCTGTCACTCTTCATGAATTAGACATCGCCTCCACTCTGAAATGCTATCTCCAAGCCACAGCTCCATTCCGGGCTTCCATCAGACTGTTCATAATTCCTTGGGGAAAACGTAAAGGAAAGGAGGCATCAGCCAGAACGATCGCTTCATGGATCGTCAAACTCATCCACAAGGTGTACAGGACAAAGGGACTAGAGACCCCTTCAGCGGTCAGGGCGCACTCCACAAGAGCGGTCTCTGCCTCTTGGGCAGCAAGAGCGAATGTGTCGATCGAAACTATTTGTCGGGCAGCAACCTGGTCATCCCAACACACATTCCTGAAACATTACAGGGTGGACCCAGGAGCTCTCTCCTCAGTGGAGTTTGGCAGACAGGCAATCACTTCGGCCTTAGCCTCTTCTAAATAATAAATTCTTTAAATAAACCTCTAAGCATTATCCCACCCGTCTCAGCTAGTTATTTGTCACAGGTATGCTGCCATGGAGGCACCAGGAAAACAGAAAATTGTTCCATACTTACCGTAATTTTCTTTTCCTGGTGCCTATCCATGGCAGCATACATTCCCACCCTCGGTATTCTATATTAACGAGAATGCGGGGGCTGTACTAACCTTTTCTTTTATAATATTCACTAGTCCTGAGGGAGGAGCCAAGGCGGAGCTTGTCACAGGTATGCTGCCATGGATAGGCACCAGGAAAAGAAAATTACGGTAAGTATGGAACAATTTTCTGTTTTTTGGGGAAAAAAATGTCAAACTAAAATAAATAAAGTAAAATGAACAATAAAAAAAAAAAATTTTTTTTTTAAAGCGCCCATGTCCCCATGTGCTCGCATGCAGAAGCGAACGCATGCGTAAGCCCCCGCCCACATATGAAAACGGTGTTCAAACCACACATGTGAGGTATCGCCGAGAACGTTAGAGCGAGAGCAATAATTCTAGTCCTAGACCTCCTCTGCAACTCAAAACATGTAACCAGTAAAAAAAAATGTAAGCGTCGCCTATGGGGATTTTTTAAGGAAGCGACGTTTGGCGCCATTCCACGGGCATGTGCAATTTTGAAGAGTGACATGTTTGATATCTATTTACTCAGCATAACTTCATCTTTCACTTTATGCAAACATTGGGCTAACTTTACTGTTTTTTTTGTTTGTTTTTTAAGCACAAAACTGTTTTTTCCCCCCAAAAAACGCGTTTGAAAAATTGTTGTGCAAATACCGTGTGAGATAAAAATTTGCAACGACCACCATTGTATTCTCCAGAGTCTTTTGGTATGCATATGCTGTGTGTGTGAAATAACCTGATAATATGACAATTTTGTGAAAAAAAAAAAAAAGGAAATAGGCCGTCAGTACTTCAGGTGTGATCAATTTTCAGATATTGGCACCATAGCTTGTGGACTCTATAACTTTCACAAAGACCAAATAATATCCACCAATTTGTACTTATTTTTTACCAAAGATATGTAGTAGTATGAATTTTGGCCAAAATTTATGAAGAAAAAATTACTAATCTGCTAAATTTTATAACAGAAACGAAGAAAAATTCATTTTTTCGCAGAATTTTTGGTCTTTTTTCTTTTATAGCACAAAAAAAAAAAAACTGAGAGGTGATTAAATACCACCAAAAGAAAGCTCTATTTGTGTGAAAAAAAGGACAAACATTTCCTATAGGTCCAGTGTTGCATGACTGAGTAATTGTCATTCAAAATGTGAGGGCACCGAAAGCTGAAAATTGGTCTGGTTATTAAGGGTGTTTAAGTGCCCAGTGGTCAAGTGGTTAATAATAGAGCTTGCAGTCAGTAGTGTTAGGAGATAGTGCGTGCTGTCTGCGTGCTCTGTACCCAGTACATACCGCTATAATATAGGGCAGGCCCCTACTTTCAAACATCCAACTTACAAACATCTCCTACTTGCAAACGCAAGGAGACAGCAGCAAGTGAGATGAAAAAAGATGGACGACAAAACAAATTATACAGGGGTGATAACCCTTCCCTATGTTTTCCAAAAAGCTTAAAAATAGTTTGTTTGACTGGAGCTACACTTTAAAAATGTACCGGTTGAAAATGACAAACAGATTCAACTTAACACAACAAACCTACACAGTCCCTGTCTTGTTTGCACCGCCTGTATACTGCTGTTCTGAGTATATAGGGCCTGGGGGCCACACGCATTTCCTTTTTTTAATATGGGTACGGGGTTCCCCTTAATATGCGTACAAGACCCAAATAGGCTGGTAATGGGCAGGGAGGGCTACCCATGCCATTTTTCTCAATGATTTTCAACCATATTGCAGGAACCAGATATAACATTAAAACCGCAAGCAGTTTTAAATGGTGTTATTTCAGTTTAATGTCATTTTGTGCAGGGACTGTTCCAAACATGGGAAACACGTGGCACTTCACAGGCATACTACAGACACCCCCCAGGCACCATATTTAAAGGAATATTTCACCTTTTTTTTTTACTTTAATCGTCATTAAAATCAGTGCTCCCGCCAAAACGGCAGTTTTTAAAACTTTTTTTTGCAGTGACCTATGTCCCCTGAGGCAGGAGGCAGGTCCCCAAACCCTTTTTAGGACACTATCTTGCATATTAGCCGTTAAAATTAGCACTTTCCATTTCGAACGTTCGAGTCCCATAGACTTCAATGGGGTTCTAACGTTCGTTTCGAACGCGGGGGTCGTTCGCAAGTTCTGGTGCGAACCGAACCGGGGGGTGTTCGGCTCATCCCTAACTTCTGAGTAACAGATGGTTCATTCAGAGATTGCACTGCTGATTCCCATGCATAAACTTCCAACTTTCAGCAGGCTTCCATAACATGAAAAACAAGGAACAAACAAGACCATTGTGCAGATAGTATAACAAAGTGATCCCTATTTAGTTAGGGTGAACCTCACTCATGCTTCCCCGCAGGAGCATACAGCATAATGCTGGGATCTCCTCATACGCTGACAGTGCACACAAAACACTGCTGGTAACGTCACAAGCTCCACCTCCCGACTCAATAACCAGGTAATTGCACGGTCATGTGATGTTGTACCCAAACAAAATCTGCATTCTTTTTTTCCCACAAATAGAGCTTTCTTTTGATGGTAATTGTTTGCCTCTGCAATTTTTATTTTTTGCCATATAAACAGAAAAAGTCAGAAAATTTTGAAAAAAAAAGATATTTTCTACTTTTTTGTTATAAAAAAAATCGAATTTAATCAACTCAGTTTTAGTCATACATTTAGGCCAAATGTATTCAGCCACATGTCTTTGGTAAAGAAAATGTAAATAAGCATATATTGATTGATTTGCGCAAAAGTTATAGCTTCTACAAACTAGGGTACATTTTCTGGAATTTACTCAGCTTTTAGTTTATGACTGCCTATCTCATTTCTTGATGTGCTAAAATGACAGGGCAGTACAACCCACCTGCCCCCCCCCCCCCCAAAAAAGGATACATTTTGGAAAGTAAGCACCCCAAGCAAAAATTGCTGAGAGGCATATTGAGCCCATTGAATATTAAAAAATTTTTGTAAAGTGATTGAAAAATCACAAAAAAAAATGGTTATATGTGGAATTACACCCCAAAATATATTCTGCTGCTTTTCCTGAGTATGGGGATACCACATGTGTAAGGCTTTTTGGGAGCCTAGCCAGGTACAGGACCCCATCCTGATTATGGGGATACCACATGTGTGGGACTTTTTGGGAGGCTAGCCGGGTACAGGAACCCCGAAAACCAACCACAGCCTTCAGGATTTCTAAGGGCGTAAATGTTGATTTCACTCCTCACTACCTATCACAGTTTCGAAAAGGCCATAAAATGCCAAGATAGCACAAAACCCTCCAAATGACCCCATTTTGGAAAGTAGACACCCAAGCTATGTGATGAGAGGCATGTTGAGTCCATGGAATATTTAATATTTTGCCACACGTTATGGGAAAATACATTCTACGGCTTCTCCTGAGTACGGGACCTCGAAAATAAATCACCGCCTTCTGGCTTTCTAAGGGCGTAAAATGGTGATTTCACTTACTTTCACTCACTACACCTACTACCTATCTCAATTTCGGAGGCCCTGAAATGTCAAGATAGAACAACACCCCCCCCCCCCCCCCAAAATGACACCATTTTGGAAAGAAGACAATTTAGCTATTTGCTGGGAGGCATGTTGAGTCCATGGAATATTTTATATTTTGCCACAAGTTTCAGGAAAATGTAATTATTTTATTTCTTTTCACAAAGTTGTCACTAAATTATATATTGTTCAAACATGGCATGGTTATATGAGGAATTACATCCCAAAATACATTCTGCTGCTTCTCCTGAGCATGGATATACAACATGTGGGACTTTTTGGCAGTCTAACCACGTACAGGACCCAAAAACCAATCACAGACTTCAAGCTTTCTAAGGGCGTAAATTTTTGATTTCACTCCTCACTGCCTATCACAGTTTCAGAGGCCATGAAATGCCCAGATAGCACAAACCCCCCCAATGACTCCATTTTGGAAAGTAGACACCCCAAGCTATTTGCTGAGAGGCATGTTGAGTATTTTGCAGATCTTGCTTTTTGTTACAAAGTTTTGAAAATTGAAAAAAGAAAAAAAGAAATCAATTTTTCTTTTCTTTCTTCATTTTAAAAAACAAATGAGAGCTGAAAAATACTCACCATGCCTCTTAGCAAATACCTTAGGGTGTCTACTTTCCAAAATGGGGTCATTTGGGGCGTTTTTGTGCTATCTGAATATTTCAGGGCCTCCCTAACTCTGAGGTTATGAGGAGTAAAATCACAATTTTACGCCCTTAGAAAGTCTGAAGGCGGAGCTTGGTTTATGGGGTCCTGCACACGGCTAGGCTCCCAAAAAGTCTCACGCATGTGGTATCCCCATACTCATGAAAAGAGCAGAATGTATTTTGGGGTGTAATTCCACATATAACCATGCCACGTTTGAACAATATATAATTAGACAACTTTGTGTAAAAAAAAAAATGTTTTTTAAACATTTTCCCAAAACTTGTGGCAAAATATAAAATATTCCATGGACACAACATGCCTCTCAGCAAATAGCTTGAAGTATCTACTTTCCAAAAAGGGGTCATTTGGGGCAGGGGGGGGGGGGGGGGTGTTGAACTGTCCTGGCATTTTATACACAACATTATAAGCTTATGTCAGACATCACCCATTCTTCTAACCACTTGAAGACAAAGCCATTTCTGACACTTTGTTTACATAAAAAAAAAATTTCATAGAAAATTAGTTTAAACCCCCAATTATTATATATTTTTGTAAAAGCAAAGGCCCTACAGATTAAAATGGTGGGTGTTGCGATTTTTTTCACGCAGTATTTGCACATCGATTTTCAAATGCAATTTTTTTTATTTAAAAAAACACTTTAAATTTGAATGCACTAAAACACACTATATTGCCTAAATGTTTTATGAAATAAAAAAGATATTATGCCGAGTACATGGATACCAAACACGACATGCTTTGCGCACAAACGTGCAGTAGCGACAAACTGCATACATTTTTAAAAGCCTTTAAAATCCTTTACAGGTTACCACTTCAGATGTACAGAGGAGATCTACTGCTAAAATTACTTCCCTCGATCTGACCTTCGCGGTGATACCTCACATGCATGATGCAATTGCTGTTTACATATGACACCAGACTGACGCTTGCATTCGCCTTTATGCATGAGCACGGGTGGGGGACAGGGGTGCTTTTTTTTTTTTTTTAATTGCTTAAGTTTGCCTTTTTATTTCATTTTTGGCGCTGTTTCAAACTTAAGTCATGAAATGCTCACTTACAGTTTCTTAGGCCATAGAGATTATTGGAGCCATTCTGGTCGCGATCAGCTCTATGGTCAGCTGGCGGAACTACCTACTGCATTCTTGGGTTCCCTGTTGGGACAGGAGAGCCCGAGAAAACCATGAAAGATGGTGGGAGGGGGGATGTTCCCTGCCACTGCTTGTAAAAGCAGTCTAGAGGCTAATTAGCCACTAGGATTTCTTTTATATGAAAACTGACCACTGGTCGAAAAGAATGATACCAAGATGATACCTAAACCTGCAGGCATCATTCTGGTATAACTACTCAAAGTCCAGCAACATACCAGTACATTGCTCTCCTTGTTGGAGGGAAAAAATAAAAAATGTGTAATTGTAAAACCTATCAATATTTTTTGTTCTGTCATCAACTGTGGAATGCACTGTATAACCGTACGGACAGTCACAAGAGCTGCATTTAAAATTGCCCTTAATCCCAGAAGACCCAAATATAGAAGAAAGCTGCAAAAAAAATATTTCACCTTTCAGATATTGTTGTGGGAGGCCTCTAATGCAGAAATCAATGGGTTCTAACATTTTTTAAATTTTAGAACATTTTTAGGTGAAGGTTGTACTTTTGCAACATTGGGCTTGTTTGGTAGCAGAATTTCAGTAATTTTACTCATACTCTCAGAACAAGAGACCAACAAAGGGTTTATTTGAAGGGCTTTCTGCTTGAGAAGTCCTTCAACAGTACCCTATATATCTATACAGTAATTATCACAAAAAGTCATATTTTTTATTAATAATCATTTATTATAAAACTACAGTAGCTCACAAAAGTCAGTACAACCCTCACACTTTTGTAAAAATGTTATTATATCTTTTTAATGTGACAACACTGAAGAAAGACACTTTGCTACAATGTAAAGTAGAGAGTATACAGCTTGTATAACAGTGTAAATTTTGCTGTCTCCTCAAAATAACTCAACAAACAAGCATTCATGTCTAAACCACTGGCAAAAGTGAGTACACCCCTAAGTGAAAATGTCCCAATTGGGCCCAATTAGCCATTTTCCCTCCCCAATGTCATGTGACTCATTAGTGTTACAGGGTCTCAGGTGTGAATGGGAAACGGATGTGTTAAATTTGGTGCTATCGCTCTCATTCTCTCATACTGGTCACTGGAAGTTCAACATGGCAAAGAACTCTCAGAAGATCTAAAAAAAAGAATTGTTCCTCTACATAAAGATGGACTAGGCTATAAGAAGATTGCCAAGACCCTGAAACTGAGCTGCAGCATGGTGGCCAAGACCATACAGCGGTTTAACAGGACAGGTTCCACTCAGAGACTCAGAACAGGCCTCCCCATGGTCGACTAAATAGGTTGACTGCATGTGCTCAGCTTCCTATCCAGAGGCTGTCTTTGGGAAATAGACGTATGAGTGCTGCCAGCATTGCTGCAGAGGTTGAAGGGGTGGGGGTCAGCCTGTCAGTGCTCAGATCGTACGCTGCACACTGCATAAAATTGGTCTGCATGGCTGTCATCCCAGAAGGAAGCCTCTTCTAATGATGATGCACAAGAAAGCCCGCAAACAGTTTGCTGAAGACAAGCAGACTGAGGCCGCGTACACACGCGGGGACTGTTCGCTCAACTTTGTTCGTCAAACAGTTTCAGCGGACAGTCCGCTCAAACTTAGCATGGACGGACTTGGCCACACACGATGAACGAACAGTCTGCTGAAACCGTGCGTGATGACGTGAACGGCACGTACGACGGGACTAGAAAACGACGTCCTATACACTGCAATGCAACCTTCGGCGTGTAAATCCTTTCTGAGCATGCGCGGAATTTAGTTTGACGAACAAGCCTACACACGAGGGGACTGTTCGCTGAAACGGACAGTTTTTCGGAAATTCCGAAAAACTTTGTTCAGCAGACTGTTCGCTGAAACTGTCCGCTGAAGCCCACACACGAGCGGACTGTCCGCTGAAACACTGTTCAGCGGACAAAGTTGAGCGAACAGTCCCCGCGTTTGTACGCGGCCTAAGATCATTGATTACTGGAACCATGTCCTGTGATCTGATGAGACCAAGATAAACTTATTTGGTTCAGATGGTGTCAATCGTGAGTACAAAGAGAAGTGTGTCTTGCCTACAGTCAAGCATGGGGGTGGGAGTGTCATGGTTTGGGGCTGCATGAGTGCTGCCGGTACTGGGGAGCTACAGTTCATTGAGGGAACCATGAATGCCAACATGTACTGTGACATACTGAAGCAGAGCATGATCCCCTCCCTTCGGAGACTGGACTGCAGGGCAGTATTCCAACATGATAACGACCCCAAACACACCTCCAAAATGACCACTGCCTTGCTAAAGAAGCTAAGTGTAAAGGTGATTGACTGGCCAAACATGTCTCCAGGCCTAAACCCTATTGAGCATCTGTGGGGCATCTTCAAACGGAAGGTGGAGGAGCGCAAGGTCTCTAACATCCACCAGCTCTGGGATGTCTTCATGGAGGAGTGGAAGACTCCAGTGACAACCTGTGAAGCTCTGGTGAACTCCATGCACAAGAGGGTTAAAGCAGTGCTGGAAAATAATGGTGGTCACACAAAATATTGGCACTTTTTCACTTAGGAGTGTACTTACTTTTGTTGCCAGTGGTTTAGACATTAAAGAGGAGGTTCACCTAAAAAAAATTTTTTAAAAGCCAGCAGCTACAAATACTGCAGCTGCTGACTTTTATTAAATGGACACTCACCTGTCCCAGGGTCTAGCAATTTCGGCAGCTGAAGCCGCTCAATGGCTTGGCTCTCGGCAGCTGCTGCCCGCCATCCTCGGTGAGGGAATCAGGGAGTTAAGCATTGTGGCTTCCCTTCCTGGTTCCCTACTGTGTATGTGCAAGTCACTCAGCGCATCCTAACTGGTCCCGCTATCTCCTGGAACCTGTGTGTTTCCCAGGAGACAGCGGGGGGGACGGGAAGGGGCTTGAGTCTATTACCGGAAGTGGGTGCAAATACATGTATTATACTGGTATCTGCACACCCCTCCCCCCTGAAAGGTGCCAAATGTGACACCTGAGGGGGGGAGGGTTCCGAAAAGTGGAGGTTCCATTTTTGTGTGAACCTCTGCTTTAATGGCTGTGTGTTGAGCTATGTTGAGGGGACAGCAATTTACACTGTTATAGAAGCTGTACACTAATACTTTACATTGTAAGGGAGTAATTTTTTAGCAAAGTGTAATTTCTTCAGTGTTGTCACATGAAAAGATATAATAAAATATTTACAAAAATGTGAGAAGTGTGCTCACTTTCGTGAGATACTGTATGTTCAAACTGTTTTTACAAAGCTTACTGCATTGAATGAAAACTGTGACATTTTATTATGTCTAGCTATGTTTATAGCCATGCTCAGTTATGATAGTCCCGAAAGCAGTTCTTGTCCTCTGAGAAGCAGATGCGGACATTGCACTTGCTGCAAAGGTTGTTGGTATATCCTTTGCCACACTTGTTTTGATTGGGAAATGTCCATACATGTCCTTGCAAATGTCTTTTGGTGGATGTAGAGTTGACCTTTTGGCTGGGGTGCCATTTGAAGGACTCCCTGTTTCTGTGTATGGTCTCTTCCTGTCATTTAAGGGACTCCCTGTCTGTGGAATTGAGCTCCCATGAATTAAACTCTTTGGTTTTATGACAGTTGTGCCAAATAGGATGAGAGAGGATGATAACTGGGCTTGAAACAGCATCCTGTTAAGTATGTTTTTCTTGGGAGAATTCAGTGCTTTGCAGTCCCGTTTATACAGCAGCCATGCATTGATCACAGCTAGGATGATGGTGTGCCAGAACATGTAAATGTTCCAGCAGCGGGACCTCAAAGGAAAATTATATTTTGGTGCAAATGAGTCCAACATATCCACACCGCTCATGAATTTGTTAAAAACACCCACAATGTAAGGCCTCTCAACTTCAACATGTCTTTTGGTGTCTTTGTCCTAGTGTTGAATCTTCTCCACCGGTTCCAGAACCAGCAGGAGATGACACAATAACAGTCCACTCCCTTGCATTCTATGTGATTGCTATCCATTCCTTGCACTTCATGTGAATACTTTGGCATTATTTTTTTTCTCACTCATGTGATTTTTGGCTAATTATTTTGCTTTGTGATTGCTATCCATTTCTAGAGCTATATTGGTTACGTTTGATTATTGGTTTATTTTATCATATGGATTTAGTCAGCCTGGTGATGTTACACTGCTGATTCTTTTGTTTATTTATTTTATTTAGCTTGACCACTCACCTTTCCTTACTGTGGTTAGCGCCACATATTTATTTTTATTTGATTGTTATAATGCTTATTTTTGGCACTACACCTGCTCTGTCTAGAAAACAAAGCCCTTCTATCTTTGTTCATCCACACAACTGCCACTCACTGGATATTTTCTCTTTTTCGGACGATTCTCTGTAAACCCTAGAGACCACTAAGTGTGACAATCCCAGTAGATTAGCAGTTTTAGAAATACTCAGCCCACGTACACACGGTCGGAGATTTTGCCAACCAAATCCGTCGGATTTTGCCTGTCGGATTTAGTCCGACGGATTGTGTCCGAAACTGTTGCATACACACGGTCGGGCCAAGTTGTTGAAAAATCCGATCTTTCAGAACGTGATGACGTAATTTCGTTACGATGGGACTACATTCAGGCTAGTAGCCAATAGCTTTGATGTAGGAATTTGATCTGAGCATGCGTGGCACTTGGTCCGATCAAAATGCTCTACACATGATCGGATTAGGTCCGTCCGGCCCAGTTGGTCGGGAAATATTTCCAACATGTTGGAAAATTGGATCGGATGGAGATTTGGACGGAATCAGTCCGATGCATACCACACACAGTCGGATTATCTGAAGACACGGTCCGATAAGACTCATTCCGACAGATTCTCCGACCGTGTGTACAAGGGCTCAGACTAGTCTGTCTGGCACCAACAACCATGCCACATTCAAAGTCACTTAAATCCACTTTCTTCCCCATTCTGATGCTCAGTTTGAACTTTAGCAAGTCGCCTTCACCATGTCTAGATGCCTAAATGCATTGAGTTGTTGCCATGCGATTGGCTGATTAGTAATTTGTGTTACTAAGCAATTGAACAGGTGTACCTAACAAAGTGGCCGGTGAGTGTATATCATCAGAGCATACAGATTTATCCACCTACTCTCTCTTAGAGGAAATTATAAATATCAGCATAAAATTCCAACTCAAATAGTCAGCAGTTACTTGAAATATGATTGTCAGTGTTGTCAACTGGCATCCACAGAGACATCAATCTATGATTTAAAGATAATAAAGAAGGACATTTCATGAATCAAACCGTTGAAACAATGTGATCTTAGGAAAGTACTTTGTTTTAGAGAGGATGTCGTTAGAACAGAAGCTTAAAGGACAATGCAGTTGTACCTGAACCATTTATTCTGGATTCCTATGTGGGTACAGAATGGAACGAGTGTGGAGAGGGTTCTCTCCCAGGCGTAATCTCTGTTCAGCTGACTCAGGGATGCTTCTCTGACAATCTGATAAAATATGCATGTGACTTTATATAGGCTGTGGCCAACACCTGTCCTCGTAAGGATGCGGAAATATTAAATGAACAAAGCAGAAAGGTTCAGTGCTGTATAAGCAAGAAGAGCCTGCATGTCAGCTAAGATTTGTGAAAAAAAAATCATCTTTTTGTTGTCTGTGACCTTTGCACAGCTTCGTACTTTTGCTGGCACTTACAAGTAGCGGTGGGTTCAACAGGTTATACATTTATAAAACACGACTTACATGACTTCTTTCCCAGCTACATAAACTGCATGGATTATTTCATTCAGTATGTTGTGAAGAACGTTAATTGAGTAGAAGTGTGGACTGGAAACCTTCAGCCTGAGGGGACAAACAAAACCAACTAGCCCAGACTTTCTTAACCTTTTCAACAAAGAAAAAACCTTTCCGGTCACAGGGGACCCCTGCTAAAAATGAATAATCCCACAATGCATAATGCAATACATTAGTGTGATGGTTGGTGGGAAGAATTCTCCTTACACTTGTGGTCATTGAGAAAAATGATTCCCTTACAGAAAGTTAAAAAGATCAGTGGTGTCAGTGGAAACTTATCTGAGAGGAAGAAAGTGCTCAATGCTCAAGGAACCCCTAGCAACCTCTGGAGGAACCCTTATTGGAAAAACCCTTAAAGCAGAGTTCCACCCAAAAATGGAACTTTCCCTTTAAGGAAAGGTGACCCCCTGACATGCCACATTTGGCATGTCATTTTTTTTTTTGGAGGGGGGAGCGGAAACACTCTTTTTAGAGGGTTCCAGCTCCCACTTCCTCCCGGGGCACCGTAAGTAAGTAAGTTCACCTCTCCTCCCTCCCTCTCGCCAATCATCTGGGACACGTCACAGGTCCCAGATGATTGCCTGGCCAGTCGCAGCATGGTTCGTGCATGCAACCCACCGGGTTGAACGAAAAAAAATAGTGGTGTGTACTAGGCTTTTGCCATGGTGCAGCATTGACTGGTGGGCATGGAGAAAGAGGTTTTATTTTGACACACCTTTTCATACCTTCTACTAACAGACTACTTTGTGGGTCATGGAATTTGGCTGCTTGACCTCTGCAAAGAAGGTTGTTCCTGAAAGACTTTCCTCAACCTGAGGCTATGACTGCAGGTCTGAACATGGTTATATAACAGACCTTACAATGTTCTGAAATGGGAAAGTAGGATGCATTTGGTAGTAAAGGATTGAATTTATTATAGAGGTCTATATGTGTCAAAAAGGGCAACTGAGGAGAAACGAGAGGCAGAAAGATTAAGTTCCAAAAGAGGGACATTCCCTCCAAATGAAATATGGGTTGTGGCTCTTGACTACATCCCACTATTGATGGGAATAAGATGACAGACAATTGAAATGCATCACTAAATCATTAAACATATGTGGAATTGTTGATAAAAAAAAAAAATTGGATGACATACAAAGATCAGAGCAGGTGGCGTTCAATCAGACTCCTAACAGGTAGGAGGTCCAGACAGAAGTTAAACAAACAAAGAGCAACAAGAAGAGGTTAAAACATAGTAGGAACCAGAATAGCCAACCGGATCAAGGAACACAAGAGTAAGGGCATTGTTCCACAATGTACAAGAAACCCCTGAGGTGGGAAGATGTCATTATATACCCACAAATGTTTAACAAACTAGGCGTAGGTGAGAAGAGGGCTTAGCAATTGCATGGAAAAAAGTGAACAGGTAACAGGAAAAGGCAAGGGAGAGATGGTATCCACAACACAGTGGAAGAGACTCTAGATGGATATAAGCTGTAGATAATCTGCCCGGTGCATCAGACTCAATGTGAGCAAACTGTAATACTTGAAATATATTTATTTATTGAGACTCTATTACACTATCAAAATTTTTTTTTAGTTTTGGATTTATACTCCACGAGGATTGGAATGTTGTGGAGGATTGTTGTCTAATAAGAAATGAATGGAAGATATTAAAGTTTGATAAAAGTATAATAGTATGTGGCAGTGAGAAGGAGTTTTAGCACTGGGCGGTGCATGGCACACATTTATGTATACACTGCATTTTGGTTTTTACTTTTGTATTGTTCATGTGTCTGGGGGTGATTTGCTTCCAGCAGGTGTGGAATTTTTTGTTTTCTACCTGAAGAACGGCCTACTGTAATTTATGATCTAACAGTCTTTTAACTAAAAGGGGGTTGATGTTTGGTAGCAGCCTAGCCCTGAACTGTGTAGTATCTATCAAGGTTTATCTTGGGTAATATATTTCCAATATTACAATATTTCCACCTAAAGTAATAGTTATTTTTAGCTTAGTCCATTGAAATTTAAAAGTTACAGTAAGCTGGCTAAAATTGAGAACTTTGTCCTTGCTTTAAAGCTTTGTAAATTAGACCTCTTTTATGTTGATGCAGCTAGAAGTGAGCCAGAGTCATAAAATTTTCCTTTGGCTCCTGTAAAGTTGCATTTGTGACTTAACTTTGCATCTGTTTAACTACAATAATGGGCACTTTCACCTCCTTCCTGCACAAGCCAATTTTCAGCTTTCAGTGCTGTCGCAATTTGAATGGCATTTATGCTGTCATGCAACACCGTACCCATATGACATTTTTATAATTTTTGTTCACACAAAATAGAGCTTTCTTTTGTTGGTATTTAATCACTACTGTTTTTTTTATTCTTTGCAAAATAAACGAAAACAACCAAAAATTTTGAAAAAAGAGGGTTTTGTCTTTCTGTTATAAAATTTCGAAAATTAATAATGTTTACTATGGTATATATAATGTGAAAATCTGTCAATCCTAATGTACTGATGGCCTATCTAATTTCCTGTAGCCCAAAAACACCAGGACAGTACAAATATCCCCCAAATGTCCCCTTTTTGGAAAGTAGACAGTCCAAGATATTTAGTAAGATGCATTGCGAGTTTTTTGAAGTTGTAATTTTTTCGTCACAATTATTTGTAAAATAAGGACATTTAAAAAAAGGTTTTTTTCACAATTTATTTTACATACTGTCACTATTGCAGTACAGCATTGTTATTTAACTGATGCAGTTATAAGGGCCACTGACTGGTGACAGTGTCTAAACAAAATAATAATAATAATATATTTTTTTCTATTTGTTTTATTTTTTAATTATTTTTTTTATCATTTTTTTTTTTAACACACTGACAAGAGCAATACAGTGTTAACATAGTAACACTGTACTACTCTGGGAAAGTGACACATTATGAATGCTTATACCAGTGGATTATACTTGTAATTATCTGTTATTGGCCTGTGATTGATTCCTCCCATTAATTTTATACAATTTCATTGCTGGTTGTGATTGGTCACAGCTAATTATATGGTACAGATAGGCTGTGATTGGCACTGCCTGTAGCATGTGATTACTGTGGCCAATCACAGCTAGCAACACAATTGTATACAATGAATGGCATGAATCAAAGCCATTCATAGTTTACAAGTGTCACGTGAACTGTTGTGATTGGCCACAACGTTCACATGGTACCAGCAGTAGGCCAGACACAGCTGGTGTCAGCCAGACACAACAGGTGACAGATCTTGCTGCAATGTGGATTGTGGGGCGTGCGCGAGGAGCGCTCTGAGAGGATGTCATATGAAGTCCACCGGGAATGATAAATGTTCTATTGTCAAATGACGATTCGGCGGGACGTGGTTAAAGCCAAAATCTGTCTTATCCTCAGTAGTACGGTAAATCTGTCTTTGAATTTTGTAAACCTGTCACAGGCTTTACTGAGGAAGACACAGCCTGATTTGTAACTAATTGTGTCACTAATTTGCTTGATAAATGCCCTCCAACGCATTTAGCTTATTAAAACTAAGATTTCTGCTGCTGTTCTTGTTAGGCTCGGCTGACTTGTATGTTATATCTGTCTGCAGTGACATTGAGAATCCTGTTTTTCCAACAGAATATTTATCCATTACATAAGTCCATTTCAAGCAGAACTGACCAGTTCCTCTTACCCGTTTTATATTTGTATTGCATTAATACTTCAGCCGCCATCACACTGCACAGGGTTCAAGGCTTGAAGGCTTGCCTTGATCGCTTATCTAGTTAAGGTATGAGCCTTGTGATTTGATTTGTCTGCTCTGACTTGGAGGATTTTTTATTTTATTTCCAGTAGACATCTGTCCATTACACACAAGGGATTTTACAGATGAGTGGAATCTATTAACATTTATCTTACATAGGCTGCTCATTCACTGCAGATCTATCACAGATGCGTCACATTGTGGGGCACACATTGGTCATCATTTATTTACTCCCACATTTCCCATGTTATAAATATGGCGGGGGTTTATCTGCCAATGTCACCTAGATATTATTGGTCCCAGCTTAAAGTGGAGCTTTTTTTTAAATTCCTTTATATAGTTGGGAAGATAGATAGATAGATAGATAGATAGATAGATAGATAGATAGATAGATAGATAGATAGATAGATAGATAGATAGAGGGTTGATTTACTAAAACTGGAAAGTACAAAAATCTGGGGCAGGTCTGCACAGAAATTAATCCGTTTGCATTTTTTTTTGCGTAAATATCGCCCTTTGGCCCTTTTCATACGGTGCCTCTGACGAATGGAGTCCGCTTGCTCAACGGGGGAACGCTCCACTGATCCCCGCTGAGCAGGCAGATGACAGGTCCTGTCCACTCCGCTGTGCAGAGCAGACACGGACACAGTCCCGCTCTCCTCTATAGGGAAATTGGGTGGAAACGGACCGCCCATCCATTTTCATCCGATCCTTTCTGGTCCACCGGATGGATAGAAAATATAGGACAACCATATGTCTGGATTTAGCGGGCATGATTGGATTGATGTCAGTGGACAAGCCACCGCTGACATCCACCGCTTCATAGGGGAGACTGCAAGGTCCGCCAGAAAAACTGACAGGTGGACCTGATCACAAAGCCCGTGTGAAAAGGCCATTTCACTTCATAAATGTTGTTATGCAAACTTTATTGGTATAAGTTAGGGCTGTTCTAATTAAAATTTTCGTGTTCGATTAATCAATTCTTTTTTAATCGATTAATCGACTAATTTTGATTAATTATAACGCACATACAGATCCAACTACTTTTAGCTGATCTCCCTCTGCCACCATCATCCCCCTCTGCCTCCATCCATCCCCCTCTGCCACCATCTATCCCCCTCTGCTTCCGGCCATCCCCCTCTGCCTCCATCCATCCCCCCTCTGCCACCTTCATCCCCCGTCTGCCACCTTCATCTCCCCACCTGCCACCTTCATCCCCCCCTGCCTCCATCCATCTCCCTCTGTCACCATCATCCCCCTCTGCTGCCTCCATCACTGCGGCTTGCCATCATCACCTGCTGTCACCGTCGTCGTTTGGGCTGTCACTCCGTGCCTGACTCCCTGTGGACTCTGGAATCTGGATGCAGGGTTCCTCTGTTCCATGTGCTGCTCAGCCTCCTGGCTGCTCCAGTGCTCCTGGTTACAGTTTTAAAAACTGGCACTACTGACGGGATGTGCTATTACATCACTCGCCTTGCCAGCATAGTGAACCGCACAGCCTCTGTAGGATCCGCCCCTCCGCCGGCCGAATACAGGATCTGCTCGGCTCGGCTCAGCAAGCTCCAGAACTGTAAATGCGCAGTTCCAAGCCAGAACGGTCACGGCTATGTGACGTCGATGTCCGTGAATGATTAATCGAGGAATTAATCATTAATTTCTGCAGCCCTAGTATAAGTAAATGTTTAATAAACACTGCTCCCAATTTTCACATTTTCACACATCACAGGACACTTTGGTACCGATATCATGGTCCTTAAAGGCCAGAAAATCAATTTTAAAGCCGTTTCTAAAAAGGAAAACCTTGTCTGGGCCATTATCCAAGATGGCGTCCGCTGCCCCCTCACAGCGCAGTACACAGCGCAGCCTAAAGCCTCTGTCACACAGCTTAAAGTCCCAAAATCAGTAGTTCAATCGACTATGTTTAAACAATTTGAACATATGCTGCAAAAAGCTCTTAATCAAACATCTGACCACATAACTGACAAGCTGACTAAGGAAATTAGAGAGCTAGGACAGAGAACAGCTGAATTAGAAGTGCGGGTAGATAAGATTGAAGATCATACTCAACAATATACTTCTGAACTAGATAACCTTAAAGATGAGAATTTGTGGGGGGCGTGGCAAGATGGCGACCTGAGCGGACGCGTGGGACGGGAGCTCCGCATTGCATTGGCCAATTTATCCGGCTAGAGAGGATTTAAATCACCCTTATACTCCTGTACAGGTGCCACTTGGCTCCGGGAATGAGAAGAGGAAACCCCGGCTCGCAAAAGAAGCGGCAACAGGCCCAAAAGACCCCTCCGACTGACCGGGACGCACATGCATACTCCTTCAACATGGCGTCCCAGACGGATAACCCGGAGGTGGCCGCGCTGGGGAGTGAGCAATTCACTGCTCTTATGCAGGCCATTACGGGGTGCCAGACCACGCTGACAGCCAAGATTGAGCAGATGCAGATGGAGATGGGTCTAATCCGGAGAGATATGGACAAATACAGGGATAGGCTGGCTGAAGCTGAACGGCGAGTGGGTGACACGGAGGATACGGTTCATATGCATGGCGAATCTATCCGGACCCTACAGGTGAAGATGAAGGTGTTGGAGTCCCGCGCAAAGGACCAAGAGAACAGGAACCGGAGGAATAACCTCCGCCTGGTGGGCCTCCCGGAGGGGGCAGAGGGCCGCGACCCAGCAACTTTTGCTGAACAACTCCTGCGTACTCTCCTACCCCAAGCAACCTTTTCCCCTCACTTTGCGGTTGAGCGGGCGCATCGGATGCCATCGGTGAAGGGACCACCCGGGACGCCGCCGAGGACCTTTATCTTCAGGCTACTGAACTTTCGGGGACCGGGACCCCGTATTGCGGGAGGCGAGGAAGATCGAGGAGCTGCGGTATGAGAACACCAGGATTATGATCTTCCCCGTCTACTCAACCGAAAACCAACGCCTTCGCCGCACGTTTGACCACGTGAAGGGGCAACTCCGTGCAAGAGGTCTGAAGTACAATATGATGTTCCCGGCTAGACTGCGAGTGGTGGACGGCGAGTCAACAAGATTCTTTACAGCCCCGGGAGTCGCTGCCCCGGGATTGTTAGAGCTACTTTTCTTCCCTGAGGTTAGTGACGCTCCCGCCCGCCTGCCCCCTCTATGTCCATGCCGTTTGCTCTATGTTCTGACATGCTGCGCCTAACTGTCCACACATGTCTCCGGTTGCTGCCTGCTCAGTCGACCCCCCCTCTTTCCCCCCTGGAGCGGAGCCTTCTGCGCACAAGCGACTGGCCACAGCGGGGCTGCACTGGGCGCTGAGCACTGGCGGGCTCTGGGTCGCTGCCTCTGGAGCACACTGGCCCAGGGGATGAGACATACTGGGGACACAGTTGCCTTTCTGTGGACCGGTGCATTGCAGCTGTCTGACTTTTTGACCGATTCGTCTGGCGGGGCGGTTGAGAGGATTGTATCGTTTTCCACTCTTGCAGGGCACGTCTCCGCTCCCCGCCCCCCCCCCCGAATGACTTATCCTGATAAGGTCGGTGGAGTTGGGGACAGGCGGTGGGGGCACAAGTTAGAGCCCTTGGTGACTACCAGGAGACGGTAGCTGCACATGTTCTCCTGGAATGTACGGGACTGATACGCTTTCTCCATGCAAGAACTTTGTACATGAGATGCGGTGTGGAGCTCCCAGGTTCCCACCCCCCCCCCCCCTGTATTTTGTTCTTTTTTCCTTCCTTTTTCTTTTAGGTTTTTTTCTTTTTTTCTTTCTTTCCCGGTGGGAGTTGTGTCCATGGTGTGCTGTCTGTGCCACACTGCCCCACTAGGAGACATTCCTATTTAAGACTTCTTTGGTTGGTTTGGGTATGCAGACACCCTACGCTACGTTAGGCGGGGTGTGGGGAGGGAGGGGTTGGGTGTTTAAGTTTAAATTTTGTTCTGTTCTTATTTTTCAGGTTTTTTGGTTTATATGTCATTATATGTCAGACAGATATGTGGTAACAAATACATGTGGATATTGCGGTTGGGGGTTGCCCCAGGGATACACCCCTACTATGGAAGCTGGGCCGGAGCTGTTATTGTCTTAGGGGAGGGGCTGCTTTCCCGGGACCCACATACCATTCCCCGTGAGTTATCCCATCCCCTACAGGCTATGGCCCAGCTAAAAGTTCTCTCATGGAACGTTAGGGGACTTAACAGCAAAATTAAACGCTCCCTTGTATTCGAGTTCCTTAAAAAGTATAGCCCCCACATTTGCATCTTACAGGAAACGCACTTGGTGGGCAGCAAAATTCTTAGTCTCAAACGGCCATGGGTGGGGAGGCACTTCCATGCTACACATACGACATACTCCCGGGGGGTCAGTATCTTAATACATAAACACCTTAATTTTGAACTGTTGGATGTTAAGATGGACCCCGGGGGATGCTATGTCATAATTCATGCACTCAGACACGGTGGAGATGGTGGTGGTGGGCCTGTACTTGCCCCCCCCCCCCCCCGGCGGACCTGTCCCTGCTCTATAACATTGTCCCCCTGTTGGCTCAATACTCCACGGATAATATCCTTTTGGCGGGGGACTTCAACATTGCCCCGAATCCCTCCCTGGATAGAGCAGCCCCAGGTTCCTCAACCGAGTCTAACTTATCCAAATGGGCAGGACTATTTGGTCTGGAGGATGTGTGGCGGTGGAAAAACCCCTTGGAGCGTTCCTATACTTGCCATTCCCTCCCCCACAATTCATTATCGCGCATTGATCTTGCCTATGCTAGTGTTACCATGCTTCCCAGGATTAGGGATGTTACCACTCTCCCTAGGGGCATCTCGGATCATTCCCCTTTGCTCTGTAGTATACAAACATCTACCGCCCCATCGGACAGAATCTGGCGTCTTTCCAGATTTTGGGTTAAGCATCCCACTATAGAATTTGAAATTGCTGCGCTGATACAACAATACTGGCGGTTGAATGTAGGCACAGCTTTGCCAGGTAGTGAATGGGACACTTTTAAAGCGTTTATAAGGGGGTGCTACCTCTCGGCTATAGCAAGGGAACGCAGAAATGATCGGGTCACCCTTGAGGAGGCCAGGGCCAGAGCCCAGTCCTTGGAATCCAGGTTTGCCCGTACGGCCAACCCGATTACGGGACAGGACATGAAGGCTGCGTACAGGGAAGTAATGCTCCCGAGGGTAGCTAAGGTGCACAAGAGGCAGCTGGCCCAGACACAAAGAATTTTTGAGCAGGGGGAAAAGACAGGAAGGATGCTGGCCTGGATAGCTAAGGAACAGTCCCCAATCTCTACCATAGCTAGGATACAGTCTGAGGATGGGACCATTACTATAGATCCAGCGGGCATTAATAAGTGTTTTGAGGACTTCTACACTAAGCTGTACTCCTCTAGAGTGGCCTACTCCGCTGAACAGTTGCATAATTTTTTAGACGAAGTAAAGTTTCCGACCCTGACCCCTGAGGCTAGGGAGGCCCTGGATAGCCCAATTACGATTGAAGAGGTGCGGGTAGCGCTGGGCTCTCTCCAGTCGGGTAAGACCCCAGGTACGGATGGACTTCCACCTGAATTCTTTAAACAATACGTAGAGGACTTGGCGCCCAGACTCCATACCATGTTCACGAAGACGTTGTCTGGCGGTGAGCTTCCCCACTCTATGGCACAAGCTATTATTGTGGTAATACCTAAACCCGGGAAGGACCCCCAGCTCTGCTCCTCCTATAGGCCTATCTCCCTTCTTAACTCTGACGCCAAGGTATTGACTAAAATCCTGGCCAGGCGCCTTAACGAGGTGATACTTACCCTAATCCATGAAGACCAGTCGGGCTTTATGCCTGGGAAGGGGACGGACATTAATCTTCGGAGACTGTATGCGGTCTTGTCCTCGGGGGTCGGAGATTTTGACAAAGCGGTGGTGGCCTCCCTGGATGCGGAAAAGGCCTTTGATTCAGTGGAGTGGATCTATCTATGGGAGGTCCTTCGCAGATTTAGCTTTGGTCCCATCTTCGTCTCCTGGGTTGAGGCCGTGTACAGGTCCCTGACTGCTAGGGTGCGCACGGGGATGGTTCTCTCCCCACCCTTCCCCCTGCGAAGGGGGATGAGACAGGGTTGCCCTCTGTCGCCGGGGCTGTTTGCCTTGGCGATAGAAACTATGGCTATCCTTCTCAGACCTGCGACTCAAGTGAAAGGCATAGACATAGGTCTCCTGCAGGAAAAAGTGTCGCTCTATGCAGACGACACTCTGCTGTATCTTAGAGATGACAGCTCCTCCCTGCAATGGGCCCTTGAAGTTATACACAGGTATGGGCGATACTCAGGGGTCTGTATAAACTGGGGCAAGTCCGTATTATTTCCGCTTCATTCGAGGGTAGGCCCTGTAGATTCAGATGGGCAGCTCAAGCGGGTATCCCAGTTTAGATACCTGGGAGTAGAGATTGGTGGAGATCTCGGGAAATTCGTTGCTCTTAATCTCGCCCCAGTGGTGTCTCAGATTACCCAGCGGTGTGCGGTGTGGAGATCTCTCCCCCTCTCCCCGGTGGGTAGAGTCAACTTAATTAAAATGTCCTTCCTACCTCGACTCATCTATCTCTTTAGGCAGACCCCCGTCACCATACCCATGTCCTTCTTTAGGAAACTGGACAGTGTGATGGTGTCCTTTATTTGGAATGGGAGAGCCCCCAGGATAGCGAAATCTACGTTACAACTACAGGTTACACTGGGGGGCCTTGACCTCTTGTGTTTCCTAAAATATTACTGGGCGGCGGTTCTAGTGGCACTCAAGTGGTGGCTGGCCCGGGAATGTGTGAACCCGGCATCGGCGCTGGAGGCGGTGTTACTGGGGTCATGCTCCGACCGAGAGCCAATCCGGGGGTGACACCACCTATGAGGGCAACTATTCAGGTGTGGGACACGGACGCCATTGTGGGGTAGCCCGAGACTCCCCCACTTTCACTCAATCCCGGACCCAGTAGTATGGACTAGGTATGGGATTGCCACTCTGGAGGATACAGCTCATTACGTTTGATGCCCTGAAGGCCCTTAGGGGTCTTCCGAATCGGATGTTTTTCAGATACCTACAGGTGCGACATGCCTATAGGTCCCAATTTCCTGAGCCAATTATCCTACAAATGTCGACCCTGGATTTAGAGCTTCGATCCCCCGAACGAAATAAAACACTATCGACCATCTACAACATGCTAGCTCTACTGGACACTTCTAAGCCCTTGTACACACGGTCAGAGAATCCGTCGGAATGTGTCCTATTGGACCGTGTCGTCGGATATTCCGACTGTGTGTGGTATGCATCGGACAGATTCCGTCGGAATATCCGTCGGACCCAATTTTCCAACACGTTGGAAATATTTCCCGACCAACTGGGCCGATCGGACATACTCCGATCATGTGTAGAGAATTTTGATCGGACCAAGTGTCACGCATGCTCAGATCAAATTCCTACATCAAAGCTATTGGCTACTAGCCTGAATGTAATCCCATCGTAACGAAATTACGTCATCACGTTCTGAAAGATCGGATTTTTCGACAACTTTGTCCGACCGTGTGTATGCAACAGTTTCGGTCAAGATCCGACGGACAAAATCCGATGGGCAAAATCCGACGGATTTGGTTGTGGAAATCTCCGACCGTGTGTACAGGGGCTATGGTCTCCCAGCTGTATGAGACTTGGAGACGGGACATATCGGACCTGACAGGGGAGGATTAGGAGGAGGGGATCCAACAATACCTGACCCTGGCTATTTCCTCGAGGGATAGATTTGGCCAACTTAAATTCCTCCACCGGGCTTACTTCTCCCCGCTGCAGTTGGCCAAAATATATCCAGACAGATCAGCGGCATGCCCCAGATGCGGAGCAGGGGGGGCAGATTTCTTCCACACGGTTTGGTCGTGTCCGCTGATCAGAGATTTCTGTTTGGGGGTCCTGGGTGACATCAACTCTATAGGGAAGTTGAATATACCTAATAGTCCCATCCCCCTCCTCCTGGGTATATGTTCCTCCATTGAGGCTCCTCAGCGGAAAAAGCTGTTTTTCTTTTACACCTCTATGTACGCTAGGAAAGCTATTCTTCTGCACTGGAACCAAGCTCAACCCCCCACCAAACAGCTCTGGCTACAACTTATTAATAGAGCGCTGCCTTTATACAAATTAACATACATGGGGAGGAATTGCCCAGGGAAGTTTGATAGAATATGGGCGGATTGGGTGGAGGCCAAGCAGCTGACTATTGGGTAGATGGCAGCTCTTATCCGGAATGACCGGGCCTGGACCAGGCCCGGCGCTGTCAAGTAGCTGGCGTTGTGGGTGGGCGGGGGGGGTTGGGGGGGACATGGCGGGTCTGGCGCCCCCTCCCCCCCTGCCCCCCCTCTCCGGTAGTGCAGTTTTGCACGCGGAATGCTCACATGCTGCAGGGGTTGCGAGTGGGCTGAGGCCCCACAGATATACTCCGTTAGATTTCATATGTATTTGATAAGGAACAGGGTTAAAGATTGTACTGCAATGTCTGGCTAAACTGTACTGATTCTGGATTGTATTAATTGTGTTGTTATGGTTAAATAAAAATTTTATGTTAAAAAAAATAAATGAGAATTTGTTGTTACTGTCCCGTTTAGAGGACAAGGAAAACAGGGACCGTCGTTCAAATTTGAGAATCAGGGGGATGCCTGAGTCCATTGTAGCCTTACAGGCTACTATGATCGCTCTCTTCCAGGAACTGCAACCTGGCATTCCTGTTGAAAGGCTAGAGATGGACAAAGTACATAGAGCTCTAGCCCCACGCAAGACAAACGGTCCTCCTAGGGACATAATTGCTAAATTTCACTTCTTCCGTACTAAAGAGCAATTACTTTCAGCAGCCAGCGGTAATAACCATCTCAATTTTCAAGGACACCAATATCAGCTCTTTGCAGACCTTTCTCCACTCACTGTTGCCAAGAGACGCGCGCTCAAACCCCAATTGCAAGTACTTATTAACAATCAAATTACATATTTGGGTATTCCTGTTTTCACTACACTTCACCCATCTTGAACACAAATATAAATATGTGTGTCGCTCTTCTGAGGAATTGCAAACAGCATTGTGTAAAATGGGCCTTGTGGATCAAATTTCATCTAGGAACCACCTTTCCAGACACTCTGCTTATAGATCCCCACAGCAAAAACAATTATCAGCTGGATTTGAAACACCTGCTTCATCACATCAAAATCTTCACAAACGTGGTAGATATGATAATCCAATATCGATTGCTACTGATTCTATGGACTGAGTGTATTTTACCATTTCATCCTATTTCTTGTCATTTTCCTCAATAGCCTTCTGAAATTTTGGCTAGAGGTAACCTCAGTTAATAATCACTCTACTGGATTCTGCCTTATTGTTATGACTCGACTTTCATTGCTTTTTTCCAGGAATATATATATATATATATATATATATATATATATATATATATATATATATATATATTTTTTTTTTTTCCATAATCTTTACTTGCACAGGACTTTAGTGTCACTAGGAATCTGCTCTTACCTTAAAATTCCTGTTTCATCTTTTAATTTATGACACTCAGCCTGGTTCAGTGTTCTCTTTATGTGTTAAGGGACTTTTCAAGGAAGTTCCCAGGAAAGTAATAGGAAACGGGACTCATCAAAATGAATATGGTTCGTATATTACATATTGGATAGTCTATGTGGTCCTGATGAACTGAAGTCGATTCTAGACTATTCTTTTTTGCACAGTTTTTTTTTTTCTTTTTTTAACTTGTTTTCTCCCTACATGAATTCATAGCAGTTTTGTTGTTATTTTGATGCTTTTTCTTTTTTCTGGTTGTCAATGCAATATTACTTTTTGATTAGATATAGTGGTTCTCCGGTACCGTCCTTCCTTTTGGAACATCTTGCAGTCCCTTATGTCACCCCCCGACCCCCACTAAGATTATGTGGGACTCTCATGGTGACATTGGAGACTCTCTGGGATTTTTTGAATTTCCTCAGTGACGCTCCTGTACCCTATTGATAGCATTTTATATGTTAAAATTTTTTGCATCTAATAGGGTTGTTCATTTGGATTTTGTTTTTTCTCCCCCTCTCTCTTTCCTATCTCGGGGTGGTGGTTGCGGCTCACAGTTCGGGTCGTGTATTCCCTGGCATAACAATTGTCTTTGACGTGTTATGGCGCCCATAAATATATTGTCCTTGAATGTACAAGGATTCAATATTCCACATAAGCGCACTAAAGCTCTGCGCTCCCTTGCTACCAAAAAAGCTCATATTATTTGTCTACAGGAAACTCATTTCATCGATAAGGCCTCTCCTATTTATTTTTTTTGCCATATACCCACAATTCTATACTGCCTCAGCTACTGTTAAGCAACGTGGTACACTTATCGCGTTTCATAGGACTATGCCATTTACTCTTGTATCCCAACTAAACAACCCTGAGGGTAGATATCTTCTATTTACAGGATATATTTCGGATACACCAGTAACAATTGTATCATACTATGCCCCCAATAAACGCCCAGAGGCTTTTCTATCACATCTTTTCCAAATTATTGATACTCACAAGTTTGGGACAACCATTTTATGTGGGGACTCGAATACTACTGTTTTTCCATATTTGGATAAATCTCCACCATCAATTACCACAAATTCTAACAAATTATCCCTCCAACGCTTGCTAAATATCAATGGTTTGGTAGACTCTTGGAGAGAACTTAACCGCACTAGTAGGCGCTTTACTCATTACTCATATCCACACAAATCTTTTTTGCGTATAGACCACATCTTGATCCTAGCTAGTATGCTCCCAGAGATTATTTCCTCTAAAATTATTCACTTTTCTTGGACTGATCATTGTGCGATTGTCACCACCATAGCTTCTCCGATACCCAGGTCACAAGATACAACTTGGTGTATCAATGATTCGACACTAATCCATCCATCCCATCACTTAGAGATAGAAGCAGCACTCACAGATTACCTTTAATTTAATGATACTGCAGATATATCAGCCCTTACTCTATGGGAAGCCCATAAAACTGTTATCCGTGGCAAACTTATACAACAGGTCACATCTCTTAAAAGAAAAATGGAGAAACCCCCTAGAAGTGGGACTTTATAGGTACTACCATATTCACATACGTAGGAATATATATATATATATATATATATATAAAAAAAAAATTATTATACAAAAAAATACATAATTACAATATCACAGAAACATAAATAATCAAGGATGCATAACAATACACAAAAAATCATGGATAGGTGTAATGGAGTAAACCAAACCCAACGACGTTTCAGAGATGAGTCATATTCTCCTTCATCAGGGTTTTTTTTCGGGTAACACCATATCTAAAAGATTTAGACAAGGAAATCAGCCCAAAAAAATCACAACTAAGATTGTTGTAATGCCATTTGATAGTACAATACATATACTTACATCCTAATCACTAGATAGGTACATTCTAGAATCCAAAACAATTTTAAAATAAATGCACAAGAGACATCCTGACGCAGGGGCCAATCCGAATCCCGTCTAACCAGATATTCTTTAAAGAGTATATAGATGGTAAACAATAAAAAGGAAAATTGGAAAAGACAAGGGAATAATATTGCATTCCCCCACTTAATCACCTATCCTATCAGCCACACTGCAGTCCAAAATATCGGACCAACAGGGGGCCTACATGTGCACTGGGGCCCAGAAGAGGCTGGAGAATCTGCAAGGGAAAACAGAGGGACATCACTAATAAAATTAATTTCATGCTATGTACAGAGGGATGCATATCATATTGTAAAATGCAGCCTTACCTTAGTAAAACAGTGATGTCGCTTACAGACCACTAATAAACAGGACAGGGACGCATCAAGGGCCCCCAGGGTCCCATGAAGTTGTACCCACTGGCAGGTAAAAAACAAAAGAAAAGAAATAAGTACATGTACACATACATATACACATACACACATACATACATATTCAATCCCCAAATGGGAAAAATACAGCAAATAATATAGCCAAATGTATATGCATGCAGCATAACATATCCATAATGAGTGAAAGATCCATCCATTCCAAGGCACATTGATGTTCACACAACAAAAAAAAAAAAAAAGAAATACCTGCACAGACTGGGTTCAAGTCATGGCCCCACCAAGTATGCCAAGATCAGCGTCTGTCTCCAAGCCCTGTCTCACCTGTACTCAAGCAGAGCTTAAATAGTGAGCTAAGCAAAGCTGGTCAGTCACAAACGCCGACCAGCTGTGCATCCAGCTGACCCAGAGCAGTTCTCCAAGTGCGCCCCACCTCCACACTGCGCAAGCGCCGCATGTACAGCGCGCATGCGCACGCAGCGAACCTGCAACTGCCAATCCGCTCCAGCGCCACAAGCGCGCCAACGTCACCACGATAGCACAGCGGAGGGGCAGGACGCAGGGCCATCCCACCAGCGCGGGATAGCCAAAATAGCCATGAAAACCAGTGGGGCGAAAAAACACCAGATGTAAAAGGTGAAAGATCCCACCCTCACTGTGTAACCCGAACGGGGACTGTCTCCCCACGTCGGGCGCACATGAAAGGAACAGGATAAAAGATAAGATAAATAGCTGTAAATAAAGCTAGAGTTAAATCCAAGCAAAATACATAGTCTATGGAGGGCGGAATAAAGAGGAACCCCGCGTCAGCGTCTCCACTGCATTTTGCAAAGAAACAGCACACCAAAAAGACAGTCAAAAATAGAATAAAATAAAGTAAAGTGAATAATTGCCCAGTAGTGTGGGTATGAAATAGGGGATCAGGATATGTATGAAAGAAAATCCAATGAGCAAACGGTAAAGATTGTTCATGCTACACTGGATCAGATGGAAACAGACATATTCATACAGACAGACCCCAGTTATTTCTTCATTCCTCCCGAGTTGAACTCCTCCAAAAATGGTCTAAAACAAACGGCCTCATTGAGGCCAGGGGGGCAAGTAGCCTTCAAGGTATGAATCCATCTCAGTTTGAGCTCGGACTGGGGTGGATATGGTCCAGGATCAAAAATGTAACCCTAGGAAAAATGGACTAGGGTCTGGTATGGATATTTAGGGGGAACCCCACGTCAATTTTTTTTTTAATTTGAAGCAGGGTTCCCTTAATATCCATACCAGACCTGAAGGCCTGGTAATTGAATTTGGGGGAACCCCACGTTTTTTGTTTTTTTTTCTCAATGACTTTTAATGAGTGTTCTCTGTATTATGGGAGGCGACAATTCATTATAGCCGCGAGTGATTTTAAATTACTTTTTTTTCTTGCAGAAATGACACTTTGTGCAAGGACAGTTCTAAGCACAGGAAACGTGCGCCCCTTCACAGGCATACTATAGACACCCCCCAGGTACGAAATTTAAAGGAATATTACACTTTTATTGTTTCACTTTAATCATTATTATAATCACTGCTCCCCAAAAAAACAGCCGTTTTTAAAACTTTTTTTTGCATTGAAACATGTCCCCTGGGGCATGACCCAGGTCCCCAAACACTTTTTAGGACAGTAACTTGCATATTAGCCTTTAAAATTAGCACTTTAGATTTTGAACATTGGAGTCCCATAGACTTTAATAGGGTTGTAAAGTTCACACGAAGTTTAGGTCTGTTTGCAGGTTCTGGTGCAAACCGGGGGGGTGTTTGGCTCATCCTTAGTGGGGGAAGTAAAATAAAAATAATGATGATGATGAATGTTATATTTGTTATTATCAGTCACTCACTATCTGACACCTGACACTGTGAGATTTTAGACCATTCATTTAACATGAACGACGGAGATTCGACAAAGCCCCGAAAAACACACACGTTTATAATAATATTCGACGGAGCATCGAAACTGTACGACACCATAAGCCTTCAAAGATAGATTCGACCGTAATTCATGTGGATTTTCGGACAAATGCAATTTTTTAACGAAAAAATTAAATAAATAAAAACTAATTTCGGGAGTAACTAAATACATTTATTTTTCGGACGAAAATGAAATTCCGAAAGAAAATATTTCACTCTGCACATGTCTAGTCATTTTTATCTGTCAGCCTACCTCTAGATGTGTTCAGATTAAGAGGCCAGCCACTCTCACCTGGCTGCTTAAAGCGGTTGTATAGTCTATTTTTTTACTTTACTTGTACGGTTTAGGAGATATTCCCCTGGCAATGAGCCGCTGACTGCAGCGGTGCATGCGCACAGGGGTTTCTCGGCTGGAAGCCCGGCAGACGCCAGACCCTGCCGGAAAGTAATCTCCCACACGCATGCGCGAGAGTGATGATATTGCTACTCCGGCCACTCCGGAAGACACGCCAAGGGAACATGTCAGCTCCCTTGGAGTGTATCGGCCTCGTTGTAAGGTAAGTATTTCATAATGAGCTAGTATGCCGTGCATACTAGCTCATTATGCCTTTTCCCTTACAGGTATGAAAAAATATATATTTCAGCGGGTTTACTGCTGCTTTAAGTAACCTCTCCTGAAAGCACGGCTCCACCCCAGCCCCTATCAGGGAACTCTATATTAACCTGTGAACTGCAAGCCAGCTCTGTTGATCAATATTGTGTTTTGGCTTCCATGTGCTCATTGCGCCGTGTCTTACGCCTGATCCTGTTTACCGACCTTGGCTTGTTCGTGACTGTCCTCGTCTGCTTCATATCCCGACCTTTGGAGCGTTCTTTGACTATCCCTATCTGCTTGTTGCCCTGACCTTTTGGCTTATCTCCTGACTATGCTTGTTGTCGCAGTCTGCTGCTTCCTCTCTACCTTCCTGTACTCTACTGTGAGCATGAGTTGGGAGACCCTGGGGGCTGCGACCTGGAGCCAGACTGCAGCAAAGTCCATCCCCACCATCAGGGGCCCTGGTGATTACCCACTTCCACGCCCTGGGAAATCAAATGCACTAGCCCCCAGTGTGATCCGTGTTGGTGCTCCAGAGTACTCGCTTTTCTGGACCACCCAGGGCACCATCCGCAGCAGTCAGCCATAGGGTCCACTGCCTTGCAGTGCACTCCAAACCCCAACGGGGTGCATCTGTCACCTGGACTCAGGTGACCTGACACACCACTGTGCACTTTTACTTGCTAACTGCTAAGAAGCCATGTGATTTGTGGTTATGCCTCTAACAGATAACTATATTAAAAGTTAATTGGAAAGATTACCCAAAGATAATACTACAATACCTGTAGGCTGAATCTCCCTCCAGCTTCTGATATCTCCAAGGGCCTTTGGTGGGGAGATCTCCACACCAGTTTTTTACTGCTCATCCATTACCATACCAAAGGGGTCCTATTCTTACTTCTAAATTCTACGATAGGAGGGGGGGGGGGGGGGTGCAAAGGTAAGTAACATTTTCAAACATCCCTAATAACAAGCAAGTTTGACTCTCTCACATGTTCAGTATTACTAGGTTATTCAAGGGTATTTCAGCCTATACCTTGGTGTTTTTTTAATAATATTTAAAGGACAATTGTGGTTTTGTACAGCGATTTTGTGGCCCCAGTTTGAGCTGCACAGTCTAAGTGTAGATCCAGTGATCATCACTGTGTGGCCCTGCTTGGAGCTGCACTGCACAGTTGTAACTGTCTGTTCCATAGTGTGCATACCACTGCCTTATCTTTGCTTAGGGATAGTCGGAGTCTAAAGAACCACTTGAGGCCTCCTAAAGTACAGCTTTAACATTGAAATTAATAGGACTGTGGCCACTTTCTCAAGAACATCCGTGCAGCTCTGAGCAGGGTCACACAGTGAAGATTGTTGAATTGGGCTGAGGGTAAGTATTTGTCATAGTGGGTAACACCCAGGGGTGAACTGGGGCATATTATATTATTGGGGCATATTATAATATTGTATTTTAATGTCTATTCTAATGTTGTAAAGCAATGCGTAAACTGTCAGCGCTATATAAAACCTGTATAATAATAATATTATTTTACAACTGTGCAAAGATACAATTGTCCATTAAAGTGTGTCTAAACTTAGCAAAATCTTTGTAATCTTGGATAGAGTAGGGAAGGATTGGAATGACTGTGAGGTTTTCATTGCTGTCTGTGTCCCTACTGGAGGAAATTCAAGTTTCCTATTTATCCTGGCGAGCATTGTCATGGAGACAGTAAGGGTAGAAAAATTTTATATTATACAGTTCCCAGAATATGAGATGACATTCACCAATGAGAACACCTTTTTAATGACAGCTTGTCAGAAACCATGAATCAAACTGAGACAGAAGTACAGTTAAATCTCACTTGTTTATTAATAAAAAAAAAAAGGTAAACAGAGTAAATGTAGCCAAAACATAGCCAAAGTTCCAGAACCGGAACAGATAGTCAGACAAGCCAAAACATCAGGGAGCCAGAGATGGGCGTAGTAGAACAGCAAGCAGGATCTGGAGCCAGAAGGAATGTCAGTCAAGCAAGTCTTTAACAGGAACATAGGAGAGCATCTCTAGAGATGTGACCAAGGCGAAGGCAGAAATCATCTGGGCTGGACGGCTTAGGACTGACAAGCAGGATATCATCAACAGGTGAGTCACTGTGGAGAGATAGGAGCTGGCAGTTAGCCGACAGCTGAGCGGCCAGCTTTGAGAAGGAAGGGCTGAGCCCAACCCTGACACAGCTACACTATATTCCCAGTCCCAGTCTTAGTCCGTAGGGTTCAATATTGATTTGACCCACACTTTGCAGCTATAACAGCTTCAACTCTTCTGGAAAGGCTGTCCACAAGGTTTAGGAGTGTGTCTATTGGAATTTTTGACCATTCTTCCAGAAACACATTTGTGAGGTTAGGCACTCATGTGGACGAGAAGGCCTGACACCAAGACATTTTAGACAATTTCATGCTCCCAACTTTGTGGGAACAGTTTGGGGATGGCCCCTTTCTGTTCCAACATGACTGTGCACCAGTGATCAAAGCATGCTCCATAAAGACATAGATGTATTGAACTGCAATACCATTGTTTGCATTTTTGGATTATTATTATTCATTATTTATTGTTTAGTACCTGTGTACACTGATGGTGATATGCTGTTTAATTTAATGTCATTTTCTTAATGTAATTACTTTAAGAGGCAGCACGGCATCTTTATCCTAGTTTTGTATCTAATAGGGGAGTTCCCCTTTTTTTGGAGAGATTTCTTCTGACTTCCTGTTTTCTCTTCTGGACAGTAAGTTGAGAAAAAAAACCTTCTCTTCTCCCCCCTCCATATTCGTTGACCTGGCATATCCATGCCTTCTGCCCCCTTCCGTAATCCCTGTAATCCCAGGACTCAGGTACCCAGTGTAAACACTCTGGCTCTCACCTAAAGGTCATTGTTGTCTAATAGTTTTATACCCTTATTGTACCTCATATTACCATTTCAGTTTTTCATGCGCCTTTTTGCTTGTATATCCTGCTTGAGAATTCCGTGTTATTCTTTCTGAATTTTGCCAAGAAAAATTATTGTAGCAGAAAATGAATAAATAGAATTATAATGCTTACAATGTATTTAAAGCAAAAACTTTGTTCATAGGGTGGTAGGGGTTATGACCACTGTCAGACCTTTTTTGTAATCCATGTGCCATATGGAAGAATTCCCTTTTCATTCTGTCCCAGAGATACCATAGAAAGTGAGAGTAGACCTCATGGAAAAGTCCAGTTATTGCTATAGCTTTAATGAAACCTAATTGTGAGATAAACAATCCCAAACAATCCCTCTTTGCCAAAATATGGTCCCACTGGCCTACCTATTTGCAGGTTCCTGACATATGAAGCTGACTCCAAGGATGGGCGGAGGAAGAACTCCAAACGATATCACCTTCTTTCTTTCTCTTTTTCTTACTTTCCTCTTCTTGTCCTTCACTGCCAACCATGTTACTGTTCCCTCCCCTCCTCTTATCCCCTTCCTCATCTATGTTACTTATGTTATTGGCAACAGAGAGTAGTGTCCCCCCATAAATGACTACATGTTGTTTGCAAATGGTGAGAGCTTCTGAAATCTTACACAACAAGTTATTTGTTCTACCACCTTGTAGACAACTTTATAGAGGTTACGTATTTTTCATGTTTTGGACCTCTAGGTCATTTTGTATACCATTTGGCGGTCCTGATAGGCCGCCTTTGTGATGGTTTTATTATATTTATTACGAGCCCTTGGTTTACATTATGCTACTATTCATCACAAACGTGTTCTCCCTATTTGTATATGTTTATCTAGGACCTCTAGATGGCCCATTCATTTCATATTGGCCTTTTATGTCCCCCCCCCCCCTCCACACACTTTTTTTCTTTCTACAGTAAAAACAATTGAAAGTGAAAGTAAACCGCTCCACAGCAAGGGGAAATCTGTCCCTTCTTGAACAGTTCTTGCCAGGACAGGTGCCCCCATTGGAGGAGTCCCTCTTTAGTGTTCTGGTGACAACTGTAAATTTTGGATTCCTTTCACTTTCCATCCTGGTGACAACGATCACAAGGGTCAATCTTCCCAGTGGGGACACAGACAAGGATAACAATCTAACACAGGTTCTAAATTCTAGCCCTTGCCTAATGTATCCAAAATTTGGTGAAAATACTTTGGCTTTAAACATCAAGGAAAATCTGTCAGATCTAGAAAACAATCAAAACGTACAACTCTTTCTACATATCAGGTACCTGTGTTATTCTTCATATGAGTTTCTGTGCACCCAGGAAGCCCCTGGATCTCATGCAAGGGCTGTATATAGACTTTGACTTACACACATCTTCACTGCTCTTGAACTATTGAATGTTGAGGAATCTGAAGCTTCACTCCAGGAGACATTGGAACTTCATATACAATTTGTGCTCAGGTCCAGGTGCCCTCCTGGAGAACAGAAACTGACTTGATGGTTAAAACTTTTACTTGCAAGCTCTGACAATTGCTTTGATGCCATTACTACCACTTTACAATGTATGGTATATAAGAAGTAGTAATGAGATCAAATGAATTATACATCTGCCACTTATGTGTTATTGATATCCAGCTGTATTCTTGGTGAGCCATTCTAAAGCTATAAAAGATGCCATCAATACTGATTTATTGTTTGTGAGACATAATATCTTGATCAATGACAGTTTTTACTGCTACACTGCAGAATATTAGGAAGAGACTGTACTCTGTTTGCGCAGTCACCAACACATATCGAGGAGCAATGGACACTCGGTCCCAGTGACAGTAGGAGACATATAAAACTGTACAAAAAAACTTTTATATTTCATTATAGACTAGGAAACTGAATAACTTTACTGTAAACTTTTCAATGCAATGAACAGTAAACCCTGGAAGAAAGTGGTATGTTTGTTTAATAATTGTGTTACACAGTGGAGCTTCTATGTTGGCAGGTGTTAGTGCCCCTTTAATTGTAGCCTCTCCTGTAGAGATGTATTGGATGGAAAAATAAATACCAGTTGTGGGTGGGGTCCAATGGAGTTGAGGTATGGGAGCAGGACACCCCTGAACAGCAGGATGTAGATCTGTGCTGAAAGAGTCCTCAGCAGGGCTGAACTGTCAGGGTGGCGAGTGAGGACACATTGGAGACAGAAAGGGAAATCTTGCCACCCCTGACCTTCGTCTAGTAGGTCCCATAGCTTGGTTTATTATGGCCTCAGGGCCTAAGAAGAAGAAGCACTCTTTTGTGTGAGAGGAAGGTACACCCTCCCTTTCATTCAGTAGAAATGGTTGCTTATACCAATGAAATTCATTGATATATGCAAACATAATGTGTAAAAAAAAAATTCGGATCACTTCCCCAGAGTAGTATAGTGTTATTATGGAGACACTGTATTGCTCCCTGTCACAGTGTGTTAGAAAAGAAATATTAAAATAAAAAATATATTGGTAAACTTTTTTTCCCTAATCGTTGTCACACCAGTTATATGCTAATGCGTACTGCACTGGTTAAAGTATGTAAAAATATATATATATATATATTAACTTGTATATATATATATATGTCTTAATTTTGCAAATAATTGTGACAAGAAATTACGACTTCAAAAAACTCACCATGCCTCCTAATAAATACCTGGGACTGTCTACTTTACAAAAAGGGGTTATTTCATGGGTGGATCCATGCAATCCCCCCCCAGAGAAAATATTACCGCCTCCGAGTCTCACATTCAGAATCAGCAGCAGTGCCGCCGAGACCCTCTTGTTGTTGCATTGCCACTGGCCTGGCCTCTACTGCCCGCCGCACTGGTTGCCTGCTGCCTGGCGTCTAGCAACTAGTGACATCAGGTCCGAAGAGAACAGAGAGACCCCAGCATTCAGACCAGAGGAGGATCCACCCACCTCCTTCTTTCATCTTCTCCAGCGTGGCCTGAAGGGAGGGAACTGTGCCAGCCAGACTGCCAGGATTAGAGCAGTGCACGTCTGAAGAGCTGCCTGTCGAACTGCATGCTGCACCTGCCTGAGGTGAGGGTGAGGTGGATCGTGGATAAATTAAAACATATATATATTTTCACTATTTTGTAAGAAGGCTCTAATCAAGCCCTTGCTGACCTCCTTAGCTTTGGGTACTGTGGAACAAACTACTATTAAAATATCAAAGTCGAAGCACAGAAATTGCAGTTTATCACTGATTGATTCCCATGGCCTCAAGGAATATGAGAATGAATTACATTATTGTACTCGTCCTGCTGCTACAGAGGTTAGTGAAGGCTCATTTTAAAGCTTATATACAATATACAATTTTTGAATAGCTATAGCCTGCCCACAGGTTCCAAGTTAAACTCTTAGTATAGATTGCTCTCCGAGACAGAACCTGAACTAGTATGCTTCCCAGGAGTGGTAGTTAATATGTGAGGCTTCTCACACAACCATCTTACATTGTGATAGACTTCCATTGACTCATCTTATTGACCCAACCCAGGCACTGGTAGGCTGCATTTGATAGGCACTGATAAGGCTGCATTTGTTGGCACTGATGAGGCTACATTTGATTGGCACTGGTGAGGCTGCATTTGATTGTCACTGGTGAGTCTGCAGTTGATGGGCACTGGTGAGGCTATATAGATGCATTGATCTTTTGTATCATGTCTGCATGATGGTTTCTGACCATCTCTTTTATCATGTCTGCAAAGAGGCCCAGCCAGGCCCCAGCTTAAGCCCCAGCAGCCAAGGCCAAGCCCCAGCAGCCAGACCCCAGGACCAGCAGCTCAGGCCCAGAAGCCAGGTCCCAAAACCAGCAGTCAGGAATCAGGACAAGCAGCCTTCCCTAAGAGGACTATCAGCCAGCCCCAGTCACTGTTTTAAACAAGGTTAGGACTGTATGATACATTAAATACAGTTCTGTAAGCAACACCTTATTTTCTGGCAGTGCCCCTCCCGAGACTAGACTCTGGACCCACCCCTGGGTCATTTGGAGGGTATTTGTACTGTCTTGGCATTTTCAGGCCTCAAGAAATTAAATAGGGTGTCAGTATATCAGGATTGATCAATTTTCATATATACACACACACACACACACACACACACACACACACACACACACACACACACACACACACACACACACACACACACACACACACATACGAAAAGTATTCGGCCCCCTTGAACTTTTCAACCTTTTGCCACATTTCAGGCTTCAAAAATAAAGACATAAAATTTGTATTTTTTGTGAAGAATCACCAACAAATGGGACACAATTGTGAAGTGGAACGAAATCTATTGGATAATTTAAACTTTTTTAGCAAATAAAAAACTGAAAAGTGGTGCGTGCAAAATTATTCGGCCCCTTTACTTTCAGTGCAGCAAACTCACTCCAGAAGTTCAGCGAGGATCTCTGAATGATCCAATGTTGTCCTTAATGACTGATGGTGATAAATAGAATCCACCTGTGTGTAATCAAGTCTCTGTATAAATGCACCTGCTCTGTGATAGTCTCAGGGTTCTGTTGAAAGCGCAGAGAGCATCATGAAGACCAAGGAACACACCAGGCAGGTCCGTAATACTGTTGTGGAGAAGTTTAAAGCTGGATTTGGATACAAAAAGATTTCCCAAGCTTTAAACATCCCAAGGAGCACTGTGCAAGCGATCATTTTGAAATAGAAGGAGTATCAGACCACTGCAAATCTACCAAGACCTGGCCGTCCCTCTAAACTTTCAGCTCAGACAAGGAGAAGACTGATCAGAGATGCAGCCATGATCACTCTGGATGAACTGCAGAGAACTACAGGTGGGAGAGTCTGTCCATAGGACAACAATCAGTCGTACACTGCACAAATCTGGCCTTTATGGAAGCGTGGCAAGAAGAAAGCCATTTCTCAAAGATATCTATAAAAAGTCTCGTCTAAAGTTTGCCACAAGCCACCTGGGAGACACACCAAACATGTGGAAGAAGGTGCTCTGGTCAGATGAAACCAAAATCGAACTTTTTGCCCACAATGCAAAACGATATGTTTGGCGTAAAAGCAACACAGCTCATCACCCTCAACACACCATCCCCACTGTCAAACATGGTGGTGGCAGCATCATGGTTTGGGCCTGCTTTTCTTCAGCAGGGACAGGGAAGATGGTTAAAATTGAGGGGAAGATGGATGCAGCCAAATACAGGATCATTCTGGATGAAAACCTGTTGGAGTCTGCAAAAGACATGAAACTGGGACGGAGATTTATCTTCTAACAAGACAATGATCCCAAACATACAGCAAAATCTACAAAATCTACAAAGGAATGGTTCACAAATAAACGTATCCAGGTGTTAGAATGGCCAAGTCAAAGTCCAGACCTGAATCCAATCGAGAATCTGTGGAAGAGCTGAAAACTGCTGTTCACAAACGCTCTCCATCCAACCTCACTGAGCTCGAGCTGTTTTGCAAGGAAGAATGGGCAAGAATTTCAGTCTCTCGATGTGCAAAACTGATAGAGACATACCCCAAGCGACGTGCAGCTGTAACTGCAGCAAAAGATGGCTCTACAAAGTATTAACGCAAGGGGGCCAAATAATTTTGCACGCCCCACTTTTCATTTTTTAGTTAAAAAAGTTTACAAAATCCAATAGATTTCGTTCCACTTCACAATTGTGTCCCACTTGTTGGTGATTCTTCACAAAAATAAAAATTTTATATCTTTATGTTTGAAGCCTAAAAAATGTGGCAAAAGGTTGAAAAGTTCAAGGGGGCCGAATACTTTCGCAAGGCACTGTATATGTAGCACTAACATTTTTGCCTACTAATGCAATGTTAATGTGAATACAATGTAAACCTATGGACAATGTTATTCGTTAGTATTTGGCGCCATCTAGTGACCAAAACTGGAAATGGACTTTAGTTATTTTCCTTTTCATGGTGTTGGAAAGATAACAGGAAGGGACTGTGTTTACTTTTATTTGACCTTATCTACCCAGAATGCCAGGTAAGCTACCCATGATCACTCTCTACTGAACGGCATGCTGGGTAGGCTATAAAAGGGCCTGCGCGGCCATTTTCTTTCTCTTCTGGACACATGGCCTGCCTGTGAGGACCTGTGAGGAGGTCTCCAGAGAACTGCAGCCGGCAGAGCAGCAATTTAAAGAGGAGGACTTCACACCACAGTGTGCTAGGACAGCAGTGCGGTTGGATCGGGAAGCATCCAGTGGCACCCTGACGGAGGTAACTGAGAGCTCCTGGTGACCTTGTGAAGCTGAACAGCATGACAGCGTGGCTACAGCAAATGGACTGAGACCAGCGGAGTGGAGCTGACTTATTCTTCAGACCCAGTTTGGTGAGGGGGCTGTTGCCCACAGTTCTTACGCACTTGCATACACCTAGACTTTAACACAGTGTTGCTGGGACTTGTGGTCCCATGGAGGAGAATCTAATAGACAGACTGAGTTTAAGCAGGCCTCAAGCCTATTCATCACAATACTATTAGCACTGTGTTACACCAGAGGCAATTACAAGTGTATCACGCTACAGGAACAGTTCTAATATTCATCTCACGTTAACCCTTGTTGTTCCACTGTCAGATTACTGTTGGATTACAATTGTTACAACAACTATAGCTAGCAGAAGAAAAGAAGATCAAAGACTGCATCCTTTATTGCAAGGCCTTGCATCTTATTAAAGTAGGGGGAGCACCTTAGGGATTGTGTTGTAATTCATTATTGATCCTGCATTTCTATAACTACTGGGGTGTGCTGGAAGTGGTAAGGTGCCCAGAGTAAGGTGTAGTCCCTCTGAACACTAGTCCCAATTGGAGCCACATTCTAAGGGGTCATTTAAGACAACTGTAAAGGTAGAATCTGTTTTGTATATCTACTGTACTGTTACATTATGTTTATGTGACAGTGAAAATATTGTAATTACCATTTTACTTTACTCAATACAAGTTCCAGTAAATATAAGTTTCTGGTTAAGTACTTTGGTGTGGAGTGTCGTTCCTTTTTCTCCAGCAGGTGGAGCCATTGGATACCCAGGGGAAAACAGAGGTGCTGTTATTATATTGTATACTGTGGGTTTGTCCTTCACCATTAGCTCCATACCAACATTGCACTACAGCTGTGTCAAGGGGACTGAGCCAAGTCAGTGGGGGTTCACCAGCAGAGTACAGGCCCACACAAATTCAGCAGCTCCTTCGGGGGTCAGTGCTACACACACACATATATATATATATATATATATATATATATATAGATAGATAGATAGATAGATAGATAGATAGATAGATAGATAGATACTATTACACACACACACATACAGTATCTCACAAAAGTCTTTTCATGTGACAACAATGAAGAAATGACACTTTGCTACAATGTAAAGTAGTGAATGTACAGCTTGTATAACAGTGTAAATTTGCTGTCCCCTTAAAATAACTCAACATACAGCCATTAAAGGGGTTGTAAACCCTTGTGTCATCTTTAAGGTTAAAAAAACTTCTGACAGCCACCGCCCCCCTAGGCCTCCCATTTCATTCACCTGAGCCCTTCAATCCAGCCATTGGCTCCTGCTGCCGTCAATCAAATCCAATGACGTGGGTGCCGGGGGCGGGGCCGAGTCCGGCATTCTGTGTCTATAGATGCAAATTCTGGTCACGGGAGCGCGCCCGCAAAGTAACCTCAGGGAGAGCCACCAGGGGACCCCAGAAGACGAGGTTTAGGGCCACACTGTGCAAAATGAACTGCCCAGTGGAGGTAAGTATGATATGTTTGTTATTAAAAAAAGCAAAAAAAACTAGGGTTTACAAACCCTTTAATGTCCAAACCGCTGGAACCAAAATTGAGTACCCCAAGTGAAAATGTCCAAATTGGGACATTGGGCCCAAAGTGTCAATATTTTGCGTGGCCACCATTATTTTCCAGCACTGCCTTAACCCTCTTGGGCATGGAGTTCACCAGAGCTTCACAGGTTGCCACTGAAGTCCTCTTCCACTCCATCCATGACGGACATCAGCTGGTGGGTGTTAGAGACCTTGCACTCCTTCACCTTCCATTTGAGGATGCCCCACAGATGCTTAATAGGGTTTAGGTCTGGAGACATGTTTTTCCAGTCCATCGCCTTTACTGCTTCTTTAGCAAGTTAGTGGTCATGTTGGAAGTGTGTTTGGGTCGTTACCATGTTGGAATACTGCCCTTCAGCCCAGTCTCCGAATGTACGGGAGTCTCGCTCTGCTTCAGTATATCACAGTACATCTTGGCATTCATGGTTCCCTCAATGAACTGTAGCTCCCTAGTGCTGGCAGCACTCATGCAGCCCCAGACCATGACAATCCCACCACCATGCTGACTGTAGGCAAGACACACTTGTCTTTGTACTCTCACCTGGTTGCCGCCACACAAACTTGACACAATCTGAACCAAATAAGTTTATCTTGGTCTCATCAGACCACTGGACATGTTTCCAGTAATCCATATCCCTTAGTCTGTTTCTCTTTAGCAAACTGTAGGTTTTCTTGTGCATCATCTTTAGAATTGGCATACTTCTGGGACAACAGCCGTGCAGACCAATTTGATGTAGTATGCAGCGTATGGTCTGAGCACTGACAGGCTGACCCCCCACCCTTCAACCTCTGCATCAATGCTGGCAGCACTCATATGTCTATTTCCCAAAGACAACCTCTGGATATGACACTGAACACATGGCACACAACTTCTTTGGTCGACCACGGTGAGGCCTCTTCTGAGTGGAACCTGTCCTGTTAAACGCTGTATGGTCTTGGCCAGCTCAGTTAAGGGTCTTGCCAATCTTCTTATAGCCTCTATCATCTTATGTAGAGCAACAATTCTTTTTTTTAGATCCTCAGAGAGTCTTTGCAGTGAGGTGCCATGTTGAGTTTCCAGTGACCAGTATGAAAGAGCGAGACACCAAATTTAACACACCTGCTCCCCATTCACACTTGAGACCTGTCTAATATGAATGAGTCACATGACACAAAAGGAAAATGGCTTATTGGGCCCAATTTGGATAATTTCACTTAAAGAGGAGGGCGTTTAAAAAAAATTAAAATTAAAGTCAGCAGCTGCAAAACACTGCAGCTGCTGACTTAATAAGCCGACTTACCTGTCCAGGGCGCCCGCGATGTCGGCCGCCCGAGGCCGACCCGTCCCTCGGCTCTTGGGTCCCGGCGCCACCATTCTTTCTAAGGGAAACAGGCAGTGGAGCCTTGCGGCTTCACTGCCCGTTTCCTACTGCTCATGCGCGAGTCGCGCAGCGCTTTGTGAATGGGACGCACTGTGTTCTGGGACACACAGTTCCCCAGAACAGAGCGACCAATTACCCAGAAGACAATGCAACGAGGAGAGAAGAAGAAGATCTCCGCGGAGGAGGAAGAGGCAGATTAGGATTATGTGCCTAGCAACAGGCATTTCTTGGTAACTAAAAAAAAAATTTTTTCCATTTTTTTTTTTAGTTTTTTTTGTAATTTTTAATGTATTTTTTTTTTCAGGGTGGCCCTCCACTTTAAGGGTATACTCACTTTTGTTGCCAGCGGTTCAGACATTAATGGCTGTGTGTGAGTATTTTGAGGGGAAAGCAAATTTACACTGTTATACAAGTTGTACATTCACTACTTTACATTGTAGCAAAGTGTAATTTCTTCAGTGTTGTCACATGAAAAGATATAATGAAATATTTGCAAAAATGTGAGGGGTGTACTCACTTTTGTGAGATACTGTGTGTGTATATATTATATATATATATATATATATATATATATATATATATATATATTATATATATATATCTACATATACAGTTAGATCCATATATATTTGGACACAGGCACACTTTCATACTTGTGGCTCTGTATGCCTCCAGAATAAAATGAAAATGAAACAATCCAATTAATTGAAATGTAGAACTTTCAGCTTTAATTCAAGGGGCTGAACATAAATATCAAGTACAAATTTTAGGAACTGCAACCATTTTTATACACAGTCCCTCATTTTCAGGCGCTCACAAATTAGTGGGACAAATGACTATAATCATAAATGAATTGTTTAGTTTTCAATATTTTGTTGAGAAATCCATGACTGGCAATGACTGCCTGTAAGTATGGAACCCATAGATATTACCCAAAGACTGGATTTCCTCCATTATGATGCTTTGCCAGGCCTTTAATTGCAGCTGTCATCGGTTGTTCTTTGTTTGTGGTCTTTCTGCCTTTAGTTTTGCCTTCAGCAAGTGAAATGTATGCGCAATTGGGTTGAGAGGCCATTGCAGAATAATCCACTTATTTTCCTTCAAAAGCTCTTGGGTTGCTTTTGCAGTGTGTTTTGGATCATTGGTCCATCTGTACTGTGAAGCGCCATCCAATCAACTTTGCTGAATTTGGCTGAACCTGGGCTGACAGTATATCTGTAAACATTGCAGAATTCATCCGGCTGCTTCTGTCTTCTGTCCCATCATCAATAAACACCAATTACCCAGTGCCGTTGAAAGCCACGCATGCCCATGCAATCACGCTGCCTCCGCCTTATTTTACAGACGACGTGTGCCTTGGATCCTGAGCTGTTCTAACCCTTTTCCACACTTTTTCTTCCCATTATTCTGGTACAGATTAATCTAATCTTAGTTTCATCTATCCAAAGAATGCTTTTCCCAGAACTGGTCTGGCTTTTTTAGATTTTTTTTGGGGAAGTCTTATCTGGCTTTTCTGTTTTTCAGGCTTATAAATGGTTTGCACCTTGCAGTGAACCCTCTGTATTTGCTCTTGTGAAGTCTTCTCTTGATTGTTGACAAGGATACACCCACCTCCTGGAAGGTGTCCTTCACTTGTCTGGATGTTGTAAATGGGTTGTTCTTTACCATAGAAGAGGATCCTGCGATCATCCACCACCTGTTGACTTCCGTGGATGTCCGGCCTTTTTATGTTGCTTGGCTCACCAGTGCGTTCTTCTTTCCAACAGAATGTACCAAACTGTTGATTTGGCCACTCCTAATGTTACTGCTATCTCTCTGATGGATTTGTTTATTTTTGGAGCCTTACACTTGCATGGACAGCTCCTTTGAAAGCATGATGTAGGTTCACAGCAATATATTCCAAATGCAAATACCACACATAGAATCAACGCCAGACCTTTTACCTGCTTAATTGATGAAGAACTAATGAAGGGGTAGCCCACACCTGGCCATGAAACAGTTTTTGATTTCAATTGTCCTATTACTTTTGGTCCTTTGAAAAAGGGGGAGGGCTATTCTTAAGAGCTGTAATTCCTAAAACCTTCCTCTGATTTGGATGTAAATACCCTCAAATTAAACCTGAGAGTGTGGACTTTCAACCCGTATCGATGGGAGGAGGATGTCATCTACCACAGGCTGAGACCAGAGTTGAATCTCTGGAAGAGGTACATAGACAACATCCTCCTCCTATGGGATGGCGATTTGGAATCGCTGAATTCCTATATGACAGAGTTGAATGTCAATGATAGGGGCATCATTTTAAAACATGAGGCCAGCAAATCTGAATCCACTTTTTGGATTTAAGAATAATTGTGGATGGAGATATCATCACATCCACATACTTTAAGGGGATTAAGGTGATAGAAATGGGTTTATCAATACCAACAGTTGTCACCATACTGCTTGATTAAGATCTGTGCCTAAGAGCCAATTTTTTGGAGGCTTAGCAGGAATTGTACCATCAAGAATGATTTCCTCCAGGAAGCTTCTGCACTTAAAGGGATTGTAAAGTTAATTTTTACCTCCACTATGCAGCTCGTTTTGCACAGAGTGGCCCCGAACCTGCTCTTCTGGGGTCCCTCGGCGGCTGTATCTGCTTCCTCCCGCAGGTACTTCTCACGTTCATGCAAGCTCCCTCGCATGGTGAGAAGCATCTGTGGGCGCACTCCCGTGATACAGCCGGTGTCTATAGTGTTTATCAATACCAACAGTTGTCACCATACTGCTTGATTAAGATCTGTGCCTAAGAGTCAATTTTTTTGAGGCTTAGCAGGAATTGTACCATCAGGAATGATTTCCTCCAGGAAGCTTCTGCACTTAAAGGGATTGTAAAGTTAATTTTTACCTCCACTGTGCAGCTCGTTTTGCACAGAGTGGCCCCGAACCTGCTCTTCTGGGGTCCCTCGGCGGCTGTATCTGCTTCCTCCCGCAGGTACTTCTCACGTTCATGCAAGCTCCCTCGCATGGTGAGAAGCATCTGCGGGTGCACTCCCGTGATACAGCCGGTGTCTATAGCCAGATTGAGTGGTGAAGAAGGACAGTGGGGGCGAGCGCAGGATTTTGGAGGGGTGAGGTAAATAAAACTGGGGGGCTTGGGGCGCAGGCAGTGTCAGATGTTTTTTCACCTTAATACATAGAATGCATTAAGGTGAAAAAACATTTATCTTTACAACCCCTTTAAGCTTAAATTCCTGTAAAAGGATTACCAGCCAGCCTAATTAGAGGAGGCTCTAAAGCAGGGATATGCAATTAGCGGACCTCCAGCTGTTGCAGAACTACAACTCCCTTGAGGCATAGCAAGACCCTGACAACCACAAGCATGACACCCAGAGGCTGAGGCATGATGGGACTTGTAGTTTTGCAACAGCTGGAGGTCCACTAATTGCATATCTCTGCTTTAAAGGGTGCAGATGAGAGAGCCAGAGATGATCTGCTGGTTCTTAAGCCGCGTACACACGTAGCCGTCTGTCCGACGGACTTAGTCTGGCGGACTTCCCGCCAGACTGTCCGTCGGACTTTCCGAACGGGCTACTTGCCCACACACGGCACTTTTTCAGCGGACTAATACGGCGTACTAAGTCCGCCGTACTATCCGCCCTACTTTTGAAATGAACGGACTCGCCCACACATGTGGAGGAAAGTCCGCTCATTTCGAGCGCGTCTCCAGGTAGGCGGGGCCCGCGAAGGAGACGTCGCTGGCCCGCCCCCTGGTATGGACTTAAAGGGGAACCCCAACACCGAAAAAAAACGGCGTGGGGGTCCCCCAGGTCCACAACAGACCCTTGTCCGGGCACGCTACCCGGCCGGCCAGGAAAGAGGGGAACGAGCGAGCGCCCCCCCTCCTGAGCCGTACCAGGCTGCGTGCCCTCAACATGGGGAGTGCCTTGGGGAAGGGGGGCCACGCGGCCCCCCCACCCCAAAGCACCTTGTCCCCATGTTAATAAGGACAAGGGCCTCTTCCCGACAACCCTGGCTGTTGGTTGTCGGCGTCTGCGGGCGGGGGGCTTATCGGAATCTGGGAGCCCCCTTTAATAAGGGGGCACCCGGATACCGGCCCCCCACCCTATGTGAATGAGTATGGGGTACAGTGTACCCCTACCCATTCACCTGTAAAATAAAGTACAAAAAAAAACACAACACACAAGATAAAATAGTTTATTGCACAGCTCCGGGGGTCTTCCGTCTTCGGGGGTCTTCTCGCCGGACTCCTCCGCTATCTTCTTGTAGCTCTTTTACTAGCGGAGGAGCCCGGCTTTCTTCCTCGCCGCGGCCTCTTCTTCCGACTTTGGGGGTCTTGTCCCCGTCTTCGGTTCTTCTGCCGGGCCACCGCGCCTTCTTATAGCTCTTTTACAGGTGGTGGCCCGGTCTTCTGTCACCGCCGCCGCCGCCGCCTTCCGTTCTTCTTCTTCTCCTTCTTCTCCTGGAGATGTTGACTCGACGTTCTCTCCGGCCGCAATGGCAGGGACGTGCTGCGCGGCGACTTTTATAGGGACAAGGGGCGGGGTCAACGGTTGATGTTACATGGGTTGATGTCACATGGCGACAGTCCCAGCATCCTCCGGGACTGTGACATTGTAAGGGGGCGGGGTCACCATGTGACATCAACCCATGTGACATCAACCGATGACCCCGCCCCTTGTCCCTATAAAAGTCGCCGCGCAGCGCGTCCCTGGCATTGCGGCCGGAGAGATAACGTCGAGTCAACATCTCCAGGAGAAGAAGGAGAAGAAGAAGAAGAACGGAAGGCGGCGGCGGAGACAGAAGATCGGGCCACCGCCTGTAAAAGAGCTATAAGAAGGCGCGGTGGCCCGGCAGAAGAACCGAAGAGGGGGACAAAAGACCCCCGAAGTCGGAAGAAGAGGCCGCGGCGAGGAAGAAAGCCGGGCTCCTCCGCTAGTAAAAGAGCTACAAGAAGATAGCGGAGGAGTCCGGCGAGAAGACCCCCGAAGACGGAAGACCCCCGGAGCTGTGCAATAAACTATTTTATCTTGTGTGTTGTGTTTTTTTTGTACTTTATTTTACAGGTGAATGGGTAGGGGTACATTGTACCCCATACTCATTCACATAGGGTGGGGGACCGGTATCCGGGGGCCCCCTTATTAAAGGAGGCTCCCGGATTCCGATAAGCCCCCTTCCCCAAGGCACCCCCATGTTGAGGGCACGCGGCCTGGTACGGCTCAGGAGGGGGGGGGCAGCTCGCTCGTCCCCCCCTTTCCTGGCTGGTCGGGTAGCGTGCTCGGACAGGGGTCTGTTGTGGACCTGGGGGGACCCCCACACCGATTTTTTTTCGGCGTTAGGGTTCCCCTTTAAGTCCATACCAGGTGGCGGGGCCAGCGACGTCTCCTTCGTGGGCCCCGCCTACCTGGAGACCCGCTCGAAATGAGCGGACTTTTCTCCGGGCTGGAAAAGTCTGCTCATTTCAAAAGTACGGCGGACTGGCATACACACGGCCGGATTGTCCGCCGAAATGCGAGTCCAACGGGAAGATTGAAGTGCAAAACTACTTTCTAAGTCCGCCGTACTTTCGGGTCAAAAAAGTATGCCGGAGGCTACACACGGGGGGATTGTCCGACGGACTTGAGTTTGCCGGACTTTTCCACCCGCTTGTTTGATTGTGTGTACGCGACATTAGAATCAGTGGTCAGAATAACTGTTTCAAGTTTGTCCTTTTTACCACCTATTCTAACCAGTATTTCTCCATGAAGAGGATCATGCAAAAGCATTGGGATGTGCTTCAAAATGAGTGTTGGGGCCACACCTTCCTGAGAATCCTCAGGTGGTGTATAGAGGTGCTCCTCCACCTAACATCATAGAACCTCCTAAAAAAAACATCCTTTATTTCAGAATATGGGTATTTTCTTTCCTTGTAGTTAGTGCCCTGTATGTTAAATTAAAGCGGGAGTCCGCCGGGACTCCGCGTTTTTTTTTTTTTAAAAGCCAGCAGCTACAAATACTGCAGCTGCTGACTTTTAAAATAGTGACACTTACCTGTCCAGCGCGCCCGCGATGTCGGCACCCGAAGCCGATCTGTAGATCGTTTCTCGGGTGCTGCCGCCGCCATCTTGGGTATGGGAATCAGGAAATGGAGCCTTTCGGCTTCATTTCCCGGTTCTCTACTGCGCATGCGCGAGCCGCGCTGCGCAATAAGGACGGTCCCTGCTGCCTCTGGGATCTGTGTGTTTTCCCAGCAGGCAGCGGGCACTTGCGGAAAGGGGCGTAATCTACGCCCCTTTCCGCAGAGAGCTATCCCGGAAGTGGGTGCATTTACCTGGATTATCCAGGTAACTGCACCCCCCTCCCCCCTGAAAGGTGCCAATTGTGGCGCCGGAGGGGGGGGATTCCGATGAGCGGAAGGTCCATTTTAGGGTGGACCTCCGCTTTAAATCACACACATGTAGAAGGAATGACTCTTTTGAGTCTTGTTCTACTCATGAGCGGTTTCCCATCAAACGCTTTATCATCTAAGAATGTTGTTTACATCATCCGTTGTCTGTGCGGGTTTCAGTATATTGGCCGCACGATTCGGATGCTCCATATTAGATTGAGTGAACATGTGGCAAATATAAAAAAGGATTTCTGAAGCACAGTTTATCAGAGCACTACGATTTACGACACAAAAGAGATCCTAGAGGTACTGTGTTTCTGGGGATTGATAGGTTTACTAGTAATTAGAGAGGTAGGAATATGATCAGAGAGGTATTACATTTGAAAACTAAATGGATCTATTAGATTAACTCTTATACCCCATACAGTATGAATATTAAGTAGGATATTAACTAGTTTAGTAACAATAGTTAAATGTCCAATAGGGCTTTAAGTATACACTTGAATTGTTATCTGTCCTCCTGTCCTAATACATGCACTTTATATCTTATGTACTTTATTTGTTATTTGGAATTTTAGTGGAAATTGCACTGTATTTGCATTCTTGGTATATTTATGCTAATATATGTCTTATGATCTGATGTATTATGATATGTAACCACATAACTAGTTAAATTTTGGAAAGCAAATATTTATTTGAATTGACTTCCTGCTTCCTGTCCGTGGAACGCAGGTAATATTCGCTGGTGAATGGGCACCCAGCTGTAGCTCAAACCAAAGAAATACAGAAAGGAACGCCAGATCAAAACTGGATACAAGAGTCCAAGAAAATGTTAATTGTTGGTTCAAACAAGTCTTATTGGAAATATTGACTTCAGAAATCTATATTAAAACCAGTATTGAACTCTCCACATGGAGCAACAACTTGATAGCAGTTGCTGAGCAACAGTGTCTCCCAGTAGAGGCAGGAACATCATCATTTCTTTGAAAATTTACTGTATAAGAATTAGGAGTCATAACTGCATCGCGTAATACATTTTTGTTTCTAAAAATAACGATTTTACACAAATAATTAAATTTAATACAGAAAATGTTCATAACATTTTTAAACCTGAAAGAAAAATTAAATTAAAGAAAAATAATCCCCTTTAAATTGGTGCATTTTGGTTTTGTTTTCTGCCAAAAATGAATTGAAAAAGAGTTTTGGCTCATCCTTTTGTTTTGGAAACATTGACAAAAAAGTCATGCATATAATAAGGGACCATCAAAAGGCACTTGTGTCGAGCTTCACAAAAATGTCATTTTACAATGCAGAGGCACTAGTGGAAACGTCTTTGACCATTGACTGGTAGAATTAAAGCATGCTAAGAGGAGTCTGACCCGGCCTCTATTCCAAAGAGTGTGCCACTTTCATGGGACAACGTTGGTTTTGCTCCTAAATTTATCATGGTGCCTTAGGCAAATGTTCTCAGTTAAGACATTGTGTTGACCTTACTTACAGATGTTCAATACTCTTGTTGTTCATTAATGCACCAAAAATCGGCACGAGACGCTAATAAACCCTGTGGCAAGAATTAAGTACATCTCCTCTTAATTAAATTGCCGTACAACATTTAATTCCTCTCTCAGGGCAAACAAAATGTTTTAGGCAATTTTTTCCTTCTCATCAATCAACAAGGTCCAAGTTATTGACAGTCAAGGGACGTTGTTAATGTTTTCATCCATTAAATTCTAAAATCTTTGGGGCTAGTTGGTACATTGCGACAGATAATTTAAATAAGTAATTGATCAAAGCTGAACTTCAGGCAGATATTAAAAAAAACAATAGTAAATGCGTTACTTTTTAAATAAAATAAATGTATTGAACATGAAATTACTGTAAAACTTGACATAGATTTTATTACCTTGTTTTGTATCCCCCTGTATAGTAGCACTCAGGGAAAGAGATGTACCTTATCGCTACTCCAAAATGAACCAATCACAACCTTGGGGCAGGGCATTCACCTAATTGTGTTGCTTAACTGCAGTAGAGAAATGTCAGGTCTTCAGGCTGGTTGTGTTGTCAGGCTGTCAGTTCTGTGTAAATTGGCAGAATTGGATAGACATAAATGCAAATTCTTTGGCAGGTAAGACTCTCATGTATGTGTTGGAATGATGTGCTAAGCTTTAATATTTCAGAGGTCTGAAAGATGGCAGGACATACAATACTCATATATTTATCCCTGTAATTTAGCAGGCATGCCAGCATAGTACGTGGAGAGCAGCCTGGTGGTAACGGCCCAGGGGTACACTATGAGCCCTCTCCACTACATACAAAGGTGTAAATGATTTCTCGATGAAGATGTCCAGTAGCCACTGTTCTACAAAGGCAGTCCCTGCCCTCTTTCTCCAGTGACCCAATGATTCAAACAATGTTGTGCCTAAGGCTTTTTCCAATGTCTTTAGCATGTAAGTCAGTGGCTTTAGCCAAGCGGGCAGTGGACTGGGATTCTCGTACAAGAGGGGGCAGCTGATCTTCAAGATCACTGACTTTGCTTTCCATCGCTGTGGTTCTCTCCCTAACCTTCTGTAAGTCCTGTCTAATCAGTGCCACCGCTTTCTTTAGGCCCCCAAAGTGATCTTTTTACGTATCTACCGAGGCAGTGCCCTTATGAACCACCCAAAGTATTTCAGCTAGGGTGGACTGCTCAGGTATCTCTTCCACTTCCTCCGTGTCATTGTGCTGCTGGTCAGAATGATCTACCAGGGGAGCTGGATCTAGGGCATTCTCCACTTCCTCCTGCCCTGTGTCAGATAGCTCCAGGGTACACTCTGCGTCCTCTTCCACCATATGCTCTGATGTGCCCGCCAGCTTCTGGTCATAAAATCAAATATCCCAAGGTTGGTCTCTGGAGGCTTTTGTGGAGTTTTAGGTGGGTTACTCACAGTGTCCTTGGGTTTTCCCACACCACGAGAGGTGCATTGTTGAAGGGCCATCGGGGCACCATGTTGGCTCTCTGGCTGTGAGGCATTCTCTTTGTTCTGACAGGTCACCATGCTGCAGTATAAGACACAAGATAGCTCTACAACTGACAGCCGGCAGTGTAGATCTAAGTGGAGTAGAAAGAGTACAGCTGTGAGGCAGGGAACAGGATCAATTTAGGAGTAATGTTGGGAGCCCTGTGGGATGCGTCTGCTCACATGCCATTTGTGGCCACGTCCCAATGCTCAATATATTAAAGCTAAATCTACTCTACCCCAACTGGTAAAATAGGTACGATAAGACAAAACTATACAATTATAAATGTAAGCAGTAGTTACATATCTTGATCTTCATTGCCTGCAGGTTCTGGAGATTATTATTTTGCCTGGAAGGACATTGAAATTGCAAATTTTTCTTGTTACTGGGGAAAACTTAAACACATGAAATCTGAGGTCTGTGCAAGCATTGCTTACACAAAGGATAAAAGCTATCCAGTGTTTGCATGTATACGTTAAATTACAACAACTGTGCTAAAAAAAAGGAACAATGTGGGTTTGTTGGAAAACGTCCAACCAATTCTTTACAATGAAAGTGTACACATGTGCTCTCGAAGCCCTCTGAGAGCCTTATTGCGTAAACCCACTGAAATAATGGATACTGGGGAAAAACCATCAACAATGTACTTGAGTAACTTGTAGCAGAGTACTTGAACTCTGTTCCTGCTTTGAAGTACAATATTTTATTTCTTAAGGGAAATTTTTGCATATTTCAGCAAGAACACGTTTTCATTAATAACCATAACATTTATCTAAAATTCATTTTTGATGTGGCATGCTAATATTGACTTTCTTGTTTTTTCATATTATGGATGGCAGGCTCTGTCTGACTTGCAACTCTCACAGTGTGCAGTGAAATCGTTAATTCTAATACAGGAGAGCAAATATGCAGGAATGACAGGCTGGAGTTCAGATTTAGAGTCAAACTCCAACTAAAGAACCAATAGTGCTAAAATTTGCTGTGAATCCACTTTTAGAGTGAAGTGGCAGCAAACAATACAGAAAAGTCTGCAGTAAACAGATAGTGTTCAAATGCATAAAAAAATAAATATTTTTTTTTTGTTTTGTATATAGTAAGATATTGTTTAAACTTTTGGTTTCTGATTAGATTCCCAGCTGGGATTCTACGGAGTACAATCGTTGTGGACTTTGCTATAAGATATTATGATCGTGCTGAAAGATGTTTCAACATGGGATTGTGAACAAAGTTGTGACTTTTTTTAATGAAGAGGTTTTATATGGTGCTTTTAATGTGTGTGGGGTCAGATATGAGATGACAAAAGTGGCAACAAACACACGTACATGACTTCATAAGATTAGATTAAAAATGTATATAGTGCACTCCACATTTTTCAGATAATAATTGGCATAAAATCTTAGGAACAAAGAACACGGAAGAAAAAATGAGTATGCTTTAAGAGCATATTAAATAACGGCATTAGTCAGTGCATCCCAATGGTAAATAAATTTAAAAGAGCTAATAAAAGTCCTGGGTGACTTGCCTCCAACGTAAAAATGCATATAAAAGCAAAGGAGAGGGCCTTCAAAAAAACAAGGGATCATCATCAGCATTGCAACTTTACAAAGAATGCAACAAGAAATGTAAGGGTGCAATCAGGACAGCTAAGATAGAACATGAAAGGCACATAGTGGAGGAGAGTAAAAAAAAAAATACAAAAATAATAAGAAAGGGAGGTCAGTTTATATTGTCCAATAAAGCATAATGAAGGGAATCTGGTTACTAAGGATGGAAAGATGGTGAAGGCATTGAATTATTTTTCTCCTCAGTCATCATGAGGGAATTGGGGGGGGGGGCTTCAGTAACCAAAACTGCAATGTTTATCCTCATGACATGTCAGAGGAAGCACCCTCATGGCTAACAGAGGACAGAATTAGAAGTAGACTTGAAAAAAACTTAACATTAATAAGTCACCAGGACCAGATGGCTTGCACCCGAGGGTCCTTAAGGAACTCAGTCAAGTAATTGCCAGACCATTGTTCCTAATTTTTACAAACAGTCTACTGACTGGAATGGTACCAGCTAATTGGAGAAAAGCCAATGTAGCACCAATATTTAAAAAAGGGCCAAGATACATCCCTGGGAATTACAGAGCTAACATCAATTGTATGCAAGCTCTTGAAGGGGATTATAAGGAACTATATACAGGATTTTAGTAATGAGAATGATATCATTAGCAATAATCAGCATGGATTCATGGAGAATCGTTCCTGCCAAACCAATCTATTAACCTTCTATGAGGAGGTGAGCTGACATCTAGATAAAGGAAGGCCCGTAGACATGAGGAATCTGGATTTTGTAAAAGCATTTGATACAGTTCCCCATAAACTTTTACTGTACACATTAAGGTCCATTGGCATAGACCATAGGTTGAGTACATGGATTTAAACCTGGCTACAGGGGTGAGTTCAGAGGGTAGTGATAAATAGGGAATACTCAGAATGGTCCAGGGTGGAAAGTGGGGTTCCCCAGGGTTCTGTCCTGGGACCAATCCTATTTAACTTATGAGGAAAGGTTGTGAGCACTGAGCTCGTTCTCTTTGGAAAGGAGACATTTGAGAGGGGATATGATTTCAATGTACAAATACTGTACTGGTGACTCCACAATAGGGATACAACTTTTCAGTGAAAGGGAATTTAATAAGACATGTGGTAATTCACTAAAAGTAGAAGAAAAGCGGTTTAACCTTAAACTGTGTAGAGACTTCTTTACTATAAGAGCGGTTAGGATGTGAAATTCTCTTCCACAGGCAGTGGAGGCAGTGGTTTCAGCGGGGAGCAACGATAATTTCAAAAAACTATTAGATAAGCACCTGAATGACCACAACATACAGGGATATACAAGGTAATACTGACATATAATCACACACATAGGTTGTACTTGATGGACTTGTGTCTTTTTTCAGCCTCACCTACTATGTAACTATGTAACTATATTCAGAACACAAATGAGTAGCAGTGATCTGAGCGGGCGCGTCAGTGGAGCTCCCGGCCTCGCACCCTCTATACTGGCTGGGGAATACAGAGGTCGGGGGGTGGGGCCAGAAGCTCCACTGATGCGCCCACTCCAATCACTGCTCTTACTACAGCAGCTCTGTTCCGAGTGGAGCTCCCGGCCCCGCCCCCTCTCTGTTAGCTAGCGCGCAAATACAGCCTCCTGTGTCCTCTGTGCACTCTCTCGGCAAAGCTGTCATTGGGGCCCGTTGAAGCACCTGCCCCCTGGATTATCCATTATATGCCTGTATTCACTCTGCTTTTGTGAGTAGCCATTTGGCTTTGGTTTTTACTTTTATTAAATAGTGATTGTATATACTGCACTTAGTTTGGCGCACCTGGCCTCTTTTTTCTGGTAATCTCATGCAGTATGTCCGCAGTCTCTTATAATCTTGTGCAGTATATCCGCAGTCTCTCATAATCTTGTGCAGTATATCCGCAGTCTCTTATAATCTTGTGCAGTATGTCCGCAGTCTCTTATAATCTTGTGCAGTATATCCGCAGTCTCTTATAATCTTGTGCAGTATATCCGCAGTCTCTTATAATCTTGTGCAGTATATCCGCAGTCCCTTATAATCTTGTGCAGTATATCCGCAGTCTCTTATAATCTTGTGCAGTATGTTTGCAGTCTCTTATAATCTTGTGCAGTATATCCGCAGTCCCTTATAATCTTGTGCAGTATATCCGCAGTCTCTTATAATCTTGTGCAGTATGTCCGCAGTCTCTTATAATCTTGTGCAGTATGTCCGCAGTCTCTTATAATCTTGTGCAGTATGTCCGCAGTCTCTTATAATCTTGTGCAGTATGTCCGCAGTCTCTGATAATCTCATGCAGTATATCCACAGTCTCTTATAATCTCATGCAGTATATCCACAGTCTCTTATAATCTTGTGCAGTATGTCCACAGTCTCTTATAATCTTGTGCAGTATATCCGCAGTCTCTGATAATCTCATGCAGTATATCCACAGTCTCTTATAATCTTGTGCAGTGTATCTGCAGTCTCTTATAATCTTGTGCAGTATGTCTGCAGTCTCTGATAATCTCATACAGTATATCCGCAGTCTCTGATAATCTCATGCAGTATATCCACAGTCTCTGGTAATCTCATGCAGTATATCCACAGTCTCTGATAATCTCATGCAGTATATCCGCAGTCTCTGGTAATCTCATGCAGTATGTCTGCAGTCTCTGATAATATCATGCAGTATATCCGCAATCTCTGATAATCTCATGCAGTATATCCGCAGTCTCTGGTAATCTAGCGCAGTATGTTTGCAGTCTCTGATAATCTCATGCAGTATATCCACAGTCTCTGGTAATCTCGTGCAGTATGCCTGCAGTCTCTGATAATCTCATGCAGTATATCCGCAGTCTCTGATAATCTCATGCAGTATATTCGCAGTCTCTGGTAATCTTGTGCAGTATGTCCGCAGTCTCTGGTAATCTCCTGCAGTATTTCCGCAGTCGCCGACCCTCTCCTGTAGTATGTGTATTAATGTGTGATAGTGTGGTGGTGGAGGAGAGCACTGGGGGGGGGGGGGGGCAGAAGAGTGTGGTGGTGGAGGAGAGCACTGGGGGGGCAGGAGAGTGTGGTGGTGGAGGAGAGCACTGGGGGGGGGTGGCAGGAGAGTGTGGTGGTGGAGGAGGAGAGCACTGGGGGGGGGGCGGCAGGAGAGTGTGGTGGAGGAGAGCACTGGGGGGTGGCAGGAGAGTGTGGTAGTGGAGGAGAGCACGGGGGGGGCAGGAGAGTGTGGTGGTGGAGGAGAGCACTGGGGGGTGGCAGGAGAGTGTGGTGGTGGAGGAGAGCACTGGCTGGGGGGGGCAGTGGCAGGAGAATGTGGTGGTGGAGGAGAGCACTGGGGGGGGGGGGGGGTGGCAGGAGAGTGTGGTGGTGGAGGAGAGCACTGGGGGTGGCAGGAGAGTGTGGTGGTGGAGGAGAGCACTGGGGGGTGGCAGGAGAGTGTGGTGGTGGAAAAGAGTACTGGGGGGGTGGCAGGAGAGTGTGGTGGTGGAGGAGAGCACTGGGGGGGGTGGCAGGAGAGTGTGGTGGTGGAGGAGAGCACAGGGGGGGGGGGTGGCAGGAGAGTGTGGTGGTGGAGAAGAGAACTGGGGGGCAGGAGAGTGTGGTGGTGGAGGAGAGCACTGGGGGGGCAGGAGAGTGTGGTGGTGGAGGAGAGCACTGGGGGGGGGGGGCGGCAGGAGAGTGTGGTGGTGGAGGAGAGCACTGGGGGGTGGCAGGAGAGTGTGGTGGTGGAGGAGAGCACTGGGGGGGCAGGAGAGTGTGGTCGTGGAGGAGAGCACTGGGGGGGGCAGGAGAGTGTGGCGGTGGAGGAGAGCACTGGGGTGGTGGCAGGAGAGTGTGGTGGTGGAGGAGAGCACTGGGGGGGCAGGAGAGTGTGGTGGTGGAGGAGAGCACTGGGGGGGCAGGAGAGTGTGGTGGTGGAGGAGAGCACTGGGGGAGCAGGAGAGTGTGGTGGTGGAGGAGAGCACTGGGGGGGGGGCAAGAGAGTGTGGTGGTGGAGGAGAGCACTGGGGGGTGGCAGGAGAGTGTGGCGGTGGAGGAGAGCACTGGGGGGGTGGCAGGAGAGTGTATGCCTGCAGTCTCTGATAATCTCATGCAGTATATCCGCAGTCTCTGATAATCTCATGCAGTATATCCGCAGTCTCTTATAATCACATGCAGTATATCCGCAGTCTCTGATAATCTCATGCAGTATATCCACAGTCTCTGGTAATCTCGTGCAGTATGTCTGCAGTCTCTGATAATCTCATGCAGTATATCCGCAATCTCTGATAATCTCATGCAGTATATCCGCAGTCTCTGGTAATCTAGCGCAGTATGTTTACAGTCTCTGATAATCTCATGCAGTATATCCACAGTCTCTGGTAATCTCGTGCAGTATGCCTGCAGTCTCTGATAATCTCATGCAGTATATCCGCAGTCTCTGATAATCTCATGCAGTATATTCGCAGTCTCTGGTAATCTTGTGCAGTATGTCCGCAGTCTCTGGTAATCTCCTGCAGTATTTCCGCAGTCGCCGACCCTCTCCTGTAGTATGTGTATTAATGTGTGATAGTGTGGTGGTGGAGGAGAGCACTGGGGGGGGCAGGAGAGTGTGGTGGTGGAGGAGAGCACTGGGGGGGGGGGGGTGGCAGGAGAGTGTGGTGGTGGAGGAGGAGAGCACTGGGGGGGGCGGCAGGAGAGTGTGGTGGAGGAGAGCACTGGGGGGTGGCAGGAGAGTGTGGTAGTGGAGGAGAGCACGGGGGGGGGGGCAGGAGAGTGTGGTGGTGGAGGAGAGCACTGGGGGGTGGCAGGAGAGTGTGGTGGTGGAGGAGAGCACTGGCTGGGGGGGGCAGTGGCAGGAGAATGTGGTGGTGGAGGAGAGCACTGGGGGGGGGGGGGTGGCAGGAGAATGTGGTGGTGGAGGAGAGCACTGGGGGGGGGGGTGGCAGGAGAGTGTGGTGGTGGAGGAGAGCACTGGGGGTGGCAGGAGAGTGTGGTGGTGGAGGAGAGCACTGGGGGGTGGCAGGAGAGTGTGGTGGTGGAAAAGAGTACTGGGGGGGTGGCAGGAGAGTGTGGTGGTGGAGGAGAGCACTGGGGGGGGGGTGGCAGGAGAGTGTGGTGGTGGAGGAGAGCACAGGGGGGGGGTGGCAGGAGAGTGTGGTGGTGGAGAAGAGAACTGGGGGGCAGGAGAGTGTGGTGGTGGAGGAGAGCACTGGGGGGGCAGGAGAGTGTGGTGGTGGAGGAGAGCACTGGGGGGGGGGGGCGGCAGGAGAGTGTGGTGGTGGAGGAGAGCACTGGGGGGTGGCAGGAGAGTGTGGTGGTGGAGGAGAGCACTGGGGGGGCAGGAGAGTGTGGTCGGGGAGGAGAGCACTGGGGGGGGCAGGAGAGTGTGGCGGTGGAGGAGAGCACTGGGGTGGTGGCAGGAGAGTGTGGTGGTGGAGGAGAGCACTGGGGGGGCAGGAGAGTGTGGTGGTGGAGGAGAGCACTGGGGGGGCAGGAGAGTGTGGTGGTGGAGGAGAGCACTGGGGGAGCAGGAGAGTGTGGTGGTGGAGGAGAGCACTGGGGGGGGGGCAAGAGAGTGTGGTGGTGGAGGAGAGCACTGGGGGGTGGCAGGAGAGTGTGGCGGTGGAGGAGAGCACTGGGGGGGGTGGCAGGAGAGTGTGGCGGTGGAGGAGAGCACTGGGGGGGGGCAGGAGAGTGTGGTGGTGGAGGAGAGCACTGGGGGGGGGGTCAGGAGAGTGTGGTGGTGGAGGAGAGCACTGGGGGGGACAGGAGAGTGTGGTGGTGGAGGAGAGCACTGGGGGGGTGGCAGGAGAGTGTGGTGGGGGAGGAGAGCACTGGGGGGGGGGAAGGAGAGTGTGGTGGAGGAGAGCACTGGGGGGGGTGGCAGGAGAGTGTGGTGGTGGAGCAGAGCACTGGGGGGCGGCAAGGAGAGTGTGGTGGTGGAGAGCACTGCAGCCCCCCCATCCTCCTATCCAGGCACTGTGGCACACAGGGCGGGCTGTACGGGCGGCATCTCCTCCTCTGGATCACAGCGCTGTATGGCCCTGTGTTCCGCGGCCGCTCTGTAACACAGTCTCGCCCCCCCCCAGACCTGCTCATGTGATAGGCGGAACGTTGATTCTCTCTACTATCACACGAGCAGGTCTGGGAGGGACTGTGTTACAGAGCGGCCACGGAACACAGAGCCATCCAACGCAGTGTGATCCAGAGGAGAGAGCGGAGGATTAAAAAAAAATGCAGCATGGCAGCAGCTGCAACACCTTGGGGATTCCAGGGGGGGGGGGGCACTTGACCCCCCTTGCCCCCTGCTGCAGACGCCCATGTGTGTGTGTGTGTGGGGGGGTGGGGCAGCATTGAAGGACCGGGCGGCAAAGGGAGTAAATCTGGGCCTGAGTATAAGGGGTTGGTAACTGTAAAAGAGATGGTTACATCTGGACTACACTGGTCAAGTTTTAATCTTATTGGTGGTTATAAGTCCTGATGTTTTTCTAACTTCAAACATTCTGTGTGTGAGAGGCAGCATGGAGAAATTCTGGCATCACAAGCAGGCACATTCTAGGGTCCTGAAATTACCAATAAGGAAAGTTGGGTGGTCCAATGCACCACAGCAATGTCTAGAATGATACACGGAAGTATTAAAAAGGCCAGCTATGCTCCCTATGTGGATTTTCAGCTTTGACCATAGTATACAGTACCTTTAAGGCTATCTAGAAAGTGCCAATTGCAAACAGATAGTACCAGTATATACTGAATATAATAAAATATACTGGAAATCTGACCTAAAGAAAAAGAGAGTGGCATCCATAAGCTACACACTGCATTGAACTCTTTTGCTGGATTTCAGATAATAGATCCCAGAGAGAGCGTAGACATGACCAGAAGAAGAAAAACATCTGTTGTTGTAAAGCAAAAGAATCGTAATGACTAGGGATGAGCTTCGTGTTCGAGTCGAACGTACGTTCGACTCGAACATTGGCTGTTCGTCCGTTCGACGAAATCCGAACTCTTGGTCCGTTCGCGTCAAAATTCGTGTGGCGCGCGCGGACCACAATGCACTGCGGTGGCGCAGTGCATTGCTGGCTCATGATTGGCCAAGCATGCACTGTGACCCCGCATGCTTGGCCAATTGCAGCGCCAGCAGCGAGGAGAGCCATGATTGGCCACAGGCATCCTGCCTGTGGCCAATCATAGCTCAGGCTGTGTAGTGCACGCCCCACACTATATAAGGCCGCCTTTGAGGCGGCCTCGTGTAGTGTGTTGGCATCTGAAGCAGTGGGTGTTCTGTGTACCTTCAACACAGTTACACACCAATCGTTTTTGGCTGATTTCCTATCTTGCTCTTGTGTAGTGGTTATTGTCTGTGCCCTGACCGCAGTATACACCACTACACTATATTCACCTCACCTATATAGCTAGCTAGTGATCTATCTTTAACCACTTAACAACCGCCCATTGCCGATTAACGGCTTCAGGGCGGTTGTTTAACTCTGAGAGGCCGTTAATTAACGGCCTCCCAGAATTCTGCTCTCGCCGCGCCCCCTGGGGCGCGCACTCGAGAGCATCCGTGACCGCCGGGTCCACAGGACCCGGCGCATCACGGATCATGGTAAACGGCCGCTCGTCGCGGCCGTTTACCACGTGATCGCTCCGTCAAATGACGGAGTGATCACTTGTAAACAAACCGGCGTCATGTTATGACGCCGGTTCCTCCCTCCCCTCTCTGTACCGATCGGTACAGTGGAGGGGAAAGAGATCGGTGTCAGCAGCGATGTGGGCTGCATCTGCAGTGCCCACATCGCTGCTCACCGAATTTAACCCCTCAATTCCCTGCCAATACTCTGCAATACCAGTGCATACTCTGCAGTACCCTGCCATTACTCTGCAGTACCCCACATTACTCTGCAGTACCCTGCCATTACTCTGCAGTACCCTGCCATTACTCTGCAGTACCCCCCATTACTCTGCAGTAACCCCCATTCCTCTGCAGTACCCTGCCATTACTCTGCAGTACCCCCCATTACTCTGCAGTAACCCCCATTACTCTGCAGTACCCTGCCATTACTCTGCAGTACCCCCCAATACTCTGCAGTACCCGCCATTACTCTGCAGTACCCCGCTATTACTCTGCAGTGCAGTACCCTGCCATTACTCTGCAGTAACCCCCATTACTCTGCAGTACCCTGCCATTACTCTGTAGTACTCCCCAATACTCTGCAGTACCCTGCTATTACTCTGTAGTACCCCGCCAATACTCTGCAATACCCTGCCATAAATTGCCATACCCAGCCATACTCGGAGATACCCAACCATACTCGGTGATACCCTGAAATACCCAGCCATAGACGCCCCCCACCCCTCACCGCCCTCCGGTGCTTCTACCAACTCGCCAGTACGATCAAAGCCAGAATCTTTTTTTTATTTTTTATTTCAGGCTTCCCAGCCTAGAGGTGAGATGTGGGGTCATATTGACCCCCAGATTTCACTGTAAAGAGGACCTGTCACCCCATATTCCTATTACAAGGGATGTTTACATTCCTTGTAATAGGAATAAAAGTGATCAAAAATATATTTTTGGGGAAAAAAATGTCAAACTAAAATAAATAAAGTAAAATGAACAATAAAAAAAAAAAAAAAAAATTAAAGCGCCCATGTCCCCATGTGCTCGCATGCAGAAGCGAACACATGTGTAAGCCCCGCCCACATATGAAAACGGTGTTCAAACCACACATGTGAGGTATCGCCGAGAACGTTAGAGCGAGAGCAATAATTCTAGTCCTAGACCTCCTCTGCAACTCAAAACATGTAACCAGTAAAAAAAAAAAATTATGAAGAAAAAATTACTAATCTGCTAAATTTTATAACAGAAACAAAGAAAAATTCATTTTTTCGCAGAATTTCCGGTCTTTTTTCTTTTATAGCACAAAAAATAAAAAACTGAGAGGTGATTAAATACCACCAAAAGAAAGCTCTATTTGTGTGAAAAAAAGGACAAACATTTCATATAGGTCCAGTGTTGCATGACTGAGTAATTGTCATTCAAAATGTGAGAGCACCAAAAGCTGAAAATTGGTCTGGTTATTAAGGGTGTTTAAGTGCCCAGTAGTCAAGTGGTTAATAATAGAGCTTGCAGTCAGTAGTGTTAGGAGATAGTGCGTGCTGTCTGCGTGCTCTGTACCCAGTACATACCGCTATAATATAGGGCAGGCCCCTACTTTCAAACATCCAACTTACAAACATCTCCTACTTGCAAACGCAAGGAGACAGCAGCAAGTGAGATGAAAAAAGATGGACGACAAAACAAATTATACAGGGGTGATAACCCTTCCCTATGTTTTCTAAAAAGCTTAAAAATAGTTTTTTTGACTGGAGCTACACTTTAAAAATGTACCAGTTGAAAATTACAAACAGATTCAACTTAACACAACAAACCTACACAGTCCCTGTCTTGTTTGCACCGCCTGTATACTGCTGTTCTGAGTATATAGGGCCTGGGGGCCACACGCATTTCCTTTTTTTAATATGGGTACAGGGTTCCCCTTAATATGCGTACAAGACCCAAATAGGCTGGTAATGGGCAGGGAGGGCTACCCATGCCATTTTTCTCAATGATTTTCAACCATATTGCAGGAACCAAATATAACATTAAAACCGCAAGCAGTTTTAAATGGTGTTATTTCCGTTTAATGTCATTTGGTGCAGGGACTGTTCTAAACATGGGAAACACGTGGCACTTCACAGGCATACTACAGACACCCCCCAGGCACCATATTTAAAGGAATATTTCACTTTTTTTTTTCACTTTAATCGTCATTAAAATCAGTGCTCCCGCCAAAACGGCCGTTTTTAAAACTTTTTTTTGCATTGACCCATGTCCCCTGAGGCAGGAGGCAGGTCCCCAAACCCTTTTTAGGACAGTATCTTGCATATTAGCCGTTAAAATTAGCACTTTCCATTTCGAACATTCGAGTCCCATAGACTTCAATGGGGTTCTGACGTTCGTACCGAACGCGGGGGTCGTTCGCAAGTTCTGGTGCGAACCGAACCGGGGGGTGTTCGGCTCATCCCTAGTAATGACATTAATAGATAAGACAACCTTAAAATACAGGTCAGACTGTTATGTAACTGTAGACTTTATTGATTGCAGATCTAAAGTCTACACGTAACTACACACAGTCCCAAAGGGACCACCGACATGGGTAAAAGTGCAACAGACTCTGTGAAAAATCTGATTCTGTGAAGATGAAGGAAACCATGGACCCCCTTTAATTCTTTGTGAACAGCAGCCAAGGCAATTCTCTACCTTCCAGAAGCACCTTGGGAGATGAACATCCAGAAGAAAGGAGTTAGAATGTTGCCAGCGATGAAGAGTAACGCGGCATAAGTTAATTTTTTAAGAAAAATCATAACTGTTTACAATGCATCGAGGGCTGGCTTTACCATTAGGCACAGCAAATTTGAGCGCATAGGCACCACAGGCAAAATGTAAAATTTTCCTGAATAGTTCATGGGTACAATGTTCAATTCATGGGTACAATTTCTTATCAGTAGGAAGGGATCTCATATAAGTTAATTTACACATTATCAAAATATTCTAATGCCGCATACACACGATCGGAATTCTCGTCAAAAAAATCTTGGATGTTTTTTCAGACGGAATTGCGCTCAAGTTTGACTTGCATACACACGGTCATACAAAAGTTTGCTGAACTTTCGACCAGCAAGAATGTGGTGACATACAACACTACGACGAGCCGAGAAAATGAAGCTCAATGCTTCCGAGCATGCGTCTAATTGTTTCCGAGCATGTGTAGGAATTTTGCGTGTCAGAATTGCTACAGACGATCGGAATTTCGGCTCAAAACTTTTTCCGTCTGAAAAATTGAGAACATGCTCTCAAACTTTTGCTGGCTGAATTTCCAATCGTGTGTACGTGGTATAAGGCAAGTTACCACCAGGTCAAGCATTGTAAAGGTCCTATTATCCTAAAGGTCCTATTGGGGGGGCTGCTGTCCCCTCCGGGGGCGAAGACAGTGATTATACGGTGATATAATCGTAACAGAATCCGGCAAGCTGGTTGTACCCAAATTGATCAATCCATTAACTAGATACATTCAGCTAGCCCATTAATGGTTTCAATATCTGCAGGTGATTCAAACCGAGTATGGCCGGCCTTAGGGATTTGAAAACCTGGGATTTATAATATGGGTTCATGTACTCTGGCTTAAAGTGGCGTTCCGGCCAAAATATGACTTTTAAGATAAAAATACTTCTAGAATACTAATACCTCATGCAATGTAACAAAGGTATGCTGTAATCTATGCCCAGTTTTCTATCTGTGCAGCATTGTTTCTTACTTTGTGAAGTTTCTGCACAGCGCGGCCATCTCCAGTGTGGACATCTAAAGCCACAGTGACCTCCTTCCTGGATTCCGTGCATGCTTGCTACCCAGCATGCACCTGCTAATCTCACACATGTGCAGTGCGGTGTAATTTTGGTCAGCTTGGCATGGCACAGCCATGCCAAGCTGACCAGGATTTTCCATAGGTGCCAATGTTAAATGTTACTGGAGCCGTGCAATGCCAAGCTGGCCAAGATCTCCCAGGAGCCAATGCTAAACCGGAAATGATGCACGGCACCGTGTCCCCCTAGAGGAGGAAGTGAAATTAGATATAGGCATAAATCTGGTAAAATGAACAGAAAAAAATAAAAATAAATTGCCAATTCATTTTAAGGATGCACATTAGTGCTGCATAGTGAAGAGTGAAAAATATGGGTGGAACTCTGCTTTAAAGGTTTTGTCTGTAGAAGCAGATAATGTTATCCTATGTGTTGATGCACATTAGAATGAATACAGGCCTATTTTAAACTCAGCATTTAATGGGGGAAAAAAACCCTTCTGGTTTGCATTTTTGATTGGAGCTTTCTGTCAGAAAAAACGCAAAACTCTCCTAAACTCACCTAAACTGTGTACAAAAACGCTCTATATGAGTATTTTTTTTTTTTCGGCCAAGGAAACAGGCATTTTTTTTTTTAAGCCCAGTGTGCATAGAGCCTAAATGAATTTAGCCAGCTGACTTCATCTTTTATTTTTATTTTTTGTTAAAATTCAATTGGATTTTATATCTGAAGAAAACACATGTAAGAGTTCTTTGGGTTATTTTTGCAAAGAATTGTAACAAAGTAAATTGTGTGTGAGCACAAAGCATATGTTATTTTTTTTATGTTTAGAAACAGAATTAATGAAGGATCTTAGCATACTGTTAAAGGTCATCACTGAATTAGAAAACAGTAAATATCATACCACAGGAGTCTTCCATGAGGGATTTAGTTTAATTACTCTCTTATTAACAATTAAGAAACAGATTATGACAGGAAAGAATAACATAATCTACTCGCCTCTCAAACCCTAGATGCTCAGGGAAAAAAAAATGTCTGTAGTATTCTAATGCAGTTTATAAAAGAAAACCAATAATCAAATGCATTTATCTGAGCAACAAAACGTACAGATGTATAAAAACAAAAACCCTCCACCAACAACCCCCCCCCCCCCCCGTAGATATCTTCTTTGGGGGCTTCCCCCTCATAAGTATCTTCTTTGGCTGGCCATGTGACATCCTAGGGTGCAGCAGAGATTGTGATGGAAATTAGTGATTTTTTTCATCAGGAAGGTGAGGGAACGGAGTTCGGACACCTCCAGCACTGAATGTGGCAAGGGATGCTAGAGGATCTATTGATATTGAATTTCAGGCGGACTGAAACCCAGACATATTATTCAGACTGGGCTGTGGCTTCCCAAGTAACCAAGATAGTCAACCACAAATCTGTTGCTGTCTGGGAGCTGCGGACAGCTGTCTGGGGGCAGTGCGATGATGTCAGCCAGAGCAATTTGGCCACATCCACTGTTCACTGCAGTATGCTATGGGGACCACATTACTACTCTCCTTGGGGGCACCCAAAGGTGTCCCAGGCCAAACTGAAATGTCCGGGTTTGGCTTGAAGAAAAGGTGGCAACCAGTGGCGGCTGGTGAAGTTTTAGGATGGGGGGAGCAAGACCCTGCCCCTCTACATTTGACCCCTCCCATTTTTCATAAGCCACACCCCTTATAGAATCCACATCATATATGAGGCTGCACATTATACACAGGGCTCTGCACATCATATACCAGGCTGCACATTATACACAGGGCTCTGCACATCATATACCAGGCTGCACATTATACACAGGGCTCTGCACATCATATATCAGGCTGCACATTATACACAGGGCTCTGCACATCATATACCAGGCTGCACATTATACACAGGGCTCTGCACATCATATATCAGGCTGCACATTATACACAGGGCTCTGCGCATCATATACAAGGCTGCACATTATACACAGGGCTCTGCACATCATATACCAGGCTGCACATTATACACAGGGCTCTGCACATCATATATCAGGCTGCACATTATACACAGGGCTCTGCGCATCATATACAAGGCTGCACATTATACACAGGGCTCTGCACATCATATACCAGGCTGCACATTATACACAGGGCTCTGCACATCATATACCAGGCTGCACATTATACACTCTTGCTGTCATCTCTCTTTTTTTGAGTGCTGCCCCGTCCAACCACCCACAAAAAAGGAATGAATTTGATAAGTGGTTGTGTGCTACCATCCAACCTCCAAAAAAAAAAAGATGAATTTGATAAGGGGGGCTGCCCTCCAACCTCCATATAAAATTAATGAATTTGTATGCTGCAGTCCAACCGAGGGGTTTATGGGTAATACCTCTGCATACATTTTAACTTTCCTTTTTTTAAACTCACCTTTTGAAAAAGTCTTCAGTCTTCATGTTTTAGTAATAAAAGCAGATTAGTGAAAAAGTTAATCTAGTTGAGAAGCGGGGAGGGGTGGGGGGGTTCTGCCATCTGCAGAACGGATAACATTTATGAGGTTTATAAGCGAGGGGTCTGTCACAATCTGTGCCGTCGAGCATCACCTGTGTGAGCTTCCACCGCTGGACTGAGCAGACGTCGGTAGCTTATGCAGTGCACTCGCCTGGCCAGTCCATCGCAAATGGGCAAATGAAGCACCTTGTCTGAAATCTCATGATTGCATCGACATGGTGCTTCCCATATTGCACTGCGTCCGGTGCCGGGACACAGTGCACATAAGGACCTTTAAAAAATATATATTATTTAAAGGGACATGTTAATAATAATTTTATTTATGTTTTTACTTTTTTTTTGACTGCCTGGGCATGCCCCCCCCCCCCCCTATGGACAGGCCGCCACTGGTGGCAACCCTACCCCTCACACATACATACATACATACAATTAAGCTCCTCTTATTCACACACACATTCAATTTACCCCCCTCCATACACATACATAAAATGCAGTCTCTTCCACTCACACATACAATGAAGCCCCTCTCTCCAGATAAGCCCACCTTCCCTCACTCATACAAATAATGGAGCCCCCTCCCAAACAGAAAATGTAACCAACACTGTTTCCTGCCAGCTGAGATTTCACAGCTGTGAACGGCACAGTGAAGGCAAAGTATGCAAAGCATTCTCTGATTGGATGAGGGGGAAAGGTGAAGCATTGCATGAGGTGGAGAGCATGATGCCAATCAGAGAACGCCTTGCACTCCTTGAAAAAATGAAAAGCATTCTCTGAATGCCGAGTGGGCGACCGCCTGTATTCAGCAAGGTATGCCAATTGGCATGGAACCTGGAAGCAAGTGGAGATCATTGGAATAGCAGTGTCTACTACGGTGATTTCCAGCTTCTAGAGGGATCCCATAGATACACTATATTACCAAATCAATTGGGACACCTTCCTTTTCATGCACATGAACTATAATGGCATCCCAGTCTTAGTCCGTAGGGTTCAATACTGAGTTGGCCCAAACTTTGCAGCTATAACAGCTTCAACTCTTCTGAGAAGGCTGTCCACAAGGTTTAGGAATGTGTATATGGGAATATTTGACCCTTCTTCCAGAAGCGCATATATGAGGTCAAGCACTGATGGTGGATGATAAGGTCTGGCTCGCAGTCTCCACTCTAATTCATCCCAAAGGTGTTCTATTGGGTTAAGGTCAGGACTCTGTGTAGGCCAATCAGGTTCCTGCACCCCAAACTCGCTTATTCGTGTCTTTATGGATCTTACTTTGTGCACTGGTCCAAATCATTTGGAGGAGGAGGGGGGGGGGGATTATGATGTGGGGTTGTCTTTCAGGGGTTGGGCTTGGCCCCTCAGTTCCAGTGAAGGGAACTCTTAAAGCATAAAAACAGAGAACAAGCAGCGCCAACCTGAGTGCAGTAGTTTAGCACATGCTTTTAATTGTAGTAGAAAATGCACTCACTCTATGTAACATGTAAGCAGGCACATCATAAGACATCAAAGAATGCCTGATGAAGGAGCACGCATGTTCCGAATGCGTGCATGCCACTAGCATCATCCTACCGCGACCTGGGACTCTGTGGATTGACGATCTCCCCTGCACCCTGCTTACTTTGATCTGGGACACTGGAAGCCACCGGTGCCGCCAGACAAGAGTACACAGCCTGAGAGGATCATCTTCTGTGAAGCCCCGCTGTCCATCCTGCTGTCCATTTGGATTTCTCTTATGATGTGCCTGCTTACATATTACACAGAGTGAGTGCATTTTATACCACAATTCAAAGCATGTGTTAAACCACTGCACTCAGGTTGGCGCTGCTTGTTCTCTGTTTTTATATTTCTCCTAAAGGTGTTTCTACCCTTCAGCGTGCTGCCTCCTGTCTGTGCCAGTTACATTTCCCTGTGGTTATACACCCAGGCTACAGATTTCATTTTTTCCCATCATTTGAACTCACATTAGGAGTCATTCATTTATTGAATAACTTTCCACTGACTTACTGTTGTCATATTGTTTTAATTGTGTCCCACTCCTGGACAATTTGAACCCCTTCCCCTTCATCCCACATATAATACAGACTTGCTCATATTTGATATCTCTAGAGCAACACAATACTGGTTTACTGTCTGCATATGAACTCTTAAAGCAGTTGTAAATCACAGATGTTCCAAAAAAAAAAAAAAAACCTGCAAGGCAATGGCATAATGTGCTAGTGTGCATCGCATTCTAGCACATTATGAAATACTCACCTTAGTAATAAGCCCTCCAGCACTGCAAAGTCATCGATGAGAGGGCTGACATGTTCCCCCATCTGTCTTTCAGGTTTACAAGCTCCATCCATTGATTGGCCTGAAGCCAAGGTGATATCACTCCCGCATGTGCGTACGGAAGTCGCAGCTTTCCGGCACAGGCACTGAAGGTGTGGCACTGTAAGCCGGATGATGTCATGGGCTGCATGCACTCTGAATACCTCCTACACTGTGCAAGTTTAGGAGATATTCACAGTATCTACAGGTAAGCCTTATTATAGGCTCACCTGTAGGTACAAGTGGTAGTACAGAATTTACTACCCCTTTAAGGCATCAGCATACCAAGCCATTTTGGACAATTTCATGCTTCCAATTTTGTGGGAACATTTTGGGGGTGGCCTCTTCCTGTTCCAACATGACTGCGTATCAGTGCACAAAGCAAGGTCCATAAAGACATGGATGAGTGAGTTTGGGGTGGAGGAACTTGACTGGCTACTTTTGGTAATATAGTGTATGATATAAGGTGGTTCAAGGTGGACCAATGTAACTATGTTTAAAACACTTATACCTGGAATTCTTCTTTAAATGAACATTATACAGACATGGTCCACTCTTTTTGCTGTCAGGAAACCCGCACTGAGAAATGCTATAAGGTTATCAGTGAAGTACATGTAGACAGGAGATGGATACAGGAGACCAACAGCACTGCCACACAACAAAGCATGAACAAGGTGAGACTTTTTTTTATTAACCGCTTCCCGACCACTTCACGCCGATATACGTTGGCAGAAGGGCAAGTACAGGCAGAATCACGTACCTGTACGGTCCCTTTAAGAGGCGGCGGGGTGCGGGTGCGTCCGCGGGAAACTCCATGAGTCGGGTCGCAGGTCCCGCGGACTCGATCGCTGATGGGATACCCACGATTGTCTCACGGAGAGGAAGAACGGGGAGATGCTAAAGTAAACAAGCATCTCCCTGTTCTGCCTAGCAATAGTGACACTGATGTCTGCTCCCTGTGATTGGAGCACAGATCGGTGATGTGTAAAACACAGCCACGCCCCCCACGGTTAGCAACACGCCCCTAGGACACACTTAACCTCTACACTGCCACCTAGTGGTTAACCCCTTCACTGCCAGTGTCATTTACACAGGAATTGGTGCATTTGTATAGCACTGATTGCTGTAAAAATGACAATGGTCCCACAAATGTGTCAAAATTGTCCGATGTGTCTGCCATAATGTCGCAGTCACGATAAAAATCAATGATCGCTGCCATTTAAAAAAATATATATTAATAAAAATGCCATAAAACTATCCCCTATTTTGTAAACGCTATAACTTTTGCGCGAAAGCAATCAATAATCGCTTATTGCAATTTTTTTTACCAAAAATATGTAGAGGAATACGTATCGGCCTAAACTGAGAAAAAAAATGATATATTTTGGGGGATATTTATTATAGCAAAAAGTTTAAAAAAATTCATTTTTTTCCAAATTGTCACTCTTTTTTTTGTTTATAGCGCAAAAAATAAAAACCGCAGTGGTGATCAAATACCACCAAAAGAAAGTTCTATTTCTAGGAAAAAAAGGACGTCAATTTTGTTTGGGAGCCACATCGCACGACCGCGCAATTGTCAGTTAAAGCGACGCAGTGCCGAATCGCAAAAAGTGCTCTGGTCAGGAAGGGGGTAAATTCTTCCGGGGCTGAAGTGGTTAAAAAAAAAAACACCAGAACAAAAAACAACAACAAAAAACAGATGACAGTTGTTCATGATACACAGTGCATTAGCATTAGCATACTACATGTCATACATTTAAGGTGCACTTAAAAAAAAAAAAATAATAATAATAAAAAAGCATGTTATATGCAGCACTTGTCTACGAGCGCTGGAACCAATGAAGACGCAGCACGGCTGTAATAGACATCTGAAATATGGAGAATTTATTCCAGAAGAACTTTCTATTTCCAGTCTAGCACAGATGAGACGAGAAAAATAGGAGTGACTCGTCTAAAATTTTCAGGCTTGTTTTATAAACCCATGCCAAGCTCCTTCCTAGAAAAGAAACGGAGACAAATGAACCAAAGATGACTTCCCCTAAAACGGGAGTAAACAAAAGTCTGGATTCATCATAAAGGAGTCAGCTATCTCTTTGTTGGAAGCAGTACAATAAATCTGTTGATGCAAATGGTTAACGTACCACGAGTACTTAAATCTAATCATCTGTACCAGCACGCTAACTATATTTTAAAGAAGATGCCCTTGTTCTCATAAAATACGGAGCTCCTGATTCTAATTTCACCTCTTTGGTTGATGGCATGCAGATATTCCAATCATCTCATTATCTAATTTAGAGGATTTTGACTGATATTTAGGACACGGCTACGGTGAGCAATCATTGTAACCATTTTGCATCCAAAATGTAGAAACTAGAACTAATATAAATCTGAATACAAGGCAACTATAAAAGACACAATTGAATGCAGTTCTTATTACAGTTTCAAATATATTTTTCATGCAGTGTAATTATAGTGTTATTACTTGAATTTAACTTGGTATCAGATCCTTGCAGCCCCTGTATAGTACAGCTCACATAGGGAGAAAGGGAGAAGGAGCAGCACAAAGATCCACTCAGTTGTGCTGCAGTACTCACAAGAAGCACTCTGATAGGTGGAAAGTGCAAAGTGATGGTGAGATGAGCCCGTCCATTTGCTGTTTCTCTTTTTACTGTCCTGCTGTCATAGGTGTAGGTAGCACCCTCTACTTTAGGTACTTTGGCATTGGGCTCTAGCTATGTCCCACAATATAGAGTATTTATAGTACACCCAATATATATATATATATATATATATTTTTTTTTTTTTTTTTTTTTTTTTTTAGACATGAAGCCCACTCATACCACTACCTGGATTTCTGCCTTTCATTTGGGGATGATGTTTTGTGCACCCGGTTCCTCTCCTGCCGGCTCCTTCCACAGCTCCCAGTACAGACAATTAGGAAAGCCTCTGATTCCTCGCCCCCCATTTTACGGACTCATCATGATGTAAGTACTCAGGTCTACTCATGTTTTGTTGTCTTTTATAGAGTTGCATGCATCTGCCCCTGAAGAGTGGTATTATCCACGAAACGCGTCAACCTTTTAGAATGCATTCTCATGCCTGCTGATAGGAACCTACTTAGACTCATTATCTACAACCAAATGATTATTCACTTACCAACCAGGCCAATACTGACATTTCTCTCCTACATGTAAAAATCATAATTTTTTTGCTAGAAAATGACATAAAAAATTATATAGAACCCCCAAGCATTATAGATTTTTTTAGGGGTTTTTCGGGCATTGCAACTTTTTATCTCGCACAGTATTTGTGCAGCAATTTTTCAAATGCTTTTTTTTTGGGGAAAAAACTGTTTTGTGCTTTAAAAAAAGAAAAACAATAAAGTTAGCACCTTTTTTTGCATAATATGAAAGATGAAGTTACGCTGAGTAAATAGATACCTAACATGTCACGCTTCAAAATTGCACACGCTAGTGGAATGGCACCAAACTTTGGTACTTTATAAATCCCCATATGCGACACTTTAAAATTATTTACTGGTTACATGTTTTCAGTTACAGAGGAGGTCTAGGGCTAGAATTATTTCTCTTGCTCTAACATTTGCAGCAATATCTCACATGTGTGGTTTGAACACCGTTTTGATATGTAGGGGGACTTACGTATGCGTTCGCTTCTGCGTGCGAGCACATGGGGACAAGGGCGCTTTAAAAAAAAAAAAAATTTTTTCTTTCAAAGTTTTTATTATATTTTCAAAGAAATACAAACATTTATAGGCTTGAACTGTAAAAGTCAATACAAACATGTAATTTGACGTTACATCATTAGACAGAGGACAATTGCAATCAAGAAACATTTAAATATATGGGCTTTAGACCCTACTTTGGCTTACTACAGCAGCTTAGTTAAGCCCCCTGCCACCGGGAGGGCCCCCGAAGGGGACCGGAGGACAGCCGGGGCACCCCTTTTGGGGAACTTGCTGAGAATAATTTTTTTTATTGTTAATTTTACTTTACATTTTTTAGTTTGACACTTAAAAAAAAAATTATCACTTCTATTCCTATTACAAATAAAAAAATTAAAATAAAACGATCTCGGCTTCCCAGTCGAGGCAGCGCCATTCATTTGAATGCAGAGGCCGGGCATGATGTCATAGCATAGCGCCCGGCCTCCGAACGATCATAGAGACTCCGGCGACCATCTGGTCTGCCGGAAATCTCTATGGTGAACATCCAGGGCCGGCGGATCTGTTCTCCGACTCATTGATCACAGTGGTAAGCCGGTAGAAGCACCGGAGGGCGGCGGGAGGGAGGGGGATGTCCCCTCCTGCAAGAAAGAACAATCGGCTGACCATCCGCTATAATCATTCTCATGGTGTAGGGAATCGCCACCAGAAAAAGCTGATATCTGAATGATGCCTGTAGCTGCAGCACACACAGCCAAAATGTTGTCCGGTTTCTATTGAACCATTCAAAGCCACCTGACATTCGGACCATATGTAATAGGTTTAAGGTTTTCAATTAGAAATTGCAAGGAAAAGGGGAAGGGGGAGGAGAGAAAAACCTTCACACAAAAGACCTCAAGGAAAAGTGTTGGTTCTATTGGACTTTTTAGGCAAAAAATAAAATAAAAAAAAGATATATTCAAAAATATTTATTTATAAAACAAAAACTAAAAATTAAAAGAAAGGAAAAGGGAAAATATAAAAAAACATATCAAGCACTGCTTTGTATCCTGTCTATGTTAATACAGTCTAGACAATATCCATATTCATTTCCATATATACCCAAGGGGTGACATGTTATACATTAATATTCTAAGATAAAGCAGGAAATACACTAGACAGGGTATCAGATACAGAACTAGATCTCAGATATGTTCTGGCGCTCTACATGTTTTGCGTTTTTGAGCAACGCTTCCTCAGGAGCTTTAACAATTTTCTAAAATACAGAAAATATATCAATCAGATCAAAATCATAAAATATTTCACATATATTTATACAATCTATTGGTGAATTAAACAAAAAGCAATAAAAATTATAAGTGCAATAAAAAAAAGGGGGGGAGGGGGGAGGGAAGGGGGGTATGGATGGGGAGTGTGTGTTGTGAGGACTCTCATGATTTGAAGCAATATGGGAACGGATGTGACATTTGATTTTCGTGCATAAAGTGTCAATATTTTAATGGATTTACTTACGTTTCTTCATGGGTGCACCCCAAGAGAAATGCGCAGAAGGGAGAGGAGAAATGAGAGGAAAGTATTTTTCCAAGTAGATAAAAAACGGTTTTCACTTCGGCACCACACTTTGATCTATATATGAGCCTGTGGTTAGCCTAAAGGCTTCAGGTACTTTGTAGTGTGAGGCAGCCGAAAAAACAGGAGGGGGTTATATTGCCCCGTATTCTGCATGAACAAAATCAAATAAAATATTTTGTAGGGTGTTTGTAAAAGTTAGAAAAATAAATATATCTTAAATTGATATAGGGGACAGATATGTGTTAGTAAAGGATCTAATGTGTTAAAAATAAATAAAGCAGTGTGAAAGTGATTACAAACAGCTTATTCAGCAGATTATCCATCATTTAAATTGGACTTTTTATATTCAGTAACGAATATATTTAAATAGTGCCTATTATAAAGTGTACAAGGCAAGGTTAATAATTGAAAAAGAAAAAGGGGAATAGTGCACAATATAAATGTGCTCGACATGTCGACACGTGTTGATAGCAGCATAATCAGAAACCAAAACAAAAAGTTAGTGTGTTGTTGTATCACCTTTTAAGTTTAAAAAGCCAATTCCTGTAATGTCTTCAAGCAGGTGAATTGAAGGCGGTCTCTCCCAGATAGTCCAAGGTAAGGAGGGGAACCTTGTAGCCCCTATAGTGTTTTGCCTGGTCAAGAGGTAGGACCGCTGTGCATGGACGCCGGCCCCATGCGTCCGACTTATGCACAGCCGTCCCAGTAGTGACGTCACTCCGCAATCAGCGGAAATGACATTCACTAGCCCGACCACGCCCCCTTGGGTGGCCCCGATCAGGCAAAACGCAGCAGAGAGGAAGTGCAGAGTTCTCGCAGTCGGCGCGAATGCTGGAAGGGGGCGGATCAATTGTCCCGCCCTTCAACCAAACAACCACGCCGAACAGGAAGGGGACCAAAGTGTGGTGCCGAAGTGAAAACCGTTTTTTATCTACTTGGAAAAATACTCTCCTCTCATTTCTCCTCTCCCTTCTGCACGTTTCTCTTGGGGTGCACCCATGAAGAAACATAAGTAAATCTATTAAAATATTGACACTTTATGCACGAAAATCAAATGTCACATCCGTTCCCATATTGCTTCAAATCATGAGAGTCCTCACAACACACACTCCCCATCCATACCCCCTTCCCCCCCCTTTTTTTTTTTTTTATTACACTTATAATTTTTATTGCTTTTTGTTTAATTCACCAATAGATTGTATAAATATATGTGAAATATTTTATGATTTTGATCTGATTGATATATTTTCTGTATTTTAGAAAATTGTTAAAGCTCCTGAGGAAGCGTTGCTCAAAAATGCAAAACATGTAGAGCGCCAGAACATATCTGAGATCTAGTTCTGTATCTGATACCCTGTCTAGTGTATTTACTGCTTTTTCTTAGAATATTAATGTATAACATGTCACCCCTTGGGTATATATGGAAATGAATATGGATATTGTCTAGACTGTATTAACATAGACAGGATACAAAGCAGTGCTTGATATGTTTTTTTATATTTTCCCTTTTCCTTTCTTTTAATTTTTAGTTTTTGTTTTATATATAAATATTTTTGAATATATCTTTTTTTTTTTTTTTTATGCCTAAAAAGTCCAATAGAACCAACACTTTTCCTTGAGGTCTTTTGTGTGAAGGTTTTTCTCTCCTCCCCCTTCCCCTTTTCCTTGCAATTTCTAATTGAAGCTATGATGAGGACGTGGCAATTGTTTTTTGACCTTTGAGTGTATCCACAGAAACCACCCTGTGATAGATACACATTGTTATTTAGGTTTAAGGTTTTGCCATGCAGAACAATCTGAATGTACAATCTCCATAAAATCAACTTCAGATTTACCAAAGCCTGGTAATTTAGACCGGCGGGGGGGGGGGGGGGGGGCACTCCAGGTTCTGGGGGCTCCTCACACAGAGTTGTTTTACAATCTCAATGACAGTCACACATTTTTAATGTGCATGACACAATGGGGGTTATTTTACTAAAATGAAACAGTGTAAAATTTTGTGCTACTCTGCATAGAAGCCAATCAAGTTTTATTGCAAAAGCATAATGGAACTATAGAAAGGGGTGAATACTGCGCTCCTGGCAAAAAATAGATCCTAAGCTAAAAAGCAGCAACTAATATATGAAATACACACATACATAATTAAGAAAGGAAAAATAAATAGTTGTGCTAACAATGAAACCACCAGTGATCAACCAGTGCAAAAAAATTGAATATATGTACATGAATGTGACAAAAATGAATAACACTAAATTAATAAAGATATTCAAAGCATATAGTGACAAAATGTAAGTGAACGTGCAAATCGGAAAAGATCACAAAAAGCAAATTAATCAAAATCTTAATAATAACATCCAAGTAATCTCTTATTAGTGGTATGAACGGCTTTAGAAACTAATATGGGTGATATAAGTGCAGTCTTCCTTCACCAATAAGTGCTGAACACCGTAAGGATTTCACGCTTACCAGAAGGCAAGCGACAAAAGCCAGGGCCTTTATCCAGGGAGGTCTGGGGTAAGCAAATAGAGCCTCAGACACAGGAACACACTGCAGACAGTAAACCAATTATAGGATATTCCAAGGACTCGCGAATATGCATCAGGTGTCACCCAGAAACAAAGCAGAGAGAACTTCCCATAGTATAATACTGATAGGTATATTTAATATAGAAAATTAAAAGTTATACTTACAAAAAATCAGAGTAAAAAAGCATAGCATAGATGGCCGGCCAGCATGCGAATGCCCCTTCGCTCACAGGATCTCAACGCGATGACGTCAGCACTTCCTGTCCACCCGACGTGTTTTTCCTCATAAATAAGATTGAAGTTATCTGGGGCACGGAATAATTGAACTTGTTGAAGTTAAAAGCCGATTGGCTACTATGCACAGCTGCACCAGATTCTGAGTGATCCAGTTTTAGCAAATCTACCCCAATGTAACACGCATGCAGTCATAATGCTCTATGTGTGGTTCGCTTGAGATGTCAAAATTAATTTTTAAAAACAATACAATATACCAGTTCAGAGTAAAATCTTTTACAGATGATGGCCAGCAATACATTTAATAAAACAAAATCATGTTTTATTATTAATTTTATATTTCGTTTTTTTTAAAATGATGTTATATACATTTTTAGATTGTTTTTGTATAGCGGGGGGGGGGGGCTTCTGTCAGGGGGCCGGGCCCCTTTTGCCCTCTTATAAATCCAGCACTGCCTGGTATAGAATATGGTGGCAAGCCAGCTAAATCCCAGTGGCCTAAAGTGTATATAAATGGTGAACGTCTATTTGCTCCCTTTGTCTATTAAATATACCATTTAAAGTGTTTTGTTAAAGCTGTTTAGTGCAAAAAAATACATGCTGATCCCATCAGAAATCCAATAGACTATGGCTGCACTAATATTCCTACCTGTGTTATCAGCTCTGTCCATTTTTCCTATGTGGACTACAGAGCACCTCCTCTATATCAGAAAAATAAGAAAGGCGTGTACTGTTTATTAAAAAGAGCGAGAAGATTGCTCCATTGCTACAGCACATTGAGAATGGCCACACTAGAATAAGTGTGTTACTGGCAGGATCACTAGGCAAAGATAAAAGGTAAAAAACGGATTTAATGAAAACGAATGCAGACATTACATCTAAGGAATGGTGATCTGCAATATGCTTATTTTAACCACTTGACCCCCGGAAGGTTTACCCACCTTTTCCTAACCAGGCCATTTTTTGCGATACAGGACAGCATTATTTTAACTGACAATTGCGTGTTCATGAAAAGCTGTACCCAAATAACATTGATATACTTTTTTTTCCCACAAACAGAGCTTTCTTTTGGTGGTATTTGATCCCTCTGAATTTTTGATTTTTTTTTTTGCGCTATAAACAAATAAAAACGTCAATTTTGAAAAAAAAATTAAAAATTATTTTCTGCTATAAAACATATCCAATAAAACATTTTTAGAAAATCTAATTTCTTCATCAAATTAGGCCAATGTGAATTCTGCTACATGTTTTTGGTAGAAAAAAATCCCAATAAACATATATTGGTTTGCACAAAAGTTATAGCATCTACAGACTATGGGATATAATTATTTATTTTTATTTTTTATGCGTAATGGTGATCAGCGACTTATAGCGGGATTGCGATAATGAGGCCAACAAATCGGAGACTAACTGACACTTTTTGGGGACCAGTGACACTAATACAGTGTAGCCTTATGAGTTTATGTGAAATCTCCATTAATACCTGTACAATATTGTAATTAGAAATATATTTCAGTTAGAGGGAAATATATATTTAAAGTATTGAGTGTTGTGTTGGCCAACTTCAAAGCTTGGCCTTTTGTTTTCCCTGATAACATCTCACCTGGGAAGTAAACAACAGCTTTCTTTGACTCATCCAATCAGGCTGTTTCCAATATACTTTTACTTGGTACATTTACCAATTAGGGAGAATTATATTAGCCACCCTACAGAAAGTAGGGGGGGGGGGGGATATAATGCTTTGTGAGCAAGCCAACTCACTCTGGTGTGGGAACACACGGCAGTCACCATGGGCTGACCTGAAGTTAACAGGTAATCTAAAGCCGCGTACACACGGGCGGATTGTATGGCCTACTTAGTCAGTCGAAACACATTTCAGCGGACAGTCCGCTCCTGTGTGGGCTTCAGCGGACTTTTTCAGCGTGTAGTCTGGCGTACTAAGTATTTCAGATTTTTCGAAATACTGTCCGTCATACTTTGGTTTCAGCGGACAATCCGCTCGTCAGTAGGCTAGTTCGACGGACTAAGAATGGCGAATGCTCAGAAAGGATTTACACGGCGAAAGGTTGCATTTCTGTGTATTCGACTTCCTATTTCTAGTCCCGTCGTACGTGCTGTACACGTCATCGCGCAAGCTTTTGACGGACTGTTTGTGCATCCGTGTGTGGTCAAGTCCGTTCATTCGAAAGTAGGACGGACTGTCCGTCGGATTGTATGACGGACTAAGTAGGCCATACAATCCGCCCGTGTGTACGCGGCTTAACTCTAAACTTGCACCTTATATTGTATTGTAAATATGATTCTGTGAGTAATTTGTAAATATCATGTAAGCCAGGGGACCTAAACTGTACATTGTGTTGTAAATACTGTCTGGTGTGTAATTTGTATATATTATGTAACCCTATAAATAAATGTGTATTGCGGATTGAACTACTACCTCTTTTGTACAAAATCTCTCAGATCTAGATATGTATATGTCCATACTACTACAATGATTGAGGTGTATGCACATAATCATAAATACTAGGCAACAAATGGCAACCATGAAGGGACAGGAAAAATTGGTGGTCTCTTTCAGCAATATCTCAAGGGGTTGCAATATCTACAAAAGGGTTTTTCATCTGAATGCTAAAAATTAACATTGGGTGCTCTATGTGCTCAATATAGAAATGGGCTATAAAAAATAGCTGTGTTGCACAGTGTATAGTCATTAGGAAGTCTACTGTTAGTACACTAAGGAACACATCACTTATGTAAAAAGCTAAATATAATATAGAATTTGTACATGAAGAGTCCAGATGCATTAGAAGGAGATGAAAAGAGCTGTTGCCCAATGTTTCTATGCATGAAGATTCAGTCTATTTAAAAATGTTTGAAATATGTTTCCTGCAGTGGATGAAGTGCATGTAACAAGAATTGAGATCACAGCACAAAAGATGGATAGGGAGGACAGACAGTCTTTAGAAAATGTGCTACTTGTAGCTAAAAATATTGGCAAACTATTCCCAGGAGTGTACATAACATTTCATGCAGAAAATGTCTTGCAACGATGTAAATTGCTGGGAGTTGCCAACTCCAGAGATCAGGTTAAAGTTTTACTATTAACGGTTAACTTAGACACATGGTCTTCCTTACCAGACCATGTTAAAGAAGGAAGAGCAGATTACAATGAAACTGTAGATGAACTGCTAAAAACATTATATCCCTTTGACCTAGGCTTAATAGCAGTGTTTAAAACAAAACAGGAAAATAATGAGAATCCACTTCTTTATGCAAACAGGCTATGGTCAGCTTACTATGTAGGCAAACGGAGAAATGTACACAGAGAGGACCCAGAGTACAAAACCCTCTTAATATCTAATGCCCATCCAAAATTTTAAATTCAATGTGGATTTTTTATAAATCCTCTTAAAGATTCATATCAATGTATCATGGATTGTATGCACAATTATTTTCATGTAGCCAGAAGGTCTAATTCTGTGAAATCAAAGATTTATCACCAGAGTACAAACAACAATACCTATTTAGCAAGTCACACTACAGGATAATTGGCCACCTTTTCAAACAGAAAGAGGCACCATTACAATTACAATGCCTCCAAAGATAAGGTCTATAGCAGTGATGGCGAACCTTGGCACCCCAGATGTTTTGGAACTACATTTTCCATGATGCTCATGCACTCTGCAGTGTAGTTGAGCATCATGGGAAATGTAGTTCCGAAACATCTGGAGTGCCAAGGTTTGCCATCACTGGTCTATAGGCATGGCTCCACAGTTACTAGTCAAAGGCAAATAGCCTCATGCTCCCCTTTGAATGTAAATACCATGGAAAGCGATCTCAGATTACAGCACAGGAGATCGGTTCTGAAAGAACTTAAGTTAATAACCACAATTACCTCTCTTGAAAATGAGATTGAACTACTGAAGTCACATATTTATTATTGGGAAAATACTAATAAAATAATGGAAACATCACGACATGTTCTTAAGGAAAAATATGAAGCATGCCATGCAGATGTGGTACAGTGTAATAAAGAACTGAAAAAAAAAAACAATCTTTTGATCAAATTGTTAAGACTCCACAGAAAACCGTCTATTCCATTCAAACAGAAAATACAGGAGGGAGGCCCAACCTATCTATATTATCTGCTAGGACTTCCCCCCACGGGGAACAAAACTTAAATATAAGCAATGTAGAAACAGCGAAAGAAATACCAGATCTAATGTGTCATTCAGATGTCTATGATCTGAGTCATTTATTTTCACCAGATCCAAGTGGGAATGTCAGTGAACATATACCAATGTAAATATGTAAATCTAACAATGTGGTAGTGTTTGCTTTCTTTGTGCCAAAGAAAGGGAAAAGGATAATAACTTTTGTCTAAGTTATATTTTCCAGGTGCAGGGAGCTCATGAAAAAGTATTTACATATTAAGCAGGTGTATCAATATAGAGGTATATACATAAATACATACACCTAAGGTAATTTAGGTATTCAAACGCGGTTATTAGTAATACAGGTGTTTATCTTACTCAAAGGATCAGAATTCTGCCATAAATATTCAAAGGTATAGGGCACAAGTATTGTCTAGTACAGAAACTTACTCTTGCTTCATTTTATTTTTTATTTTTTTTGTTTTTGGTTGCTGTTCTTGGTTGTTTTTTTATTTTTTTTCTTTCTCCCGTTTGCAGAAACGCCTAACAAGTAATTTGCAATTACCAAAGTGCTATCCAGGATGTATGGGATGCAATCAAAATGAATGTGTATGTTTGAGTGATGGAATGCATGGGTATGAACTGTCCATGTGTAAACAAAGATTTTTTTTTTTTTGGGGTGTACTCAACATTGCTTTATGGCCATAAATAAGTGTGATCACACTAATGCGCATGCGTTGTACTGTTTATGATTATTTTATAATTTCTTTTTTTCATTGGAAATGAGCTCAATACTGGTACCAGTTTAAATTTATAATTTTTTTTTTACAAGTTTAAATGTACTTGCGAATAAATAACCTGTGCACAAATATGAGATCTCAATCCCTATAACTCTGAAGCCGCGTACACACGGGCGGACTGTCTGGCCAACTTAGTCAGTCGAAACACATTTCAGCGGACAGTCCGCTCGTGTGTGGGCTTCAGCGGACTTTTTCAGCGTGCAGTCTGGCGGACTAAGTATTTTTCGGAATTTCCGTAATATTGTCCGTCGTACTTTGGTTTCAGCGGACAATCTGCTCGTGAGTAGGCTAGTTCGACGGACTAAGTATGGCACATGCTCAGAAAGGATTTACACGGCGAAAGGTTGCATTGCTGTGTATTGGACTTCCTATTTCTAGTCCCGTCGTACGTGCTGTACACGTCATCGCGCAAACTTTCGATGGACTGTTTGTGCATCCGTGTGTGGTCAAGTCCGTTCATTCGAAAGTAGGACGGACTGTCCGTCGGATTGTCTGACGGACTAAGTTGGCCATACAGTCCACCCGTGTGTATGCAGCTTTAGGAACTGTAGGAATTTTGTGTTGATTTTTTTTTCTCCTTTCCTGTGGTTTAGAGTGAAGGTTCATTCACTCTGACACGCGGAAACTACATGATGCATTACTTTGCACCTTGGGGTATCTTATGGTCTTGTGTTTTGTTTTGTTTTTCCTTCCAAATTAACTCATGTGATGCTAATATGTGTGAAGGTTATAGGTCTACAAGTTGTCGTTTTAGAATTGAAGTATTTGCAAACCTCCAAGTTTTTTCCATAATTTTTGTCTATCAGAGTATAGATATGGGGGTGGGTCCTGGACATTATTGACTGTACGGTTGATGGACTCATTACCTTGGCTGGAAGTCTGTTCCAACCATCCACTACTAGTGTAGAACATTATGAACCTCCCAGAGAGGTACAGTGAGGTGTTATTAATGATTTTTAAGTTTTGTATTTTAGGGTAACTGCACAAACAAGGACGGATGATTGGACCCAGACGGGGCAAAGTATTGTGAAACACAGATGAGGACCTTAAAACATAATTTTATGTTGGTTTTAAGGAGAAGCCTTGAATGGAATTAATTACAGTCGGGCCTAACTAAATTCTAAAAACTGTTTTGGGGGCGGTCTGTGCCAATTAACAGAGGTCCTGCTCTCTCTAACACAACTTTTTGTGGCCTGCTTGACTTGCAAATGGATTTGCACCGAGAGTCAATTAATATGTTAATCACCACCGAGAGAGGGTGTTGCATAATGTTTGAAGGCAGATTCAATCATTTTGTTTAACAAAATTACAGATTCAAGGCTCTTTAACAAGTTAAAGGATGGGGCAGCATTCAATCTGAATAGTTTTTTTTTGTTTTTTTTTTCTTCTCCTTTTTCTCTTAAGGAAAACTATTTTTCTTTCTTTCCTATATCACCGTATTTATTTTTTGGTGATTCTTCAGTTTGGCTTGCCAATTTTTGTTTTTCTCTTATGACATTGGATAATTGTTTTATATAAATTTAGGTCATTGTAGCTATTATTATGACAATAGTAACATTAGGGTTTAGCAACAGCCATGTGACTATTTTCTGTGTATATGTGACACACAATCCTCTCTACAGTTCTAATATTGGGCAGTCATCAGATGTGGTCATTGATCTTTTTTTTTTTATGTTGCTCAGTTTTTCCTTTTTGTGCCATAATAAGTTCAAAGAGCATTGCGTGAATATCATAGATATACTGGGACTTGTGAGACTCATAGTGATTGGCAAATAGCAGGGAGTATAGTACATTTGTACTTAAGAGTATTTTAGTTAGATTTTTCCTGAAGCCACTAGTGACTGGTGACATCACACCTATCTGTATTCTGAAATCAAGTTATTTTTGTCTGCGTAGGCGACACTGCCTAATTTGCAATGAGAACTCTTAAAGTGATGACCTCTTCCGTAGCCTGCTAAAAGCAGGGCTCGTACAGTAGCTACACATGGTAGCCAAGGACGGAGCTATATGCCCAAATGTTGCACTGAACACAGCTTCAGTAAAAGGAGTTAGTGGCGAGTTGCGATGGCAACAAGATGCCCCTGGACACTTGAAGGGTCATACACAGACACACAGGGGTATTCAGCAGAAGGTGGAGCAGTGTTACTTGCAGGCATATGACAAGGGAGGAAGAAAGATGGAGTATGGAAATCAGACACCTGGCTGAAGGGCGTAACCATTCAAATTGTTACACATGTCACTGGGAAATGGGGTCTCATTAGTATGTCGCAGTATATCTATGGTAATTCTAATCAAAGGTCCTTACTGCTCAGACTTACCAGACAAGTATTCATTTGAATGCATATGTCTTAAATGTACTTGTGTTTTTCTTTCTCTACCTCTGTCCACATTAATAAAGTATAATCTTAGAAAACCTGAAAAGTTGGTCCAAAGGCCATTACTGTATGCGGTATCCAACTGGAATCACCATGGAAGGCTGTCCCAGAAGCAAGGGCAACATGACCAGATTGACATTATTGACTTTCGCACTATTATTATTGGATGGTTGAGAACAAGGATCCCCCTGTTTTTTTTTTTTCCCCTTTGTGTTTTTTTTTTTTTTGTTGGTGTGTTTTGTACCCTATGATTTTTATTATAGACTTATCACATCCAGAACAAGTGATGAATACCGATACTGGGATCCAGAAATGTGAACTGTAGAGATGGAGAGTTTAAAAGTTTTTATCTCTTCTCAAAGAGTTTTATTTCATTTCAGAGGGCAAAGCCAAACGTTCCAAATATTAAAGAAGATTGCACATAAACCATTATTCTATGTGTGGCCGAGTCCCATATTCTCAACTCGCCACAAGGGGCCATCTGTAGCCTTATGAGTTTATGTGAAATCTCCATTAATACCTGTACAATATTGTAATTAGAAATATATATCAGTTAGAGGGAATTATATATTTAAAGTATTGAGTGTTGTGTTGGTGTTACTGTAATTAGTTCAACTTCAAAGCTTGGCCTTTTGTTTTCCCTGATAACATCTCACCTGGCAAGTAAACAACAGCTTTCCTTGACTCATCCAATCAGGCTGTTCCCAATATACATTTACTTGGTACGTTGACCAATTAGGGAGAATTATATTAGCCACCCTACAGAAAGTAGGGGGGGGGGGGGATATAATGCTTTGTGAGCAGCCAACTGACTCTGGTGTGGGAACACACGGCAGTCACCATGGGCTGACCTGAAGTTAACAGGTAATCTAACTCTAAACTTGCACCTTATATTGTATTGTAAATATGATTCTGTGAGTAATTTGTAAATATCATGTAAGCCAGGGGACCTACACTGTACATTGTGTTGTAAATGCTGTCTGGTGTGTAATTTGTATATATTATGTAACCCTATAAATAAATGTGTATTGCGGATTGAACTACCTCTTTTGTACAAGATCTCTCAGATCTAGATATGTATATGTCCATACTACTACAATGATTGAGGTGTATGCACATAATCATAAATACTAGGCAACAACAGTGATCAGTGTTACAAATATGCAATGTCAAGGTACTAATGACACTGGCTGGGAAGGGGTTAACATCAGGGGCGATCAAAGGGTTAAATGTGTGCCTAGCTGGGGATTGTTTAGTGGAGGAGCAGGGGTGGACTGACAACTCATGGGGCCCCCGGGCAATAGGAGATTATGGGGCCCCCGGGAAATCAGAGATTATGGGGCCACACAGTATACACAAACACAGTATACAATCACACAGTATACACAGACATGTTTCTATTGGCTGAAAAGGTACTGGAGAGGTGGGGCAGCTATAATCTCGGGATTTTTAGACCAAAAGGATGTCGGTAAGGGACATTTCATAGACAGATGTAAAAAAAAAAACACAGATTTTTACATACTGTCCCTGGTTTTACTGAGGCTTGCAACTCTTATGGGGCCCCCTAGTGGCATGGGGCCCTCAGGCAGTGCCCAAGTGGCAAAATGGTCAGTCTGCCCCTGTGGGGGAGGTGCTTTTTCTAGTGGAAGGCATGGATCTGTGTTTCTGCTTTACAGGAACACAGGATCCATGCCTTCTTTGCTCACAGAACAGCAATCTGCCTTGTTTCCATAGGCCAGGGGTCTTCAAACTATGGCCCTCCAGTTGTTCAAAAACTACGAATCCCATCATGCCTAGTCATGTCTGTGAATGTCAGAGTTTTACAATGCCTTATGGGATCTGTAGTTCCGCAACAGCTGGAGGGCCATAGTTTGAGGATCCCTGACATAGGCAGACTGCCTGTGTACCGAAGCATCATCAAGTGCTGGTGGACATCAAGTCCGCCGTACCCGCAGATCAGCTCCCACTGTGTAGAATCATAGCGGGAGCAAGCCAACAACAGTGTGTGCCCCAAGACCCGGAAGTGTCAGGTCAAGTACTAGGTATGTGATCTGGCACAGAGCGGCCGCCCCCTGCCACAGTAAATGTACAGTGGGCAGTCCGCAAATGGTTAACACCTACAATACCAGGCAGTCTCACCCTCAAATGAGAAGCAGCGCACTGATGAGCTAATTTCTCTATCACTCTGTTCTCTCCTCCTCTTAGCAAGGCCCTAGTTAGCACAGGCGTGCAACTAACTGGATCGCTGTTCTGTTCCTCTCTCCCCCAGTCTGGGCTCTGCTGTACAGTCTATTTTTTCAAAATTCTAGTATTCCAGTAATTATATCGCTGCCATTTAAAATAATACAGTCAATGATATAATAATGAATACCATAGGACAGGAAATGTGTGTTACTTTCAGGATCACTCTGTAAAAATAATAATAATAATAATAATAATAATAATAATAATAAAAAAGCTTTAAAAAAAAGTAGCCACATATATGGGCCGATAAACTGCAATACATACAATTTTATAAAATATATATTTTATATATATATATATACACATTAGCAGTAGGAGCCTTAGTGGACCTTGTCCATTCACAATAATGCCATTTATTATAAAGAAAACCTATGCTGTACATACTTTAGCTGCTTTACAATGGACAAAACTGCAGTGACTTATTTTACAATCAGTAAATAAAATATCAGAGATCCCTCTGTAGCTCTGCAGTCTCCTACTTCCATAGCTATCCACCTTTGAAGGGAAAGCTTTTCTTTTTACATGCGTCAGCTGCAGGTGAGTCATTGTTATCTATTATTTACAACTCATTAATACACGTCATACTGAGATTACGGCGGTGAAATGTCCAATCACCGTCTCGGAGCTCGTTCCCAGCTGGCTCCATGCACTGCTAAAGAAAGTTTGAGCAGACGCCAAGGAACTGCACGACAAATGAAACATCCCTTCTACAAGGATTCATCTCCTAAGCTCTTAAAAGAATATCTCAAATACCATCAAAGACACAAACACCAAAATCCCCCAACTAGTAAGATTTACATAAGATTTCTAACATTATCCAACAAAACCTTCTGCCACAGCGGTGAAATGAGGAATCGGTGAGCACAGCGGTGTAGGTATTTGTACACGGGCTGAAACAAAGCTTTTAATAAATTCCAGGAAAGTGTTTGAAGAGTACCGGCAATCGTGCTGTGACTCAACTTCTATCTGAACGTGTTATAAAAGTAACAAGGCATAGACTAGAGAGGGAAACTTTTAACCACTTCTGGCTGGCCCCGCGTACATTTACTGCGGCAGGGAGGTGCAGGTTGCGCAAAATCACCTACCTGTACGTGATTTTATGCACACAGTGTAGGCGTGTGGCCGCTCCCGCTGTGATTGGACACATCGGGAGCCAATCAGAAGGTCCGGTAGCCGCGATGGCCTCTGCGACCCGCCGATCGTTCACAGGAGAGACGGATCGCCGTTGTACCGATGTAAACAAAGCACACCGCTGATCTGTCAGGGAGGAAAAGTGAAAGATTGTGTATCAACTAAGCTGAATCACAATCTCTCTTTTCCTCCAGTTAGAAACACCTCCCAGGGAACACATTTAATCCCTTGATCGCCCCATAGTGTTAACCCTTTCCCTGACAGTTTAGTTAGCCTTAACTATAAAACTATATTTTTCAAAACATACTACTGCCGAGTGATGGAAGAAGGCAGTATTTTTATTATTGAGAACTTAGACATATGTATTTTAGTCCAAAAGCCCAAGGAGCCAGGCAGAAAACTCTTGACCAAACAGTAACTGCAGCTATTCAGATGCTGTCGCTGTTTGGGTAGTCTGACAGCCATGGGAGCAGATGCTGTCAGAATACAATAACCCACAGGGATGATTCCTCCATCCATGATGTTTAGCCTAGATGGGAGAATCTATTGATTCAGTCAGTTGTGCTACAGTGCTCATGTACTAACAAGGAACCGGCTGATAGAAGGAGAGAGCAGAGTAAACAGAAAGATGAGCTTATCAGTATTCCTCTTTCATTGTCCATTGCTATGCTGAGGAAGGGACAAGATCGGTTAAGCCAGCCATACATGGACTGAAATTTGGCTGGGTTAGTAGGGACCAGCCTGATTTCGATCCGTGTATGGGTAGGCTAAATGTATCCAAGTCGATTGTGTTCATCCAGCCTGTCAGATTTTCGGCATGCAATTACTGTCAGCGGCTATAGCACTCTCTACCACCCCTCTGAAAAGTTATATGAGGTGGATCACTTTTTTCGAGGACAGTAGAGTTTCAGCTGCCAGGCATTCAAGAGAGGATACTGTAAATTTAATGGAATGCCTTTTTTTCAGTCAAAAGGGGATTTTCTATTGAAATACCTCACCACAACTGCGTTTGGTTGTGACAACCCCATTTACATAAATGGGCCATGTTTGGCAGCGGCACTGCCTGCCAAAAATGACTTTCTGTATAATTTTTGCTGTGTTGCGAAGCAAAGCACTGTGGCCACAGCAATATATACTACCCTCTCCAACCCCCACTGCACAGTGTAGGTGGGCGGACCAGGAGTCAAAGAAATCACAGATCAACTGCAGTGGCGGCTCATGGTTTTTTTGTTTGGGAGGTGGCAAATAACCAACACCCCCCCCCCAGCACCTCAAAGAACCCCAGGACCCTCCTCTGCTCGCTGTCTGCCGGTCCACTTACCCCATTCTAGGCAGCGGCGGGGAATGGGGCATCGGTGGACATCAGGCTGCGATGGGCATTGGGTAGCGGCTCCTGTGTCTTCTCCTTCTCCCTCCTCCTCGCTTCCACCATATGTCTCTTCCCCTCCCTCCTAGGCTTCCAAAAGGATCGCCTGTCCTTTCAACCAATCATGTGATGTGTATAAGACCCACTTCCCGTCTGGCCGGGAGGAGGATCAGTGTTGCAGCAGTGAATATTAATTTGCTGTTGAAACACCTGGGTGGGCTCCTGGCGTAATGCTCTATGCCACAAGCCCATCCTATTTTGAAGCCTATTAGAGCCTATGGCTCTAATCAGGTACTTAAAAAAAAAAACACCTCTGCGGCTGTAATTCAGGCGCCCGGCATTCTGAAAGGGGTCGGATGCATGAATAGGGAGTGGCAATGGCGATGGATAGAGCATCGTATCACTGCATCGCTAGAAAGTGGAGGTGGTGGTGGCCGTGCATAGAGGGGGCGGCACTCGGGCGCCCCTAATGGACAGGCCGCCACTGATCAACTATCTGCCTGTTTTTACCATCCCTAGTGCCCAAAAGAAAGAGGCCTTAGGGCCGGTTCACACTTGTGCGATGCCAGACATCGCATGTAATTCACAGCGCACTGCTGTTCACATTACATGCGATGTCTGTGCGGTGCAAAATGTCAGCCATACAGATAGTATGGCTGATATCGCACCGCATTCTGTCCAAACACGCACAGGACCCTTTTTTCTGTTCGGACCAGAATCGGATCACGTGTGTGTTCACACATATGCGATCCGATTCATGTCTGAACTGTCAGTTCGCAGTGCGATACGCGAGCTGAAATGGGGGTGTCAACATATAATGACACCCCCCAGCATTTCGCATACGGCAGTGTGAACTGCTGTACATGTCGGAACCCGCAGTGGATTCGCAGGGTTCTCGCATCGCACAAGTGTGAACCAGCCCTGAGTGTAAACACTGCAATATCAGCTTAAAGTATTTCCTTAACCACTTGGGTACCGCGCTATTGCAAAATGACGGCAATAGCGCGGACCCACATTTCCGGGACTACGTCTATTGACGTCATCCCGGATACGAGCGGCCTGCGCGCCCCCTGAGGGGCGCGCGCGGCGCGCTCTGTGATCGGCGAGTCCGTGAGACTCGCCTGATCACCGATCCGTGTAAGGGGTCGATCCCGACCCCTTATCACGTGATCAGCTGTCAGCCAATGACAGCTGATCATGTGATAAAACGGAGCCGGTAATCGGCTAGTATTCCTCCTCGCGCTGACAGCGCGAGGAGAAAAAAAAAAAGCCGTTCGCCGGCGGCCGTGTTCGGGACATCAGTCCCGATCACGGCCAGCAATTTAAACGGACACCTGCCCCCTGCCAGTGCCCACCTGCCACCCGCAGTGCCATCCTGAAATAAAGTAAGTGCCCCCCTGTCAGTGCCACCCAGCAGTGCCCATAGTGCCCACAGTGCCACCCAGCAGTGCCCACAGTGCCACCCAGCAGTGCCCACAGTGCCACCCACAGTGCCACCCAGCAGTGCCACCCACAGTGCCACCCAAAATCTGCCTCAAAGGTGCTGCACCCCAGTGCCGCCCATCAGTGCCCAGCAGTGCCGCCCATCAGTGCCCAGCAGTGCCGCCCATCAGTGCCCAGCAGTGCCACCTATCAGAGCCACCTATCAGTGCCACCTATCAGTGCCCATCAGTCCCATCTATCTGTGGTACCTATCAGTGCCCATCCGTGCCACCCATCCGTGCCACTTATCCGTGCCACCCATCCGTGCCATCTTATCTGTGCCCATCTTTGCCCATCAGTGCCGCCTTATCTGTGCCCATCGGTGCCGCCTTATCTGTGCCTATTAGTGCCGCCTTAACTATGCCTATCAGTGCCCACCAGTGCAGCCTATCAGTGCCCACCAATGCAGCCCATCAGTGCCCACCAATGCAGCCCATCAGTGCCCACCAATGCAGCCTATCAGTGCCGCCTAATCAGTGCACTTCAATGAAGGAGAAAAATGACCCGTTTGCAAAATTTTATAACAAACTATTAAAACATGATTTTTTTTTATTTTTTTTTGCATCTTTTTTTGTTTGTTTAGCAAAAAATAAAACTCCGAGCTGTAACTAAATACCACCAAAAGAAAGCTCTATTTGTGGGAAAAAAATGATAAAAATTTCATTTGGGTACAGTGTTGTATGCCCGCGCAATTGTCATTCAAAGTGCATCAGCGCTGAAAGCTGAAAATTGGTCTGGGACTGAGGGGGGTTTAAGTGCCCAGTAAGCAAGTGGTTAATGAACATGCATTTTACTTTCACAGCTAATATCCCAACTGCAGGTTTCCCCTCACTTATTTCCTAATGAAACATTTGTTACCATTTGGGAAAATTTCCCAGAGCCATGAATAGCAGTAAAAACCTGACAGAGGTTCTATTACTTCCCCTCGCTATCCAAAATTTTAAAGAAAACATTAAAGCCGCCTTATCTAATATAAAGATCAGATAAATGGTAAATTCACAAAGTGTGCTTTCAGATTTTCATTCTATCACTGATCCCGTGAGTATATTCCCTCTGCCTGTGGTGGTGAGACCATGCATATCTGTTCGCCTCTGTGGCCTCGCAGTGTTGCTGGTTCCTTTTCCTCCCCCTGGGACAGACATCTTACAGTGGTTACCATTCAGAATTCATATGGTTTTTATTGAATGGTTTTTGCCAAGCTGATTTACACCTTGCCAGTAGCATCAATCCCTGAGGAAGTAAAATAATGTTCACGAAACGTGTTAAGATTTGTGATGCAACCTATCCATCTGCTTAATCTAGTTCAATGATTGACATTTGCATGAAGAAGTTACTTGAATATGTGGTCACATATTGAAATTGTAAATCAGTGCTGGATACAAAATACGTTTTTAAATTTACATGTGTTTTATGTTTAATAAAGTGGGTTTCTTGTCTATATAATTCTCTGTGTTGAACTACCTCCATAAAGTCCTATGAGCACTAAGATCTGGCTTGCTTTGAAGTAATAAAGGATGGAGGTATGTAAGCCTATGAGTAAGCCTCGTAAACCTGTGTTACAAATGTTTTTCCTTTCATTTCTATTTTAAACCGAATGGGTTATTCTACATTATAAGGGTTCACATATACTTTAAGCTTTGCACATCATAGATTATGGCTGTCCGCTGTGTATGCTGCTTCTGAAAACGAACAAGCAGGAACAAATCACCTTTATTGCGTGTTCTAGTCCACACTCTGTGATCCCTCTCAGACCAGCAATAAATGAATGCAATGGTTGTGAATTTTGTAACTTTAGAGCATCCAAAGGAATCAAACAGATGAGGCTATGGGGGCTTACCTGGATGGCAGCAGTCAGGAATGGTTTTTAGTGATGCATATATACACACTCCGCTAATGGCTTATCATGTCATTTATTTCATTTCAGCACGTGTTTAGTAAGACTGTTGACTCTGCTTTCTCTAAAGTTACCTAATAAAGGGGGACACCTACTTTTATATCAATGAAATATGATTTCGACAATAGGGAGGGCAGGTAAAGATGACAAAAAATTTGGAGTAGGGATGAGCTACGTGTTCGAGTCGAACATACGTTCGACTCGAACATCGGCTGTTCGCCCGTTCGGCGAATTCCGAACGTTATGGGCCGTTCGCGCCAAATTCGTGTGGCGCTCACGGCCCACAATGCACTGCATCATCGCAGTGCATTGCTGGCTCATGATTGGCCAAGCATGCACTGTGACCCCGCATGCTTGGCCAATCACAGCGCCAGCAGCGAGGAGAGCCATGATTGGCCACAGGCAGGATGCCTGTGGCCAATCATAGCTCAGGCTGTGTAGTACACGCCCCACACGATATAAGGCCGCCAGCGCGGCGGCCTTGTGTAGTGTGTTGGCGTCTGAAGCAGTTAGTGGATGTTCTGTGTACCTTCAACACAGTATACACCGATCGTTATCGGCCGATTTTCGATCTTGCTCTTCTGTAGTGGTTGTTGTCTGCTTGCCCTGACCGCAGTATACACCGCTATATTCACCTCACCTATATAGCTAGTGATCTATCTTTTATAATAGAGCTTGCAGTCAGTAGTGTTAGGAGCTTATGCGTGCTGTCTGCATGCTCTGTACCCTGTACACACCGCTATATCCACCTACATAGCTCTTCTCTATTTGAGCCCACTTGCCATCTGCAGGAGTTATTGGAAGTTGTGTGTGCCTCCAGCACAGCACAGTATACATCTGTATATACCCCTTTATCTCTGGTGTTCTATAAAAAAGGCATCTGCAGGAGTTAGTGGGTGTTTTGTGCCTCCAGCACAATATACACCTGTATCTACCCTTTATTGCTGTTCTCTAATAGAGCCATCTGCAGGGCTTAGTGGGTGTTGTGTGACTCCATTACAGTATACCCCTTTATCTCTGGTGTTCTATAATAAAGGCATCTGCAGGGCTTAGTGGGTGTTGTGTGACTCCATTACAGTATACCCCTTTATCTCTGGTGTTCTATAATAAAGGCATCTGCAGGAGTTAGTGGGTGTTGTGTGCCACCAGCACAATATACACTACCCAACTGCTGTTTTACCCAACTCCCTTCAGGCCATTACCATGTCTGGAAGGCCAGCAAGGAGAGGCAGACAGGCGCGAGCCGATAAAAGAGGGCAAGCAGGCTCTGTGTCTAGAGACAACAGTGCTGGTTGTGGACGCGGTGCATTGTCATCAGCACGTGGCCATGGGACACGCTTGTCCTTCTTTTCGGCAGCTGGACATGTTGAACCGCAACATGCCAACGACTTGGTAGAGTGGATGACCAAGCCCTATTCATCCTCCTCATCCTCTCTCACCCAGTCTCAGGGTACTAGCAAAGCAGCTGCCAACGCATCGTCTTCCCTCCTCTCAATGTCATCATCAGTGACTCCTTCCCTACCACGTCCTCCTGAGGAGTCTCCTGAACTCTTTGAGCACAGTGTTGGGTATATGCTCCAGGAGGATGCCCAGTGTTTTGTAGCCTCTGATGATGACACTCAGCTAGAGGAAGGCAGTAGCGTGAATGCAGAGAGAGGGGATGCTCAAGAAGGACAGCAATCTGGCAGTCATGTTCCACAAGCTGCAGCATATTGCCAGGTTTGCTACAGCGATGAAGAGGGAGGGGATGATGAGGGCACTGACTCCACGTGGGTGCCTGGTAGGAGAGAGGGGGAGGAGGAGGAGGAGGCGGCACATGTCCAATGAGGCAGGATGCCCTCCGGGGGCCAGCTTAGGGGCAGCACACTGACTGAATCACACCGCAGAGCTCCGCCTGTGCAGGGCGCTGCCTCTGCGTGTTATTCTAAAAGTTCTTTGGTGTGGGCCTTTTTTGAGATGAGTGCATCAGATCGCACCGCTGCTATTTGCAACATATGTCTCAAGCGTATCTCGCGTGGCCAAAACATCATCCGCTTGGGCACCACATGCTTGACCAGACATATGTTGACCTGCCATGCAGCTCGTTGGCAAGCGTACCTCAAAGACCCACACCAAAGAACAAAGCGGACCTCTCCTTGCTCCTCATCAGCTGGCATCTCCAACCCCACTAGACCTTCAGTCCTCTCTGAAACCAGCTCTGAGAGGAATGAAGGTGTAGAATTAGGTGTGTCACAGCCAAGTGCTTCCGGGCACTCTGCTAGCGGTACACCCACGTCCGATTATAGCAGGCAAATGTCCCTGCCCCAGCTGCTGGAGCGGCGAAAGAAGTTCACTCTCAGCCATCCACATGCCCAGCGGTTGAATGCTAGCTTGGCTAAATTGCTAGCACTTCAACTGCTGCCTTTTCAGTTGGTAGACTCGGCCCCCTTCCGTGAGTTTGTACAATGTGCGGTTCCTCAGTGGCAGGTCCCCAAACGCCACTTTTTCTCACGGAAGGCGATTCCGGCTCGCTACCGGCATGTGGAAGGCAATGTCCTTGCCTCGCTGGACAGGGCGGTCAGCGGTAAGGTGCATATTACCGCTGACTCATGGTCCAGCAGGCATGGACAGGGACGTTGCCTGTCTTTCACGGCCCATTGGGTCACTCTTCTGGCAGCTGGGAAGGATGCAGGACAAGGTGCAGTAGTGTTGGAGGTTGTTCCGCCACCACGCCTCCAAAATGCTACTATTGGTTGTGACACACCTCTCTCCTCCACCCCATCCTCTTCTTCTTGCTTCATGGCCTCTTCCAGTGCTCTGTCCTCAGAACCAGCGGTGCTCCGTAGGCGTTCCAGGGGCTACGCAAGTACGCAGGCAAAACGATGCCATGCCGTGCTTGCGCTGGTTTGTTTGGGGGACAGGAGCCACACTGGGGCGGATGTTTTGTCAGCTCTGCAGGGGCAGACTGAGAGGTGGTTGACGCCATGCCAGCTTAAGCCAGGAATGGTGGTTTGCGACAATGGCACCAACCTCCTCTCCGCCCTCCGACAGGGACAACTGACCCATGTGCCCTGTGTAGCTCACGTCCTTAACCTGGTGGTGCAGCGGTTCTTGGGCAGGTACCCCGGCTTACAGGATGTCCTGAAGCAGGCCAGGAAAGTCTGTGTGCATTTCCGCTGATCATTTAATGCCTGTGCTCGGCTGGCTGAGCTCCAAAAGGAGTTGAACCTGCCCAAGAACCGCCTTATATGTGACATGCCCACCAGGTGGAACTCAACGTTGGCCATGCTGCAGCGGCTGCACATGCAGTAGAGGGCCATCAATGAGTACCTGTGCGACTACGGCACCAGGACAGGGTCAGGGGAGCTCAGTTTTTTCTCACCACACCAGTGGGGCATGATCAGGGATGCATGCACTATCCTGTCACCGTTTGAGGAGGCCACAAGGATGGTGAGCAGTGACAGTGCATGCATCAGTGACACTGTACCTCTTGTCCACCTCTTGGAGCATACGCTGCGTGGAATAATGGACAGGGCACTTGAGGCAGAACAGAGGCAGGAAGAGGAGGACTTCCTTGCCTCTCAAGGCCCCCTTTATCCAGCAAGTGTTCCTGCTGTGCCACCCATCACACAGGAAGAGGATGAGGAGGAGGAAGAGGAGGAGGAGGATGATTGTGTCAGCATGGAGGTGGAGGCTGGCACTCAGCATCAGCAGCAGCAGCAGTCTTGTAGGGATGATTTACAGTCCCAAGAAACACGTGGACTTGTACGTGGCTGGGAGGAGGTAGCTGCGGATCATGTTGTCCTTAGTGACCCAGAGGACTCCGGACCGAATGCCTCAGCTAACCTACGCTGCATGGCCTCCCTGATCCTGCAAAGCCTGCGGAAGGATCCTCGTATTCTTCGGATCAAGGAGAGGGACCATTACTGGCTGGCCACTCTCCTTGATCCACGGTACAAGGGTAAGGTTGCCGACCTTATCTTGCCATCGCAGAGGGAGCAGAGGATGAGACATCTCCGGGAGGCCTTGCAGAAAGGTCTGTGCAACGCGTTCCCAGAGACTGGGAGGTTACAAACTCTTTGTCCTGGACAACGTGTTGCTGAGGCATCGTTCAGAAGGAGCGGTGGAGAAGGTGACCGTCTGACTGATGCTTTCAGACAATTTTTTAGTCCGCAGCCCCAAGGTATGATCGGTTCCAGCAACCATCGCCAGCGTCTGATTTACATGGTGCAGAAATACCTAGGGGCAAGGTCAGACTTGGACACCTTTCCCACCGAAAATCCTCTGGCTTACTGGGTCTTGAGGATGGATCACTGGCCAGAGCTTGCACAGTATGCAATTGAGCTACTGGCCTGTCCTGCATCCAGCGTTCTTTCGGAACGCACCTTCAGTGCTGCTGGTGGCTTTGTTACCGATCACAGGGTGCGCCTGTCCACCGAATCAGTTGATCGACTGACCTTCATCAAGATGAATCAGTCTTGGATCACCCACAGCTACCAAGCACCTGAAGCTGATGTAACCGAATAATTTTTTTTGAAATATCACATCCCTTCAAGACTACCTATGCTGATGCTGAGTGACTGTCCTGTTATGTTGATTGTCTATCCTCTTCCTCCTCCGCTGATATGTTCGAAGAACATTTCTGGCTCTGGGTGATGCCATCAGCCCAATTTTTCTGCCCCTGTTCAATTTTTGATGCAATGCTTTGCAGCAGGGCTAATTCCTGCAATAAAAATAGAGTATATGGGAGAGGTTGCAGTGTGGTGGCACCAGCACCAGTGCCTAAGGCCCAATTTTTCTGCCCCTGTTTAACAGGGGCATTTAATTACAATTTTTGATGCAATGCTTTGCAGAAGGGCTAATTCCTGCAATAAAACTAGAGTATATGGGAGAGGTTGCAGTGTCGTGGCACCAGCACCAGTGCCTAAGGCCCAATTTTTCTGCCCCTGTGTAATAGGGGCGTTTAATTAAAATTTTTGATGCAATGCTTTGCAGCAGGGCTAATTCCTGCAATAAAACTAGAGTATATGGGAGCGGTTGCAGTGTGGTGGCACCAGCACCAGTGCCTAAGGCCCAATTTTTCTGCCCCTGTTCAACAGGGGCGTTTAATTACAATTTTTGATGCAATGCTTTGCAGCAGGGCTAATTCCTGCAATAAAACAAGAGTATATGGGAGAGGTTGCAGTGTCGTGGCACCAGCACCAGTGCCTAAGGCCCAATTTTTCTGCCCCTGTTGTCAGGTCACCTAGAGCCCAGGTGACAGGTGCACACCGTAGGGTTGGGGATGCACCGCAAGGCTGTGGACCCTACGGCTGACGGCTGCAGACGGGGGACAGATCCCACTGGGGTAAGAGCGTAAGATTCCCCGGGGCGCGGAGTCTAAGAGCCAGCTGGTGTTCACCAGAGCTTCGAGTGGTGAAGATGGTCTTGGCTGCAACTGGCTCCAGGTCGCGACCCCCAGGGTCCCCCAGCTCACACCCACAGTAGGTAACAGGAGGATAGGGATGGTGAGGGACAAAGCCAAGGTCGGGGCCACAAGCAGAACAGAATAGTCGGGTACACGCCAATAGGTCAGGGTCACAGGCAAGCAGGGATGGTCAGAACACGCCAAGGTCGGTAACGGAAATCAGAAGCAGAGCACACGACAGGAAACAGGAAGCTAATACACAAAGGTTGATCAGCAGGATAGGCTAGCAGTGCAAAGGTTAATATAGTGTAGTCTGATAGGGGCTAGGGTGGAGCCATTCCAGAGGAAGGAAATAAAAGCAGTCAGGTGAAGCTCGGCTGGTCTCTAGAAATGAACACATGCAGACAGGTAAGGAGAACAACTCTAATGCATAACCATGACAGTACCCCCCCTCTTACGAGGCCTCCCCCTCCCCCGCCTGGGACCAGGTTTAGAGGGGAACTTCAAATGAAACTTCCTCAACAGACGAGGTGCAAAGACCTCGGAAGCCGAAATCCACGACCTCTCCACAGGACCAAAACCTTTCCAGTGCACGAGGTACTGGAGAATGCCTCTACAGAGTCGGGAATCCAAAATTTGGCTAACCTCGTACTCCTGATCATCCTCAGAGACCGGTGCTATGGTAGGGGAAGGACGAGAGAACTTATTGAGGACTAACGGCTTTAGAAGGGCAACATGGAAGGAGTTAGAGATTTTGAGGCTTTTGGGAATCTGGAGCTTGAAACAAACCGGATTCAGTTTAGAAATTATGGTGTATGGACCAATGAATCTTGGGGCAAATTTGAGGGAAGGAACCCGGAGTTTGATGTTCCTGGTGGAGAGCCAGACTTTGTCTCCTGGCTGAAAAGAGGGTGGCTTACGCCTGCGACGGTCAGCAAAACTCTTGAATTTGTTGGCAGCTTTCTGGAGGGAATCATGAACGTCAGCCCACATGGAATTGAATGATTCCTGAACAGTAGCCAAAGCTGGAATGTCAGAAGAACAAATCATAGGAAAGGGAAGCTGAGGATGTCTTCCATAAACAGTGAGGAAGGGTGTTTTCTGAGAACTGACGTTAACATGATTATTGTGGGAGAACTCAGCCCACGGTAATAGTGATGCCCAATCATCATGATGGGCAGAGACCAAGGTACGGAGAAAGACCTCTAACTCCTGATTAACTCTCTCAGTCTGGCCATTGGATTGGGGATGATAAGAAGAGGTAAAATCCAAGGTAATGTCGAGGGATTTGCAAAAGGCTCCCCAAAAACGAGAAGTAAATTGCACACCCCTGTCCGAGACGACATGCGAAGGAACACCATGAAGGCGGAAAATCTCTCGTACAAAAATGGGAACCAAGGCAGGGGCAGAAGGGAGACCAGGAAGAGGAACAAAATGAGCCATCTTGGAGAACCGATCGATTACTACCCAAATGGCCGTATTATTCTCCGATAGTGGAAGATCAGTGATAAAATCCATGGCGATATGAGACCAGGGCTCCTTAGGAATGGGCAAGGGCATGAGAAGACCAGCAGGGGCTTGAGTGGAAGATTTAGACTGAGCACAGACGTGACAAGCCTTAACATAGTCTTTAACATCCGAGCGGAGATTAGGCCACCAGTAGTGACGACTGATAAGCAGGAAGGATCGGAGGAACCCAGCATGACCTGCCATCTTGGAATCATGTCCCCAACGAAGGATCTTGGTTCTTAGCTCCGTGGGAACAAAGGTCTTACCAGGAGGAATCTTTGATTCCAGGGTGGTAGAATGGGCAACAATGCAAGAGGTAGGAATGATCGGCTCCGGATCAGGGTTGGACTCCTCGTCCAAGGTGTCAAATGACCTAGAGAGCGCATCAGCTCGACCGTTGCAGGAACCAGGTTTGTACGTAATCGTGAATTTAAAACGAGAAAAGAAGAGACTCCACCTGGCCTGTCTGGGGTTCAGACGTTTAGCATTCTGTAGGTACTGTAGATTCTTATGATCAGTAAAGATCGTTATGGAGTGAGGGGAACCTTCCAAGAGATGACGCCACTCCTCCAACGCCAATTTAATTGCGAGAAGTTCCCGATCACCAATGGCATAATTTCTCTCTGCCTGAGAAATTTTTTTGGAGAAGAACGCACATGGTTGACGTTTGTTCTCAAAGTCCTGAAGAAGCACAGCTCCCACCCCCATCGAAGAAGCGTCTACTTCAATAAAAAATGGGTCTTCAGGATTTGGTCTCCTCAAGAGGGGTCCAGAGACAAAGGCCTGTTTCAGATCGTGAAACGCAGAGACAGCCTCGGAAGACCAGTCTTTGGCATTAGCACCCTTCTTGGTCAAAGCGATAATAGGCGCAGCAATGGAAGAGTAATTCCTTATGAACTGCCTATAATAATTTGTGAAGCCAAGGAATCGCTGTGTGGCCTTGAGGCTAGCAGGAAGGGGCCAGTTGGTAATGGCAGAGACCTTTCCGGGATCCATGCGAAGACCCTCACTAGAAACAAAACATCCCAGAAACAGGACCTCGGAACATTCAAAGGAACATTTCTCCATCTTGGCATAGAGATTGTTCTCTCTAAGGCGCTGAAGTACGGTGCGTACATGGTTTCTGTGAGCAGGCAGATTTTGGGAAAAGATGAGAATGTCATCCAGATAGATGACAACAAACTGGTACAGTAGATCCCTGAATATTTCGTTGACAAAGTTCTGGAACACAGCTGGAGCATTACACAAACCAAAAGGCATAACCAAGTACTCGTAATGCCCGTCCCTAGTGTTAAATGCGGTCTTCCATTCGTCACCTTCTCGTATTCGAATGAGATTGTATGCACCTCTGAGATCCAATTTAGTGAAAATGGAAGCCCCCTTCAACCTGTCAAATAGCTCAGATATTAGAGGTAAGGGGTAACGGTTTTTAATAGTCACAGCGTTTAAACCTCTATAGTCAATGCAGGGCCTGAGGGTGCCATCCTTTTTGGCAACGAAAAAGAACCCTGCTCCTGCAGGCGATGAGGATTTCCGGATGAAACCTCTCTCCAAATTCTCAGCAACATACTCAGACATGGCTTGGGTCTCTGGAATGGATAAAGGGTAGGTACGACCCCTGGGCAGGGTTGCTCCAGGGACAAGGTCAATAGCACAGTCAAAAGATCTGTGAGGAGGAAGTACCTCAGCAGACTTCTTACAGAACACATCCCGGAAATCGCTATAAGCCGCAGGAAGATCGGACGAGACAGATGTGGTAGCAATGGGAAGTTTCCTCTTGGGGGTCACCTTGGAAAGACAAGACGAGAAACACGAAGGACCCCAGGCCAGGATCTGCCCAGATACCCAGTCCACATGTGGCGAGTGGAGCTGCAGCCAAGGAAGACCCAATACAATGGGGGTAGAGGCCTTGGGTAGGATGAGGAAGGAGATCCACTCCTGGTGGAGTATCCCTACCGACATCCTAATAGGTAGCGTCTGGAAACGGATAGGACCCCCTGGGAGCACAGTGCCATCAATTGCCGAGACTACTAGTGGAGTAGCGAGGGGAGAAAGGGTAAGCTTCATAGAAGAGGCAGTTCTCCAGTCCATAAAATTGCCGGCAGCCCCGGAGTCCAGATATGCTAGGACTGATTGGGGAGAAGTGCCTACATGGAGGAACACCGGAAGAAGGAGACGAGAAGGTGATGTTTCTGGGTCCAATACTCCACCTTCCAAATGTATTAGACCCAAGCGTTTCCCGGACGGAGCGAGCAGGAGTCACGAAAATGACCCTTTCCCCCACAATAAAGACACAAGCCCAGAGTTCTGCGTCTAGCACGTTCTTCGGGGGTTAGTCTGGTCCGGCCCAGCTGCATGGGCTCCTCAGCAGACGGAGGATGCTCCACAGGGCGACGGGGAAAAAGCTCAGGCTGACTAGAACCTGGGAGGTGCTGGCGTCTTTTTTCTAAGGACCTCTCCTGGAAGCGAATGTCAATTTGATTACATAAGGAAATGACTTCGTCTAGACCGGCGGGGATAGCTCTTCCTGCTAATTCGTCCTTCACTCGGTCTGAGAGGCCATGAAAAAAGGTTGCGACCAGGGCCTCATTGTTCCAGCTCAATTCCGCTGTAAGGATACGGAACTGAAGTGCATATTGGCCCACTGAACCAGATTCTTGGCGAAGGCGTAAAAGGGCACTAGCCGCAGAAGAAACCCGAGCTGGCTCCTCAAAGATGTTACGAAAGAGCTTCAAGAAGTCGGACAGGCTGGAAACCACTGGATCATTTTTCTCCCACAAGGGGGCAGCCCAGGCTAAAGCTTCACCGGAGAGGAGGGAAATGATATAGGCTACCTTTGCCCGATCGGATAGAAAGTTTTGAGACTGGAGCTCAAAATGAATGGTGCATTGGCTGAGGAAGCCCCTGCAGGCCTTGGAGTCCCCAGAGAAACGGGACGGAGCAGGCAGTACTAATGAATGCGTGGATGCGACTGGTGCGATAGGTGCAGTCGCAGACTGTACTTGAGGCTGCGGGTTCGGGGTTCCCAAGGAAGCCTGTAGCTGCTCGAAGCGAGAAGCCAGATCCTGGAGGAATCGCATCACCTGAGTCTGATTAGATTCCTGGGTCTCGAGTCTCCGCACTATGCCCTGCAATGGATCGAGTGCAGGGAGCGGCACGTCAGCCGGGTCCATGGCTGATCAAACTGTCAGGTCACCTAGAGCCCAGGTGACAGGTGCACACCGTAGGGTTGGGGATGCACCGCAAGGCTGTGGACCCTACGGCTGACGGCTGCAGACGGGGGACAGATCCCACTGGGGTAAGAGCGTAAGATTCCCCGGGGCGCGGAGTCTAAGAGCCAGCTGGTGTTCACCAGAGCTTCGAGTGGTGAAGATGGTCTTGGCTGCAACTGGCTCCAGGTCGCGACCCCCAGGGTCCCCCAGCTCACACCCACAGTAGGTAACAGGAGGATAGGGATGGTGAGGGACAAAGCCAAGGTCGGGGCCACAAGCAGAACAGAATAGTCGGGTACACGCCAATAGGTCAGGGTCACAGGCAAGCAGGGATGGTCAGAACACGCCAAGGTCGGTAACGGAAATCAGAAGCAGAGCACACGACAGGAAACAGGAAGCTAATACACAAAGGTTGATCAGCAGGATAGGCTAGCAGTGCAAAGGTTAATATAGTGTAGTCTGATAGGGGCTAGGGTGGAGCCATTCCAGACTAAGGAAATAAAAGCAGTCAGGTGAAGCTCGGCTGGTCTCTAGAAATGAACACATGCAGACAGGTAAGGAGAACAACTCTAATGCATAACCATGACACCTGTTTAACAGGGACATGTAATTACAATTCTTGATATAATATTTCACAGGAGGGCCCGTTCCTGTGCCCACCCAGAGTAACTGTGAGGACTTATAGTGTTGTGGCACCAGCACCACAACCACCAAAGGTCAATTTTTCTACCACTGTTCAACAATGGCATGTAATTACAATTCTTGATATAATCGTTCACAGCAGGGCGCTCCAGCGCCCACCAAGAGTCACTTTGAGGGCTTACAATGTTGTGGCAAAACCAACACCTTGTTCCGCCATTTCTGCAGAGCATATAGGGCAGGCCCCTACTTTCAAACATCCAACTTACAAACGTCTCCTACTTGCAAACAGAAGGAGACAACAGGAAGTGAGATGAAAAAAGATGGACGACAAAACAAATTATACAGGGGTGATAACCCTTCCCTATGTTTTCCAAAAAGCTTAAAAATTTTTTTTTTTACTGGAGCTACACTTTAAAAATGTACCAATTCAAAATTATAAACAGATTCTACTTAACACAACAAACCTACACAGTCCCTGTCTTGTTCGCACCGCCTGTATACTGCTGTTCTGAGTATATAGGGCCTGGGAGCCCCCCGCCTTTCCTTTTTTTAATTTGGGTATGGGGTTCCCCTTAATATCCGTACAAGACCCAAAGTGGCTGGTAATGGGCAGGGGGGGCTAGCCATGCCATTTTTCTCAATGATTTTCATCCGTATTGCCGGAACCAGACATTACATTAAAACCGCATGCAGTTTTAAATGACTTTTTTTCCATTAGAAATTTAATCTTGTGCAGGGACTGTTCTAAACATGGGAAACACGTGCCACTTCACAGGCATACTATAGACACCCCCAGGCACGATATTTAAAGGAATATTTCACTTTAAGCATCATTAAAATCAGTGCTCCCGAAAAAACTGCCGTTATTAAAACTTTTTTTTGCATTGATACATGTGCCCTGGGGCAGGAGCCAGGTCCCCAAACCCTTTTTAGGACAATAACTTGCATATTAGCCTTTAGAATTAGCACTTTTGATTTCGAACGTTCGAGTCCCATAGACTTTAATGGGGTTCTAAAGTTTGCACTAATTTTCAGTCCGTTCGCACGTTCTGGTGCGAACAGAACCGGGGGGTGTTCTGCTCCTCATCCCTAGTGCCTACAAACAATGAGATATTGTTATTTATTTATTTTCTAGTAATGGTGGCGATTAGCGACATATAGTGGGACTGCAATATTGCTCTGGACAAATTGGACACCTGACACTTTTTGGGGATTAGTGACATTTTTATTTTTTTGTAATTGTTTATTTTAAATTTTCAACATCATACAGAAGAAAATATACATGAAATATTAATATTAACATATCGAGATTGCAGGTATACTTTGATTACAGGGCATACAAAATCTAAACATATAGAGGTATAGCGATGTGATTAAAGTAGTAATTTGAGTGGGGGAGAGATAGTCACATTCCTAAAAGAGAGAGAGAAAAAAAAATATAGAAATTGAAGTGACCTTCTACCGCAGTGGTCATCAACCCTGTCCTCAGGGCCCACTAACAGGCCAGGTTTTATGTATTACCTTGGGAGATGCAGACTAGAATACTGCAATCACTGAGCAGCAAATGATATCACCTGTGATGTATTTCAGTTATCTTGCAAACCTGGCCTGTTGGTGGGCCCTGAGGACAGGGTTGATGGCCATGGTTCTACCGTATCTTTAAAGGGGTTATAGACAGAAACTGTAAACAGACTATTTAACCTCAAAGAGAGCTTTAAGGAAAAATAGATTTCAGACCTTCTCTCGGGGACATGTATGTATCCAGGTTTAACTAAGTAGGAGCAATCCCATCAGAGCCAAATGTAGACTCATCCCATGTTGACCAAATTTTAGAAAATTTCTGCATCTTACCCTCCACTACGGCCGTCAAGTGTTCCATTCTGCGTATGTCAGCTACAGTGGTGATCAATTGCGGAAGTGTTGGTGGAGAGGTGGACAACCATAACCTGGGTATGACCCTTTTAGCAGCCAATAAGATGAAGGACAACAATCTGCGCAAGGCCTTAGAAATACCAGAGAAAGGGAGGCCTAGCAGATAATGCATGGGCGTCAGGGGAATAGGAGTGCCAGCCAGTGTTTCTAACAGATTTTGGACTTGAAGCCAGAACTGGTGGACTAGGGGGCAGTCTCAAAAAATATGGTAGTGAGAGCCGACTTCCCCACCACATCTCCAGCATTGCTTTGAAATTAACCTGTTACGGGCATGTAGAATATCTGGAGTCCTATACCAGTGCATTAGAACTTTGTATGCAGTTTCCTTGTGGGTCACACATCGAGATATTCTGGAAGTGTGCTCCCATATGTTCCCCCAGTCCACCAGGGAAATATCGTGCTGTAGAATCTGAGACCATTTCCTCATGTAGTGGTGGGTGTTCACCGTCATAGGAATGGCTTCATGTAATATTGTGTAAATAGTAGAGATCAGTCGGGGTTCGTAAGGACCCTTAGCACATAGGATCTCAAAGTCTGTGGGTTTGTCCAGAGTCAGAGAAGGGGACCTGATAGCGAAAAAGTATCTGATCTGTAAGTATGAATGTAGAAGCCTTTGGGGGATCTGGTGTTGCTTTTGCAAGGTGGGAAAAGTCAATAAATGGCGTGTCGCCGGGTTAACAAAGTGTCGGAGTTGAAAAAGTCCCGCTTGGGTCCATGGTAGCATACGATCATAGGACAGGCTATCTGGGATGTCTGGGTTAAATAGGATATTTAAAAGCGGTGGACACGGTGAGGATAGGGAAAAGCGGTCATTGCACCTTTTCCAGGTATTCAATGTGAACAACATGGGAGCTAGGCATATGTGCCGTAATTGGGGCATATGAAGAGCAGTAGAAGGCCAAAGCATATAGCAAGGATGTACCGGGGCTGTAACACTCATTTCTATTTCTGACCATCTATTTGGGGCCTTCCGGGAGGTCCAGGAGGTAAGAACTCTCAGGTGTGTGGCATAATAGTATTTAATGAAATCTGGGCCTCCGAGCCCCCCCCCCCCTATTCCTCCGAGCCAGGACCACCGTCCCCGCTAACCTGTGGGAAGCGTTATTCCAAATAAAACGGAGGCTTCTCCTTTGAAAGGATTTCAACTGTGACATAGGGATAGCCACAGGTAAAGTTTCAAACAAATATAATAACTTAGGGAGGATAGACATTTTAAGGACATTGATTCGGCCCAACAGGGATAGGGGGAGAGATGTCCAGTATGTCAGCAAGCGATTAATTTCCGAGAACAGGGGGGGAAATTGGCCTTATATAAAGTATCATAGGAAGCAGTAAGGCGAACCCCCAGGTATTTAAGTGAGTGAGGACACCAGTGGTAATTATACTTACTTTGGAGCGATGATAAGAGGGCTGGGGTTATGTTTACAGGTAATGCTTCGGTTTTAGTATCATTAATTTTGAAACCCGAGAGGCTACCAAAAGTGGATAGTAGGTGGTGAAGGTGTGGTAGGGATGCTTGCGGGTGGGTGAGAGTTAGGAGGACATCATCCGCGAATAAGGATATTTTATATTCTGCGTTGCGGAGGCAAACTCCTTTAATATCTGAACATTCCCGTATAGCCGCAGCTAGGGGTTCCAGACTGAGAATAAAGAGCAATGGTGATAGAGGGCAACGCTGTCTCGTACCGTTGCTAAGGGAAAACGGACGGGACAGATGGGAGGAAAGTTGTTCCTGGGAGGTGGGCTTCGAGTATAGGGCTCGGAGGGCGTGAATAAAAGGGCCTGAAAATCCAAAGTGGTTTAGTATCGCAAACATAAATGGCCAGCTAAGGCGATCAAATGCCTTTTGGGCATCTAAATGATTAGTGACATTAATACAGTGATCAGTGCTAAAAAATATTTGCACTGTCACTGTACTAATGACACTGGCTGGGCAGGGGTTAACATTAGGGGCGATCAAAGGGTTAACTGTATGCCTAGGTTGTGCTTACTCGCTGTGGGGGAGGTGCTTTGACTAGGGGAAGGCAAAGATTCATGTTCCTGCTTTGCAGAAATACAGGATCAATACCTTCCCTTCTGACAGAACGACAATTGGCCTTGTTTACATAGGCAGATTGTGGTTCTGTCTGTGTCCTGTGTAATCGGTGGGTGCCGGCGAACATCGAGTCTGCGGTATCCGCCACTGGGCTAGAGCAGTGGGAGCGGGTCACTGGTGGTGCACACGTGCACCCCAGGCACAGAAGTGTCTGTTCACACACTAGGTATGTGATCTAGTGCAGAGCGGTCATCCTGCCGCAGTATATCTGTGATGGACAGTAGTTAACGGATCGCACATTATTGCCTGTCACAATGCAAAGATGTTAATGGGTTCTTGAGGCTGAACAGCAAAATACAAAGGTGAAATACATATACAGTGTTGGAGCAGTTTTACCTGCCAAAGGATTTGTATTCCTGTCCATCCTGTCCTGAGATTTACACAGAAGCCCTTGTTGAAGGAGAAAATCCTCTTCTTTCAAATGAATTGATTTAATATAGCTGAGAGTAAGGTTACGTCCAGGCTGGCATTTACCAACCTGTATGAAACTAATCCAGATGCTAGAGGGCCATGAGGATGAACTTGAAAAGTTGCACGTGGAGCTGGAGGGATTGAAGGACAAGTTAGAGGATTCTGAGAACAGGGCCCGCAGGGACAATCTGAGAATCCGCGGTATCCCTGAGGCTGTTACAGATATCCAGGGTACAGCTACGGCCTTTTTTCAAGAACTTGCCCCTGAAATCCCCCTGGAGCGATTAGAGTTTGATCGTATACACAGATCCCTGGCTCCAAAGCCCTCGGAAGGCCCCCCCAGAGATGTTATTATAAAGCTGCATTATTATCGCACTAAGGAAAGACTCCTACAGGCAGCGAGGGATCGCCAAGACCTCACTTTCCAAAATTACCCCCTACAGCTGTTCACGGATCTATCTCCTGTAACGATTGCTAAAAGACGACTTTTAAAACCCTACCTATTGATCTTGCAGAACCTGGGCATAAAATACAGGTGGGGGTTCCCCTTTAGATTGTCCTTCACCTATAGGGGACATCAAGTCCTAGCCTCCTCTGCCTCTGACCTGAGACGTCACTTTCAAGAATTACAGCTAGACCTTCCACCATCTCAAGGGGACCCAGCTGCTTCATCCGCCCATGTCCGGCAAACACAGCCTTCCCGAAAGTCATCTCAAGCCTCCCTGCATGGCTCTCAGGCCCTGCGATCGCTGCAAGCCCAGCGCTACCAAGATGTCCCCACAGGCTGACATTCCCCCCGTCCGAGTGCGGGTTATTATCCTTGTGAACGGTCTGCACAGGGGTTTTTTCTAGTTTTTTTTATTTTATTTTTTTTATTTATTTATTTTTTTTTTTGTTTGTTTTTCATTTTTATTTTTTTTTTTTTTTTTTCGCCCCACTTTATCTGGAGTGGGTGAGGTACCGGTCCTGTCCCGAGCTCTAGTAGCTGTTCTGAGGGGACCTGATATCGGTATCGACATGTGCATATATATATGTGTACGTGTGTGATTTTTTTTCCTTTTTTATTTTTGATTTTTGGACTTTTCTAGATGTCTGTGGCGGGCCTCCCCCGGCTCCCCTCCGTGATTTCTGGGGGGGGGCCGGGGGGGGTCCGTCAGTCAATTGTACTGTTTTGTTAATTTTAAGCTCATGTGCCCCTGCAGCTTAGGGGGTTTTACTTTGTGTGACCTACTAGTTATCGAGCTTGTCTCGACCCGCTGGTGTTGTTTTAGTACCAGCACTCCGTGTCTGACATTACCATAAGTATTCTGTTCTACTTACAGTCAATAGTTATGCAAGTTAGTGCTCAAGTTCAATGTTTGTCTTATTATAATTTTTTTTTAAAAGATAGACCGAGTGGGCCAGGTGGACTACTGCGCCCCCCTAGAGTCGGTATTTGCGTGGGATTATGGTCCCTCTCAACTTCCGACCTTTTGGTAGACCACTAGGTCTACGCTTACATGCACAGTTGTGGTTCTTATTATTTCTCTTCCGAGCTTATTTTGATTCTTCTGTGCTTACTTTTTCTGGCTCTCTTAATATCTCTTCTTATGCTAATACTTCCTATTCTTCTCTAACCCTTCTTCTTCTTATTCCCGAGTCCATAGGGGATGCACGCGGAGCCTCTGATAAGCGGTTCTCTGCTTACTCGTTATGACCCTGCGTTGGCTGTCACTGAACGTCCAAGGTATGAATTCACCACCCAAGAGAGTAAAAGCGTTTAAATATCTCAGAAGGCAACGCGTTGATATCGCGTGTCTCCAAGAAACCCATTTTTCCTCTGCTTCACACCCTAACTATTTTGACTCCCAATATCCACAGGTGTTTCAGGCCAATGGTCCGACCAAACAGAGGGGAGTTTTAATTGCCTTTCGCAAGACGGTCCCCTTTCGGTGCGACAAACAGATAGCGGATCCTGCAGGCAGATATCTTTTGCTTTTGGGCAGCATTCAAGATACGGAAGTTACTATCTTGACCTACTATGCTCCCAATTCTAATCCAGGTCCCTTCTTGTCACATATCTGCTCCCTCTTAGCGTCGCATCAGAAGGGGACCCTATTGCTGGCGGGGGACTCCAATGTGGCCCTTAATCCCATATTAGACAAGTATCCATCCGATAAGAAGGCCATTTCCCCCGCAGCTAAAATGTTTTCCTGTTCGTTACGCACCCATGATTTGGTCGACCTCTGGCGTGAGTTACACCCGACAACCAAAGATTACACACATTATTCCCACCCGCATCATTTGCATTCCCGAATAGACCATGTTATCATGCATAGAAAACACCTCCCCCTAGTGGAATCTGTTTCTATTTTGGCAGCTCCCTGGACAGACCATGATCCCATTCTAGTGGTTTGTCGGTCCTTAATGCGTAATCCTCAACCCTCCCCTTGGGTTATGAATGACTCATTGTTATCTATACGAGACATCCACGATACCTTATTAGAGGCGTCATCTGAATATTTCCGTTTTAATTTAACTTCAGTTTCCTCCCCAGTGACGCTATGGGAGGCATATAAAGCGGTACTCAGGGGTCGTATCATTCAAATAGCGTCTAAACGCAAGAGGGAGAGGCAGGAGGTGCAGCGAAAGTTGGAGTCCCGTTTGGACTCCATGTCTGCGCTTTTTAAGCAAACTCCTTCTCTTGCTAATCGTAAGCTCCTAGACCAGGCCCGCATGGAACTAGACTTAAGTCTTACCGAACAAGCAGAACGCACTTTGCGCTGGTCTCGCCAACGCTGGTATATTAGGTCGAATAAACCCACTGCGGCCCTGGCTAGGAGGTTGCGAACGTTTAACCCTAAACTGTCCCCTATAACTCTGCGTACCAGACATAATAAGCTCACCAGTAACCCGGCACACATACTGGACGAATTTCGGTATAGACTCTCCTCCCTATACTCGGCCCAAGATTCTAAGACAGAACAGGATAGGACGGAATTTCTCCAGCGAATAGCCCTGCCCACTTTAACAGAGGCCCAGATGACTCTTATGGACCGTGATATCCAGGAGACTGAGGTCAGAGAAAGTATTAAGGACCTCAAGGTCGGGAAGCGGCCAGGCCCGGATGGCTTCACGGCACTATATTATCGAAAAATGGTGGATGTAGTTGCAGCTCCCTTGGCGGCCATGTATAACTCCGTCAAGCAAGGGCAGAGCCTTTCATCTGACCTCCTGACAGCTAATATAGTGATGCTGCCGAAGCCTGACCGCGACCATACTTCCTGGGCGAATTTCCGTCCTATATCTTTGATTAATATTGATATGAAAATCCTTACGAAAATTTTGGCCAACCGTTTAAATTCGTTTCTCCCCCGGCTCATTAAAAAGGACCAAGTAGGATTCGTTCCGATGAGGCAGGCTGGAGATGCCATTCGTAGAATTATCCAATTACAGCATATTGCCCATAGTCGATCCCTCGAAACCATGCTTTTGTCGCTGGATGTGAACAAGGCTTTCGATACGTTGTCTTGGCCATATCTTATGACCATTCTCCGCCGTTACGGTTTCGGAGCCTCATTCCTGTGTTGGTTGGCGGCCCTGTACGATGTCCCCCAAGCTAAAGTTAGATACTATGGGTTTGAATCCCATGTGTTTCCTATACGACGGGGCACCCGTCAGGGCTGCCCGCTTTCGCCTCTTTTATTTGTATTGGCCATGGAACCGCTGGCGGAGTCGATCCGTTCACATCCAGATATCAAAGGCGTGGAAGTGGCAGGTTTTCCGCATAAAATTTTGCTTTTTGCGGATGATATATTATTGACCATGACGTCACCTAGAATTTCGCTTCCCAATTTGTTTTCTCTCCTGGAGACATTTGCGTCCCTGTCCGGTTTACGTGTTAACCCCTCTAAGTCTAAAGCTATGTCAGTAAACCTTTCCCCATCGGAATTGTCAACCATAAAAGAAAGTTTCCCCTTTCAATGGCCTCCCTCACTACCCTACCTGGGAATTCGTATCACCCCCAAATATGATGGTTTGTACCAGGCTAATTTCCCCCCCCTCTTTCGTAAGCTAGACACCCTGTTATCTTCTTGGTCCCATTACCCGATCTCTTGGTTCGGTAGAATCACTGCAATCCGTATGACGTATCTCCCAAAGTTGTTATATTTTTTTAGAGTTTTGCCCGTTCCAGTTCCCCCCCATATATTGCGAATCCACCAGCATAAACTTTTGAAATTTATTTGGGCTGCTTCTCGCCCCCGAATTAATAAGCAGATAATGTACGCGAGGCGGTCTGAAGGGGGTCTCTCGGTCCCCAATCTCCGAGCGTACTATATAGCGGCCAATCTTGCCCAAATCACTCGTTTTCATGACAACTATCAAATGCCGCTCTGGGCCACTATTGATTTGGTGGATGCGCACCCTATTCCCATTTCCTCAGTGCCATGGCTCCCTCCCTCGCAGCGGCCGAAAGGCGCAGGGCCGTGTATGGCCCACTTGCTTCGCATCTGGGACTCGATAAAATATTCGGCTGGTCTCATATCCCCTCACCTGCCTTTGCTACGCCTCTCCTATTGCCCATTATTCCCCCCTAGTAGAGACAATCCTGGTCAGTTTTCTTGGTGGGCTACTAATGGATTCACGGATGTTCATTCTTTGCTCACTCCCATGAGAGTAGTTACGTTTGCTATGCTTCGCTCTTCTCACGACATTCCCCTACGGGAACATTACAGTTACCTACAATTCAAACATTTCATACAACAGCTCCTTCGGGCTCAGCCAACCCCGTATTCTCTAACTCCCTTCGAAAAGGTCTGTAGGGCTACTCCTCATTCCCCGGGGACAATATCATTGATATATTCCTCTATTATTTCTACCAACAAACCCCCAACAACCAAATATCATCTCCAATGGGAAAAAGAATTAGGGACGCGGTTGGACCCGGCAGATTGGCAGATTATGACCACAAATCTCATGAGAAGTTCCAGGAATGTTCTCATATTAGAAAATGCATATAAGGTCTTTTATAGGTGGTACTACACACCTGAGAGGGTGGCAAGATTCATTCCTTCACATTCCCCTAATTGTTTTAGGGGCTGCCCGGTACCAGGGTCCATGGCCCACATTTGGTGGACCTGCCCTAGAGCCTGCAGATTGTGGGTTCGGGTATACGCCCTGTTACGGAATATGTTCCATACCAACCTGAGAAGAGACCCTTATGCAGCTCTGTTATGTAAACCTATCCCGGAACTTCTCCGCCCAGAGCGTCAACTAGCCCAACACCTTTTTAATGCAACAAAATTGATCATTGCTAAGTCTTGGAAAACGCCTACACTCAGCTTTGAGGCAGTTAAAAACCGTATGAGCGACATCATGATAAATGAAAAACTTACCTCCTTGGCTTTCGATACCCATGACCAGTTTCTCAGAACCTGGGGGCCCTGGATATCCTCTGTCCAACCTTCCAGATTCAACAACCAACTTTTGTCTATCTAGGGTCTCCGTGTGCACCCCCCGCTCCCTTTAGTGGAATGGACTCCTCCTCCCCTCCTCTGTTCTTTTCTTTTTACTCTTTCTGTTCTCTTTCTGTTTCCTACTTTCATTTACCTCTTCTTTTCTGCCTTAGTCTTTTTTTTTTTCCTCTAGAAGACTTTGGCCGAGACGGAGCCAAGTTAATTCTGATGGTTATGGTAGACTGAAATATCCGAACCTGACGGGCTATATTGCACTTCTTAATTATCTTATTTTACGATGTGTACTTCTTTTTTCCTTTTTTTTTGTTTCTTTTTGTTTTCATACGCTTTGTCCACAGTGACTATTTTTTGTCGATGATTAAGTCCTTCAGAATCGTTTAGGATTTTCATTTCCTCTTCATGAGCGTTATGTACACAGCTTACTATAGTCAACGTTTTGATGTCGGGTCTTTTTTTTTGTTGTTTTGTTATTTTTTATATCAATGATGCTGTCTGATGTCTACTGTAACCAGTAATTTTTTTTTTGTACACTTTTGTTATACTTCATTTGCAATAAAAACCTTTGTAAAAGAAACTAATCCAGATGGACAAGCCATGTCTATATTGCATTTTAAAGCAATCTTCATATAAGGGCCCATTCACTCTAAAGCGATCCATTGCAGTGCATGAACACAGCCCAATCATTATACCATAAAATTGCACTGCAGCACAACGCACAGTATATGCACTGTGGTGCACTGCCTTGTGTTCTACTGTACAATGCATTGGGATGCTATTCACAATGAATGGAACCACAATGCACCGCACATACAGCACATAACGTGTGTTTTAGCTCACTTTACCGCAGCCTAAAGGGGCTCTCTGCCTGCAGCCACCTTGTCAGCTATTGAGATACCCTTATTCCTTTTCTCTGTACAGTATACTTCATTCACTGAATCTGTGAAAGTCAAACGTAATGATGCTTGCAAGCACCAAGGTCCTTTTAAGCTGCAGTATCAGTTTCCCAGCAGACAACCATGTCAAAGAGGAGTCTCCCCTAGAAAAAGTCAGCGGCTAAAAATACTGCACTCATTCACATAGGGAGGGGAGCCGGGATCTGGGGCAACCCTTGTTAAAGGGGACTTCTAGATTCCAATAAGACAGGGGTCTGTAGACCTTCAAAACCACCGCCCATGGTTGTTGGGAAGAGGCCTTTGTCCCCATCAACATGGGGACACGGTGCTTTGGGGTGGGGTGGTGCAGAGCCCCTCCTGCCACAAGGCACCCTCTCTAAGTTGAGGGCATGTGGCCTGGTATGGTTCAGGAGGGGGGGGCATGCGGCGTGCATGGATAAGGGTCTGGCATGGATTCTGGGGGGGGCCCCACGCTTTTTTTTTTTTTTTTTTTAGCAGCTCACAGCTGATGACTCATTGGTTGTTAAAGATATGGCAGCCAGCTTCCCAGCCTGCTTATTAACAACTAGCTACAATTCTCATTGCACTAATGTGCCGCAACCACGCTGCAACCGCATGCCAGTGCAGTTGTGGCATATTACCATAGACTCCAATGGGAGACGTTGAAGGGCTTCAAACACCTCCAATGTGCAGCTTTTCTCCTAGCAGGAGTTCTGGTGTTGAGAGGGGCTAAACACATGTCCTGTGTACATTCAAGGTATAGCCATAAAAAAATGTTTAAATGATATGCATTACCTGTAAAGCAGACAAGCAGTGACCCCCCCCCCCCCCCCCATGCCAAAATAACATAATAAGATTTATAAAAAGCTTGTGGGGAAAAAGTTAATGAAATATACTTGCCTTATCCCACCTTTACTACTGCAGGTGGGGATGTCACTGAGAAATACTAGGTACTCCAAGATATACTGAGGAATACCAGGAAGCCAATGCTCACTTAACCACCTTCAGACCGGACCATTTTGCTGGTAAATGACCAGAGGTCTTTTTACAATTTGGCACTGCGCTGCTTTAACTGATAATTGCGCGGTCATGCAATGTTGTACCCAAACAAAATTTGCGTCCTTTTCTTCCCACAAATAGAGCTTTCTTTTGATGGTATTTGATTGCCTCTGCGATTTTTATTTTTTGCGATATAAACGTAAAAAGACCGCAAATTTTGAAAAAAAATGATATTTTCTACTTTTTGTTATTAGAAAAATCCAATAAACTCAATTTTAGTCATACATTTAGGCCAAAATGTATTCAGCCACATGTCTTTGGTAAAAAAAAAAGTCAATAATTGTATATTTATTGGTTTGCGCAAAAGTTGTCACATCTACAAACTAAGGTACGTTTTCTGCAATTTACGCAGCTTTTAGTTTACGACTGCCTATCTCATTTCTTGAGGTGCTAAAATGGCAGGGCAGTACAAAACCCCCCCAAATGACCCCATTTTGGAAAGTAGACACCCTAAGGAAATTGATAAGTGGAATGGTGAGCCCATTGAATATTTTATTTTTTTGCCTCAAGCGATTGAATAATGACAAAAAAAAAAATTTTTTTTTTTTTTTTACACAAAGTTGTCACTAAATGATATATTGCTCACACATGCTATGGGCATATGTGAAATGACACCCCAAAATAAATTCTGCTGCTTCTCCTGAGTACGGGGATACCACATATGTGGGACTTTTTGGGAGCCTAGCCGCGTACGGGGCCCCGAAACCAAGCACCGCCTTCAGGCTTTCTAAGGGCGTAAATTTTTGATTTCACTTCTCACTACCTATTACAGTTTTGAAGGCCATAAAATGCCAAGATGGCACAAAACCCCCACAAATGACCCCATTTTAGAAAGTAGACACCCCAAGCTATTTGCTGAGAGGCATTTTGAGTCCATGGAATATTTTATATTTTGCCACAAGTTGCGGGAAAATTACAAACTTTAATTTTTTTTTATTTTTTTTTCACAAAGTTGTCACTAAATGATATATTGCTCACACATGCTATGGGCATATGTGAAATGACACCCCAAAATAAATTCTGCTGCTTCTCCTGAGTACGGGGATACCACATATGTGGGACTTTTTGGGAGCCTAGCCGCGTACGGGGCCCCGAAAGCCAAGAACCGCCTTCAGGTTTTCTAAGGGCGTAAATATTTGACTTCACTCCTCACTACCTATTACAGTTTTGAAGGCCATAAAATGCCAAGATGGCACAAAACCCCCACAAATGACCCCATTTTAGAAAGTAGACACCCCAAGCTATTTGCTGAGAGGCATGTTGAGTCCATGGAATATTTTATATTTTGCCACAAGTTGCGGGAAAATTACAAACTTTTTTTTTTTTTCTTTTTTTTTCACAAAGTTGTCACTAAATGATATATTGCTCACGCATGCCATGGGCATATGTGAAATGACACCCCAAAATAAATTCTGCTGCTTCTCCTGAGTACAGGGATACCACATATGTGGGACTTTTTGGGAGCCTAGCCGCGTACGGGGCCCCGAAAACCAAGCACCGCCTTCAGGCTTTCTAAGGGCGTTACAGTTTTGAAGGCCATAAAATGCCAAGATGGCACAAACCCCCCCCAAATGACCCCATTTTGGAAAGTAGACACCCCTAAATTTAGGGGTACACTAGTGAGACTAGGTAATAAATGGCGGGTGCCCTGAAACTATAAAAAAAATAACTAACCAACCAGCGTCACCTGTAACAGTTATATGGTGATCACTGGTGAAAGGGTTAACTAGGGGGCAATCAGGGGGCTTTATGCGGTAGTATATGGGGGTCCCTGGCGCTATAAAAAGCTGCGGCGAACCTAAATACCTACCTGCCTAACTAGCGTCACCTGTGACACTAATACAGTGATCAGAAAAACGATCGCTTATTAGGCTGGGTTCACACTGGAGCGATGCGGGAACGCCACGAATCCGCGGCGGGTTCCCGCATCACATGCCTCCCGGCGGCAGTTCACACTGCCCTATGCGAACTGCTGGGAGTGTCTGTGAAATGTTAATGACACCCCCAGATCAGTTCGCATATCGCAGTGCGATCTGCAAACTCGGATCGCATGGTGTGAACACCCATGCGATCCGATTCTGCTGCGGACCAAAAAAAGGGTCCCGTGCGAGTTTGCGGCGGGTGCGGCGGGTGCGACACGAATTCAGCCATACTATCTGTATGGCTGAACTCGAATCGCACAGAGATCGGATGTGATTTGCACTGCAGTGCGGTGCGAATCACATCCGTTCTCATAAACCGCTGCAATGTGAACCCAGCCTTAGTGACACTGGCGACGGGGGGTGATCACGGGGTTAAACCTTTATTGGGGGGGTTAGGGGGGTACCTTAGAACTAAAGGGGGCTAACCCTAACTGCCCTAACAGTTATTACAGTCACAAATGACACCCGCCAGGTGATCAGGGGGTTAAACCTTTATTAGGTAATAAATGGCGGGTGCCCTGAAACTATAAAAAAATAACTAACCAACCAGCGTCACCTGTAACAGTTATATGGTGATCACTGGTGAAAGGGTTAACTAGGGGGCAATCAGGGGGCTTTATGCGGTAGTATATGGGGGTCCCTGGCGCTATAAAAAGCTGCGGCGAACCTAAATACCTACCTGCCTAACTAGCGTCACCTGTGACACTAATACAGCGATCAGAAAAACTATCGCTTATTAGGCTGGGTTTACACTGGAGCGATGCGGGAACGCCATGAATCCGCGGCGGGTTCACGCATCGCATGCCTCCCGGCGGCAGTTCACACTGCCCTATGCGAACTGCTGGGAGTGTCAGTGAAATGTTAATGACACCCCCAGATCAGTTCGCATATCGCAGTGCGATCTGCAAACTCGGATCGCATGGTGTGAACACCCATGCGATCCGATTCTGCTGCGGGCCAAAAAAAGGGTCCCGTGCGAATTTGCGGCGGGTGCGGCGGGTGCGACACGAATTCAGCCATACTATCTGTATGGCTGAACTCGAATCGCACAGAGATCGGATGTGATTTGCACTGCAGTGCGGTGCGAATCACATTCGTTCTCATAAACTGCTGCAATGTGAACCCAGCCTTAGTGACACTGGCGACGGGGGGTGATCACGGGGTTAAACCTTTATTGGGGGGGTTAGGGGGGCACATTAGAACTAAAGGGGGCTAACCCTAACTGCCCTAACAGTTACTACAGTCACAAATGACACCAATGCAAAAAAAAAAAAAAGCAATTGGTGTCACTGTGACTGGGGGGGCAGGGGTAATTGGGGAGTGATCGGGGGGTAAAGGGGGGGTGTGAGTGTGCCTGGCATGTTCTACTGTATGTGGGGTGTGTTGGTGCAACTCACCGAACCTCTCTCCTCGGTGCCGGAACAAAAACTACCGACACGGAGGAGAGAATACATCACTTCCTCTCCTGTGTTTACATTACAGGAGAGGAAGTGATGTCACCGGACATTTTCATTCGCCGGGAGCGATCGCGAGGGGGTGGCCATGAATGAATGGCCGTCCCCTCGTCCGGGATCGCTCCCGAACGAATACCGACCGCCGCAGGCACCGGGCGGGGGCCCGATCGGGCCCCCGACCGGCGGGCAGGCAAGGACGTACATGTAAGCCCTTATGCCTGCCCGTGCCATTCTGCCGACGTACATCGGCGTGCGGCGGTCGGCAAGTGGTTAAAGGCACTCCAGTGCAGTGCTGGATCATCTTCTCACAAGATTTGGGGTACTCAGCATTAATGGGGCTCTTGTTGGAAGGATGACATCAACCTAGCCTAGGTGCTGTAAATGGAAGCCAGTAATAAGGTAGGTATATTTACTTTCTTTTTCCCCCCGCATGTTTTTTTTTTTTTTACTGCAACGATTTGTTATGGGAATAGATTGGCAGATCTTTTTGTTGCAAGGCCTGTTTTAAGTTGCTCAATAGACAAACGTTGGACCACAAAACTCTCGGACTCTGTCAAATGTTCGCCTTCTTTACACGATAATAAAAAACGTACACTGAGCTCGTTTTTAAGAGTTATAGCTTTGCGTAGAATTTCAGTTTGAAGTGACAAGACTCAGCCAGGCAGAATAAATATGATGACAACTTAATGCCTTACATAGAACAGAATCAACTGTAACCCTTCTTACTCAGCAGTATATTCAACATCTGATGTAAGATGTACAATGACAAAGTCTGATGGGCTTTACAACAGGAACATTGCTGTATTGTTTTGGATCCAGGTTTCCAGTTTAACCACTTGCTGATCACCCTATAGCAGGTTTACTGCTACAGAGTGGCGACTGTGCGCAGGACCACATATATATATATATATATATATATATATATATATATATATATATATATATATGTGATCCCGCATTTCTGGGTAGCTGCGATTAAGCACAGCAGGAGCCGATCAGTGGGAACCCGGGGACTCAATGTCTGCTGGCACCCGTCGATCATTCGTTACATAGGCAGAATGGCAGTCTGCCTATGTAAACAAGACAGACTGCCATTCTGTTAGTACAGAAGGCATGGATCCTGTGTTCCTGCAAAGCAGGGACATGGATTCATGCCTTCCCCTAGTAAAAGCATCTCCACACAGTGCACAAACACTGGCTAGGCACATAGTTAACCCTTGATCGCCTCTGAGGTTAACCCCTTCCCAGCCAGTGTCAGTACAGTGACAATGCATATTTTTATCACTGATCACTATATTAGTGTCACTGGTCCACAAAAAGTGTCAGGGAGTGTATGCCCAAGTGTGTGCATACATGTACTTATTATCACTATAAGGTGTGTGAGAAATAGTGGCATACATATGGATCACCCTATATGCAGTGTAGCTGATTCCCCCTTTTTTGGGGTAATTGCCTGCAGTCAATTAAGATAATTAATGGGTGGAGCTAGTGATCCTTAGAACTACAATTTATTTCAAAGTTTCATGTCTGTAATGTGGTTATGACTCAGGCCTTATAGTCTGAAACGCGCCAACTTTTCTTATTTGCGTTTGGTCACTGTGGCTTGTTAATAAATACTATATTTTTTTAAGAGCAATCACCGGAGTGCGGATCATCTTTTCCGTATTTCTCTACTCAGCCAACCACTGTGGATCGAGCACCTGGGAGCTCTGCTTTCTATGTGATGTATGGGTAGTAGCACTGACTTTGTTTATATCAGGGAAAATGGCTAATTGGGCCCAATTTGGACATTTTCACTTAGGGGTATACTCACTTTTGTTGCCAGTGGTTTAGACATTAATGGCTGTGTTGAATTATTTTGAGGGGACAGAAAATAGCAAATTTACACTGTTATACAAGCTGTTCACTCACTACTTTACATTGTAATAAAGTGTAATTTCTTCAGTGTTGTCACATGAAAAGATATAATAAAATATTTACAAAAATGTGAGGGGTGTACCCACTTTTGTAAAAGACTGTAATTTGCTGATCTCCGCCAAGTACTATTAAAAAAATAAAATCCATAAATATATCCTATATACCAGTGGTTCTCAACCTGGGGGTCGGATGATGATTTGCCAGGGGTCACTGAATCCTGGGCTGTTCCTGAAATCCACACCACTCTCCTAGCCTTTTTGCAGCCGCCCAGCAGGGCTTTCCCTGGAGATTATGGCCACCCAGCTGGGCTGTTCAAGGAACCTGTGGCCGCCCACTCAGCCTCTTTGTAGCCACTCACTCAGTTCACAGAATGGCTGGGGTGCAGAGACTAAAGGTGAGCTGACTGGTGAGTAATGTGAAGTGGGAGGGTCTGGAGGAGACCCTATCTCCTGATTTTGGCATAGGTGTCACTGCTACAAGACACCACAAAGTCAGAGACACAGTGAATCTGGAGACAAAGTGAATAACACTTCCTGTGATTAGTTGCCATTAAAAGTCCCCACTACAGTTCTCAGATCAGCAGATGGCCTTGCAGCACTGCTGCTCCTCCCAACTCCCCGCCAGCACTGCCATTCATCCCAACTCCCCGCCAGCACTGCCATTCATCCCAACTCCCCGCCAGCACAGCCGCTCCTCCGAACTCCTCGCCAGCACTGCCGCTCATCCCAACTCCCTGCCAGCACTGCCGCTCATCCCAACTCCCCGTCAGCACAACCGCTCCTCCGAACTTCTCGCCAGCACTGCCGCTCATCCCAACTCCCCACCAGCACTCCCGCTCCTCCCAACTCCCCGCCAGCACTGCTACTCATCTCATTCCCCCCACACCAAGGAGTAAGAGAAGGAATAAAAATAGAGAATACATGGAAAGGAGAGAAAAAGAGGGGGAGGAACAAAGAAAAAGAGAGAAAGAATGAGAGAAAGAACAAGAAAGATGGGAGGGATGGGGAAAAAAAACAAGAAATTAGTATAGAGAGAGATTAAAGGGAAAGAAAGGAGAACAAAGAGAAAGAGTGGTACATCCTAAAATATACCATAAGGGGTTTTAATACTGTACGAGCGGAAGGGACTCAAGGAGCACTAAATGTCCATTGGTTAGGGGCGCAAATTACTTGTCTTGCCTTGGGTGCTGACAACCCAGGCTACGAAAATAATTTTACTGTTGGGGTCCCCATAACTTGGGAAATTGTATCAAGGGGTCACGGCACTAGAAAGGTTGAGAACCACTGATGTAGACGCTATAACTTTTGCGCAAACCAATCAATATACACTTGTTAGGATTTTTTTGCTAAAAATATGTAGCAGAATACATATTGGCCTAAATTAATGAAGAAATTCGATTTTTTTATTTTTCATTGGGTATGTTTTATAGCAGAAAGTAAAAAATATTATTATTTCTTTTTCAAAATTCTCTGCCTTTTTTTTCTTTATAGCGCAAAAAATAGAAAACACACAGGTGATCAAATACTACCAAAAGAAAGCTCCATTTGTGGGGGAAAAAAAGGACAATTTTATTTGAGTATTGTGTCGCATGATTGCGCAATTTTCAGTTAAATTAACAAAACGCCATATCGCAAAAATGGCCTGGTCCTGAAGAGGGGATAAATCTTCCGGATCTGACGTGGTTAAAGACTTAAAAACGGAGCTATAATAACTGCTTATATGTCTTATTCAGACTGTGGCTCGATTTTAGGGAGCCAAAAAAAAAAAAAAAGCTTACACCTCTGGGCTCTGTAAACATTTCTAAAACAAGATTTAAAGGCACAAAAGCTATATATTATTATAGGATTCTCTGGAGGAAGTAGGGTTGTTTGGATTAGTAAAAAAATGGTGGTATAAAGTATGTGTAGGACTAAAGTCAAGGATTATACTGTATATACTTTTGACTAAGGATGCCCAGAAAGGGAAGTACAATATCCCTTACTATAAGAAAAGGGTCTTGGCTCAAAAGAGCAGATGATGGTTGGATCGCGAATTTCTTTTACAGCCTCACAATCCAAGCTGAATTAGCAGGAAGTCATTCAGTGGCCTCAGGTAAACACCTGTTTTGTCTTCTGATAAAAACAGCTCTGCTTGTCCAAGATCATGCGTCACTAAAATGCAGGGCTCACTGGATTACAGATATTGGAGACATTGTTGGTGACTAATAGGATATTGCCTTAGAATCGATTCATACTGTGTCTTTATCAGCCTCCCATTGCAATTGTTTATTCTCCATAGAGCTTATCGGACGCCTGATAGACAGTATTCATGGTGATGGAGGAATTCACCCCTATGACCAAAGTGTACTACATTAGGGTGATTTTATAAATATGATCTGGCATTGCCCAAAACTTAAACGTTGCTGGGCTGAAGTCTTGCAAGTCATCTCTGATCTAGCTCAAGTATCTATAAGTTCAACTCCATTGGTGTACCTGCTAGGTGCAATTGATGTTGAAATGAATCCAAATGGTACCTATATTATGGGTTATTGTACTTGGCTAGAAAGCTTATTGCCCGACACTAGTTAGCATCCACTGTGCCTACCAAAAAACAATGGATTGTCTACGTCAACTCTCTCTTAGCCCCTGTACACACGGTCAGACATTCTGCCAACTAAATCCGTCAGATTTTGTCCGTCGGATTTTGTCTGTCGGATCTTGTCCGAAACTGTTGCATACACACGGTCGGACTAAGTTGTCGAAAAATCCGATCATTCAGAACGTGATGACGTAATTTCGTTACGATGGGACTAGTAGCCAATAGCTTTGATGTAGGAATTTGATCTGAGCATGCGTGGCACTTGGTCCGATCAAAATTCTCTACACATGATCGGAGTATGTCCGATCTAACCAGTTGGTCGAAAAATATTTCCAACATGTTGGAAAATTGGGTCCGACGGATATTCCGACGGAATCAGTCCGATGCATACCACACACAGTTGGATTATCTGACAACACGGTCCGATAGGACACATTCCGACGGATTCTCCGACCGTGTGTACAAGGGCTTCCTCAGAGAACAATTGGCTTTCGGAACGAGCTACCTGCCCACACACGGTACTTTTCGGCGGACTATCCGCCGTACTTTTGAAATGAATGGACTCGCCCACACACACGGAGGAAAGTGCGTTCATTTTGCGTGCGACTCCAGGTACCCGGGACCAGTGAAGGAGGCGTCGCTGGCCCCGTCGCCTGGTATGGATTTAAAGGGCAATCCCTACGCTGAAAAAACGTGTCCTGTCATAGTGACCGGAGACAACGATGAGGCAACATCTCCAGAAGAGAAGAACAGAAGAACAGAAGACGGCGACAGCGGCAGCGGCGACAGAAGACCGGGCCACCGCTTGTAAAAGAGCTAGAAAAAGGCGCAGTGGTCCAGCAAGAAGAACCGAAGAGGGGGACAAGACCCCCCAAAGAGGGAGACAAGACCCCCGAAGTCGGAAGAAGAGGGCGGCGGCGAAGAAGAAAGCCGGGCTCCTCCGCTAGTAAAAGAGCTAGCAGAAGATAGCAGAGGAGTCCGGCGAGAAGACCCCCGAAGACGGAAGAAGACCCCCGGAGCTGTGCAATAAACTATTTTAACCCTTGTGTGTTGTGTTTTTTTTTTCCACAGGTGAATGGGTAGGGGTACATTGTACCCCATACTCATTCACATAGGGTGGGGGGCAGGGATCCGGTGGCCCCCTTATTAAAGGGGGCTCCCGGATTCTGATAAGCCCCCCCGCCCGCAGACCCCGACAACCAAAGGCCAGGGTTGTCGGGAAGAGGCCCTTGTCCTCATCAACATGGGGACAAGGTGCTTTGGGGTGGGGGGGCCGCGCGGCCCCCCTTCCCCAAGGCACCCCCCATGTTGAGGGCACGTGGCCTGGTACGGCTCAGGAAGGGGGCGCTTGCTCGTCCCCCCTTTCCTGGCCGGCCGGGTAGCGTGCTCGGATAAGGGTCTGATATGGACCTAGGGAGGGACCCCCACGCCGTTTTTTCGGTGTAGGGATTCCACTTTAAATCCATATCAGGTGATGGGGCCAGCGACGCCTCCTTCACTGGTCCCAGCTACCTGGAGCCACGCTCAAAATGAGCGAACTTTTCTCCGGGCGGGAAAAGTCCATTCATTTCAAAAATACGGCGGACTGGCACACACACGGTCATACTGTCCGCCGAAATCCGAGTCCGGCGGACAGATTGATGTGCAAAACTCCAATCTTAGTCCGCCGGACTTTTGGGTAAAAAAAGTCAGCCGGAGCCTACACACGGGCGGACTTTTCCACCGGATTGTTTGATCGTGTGTACGCGGCATTACCCACCAAGAGTCACAGAGTTCTGTTTCGTGCTTGTTTCCTTTTGCATTCGATGGTAGAAAAGTTATATTTCCTGGCATAAAATATTTTACGACGAGTGCTGGTTACTTTATTTCTATGTTAAGTAGCTCCGTTGAGAGAAACAAATGTTTTTTATCCGTTCTGTATGATGTGACTGTCCACCATCTGATTTTTGTGTACAATATGGGCTTTGTATAGCCTTAAATCCTTTTTTTGAATGAATAGTCAATTTGTGAAACAACATTTGTATTTAAAAAACAAAAAACAAACAGCTCTGCTTGACTTTTGTACATTCACTGCTAAAGATGGGCAGAATTTCAAATTAAAATTCTCAGATAAAGAATGTTTTAAGAAAGCTTGTTAATTTTTCCAATCTTTGGTGGAGTCAAAGCGATGTTCATTTTTAATTGCAGTGACAAGAAAAATCAAAGGATGGAAATTGTTTCTTGAATTTCTAAGTGTATGTTCTGTTCATTCTTTAAGTCCATTCATTCCAAAATCAAATGTTAAAAGGCACACAATCTTTTGAACAACATTCAACTGTTCTAAAAAAAATTTGTATGAATATTCCAAAGATCTTTCCTAAGATTTTTGTTGTCAAAATTCTATCCAGCTAAAGATCTTCCACCAAACTCTTCCCTGTCATATACTCTTGTAGAACAATCCTGCAATTGGCAGCTATTGATTCTTGCTAGCAATGGCTGCAATACCTCTTGCTGATGTTAAAATCAAAAGCAGAGCTCCCAGCTGTCCATGATCTGGAAACAAATCCCATGTTCATAGTTTATTCTCACTTGTCTTTCCTTTTGTTTTAGACATTTATAAAAAATATAGTATTTAACAACCCAAAAGTTATTTACTCCACCAAGGCTGGGTTCACATATGTCTGGCTGCGGTTTGCAGTCCGAGGTCCAGTGTGTTCCTGTTCAATGGATCAGGTGTGATTCAGGGGCAAATTTTCCCTGAAATTGCACTTGAACCGGACCTAAAAAGCCGCTCTGGACTTGTGTGAACAGGCTCCATTGAAAGTCCGTCACACACAGATGTTATGCGAATTGGATGCAGTGTAAAACGCATCCAATTCACATATACAGTATTCTAAAAAAGTATTCACACCCCTTGTAATTTTCCACATTTTGTCATGTTACAACCAAAAACGTAAATGTAAATGCATTTTAGTGGGATTTTATGATAGACCAACACAAAGTGGCACAATTGTGGTGGAAGGAAAATGGTAATGGCATAATGACATTTTTTACAAATAAATATGTGAAAAGTGTGGCGTGCGTTTGTATTCAGACCCCGAGCTAATACTTTGTAGAACCAACTTTTTGGGGATGTCTCTACCAGCTTGGTACATCTAGGAGGATGACATTTTTGCCCATTTTACTTTGCAAAATAGCTCAAGATCTGTCAAATTGGATGGAGAGCGCCTGTGAACAGCAATTTTCAAGTCTTGCCACAGATTCTCAACTGGATTTAGGTCTGGACTTTGACTGGGCCATTTTACTACATGAATATGCTTTGATCTAAACTATTCCATTGTAGCTCTGGCTGTATGTTTAGGGTCATTGTCCTGCTAGAAGGTGAGCCTCTGCCCCAGTCTCCAGTCTTTTGCAAACTCTAATGCCACGTACACACGACCAGATTTTCCAGCAGAAAAGGTCCGAAGGTCTTTCCAACAGAGTTCCAATGAACTGAACAGACTTGCCCACACACAAACGGACCAAAGTCCATTCGTTTTGAATGTGATGATGTACGACGGGACTAGAAAAGGAAGTTCAATAGCCAATAGCTATCCTTGCGTCGTATTAGGTCCATCGGACCAGCATACAGACGAATGGTTTTCCCGGTTTTTCTCACTTCTATAAAGACCATATTTGTAGAGTGACGAATAGTTGTCCTGTGGACAGATTCTCCCACCTGAGCTGTGGATCTCTGCAGCTTCTCCAGAGTTACCATGGGCCTCTTGGCTGCTTCTCTGACTAACCACTCACGGACCACCCGCCGCAGTTTTACGTCGGCTATTTGAAGGAGGATATCGTTGTTATGGCAGCAGCTAGCTGCCATAACTATGGGATCCCCTTCTTCAGCGGGCGATCCGCTACAAGATAAAAGTAGTCTCTGCGGAGGATTCGGCGCAAGATCACTTTTATTGGCGGCGGGAAGGGGGCTCCCCTCCATTACTCTGCATAACATTATCTTTCACAATATAAACAAAATTGGGCTGACTTTACTGTTGTATTATTTTTTTAATTCAAAAAGGTGTATTTTTTCCAAAAAAAAGTGCTCTTGTATGACCGCTGTGCAAATACAGTGTGACAGAAAGTATTGCATTTTATTCTCTAGGGTGTTAGAAATAAAATGTATAATGTTTGGGGGTTCCAAATAATTTTCTAGCAAAAGAAAAAACAGTTTTTAACTTGTAAACGACAAATCTCAGAAAGAGGCTCACTCCTTAAGTGGTAAATGCTGTCCTTGCCTGGCCTGCGAGTTTAGGTGGACGGCCATGTCTTGGTAGGTTTGCAGTTGTACCATACTCTTTCCATTTTCAGATGATGGATTGAACAGTGCTCCATGAGATGTCCAAAGCTTTGGATATTTTTTTTTTCATAACCTATCCCTGCTTTAAACTTTTCCACAACTTTATACCTGACCTGTCTGGTGTGTTCCTTGGCCTGCATGGTGCTGTTTTTTCACTAAGGTTCTCAATGAAACATATGAGGGCTTCACAGAACAGCTGTATTTATACAGAGATTAAATTACACAAAGGTGGACTCTAGTTACTAATTAGATGACTTCTGAAGGCAATTGGTTAGATTTTAGTAAAGGGCATCAGAGTAAAGGGGCTGAATACAAATGCACACCACACTTTTCAACTATATGTTTGTAAAAAAAAAAAATGTAAAACCATTTATCATTTTCCTTCCACTTCACAATTATGTGCCACTTTGTGTTGGCCCATCACATAAAATTCCAAATAAATTTACGTTTTTTTTTGTAACATGACAAAATGTGGACAATTTCAAGGGGTGTGAATACTTTTTCAAGGCACTGTATGTGTCTAAAACTTTCATATAGCCTCTAAGGCCTGGTTTACATGTATGCATTTTTTTTTCAGTTTTGCAGAAATGCATTACAGTTCATTTAACATGATTTCCTATGGGTCACATTCACATCTGTGCGTTTTCCACCGATATATGTTTTTGGAAAGGGTCAGTGACTTTTTCCCCCTGCAGCAGCTTGTTTTTTTGCTTCCACAGACTTCAATGGAAATGTATCAAAAACGCTGTGCCTGTGTTTTTGCTGGTTTCTCCTGCAAGACAACAAACAACACACCAGAATGCATCAAAAATGCATGTAAAATCAACTGCAACCTCGATAGGTGTGAATCAGGCTTTAATGATTGTATAAGTTACTTTGAAAAAACAGTATCAAGAAAATGTATTGGAGGAAAAAAGCCCCTGTCAATTTAACCACTCATTTTTTGCTTTTTAATTCATTATGGTCTGCATAATGGTGGCATGGCATGGGTTCTTTGTAGTAAAATCTCCTCTTTGCCACCTTGAGAGAGGTATGCAACATTGCACGTGTTCATATGTCATATAGGCTTTTCCTGTGACTATTTTGATGCTACAGCAGCTTCATTAGTGTTGCTCAACCTTATTGGCCTGCAGGAATCTTTTTATACAGAATAACTCTTCCAATCAAACTTTTCAGACCGTCCATTTACTTACATAGATTCTTAAATTCAGAAAAGCTGCAAAGATTCTAACAAGCTCTGACCTCACAATTTACAGTGTGGTAAAACCTACTGGTGAGTTATAGACTTCAAACGTTTTTCTTGACGCCCATTTACATTGACTGCAGCTTTAAAATCATGCAACTTCAAAGCCACATGTCAGTGTGACTTTGAAGACATCTGTGTGGCTTCATGCATGCATACATGTCTATTCGAGTCGCACCCGAAAAAACATACTACTTTTTCAAAATCGTTGCGGCATTGCAAAGTCTGCATTTGCACAGTGCGATTTCTGGCAATAGGATGCGACTTGTTTTGCGATTTGACCTGTCAAATCGCATGACAAGTTGCTCCAATGTGAACGGGAGCTAACGTGGTAATGAATGCTGCTTTAAAAAAAAAAAAACAGGCAGAGTTTTAATAACAAAAGAGACCCCGTTGGAGTCTTTGCCTTCCAGCAGTTATGTATACTGAGCCCACATACGCACAGCTCAGAGTGCATTTACAGCGCCTGCTCTGTGCCATGATGAAGTGACCCATGCTCATGTGTGGGGGGTAATGTCATCGCAGCCTGGCCATTCAAGAAGCTGAACAGCGCAAACCCAGAAAGAAGACCAGAAGATAGAAGTGCCCAAGCACTGACAGCAGTGAGCACAGAGCTGGAGAGCATCCTTTCACAGGTAAGTTTGTCAAATTGCGCTGCATATCAGTAGATTATGGCATAAACCTGCAGGGGCCCATTTATAGAAAAAAAAAATATTTTGCCTTGTTTATTGCTGCTTTAAAGCCCAATTTCAGCGAAAACTATTTTTTTGTTTTTCATTTGGATCAAGGGTAGAAGGGTTAGAATTTCCATCTTAAGGGGGATGTTGGAGGTGAGCACTCAACAGTTTTTTTTTTTTGTGGCTTGGCTGTGCTGCTCATGACCTACAGGAATAGGATTTAAACCTTTTTTTTTTTTTCATTTAAAAACTACAGTTTTTTTTTTTTTTTTTTTCTTAACCTACTGGGATCCCTTGATTGCAAAAGTAAATTTTATTCAAAGGGTGCACCTTAAGCCAGACACAGGCCAGTGAATAGTGTTTCCAGAAGATTGATACATGACTGGAGTACTACAGACTTACCAGCTGCCGTGGCCCATACCTCAAAACCCCCAACAACCTTAGTAATAAATTAAAACACCACAAATATCTATGGGTTTTAAATGGCCATAGCAGCCTTTTATTAAACATATTGTAAAAACATAACCAAACATTATTATATATATTCCTGAGACTAAACTGGCTCTTGAAAGCAGGTGTTTTGAAGGAGGAGCATGGTCTACCACTTTTTGCTGTATCAGGCTACCATTCCATACCACGGCCCACAGCCGCGAATGACCTGGCTCGAGGACACTTTTATCAAACGTTACCAGCCTGATACAGCCCCAATACCAAAATTGTCAAGATGACGTCACTGAATTATAGGAGGGTCCCATACCACAACTGAGACCCTCCCACCATACACCACCTAACCTCTTGACCATGCCCACCTTCAAAACCTTGAAACCCCTGCCACTGCTATGACAACCTCAATCCACAACCCGTTATAACACCCCCAAAGTACCAAAACGGACACACCGTGTAATTGTACATTCAAGGGAGGGAGGGAGGGAGGGAAATTCTCCTTCTCTGGCTAATTACTGACTGACCCTGTGAATGAATGAATGAATGAATGAATGAAATACTTATATAGCGCACAATGCGAACTGAATCGCCTCTAGGCCCTGTCAAACCCCCCTTACAGCCTACACCCTCTTAGACTCCGCCCTGACTTGACCTACTCCCCCTACCACACCTTCCCCTGACCCAATGCCTGTGTACATCAATTTTTGTCCTAACCCCTTTTAACATCTGCCCAGCTACAGCCCACCCTGCCCCCCCCAGTCATGAGGGCCTTCTACTATCATGCTCTGCATTACATTCCAGGCCTTCTCCTGGAATAGTGGTGCGCTGTACTAGAGGATATGTAAATTTACAATAGTTGTGTATTGTGTAAACTTGTATAGATAAGATTCAAGTAAAACCAACGAGGGTGGGTATAGTAAATGATAAAAAGCATATATACAGGTAAGTGGATGACGGCTAGTAATACATCAGATATATGACAGAAGTAAAATGTAATAATCATATAATACCTTGGATCAGTGATTTAGCATACACATCAATACACAGAGGTAAAAATAATTCATAATAATTGATGATAGTATAATAGAAGGTGCAACAGTTAATAAAAAATACGTAAAAAATATTAAAATTAGTTAAAAAATAAACGACAAAGTGCAGTAGCGCTGAGGGCTGAATTCAAGTGAAAAAAGCACAGTTTGAACAATCGTCTAAATTGGTGGAAAATTATTTATATCAAATGTCCATATAAAGGTGCATATAGTGAAATAAAGTGCTAACTATACGAAATCGCATAAGGTGCAAATGAGTTGTGTAGTTATGAATTATTTTTACCTCTGTGTATTGATGTGTATGCTAAATCCCTGATCCAAGGTATTATATGATTATTACATTTTACTTCTGTCATATATCTGATGTATTACTAGCCATCATCCACTTACCTGTATATACGCTTTTTATCATTTACTATACCCACCCTTGTTGGTTTTACTTAAATCTTAGCTATACAAGTTTACACAATACAAAACTATTGTAAATTTACATATCCTCTAGTACAGTTCACCACTATTCCTGTATCAATCTTTCTCTTTGGGTTCAGACATTTCCCTCCAGTGAGTGCAGCAGTACCCCATTCCACCAATAATAATATTTTTTCCCATTTTGGCGCAGGAATATACTTTTTTTTTTTTCTTTTTTTTTTCTAGACTTTCCAGAAGCAGACCAGAAATGATAGCCCCATATGAGAGAGGGAGTGTTGATGTAACTAACATAGGACTGCAAAATCCATAAGATAAAAGTAAGACAAGTGCTGAGGGATGATAGTTAAAAATCTGAATAGAAGTGACTTTTACATGCACTTTTTACAAATGAGACTCTAGCACCACCTAGTGTAGTTATTGTGATGGTGTATGCATCACTGGCTATGATAACAGAATTATTGTACTGAACATAGAATTAAACCCAAAACAAAAAAATGCAATATATTACAGCTTACCAATCATTAGATGTGGCGGCTGCACCTTTCACCTAGTGATATGGCCAGTAACAAACTTTCTGAATTAGAGTGCCCCTGTAACGACATATTCGGCGACCCATCGCAGTTTGCTACGGAAGTGACGTTCCGTCACCGCCATCTTGCTACACCCCAAACTCATCCACAGTAAGGATACACACCCCAAACTCATTCACAGTAAGGGGTATTCCTGGGGTATTCATGCGGATAACAATATTATAATGTAACTGTATAATTAGGATCACCTTGGTGTATGGTTTGCCATGAGTGATGGTTTCTGTTGTTGTTTATGTCGCCAACCAGAACTTATATTCAATATTGATTGTACAATGAAATGTATTTTATATGTCATAATTAAACAATAATTTTTTTTATCAATTACGGTTTTACAATATTTTGCTGCTAAAAACCCCCCTGGGGGAAACTCTCCACTTTTTTTTGCACATTTTTGGGGCGCGCAGCTGCGTCAATTCATATATGTGTGTTTTCCATATCTGTCTTTCTCTTGGGTGGTTAAACGCCTGTTCCCCTTCAAACACATGCGGGTTGAAATACGAATAGAGGTATATCCCAATTCTTTGGAAACATAGCAGTTAATTCCCTTCTAGTCACCTATTTAGGTCGTATATGCAGGGATCTGTAATAGGCAAAAAGAGCCTATATCAAAGGGGACGGCAAAGGTCAAAATAGACAGAGCTAGGTAGCCAAGTCTTGGAGAAATACTCGATGGGTAAAATAGACAAAATTTCCCCCTCCCTTTGTTCCACTCAATTGGTTGAATTTAATATACCTTCAGCGCCTTTAATTAATATTACAAACCAGAATTCTAAAATATATTACTCACAATAATTAATACAATTCATAATTATGGTTGCTCCTTGGTGAACATCATTACATCCCGCCTATACCGTGACATCTTTCCCAGCTGTACTGGGGGATCCCTCTTTTCCATTAGGCTTCCCGGCATGGTGGGGAGACGTGGCCATTTTGCGGCTCTCCCTATATATGTTCCCGCAGTCTGACCTTTCTGGACCACTGAAGGGAGCACTTTCCATGCCAGCGGCGTTCTGTGATCACCGCCGGACGGTCAGAGAGGTCCCATGTATGCAAGATTTCATAGCGCATGCATGGGACGTCATGCATGTTGCATCAGAGATGGTGGCTGATGGCGGGGAGTGTCCTCCTGGAATGCCAAGGGGGCCATGCGAACAGGGCCGCTGATAAGGCACTACAGCCAGCCCTGTTGTACCGGGCCCGGCCCCCATCAGCTCCACAGGGGGGGCCAGTCAGCTTTACAGTTAATTTCTGCAAATTAAAAACTAGAGCTTTCTAAACCTCACCCCGGCTACTACTTGCTTAGAGAAAGGAGGGGGGGGGGGTTGTATTTACATTTTGCTGGGCCCCATCTGTTCTACAGAGGGGGCCAGAGGGTGAGTGCAGCGCTTGGACTATTTCTCCTTTTTCGGGCACATGTACATAAAGCTTCTCCGCATATTGCTCTGCTAGTTAAATAGACCCGGCTGCCACTGCCCACTGCCTTCCCCGGCGGAGTGATAATACGAGGCTCCACTTAGCTCCGCCTCCCCTGCCGACTGCCGAGACTGAGGTGAGGCGACAGGCGGCTCAGTGGATGAGAGGGAGCAAGAACCTGTAGGACAGCGTGGCTGCACCTGCACTGCAGAGTGAGTGGAGAACAGCAGATAGAATCCTCACTGTCTCACGTAGGCTTACACACTGTCACACAGCATAGCAGGTCATGATTATCAGCATTATGATACTCACGCAGGCAGCACAGTCAGCATGTGCTCTGTCATGGATCTGTTAGTGTGTCATATTGCTGTTTGGTGCTTACTTTGTTATTGCTGTATGCTATTGCAGGGTTAAAATTTGTAACACACAGTACAGCCATCAGTTAAAGTCAGCACCCATGTGACACTGACAGATCCAAGACAGAACACATGCTGTCTGTGCTACCTCTGTAATTTCCATAATTCTGATAATCATAAGAAGCTGTGAGATGCTACTTTACACTTTCCTTGGGGTGGGGGGGGGGGGGGGGGCAGCAAAACATGTGCCTCCCAATCACCCCCCTTTAAAGAGGAAGTAAACCCTGATGAGTTTACTTCCTCTTTTATTCCCTGCAAAGGCAAAGTATAATGGACTACTATGCATCGCATAGTAGCCCATTATGTGTCACTTACCTGACACAGGAGCCAGCGAAGTCACCGCTGTCCCCTGTAGTCCGGCGCATCCATCTTTTGGGTAGGGTCTCGCAGCTCCGCCGCTGTCATGCGACAAAGCCGCGATGACGTCACTCCCGCGCATGCGCACAGGAGCTGACGCGCGGCAGCTCCGTTGTTGTAAATGCTGCACTCAGTGCGCCTGCACGCCGCTGTCTACGGCGCATGCGCCGTAGACAGCGGTGCCTGTCTTCGGGCAAATATCTCCTAAACCGTATAGGTTTAGGAGATATTTCTTGGACCTACAGGTAAGCCTTAATCTAGGCTTACCTGTAGGTCAAAGTGGTTTGTAAGGGTTTACAACCACTTTAACCACTTCCTGTCCAGCAATGTACTGATACATTGCTGGATTGGAAGGGTGATGTCTTGGTCATGGCTGCAACATGATCAAGATATTATTTTTTAGCCCCAACAAGTCTGCACAAAGTAAAAGTAATCCTAGTGGCTAAGAAGCCCCTGGATTACTTTTGCAGGCAGTGGAAGGGGGTTTCACCACCGTTGCTCTCCCGTGCAATCAGAGGTCCCATTAATGATGTGGGCAGCAACATCCAGTTCCTGGGACACAGAGAGAGGAGCTGATGATGTGCTTCCTACTTACATGGTCTCATATAAGCAAGCCATTACTGGCTTAAACAAACATCTGATCAAATCGATCTTTGTTTGATCAACTGCTTTGGAGGCCAGAGGATAGATTTGGAGTCTAATAGACCCTAGATCTCTCCAGAAAGATGACCTGTCACTGCCCTATGCTATCAGAAGGGATGTTGTTAATCCCTTCTGATAGCAATAAAAGAGATACAAAAGGAAATTAAAGATACAGTGTACATTTTTTTGTAATAAAATAAAATTGAAAACATTATACAACTGCCTCTGTACTGATGCACAATAATGAACACATGTCCATATGTAAACGGTGACAAATCTGCAGAGGTTGGGTCAGGTGAGGAGCCTGGGGTGGGGTCGAAGGCCGGGTTAAAGGGGGCCCCGTCAGGCAGGCTGTACGGGGCCCCATGATTTCTAACAGCAGCCCTGCATGCAAACACTGCGTCACTGTCATTGCAGTGGGGTCTCCATGTTTTTGGGGGGGTGAGGTGGGGAGTAGATGAGCACCTGTGCTTAATAGGTATCTAATTTCATACTACATATAAGGGCAGCTTCTGGGGAACCATTAGGTGATCTCTGGAGTGCTGCCAACACATGCAGGAAGGCTCGGAGTAATAAGTAAGTGTAATTGTTGGACATGCCAGACGGGCTGCAGTTCATACTACAACGAATATCTCATTTACCCTTGTAATATTTTTTTTACTATTTAGGTTTTCACTATGTCACCAACATACTGATACCTTATAAATATGGTTTTATTTCCATATCCTTCAGTACTTGATAATATAGCCTGATTCAAATACCAGCCCTATTAGTATCATATATTCCTATTCACTAGGAACTTTATTATTTACTTTTGTTCACTTTATACTGCCACCATTAGTAAAAACACAAGCACTCACTATATTTCTCTGTCCGCTTTCTCCCTTCTTAGTGCATCCTTACTGTGGACAAGAGTGTGATGGAGCAAGATGGCGGCGACAGAATGTCACTTCTGTAGTCTGGGGGAGGGGAGTGTTTGACCAGATTGAAATACATCAACAAATTGAAGCCAAACTTCAGCTCACATTGCAGCTGCACAAGTAGTTACAGCAACAGTTTTTTTTCTTTTGGGATAAAGGTTTTTCATGAATAAATCCTGCAAGGCAATGTCATAATGTGCTAGCATGCATCGCATACTAGCACATTATGTGAAACTTACCTTAGAACAAAGCCCCTCCAGCGATGCTGTCACCACTGAAGGTGCTTCCATCTTCACCTGGTCTTCCTTTTGGGTTCGCAGACTTTGGCTGGGCAAGTGGCCGAAGCGGCTATGACCTTTACAGCACAGGACAGCCAGGTTGGGCATTCCTTTAGAGTACATGCGTCTGTGGCAGAAAATAGCTCCTAAATGGTGCATGTTTAGGAGATTTTTACAGTATCTATAGGCAAGCCTTATTATAGGCTTACCTAGAGGTAAAAATTATGCATGGGAGTTTACTCCCACTTTAGCATAAAATCCATTTCTTTTGAGTTTATTGATGGACAGTCAGGAAATGGGGGTTATATTTCCAACAGGATGATTTGGACACTAGCAAACACAAAAAACATCAACCAGCTTGGTATAACCCCTCCCGCTTTAAACATGATCATAGAAAAAAAGGGGGTTGGAAGTTGTCTCCCTCAATAACAAAATGGATTTTGCAGTAAGTACAAAAATCCAATTTTCTTGTTCTTTTGGAATACAAGAATGCATAAACTGTTGGGACATCAAAAAGCTGTCCAATTGAGCAGTTGGCAACAGCAGCAAAATGCAGAAAACATCAGGACCCGGTGCTGCCTGCAGCTGAAAGAACCAACAGAAGGACTTTATGCCTGAAGCCGACATCAGAAGAAGCCCCGCCATTACCTGGCAAAATTTAAGAACATGTTAACAGAAGTGGCAGCCTTGCTAAAAGACAGAAGTGTCAGCCATGCAGATCTGGGAAACAGTTGCCTGATCCCGAAAAACACAAGAAGCAATCAGATTTGAAAGGAAAGGGCCCATTCCTTAAAGTGGTAGAAGAGTACCTTCTTATAACTTGTATCTACAGGTAAGCTTACAATTCGGCTTACTTGTAGGTACAATAAATATTTCCTAAACCGCCTAGGTAATATTCACATCGGCAAAAGCCGATGGACATAACTCCCACATGTGCAGTGATGCTCTGCATTGAGAGCACCGTGTCAATTCTGGGGCTCCCACACACGCTGCACAGGAGTGACGTCATTGCAGCCCCTGGCCATTCAAATGGATGGAGTCTGTTCACCCAGAAGGAAGAATGGGTGAAGGTGAAAGCGTCTGAGGATGCATGACAGCGCTGCACTTGGAGGGCTCTGTCTCCAGGCAAGTGTCATAATGTGCTAGTATGCAGTGCATACTAGCACATTATGCTTTAGATCTGCAGGGGACCCAATTTTGTTTTTGGGGTGTTTACTACCACTTCAAGATCATAAGCTTGAAAGATGATCTCTCTGAGTCACTGAGAAATGTTGGAACAGTGGTGGGAACCATGAAGCATGACAAAGAGATGCAGCCTTTCTCATCAAAGCAGTGGCTGCGAGGTAGACACACACAGCACAAACTACATCCAGACAATGGAGGAAGAGCTTCTGATAAACTGGAGTTAGAAAAGGTGAAGGAAGAACAATGTCCTGGTTGAGATGAAAGGCCTAAACAACGTCATGAAGAAAGAAGGCCCTAGGCTTCAACACTGCCTCTGCCTGTGTAAGTGTGAAAAGTGTACAAACACAAGTGAAGTCAACTTTATTAGTAAGTATATTACCTATACACACACTTCTAACACACAACTTAGTATATTACCTATACACACGTCTAACAATCAAAATAGTGAAAAGGTTTTCAATTTCGGGGTTTTAATTGGAGGTTATTATACGAGTGAAATCTGCAAGCGGTATACAATAGTCATGGTAAAGGTCTACCCCAGTAACTTGTGGGAAAGATTTGCCTAAACGCATCAAGACATAACTTATGTAATGTAGCTTTATTATAAAGTTTGAAAACTACAATAGAGAGAATAGTAAGAAAAAGAAAGGGAATAATTGTAAGGGGGAATTGGGGTCGCCCAATGCCTGGTCAGCTCACAGTAATGCAGTATAAAAAGAATACTTTACAAGAAAAAGCCAGCAGCTCAGACATGTGCCTCACAGGGGTAATGGCAACAAGAAATGCAACCTTATGTGTTGCGGAAAGAGGAATATCCCTGCTAATGTCAGAATTCTGAAGCATGGGGTCATGGGGGAGTGTACAGAGAATGAGTGGGAAGCTAGTGGCCACTAAAATAAGATCACAAAAGGTGTGCCTTGATGGTACTCTGCACCACATACTGATCCAGGCCCAGTGGCAGGAAGCCCAAGAAGAATTTAATGGGATAAAAGTTTTTGCCTTGCACCAACCACATTATGCCTTCCAAGTGGGATGATAGATGTCTCCAATTTACAAGCCGACCTCAATGCTCTGTCTAATTGGGCGACCATGTGGCAGATGAGGTTTAATGTTGAGAAATGTAAAGTTATGGACTTGGGGGCTAAGAATATGCATGCATCATACATGCTAGGGGGAGTACAACTGGGGGAATCCATAGTGGAGAAGGATCTGGGGGTTTTGGTAGATCATAAGCTCAATAATAGCATGCAATGCCAAGCTGCGATTTCCAAAGCGAGCAAAGTCCTTTCATGTATTAAGAGAGGTATGGAGAGAGATATCATTTTGCCCCTGTTCAAATCATTAGTAAGACCTCATCTGGAATATGCAGTTCAGTTTTGGACACCAGTTCTCAAAAAGGATATCGGGGAACTGGAGAAAGTGCAGAGAAGGACAACCAAACTGATAAGAGGCATGGAGGAACTCCGCTATGAGGAAAGATTAGAGGAACTAAATTTATTCACTCTCGATAAGAGGAGATTAAGGGGGATATGATCAACATGTACAAATATATAAGGGGTCCATATAGTGAACTTGGTGTCGAGTTATTGACTTTACAGTCAACAAAGAGGACAAGGGGGCACGCTTTACGTCTAGAGGAAAAGAGATTTCATAAAGTTGATCCGGGGAAAATCCGATTGCCTCTCGGGGGATCAGGAAGGAATTTTTTTCCCCTGCTTCAGCAAATTGGATCATGCTCTGCTGTTTTCTTTTTGCCTTTCTCTGGATCAACTGTGGGTACAGAATTGGATATATGGGCTGGTATGATATTAATATATATATATTTTTTTTGTGGTTGAACAAAATGGACTTGTGTCTTTTTTCAACCTAACTATGTTATGGGAAGTAGACTTCCTCACTTGCACGATCATGAAAATCACAAAATCGGGAATGCCATCGTTTTAGATCAGCGTTTCAACAAACAAGCTGTCAAAGCCAATGACTGTGAAACAGGATGGTAAACTGGTCTTTGGGACAGAAGATCGAGATGGATTTGGAAGAGTTCACTTGATAGCAGTCAGATTAGGCACATCCATTTGGGCCAATCTGGAAATATAATGATCACTTGAATGCCAACCATCCCAAGCCAGCAGAACAGACAAGGAAGGCATTCCAGAAAAGGAAAGGCATTAATTAGGCTGCACTAATCCCACTGAAAAAAAACGGCCCCTTTCACTCCAGTGTGAAAGCCGGAGGGCTTTCACACTCGAGCGGTGCGCTAGCTGCATCTTTGGAGCAGTGAAAGAGCTCCTACCCATTGAAATCAATGGGGCAGCGCGGCTATACCGCCGGCAAAGCGACGATTTGTGGGTGGTTTTAACCTTTTCTCAGTCGATAGCGGGGGTTAAAACTGCCCCGCTAGTGGCCGAATATCGCTGGTAAAGCAGCGCTAAAAATAGCGGCGCTTTAACGCTGACGTCTGCACTGCCCCAGAGTGAAAGGGGCCTAAGAGTGAAACTCTAGTCTGTAGCCTCTGGAAACCACCTTCTTTACCCTTGAAGAGTAGTGATGGCCGAACGGTTCGCCCGGCGGTCGTTTCGCGGCGAATTTCCGACTTTCGCCGTCCGCGGGTTCGAACGCCTTTTTCCGTCGTTCGCCCCGGCGGACTTACGTGTTTAATGTATACAAGAACTTTAACCTTTCGTGACACGTTTATCATGTGTTACAGGACAACCAATTGAGACATGACAGCTCATGGACACTTGGACATTCCCCCTAACCTATAAATACACCCGATCCGGTGGCCATTTTACATTCTTTCTTCTGTCACTGTAGGGAAAGGATCCTGTGTGGAGTAGGGACAGAGAAAACGCTAGCTATTTGGTACACAAAAGTTCTTTTCAGGACTGGTATAGGTGTTAGGTCAGCAGCCTGAGTTTCTTTTGTCAGTTTAGATAAAGGGACAGAGCGCTGTATGCTGCTATTTTAGGGACAGCTCAGCCAGATTAGTCTTTCTTCATCATCATCATCATCATCATCATTAGCTGTTACTATCAGGTCCACAAAAGAGCTGTTCCAGCTAATCGTTCCAGCCTACTCTTTTTTGCCAATTTGTATAGGGACAGGCAGGAAGCAGTGTGTCAGGCAGTGAGGATAATTTTAAAGACTTGCTGTTACTATTAGTTCCACAAAGGTTCTTTTCAGGACTGGTATCAGTGGTACGGTAATAGGCTTGTACACGTATAATATTCTTTCTTCCAAATATAGAAAGAATATTATACTTGACTGCTGCCCTTCTGCTGCAGTCTGCTAATCATTCACAACTCACTTGTTCCACAAAGCTCTTTATCAGGACTGGTAACTTGGTCTGTCTAGGGTGCTACGGTACATAGGCTTGGGTGCGGTACAGTCTGCTGTTCTGTAAGGACCGCTATCGGTCCACAATACATAGGGTTGCCGTGCACTACTGCTGACCGCTGCCCTATACTGCAGCAGTCCTTCATTGGTATAGGGACTGACGTACAGTCTGCTAATCACTAACACACAACCTGCTTGGTCCACAAAAGTTCTTATAAGGACTGGTAACTTGGTATAGGGTGCTACGGTACATAGGCCTGAGTGCGTTACAGTCTGCTGTTCTGTAAGGACCGCTATCGGTCCACAATACATAGGGTTGCCGTGCACTACTGCTGACCGCTGCCCTATACTGCAGCAGTCCTTCAGCGGTATAGGGACTGACGCACAGTCTGCTAAACACTAACACACAACCTGCTTGGTCCACAAAAGTTTTTATAAGGACTGGTAACTTGGTATAGGGTGCTACGGTACATAGGCCTGAGTGCAGTACAGTCTGCTGTTCTGTAAGGACCGCTATCGGTCCACAATACATAGGGTTGCCGTGCACTACTGCTGACCGCTGCCCTATACTGCAGCAGTCCTTCATTGGTATAGGGACTGACGTACAGTCTGCTAATCACTAACACACAACCTGCTTGGTCCACAAAAGTTCTTATAAGGACTGGTAACTTGGTATAGGGTGCTACGGTACATAGGCCTGAGTGCGTTACAGTCTGCTGTTCTGTAAGGACCGCTATCGGTCCACAATACATAGGGTTGCCGTGCACTACTGCTGACCGCTGCCCTATACTGCAGCAGTCCTTCATTGGTATAGGGACTGACGTACAGTCTGCTAATCACTAACACACAACCTGCTTGTTCCACAAAAGTTCTTATAAGGACTGGTAACTTGGTATAGGGTGCTACGGTACATAGGCCTGAGTGCGTTACAGTCTGCTGTTCTGTAAGGACCGCTATCGGTCCACAATACATAGGGTTGCCGTGCACTACTGCTGACCGCTGCCCTATACTGCAGCAGTCCTTCATTGGTATAGGGACTGACGTACAGTCTGCTAATCACTAACACACAACCTGCTTGGTCCACAAAAGTTCTTATAAGGACTGGTAACTTGGTATAGGGTGCTACGGTACATAGGCCTGAGTGCGTTACAGTCTGCTGTTCTGTAAGGACCGCTATCGGTCCACAATACATAGGGTTGCCGTGCACTACTGCTGACCGCTGCCCTATACTGCAGCAGTCCTTCAGCGGTATAGGGACTGACGCACAGTCTGCTAAACACTAACACACAACCTGCTTGGTCCACAAAAGTTTTTATAAGGACTGGTAACTTGGTATAGGGTGCTACGGTACATAGGCCTGAGTGCGTTACAGTCTGCTGTTCTGTAAGGACCGCTATCGGTCCACAATACATAGGGTTGCCGTGCACTACTGCTGACCGCTGCCCTATACTGCAGCAGTCCTTCATTGGTATAGGGACTGACGTACAGTCTGCTAATCACTAACACACAACCTGCTTGGTCCACAAAAGTTCTTATAAGGACTGGTAACTTGGTATAGGGTGCTACGGTACATAGGCCTGAGTGCGTTACAGTCTGCTGTTCTGTAAGGACCGCTATCGGTCCACAATACATAGGGTTGCCGTGCACTACTGCTGACCGCTGCCCTATACTGCAGCAGTCCTTCAGCGGTATAGGGACTGACGCACAGTCTGCTAAACACTAACACACAACCTGCTTGGTCCACAAAAGTTCTTATAAGGACTGGTAACTTGGTATAGGGTGCTACGGTACATAGGCCTGAGTGCAGTACAGTCTGCTGTTCTGTAAGGACCGCTATCGGTCCACAATACATAGGGTTGCCGTGCACTACTGCTGACCGCTGCCCTATACTGCAGCAGTCCTTCATTGGTATAGGGACTGACGTACAGTCTGCTAATCACTAACACACAACCTGCTTGGTCCACAAAAGTTCTTATAAGGACTGGTAACTTGGTATAGGGTGCTACGGTACATAGGCCTGAGTGCGTTACAGTCTGCTGTTCTGTAAGGACCGCTATCGGTCCACAATACATAGGGTTGCCGTGCACTACTGCTGACCGCTGCCCTATACTGCAGCAGTCCTTCATTGGTATAGGGACTGACGTACAGTCTGCTAATCACTAACACACAACCTGCTTGGTCCACAAAAGTTCTTATAAGGACTGGTAACTTGGTATAGGGTGCTACGGTACATAGGCCTGAGTGCGTTACAGTCTGCTGTTCTGTAAGGACCGCTATCGGTCCACAATACATAGGGTTGCCGTGCACTACTGCTGACCGCTGCCCTATACTGCAGCAGTCCTTCAGCGGTATAGGGACTGACGCACAGTCTGCTAAACACTAACACACAACCTGCTTGGTCCACAAAAGTTCTTATAAGGACTGGTAACTTGGTATAGGGTGCTACGGTACATAGGCTTGAGTGCGGTACAGTCTGCTGTTCTGTAAGGACCGCTATCGGTCCACAATAGATAGGGTTGACGTGCACCACTGCTGACCGCTGCCCTATACTGCAGCAGTCCTTCAGCGGTATAGGGACTGACGTACAGTCTGCTAAACACTAATACACAACCTGCTTGGTCCACAAAAGTTCTTATAAGGACTGGTAACTTGGTATAGGGTGCTACGGTACATAGGCTTGAGTGCGGTACAGTCTGCTGTTCTGTAAGGACCGCTATAGGTCCACAATAGATAGGGTTGACGTGCACCACTGCTGACCGCTCACCTATACTGCAGCAGTCCTTCAGCGGTATAGGGACTAAGAGTTTTGTCACAGGGTCATTTAAAAAATGACATGCAGAGGAAGAGGCAGGCCCTTCCGCAGGGGTGGTAGGGGTAGGGCAGGAGCAACAGGCTTGAGCCAAAGTGGGAAGTTGCAGAAGGTGCGTTCAATTACTTTAAAGGATGCACCAGACTTGGTTGAGTGGCTCGCTCAGCCTTACTCTTCTGCACCCTCCTCATCCTCTCGATCTGCACCCTCTTCTTCACTCTCTGCTATGTGCACCCCCAAAGACACTACCACCAACAACACGACCACCACCACCACCACCACATACCTTCCGCTTGAGTCACTGGAATTATTTTCCGATCCATATCAAGAGGACATTTCTGATGCGCAGCCACTCTTGGTATTGGATCAGGAAGAGGAGGTAGCAACAAGCGCTACTCAGCAGTCTGACGCCAGTACCCAGATCAGCCCAAGGAGGAGGTTGGTCCCCGGTGTTGCTGCCTACTCTACTTATAGCGGTGGGGAAGGTGACGTTGATGATGACGTGTCTAGTGATGTCACGTGGGTGCCCACAAGAGAGGAAGAGGAGGGGAGTTCAGAGGGAGATATGGACCAGCAGATAGGGAGGAGAAGCAGCAATGACTTACATTGCACAGCAGGGACAAAGCAGACTGCAAATGTATCAGGAGCGAGTCATCGACCATGTACGGTCACATCTGGCGCTCCCAGGACACCGGCACATGGCTCCGCAGTGTGGGCTTTTTTTAACGTGTCCGCTGCTGACAATAGCGTTGCCATCTGCAATCTTTGCAGTCAACGCGTTAGTCGCGGTAAGCCCAATACTCACCTAGGGACGACCGCCTTAAGAAGGCACATGAGCAGCCATCACCGAGCCCAGTGGGAGCAACGGAACACACAAAGCCACACTGCAGGCTCTCACCGTCCAGCCTCGTCTTCTACTTCTCCTTCTCCTCTCTCCTCACAATTGTCCTCCACTCCACCTTCCATCACGCCAAGCTCACATTTTTCTGCAAAAAGGCAGGCTTCCGTGGGCCTAATGTTTGAGCGTAAAAAAATGATGACGCCGGATAACCCTCTTGCCCAACGGTTGGCGGCTGGCTTGTCAGAACTCATAGCCCGCCAACTACTGCCATATAAACTGGTGGACTCGGAGGCCTTTCGCAAATTTGTGGCCATTGGAACACCACAATGGAAGGTCCCAGGAAGGAAGTATTTCTCAGAGAAGGGCATCCCAGAGCTATATGGCCATGTTCAGCGGCAAGTGAATGTATCTCTGGCACACAGTGTCGGTGCCAAGATACATCTGACCACAGACACGTGGTCTAGCAAACACGGGCAGGGAAGGTATATCAGTTTTACTGCCCACTGGGTGAACCTTCTGACGGCCGTCAAGCATGTAACCCGTGGCACCCGTGTAGATTTGGTTTTACCGCCACGGATTGCATGCAGGCCTGACTCTTCTTCTCCTCCTCCTACTCCATCCTCCTCCCTCTCCTCCTCAGCTGCCTCCTCCTTTTCCGCTGCTAGCGTCTCTTCCACTGCACCGCCCAAGCTCCCCAGAACCTATTCCACATGCCAGGTGAGACGTTGCCATGCCGTGCTGCGTCTGTTGTGCCTGGAAGCAAAGAGCCACACTGGCCCGGCACTCCTTTCAGCTTTGCGTTCACAGGCAGATGAGTGGCTAACACCGCTCAATTTGACAGTTGGTAAAGTGGTGTGTGACAACGGTGCCAATCTGCTTAGCGCATTGAAACAGGGCAAAATCACGCACGTGCCGTGCATGGCACACGTCTTAAACTTGGTCGTGCAGCGATTCCTTGTCAAATACCCTGGGGTCCAGGACATCTTGCGGCAGGCAAGGAAAATCTCGGCCCATTTCAGAAGATCTTACACGGCCATGGCTCGCCTTGCTGACATTCAGCGGCGACACCATCTGCCGGTCAGACGTCTTATTTGCGATTGCCCGACGCGATGGAACTCAACCTTCTATATGCTTGATAGGCTGCTCCAGCAGAAACGTGCAGTTAACGTCTACCTGTATGAACTCTGCGAAAGAAACGGTTCTGGGGAGCTGGGTTTTTTTTCACCGCGCCAGTGGCTGCTCATGCGCGACACATGCAGACTTCTGCGGCCATTTGAGGAGATCACCAAACTGGTCAGTCGCAGCCATGGCGCCATCAGTGACATGGTACCTTATGCCTTCTTTCTGGAGCGTGCATTGCGTCGTGTCATTGATCAGGCTGTGGAGGAGCAGGAGCGGGAAGATGAGGAAGTCGCAATGCTGGATGAATTCCCAGGGGGGGCTACTCTATCTGAGACAAGTCAACAACAGGAGTCTGATGAGGAGTCAGAGGAGGATGGTGCCGGGGCGGATGAGCAGGAGCAAGAAGAGCATGCTTTAAACCTTTCTGGGATCCCTGTTGTGCGAGGATGGGGAGAGGAGAATGAAGAGGACGACATTATCCTGGATGATGAGCAGGAGCCAGGCCACCACACCGCTTCCACTTTAGTGCAAATGGGGGCCTTCATGCTCCAGTGTTTTAATAGGGACCCCCGTATAAAAAGCATGAGGGTCAAGGACCAGTACTGGGTGGCAACGTACTTAGACCCCCGGTACAAACACAAAATGGCGGAAATGTTACCGCCGTCGCAGAGGGCTGTCAGAATGCAGCACTTCCAGGCCTTGCTTCGAGAAATGCTGCATTCTGCTTTTGCGTGCGCTGGCAGAGGAGCAATTCCCACTCCCAGAGAAGGATTTGCGGGTACCAATCCAACAGCGCCTGCAAGAAGAGGCCGGTTTGAAGATGTGTTGGTGACTTCGGATATGAGGTCATTCTTTCAGCCGACCCATCGACAGGTGTCATCCGGATCCAGCATCAGGGAACGCCTAGACCGTCAGGTGTCCGACTACATTGGGTTAACGGCCGATGTGGACGCTCTGAGGAGTGATGAACCCCTAGACTACTGGGTGGGCAGGCTTGACCTCTGGCCAGAGCTTGCCCAATTTGCAATCGAACTGTTGGCTTGCCCCTCATCCAGTGTCCTGTCCGAAAGGACGTTCAGCGCAGCAGGGGGGATTGTGACCGATAAGCGTACTCGCCTAGCTCACCACAGTGTTAACTACCTCACATTTCTAAAAATGAATGAGGCATGGATCTCGGAGGAATTCAACACATGTGATCAGTAGACCATGTATATGTCTATAAACAATTTTTGGAATCAAGCACACAGACCTTCTTAATTCATTTGGCTCACTTCCCTGACCCAAAAAAGCACACCGTACTATATGCCCCTACCCTCCTCTTTGAAGAGGTTGAGCGGTGTCATATTTCTACTGGGGCTGCTTATTATGAGGGGTTCCCACCATCCCTGTGCTGTGCTGACTTCCTCCTGGGTGTTCTTATTATGAGGGGCTCCCACCATCCCTGTGCTGTGCTGACTTCCTCCTGGGGGTTCTTATTATGAGGGGATCACACCATCCCTGTGCTGTGCTGACTTCCTCCTGGGGCTGCTTACGGTGCTGCTGTCAGCGCTGTATGTCACGGAGCTGCTGTCAGCGCTGTATGTCACGGAGCTGCTGTCAGCGCTGTATGTCACGGAGCTGCTGTCAGCGCTGTATGTCACGGAGCTGCTGTCAGCGCTGTATGTCACGGAGCTGCTGTCAGCGCTGTATGTCACGGAGCTGCTGTCAGCGCTGTATGTCACGGAGCTGCTGTCAGCGCTGTATGTCACGGAGCTGCTGTCAGCGCTGTATGTCACGGAGCTGCTGTCAGCGCTGTATGTCACGGAGCTGCTGTCAGCGCTGTATGTCACGGTGCTGCTGTCAGCGCTGTATGTCACGGAGCTGCTGTCAGCGCTGTATGTCACGGAGCTGCTGTCAGTGCTGTATGTCACGGAGCTGCTGTCAGCGCTGTATGTCACGGAGCTGCTGTCAGCGCTGTATGTCACGGAGCTGCTGTCAGCGCTGTATGTCACGGTGCTGCTGTCAGCGCTGTATGTCACGGAGCTGCTGTCAGCGCTGTATGTCACGGAGCTGCTGTCAGCGCTGTATGTCACGGAGCTGCTGTCAGCGCTGTATGTCACGGAGCTGCTGTCAGCGCTGTATGTCACGGAGCTGCTGTCAGCGCTGTATGTCACGGTGCTGATGTCAGTGCTCTGTATTACGGTGCTGCTGTCAGTGCTCTGTATCTCCTGCACCCTCTTGTTTGCCTACCCTGGTCCCTGACCTTCCCTCTCCTCCATTGCCTTCATTAGCTCCATAGTCCTGAATTGTCAGAACAATTTCCCAAATAAAAAAAAAATGCTTGTAGTTATCGATCCCAAATTCACCTCATACATGTATTATGCTATTGTCCAGGTGGTGGGACTACGTGCTACCCCCTAATAATTACCCCGTGGCCGCAAATTCGACCTAAAGGTTTGCGAAATTCGCCTCCCATTGAAGTCAATGGAGCCCGCGGCGAACGGTCGTTTTCGCGAACGTTTGTGTCCGTTCGCGTTTCGCGTTCGCGAAACGTCCCGTCGGAAGTTCGTCCATCACTATTGAAGAGCACTTTTCACATGCCAGTTCTGCACCCCAACACTCAAACCAGAGAGTGCACCTCATTCACTGATAGAAGGCGCCTATGGGAAGGGAGACCTCTAAATCTGTCCATACAGTACCTTAACTTTGCAGGCATAAGCTCAACACTCCATAGTTAAAGGATCAGTTTGAATGCCCTTAGCCCAATCAGCTAAAGTTCCGAAGACTAAAGTCGCAGCAGGGGAGGATGCAAAGCAGAGCCTGCAAGAAAGATGATGTTTTTAGAAAGAGCCTCCAATTGCTTATCAATGGGATTCTTGAAAACAGCCACATCCTCCACAGGGTTGATTAAGAATAAAAATTGCTAGATGCACAGTAAGAAAAGCCCACCCACCTTAAAGGGTACAGAAACTGATAGACACATGGGATAGATGACCACATTACTAGGTTTACAGTCTCTGGACCAACTGTATCCATAATGTCTGTCTGGTGTGTAGTGCCCTGGATGTCCACAACAGTGCTGATCTCCTACTGTTAAGAGGATTGGTGCTATTTTATGTGCAAGTTTGTCACATTGTATCAACTATGTTATTATTTGGTATTACCCCAGCACCCTGTTTGCCTTTTTTTTGCCTTTCCAGAGGATCCTGCCTAGATCTTCCACAGGAGCATTTTATGCCTTGCCATTCACCCTATCATCCATCCGTTTCTTGGTTGCTTTTTCATCATAGACTAAGCTATATGGACTAAATGTGTATTGCACACCCTATAGGAGCACTGTTTATAGTGTGTTTTTACATGTTACTGTTTTAGCCTGTTATAAAGAATCAGGAGAGTGCGACACCATCATGCACAATTAGGAATGACTTGTGTACAATGTTCCTATTATAAATAGCTGAAACACGTGGCTCTAAAAATTGTAGTGAATGTTCCACCACTAAATTCTATACATCAAAATGTATCAGAGTGTTCAAGAGTACAAATACATAAATAAACTTCCCGTGAAAAAAGTATATATAATAATAATACTAGTGAATAAATAATAAATGACTGAACTATAAATCCAGAATGAATTATATGAATCTGAAATTCTCCTGTGAACAAGTGATTATTCACACCATGCACTAAATCACTCCTCCAGGAATGTTACAAAACAAAGTGTTGCAAAGTCCATGAATCTTCAAAGCATGCTTTGCATAGCAAATAATAAATGATGATGATCAGTGTTTTCTCAAAAAGGACCGTTCACATTAAAGTTGCTTCACCACACGGCTGTGTATTGTGATTCCTCTCCCCCTTATCTGAATTAACTCACCGACTGTATCAGCCTTGCACTTATCGTGTTTGGCTAAGCACGCCTTTTGTACCCTTTTTTGCAGGGATGTAATCTTTCACTTCAGTAGGAGAAGAGCTGACTCTCTTGGAAATTTCATAAAAGTGCTCTCATGCTTAAAATGGGTGGTGTGACGTATGAGCCTGGAGATCAGCCATGGGCAGTGCATGCTGATGCTGCCTGTTCCCTTTTTGGACCTTCTGGCAGTACAAACAAAACATCTGTTTTGCGAACCTGAGCGGCCGCCTTTAAATAGACTCTGATCGCTCTTACTACATCAAGGGAATGTAGTGCCTTCTCTTCCCTAGATTGAGGCTCTGGGAAGAAAGAAGGAAGAATAATATCTTGGTTTAAATAAAAACCTGTCACCACTTTTGGTAGGAATTCAGGATGAGGATTGCAAAACCACCTTATCCTTATGCATAATCAAATATGGCTCTTTACAAGACAGAGCTGCTAGTTCTGATACTCTTCCAGCAGAAGAAATGGCAACCAAAAAGATTATCTTTCTTGTCAAAAGAACCAAGGGAATTTCCCATAATGGCTCAAAAGGCTGATTCTGCAAGGCCGATAAGACCAAATTTAAATCCCAAGGATTGGGGGATCCCTGATAGGGGGATCAATCCGTGTTACCCCCTGAATATAGCTACGCACCAGAGAGTGGGAAGCAAGAGGCCATTGAAAAAAACACTGATAAGGCAGAGATCTGGCTCTTGATAGTACTCAAGCCCAGCTTCATTTCTAATCCCATTTGCAGGAAATCAAGGATCCTACCTATGACATACTTCCTGGGGTGCCAACCCCTGGATCCATACCAAGAAACATATGCCTCCCAGACTCTATAGTAAATGATTCTGGAAGCAGGCTTCCTAACATTAATCAAAGTAGACACTACTGAAGGAGATAACCCACGATCCTTTGGAATGTGGGTTTCAATAGCCAAACCTTTAAATTTAGTGTCCGTAAGGTAGGATGGAATACCGGACCTTGCGAGAAGGTCTGGCCATCATGGCAGAGTCCAAGGGACTCCTACCCCCATCTTTATGATATCGGCAAACCAAGCTCTTCTGGGCCACCAGAATCACCTCCTACCGTTCCTGCTTGATCCTGCGGAGAAGACGCGGAAGTAGCAGAACTGGAGGAAATGCATAGATCAGTGAAAACTGATCCCATGGGAAGACTAATGAGTCTGTTCCGCATGCTAGAGGATCCATCGTTCTCAACACAAAGTTGTCGACTTTGTTGTTGAATCTGCACGCAAACAGGTCCACGTCTGGAATACCCCATTTCTGACATATCACTATGAAGATGTCGGGTGAAGAGACCATTCCCCCGGAAATAAAATTGTTGGCGCAAGTAGTCTGCCTGACAATTTTCTATTCCTGGAATAAAAATTGCCAATATACAAGGAATGTTGTGTTCTGTAAAAGCTAGAACATGATTCACCTCTTTTTGAGCTGCACGACTTCTCGTACCCCCCTAGTGATTGATGTAAACCACAGACGTGGCATTATCGGATTGAATCCTAACAGGACAATCCCGTAGTCTGACCTTCCAAGATTCTAGGGCCAGATGTACTGCTCGAATCTCCAAAATGTTGAAAGGCAAGGTCCTCTCTAACTTGGACTATCTCCCCTGAACAGAATCTTCTCTCAGGACTGCTCCCCAGCCTAGAAGACTGGCATCTGTTGTCACCACTTTCCAGGATACTGGCAGAAAAGATTTCCCCTTTTGGAGGTTGCTGGCTATCAACCACCAATTTAGGCTCTGACGTACGTCGGGGGATAAGCGTATTGGAAGATCCAAATTTTTTGTTCCAGACTGACAGGATGGTGTTTTGTAGCAGTCTTGAGTGAAACTGCGCTTAAGGGACGGCCTCGAAGGAGGCCACCATTTTCCCTAACAATATCATGCACAGCCGAATGGAAGGATTTTTCTTTGTTTTGATAAGTTGAATTAGTCCTATAATAGAACTGATTCTTGTCTGGGGTAAGATTACCCTCTTCTGTACAGTATCTATGACCAGCCCCAAGTACTGTAATCTCCTTGATGGTTTTAAGGAGGATTTTCCTAGGTTGGGTATCCAATCCAGAGATTCCAGGTAGTTTACAGCTGTGATCAGACTCTGGTTTAGACCTGAGACTGAATGATCTATTAAAAGTAGATCCTCTAAATAGGCTAGAACCGTTATGGTTTAAGCCCTTAATCTGGCTAAAGGAGGTGCCAGAATTTTTGAGAACACCTGTGGTGCTGTGGCTAGACCAAATGGCAGGGCCACAAACTGAAAATGATGATTTTCTATTTCGCAGCGCAGAAATTTCTGGTGAGCAGGAAATATTGGCACGTGGAGATATGCATCTTTGATATCGATTGAAGCCAAAATTTCCCCTCCTTGTAGGATGGAACAACCGATCGTATTGACTCCATGCGAAAGGATCGGATATTTAAGTGCCTTTCAGATCTTTGAGATCTAGAATGGGTCTTACCTCTCCGTTTGGGTTGGGAACCGTGAAAAGATTTGAATAAAAACCTGTGCCCTGTTCCATTAAGGGAACCTCTGATATCACCAACTGGGATAATAGATGATCCAGAGCTATAAAGAGAAACTTCTTTTTCTCTGGATCCCTGGGAACATTTGATCTTAGAAAACGAGGAGACGGAAATTCTTGTAACCTAGAGAAACTGAAGAAGCCACTCATGTGTCTTGACATTGTTCCTGGCAGATCTTTGAAAATTGCAGGAGCCTCCCCCCCACCCGAATGAACGGGGGCGCCCCTTCATAAGGAGGCTTTAGCATTCTGCTTTTTGGGCTTTCTGCCCCAAGATCTCTTTTGACCTTTGTGCTGCCCTTGGGGGTCTTCCCCTTGAATGGTTGAGACTGCCTAGAGGCTGATGCCCCAGACACAGGTGAGGAAGCACGCTTAAAGTCGAAATGTTTGAACTTCTTCTTTACTGGTAAAAGAGAGCTTTTCCCATTAGAGATCTTTTGGATGTATTTATCCAGATCGTCGCCAAATAGCTGTTCACCATGAAAGGGGAAACTGGCCAAGAGTTTTTTACACAGTGCTTCGGATGACCAATTTTTCAGCCACAGAACACTGAGAATGCACTAGTCTAAGCATAAGCCATGAGGCTTGAATAATAGAATCTTTCATAGCATCTACTGTGAAACATAGTGCGTCAGATACACCAGCCCATTGCTGGGCCTGCTGATCAGGCAGAATTTTAAGAATGTCCACAAACTGTTTCTTAACCACTTCCCACCCGGCCAATGTACATATACGGCCGGGTGGGAGCCGCCTCCTTCTGAATGGACATTCAGGAACGTCCTTCAGAAGGAGGGGGATCGCGCACGCGAGTGCCCGCACAGCGGCGCGATCCCGATGCGCTAATGTCACCCATACACGGCGCATCTCGGATCGGCAGGAGGGCTCTGTGATTGGCCCTCCTGATCACATGACAGCCGTGTCCAATCACGGCCGTCATGTGATGTAAACAAACAGCCGGTTGCTAGGCAATCGGCTCTCCTCTCCTCACATATAAGTCGTCGCTGAGGAGAGGAGAGCAGATCGCTGCAGCCAGCTGGTGATCCAGTGAGTATGAGCTATCTTTACAGCTTTTTACTCACTGATCACTAGTCTATTATAAACCTACAGTGTAAACACACATGTCACCACAATACACGTCACCACACATGTCCCCAAATAATAAAAAGACATGTCCCCTAATAATAAAAACATGTCCCCCACATATGTCCCACTAAAACCACATGTTCCAATGATTATCTGCACACATATGTACGTGATCACCTGCACACATATGTACATGATCATTTGCGTACATATGTCCGTGATCACACAAACCAATTATTATACACTTAACGGAATTTTTTTTACCAAAAACATGTAGCAGAATACCTTTTGGCTTAAATTTATGACAAAATTTGATTTTATTGGATTTCTTTTCAAATAGAAAAAAGAAAATAGTTTTTTTTCCAAATTTCCGCTTTTTTGCGCTTATATCGCAAAAAATAAAAAACGGAGTCGTGAATAAATACCACCAAAATAAAGCTCTATTTGTGCGAACAAAATTATAAAAATTTCATTTGGGTACAGTGTAGCATGACCGCGTAATTGTCATTGAAAGTACGAGAGCGAGGAAAGCTGAAAATTGGGCTGGGAAGGAAGGGGGCGAAAGTGCCCTGTATTGTAGTGGTTAATGGACTGAGATACACCAATTGCCGCAAGAACAGGCTGCGCTACTGAACTTGCTAAAGACATATTGTTTTTGGAAAGAAGTTCCAACTTTTTATCTGTTGGATCTTTTAACATTAGCGCATCATGCACCGGACACGCGAGACTCTTGTTCACTGAGGCAATTGCAGCATCAATTGCTGGAACCCCCCCCCATTTCTTATTATAGAAATCCTCTTCCATAGGATAAAGTGCAGAGAATTTTTTAGGAAGATAATATTGTTTATTCGGGTGTTCCCATTCAGAATCCATAAGCTTTTTTAGCCATGAATGAACAGGAAAAGCATCCCCAGATGGGGGAGGTTTTAATGATCCCAAACCAGAGATGGGTTTATCAAGAGCCTGAGCTTCAGGCAGCAAAAAGGTTGAATGAACCAATTTAGTAAGAGAGCGCACAAGCAACCTGTCTTGTGATGCTACTCCCTCTATATTAGGATCCTCAGAAGAGGATATATTAGTATTTTCCAAATCTCTTGGAAGATCTTCCTGATCCCCTGCCCCTTGCACCTCAATAAGAGGGTCCTGAGCACTGGATGGGTATCTGCTACGTTTAGATCCACTATGGAGAGATATCATAGCATCAATCTTCTTTTCCAAATTACAAATGGTAGAAGAGAAAACCTCCTGTGTGTTATATACAGGGACTGAAGTGTCTAATGCAGCTGCAACAACAGTGTCCCCTGACGGCTCAATCTGACCAGCCGCATCACTCTCAGAGGAGGATGACATTCTTTTGGAAATGGATTTAATTTGTTGTGAAAGCATTGACCCTTTAGAACACTTAGAGGAGTTCCTGGTCCCTCTTCCACTCATAGCCTGAAGCACAAAAGCAGAGGCACTACCAAAAAGAATGTACACTGCTAGGTTATAGTCTAGTGCTATAAGCTGCTATTAATACCCAGCCTGGTAAACTAATAATGTGTCAAAGGGAATGCCTTTGTCACCAAACCTGAAGTAAGTCACCTCCTGCTCATGTGTCCCTCCACAGCCAACAGCAGCTACACACACTGTGCTTTAATAACTTCCTCCACGTGCGGCTGGCACCGTTAGCCCTGCCCCCGCGCTAATTAGGCCCCCCCCCCATCTTGCATTATTCCCACACGAGCGGCGGACTTCAGGCGCCTTGCAAACAGCTGACATGGCGGCGGGGGGTGGTAAAAACCACAGCTGAGCGGCCCCGCGGTTTATTTGTTTGTTTTTTAAAGGAATGCTTTCGGCATATAGGTCCCACGAAGGGGTTAATTTCAACATTAGGGATGCAGGAGGAGAACCAGTCCCCCATTTTCTTACCAGAGAATCTGCTTGTTGTGGCTGGACGAGGGGAGGAATGAAGGCTTCTGACACAGAGCTGTTTCCAGCATCAGGTGGTGAGTGCTCAATACAGCCCCCAGGGGTGATACATAGGCATGGCAACATTATAACTTAAAAGGAGAAATTCATAAGAAAATCTCCACTTACCTTTCCTTGCTGCAGGGTTATCTGAGATAAATCCAATCTTCACTCTTCACGGTGGGCTCCGAAACCTTCAGGAACAGGGGAACCTAGAGGTTACCCACAATCCTGGACCTGCAACAGCACCCTGCCAGTAAAACTTTATGGTCTTACTACCAAAAAGTACTGCTCTCTAAAAAGAGAAGCATTCGCAAGCAAAACCTTGTTTCTTCGGACACGAAGCCTGGGTACCATTCCTTAGGCCCATGAAAGGACACTCTGAACGGATCCCTTCAGCATGGTTAGCCCCAGCAAGGATTGCTCCAGTGGAGCTTAGCACAGCACATCTTTACTCGTGACCAACACCTTAGACACTGGTGAAAAAACTGTGTACTCCCAGTAGTGGGAGGGGTTATATAGGGAGTGCACTTCTTGCCTAAGGGCGTGCCAGTGTCCATCACCTATCAGTGGCCCTATAACCCACATAATAACTACTATGGCTCTGTGTTCCCTGATGTATGAAAAGAAAGTGTACGTTTTGTTTATTATGACAATATAAGAATACTTTCAGTTGTGTCCTGTTGACGATTCCATCTAAAATAAAATAGTCTCCAACATACAGATCTGGAACAAACATGCCACAAATTAAGTAGGCATTCCTAATCGGCATACTTGTTCTGGGTCAAAGTGTTGAAGCTGTGGGCTCAGCATTATAATTAGGCAATTAAGTCCCCTTTAACACAGGGTTTACTGCGACCGAGATTTGTTTGCTCAGCAGGGCATCTGGCCTCTGATCCCTTGCTGAACAGGCAGATGACTGATCCTTGTCCGGTCCGGACACAGACCACTATGGGCAGCTGCATGTAAACAAACCACTTGTCCATTTACATCGGACTGCCATCCAATCCACTGGACAGAGGGGGAATGGATCCCCATCTGTCTCTTTTTAGCTGATTGGATTGGATCTAGGCGGGTGTAAATGGACACATGTCCGTTAACACCCAACGCTCCATAGAGGAGAATGGAGGTTTAGAGCGGGTCCCCCGTCCATTTTGTGAAAGGGGTCAAACATGTTCAATCAAGGATGTATTTTCCTCTCAACACAGTTTTTCTTTAAACAATACCAAAACTATAAGTTTATTTTTATGGTTTATACAGCAATATATTCAGTTACATCACATAAAGATGGTTTCATTTAAAATAACCTAGTTACAGCAGAGAAAACCATGCTGTGAGACAGAATTAATATACATGAAAGCAGTCTATTCAACACCACTGCTAATTTCCACCAAGAGCACAGTCTGCATTTTATGAACATGTAGTCACACCTTGAGATGGTGATGTTTCTGGGATAAGTGTTTCAGACAAAATATAGCTTCAGGGGTGAAAGAATTCTCAGTGTGTTTCTTCTGGACTACTTACAACTATTAAATCTAGAGAATGACTATTTGCAATGAATGGCTGTAAGGCTTTTTATCGAGGCTGGGATCTCGTGAAGATTCACCAACAGATGCTTTGGATGATTCAGTCACTTTGGCTCCTTCTATTCCTTAAAAAAATCCCAGAACACAGCAACCCTGTGGATTGTGCAGTGTGAGAACACCTGACAACAGCTTCATAGTAGGTGCTGTTTTTTACATTGCTTCTTTTGTCTGTTGTGGCTTCTCTGTCACCAATTCCATATACTTCTGCCTGATAGGAGGAAGCTCATCATACATCTCAAAGCCTATTGGGCTGTCTCTGGATGGTTGCTTGAAGTACAGGAGATGCTTCCTGAGACTCTTAAAGGAGAGGAATGACAAAAATAATTCAGTGCAGTCTGGAGGGTCATCTACTTGACTTGTATAGATTAGATATAACAGAGCATGAGAGGGAAAAAAATAGTTATTTCCTAGTTCTAATTAAAACCCAACACTTCCTAAATAGCAATGAAGGAACACAAGACAGTGAACCAGAATGCAGTGAAGTTATTGGTTTTTCAGTAAAGCAACTAGCATTTTAACTGCTTCAGATCCGCACTATGGCTGTATGACGGCTGCAGCGCAGTTCTGCTTTGCCAGAAGGCTGTCAATAGACATCCTCCCCTTTGCAGGCTCGCCACGCCCCCCTGAAGGGCGTGCGCTGTGATCACCCGAGTCGATGAGACGATCCCGACCCCTTACCATGTGATCATCTGTCAGCCAATGACAGCTGCTAATGAGATGTAAACAGAAGATCGTAATCATTTTTATTTTCTTCTCATGCTGACAGCGTGAGGAGAAAAAAGCCGATCACCGGCTTTTGTTTGAAGGGACGTCGGTCCCGAAGAGGAATAGCCCCATATGTGCCCACCGGTACCACCTGCCAGTGACACGAATCAGTACCCACAGTACGTAAGTGCCACCTATCAGTGCCCACAAGTGCCACCTAATGCCCACCAGTGGTGCCAGTGTAACCTACCAGTGCCGATCAGTGCCCATCACTGCCACCCATCAGTGCCAGTTATCAGTGCCCTTCAGTGCCTCCTATCAATACCCTTCAGTGCAACCTCTGTGCCTTTCAGTGCAACCTCTGTGCCTTTCAGTGCAACCTCTGTGCCTTTCAGTGCCACCTATCAATACCCTTCAGTGCCGCCCACCAGTGCCACCTCTCAGTGCCCACCAGTGCCACCTCTCAGTGCCCACCAGTGCCACCTCTCAGTGCCCACCAGTGCCACCTCATGAGTGCAGCCCATCAGTGCCCATGAGTGTACCCTCATCAGCGTACATCAATGAAGGGGAAAAATTACCTGTTTGCTAAATTTTCTAACAAAATATAAAACAGTTTTTTTTGTTTTTTTAAATTCAGTGTTTAATTTTTTTTTTTTTAAACAAAAAAACCCAGAGGTGATCAAATACCACCAAAAGAAAGCTCTATTTATAGAGAAAAAATTATAAAAATTTCAATTGTGTAGTGCTGTATGACCGCGCAACTGCCATTCAAAGAGTGACAGCGCTAAAAGCTGAAAATTGGTCTGGGCAGGAGGGGGGTTTTGGTGCCCAGTAAGCAAGTGGTTAAAGAAGAGTTCAGCCATGTCAGCTCACATACTTCCAGGCACAGGCTTCATAAACACATTCACCAATGACCCTATGGGCTTTAAAAAGTTCAAGATAGGACATTTATGGCCATAGGTCGGGCAATCTATTATGTTCTGTATCACAAGCTACTAGAGCAATAAGAGGGGCACAGCTGTATGTGACATACCTCATCCACCAGTAGATTGGTCTTTCGAAGCATGCTCTTCCTTGCAGCATCAACTTCCTGCAAAACACCACAGTCAGACTTTATAAAGAGTTTTATTAATAATGGCTACATATTGCTTATGATAATCCGTTCCACTCCTCTAAGGGGCTAGATTTTTTCGAACTGGCCTCCTATTTTCTATTTTGTCATTTATTCCTCCTTTGTTGTTATTTTTAAATGATTTTCATTTCTTATGTTGTGTTTTGTTGAATTTCTATATTTGGTGCATCCAGGATACAATTTTTGATTTTATGTGAATCGCAGTGTATTAGGGATGTACTGTTGATACCATTTGGTGTAATTTTCTAGATACAGCAGGTTGCCGGCTTTATGTTAGTTCTCTTTTTATTCCACAAGATGCCGCTGTTGCCAGCGCATCATTAATTTGTGTTTTCATGAGCCCTTCAATGAGGCACACATTGGTAATCTCAGGTGTGCTCATTTGTAGATAATGATCACTTATTCATTCTATAGCTGGCATAGGCGCTATTTATATTCCTCAATGCGTGATGTCTGTTACTCGGCCCATCCCCTGAAGACGTTTTGTTGATGACAATTTGCATCAAGAAGTGGCCTACCAGTGAAGACATCATGCATGCCCCACCGCTAACCAGCTGTAGTACACAGAGCTGGTCATGTTTTGTATAAAGGTAATTGTAGCCATCTTTTAAAGCGGAGGTTCACACAAAAATTGAACCTCCGCCTTTCGGAACCCTCCCCCCTCTGGTGTCACATTTGGCACCATTCACGGTGGAGGGGGGTTTAGATACCTGTCTAAGACAGGTATTTGCACCCACTTCTGGGCATAGACTCCCACGGGAGTCGATGCCTCTTCCTGTCTCGCAGTGCTGTCTGCTGGGACACACACGGGTCCCAGAGACAGCAGGGACCATTCGGACTGCACTGCGCAGTAGGGAACTGGGAAGTGAAGCCACAAGGCTTCATTTCCTGATTCCCTTACCGAAGATGGCTGTGGCAGCATCCGAGGACCGAGGGGTGGTTTGGCCTCGGGTGCCTACATCGCTGGACCCTGGGACAGGTGAATGTCCTTATTTTAAAAGTCAGCAGCTGCAATATTTGTAGCTGCTTACTTTTAAAAAAAATAAATTTTCTGCGGGACTCCTGCTTTAAATAAATCCTTTTTATAAGACACCAATTAACCATATAAACAGTGAGTCTCTGGGTTGTGTAAGGACTTTGAAGCACCTGAAGTAAACCCATGTAACTCAAAGGAGATCATACTACTACATAAATAAATTACCTATATATCTGAATTACGTCAGCACTGCAAGGCAAAAAGTCTAACCATGAAGACACCAAAGAGAATATCCCAGACTGTGTCCCGCGGTCGGGTCACAGAGCTGAAGAACGAGGAGAGGTCTGTGTAAACAAACCTCTCCCCGTGCTTCCTAATGTGGCTGCCGCCGATTGTCTGTTCCCTTTTATAGGGAAGGACGATCAGTGATGTCACATACCAAGGCACGCCCCCCTACAATAGAAAAAACACATAATGTCATACATAACACCTACACTAGTGGTTAACTCCTTCACTGCCAGTGTCATTTACACAAAAATCAGTGCATTTAAATAGCACTGATTGCTGTATAAATGACTGGTCCCAAAAATGTGTCAAAAATGTCCGACGTGTCCGCCATAATGTCGCAGTCACAATAAAAATTGCTGATCACCGCCATTACTAGTAAAAAAAAAATATTAATAAAAATGCTATAAAACTATCCCCTATTTTGTAAACACTATAACTTTTGTGCAAACCAATCAATAATCGCTAATTGCGTTTTTTGTTTTTTTTTACCAAAAATATGTAGAAGAATACGTATCGGCCTAAACTGAGGAAAAAAAATGTTTTTTTATATATTTTTGGGGATATTTATTATAACAAAAAGTAAAAAATATTGAATTTTTTTCAAAATTGTCACTCTATTTTTGTTTATAGCGTAAAAAATAAAAACCGCAGAGGTGATCAAATACCACCAAAAGAAAGCTCTATTTGTGGGGAAAAAAAAGGACACCAATTTTGTTTGGGAGCCACGTAGCAGAACCGCACAATTGTCAGTTAAAGCAATGCAGTGCTGAATCGCAAAAAGGGGCTTGGTCCTTTGCCTGCAAATTGGTCCGGGGCTTAAGTGGTTAAAAATAAATCCAAACTAAATGCTACACTAAGAGACCTTTGGAACTGTATTTTTTTTATTTATTTAAAGTAATTTGTATATTGTTAAGTGCACTGTTTACAGGTAGGCAGTACAAGGTGGAAACTCTCCTTTTATGGCATTGAAGTATCCAATTTATTTAAGATATTGTATTTTTTCATTAGACTAAGACTAAGTTCATCTTTTGCAACATGTAACATGTTCCGCCCGTATTTAGGGGGGGGACATGTAACATGTTCCAGCTTCTGCCACCAGTTCCCCTGATAACCCCCTCAGTGGGGAATCTCCTCCAGCAACTGCATTATTCATTCACAGTTTCCTGTAAATGAATGAATTACAAGTACCATCGGCCACCGTGGCCGACAGCTTGTAGTTCTCAATGAACTGCAAGGGCATTGATGAGTGCTCTCATAATTTATTCACAGGCCCTGCAGCTTTCAAACAGTAAGACCATATGAAAGTACAGGCAGAAAGCTGCAGGGCTTCTCTGCAGAAGACTGATCATGACTGCAATGTTTTCCAAGCTACTGCAGGAAAAACTATAAATGCACTTGTTTTTTTCTGCAAAAATATGAGTGTTTATTTTTTCTAGAAAGGTGAACCTATCCTTTTTAAAATATTTTATAATATATATATATATAAAAAAAAAGTGGTCCAATTTCTTCTCCCACCTCAGATACATGGTCTTGTGAAAAGAAGAAGCTGTTCACATGAGCCAAAGCCACGACATAAAGAACAGGGCACCAAGTCTGACGCAATGCTCCCGTTACCAGAGTCCGAAAATAGAGGCGCAGTAGATTCAAATTATCTTCAGGAGGAGATGTGTACAGATCAAGTTGAACAGGAAACTGAAAGGAAAACAACAATGTCAAGTTTTTTTTAGGAAAGCACAACATAGACTATGGGATTTTAAAATGATTAGGATGCTTTTCTTGGAGTCCATTGAGAGACACAGAAGTATTTACAGTTGGCTTATACTGCCGCTTACAGCAGGATTGAACACTCTCCATATATCCCCTCCCACTACTTGCATGCCTCAGCAAAGCTGTACCAAATACATTATCATAAACACAGTGTAACTTAAGTCACTCAATGGGCTCCAAGAAATGTATATTTATGGCAAGTAAAAAAATCTAACTTTCTTTTTTTGCCTATTGAGGAACACAGGAAATCTTTAATCTTAGGGATATCCAAAAACAGTCCAACTGAGAGATGGACAACAAAGCAAAGAAATGTTAAATGCCCATGAGAATGGAGCCGCCTGAAGGACCTTACACCCGAAATTGCCATCAGATGGGGCCACAGTGTCCACCTAGTAGACCTTACAGAATGTGTGAATGGCAATAGTCTTGCAAATGTGGGACGCTGTAAAGTCCAAGGAGCACTCAGAAATCGTGTAGAGTGTGCACTGACAGGAAAGTCTGGAACCTTTTACCTTAAGACCATAACCTTGGATGATGGTATTCCTGAGCAAGTAAGAGATGGTGGAACGAGAAGCACAAGCACCCTTACAGGGTTCATATCCAGGATTACTAAAAGGGCTGAGAGACAGACTTGCACAATCCAAACCACGTCCAGATAATAATAGGGAAAATTCCTTTTGGTGAAATGGAACCAGACAAAGAATGATGTACTGGTTTACGTGAAAGGCAGAAAGTATTTAGTACATACGGTAGGTTTGAAGGATTCCCTGGGCTTTAGCGCCATGTTGTCCCATATACAGAACAAAAAAAGGTTCCTTGCAGGATAGGGCCACAAGTTCATATGCTCACCTTGTAGAGTTGGGAAACACCACCTTGTCGTTAAAAGTAGGGAGAGGACTGTATTTAATGGTACAAACAAATGGCCACTGCCCCCAACTATAGCTGGTCTTCGCAGCTAACTAAAATTATTGAGAGCCTCCATAGTAGAAGCACACACATTTAAATGGATAGACAGGGGTGCCCCCCTGTGCATTTAAGAAGGGGGGGCTCCTTCCAGGCTCACTGGTCCTCTGCCTATCCATTATAATGCATGTGCTTCTACTATGTAGGCGCTCAAAAATTTATAGAGTTAAGACTGCAGATAAAAATGGGGTGCCTTGTCATGGCCTCCGCAGCGTATTCATGTATTTGCAAATGTGTGCCAACCAAACCCCTGTTTTAATGCAAACAGGTTAATTTGGTTAGTAGCAGGCTGGCTGGTGAGTTGAGCTGGGAATTTTCTTTGGTTTTGTTTTACATTGTATCTAATGGGTTCATACACAAGTTTCTGAAGTGCAGAGAGAACTAGATTCAGATTCCATGGAGTCAAAGGGGAATAGACAGGGGGAGCTACATGAGAGACCCCTTGTACAAAGCTCTTAACTAAAGAAAAAAGACCAAAAGACTCTGAAATAGAATAGAAAGGGTAGAAACCTGACCCTTGATAGTGTTAAGAGCCAGACACTTGTCCAGACCAAGCTGTAGGAAGGAGAAATTTCTTCCCATGAAGGAATTCTTGGGGGGGAAGCCCCAAGACTTACACCAAGTGAAGTATGTCCAATCATAGACCCTGTGAAATTTAGATTTCCTAGCTTTTAGCATATTAAGAATTAGAGTCAGGGATGCTCATGTCCTTGTTCATCAGCAATTGGGCTTCAACAGCCATGTTGCCAACAAGGTGGCCAAATTAGTCCTTGGGACAGAAGATGATTTGGTAGGGCCCAAAGAGCATCTGCAAGGAATTTTACCAGGCCAGCATAACATATCTACCTGGGCTGTTTCAAAACAATAAGGATCACCGGAAAGGCCCTCCACCTCAATCCAGTGAAGTAGACCAGTAAGAAATTTCAGGGCAGGTAATGCATAAATCAGGTGTACTGATCCAACTAAGCCACCACATAATTACAGCGTTGCTAGAGGATCCCTGTAGCTGGAGACAAACCTGTCCAATTTGCCAACAATGGAGGCCAGAAGGTCCACATCTGGCATTCCTCACTTGTAACATAGGTCCTGCAACAGATAATAGTTTTCTCTACTGGCTAATAAAAAAATGCCACAGCCCAAAAACGGCAACTACAAAATGCACCAGTCCCACATAAAAACTCTCCAAAATCGCACATAAAACCACGCAAAAGATGCTATGCTCAGGTGTGAATGCAGACTGTATGGCAGGAAAGAGCGCACACAGAGCAGTGACATGCCATCCAGCAGAAGATATCAGCATTCAGTCCAACTGCTTCAACCCCTTTGGTTGCAAAGGGGAATCAAGGCAACCCAAGTAACAGGGGTATCTGTAGTGCTTGGCTCGACTGGGCTACTCACTAAGGCTGCTTTCACACTGGGGCGGTATTCAGGCGTTACAGCGCTAAACATAGCGCCTGTGTAACGCCTGAAAAAAACCGGCCCCTTTAACTCCAGTGTGAAAGCCGGAGGGCTTTCACACTGGAGCGATGCGCTGGCAGGACGGTGAAAAAAGTCCTGCTAGCCGCATCTTTGCAGCGGTGAAGGAGCGGTGTATTCACCGCTCCTATACCGCTCCTACCCATTGAAATCAATGGGACACCGCGGCAATACCGCCGGCAAAGCGCCGCTGCAGCGGCGCTTTGCGGGCGGGTTTAACCCTTTTTCGGCCGCTAGCGGGGGTTAAAACCACCCCGCTAGCGCCCGCACACCGCCGCTAAAACGACGGTAAAGCGCCGCTAAAAATAGCGTCGCTTTACCGCCGACGCTGCTCCCGCCCCAGTGTGAAAGCAGCCTAAGTGAGTCTTCAGAGACAGGGCAATGTCTGAGACAAAGCCAGCAGCTTTGGACCTGGAAAGTGTTCCGCAGCTAGCTTTTAACAGAACAGTTCCACCCCACATAGAGCCCATACGCTGAAGGTTACTTCCAGACTCCCCTCCCCAATGTTCAGCCCAGTCTGGACATTGTACTCCAAAAGTCAGGCTGAGAATGACCACACTGGGGAGATGCAATCAAAAAGAGTAAGCTGCTGTAGCAATGTAGAGAAGAGTTTTGACTGATGAAAAATATACGGTAAGAAACTAATGCTAGAAAAAAATAATAATATTATATTAAATGACATCCAACCTCCTAGGATACCAGCAATAAAACTGGTAATGGGAGGAGTGTGGTGGAGATTTGGCTATAATCAACCTCACCGCCGCTAACACGCGCCCCTTTCAGTCTAATGGTATAATGCATGTTACTTAATCCATGTCTCCCGCATTCCCCCAGTAAACAGACATGACCATGCTTACGTCCTCATCTCAGCATGGCCGCTTGCCGAGCAGTTCACTGGTTCTTTTATTTAAAGACAAAAAAAGAAATCACAAACAGGATGTCCTGGCTCCAACAGCCAATCGTTTCCTCCACAGGATGTGAACAAACAAGGATATGAGTTTATAAAACCACCAGTGACTACTGTTCCTACTGATGGGAGCTTATCTGCAGGTGTACATCATGGCACCACAAATATGTTGATTAGGCATACAGGGGTGACAAGTGCACATCCGCTAAACCGATCATGTGTTTGCAGAGCGAACACATACCCCCCAGACAAATGTCTGTGCATCACACATGGGCCCTTTCGCCGGCAGACATATCCTCACTCTGCAAATACCTCTCTCCGTGCTCAGGAAGATTACTACTACCTAACGGATGGGATCTCAACCAGCGTCAGTCTGCCCCAGTCATCTCTTTAGAGCGGGTTGCGGGAGAACTAACACTGTGAGACACTATGAGAATACATATTAAAATACAGCTTCATAAAATTTCCACAACAGGAGTTATCCTGAGCTGGCCTAAATAGTTTTTTGTGTGCCAGTGTCCTATCCTCCCGAAGGTGACATTACACCCTACAATTTTGTGGAAGTAAAGGCTAAATAAAAATGTTCCCATCTGTGCTGCATTTCTTTATAGAAGAGATCAATGTAAATATCTTTTCTTTAATCCATGTCAGCGTGGTCATGTAATCTAGAAGCAGCGGCTCCCCCGAGTCAGGGAGAGCTCAACAACAGGGCTGAAATCGGAAAGCCGCAACGTCACCTACCGACTTCTATTGCCGCTCAGTTATCGGTGCTACCTCCCCTGCAGCAGCTTCTCACTGCCATGGGTTTGCTGCTGCTGGATCACGTGACCACAATGAAGTAGACTAAATTAAAAGTATTTACACTGACCCTTTTTAACCCTTTCATGACTAAGCCTGTTTTTGGAATTTGGTGTTTACAAGTTAAAATCCATATTTTCTACTAGAAAATTACTTGGAACCCCCAAACATTATATATATTTTTTTAACAGAGACTCTAGAGAATAAAACGGCGATTGTTGCAATATTTTATGTCACACGGTATTTGCGCAGCGGTGTTTTAAATGCAACTTTTTGGGAAAATGTACACTTTCATTAATTTAAAAAAAACAAAACAGTAAAATTATCCCATTTTTTTTGCATAATGTGAAAGATAATGTTACGCCGAGTAAATAGATACCAAACATGTCACACTTTATAATTGCACGCACTTGTGGATTGACGACAAAGTACGGTACCTAAAAATCTCAATAGGCGACGCTTTAAACATTTTTTACGGTTACCAGGTTAGCGTTACAGAGGAGGTCTAGTGCTAGAATTATTGCTCTCGCTCTGACGATCGCGGCGATACCTCACATGTGTGATTTGAACACCGTTTACATACGCGGGCGCGACTGCCGTATGCGTTTGCTTTGCTTTGCGAGCTCGCGGGGACGGCGGGCGCTTTAAAAAAAAATTTTTTATTTTTTTATTTATTTTATTTATTTTAAAATTACTAAATTGTTTAAAAAAAAAAAAAAATTTGATCACTTTTATTGCTGTCACAAGGAATGTAAACATCCCTTGTGACAGTAATAGGTGGTGACAGGTACTCTTTATGGAGGGATCGGGGGTCTAAAAGACCCCCCACCCCTCCTTTACACTTCAATGTATTCAGATCGCCGAAAACGGCGATTCTGAATATCGGATATTTTTTTAAAACCGGCGCCATTGGCAGCCGAGTAAACGGGAAGTGACGTCATGACGTCGCTTCCGTGTTTACTATGAGGAGACTGGAACGAAGCCGATTACGGCTTCGTTCCAGTTCCTCCCCAGCGGCCGGAGCCATCGGACACGCAATCGGTGCTCCCGATCGAGCGGGAGCACCGGTAACAGCGGCGGGAGGCGGCGGGAGGGGGGGGACGTCCCCTCCCGCTCCTCCGGCATAACAGCCGAGCGGCTATTAGCCGCATTAGCCGCATCGGTTGTTATGCCTGGATAGCCAATCGCCCGCTGTAAAAGACGGTACCGGGATGATGCCCGCACCTGTACCGGGATGATACCCCCCGGAAGCCGAGTACGCATATCTGCGTACGCTCGGCGGGAAGGGGTTAAGCGATATGCATAATTGGTAGAAAGAGGAAGAGAATATTTTTAACTAGACTTATATTCAGTCTTTACTTTTAATTAACCACTTCCCGCCCGTCGGCCGTCATATGACGTCCTTGACTTTGTGCGGGTATATCTGAATGATGCAACTACAGGCATTATTCAGATATCGGCTTTTCAGCCAGCAATTCCCTACACCATAAGACAGATCATAGTGGCTGTTCCACTGCTTGATCGTTCTTACAGGCGGCAAGAGGGGATGTCCCCCTCCTCCCACCGACCTACGATGCTTCTACTGACTCACCGCTTCCATCAGTGAGTCGTTGACAGGATTCACCAGCCTCGGATGTTTACCATAGAGATTTCCGGCGGACCAGATGGGAACTTGGGGAAGTTACTTGTGAACACTAGATAAGACAGAGCACTGAGATTCAGCTCCAATGAAATGACAGCTTCCAAGTGATCTTCAGAGGTATCCCTGCTTGATTAGTAGCATGTCGATGTACCAACTTGAGTGCCACATATCTCTGTTTTGCACTTAAAATTCAGCTAGGATCCCAGGTAACGATCTTTAAAAGAGAAGTACTGGAATCAGTTTTTTTTTCCCAGGATCATACTTACCTAGGCGGATGCAGCATCCGTCCCATGCTGCCCCTGTCCCCCGGCACCTCTAAACTGAGAATAGCAGCGATTAAACACTGCGATCAATCGGTTCTCACAGCTCCCCAAGCAGAGAGCTGCAGACTGTAAGTCAGCAGCTCTCTCCTCTGCCCCCTCCTCACCCACCGGAGCGCTGGGCTATAGAGGGGGCAGAGCAGCCGGCTCAGGCTCACAGCGGCTCCCTGAGGGATGGAGTGGACTGGTCAGGCTCTCAGGGGCTCGCTGAGAGGCTGAGCCGGGTGTTGGTTCAGGGACCTGGAGGATCCAGACTTCCATTTTCAGGATGACGTGGGCCCTTGGCTGACTTCTGTGATGTCAGCAGAGAGAGGAATTCAGCCCGCTCTGTGCTGAAAACAGGTCACAGGAGTGCAAAATGAATTGCACTCCAGTGATCCACAGGAGAAGTACAGCCAAACCAGCTTTGGCTATACTTCTCCTTTAAATGTTTCAGCCATACCTTTGTGTCTTTTCATAGAAGATGCAGGAGAAAATACATTTTTAGAGTTATCATACGTATAGACTTATAGATGTGCTTATCTCATTAATTTTTAGAACCCCTGCAATCCAATTATAGGCTGCACAAGGGCCCTCTAGAAATGAATGGCCTAATACTATAAGTGCGCCCAGGGGGTGCTTGGATCTGAGTGGTGTTCAGTATCTGACCCTAGTTGCATTTTAGAGCATGAGTGAGTTTAGGGCAGGTCCGGACCAGATACTGGCACCTGGCGCTGGCATTATTCTAAGGAAAAGGGTGAAGTTGGCATAGGTGCCTCTCCTATCACCACATCGCTATGTGCACTTTACAGGCCTGTCAAATTGACTGTTCAATCCTGGATATAACACTGGGAGATTGCTCCTAAGAGACAACAGAGCTGCCTCACGGAGGTCATGCTGGTATAGGAGTGTACTGAAAAGGCCCAATACCAGGAGAGGTAGTGTAAACATGGTGAAACCGAGGACTGATTAAAACTGCACAGAGGGATTAAATGCCAATACTGAGAAAAAGATGTGAAGTTGTTAATCCTGTGACATTCCTATAATAACATTTTATTACGATTTAACAAAACTGTATAATGATGAGGTCTAACTAAAAACCCATTTAATGTACAGTATCTCACAAAAGTGAGTATACCCCTCCCATTTTATTATACCTTTTCATGTGACAGCACTGAAAAAAATACACTTTGCTACAATGTAAAGTAGTGAATGTACAGCTTGTATAACAGTGTACATTTTCTGTCCCCTCAAAATAACTCAACACACAACCATTAATGTCTAAACCGCTGGCAACTAAAGTGAGTACACCCCTAAGTGAAAATGTCCAAATTGGGCCCAAAGTGTCAATATTTGTGTGGCCACCATTATTTTCCAGTACTGCCTTAACCCTCCCTCTTGGGCATGGAGTTCAGCAGAGCTTCACAGGTTGCCACAGGAGTCCTCTTCCACACCTCCCTTGATGACGACATCAAGGATCTGGTGGATGTTGGAGACCTTGCGCTCCTCCATCTTCCATTTGAGGATGCCCCACAGATGCTCAATAGGGTTTAGGTCTGCAGACATGCTTGGCCAGTCCATCACCTTTACCCCTCAGCTTCTTTAGCAAGGCAGTGGTCGTCTTGGAGGTGTATTTGGGGTTATTTTGGAATACTGCCCTGCGGTTCAGTTTCCGAAGGGAGGGGTTCATGCTCTGCTTCAGTATGGCAGAGTACCTGTTGGCATTAATGGTTCCCTCAATGAACTGTAGCTCCCCAGTGCCGGCAGCACTCATGCAGCCCCAGACCATGACATTCCCACCACCATGCTTGACTGTAGGCAAGACAGACTTGACTTTGTACGCTCACCTGGCTGCCGCCACACACGCTTGACACCATCTGAACCAAATGCGTTTATCTTGGTCTTATCAGACCACAGCACATGGTTTGAGTAATTCATGTCCTTAGTCTGCTCGTCTCAGCAAACTGTTTTTGCGGGCTTTCTTGTGCATCATCTTTAGAGGAGGCTTCCTTCATTGGACCACAGCCATGCAGACCATTTTGATGCAGTGTGCGACGTATGGTCTGAACACTGACCCCCTGCCACTTCAACCTCTGCAGCAATGCTGGCAGCACTCATATGTCTATTTCCCAAAGACAACCTCTGGATAGGACGCTGAGCACATGTACGCAACTTCTTCAGTCAACCACGGCGAGGCCTGTTCTGAGTGGAATTTGTCCTGGTAAACCACTGTATGGTCTTGGCCACCGTGCAGCAGCTCAGTTTCAGGGTCATGGCAATCTTCTTATAGCCTAGGCCATCTTTATATAGAGCAACAATTTTTTTTCAGATCCTCAGAGAGTTCTTTGCCATGAGGTGCCATGTTGAACTTCCAGTGATAAGTATGAGAGTGAGAGCGATAACACCAAATTTAACACAACTGCTCCCCATTCACACCTAAGACCTTTAACACTAACGATCCCCATGACACTGGCTAATTGGGCCCATTTTTTTATACAAGCTGTATACATTGTAGCAAAGTGTTATGTCTTCAGTGTTGTCACATGAAAAGATATAATAAAATACTCAGGAAATGTGATCGGTGTACTCACTTTTGTGAGATACTGTAAATCCAGGACTTTGTATTGTAGTAGTTGGTAAATCTAAAAGTAATTGTACAATTAAACTATAACATTTATGGTCAGCTTAAAAATGTTTTCAGTCTGATTTTCAGATAATGGCCCAACTTGCTGGTCTTACCTCCTTCAGGGGTACATACAGGGACCTCAGACTGTTGACATGTTCTCCAAACAGGGCCTGTTTAAGTTGGACACTAAAACGTCTCTGCAATGGAAGAAGCACAAATGTTCCAAATAAGGGGTCACCGAAGGAAACGCCTTCAAACTGCTCCAAGAGGTCCATGTAGAAATCATAAAATGAAGCCAGGCCAGGTAGAGGCACATCAAGCTTTAATGACTCCATGTGCTTAGGCTGACTATAAAGAACGGTAAGTGTTGCCATGTATGCATGGACGGGCGCTTCCAAGAAGAGGTCACTACCTGTCAAAAAGACACAAGCTAATCTTGCCAGCTTCGCAGCAGGGGGGACACACTGTAAGCATCCAGGACGCCAAGTTTCCAAGAGAAGGATCCACTGTAAGTTCCTTGCGACTCTGTTAACCAGGTCTGGAGGGAGACTATTCACGATCCTCCCTTTTGTCTCTGCATTAGTCACTTGGTTGTAAAGATTGATCAGTGGAAGAAATGGCCAATCAAATGGAAGAATGGGACCTCTGGCTTCAGGTAACATGGCAGATTGAATGAAACAAGTCTTTCCCTGATAGACAACCCTGGAGTGATTGAGGGCTTGTGTCATGTGGGAAAAATGATTCAAGTAGCAGTTCTGGATAGAAGGGAGGTCTTTAAAGGCTTGTTCCAGCAGAACACCACGACTTGGAGATTCTGAAGCCATAGCAGCTGATCCAGGGGGTGTTGAATTGCCTTTGGATGTAATATGTAAAATATCAGATAAATCAGCTGCTTGTGGACCCCCGGAACTTCCCTCTCTGTGAAGAACAAGAGAGATATATGAACTTTACCTTTCAAATGGCACTTGTGCCAAAACTTGTTGTTCTATATGGCAAAGTTGATACATCTAAAACAATCCCCTTCTACTTATTTGTTTAGTCCGGAGCTCAACTTTTATTTCACTTGTACATGATCAATGAAAGTATTTGAAATATTCTCCTGGTGTGACAAGAAAGGATAATATTTTGAAAAACTGATCTGCAACTTCCTCTTACCCTGTTCTATTAGCTATTTAATTGCTTTGTTTCCATGCGTTCTCACCATTTTTCACCTCATGTTTTTATTTTACTTCACTGAGATTCTACTGGGTTAATTATGTGACTGGGTGCTTTTTGTTTTGTGATTAGTATTTATTGGATGGTCCGAGTTTTACATTTCAAGGAATGAGCACTTGGAACATGTCTATGGGCTTAAAACATGTAATGAAACAGTCGGATAATACCTTCATGTCTGACCACCCTTTGATGTCTTTAGGTGTGGGCAGAACTGGCTCAGTGTAGCTACACAATGGGATTTGATGGATTGAAAACATTTTATACTAAAAGGTATAACCAAAGGCAAATTTATTTATTTATTTATTTTTTTTAAGTTTTGGAGTGGAGTGGGATTAGAATATCTATCAATACACCCCCCTCCCCATTATGGAGATTCGTCCTATTTGTCAAGTTTACTGCTATCACTAGTTCTAGCAAACCCTGGTGACAACCAAGGAGTACCTCACTTTTGAGGATTTACTCTCAATTCCTGTTTTAGCTATGGGACGGGAAGTGAGAGGAAAGCTCCCCAATGGGACAGATGGCAAAAAAACTGGCAGGCAAAAAATATTAAATGCACATTGGATAGCAAATACTTACGGCATAAAAATAGGATTGAATGCAAAAGTGGTAAGGATCCTATGAGCCAAGTACTCACTGCCTGGTAAGAGTCGACTCAGCAAGTTCAGCGAGACAGAGTGGAAAATAAAAGCATAATGGGACTGCTCTGGAGACATAGATGCCTATGAAGGAAACATATTTTAAATAAATGTAATGGATTAGGAGAACTCATTCTCAAAACCAATTTACCATAAATGTTATTTCACTCAAAAAAAAAAAAAAAGAAGAACAAAAAGGACACTTACACTGGTCTCTGCACTAAAGAAGCATACTATGGAATCTCTCTATCACAGTCATAATGACAAATAAAATGGAGAAGGAGAAGCTGCATCCAAATGTAGATTACTTTTGCAGTCAAGATACACAGTCATGTGAAAGAATTAAGTGCACCTCATGAAAATTGCTAACTTTTTCAACAAATTTGAACAGGCAAACATTCAAATTTATTCAGAGAGTAGCTACAGATAAAAGGAGATATACTTGTATTGGAACAAATGAAAAAGTTGCAAAATGTTTGTGGGTTTCCTTGCATGCGCTGTCTATTTCAATTGCGCCCTCCACCCCATTCCCTACAGAATTTCAATTGGGATCAAAACAGGCTTGAATAGTTCACTTCATATCTCTATTTCTTCTCTTTGAGACGTTCCTTGGTGGCTTTCAGCATAGATAAAAATCCACTAGGAGTACAACGCTGTCACTTGATAACATTTAAGACAAGACCAAAATTTAGTATTTTGTAATAAAAAAAAAATAAAAAAAGCACACAATTTACCACTTTGTACAGCAGCGACAGCATGAAATACTGGAAGTGATATTCGTGACGCAGGAGCCAGTTGGAAGAAGAAGTCACTGCTGGTGTTGGAGATTCGGTTGTCTTAAGAAAATAATTTTGTAGACCTTTGTATTTCAAAATGAAGGAGAACTAAACAATAGAAAAAAAACAAAAGTAAAAATGCATCACTAACCTAATAGTACTTCACATTATTTTACTTAAAGGGGTTGTTTCACCCAAACTAATCTAAAGCAATGCAGCTGATTGTAAAAGTCATACGTATGTATGTAAAGTTATTTTACCAAAACAAGAGAACTTTGACATGCCAAGTTAGAAGCTGCAAAACCAAAAACATTGGTGGGAAGGGCTTCACACTTGACTTCACATCAGCTGCTGACTGATATCTCAATAATCATTAAGGGTCCATTTACATATATTTAGTCTGTGTCACCAGGGGCATAGGTGTGCGCAGCCTATTGCATTAGGGTGTGTATCCCAAAGCTCAAACGCACGTGTGCGTGTCTACATACTGTATATATGGTCCAGGCACATTGATCTCCCTGTCGACACAGTGAAATGAGTATGTAAGCACTTCTCTCATCGCAGAGCTGGTTAAAGGGAAATGTTTCCCATCTCCCTGCTGCTGCACAGAGCGATAATGATAATGCTCACTAGGTGATTAGGGTGTGTCAAGGCACACACTGTGCACACGCCTATGCTTGGGGTTATATAAAGTGTTAACATCATCTGAATGGGCTGCCAACACACCACAACTGACCAAAAATCAGACGAGCACCATGTTTTAGTGTTATTGTGTGTTGTGGTACCCTGCATTCCCTTTGTTTACAGAAGTGTTATGGAAAATGAATAGCACCACAACGCACTGACCTATGCATGGTGTGTTGTGGTGACATACACGTTAACACAACAAATAGGTAAAAGGTACCGGTCAGGATGAAAATATATAATAGCTGCCAGCTGTCTTAGATGGCACAAGTGCCAGCACTGTAATCTTCATCCTTCCTTCACCACTAGGTAAAGCACTGGCCTCAAACAAGTAAGTGAATATCTGGGGTCAGGACATGATATCTACAAGCTTGTTTCAGGTCAGAATGCCACAAAGCAGTCAGTCAAGCAAAGAACAATGGCAGCTCAAGAGGTCAGAATTTTTTTTCCATATTTCTGTTCTGTAAAATTCCCCTTAACCCCTTTCCCAACCAGCCGCCACAGTAGTACTGCAGGAGGTTGACTCCCCTAGGTCAGTGATGGCGAACCTTGGCACTCCAGATGTTTTGGAACTACACTTCCCATGATGCTCTGGTACCTTGCATTGTAGTGGAGCATCATGGGAAATGTAGTTCCAAAACATCTGGAGTGCCAAGGCCCGCCATCACTGCCCTAGGTGAACCGACGTATCTGTATGTCGGTTCGCCTTTTGTTCACTAGGGGGCGCAACACCACAGCCGAAGCTCGTGCCTGAAGGTCGCTATGACCATTGGGCACCCGTGATCGCTCCACACAGAGAAAGAACAGAGATCTGTCAATTTAAACAGATAGATCTCCATGCTGTCAGGGGTGAGGAGAGCGATCTGTTATTCATAATAAGTCTGAACAACGATCGCTCTCCTCATCCAGTCAGTCCCCTCCTCCCCCCGTTAGAATCACTCCCTAGGGAACACAGTTAACCCCTTGATCGCCCCCTAGTGTTATCCCCTTCCCTGCCAGTGACATTTGCACAGTAATCAGTGCATTTTTATAGCACCAATCGCTGTATAAATGCCATTGGTCCCAAAAAGTGTCAAAAGTGTCCGATCTGTCCGCCATAATGTCGCAGTCCCGATAAAAATCGCTGATCACTGCCATTACTGGTAAAAAAATAAAAAAATACTAAAAATGCCATAAATCTTTCCCCTATTTTGTAGATGCTATAACTTTTGTGCAATTTTTTTATTACCAAAAACATGTAGAAGAATACATATCAGCCTAAACTGAGGGAAAAAACATTTTTTTTTTTAAATTGGGGATATAGCAAAAGTACAAAATAGTGTTTTTTTTCAAAATTGTCGCTTTTTTTGTTTATAGCACAAAAAATAAAAAATAAATGCAGAGATTATCAAATACCACCAAAAGAAAGCTCTGTTTGTGGGGAAAAAAAAAGCTATCCATTTTGTTTTGGTATACCATTGCACAACCTCGCAAATAGTTAAAGCGACACAGTAACATATCGCAAAAAAAAGCCCTACTCATTGAGTAGCCAAATCTTGTGGGGCTGAAGTGCAGCTCAGGAGGTCAGAAATGTCACTTTCCATATTTCTGTTCTGAAAAATTCCCTTTAATACAGAACCACAGAGACTGACATTGTCTCATTTAAAATAAAATAAAAAATAAGTAGCTGCTTGTTGTTATGATGACCCCAAAAAATGATATCCGACTTTCCTGAATTAAATGCTGTTCTGGGTCAGCGAACCAGAAATAACTGAGGGCAGAGAGTCGCAAAGGCAGAGAACTAGCATTTTCCAAAGGTCATCGGCTGCAGATACTGTATTTCTTTCATGACAGGTGTTCTTCAATTTTAACAGTTAGATTTTCAGCACACCCACAATAATAAAGTTTTTTGCAAAAACAAAGTATTGTAAAGCCAAATCAATTATTAGCTCTGAATTGAGTAGGCAATGCTTAAGAACACAGTTTCTTTTCTATTTCACTTTGGGGAAATTACCCTTCGCTTTCTGTCCAAGTGACACAGCAGGAGGTAGAGGAGATTTCCAGAACAGGTTTTCCCATTGGAAGATTTCCTCTCACCTCCTTTTCCTGCAGCAACTTAAAATTATGGATTTCCCATAACTTTCTATACCAAAGACAACGGTCACCAGGACAAATAGAGAAAGGGAATCCCCCCACAAAGACATAGACAGCAATACAAAATACCTGATTTGTTCTAAAACGTCCTCATTCTATCCAAAATTAAATATAAAGTTAGGTGCTCACATACACATTAATTATACATGTTAAATAGTTCTCCAATAAGTTAGTACTTTTGTCCAAATATTCTACTGTGCAGAGTAACTGTTTTGCATTTACATATATCTGCATTGCATTATTTATAGTCACTTCTGAGGAATCGTTTAAAACCTGCCCTCTGCTATTTGCAAAGTCTCAGTGCTGGTTCACACTGATGCGATGCGAAAAACCGCATGTGATTTGTACAGGAATTGCAGCGCATTCCTATTCAAATCACATACAATTTTTTGCAGTCGGATTTGAGCCCATTCATTTTGTATGCTCAAATAACACCACACCTGCAAGAAAAAAGTGCAGGCATCTTTTTTATCACACTGGATTGGTTGACACCCATGCGACCTGATTCAGCCAATAGCATTAGGTTTTGTAACGTGTTTATGGGGTGTCATTAAAGTGTTACTAAACACACAAAAGTAAAATTGTAGCATTGTGAAAAAAGGCTGTTTGATCCTATCTTCTCTGATCCTCCCCTTCTTCCACTTTCCCCAATCCACCTTCTGATAAGACAGAGCCTTTGGAGTCATGCTGTACATCAGGGATCCTCAAACTACGGCCCTCCAGCTGTTGTAAAACTACACATCCCATGAGGCATTGTAAAGCTCTGACATTCACAGACATGACTAGGCATGATGGGAATTGTAGTTCCTGAACAACTGGAGGGCCGTAGTTTGAAGACCCATGCTGTACATGCTCAGTTTGGTGTTTATTGCTAGAGAGTTTTTTTGTTTTTCTTGGAAGAGTGCATGTGATCAGCACAGGGCTTATCAGCACTGTCCAGACAGAGGTCGAGGGGTCCTGCAGCCTCAAAGGACAGACAGAAGAGAATCAAGACTTCTCCTACAAGTTTTAAGCACACACTGATAGAAGTCACTATACTGCTGATGAGAAAAGGCATTTAGCTGTATATATTTACTAAAATAATAGGATTTTTTGTCGTGAAATCCTTTTCTGTAATTCACTGACCGACACAGCTCCTCTCTTAGCCATTGGGTTGTTATGCCCTATTACTAGGAGATACTAGGCATTAGTTGTAATACAACACTCAGAACTCTTAAATTCCGCCCAGGGAGCGGTCCCTTGGGTAATAACCCTCCAGCCTGCCATGCAGTCAGTACGTCAACAAGCAGTATAACGTAAAGAGAAAAAGGAGGGGCGAGTGCTGTGTCGGTCAGTGAATTACAGAGAAAAGGATTTTACGGTGTGTACAAAAATGTTCTCTTATATTCACCGACTGACACAGCTCCTCTCTTAGCAATTGGGACGTCCCCAAGCAGTGCCAAATGAGGGGTTGGAAACAGCATAGAAACTTCAAACTTTATCCATTATGGCAAGCGGGAACTAGTGAAACTTTACCCACAAAAAAACAAAAGTGCGTGGAGAAATCCACCACAAAACCAGGGTACCCTCAACAGGAGCGACTACCCACAACCGCACCAAAAACTGTGGAATGAAATGCAACAGTGCATTAATTAACGGTACTGCGTTTTTATAAAAAAAACAGGAAAAAAGAAAATATATTTATATTGCATATTCAATTGCAACTATACAGCCGCTTACAAATTTTTGCCGCTAAAACACGCATCAGCCGATGCACTGACGTCTACCTTGTAGAACTTGGTAAACGTGTGGACAGACGACTCGGTTCGCGGCTTTACACACCTGCATGACAGACGCTTGGTGTCGGAAGGCCCAAGACTTTCCGATAGCCCTTATGGAGTGGGCTGTGACCGGAAAGGGGGGCACCTGCCCCTTCAAGGTGTAGGCTTGCACTACAATCTGTCTGATCCACCTGGAAATGGTGGCCGACGAGACCGCCATGCCTTTCTTTGGACCAGGCACCGAAACAAACAAACTTCTGAAAGGGAGCAGTGGCAGACAAATACACCTTAAGAGCCCGAACCACATCCAGAGCGTGAAGGGCCACCTCCTTAGGGTGTTTCGGCTTAGGACACAGAGATGGTAATACAATGTCCTGATTGATATGAAAAGCCGAGACCACTTTAGGCAGAAAAAGACGGTTGCGGACGCAACACCACCTTATCCATGTGGATAACCAGATAAGGTGACTTGCAGGACAAAGCCGCCAGTTCCGAAACCCTCCTGGCCGACATGATGGCCACTAGAAAGACCACTTTCTGTGAAAGAGTCAACAGGGGAATCTCCCTGATATTTTCAAACGGCAGTTTTTAAAGCTCCGATAACACCAGGTTCAAATCCCACAGGGGTAACGGACGCACAGGAGGGACTACATGTCGCACCCCCTGAACAAAGGTACTCACTAATGAGTGAGATGCCAGGGGCCGCTGAAAAAAAGACAGCCAAGGCTGATATTTGCCCCTTAATGGTGCTTAACGCCATTTTCTGGTCTACTCATTGCTGAAGAAACAGCAGGATCCTGGAAATAGAAAGGGAGCGCGGATGCCATCCTTTCTCCTCACACATGGAGATGTAGGCCTTCCAAGTACGATGATATATCTTCAGAGAAAAAGATTTCCATGCCCTCAACATAGCTGGAATCACTGAGTCCTACAGACCCCGGTTCCTCAACACCTGGCTCTCCATAGCCATGCCGTTAAAGCCCGCGATGGTAAAGCAGGGTGGAGAATCGGACCTTGAAACAGAAGGTCCTCTCGTAACGGCAGTCGCAACGGGCATCCGCCACCAGGCACACTCGGTACTAAGGACGCTGAGGCCAATCTGGGGCAATCAGTATTACTGGGATCCCCTCGACTTCCACTCTGCAAAGCAGACGTGGTAACAGTTTGAGTGGAGGAAAGGCGTAGATCAGCTGGTACTGATCCCACGGAGCCACCAGCGTGTCTGACGCGTCTGCCCATGGATCTCTTGTCCTGGACATGAATCTCGGCACCTTCCGATTGAGACGGGAGGCCAGAAGATCCATGTCTGGTGTGCCCCACCTCAAGCACAGTAGCCTGAATACCTCCGGATGCAACACCCATTCTCCTGGGTCCAGCATCTGGTCTGGCTGCCAGTTCTCCACTCCCGGGATGTAAATGGCAGACAGGGCCGGTACGTGTCGCTCTGCCCACTGAAGGATGTGAGCGACCTCCCGTGCGGTGGCCGAGCTTTTTGTTCCCCCTTGGTGATTGACGTATGCCACAGCCGTGGCGTTGTCTGACTGGATCCTGATCGGACTTCCTGAAGTCTCATTGACCACATGGAGAGGCACAGCCTAATCGCTCTTAGCTCGAACAGATTGATCGGCAACTTGTATTCTTCCATCGACCAGAGGCCCTGAGCCGAATGAACTCCCATCACTCCACCCCAGCCAGATAGGCTGGCATCCGTTGTGATCACTGTCCACTTCAGAGGTAGGAACGACTTCCCGGACTGAATCACGGGGACCTCAGCCACCAGATCAGTGAGTCTCTGACTGACTGGCTCACCTGGATCTGTCGATCAAGGGGCAACTGAGATTTTTTTCCATTGTGTCAAAATCTCCTTCTGCGGGACTCTGGTGTGGAACTGGACATATGGTACTGCCTTGAAGGAGGCTACCATGAGCCCGAGGACCTGCATGCAGAAGTGGAGCGATGACCACTTGCGGTTCATCAGCAGTTTTACCGCGGATCTGAGAGTCTGCAGTTTGTCTAAAGGGAGAAACATTCTCGCTTCCCTGGAGTCCAGCAGGAAGCCAAAGTACTCCAGACAGTGGGTCGGTACAATCTTTAGGTTCAACAGCCACCCAAACTCTTGCGGGGTCTGCATGGTGATCGCCACATCGTCCTAATTCTGAGGCAGAAGATGCCCTCAGGAGGAGATCGTCTAGGTATCCCATGATCGCGATCCCACGTTGCCGCAGCAATGCCAAAACTGGAGCCAAGACCTTGGTAAAGACTCGGGGGGCTGATGCCAGACCAAAAGGGAGAGCCAAAAACTGATAGTGGGCTTCTCAGACTGGAAATCACAAGAAACTTTGATGCCGAAGGCATATGGGTATGTGCAGGTACGCATCCTGGATGTCTAAGGACGCCAGGGAGTCCCCTTGATGGAGTGCAGCGACTACTGAGCAAACTAATGTTAGAAAAGTTTTAAATGTTTATTGTGTGACTATTAGAAAAACAATATTCCTGTGACTGATTTTTTTAAAACTTACTTCCGAGCACATTATTGTATTAACTTGTTGTATTGTTTTGTCTTAATTAACTCCATAGTAAGTTGTAGGATGATTAGATTCAACTAAATATGATAGCCTAAGAATGTACGGGAACATGAATATCAAAATAAAGTACCATCCTGTGCCATGACAATGTTATTTATGTTTCCTCAGCCAATAGAAGCATAGAGGTGGTATTCTTGTAGGGTATGAGGAGGGGGGACACATTCTTTTTGGTAGACATTTTTCTTCAGCTTCTGTCCTGTTAGCATGTGTCTCTGTTGTGGGCCACATCAGAAATAAATTGTCTGCTTCTCAATACATCTGGAGTTTTGACTGATCACAAGAGAAGATTCCTAACAACTAATTCCATTCTGAACCTCTGCACTTTCACAAAGTGATTGAGGGCTTTTAGGTCCAAGATTGAACGTACCCCTTCCTTCTTGGGAACTACAAACAGATTTGAGTAGAATCCCTGGAAACATTCCAATTCTGTAACTGAAATAACCCGCGACTCAGCAGGTCCCTTACTGCTCACAAGAGGGCCTGCTGGTGAGCCGGGTATATGGGTATGCTGGAGAGGAAGAATCTGTTTGGCGGCCAAGAGACATGGATGGGGGCAAACCTTCATGCGGTAACACTTCTGTTCGCAGGCTTGCTAGGCTTGCGGTTCTAGGGATGTTTTTGTCTTTCAGTGGTTGTCCTGTCGGGCTGGGGACGTTTAACCGAAGCTCCGGGCGGACAAAAAAGCCATTTGTGAGCGGAAAAAGAGGGCCCTTGCCTGCGGCGTGGCTCCTTCTCTTTCCTGGCCTGTGGGAGTAGGGTACTCTTAACACCAGTAGCATTTTTAATAATGTCATCCAAAGAGGCTCCAAAGAGTCGGTCGCCAAGGAAGGGAAGATCCGTCAGGGCTTTTTTGGATGCCTGGTGAGCAGACCAGCATTTTAACCAAATCAGGCGTCTCAGCACCACTGCTGACACTGAAGCCCTGGATAACAGAGGAAGAGTATCCAGGGCCTCGTCACAAACTTACTTAAGGCCTTGCTCTAGTTGGTCTGCTAGTTCCACGCAGACAGGAGAAGCCTGCTGCTCTGCCAATTTGCGGTGCAACAGTTTTGCCCACTCAGTTAGTGTCTGCGGCACAAGTGCGGACGCCAGTATTGGTAGCACGGCAGACCCCACAACCGTAAACAAGGAACGAGCCACTGCCTCTGCCTTCCTGTCCGTGGGATCCTCAAATGCAGAAGTCCCCTCTACCGGGATCATGGTTACTTTATTTAACCTGGATACTGGGGGGTCCACGACCGGAGGAGCCGACCATTTTTTTGAGAAGGCTTTCCTCAAAAGGGTAACGCACCGCCATGGATTTGGGGAATGAAAAGGTCCATTGCGGGAGACCCCATTCCTTGTAAATTAACTTGTCAAAATAAGTCAGATACGGGAACACCTTAGGTGAACGTTCTGGCTTGCGGGACCCAAAGGGGACTGCTACACCAGCAGAGGGATCTGCTGGCTCCTGAATCTTCAGGGTATCCCGCACAGCTGTGATAAGTGCTCCAACAAGCGCTTTGTCGCGCACGGAACCGGATGGGGACTCCTCCTCACTGTCCGAACGGTCTTGGTCAGCGTCATCTGACAAGACAGAGTATGGGTCACCAGCCTTAGTAGGACCCTCCATCTTGGCAATGAACAAATTGAGGACTGCCGTCAGGGTGTCCATAGGCACTGCGCAGTTCGCAGGCGACCCGGCTGCAATTGCCTGGATTTCGGGGGAAGAAACACCAGTTTCTGAAGTCATGCTGACCCTACCCTGTCTGCCACCAGAAGGGGACTTAGGACAGTGACAGTCCCACCCTCCTTACTGCCGTTGGCTGAGGGGCTCTTTTTTGCTGGACTCACCACCCTGAGGAGTTCTGCGCTATTCAGCAGGTAGTGCCTGTAGTCCCTGTTGGCTCCCAGGTGCAGAGGAAACAGTGCTGTGTTGGTGGAAGCAGCTGCAAATGGCACTAAAACCACTCTGAAGTGTGCTCAGGCTTCAAGAAAATGGCAACCCAGCATCCAGCACAAGGACATAAAACACAGGGAAAATGGCTGTGAGGGCACAGGAGAACATGCTGAAGCTAGAGAACACAAAAAAACTTGTTCAGGCCACAAGAAAATGTCCGAAAGTGTTCTGAATAGGAAATCACCAGGAAAATGGCCACTGAAGCCCAGGAGAGCATGCTGCCTTTGCCCACACCTAAAATGGCAGCCGAAAGTAGCTCCATGAGGTACAGGGAGAAATCAATGGCGGTGAGCACAGCGCTGCGGAAGACATCAGCATGGCCTCACAGACACCTTCCAGGGGCATGAAGAACAGGACCCAGGATACAGCTAGCCAGCGCAACACTCCCCCCCCCCAGGTGAGAGCCCCTGCATAGACACACAGACACCGCACAGCAGCCACATGCAGCATCTCCCACAGGGAGGGAGAATAGGGACAGGGAGAGAAGAGAGGGAGGTGAGGGACCCCCGAATCAACCTCCCAGGGAATGCCCAGCTGCACAGCCCCACCAAGGCAGAGAGAACTGTACTTTCCAGTCCTGAAGAGCTGGGAGACATTCCATCACAAACCCACTAACTGATAAGTACAGGGTAGCATACTGTGACACAGACATCAGTAGCCCAGCCATATGTATGCCCCTGAGCATAAAAGCTCACAGACCACCTCTGGAGCTGAGCTTTCGTCGTGGCCTTCCTAGTGCGTAGCTGCAGCCTGCACACGCTCGATGGCCGGACTGGGGAGACTACAAGGATAAGAGTATCCAGTCTGTCTCCCAGCCGGCTGTTGATAGTAGATCACAGGATCAATCAACTTGCGCAAAAAGTCATGCTTCTGCAGAAAAAAAACATGGACCGATGGGCCTGCAGGGCTCCTAGGTCCTTCTCCTTCACTAAGCAAAATAAAACTGATGACTGCATGGCAGGCTGGAGGGTTGTTGCCAAAGGGATCGCCCCCTGGGCGGAACTAAAGAGTTCTGAGTGTTGTATTACAACTAATACCTAGTATCTCCTAGTAATAGGGCATAACAACCCAATAGCTAAGAGAGGAGCTGTGTAGGTCGGTGAATATAAGAGAAAATTGCATTTCCATGTTCTGTGTACTGTGGGAGACCAGATATAGTGAATACAGGGTCCTGGGTTTAGTAACACTTTAACTTAACATGGACATCAGCAGCGGTTTGCATGAACGGAGTGCAATTGTGATGTGCTGCGGGAAATGCATAGGAATCAATACAAATCCTGCACCGCATCAGTGTGAACCAAGACTCAGTGTAATGCCTGTTTATTGTGATGGGCTCACCTTGCTGACCAGCCCCTTGTGGATATTGCAGATACTGCAGACGAGGTTCAGCACAGCAGTCAGTATAGGAAATGGGGACTTCTTCCCAGGCAGGCTAAGTGGTGGTTTCCCTCCAGCACAACTTAGGGTCACAATGCTGCTGACAGACTCCGGGAGAGGGGAGCAGGTAAGAGGGTTACACACAGCAGAGCAAGACCTGACAGCACAAGATTTATAGGGAAACAAAAAAAAAAAAAGACAAAAAGATATATATTATGCAAAATTTAGGTCTGCAAGCAAGAAAAGAAACAATTTATTTGAGCATTTCCATGATTATTAATATGAGGCCAATAACATGTAAAGGGTCATTTCAATGTAAAATCATAGTTACATATAGTCGCATAGTTAGTCAGGTTGAAAAAAGACCATCCACAAAAAACATTCAGGAAGATGCTTAATAACGTTTTTTTTTGTTTTGTTTAACCTCAGCCCCTTGAGTTTTAGAGTATTAACATTTCAGCAATATCTTGGCTCCACGCCGTATACCTTTTTGTAGTGTACCCTAACATATCACAAATAGTTTTATTTCCTAGGTTTTAATAAGGACGATATAGAAAAAAAAAAAAACAGAAAAATATTGCGCTAATACATAAAGACTAAATAAATAAATTTAAGGAAATCTAACATAAGCTGCAGCTCTGCTGCGAGATACATACAGAAATAAAATAAAAGGCAAAATGAGCTGCGATAACCTGAACAATAAATGTGCAAAAATAACAATGAAAAATGTCCATAGATTCATCAAGTAAATCTTAGAGGTAAGTGTCCATATGAATCCATTTTCCATGACAAATAAGTGAAATTCATCACAACACAAGTGAACCTACACCACATAAAAGACACCCTTACCAGATGGCAAGCTAGAAAAGCTTGTGACTAATATCCAATCGGGGCCTTTATCCTGAGGGGAAAATGTCATCTCTAGGATGGATCACACTGCGGGAATAAGCCAAACAGACTTCTAGGTTATCTCCCAAGGAACCACCTCAACGTACAGTGAGCAATAAGCCAGGAACCCAAAAAGGAAACTTGCAATACTGTGAAAAACCAACTACACCTTTAATCATAAAATGGTATTGCACTTACAGCAAGGAAGTGTGATCGGTCATAGAGCTGACATAATTTTCCCCTCAGGATAAATGCCCTGGTTAGGTATTAGCCGCAAGCTTTTCAAGCTTGCCATCGATTAAGTATATCTTTTATAGGGTGAAAGTGCACTTTTGTTGTGGTTTGACAATTTTTACATATTTTTCACGGAAAACACCTTATGGACACTTACCTCTATGGTTTACTTGATGAACCTATGGACATTTTTCACTGTTATTTTTGCACAGGTTAGCACAGCTCATTTTGCCTTTTATTTTAATAAGGACGAACTAGTGGCAGTTTCCAGTCTGCCAGAGCAGATAAAGTTACCAGAACTCACTACTCTGTAATAAAAAAGAACTCTGGGGGCAGTCAAAAATAAAAAATAAATAAAAAGGAAAGAATAAATGTATTTACATGTTTCAACAGTGTGCTAATAATTTCTTCTCAGACTTAGGTACTGTAGATCTAGGTTAATATTTTTTTTTACCTAACTAGGAAGCCTAAAAAAAACAAAAAAAAAAAGACCAAAGCCCTTGAAAAAAGCCTAGCCTTACACAATGTATGTACTATTTAAACAAAATAAACAGTTTATATGTTAATAAAAATTGGGGTAACTGTTTAGCTGTTGCTCATAGCAACCAATTGGGTATAACATTTAATTTTCTATTTTTGGTCGGTAACAGGGTTTTCGATCCTATGCATGTATTTATAGATGCTGCTCCTTGGTTTTCCCATTGAGGTGCCATGTTTTCTTCCCACAACTTCCGTGCCAGACATCTGGGAGCAGTTTCCATTTTACATTGGGCATCTGCTCCTGAAGAAGTGAGATTATTGTTATGAAAGGTGTCGAGGTAAAAGATGACTCCATCATTATGATCTGTCCAAAACTTGGAAGAGTTGAATTTATACACTTTTCTTGCATGAATATTATGCAGATTGTAAGCCAATAAACCAAATCAGCTTGCCCTTTTACAAATTTTCTTATTCGTGTAAAAGATTTTAATCTATCGTGCAATAAATCTTTTTACGAAAATGTTTTGCCGCATTTAAAAAAAAATTCTTTGTTGTTTGTATATAATATTTCATTGCCAACACTGAATATTTTTAATGTGAGCAACAGTGTTGATTTTGCACCAGTCAGACCCAGCTTAAAATGGATGTGTACATTCACCATCAGATCTTGCGTAATTTTATTACTGTAAGGAAAAGTTTACCTGAGTAAGTCCCACATAGACTCCACAGATGGCTGATATAGTAAAGGCAGCAGAACATTTTCTGTCAACTCTTCTATTTCTTCATTGCACAAAACACTATTCAGAGAGGGCTGCAAAGAAAAAAAACAGATCACTGTCAAGACAGGACAATACAAAGGCTAAGCTGTAAAAAAAAAAACCTGCAAAAGTAATACTGTCCACTACAAAACATAGGATATCTGTGCTTTAAAAAAAAATTAAATATTAGGATTTTTTTTTACAGCTTACCGGTAAAATCCTTTTCTTGGAGTAAATCACGGGACACAGAGCAGTCATTACTATATGGGTTACACGCCACATACTGGTGCATGGACACTGGTAAATCAAATCAAAAAAAGAAGTCCTCCCCTATATAACCCCTCCTACACAGGAAGTACCTCCGTTTGGTAGCAAGCAATAAACTTCCCAGACAAGAGGGGAGGGATCTCTGTGTCCCGTGATGTACTCCAAGAAAAGTATTTTACAGGTAAGCTGTAGAAGAAATCCAAAATTTCTTTATCGTACATCACGGGACATCCCCAAGCAATGCCCCTGAGGGGAGGGAGACACCATCACAGAAACTGCCACTATTACTGTTTGTAATACGCTGAGACCAAAAGCAGTCTCCTCAATGTTCTTGACATCCACCTGGTAAAAACCCTGTGGATGTAAAAACTTAAAGCCCAAATAGCAGTCTTGCACACCTGGACCACCGACACCTGATGGCAGATGGGCAAAGATACACACCTGGCAGAGAATCTCTCCCCAGAAAAAAAATTGTATTTTGCTAATTGAAATCATAGGCAACATTGATCAACTGGCAGATCCACTGCTAAACATTCAACCTGAATGCCACCTGCCCTTGCTGGGCTCTTCTGGCTGCACAATTCAGGATTCCTGACCTGTGCCGACAACTCAAGTAGACCCTGAGCATCTGAACTACCTCTAGAGTAGGTAGCGATCTTTCTCCTACCAACTGTGGATTACAAGCAAACTAAAAAAGCAAGACACTGTCCTGATTCAAGTGAAAACTAGAACCCACTCTAGGCAATAGAGATGGATTAGGACGCAACATCACCTTATGATGTGCCACCAAGAACGGCTCCTTGCATGAAAGGGCCACCAGCTCTGAAACTCCACTTAGTGAAGTGATAGCAACCAAAGAAGCAATCTTCCAAGATAAGGGACTAACAGTCTCCCATTTGATTCAAAAAATTACCTCTGCAAAGACCGCCAAGAGCGAATCCCAGTCCCAAGGACACAAGAGTGGCCTGACATGTGGGACTATCTACGCTACATGCTGTATGAAGTATGAATCCAGGAATGAGAAACAATGGCCTCTGGAAAAAATGGATAGGGATGAACTCGAACCCTTAATGGTACTTAAGACCAATCTCCTTTCCCCTACTGATTGGAGAAAGAAAATAAAATTTCCCACTCATATTCCTGTGGGTGCCACTTCCTGGCTTCCCACAGGAAAAAAATATTTCAAAGTCCTGTAATCGAAGTTACCTGAAACCAGCTTCCAGAACTCAACAGTGTGGGCATACAGGACTCAAGACCATTAGGTCCAGCTGGACTTGGAGTGTTCAAGGAGCGACCCCCGCAAGACTCGCTATGTCAGCGTACCAAAGCCCTCCTGGGCTAATTCGGCTAACACTATCAGTGATACCACCTCCTGGATTCTTTGCAAAAGATGTGGAAGAAGTCGAAACGGAGCATCAGATAAGGGAGAACTGGTCCCTAAGGTGTTACCAGTGCATTTCCCCCTATCGCCGGTGGGACTTTCGTCCCAGACACAACCTGTTCCCACTTGTGGAACTTGGAATTTAGTAGCTCCACCTGCAGAGTTCCCCCTGCCATTATACTATACCTGGAGTATGTACTAGCAAGAGACAGCACTTCTTGTACCGTCTCAGACAGAACGTTGTTCACCTTCCTGAGCCGTATGACTCCTGGTGGTTGATATCTATGCCTGCAGAAGCATTACCGGATTACACCTACAACTGGTTTGTCCCAACATCCAGAGCAAGGCCAACAATCCAAGATATCGATAGGCAGTACTTTCTCATGCGGAGACCAAGTCCACTGAACTATAGCCACCTTCAAACCAACTGGAAAAGCTGGCATCAGTGGTTATCTTGCCCATGTCCTTTCCAGATCTCGAACCATCAACCAGCAATCTTAGCTCTGTAATACCCCGGGAACAGAGCTGTCTGGCAGTTTAACGCCTGGAACTTCATGTTCTAGACAGAGAGAATGATCCTCTACCAAAGATCTGGAGTAGGACTGTACATAGGGAACGTGCCTTGACCTAGATACAACTTTCTCCTGCAGAAATTTATCAAAGGAAAATCTGTAACAGAATGCTTTCTGAACAAAGATTATTGAGGTAAACTGAGATTGGCACATGTTCGTTTTCAGCAAGTTCAGTACTGGGCTGGGAGCTTTGTGAACCCTCAGAGCTGTGGCGAGCCCGAAGAGCAGTCACAAAAATAAAAAGATAAAATTTGCAAAAACCCTTAATGAGCCTGGAAAAGACAGCACAAGATATGAGTCATTGATGACTATGGACCCTGAAATCTACCTCTCGTAGAGGTCAACAGTAAAGGGACAGAACCAGAAACAGAAGAACGTCCAGGGGCTTAAGATCGAAGCTAGATCTTATGTCCTCATTTGGTTTTAGGACTGCTAACAGTTGAGGTTTTGTTTTATTTAAATAATGAACCCATCCATTCTGCTCCAAGTGTCAAATGCAAGGCAAAAGACTCTGTGGCAGACTCCAAATGCCAAAAGAGGCGTACCTAACCTATCAAGCTTTTGCTGGCTAAAGATGGAGCAAAACCATCTTAGAGACTGCCCTAAGATCTTCTGTCCTGAGATATTCTCAAAACACAGCAGCCTCAGGTGCTTCCCTCACACAGGTGGGGGAAAGTTTACAGTATCTGGTATTACCGGCAGTCTCACATCCATATACTAACCAGGCTAGATCCTGCTTAGGCTTCAATCAACATAGATCAGGCATGATCAGGGTGATGCGGCCGCAGTCCATCTGATGAAAAATGAACGCGTGAGAAAAATGCTGCAATGCCAAACACCACAGTGGCTCAGATGCATCTGACACAACTGTTCATTGGGGGGGGGGGGGGTGAACACCGCTAGATCACTGAACCTGAGAGCAGTGCACCTGCCTCTCTTTTCTGGAACCATTTAACTGGTAAACGTAAATAACATGTAACTATATTAGTCAACCCAATACACAGTGCGCCAAGGATGCAGGCCTAAAACAATGTTGGTTTACTGCTTTGCAACCCCTTACGTATATAAGTATGCAGATACCCAGGTATGCAGTTATGTAGGTACCTAAGTTATGCAAACATGCAGATATACAAGTATTCTTGCCATTCATGCATTTATGTATGCAGCTCAAGGCAATAAGCACATATGTATGTATTCCAAAGTAAATACAGTGGGGCAAAAAAGTATTTTGTCAGCCACCAATTGTGTAAGTTCTCCCACTTAAAAATATGAGAGAGGCCTGTAACTGCCATCATAGGTATACCTCAACTATGAGAGACAAAATGTGGAAACAAATACAGACAATTACATTGTCTGGTTTATGAGAGAATTTTGTTGCAAATTATGGTGGAAAAAAAGTATTTGGTCAATATCAAAAGTTCATCTCAATACTTTGTTATATATCCTTTGTTGGCAATGACAGAGGTCAAACGTTTTCTGTAAGTCTTCACAGGGTTGTCACACACTGTTGCTGGCATGTTGGCCCATTCCTCCATGCAGATCTCCTCTAGAGCAATGATGCTTTGGGGCTGTCGCTGAGCAACATGGACTTTCAACTCCCTCCAAAGGTTTTCTATGGGGTTGAGACTGGCTAGGCCACTCCAGGACTTTGAAATGCTTCTTACGAAGCCACTCCTTCGTTGCCCGGGCGGTGTGTTTGGGATCATTGTCATGCTGAAAGACACGTTTCATCTTTAATGCTCTTGCTGAAGGGAGTAGGTTTGCACTCGAAATCTCACGATACATGGCCCTATTCATTCTTTCATGTACATGGATCAGTCGCCCTGTTCCCTTTGCAGAGAAACAGCCCCAAAGCATGATGTTGCCACCGCCATGCTTCACAGTAGGTATAGTGTTCTTTGGTTGCAACTCAGCATTCTCTCTCCTCCAAACACGACGAGTTATGTTTTCACCAAACAGTTCTACTTTGGTTTCATCCGACCATATGACATTCTCCCAAACCTCTTCTGGATCATCCAAATGCTCTCTAGCAAACCTCAGATGGCCCGGACATGTACTGGCTTAAGCAGGGGGACACGTCTGGCACTGCAGGATCTGAGTCCCTGGCGGTGTAGTGTGTTACTGATGGTAGCCTTTGTTACATTGGTCCCAGCTCTCTGCGGGTCATTCACTAGGTCCCCCGTGTGGTTCTGGGATTTTTGCTCACCGTTCTTGTGATAATTTTGACCCTAAGGGGTGAGAACTTGCTTGGAGCCCCAGATCAAGGGAGATTATCAGTGGTCTTGTATGTCTTCTATTTTCTAATTATAGCTTCCACAGTTGATTTCTTTACACCAAGCTGCTTGCCTATTGCAGATACAGTCTTCCCAGCCTGGTGCAGGTCTACAATTTTGTTTCTGGTGTCCTTCAACAGCTCTTTGGTCTTCACCATAGTGGAGTTTGGAGTGTGACAGTTTGAGGTTGTGGGCAGGTGTCTTTTATACTGATAAGTTCAAACAGGTGCCATTAGTACAGGTAATGAGTGGAGGACAGAGGAGCCTCTTAAAGATGATACAGGTCTGTGAGAGCCAGAAATCTTGCTTGTTTGTAGGTGACCAAATACTTATTTTCCACCATAATTTGCAAATAGATTCTTTCAAAAATCAGACAATTTTATGGTCTGGATTTGTTTCCACGTTTGGTCTCGCATAGTTGAGGTATACCTACGATGACAATTACAGTCTCTCTCATCTTTTTAAGTGGGAGAACTTGCACAATTGGTGGCTGGTGAACTTGCACAACCTCAAAGCAGCCCCTGCACCACTCCAGTCCGACCTTGGGGCAACTTGAGGTCCATAGACCCCACGATTACACAGGCACTGCTTCACATCGCTGCATTAAAGTTGTGGCAAAACGTGCAAGTGTGAAAAGGGAGCCCAAAACTAAGCTCCTGCAGACCCAATGCATGCTATTCTGGAGACACAACTCCTTCAAGTTCACAGATGCCAATCATGTGCTTATGCCACATGTATGTATGCATGCAACATCTATGAAAAATGTGTTTATTCAAGCATGCGTTTAGGCAACAAGCTTGCAAACATGTATACTATGCTGCAACTGGCCCCATACTAGTTTAGCACATATGCATGCCATGCAGCCTTTTCCTGCTTCAGCTAAAAAGTAAGCTCCTTCAGACCAAATGGACATTATTCTGAAGTTTGCCAGTATGCACATGTTCAACTGCACCAGGCTCCATACTAATTTTTGTGCCAAATGCACAGTATTCTAGAGACCCAACACTGTAAAGTGTACTGCTAGAGGTGCATCGACTTACAGTTGTACAGGCTCCCCCGGAGTAAGCAGTATATAATCATGACTTGTCTGGCCACGCAGTTTGCCCATAGTAAGTACTCACACTTCACTAGTGTTCATGGGCTGGTGTCATGTCTCAAGAGGACCCGCTGAAGCTGTGGACCTCATGGTAACATGGCCACCCTTCCACTTCCCGCCTCTATAAAAAAAAATGACCATACTGAGCAAGCCTGCCCCCTCTAGTGGCTGGAGGATGAACAACAGCCCATACTACTGAGTAGTACACAGCATGATTAAACAGCACTCTGCCCCCAGTGCCACTGGGAGAACAGTCAGATCTCTCTTTCTTTTTTTTTTAAACGAGAAACTGCAAAAATGCAGACTTACCATTCTTTATCCATCGCAGCGAGCTGTCATAAAAAGACCTTTAGGGACTGGGACCCCCATAATGTGGGGTCCACTCCCCTGGACCTGTATAGCACCCTGCAGGAAAGCACCTTGGTCAGAACAAACACTGTACAGTGTTCCATTATGCAGGGTCCAGCGCCGTAAGGCAGCATTATAGGCAAGGAATCTTCTCTTCTTCCAGTGAGGCTCAGGTACCATACGGTTTACAAGATACCTTTTTGAATAGATTCGAATGAAGTCCATGATTCTAAATAGAACCATCCAGACCTCCAAGTATGCTCCAAGAGCACATGTATCACATCAGTGACCATTCCACCTTATAGACACTGGTGAAAAAACTGAGGTCCTTCCTGTGTAGGACTTCCTGTCTGACTATCTGCCAGTGTCCATCCACCAGTAGGTGGCGTATAACCCATATAGTCATTATTATGGTTGCTCTGTGTCCCATTATGTACAATAGAAATAATGACATCTAGGATGCCTTTGGCATAGGCAATATCTGCACTTTTCTTTCCATTAAAGTCCAACTCCAGCCAAAACTCTCATGTTCTTTTCTCACTTCCTGTGTCCCCATTGCAGGGGTTTACCCTACACTTATATTGCTGTGTCACATGAACAGAAGGTGAAGTCAAATCTCTCCATCAAACATATTGGGAAAATTTAATAAAGCTGTTGCGCCACTTTTCTGGCGTTAATCCCTCTTTTTAATGTACTACGTCCAAATCATGAAGCATATGCAACACGTTTGGTTCTGACAGTACACCAAATTTAGGCAGTTCTAAAATATGCCACTTTTACATTGTGGTGCAATGAATGCACCAAATTCAAAATAAAAGACTGACAGTTTGTATCTTACCAAAGTGGAACTAATTATGACCAACGTACTACTTTTGGAGTATAGAAAGAGAAACTGGCTCAGACAGATTTAGCAAAAGCGCCTCAATGCATTCTAAAAAGTGGCACAGCATGTGCAAAGTACAAGTTGGAGGTAGGTACATGGATTTGGTGCATTCTGCAATACTTTTAGGCTGGGTTCACACTGCAGCACGGAGCGGCTCACAGCAGGGGTCCAGTGGGTCCCTGCTCACCATTTCAGGTCCAATTTTAGTTGGAATTTTTGGCTGAATTCGGACCTGAAACAGACCAGAAGATGGACAGGACTCCTGTGCAATTTACACCGGAGCCGCTCCGGACATGTGTGAAATGACTTCATAGAGTGCCGGTCACAATCTCCTGATATGAGAATTGGATGTGGAGAAACTCCCATGCAATTCACAATAGTGTGAACCCAGCCTTGCATTAGAGACACTTTTACTAAATCTCTCTGAACCAGGCCTTTATGAATTCCAGGAATTATATATTATAGTAGAGACTTTATTTTTACACATTTTCAATGCTGACCAGACAGGATTCTCTTCAGAGTAGCTTTTCTCAAACTAAAAAACACAATGTTCACATGTAGTGTGTCTATCAGTTTCCAAAAACAAATAAGTGCAAGCAATTATTAGCTCTCACCTGCTGACTAGCAGCCTCATAGTATGATGCAAGAAAATTGATGGATGAAAGGGTGAGTGGCTGAAGCAAGTCCCAAGTGCTGGCATTTCCAATTTCTTGCAGACATCTACTTAAACATCCTTCTACTATGGGTCGTAATCCAGCAACATTATCCCATGATACTGCAGGTGGGGGAATCTGAGGTTCGGAGCCCACAGGAGTGCTGCAAATCCACAAACATACATATATGTTTTAGTTTGGGGCAACATTAGCTACAGATGGACTGTTTGACTGTTGACTATAGCACAAAGTATGGCAAATACTTTTCCTCAACAAAACAGAAAAGCTATAGCTGTCTGTGTCTGTAAGATGGACTGTCTGTGTTGCTCATAAGGTCAGGTTCAAACCTGTAATGGAACCCGACAGTTGAAAGTATGAATATCACTGGTTGCTGTAAAGAAATAAAACAATCTTTCCCTGATGTGAACCTGACCTGCGCTATAAAATATTTCTACAGTAAACAGAAGAATCCTTTTTGGCGTACATGTAAAGAATTGTAAACGCCAAACCAATACTTTGCGACTCTGCCCTCTACCCATGTTGGGTTAAAACCCCCACTTATTATAGACCTCTCAACAAAGAGAAAGTCTGCAGGTTCATAAAGAGGGGTAAGGGTTAGAGCAATGTGGATATGGGCAAACTCAGAAATAATTATTTTAGAATTTACACATATTTACAAAAGCAATACAGAGGTAGCATACGTTTTTCTAAAGAGGACTGTGTGATTTTATAAGCTCAGGTCACCAAGAGGAACATTTTTCACATTTATTTGTTTTATTCGAAGTAATTTATACACATTATTATCGTATATTATTATAGTCATGGGATGATGTAGTGTTATAGTCACTGGGTGTAGTAGCAATGAATCCGTTTTGCACTTTTTAAATTGTAATTTTTGCAAAAAGATGTGCTAGCAGTTGCTGTATATAGGTTTTATTCACAGTATGATTAATTTAGGTGATCAGAGAGTGGACTTTTTTTTGTTTAAAAGTACTTGTGTTGGTCAAAAATGTATCCCAGTGATCATAGGCTTAAAGTGATACTAAAGTTTGTTTGTTTTTCGTAAAAAATAACAAGCATGTTATACTTAGGCTTCATGTACACGGGATGTTTTTACATCCTCTCCGAATGATTTAACTGGACATCTGTTTTGCCGCATTTAGCCGCATTTCCATTTAATATTATATATATGTTTTTCAAAATAGCCATAAACGAAAAAAACATCTGTAAACGAAACGCGGCTAAACGCGAGTTACCGCGTTTAGAACTAGAAATGCCTCTAAACTCAGCTTCTGAAACCATTTTTTTTGCGTTCCAAAAAAAGTCTCCAAAAATCAACTGCCTAGAAATGACTATAAACGATCCTGTGTACATGTACTGATAAGATAACATAGGGGAGAGAGTTCAGGAGCAGTTGAAAAAAATGCCCAACTGCTTCTAAACGTCCGTTTATCAGCAGCAGTGTACATGCAGCCTTACCTGCCCTGTTCAGTGGTTTTGCACAGAGCAGACCTGATCCTCTTCCTCTAAGGTCCCTTGCTGATGCTAGTGGACCCTCCATCCTGCTGAGCGCCCCCACAGCAAGCAGCTTGCTATGGGGGCACCAGGGCCAAGCAGCTGCTCTGTGTGTTCATTCAGACATGGAGCCGTGTTTTGGCCCCGACCCCTCTCTCCCCTCATTGGCTCATTGATTTTAAATGATAGAAGCGGGAGCCAATGGTGCCACGCTACCACCTCAGCCAATGAGGAGGGAAAGGCAACCGAGACACTCGTGCAACCTCGTTGGATTGAGATGGGGCTCGAGAAAGTATTAGGGAGCTGCTGCATACAAAAGTTTTAAAGTGTTTCTAAAGGCTGGTGTTTTACCTTAATGTACTCTATGCATAAACGTAAAAAAACGTTGTGTGTGGCAGTCTCCTCAGGCCCCCTAATACTTACCTGAGCTCCCTCTTGATCCAGCAATGTGCACAAGAGCATCGGCTCCCTGGGGAGTCTCCCTTCTCATTGGCTGTGACCGCTGCTGTCATTCACAACCAGTGAGTCAATTGGGGGGGCTGGGCAGAGCTGTAGCTCCATATCTGAATCAACATGAAGACCAGAAACTCTGGAGCACACCTGCTTGGGTGCCCCCATTGCAATTTGCTTCCTCTGGGGGCACTTGACAGGGGGCAGAGGGCCGGGAGCGCCTGTGTGGACACAAGAAAAGCAGGACTGGGGTTGCTCTCTGCAAAACCACTGCACAGATCAGGTAGATATGCCTTTTTAATTTCATTTTTATATTGCCTTTAATATCACTTTAAGTAAGTATTAAGTAATATTCTTTTATGGTAGTGATGCGTTTTTTTTACTATTGTGTAGTTCTCCTTTATCATGAAATACAAAGGTCCTGAGAAGGAGGAGGATCAGGATTGCTCTGTGCAAAACCGCTGCACAGGGCAGGTAAGCATAACAGGTTTGTTTTTTGTTTTTATTATCCCTTTAAACTGTAAACCGCACATCAACTTCTCTCCAAATTACCATGAAGCCCCGCCTCTTCTAGTGCTCATGCCACGTCAAATGTCAGCACCTCTAATTTCATGAAACACCAATAACGAGACCATAGATGATATTGCGGACCTCCTTTTGTAAATGTTAGCTGCCTCGAATCTAATGCTATTCCAACTGCTTTAATACTTTTTTTTAGGTACTAACCTGGGCCAGCATGAAGATCAGAATGTCAAAGTGAAGTCACAATTTATAATCTGTATGCTTATTCTATATCAGTGGCTAGAAAAGTATTGAGACCACTTATTCAGCATGAAAGCCAAGCAAGTGGCATTTTTAGAGAGATAGGCAATAGCAGGTTTCATAATTCCTTAGTATACGTTTTCTTTAAAAACTTTATAAAAACAAGTTTGTGTGCAAGAATTCAGACAAAGGTTTGGGACTTTATACACAAAAAACAAAACAAAACAAAAATTGAGGCATTGCCTATAGCAAACTTCAGTTTCTGTTAGAAAAAGGTTCCATCCCCACTTAAACAAAAAAAACAGCTGTACTGTATAAAAGGCTCCAGTGTTCACTGCATAAAAAAATCAACAATTTTCTTACCTGTGCAGCTTTGCTTCAAGCTCAGCAGTGCATCCCGCTGTCTGGGTCACATGACTGAGCAGGGTAACTACAGCAGCTGCCCGCTGGATGGAGAGGGCTGCAGAGGAACTGTTTCCTTTACAGGAGGCAATAATGCTGGTCAGGGACTGTAGAATTCTCATCACAGCTGGGTACAGCTCTCTGAAAGACAAGAAGCATGAAAACATACATCTTGCTTTTGGTTTCACAATCCTATAGGGTAACAGTTTCATTATATTCCATAACAGACTCACATTTCCAGAGCATCTCTGCAACAAGAGAACAAGCACACACATGTATTGTACTCCTAATATACCTGGCACTGAAGGAGAATGCATGGAAGGCTATCGGCTCTAAGCCACTGCCTCACAATTAACAGAAGCATTGTCAGCATGCCATGTGCACTCTTTCAGTCGCCAATTGGTTTGCCTTTCAGGTCAGCAAGATGCAACTACAGATCTGATGAGTAGCCCAATAGCCAATTGAAGTGGCTCTGAAGACGACCAACAAGGCTGCTGCTATTTGTTACGCAGTGACTAAGCATTGTCAGTCTAATAGGAAGTGTTGTTATCAGCAAGAACTCCAGGCAAAAAACTTAGCAAATTTAAAAAAAAATTATGTTAAGAAAATTGTATATAACTAAACCTTTTGGAAAAATAAAGGGTTTACAGCCATGGCCAAAAGTTTTGAGAATGACACAAATATTAATTTTCACAAAGTCTGCTACTTTAGTGTTTTTAGGTCTTTTTGTCAGATGTTATACTGAAGTATAATTACAAGCATTTCATAAGTGTCAAAGGCTTTTATTGAAGATTACATTAAGTTTATGCAAAGAATTTGCATATTTTTCAAGACCTTTGCAATTCACCCTGGCATGCGGTCAATCAACTTCTGGGCCACATCCTGAATGGTGGCAGCTCATTCAATGCTTGGAGTTTGTCAGAATTTGTGTTTTTTTTTTCTTCACCTGCCTTGAGGATTGACCACAAGTTGTCAATGGGATTTATTCATGGCTGCATTCTTAGGCAAAATTGTGAGTGAGCCCACTCCTTTGGCTGAGATGCAACCCCACACATGAATGGTCTCAGGATGCTTTACTGTTGGCATGACACAGGACTGATGGTATCGCCCACCTTTTCTTCTCCAGACAAGGTTTTTTCCAGATGCCCCAAACAATCAGAAAGAGGATTCATCAGAGAAAATTACTTTACCCTAGTCCTTAGCAGTCCAATCGCTATACCTTTTTCAGAATATCAGTCTGTGCATGATGTTTTCCTGGAGAGAAGTGACTTCTTTGCTGCCCTTCTTGACACCAGGCCATCTTCCAAAAGTCTTTGCCTCACCGTGCATGCAGATGCACTCAGACTTGCCTGCCGCTATTCCTGAGCAAGCTCTGCACTGGCGATGCCCCAATCCTGCTGCTGAATCAACTGTACAAAATGGTCCTGGCGCTTGCTGGAATTTCTTGGACGCCCTGAAGCCTTCGTCACAACAATTGAACCTCTCTCCTTGAAGTTCTTGATGATTTGATAAATGGTTGATTTAAGTGTAATCGTAATAGCAGCAATATGCTTGCCTGTGAATCTCCTTTTGTGCAAAGCAATGATGACTGCACATGTTTCCTTGCAGGTAACCATTGTTAACAGAGGAAGAACAATGATTTCAAGTGCCACACTCCTTTTAAAGCTTCCAGGCTGTTATTCTAACTCAATCAGCATTACAGAGTAATTTACAGCCTTGTCCTCGTCAACACTGACACATGTGTTAATGAGAGAATCACTGACATGATGTCAATTGGTCCTTTTATGGTAGGGCTGAAATGCTGGGGAAATTGTTTTTTTGGGGATTACGTTCATTTTCCTGGCAAAGACTTCCAATTAATTGCAATCATCTGATTACTCGTCATAACATTCTGGAGTATAAGCAAATTTTAACCATAAAAACTGAGGCTACAGACTTTGTGAAAAATAATGTGTGTCAATCTCAAAACATTTGGCCACCGCTGTACATACACTATTAATTTGGCTTCCTGAGTTCTGATATAGGCCTTACGAGATTCCCTGAGAATTGTTGGGGAGACATTTTCAACAACACTGTCCCAAAAGTATTGCACTATCCTTTAGAACAATGTAAGTGGGATTTGTTATAAAGGATTTGTTGCACCTTCAACTAAAGTTTCTCAGCTATTACATTGTCTGGCAGGAGCATGGCCTGATAATGTAAAGTTATATATGTATAGTGCACTAATGGACCTTTTCAAATTTAAAATTATTTACCAGTATATTATTATATACTTTAATAACAACCAACCTGTATAAATCACAGGCTTGTCCATAGCCGGCAGCAATAGCCCAGAGGCGGAAGGTCTCAGTAGTCAGTTTCTCAGCCTCCTCTTTTGGGAGAGGAAAGTCTTGTGGCTCCTGCACAGCAAATCTGCTCAGGCATCTTTTCACGTCGAATGTGTGCAGCTAGAAAAAAAAATAAAAAGGAGAAATAAAGCTTTAACTCTGAAACATAACCATGAAGACATACAGTAAATTATTATGCTAGTAATCATTAAGATTAACTGGTGACATTTGCAGGGTTTAGGATATATGGAAATCATCCTTCTAAAGCAAATATGGCCCTCCCTTTTAACAAGAGATATTAGGGGATTTTTCAGCTTTCAATGTTTTCTCCAAGCAGGCCTGGTGGTTTTCTTTACAAAACAAGAAAAAAAAGAAAGATGTACATAGTACTGTGCAACCCAGGCAACTTGTTCTTGGACATAAGGATATATCCCTACCCATCAGTCTCAGGGAGAAATCTGCCCATCTACAGTCTCTTTCAGACAAGCACGCTTAACAAAAATAGCTCAGATCTCTGTCAGCAAACATGCTGTCATCTATACATTATCTTCTCCAATAGGTAATAAATAGTATCCTCTAATGACACATCTCCTGCATGTTTTCTCCTAATAAAAAATGTTTTCTCCTGAAAAAAAAATATAACCAAGCCTATTATTTGGCCTGTGTATGCTTTATGTGCTTTTGCTATATGGATTTAGGCCACCTGTGACTGTTGTAACAGCGCATCATCCACCGTAGCTTCCAGAAATCAGAGACTTTCATATTATTTCTGAATACTTACTAGTCTGGCAGCTGAGTGGCGGCTAGAAGATGCAAGCACTCTGAGAAATTTCATAGCAGCTGAACAAGGCACACCGTGGAGACTAGTAGGCGCTGTGTCTCCGGTTTCCATTGGCACACTCCACTGCAAAGGCAGAAACTCACGCACTATTGTCTCTATTAACCGTGGACAATCCAGCAGCTAAATGTAACAAAAAAAAAATAAGAGGCAATAGCACAAATCATCATCACTAAATATGTATACTTTTAATATATTAGGTACTTCTATAAATAATACAAAAAAACACTGATAAGATTGAGAAAAGCTTTGAAATTAATGACCCTACTCCATTCATGTAAACACTTTAATAAGTACTGTATATTTCTAGGCTGTGGAAAAAAACCTGAGCATCTTGGGTAAAAACACACAAACAGGGGGAACATAGTCCCCACATAGATTGTGTCCCTGCAGGATCCCAGAACTACAAGTTAGGAGTGACAACCACTTCGTAACCTAACCACCTCACTTCCCCAAGAGCTATGTTCCAGCAATCTATAATTTTCTTTGCCATGCACATGACAAATTCTTGGGGACATGGGTTTTCTAGGAAGACAGCACAGCAGAAGTTATCTCAAAGCATGACAAATACCTGTTAATTTTGCCAAAAAATCTAAACTAAACACAGAGCAAAAACAATCTTATTTTGCTTCTGTAGATAAGTTATTTTACCATCCCATCATATAATATAGATGAAAAAGGCAGACATATTTGAAGTCCAGCCTGTGTGACAACTATGACTCCTATCATAGTAGACACAGTGGGAAAGTGAGAGCAGTCCCCAGGGACAGGATGTGTGTCATTTCAAGGACTACAATGGGAAATTAAAGGGGGAAAAAAGGGGGGGGGGGGGGCGGAACAAATACAGGCATCTTATCTTAGGACTTTGCAAGCAGAAGTATGTGCATTTTTGTGTTTTAAATTAGATTTGCTTTAATAAAACTTTAAATAAAAATGTCCAAAACCCGTGCTTACCCATACGTGGAAAAGCAACGTGTTCATTTAAATGTACAAATAAACTTCCCTCGTCACCCCAATACAGTAAATTGTACCACATCCTGTGCAGGTTCTTACTTACAATCCTCTGATGTCTGCAGCTCAGCTGCCTATGCACTAACATCGCATGACGTTACACAGGGCATGCCTGTACTGCAGGAGCAACATTTAAAGCTGGCCCTATACTATACAATTTTCTTATTTAACTGCCTTTGATTTACCTTTAGCTATGGCCTGCCTGATTACAGGCCTGCCTGATTACATACAAATGAAGTGTTTAGGTTTGACCTCATATTATATGGTTTGGTAAATCTAAAGAAAATTGTATAATGTATGGCCAGCCTAAGTCTATGGGACAATAATGGGAAGGTACATGCAGACAGTCAGAGGATGCAAGTAGAGACCCTGCCGGAGTATGCACCCACCTCTCCCATCTTTCCCACCACACTAGGTGTTAAGAGATATACCGGGCACTTCAAGGTATAGAGTAAGTGCTGTTATATGTGGGTGAGAAGAGAATCCTCAGCTTTGTGTAACACCAGTTGCCCAGAGCTTTCTTTATTTGCTCTTGGATCTTGAATGGAGCTGAGTACATATTGTTGGAGGGGCAGTTCACTCTCCACAGTTCTTACCTGGCTGCAGGCTGCTACAGAGTGACGAGCCACCCTTGTAAGGATCTCCAGGATATTCAGAACAGCAGTAGCCGACGGTCTTACAACTTCCAAGATATATCTAAGCCGGTGAAGAAATTTTGTCTTTAGGAGACCCTACATAGAAACAAACTTATTTGAAATAAACCACCAAGAAACACTGAGCCACATAAAGGACTCAACTTACTAAAGGGTTAAGACTTGCATTCCATGGCATGGCTTTTATCAACTTCTATACAACAGAGACAGGTAAAAATTGGCAATTATGCTTGATACATTTTTTTAAATGTACAGAAATGGGGAATGCTTATGTTTACACGCAACAAAACATAAAATTTGCCCAAAACAATTCTAAACCCCTTTATCAAGTGAACTATGATAAATGAACGTGGCTACTGACAATAGAACAATAATGTTTCATTTTTTTATAACAAAGTCGATTATGAGAACATGTAGGAAAAAATAAAACCCTTAACACCAACATTGTGCATTAAAATGTATGTAAAGCCAAACAATGAGCTCCTCCTATTCGCTGTCAAATGTACCATTAAACCCATTTTGTTTTTGGTCAATAACTTATGGAGAAAAAGAGAGGGTGAAGTTTCTGCAGCTCAATTAAAGGCTAACAACAAACTTCCTTAAATACAGAAGTGAGTAAGCATTATCACGCAGGGATAGGAAGAATGTTACTGGTCAGATGTCCAAGTGAAAAAAAAAAAACTGAAAAAGACAAACTAATGCAGCCACTGCTTATATAGGAATGGTAACCTGCAATACATTTTGTTTTTTGTTAAGTGCTAGTTCACACCAGATGCAGTCCAGTGCGTTTTATTTTCTGCAGGAAAAATGCATGCATAGTGTTTCCATCCATTCCAATGACCCTAGTTCATACTGGTGCAGTTTCCAGTGCAGAAAAACAAAACAAAAAAAAAAACCGAACATGCTGGTTTATTTTTTGTACAATACTGTACTGGAACACAGCAAAACGTATCAAAAACATACCGGAACTGCATGTGGTTTGAACTGTAAGTAAAAACTGGAATGTATCTGGAGTGCATTTTTGTGTTGTGAACTGGCTTTAAAGGAAGTGTGAAATATCATACAAAAGAGAAACAATGCCACCTACTGGTGAAAATGATGAAATAGTGTAGCGCTTACATATGTTTAAAGTGCAAACTTCTATAAGGGATCATTCAGCCATTTATACCCGTAGCGCATACCTTTATACCATCATAACGTGCCACTTCTGGATCAGACTTCTTTTCCTCCTTAGCTTTTTGCTTGTCACCTTCAGAGATCTTATTAAAGTCCTCAACAATATCTTCATCCTCCTCATCATCATCATCATCCTCCTCCTCTTGATTAGGCAAGAAAGGGAAGGACTTTGTTCCCTGGTACCATGAAAAAGTAACATCCAGGTAATCCTGCATAACAAAAGCAATAAAAGTTTATAAATACCTATAGAAGATACTGCCTTCATAGAAATTATTTTTTTATTTAACCAATTAACCACCAGAAGGTTTTACCCCCCCCCCCCCCCCCCACATGACCAGGGCATTTTTAGCTATTTAGCACTGCGCTACTTAACTGGCAATTGCTCTGTCATTCAACCCTGTACACAAATGATATTTATATCATTTTTTTCACACAAATAAAGCTTTGATCACCACTGTTTTTATTTTTTTTATTATATAAACCAAAAAAAAAAAAAAAAAGACTGAAAATAATTAAAAATAAAACATTTTCTACTGTTACAAAACATATCCAATAAAATCAAATTTCTTCATAAATTTATGGAAAAATTTAATCTGCTTAATGTCTTTGGTGAAAACAATCCCAATAAGTGTATATTAATTGGTTTGTGCGAACATTATAGCGTCTACAAACTACAGTGTATAAACTAACATTTACTCAGCTATAGACGCTATACTAATGGTGATCAGAGACTGATAGTTTGTGATAGATTGGCGGCCAATCTGGTCCTAACAGACACTGGCTGGGAGGGACACTTACATCGTTGGTGACACTTATACAGTGATTAGTGATAACACTGTACTAATTAAACTAGCAGGGCAGGGGTTAACATCAAGGGGTTAACTGCATGCCTAACAAGTGTAATGTGTGCTGCTTTTACTCACCGATCTGAACTCAGAGTTGATTTCAGGGAGAAAAAACAGGCAGATCACTGAGTTCTGTGTTTTTGTAAACACAGAACTCTATGCTGCGTTTGGCCACAGCCAATTGGCAAATGTACAGCCATAATCATTGACTGTAGCCTGCTACCAAACTTTTGCTGTGTCCAATCACAGCACAGGTCAGCAGGGGACACATACATGCTCTGCAAACGCGGAAGTTCAGCTGTGAGCTTAGATTACATTGCCTAGTCTGCAGCTGTCGCCGTCCACACTAAACTGTGGGCAGGCGACAAGTGGTTAACAATGATCTCATCAGTTTTATGTAACAAGTCAGTGTGAATTAAGTTAGGCCCCTTTCAGTAGTGATCTGCCCCATGATGATCCGCTTGCTCAGCTGAGCCGGCGGATAACAGGGTGGTCCCGGCACACTGTGCCGGGAACGCCCTGTCAGCTCTCCGCTCTCCTCTATTGGGGATCGGACGAGCACGGACCGTCTGTCCGTGTTCATCCGATCCGCTCTGCAGACGGATAGAAAAATAGGATTTTCCTCCGTCTGCAGAATCGGACAATAGCGGCGGCGGACGATATCGGGTGTCGCCGGATGTTCATGCGCAGACACCCGCTATCCCATAGGAATGCATGTATGTCCGTATTTCATCCGCAAACGGATGGATGAAATACGGACATACGCTCCGCATGTGTGAAAGGGGCCTAAGTGTTAAGAGGTTAACTATTTAAACACTTGTCTATCAAGGTAATTTTTTGTTTTCAATTAACGTTTTTATTAGTCATTTTAAAAAGGTTGACAGTACATAGAGATAGAAAGGTCAGTGAACTCAAGCGCGTCAATTTTTAACCGTTTCACACATTAAAAGTCACCATTTTGTTGCGACAAAATATTTTAACCTCCCTAAAAATATATGTTTTCAAAAAGCATGATAGCTGCAAATATGTTGAGAAGAAACAAGCACACAGAAGATCAACAAACAGGTTAGGGAAAGGGTGAAGTCAGCAGTATATTGCTTAAGTGCACTCCTGTGACCCACAAGAGAAGTATGCCCAAGAAAAGGTTTGTCCATACTTCTCTTTAAAAGATGCTGCATGTCACTCATCCCGGAGGATTAGTGACATATAGTGGCAGAAATAAAGCACTGCAGGGAACATGTCCAGATTGGAGGTTAGTATTGCATCAAATGCTGCCTTATTTTTTATTTTATACAAGCTATTTTCCCGATTTGGTGTGTGCAATAAGATATTAAAATTAAATTTCATCACCATTTGAGGTTTTACTTAAAATCTGTAGACTTAAAGTGATCCTTAAAGTGTTTGTTAAGATATACATTATATATATATATATATATATATATATATATATATATATATATACACACATATATACATGCCTTAAGTCGATGCTAGCCCCTCTATTAGAGACTGCCATAGCACACGATGTATGTTGTAGTTAAAAATGAGCAGTGTAAATACTGAATATCAGCTGTTTTCAACCCGGTCTCATCACTCACGGCCGCTTTCCAGCTCATAGATGTCTTTCGTGGGAGGGGCCATGATCTCCCTCCAACGTCAGATTGAGTTCACATGGCCGCTCATCTCCTCTGCAGAAGACACCCATCGAGCTGAAAAGCAGCCGCGAGTCACATGACCGGCCTGAAGACCGCTGATATTCAGTATTTACAGTGCTAGTTTTTAAATAAAACATACACAGTGTGTTATACCAGCCTCCAATAGAGAGGCTGGCAGTGACAAAATGTATTATTTAATATTAAAATAATAGTGGCGGGGCCGGGCCAGAGACAGACAGAGAGGGCACTGACAAGGAGGAAGGAGGGGGTGAGGTGGAAGAGAGGAGAGCAGAGAGCCTATTACAGAGGGAGGCACTTTGACTACAGTGATCAGGTCAGAGCTGCCCTGTTATCGTGGTCTGATTAGAGAAGCCATACAGGAAGTGGTAGGTTTAGGGATTTTTTTTTTTTGTTTTGTTTTTACAATTTAGAGGGGGCAGATTACATAGCACAAGTGCTATGCTGTGTAATCTGCTTTAAAGGACCAGAATCAACATTTGTTTTTTTTGGGGTTAACAAACGATTGAAGCCACTATAGTAAAAACATACAATCCCCTCTGTTAAATAACGTTATGTGCCCCGTGTCTGTGCTATATAAAAAAGATGCAGATTTCTACCTTATATCAGAGCATCTCCCGGCGCTCACGTGACTCCTCAGCTCTCTTCTCTCCCAGGCTGACACCTACAGCGGGAGGGGCAGAGAACACCTGCCGACATCAGCCGGGGAGAAGAGAGCTGAGTGGTCACGTGAGCGCTGGGAGACACTCTGATAGAAGGCAGAAATCTGAATCTTTTATGCAGCACAAACACTGGCACACATTTAAGAGAGGGGATGGTATGCTTATACTATAGTTCTGATAGCAGCATGAAGGGAGGGCTGGGGAGTGGACAGAGCTGACAGGCAGGGAGGGGGGGGGGGAGGGAGGGGGAGAGGAGAGCTGCGGATGACCGAGGCACATAAACTAACCACAGCTTTTACCAGGGGGGGGGGGGGGCAGAGGACACTCCAAAAATCCCACAGTGCATTCCAAACTCCCACAATGCATTGAAAAAATAGAATGCCGAACACTAATCAACAAGTGTTTATGAGCGTTTATAAGCGTTTGGCGGTGAAAAATTGCACTTTGAACGCGAATTTCTGATATTCAGAAAAAAAGACCATAAACTGCTCATTAAAGCTAAAAAAACTTCCATGTGTGCATGGACACATAGGCCAACATAGAGTGGAGTTTATGAGCTTTAAAAAAAAAAAATGCCCAAACTCCAATAAACTGCAGTTTATGAGCTCCAGTGTGCATGGAGCCTAATTGTTGCACTTATTATCTTTTTCAACTGTTTATGTATTAAAAATAAGCCAAAATTAAAAAGAGCAAAAAAAAAAAAAAAAAAAGTAGGTCTGATTGTAGCTAAATGTATAATGGTGTAATAAAGTATTTTAGACCTTATTCCTTGGCAGCCCAACACAGATGCTTGGCTGTTTTATGACCTGTAAGCCAGTAAGATTTAAAGCATACACAGTTTTCTTCACGTTTTGCAAAAAAAAAAAAAAAAAAGGATTCTAAAAATGTAAAAATATATATACCTCATCATCTGGGGACACAAGTAAAGCATGAAAAGCACCAACTGATGCAGAAATGACATTGTCTATGTTATCATCTATAGAGAAACGCAGCAGGAAGAGGAATCCGGCATCCAGAAGCAAACGAAGCACACTTCCCTTTAGGACAGAGGCAAACTCCCCTTGCTTAGCCTAGAAGACAGCAGATATGGATCAGTAATCAACAATTCCAGTGATATCAAGCAGGAATCAAACATTTATCATTGCCCTATTGTGTGAAAAGTCACTACAATCAAATGGAAAAACCATTAAAGTGGTTGTAAAACTTAACTGAGGTCAATCCAGATCCAGCGATGTTGCACAAGAGACTTGGCTGTCCGGGACTCCCATCCTCACTGGCTGAGACAGCAGCGGGGTGCCACTGGCTCCAGCTGCTGTTAAAGTCAGTGAGCCAATGAGGAGATAGAGAGGGGACGGGGCTGGGACACATGGAGTTGCAGCTCAGCTCAGGTGCCCCCATAGCAAGCTGCTTGCTGTGGGGGCACTCAACAGGAGGGAGGGGCCAGGAGCGCCAGCAAGGGACCCAAAAAGGGGAGGCTCTAGGCTGCTCTGTGCAAAACTACCGCACAGAGCAGGTAAGAATACCAGGTTTGTTATTTTTAACGAAAAAACACAAGACTTTTTATTACTTTACAGAAGAACCCAGGTCTAAAAAAAATAAAAAAAGGAAGCCGTCAATATTTAGACAGCCTAGTATGTAATGTACACATTATATATTAAATATATACTTTATACAAATAATAAATATAGTAATATGTCAGTTCATAAAAATATTAAAACAAAATTTCCCTTACCTTCTTCACAATACGGCCCAGAACTTGCAATGATAAAGTCCTTTGCTGAATGAATTGGCTGCGAGAAAGATGGAAGAGTTCCTGAAGGGAATAACCAGCTCTCTTCAGGGGAAAAAAAAAGGAAACAAAAATAACAAAGCAGACTTGTTTTAGAAGGTGAGATTAGTGGGTAATGCTTGTGTGTATTCTCTATAGCAGGGGTCTCCAAATTTTCTAAACAAAAGGCCAGTTTACTATATTTCAGACTTTAGAAGGGCCAGACCCCGGCCAGTGGGAGTAGAAAACAATGGCCCGGTATTAGTGGGAGTAAACAATGTCCCATCTTTGTTTTTTTTGCCCCATCGGTGGTGACAGGGGGAGGGACTAGTGCCCCATCGGTGGTGACAGGGGGAGGGACTAGTGCCCCATCGTTGGTGACAAGGGGAGGGACTAGTGCCCCATCGTTGGTGACAGGGGGAGGGACTAGTGCCCCATCGTTGGTGACAGGGGGAGGGACTAGTGCCCCATCGTTGGTGACAGGGGGAGGGACTAGTGCCCCATCGTTGGTGACAGGGGGAGGGACTAGTGCCCCATCGTTGGTGACAGGGGGAGGGACTAGTGCCCCATCGTTGGTGACAGGGGAGGACTAGTGCCCCATCGTTGGTGACAGGGGGAGGACTAGTGCCCCATCGTTGGTGACAGGGGGAGGACTAGTGCCCCATCGTTGGTGACAGGGGGAGGACTAGTGCCCCATCGTTGGTGACAGGGGGAGGACTAGTGCCCCATCGTTGGTGACAGGGGGAGGACTAGTGCCCCATCGTTGGTGACAGGGGGAGGACTAGTGCCCCATCGTTGGTGACAGGGGGAGGACTAGTGCCCCATCGTTGGTGACAGGGGGAGGACTAGTGCCCCATCGTTGGTGACAGGGGGAGGACTAGTGCCCCATCGTTGGTGACAGGGGGAGGACTAGTGCCCCATCGTTGGTGACAGGGGGAGGACTAGTGCCCCATCGTTGGTGACAGGGGGAGGACTAGTGCCCCATCGTTGGTGACAGGGGGAAGACTAGTGCCCCATCGTTGGTGACAGTTTTTTGAAATTATCGATGTCCCCCGCTGAGACCACCGCCTGAGGAAGGGAATTCCATGTCCTTACCGCTCTTATAGTAACTGCATTTCTTACTAAATTCCCTTTCGTGGAAAAGTTTTATCCCTATTGTGGGGTCACCAGTACGGTATTTGTACATTGAAATCATATCCCCTCTCAAGCGTCTTCTCCAGAGAGAATAAATTCCGTGATCGTAACCTTTCCTCATAATTCATAAATTCCCTTTATTACTTTTGATGCCTTTCTCTAGACTCTCTCCAGTTCCAGCACATCCTTCCTGAGGACTGGTGCCCAGAACTGGGCAGCAAACTCCAGGTGCCCCCGGACCAGATTGGGAGAATTGCTTTATCTCTTGAGTTAATCCCCTTTTTAATGCATTCTGTTTGCTTGCAGCAGCTTTTCCATCCTAGATTCCCCCAGAGGTCTCCCCCCCACGGTGAGTTGATTGCATTCACATTTTTGCCTCCCAAATGCATAATTTTAATTTTTGTCAGGCGGAATCGAGCCCCAACGGTGTCAGAAGGAGGAATCGTGCCCCATCATTGGTGTCAATAGAAAGAATAGTGTCCATCTTTGGTATCAGTGGGAGAAATATTGCCCCATCGTTGGTGTCAGTGGGAGGATCAATGCCCCATCGCTGATGTTGGTGGAAGGAACTGTGCCCAGTCACTGGTGCCCATGTGAGGAATAGCACCCCAAGGGCTAGATAAAGGCAAGCAAAGGCCAGTTGGGAGACGATTACTCTATAGGTTCAAAGCTACAAAGTTAACCCTGTAGAAATGTGACCGCCAGACCATACAATGAGTCCTGACCTAGTCACTAACTTGGAACAAGCATGTAACCAATAGGTGGCTGAACTCAAAAAAAGATGTTCCTCCCCTACGGGCAACATCCGTCTAATTCCCAGCCATAGTTTTAGCTTTTGGTGCCGGTCACCTGACCTGAATTCAAGTCTACACATTTTTAATGTCTTAAAAAATGCTAGTTCTTTTTTTGTAACAGTGAGAGCAAAGGCTAGCTATAGATCAGTAAATGTTAGTAAAGTCAAATATAGAATAGATCAGCTCACCTCTGCCTCCTCTCCATGGTGGTGTAGGCCCATATGTGTGGGAATCTCTTTATCTGGAGGTATCAGATCTCCTTTAAGACTGAATCGAGCCTGCATACCCTATAAAAATAGAACCTGCCAGTGTTATATGAGAAAAGTGAAATAGAAATTCAGTATAAGGCAATATACCTTGAGCACCCATGCTGATTGACATACATACTGACTATCACACATTGAAAAAAAAACATGATTAAGCTTTTATGATCCAACCCAATCTAAGGCCGCGTACACACGGGCGGACTGTTCGCCCAACTTTGTCCGCTGAACAGTGTTTCAGCGGACAGTCCGCTCGTGTGTGGGCTTCAGCGGACTGTTTCAGCGGACAGTCTGACGAACAACGTTTTTCGGAATTTCCGTAAGACTGTCCGCCCAAACTTGGTTTCAGCGGACAGTCCGCTCGTGTGTAGGCTTGTTCGACAAACTAAGTTTCGCGCATGCTCAGAAAGGATTTACACGGCGAAGGTTGCATTGCAGTGTATTGGACGTCGAATTTCTCGTCCCGTCGTACGTGCCGTTCACGTCATCGCGCAAGCTTTCAGCGGACTGTTCGTTCATCGTGTGTGGTCAAGTCCATTCATGCAAATTTTGAGCGGACTGTTTGTCGGATTGTTTGATGAACTAAGTTGGGCGAACAGTCCGCCCGTGTGTACGCGGCCTAACATTTCTGGTCATTTAGAACCACTTAAAAACACTTACAAGAAAAAGGAAGGTGGGACTTTAAATGAGGCTATTGATTTGTGGGGGTGAGATAATTAGAAAGTATATTTAATTGGCATATGGAGTCGGACAATACATAACAATGATGCACATAGTAGAAAAGGTTTAATATGTATACACACACACACACACACACACACACACGGTATTGACCTCATGAATACATTACATATACATGTCAAAAGGACCGCATATAAAATTGACAATAGGGTAAAATTTATTATTGCAGATTCATATGTATACACGTCATCTAAATGGCACTATGCAGTGTAAACAATGGTAAAAAACATATGATCATTTGGTTGTAGATAATGAGTTTAAGTAGATTCCCATCAATAGGCATAAGAATGCATCCTATAAGCCTGATGCACGTTTCGTGGAAACCAAAATACGGGGTCCATACACCCAGGCCATGACGGCACCATTGACATGAATTCCTATGGCACACTTTGCATCATACTAATTGTGTGGGTCTGGTTTATTGCGGGACTGGGATTTGATGTGCTGTTCATATTTTTGTCTTTTGTCCGAGAGCTGCGATTTGGGGTGCTGGCGCCTCCCCCCCCCATTTGTGCATCGGGTGATGCGGGGGATCGGGTGGGCCTGCCTCTACCGCAAATCAGCATCACACTTCCATGCCATGAACGCGATGTCCCCATAGGGCTTCCTGGTGCTGGTGGCTGAATTTTTCCATCTGGTGTCACCATATGGAGGAAGGCGTCTTCAGCCTTCATGGGCGGCAGCCGCTGCTCAGGTGTACACACCTTTCTTCCTTTCTTGGTGCACCTGTGTGATGTTGGGAGGTGCCCGTGGTTGTGTGCCGAGTGTATTTAACATCCTCACTGCCAGTCATGGCAGCAGCTCTCTGCGCACACTGCATGGCACCTAATTTTATAGGCTAAACAGGTAATTACATGGTTTTTCCTTTCCTGTTTATGCTCATACACTTCTCATTTTTATTTTGTCATCTATACTGGTCTCATGGTCTTTTTTCTTCCCCCTTTTTCTCTTTTTTTCTTTCTCTTCTTTCTTTTCCTCTCCCTTCCTTTTTTCCTTTCCTTCCTTTTTTTTTTTTCTGTCTTTGATCCTTTCTTTTCACATTCACTTGTACACCTACACTTTGGCATTGACAATATAGAAATATTCCCACAATATAGAATATTTATAGTACACCCAATATATATATTTTCAGACCTGAAGCCCACTCATACCACTACTTGGATGTCTGCCTTTCGTTCTTTTTTTGTGTGTGTGTGTGTGTGTTTGTGTGTGTATTAAACCTTTTCTACTATATGCATCATTGTTATGTATTGTCAGACTCTATATGCTAATTAAATCTACTTTCTAATTATCCCCCCCCCCCCTCTCACAAATCAATCGGCTCATTTAAAGTCCCACCTTCCTTTTTCTTGTACCTGCACCAGGGATGGAGGCACAGACCGTGTGCTTCATTATATTCTTTTTTTGGAAACAATTTCTATGATACTTTTTTTCTATACTGTAAGTTGTAAAGGCTGCCAGCAGGAGGGGGCCCAGGTCCCCCCCCCCCCCCCCCACGCCATTAAAATACATTTTTAGACCTTCCCTGATAAGAAGATGCTGAGCTGTTAAAATAAAGCTCATTGAGCCATTACCTTTGAAAAAATAAGGCGGCCATGACAACTTCCAAATTGTATATCCACACAGGTTAAGTATAGGAACACGTAAAAAATAGAAAGATTGCACAGTGACATTCAATAAAGCTCAATTCCAGGAATCTAGTCACTTTGTAAAAAGTGAAGTCACAATATGAGTAAAGTCCAGTGAGGTGCATGACATCTCCTGAATTTTTCATTAAACACTTAAGGACCGAGCTTCTTTCTGAGATTTTTTGTTTACAAGTTAAAAACTTTTTTTCTGCTACAAAATCCGCCTCAGTGACCACTTTTATCTGGAAGCTGGCTGCCCGCTGAAGAGGAGGATACCAGGGTTATAGCAGCTAGCTGCTGCCATAACAACGATATTCCTCTTCAAAATACAGATGTATAACGACGGTGGGCAGTCCGGAAGTGGTTAATATTTACGTCCGAAAGGTGTAGGGCTTTGCTGGAGAATACACTGACACTCGAGGCTGTGAGAGAGGAGAGAGGTGCACACAGAGCAGCTAAGCCCACCCCTCCCCTCTGCTGCCAATTCAAAGAAGTTTTTGTATTTTTTTTTTATTTGCATAATACAACGGCTTCTGTGTTTGGGCAGGCATAGCAGCTGTACCAACTCTAATGTTGACACTGCTTAGACATGAAGCATCAGCATTGGGCTCCCAGAAATACAGCAATAGCCGTCTTCGGGAGTGCAATAAAACTGTTAAATGTAAATAATAGAGATAAGTCCAGGCGATGCCATGCACCTCTTTGGACATAAAATCATAGTGTGCCTTTACTTTTTGCAAAGGAGCAGAATTCCTGGAATTTAGGTTTTAGCCCATGACCTGAGCTAAATGTGACTAGTACATTTCACATGAGTGTAGGAAAACTGCAGCACCCACCTATTTTGTAATCTGAAAATATTTAGTTAACCCTGCCCTTCAAATAGTTTACTTTCATCTGTATGATGAAAAAAAAACATGTTGTAAAGCGATGCGCAAACTGTTGGCGCTATATAAATCCTGTACAATAATAATAATATATTTTCAACATCCAAAACCATTGGATTTCTTACACCTTCTGGTTTCTCTCCAAAATACCCTAAAGTGGTTGTAAACACTTACAAATACCCAGTGAAGTGACTGGTCTGAGATGATACCCAGAAATGAAACATATCCTCCTACAAGTTGTACCTATTTATCTGCAGTCCTTTCTTCTCTACATCCGTTCAAAGTGCTGAATTTTAAAGCTTGTCTGAGAGTTCAGAAAGGGGACAGAGCTGAAGTTACACCCTGCAGAGCTCAGTGAGAAGAGGTCTGACAGCTGATTGGAGGAAAGGGACAACAAACAACAACAAAGCTGAGACTGTCAATCAACTGGAGGTCCCTCCTATCACCATTTTTCTCTTGGTGTCAGGAAAACTTGTCAGAAGTGATTCCTGCTGATAGCAAAGGAATGAAGCAGCAGACAAATGTGACACTTGGTGATCTAAATTGAGACAAGTACACACTACAGAGGGATATGCTTTGTTCATATTTCATGTCTTAAACCAACTTTAAAGTTAATTTTGTGGTCGAGAGTCATCTTACCAGAGCCATTGTACTGGATGATATTAGGACCTTACTCTGCATATATTATTTAGAAGCAACCCTTGATGCAGCATCTCCTTCCTGCTCTCCTACAACTGTACAGTGTAAGTACTGCAGAAGGATTTTAAATCATGCTTCACAACTAAACTTCCAAAAGGCCATGGGTATTCCATTTTCTCCAGTGTTCCGATAGCTAACTGAACCAGTGGTAGTTGAAATGTTGCCTCCAGATCTACAACTTAAAAGGGGGTGTAAAGGTTCCTCTTTCTTTTTAAACAAACATGTCATACTTGCCTCCACTGTGCAGTTGATTTTGCACAGAGTGGCCCAGTCCTCCTCTTCTGGGTTCCCCCCTCCGGCGCTCCTGGCTCTTCCTCGAGTGTCCCATCAGAGAAGCGATCACCTATGGGACACCCGCGCGGGAGCGCTCCTGTTTCCTGCTGCTACATCTGTTGATACAAACAGCAGGACTTGGCTCCGCCCCCAACACCCGCATCATGGGATTTGATTGACAGAGCAGGTGGCCAATGGCTGCGCTGCTATCAATCTATCCAATCATGACACGAGACACCATCCGGAGCTGGTGTGCACGTTCTCATCGCAGGAATTACAGGGCTCAGTTAAGTAAAACAGGGGCTGCTGCACTAAAGAAGGTTTTAAGGTGAAAAACGCTTAGAGTTTACAACCCCTTTAAAAGGCAGTGTAATGTTGTTTAAATAATTTTTAGATATACCCGTAAAGAAAGTAAGTTCATGTATGGTGTTACCAATGACTGCTTATGTTTTAATTAAAATGGGGACAGACAAGTTTGAAATATATAGTACATTTGCAGGTTTTGCATTCTGCTTTGTAGTACTACAAGACAACTGAGCTTTGCTGCTCTTTCATGTAAATCTACAAGTCGGTTGACTGATCCCTGTATGGCTGATATTTTATCTCAGCAATTGGAAAACTGTCAGGCAGAATCCTTGTAATAGGTAATCCACCCTGCCTCTGATAAGTATTCCACAAACCTCTGCAATATATCAAAAAAGAAAATGGAAGAGAAAAAGTATAAGGCACAACAAAAATTACTTTAAAGTAAAACTGGTTAAAAAAAAAAAAAAAAATTTGATTCAAGTATGTTTTTTTTGGAGCTGTGATCCGACTTTCTGTCAGAAGGTGGCTATGATCATTTTCCATGGTCCCTCTGTATGTTGGAACGTAGGTCACCTTTCACTTGGTTGCTTCTAATGCCGCGTATACAAGATCGGACTATCCGGCCGTGTGTGGGCTCTGGCGGACTTTTTCGTTCCAAAAGTCCGGCGGACTTGGAAAGAAGTTTTGACTCAAAAATCGCCAGTCTGTGTGCTAGTCCGCCAGACTTTTGAAATGAACGGACTTGCCCACACGGAGAAAAGTCCATTCATTTTGAAAGTGGCTCCAGGTAGACGGAACTAGTGAAGTCAATGTCACCTCGCTAGCCCCGTCACCTGGTATGGATTTAAAGGTGAACTCTTACACCGAAAAAACGGCGTGGGGGTCCCCCCAAAGTCCATAGTAGACCCTTATCTGAACACGCAGCCTGGCTGGTCAGGAAAGGGAGTGGGGACGAGCGAGCTCTGCGACCTCCCCACCCCAAAGCACCTTGTTCCCATGTTGATGAGGACAAGGGCCTCATCCCGACAACCCTGGCTGTTGGTTGTCGGGTTCTGCGGGGGCGGGGATAAGGGGGCCCCCAGATACCAGCCCCCCACCCTATGTGAATGAGTATGGGGTACGATGTACCCCTACCCATTCACCTGGTGAAAAAAAAGTGTAAATAAAAAAAAACACACGTTTTTAAAATAACTTTAGACAGTTCTGGTGGTCTTCTCTTCTTCCGTCTGGGGGGGTCTTCTCGCCGGACTCTGCTATCTTCTGCTAGCTCTTTTGATGGCGGAGGAGCCTGGCTTTCTTCGTCGTAAGGGTCTGCTATGGACTTTGGGGGGACCCCCACGCCTTTTATTCGGCCTAGGGGCTCCACTTTAAATCCATACCAGGCGACGGGGCTCGCGAGGCGTCAATCTCGCCGATGGAGGCGGCGACATCGACTTCCTTTGCTAGTCCCGGCTACCTGGAGCCATGTTCAAAATGAACCGACTTTCTTCCGTGTGTGGGCAAGTCCGTTCATTTCAAAAGTCTGGCGGACTCCTGCCATAGTCCGCCGGGTTGTCCACCCGTGTGTGGGCAGGTCCGCTCGTTCTGGAAATCCGGCGGACCTCAGCTGCAAAGTCCAGCGGTTTTTCTGCCGGATAGTCCAGTCATGTGTACACGGCATGAGATGGATTGGGGACTACGGGATTTAGAGTGTGCAGAGAACAGTGCACATGACTGCAACTCCTATGCGCTGCTCATTCCAAACTAAATGAAAGTGACGGGGAAAAGCAGAGGTTTGGGAGCTCAAGCAAAACGTTACAAGGAGCCAGAAAAACACATTAACAATGTATTGAATAATAGTTTACAGGGCCATTAACAGAGGATGCGTATAGATTATTTTGGGAGATTAAGGATATCATTTAGTATTACTATAAAATAAAAACGACAAAAAACAACTGAAAATATTCAACACTTTACCTACCCCTAAGGTTCACATCTATGCGTTTCTGCAGGCCACGTCTGTGTGGGCATGGCAGCCCATTCACTTCGATGGGCTGCTGTGCCTGTGTTTTCCACACAAAATGTTGCATGCACCTTTCTCAAAACGCGTCTCGCAGGGAAATCGAATGGTCATTTCGATTTACATGCATGGGGGTGCCATTCAGAATGAATAGCAGCCCCACGTGTTTTCACTGCGGATGGTTACGGAAACAGGAATCGCTGCAATTCCCCTACCCGCAGCCACACGCATAGGTGTGAACTTAACCTTAAAGTGGTTCTAAAAGCAAGACTTTTTTTTTACCTTAATGTATTCCCTGCATTAAGGTAAAAAAAAACTACTACTTGTACCTCCCCACATCCCTAAATACTTGTCCTCTCTCGATCCAGCACTGTGCCTGTCTGCAGAAGCGCTACTCTTTTTCTCTTCTCACAAGACACACAGGCAGCAGCAAAAGCCAACAGTTCCTGCTACTGTCAGTCAAACCCTGTGAGACGAGAGCAGGGGATTGGGCCAAGTCCAATGTGTGCTTCTTTGGATGCATGCCGCCAAGCTCAGAAGTGCTCCTTCACTAGTGTCACCTCAGCACACAGCTTAAGGGGACACTTGAAGAAGAGGAGGAGTGGAGATAGCCAACGGGGGACCCCAGAAGAGGAGGTAATGGGATGCTCTCTGCAATACCACTGCACAAAGCACGAAAGTACAACTTTTTTATGGGGGGGGGGGGTTGGGATTACCTTTAGAACCACTTTAAAGATCAGAAAGCTGACAATACTACTACTGTAGCAAGAATGAGCAGAGACAGCTCAGTCAAGTGCTTGCCACCCGCCCACCATCAAATGATGAAGGGGCGGTGCAGCTCTTGTTCTGGGGCGCTGTCATATGACAGTGTCCCGGAACAGCCACTCGCACACTGCATGGCCCTGATCCGTCCATGGCTCTTTAACCATGTAATCACAGCCGGTCACATGTAAACAAGGAAGTGGCGGTAATCCGCGCTCCTCGCCTAACACCGACAGAGCGTGTGGCAAGGAGAGCCGATCAGCGACATCTCCACACAGGGGGGCATCTAGGAATGTAATCGGGGCACTGATCTTCAGTGTCCCGATTACAGTATAGCAATACAGTGTCACCATACAGTGCCCAAAATGCACCCATCAGTGCCCACAAGTGCCACCAATCAGTGCTGCCCATCACTGCCATCTATCAATGCCCACCAGTACTACCCAACAGTGCCCATAACGGCATATTAGTGCCTATCAGTGCCCACTAGTGCCGCCTCCTCAGCGTACATCAGTGCAGGTGAAAAATTACTTAGTTACAAATTGTACTGACAGAAAAAAAGTAAAAAAAAAAAAAATTTATTTTATTTTTATTTATTTTTTTAAATAAAAAACCAAGCAGTGATTAAATACCACCAAAAGAAAGCTTTATTTGTATTTAAAAAAATGATTAAAAAAAATGTGGGTACAGTTTAGCACGACCGCGCAATTGTCATTTAAAGTGCGACAGCGCTGAAAGCTGAAAAACTGCCTGGGCGGGAAGGGGGTGCAAGTGCCTGGTAGGCAAGTGGTTAAAAAAGCCCAGCTACATTCTAAGGCAACACAATAGTTTTTAAAGTGCATGGAGGTTTTTAGGTTTTATTTGGAGAATAAACTGGGTTGTAAGACAATATTCACACCTCGCCATTTTGAATCCCGGGCAGATTATGCCCGCGATTTCAAAGCGCTGAGCTGTGAATGACAAATTACAGAACGCACATTTGAGATGCTATTCCTTTGAATGGCACCGGAAATCACAGTGTGGTTCTGGCGCGATAAACCGTGCAGTAATTGCGGCAAACCATATCACGTGAAGCAGGTCGCCCAAAAGTAAATCCTGAACCTTTTTTTTTTGGAGACAAGCTTCACACAATTGCAGCACGATAATCGCGGCAGAACCGCACTGTGATTTTAGGTGAATGGCATCTCAAATGTGTGTTTTGCGGTTTGTTATTCACACCTCGCCGCCCTCCACAATTCAAAGGGCTGAGGTGTGAATGCAGCCTGAGAACGAAACAGATGCAAAATATTCGTATAATACCTTTTTTGTTTTCTTTTGCCGAGATTGTGGCAGATCCTTTATCCACTCCAGTTTCTCAAACTCCACTGTGCCCATGTGTACCCATTCCTTTTGAGGCTTTACTGGAAGATCATCAACTATATTAAAATAGATAAAATATATTCAGTAGAAATGTATCACAGGGGATCATTAATATAAACATTTTTTAAAGACTACAATGAAAGCAAATCCCTGAGATCTCAAAAGAGGTACAAATTGCATAAAACATGATCCCAGCAAACCATGCTATTGCAAATCAATATTTCTTTAAAGAAAAATCAAAATGCATGAAATAACACTAACACAAAATCCATATACAAAGCTCATTTGCAAAAAAATAAATAATTAAGTGAATTGGTAGTTCCACGTGATTGTCAAGGACAACCCCCAGTTTCACAAAAATCTAAAGTAAATCTATCACCAAAAATTGATACTTAACACATACTATCATCTTGAGTTTTAAAAAAGTTACATCTTTCTTGCCATTATTTAAAAAAAGAAAAAAAGAAAAAAACATACAGCTACTGGATGTCATAACAAACCTAGGCAGTGTAGATCACGTGGTTTCTGATTCTCGCACACATGCATGCAGCCAGGGAGACAGCGGGCAGAGCTGCGGTTTTACCACCAGCCCCCCACCACCACGGGTGCTTGCCCCAATTGTAACATTACATCCTGACAGGGCTGTACACATGCCACGTCCAGGATGCTTTGCTTTACAGCTGCAGCAGTTGACAGGTGGCTGCACCTGTCAAATTCACCCATTGAGATCAGTGGGACTGCACCTCAACAGTGGGGCTTGCAGTTGTGGCACAGTCCTGTAGTATAACATTGCCATACGGCAATAAACTAAAAACCCGTCAGCTGCTGCTATGCCACCCTCTGAAAAGCAATCCTATGTGGAATGCTTTTCAGGGGGCAGCAAGTATTGCCACAAGTGTGGAAGAATCCTTACAAACACTGTGGTGGTTTCTTAAAAAGTAGAGACTGTGCTCCATCAGGCAGACCCCGTTTGCTAGACTTTTAGTTACATAGATGCATAAGCAGGAAGCAGAGACTGCACATGTAATGAGAAAATACTGCTACCCTGTTGCACATATATAAAATGCACAGGACACACGAGGGGGGGGGGGGGGGGGGATTTACTAAGACTGGTGCACGCAGAATATGGTGCACATCTGCATGGAAACCAATCAACTTTCAGGTTTTATTGGCAAAACTTAACAAGTTGAAGTTAGAAGCCGATTGGTTACTATGCACAGCTGCAACAGATTCTGTGTGCGCCGGTTTTGGTAAATCTACCCCAATGTATTTAAACCATTCACATTTTTTAATAGGATTATTTACTTTAAAGTGGTTGTAAAGGCAGAAGGTGCATTTTACTGTGCAGATCCCCTCACAGCCCCCCCAATATGCACCTGAGCCCCTTCTCGGTCCAGCAATGTCCACGGGAGCCTCAGCTGTCCTGGGACTCCCTCTCCTCATTGGCTGAGACAGCAGCAGGAACCACTGTCAATAAAATCCAGTGAGCCAATGAAGAGAGTGTGAGGAGTGGGGCCAAGCCATGACTATGTGTTTTATGGATGCATAGAGCAGGGCTTGGTGAGAGAGCATGCCCCAGTGCCCCCATAGCAAGAAACTTGCTATTGGGGGCACTGGTCAAGGAGGAGGAGCCAGGAGCGCCAACAGGGGACCCAAGAAGAGGAGGATTGAGGCTGCTCTGTACAAAACCACTGCACAGAGCAGGTAAGTATAACATGTTTATTTTTTAAGTTGAACCTTTGATAACCCTTTAAAGTCATAAAAGGCAATATATTAAAATTATTCAAAATACTGCAGATGTTCCAAGCCTGGTTCATTTGGCACTGATAAAATACATCTCACCAACAAAATAAGTGCCACAGCGCATGATAGCAATACGACTTGTTTTGTTGCAATGAATGCACATACAGATTTTTATCAGATTAGTTTCACCAGAAAGCCGTCGTTTTAAAGGTTGTCAACATTTGGCGCCTCTTAGCAATTTATGATGACCTAAGAACAAAAACAGTTGGATGTAAATCCTCACTTGTCTTCTCTGTTCTACAAAAAATATGTCCTTGACGTTCTTGTTGTTATGGGATTAGAGTTATTGTTTTATTTTTGTATCACTGCCAAACGAACATAAATAAGACCAAACGTAGGCCTTCAAATAACTGTACATTAAGTACTACGCTGTCCATAATGAATAAGTTGTTTTTCAAAGTAGAACACTTCCAGCATGAATTGAGACAGGGGCACACAGGAATGTGCAAAAACTCACGAATTTGCCAGAAAAGTGTGCGAAGGTTTCCTGCAATATAAAAAGGTGAGAGCCTACCAGACTAAGGCCGCGTACACACGAGAGGATTGTCCGTCCAACTTAGTCCGCTGAAACGTGTTTCAGTGGACAATCCGCTCGTGTGTGGGCTTCAGCGGACTTTTTCAGCGGACAGTCTGGCGGACTAAGTCTTTCGGAATTTCCGTAATATTGTCCGTCCAAACTTGGTTTCAGAGGACAATCCGCTCCTGAGTAGACTAGTTCGACGGACTAAGTATGGCGCATGCTCAGAAAGGATTTACACGGCCGAAGGTTGCATTGCTGTGTATTGGACGTCGAATTTCTAGTCCCGTCGTACGTGCCGTACACGTCATCGCGCAAGCTTTCAGCGGACTGTCTGTTCGTCGTGTGTGGTCAAGTCCGTTCATTCAAAAGTAGGACGGACTGTCTGTCGGATTGTCTGACGAACTTAGTTGGCCAGACAATCCGCCCGTGTGTATGCGGCCTAAAGGTGACTATGTTGCCTGTACACACAATCAGAATATCAAACAAAAAAATAAAGTTTTAGAATCGATCGTACGATAATCTGATCGCTAGTACACATCTTTCATCAGAAATTTTCTGAAGGGATAAACACAAAAATATTTCGCATACGATACCAGATCGTACAATTTTCGTCTGAAAACACAATACGAATACATTACATTTCTTCCAAATTTTTATTCTGTCATACGAGAATTCTTGTACTTTAGTAACCTATCTGTTTTTGATATTGAGACTAGCATGTAAAAAAACAAAAAAATAAATAAATAAATAAATAAATAAAAAAAATAAAACGGACGATCATTCGCCCAGTAATCTCATTGAGTGTAAAAGCAAAGTAACATCTATTTAGAGGCATCTGTTCCAGAGTGGAGAGGGATCACTGAGCCCACCAATACTTTATATACTTGGGCTATAAAGAGTTTTTCTAACTCATACTCACGTTCCACCAACAGTTCAAGGTTTTTGTTGTTAACTTTCAAAGCACAAGTGCTGGGTTTACTGCCTTATCAATGTGACTTCCCTATCTATAAAAATGACTGCAAAATATAAACTGCGTATGGCAATGGAATATAAGTAAGAGAAACAGTGTATAGAATTTACTTAGAATGTTGGTTAATAAGCAGTTCTGAATTTTTATAAAATATGCATGGTGTGCCAAGTCCATGGCTCATTTTGGTTTTGTTTACCACTGATTTTTAACGCCAAACTGAATTTTCAGTTTAAATCAGCTAAACACGGTGCATCATAAAAAGTGTGCACAGGCTTCACTTACTGGGTAGAAAAGCCTACATCTGCCTTCATGCTGCAGATAAGGACCCTTACTCTCTGTGTGGAAGCAGTGGTATCTATGCAGAGGTCCTAAAATCAACTAGTTTAAGGGTAGCTGTCCATGTTCAAGAAACTGCGTTAAGGTAAAAAAACATTGAGACTTTTGTATCATTTTAAAGTAGTAGTCTGGGCTAATGCTATTTAGACTTATACCTGCTCCCATCCCCATTCTAATTCCCTGTACATACGGTCGGAAATTATGACGGAAAAGGTCCGATCAGATTATATTGTCGGAAAATCCAATCATGTGTGGGCTCCATCGGACTTTTTCCATCGGAATTTCACATTTTCTGACAACAACTTTGTCCGATCGTTTGTAGAGAAGTCCGATCGGACAAAGTGCCACGCATGCTCAGATCAAATTACGAGACCAAAGCTATTGGCTACTAGCCTGAACGTAGTCCCATCGTAACTAACGAACGAACGTCATCACGTTCCGAACGATCGGATTTTCCGACAACTTTGTCCGACTGTGTGTATTCAACACCAGTTTCGGACAAGATCCGTTGGAAAAAAATCAGACGGATTTTGTGGTCGGAATGTCCAACCATGTGTACAGGGGCTTAGCCCTATACTAGCAACCCTGTAGATCGGGGGGGGGGGGGGGGGGGACACACAAATCCACATCCTGTCAGGGGAGAGGAGACAGATTGCGTGTTCCTCTTATATATAGTAGCAACGATCAGTCTCCGCCCCAAGTCAGTCCCACCCCCTCACAGTTAGAACACCCTCACAGTTATGAACACATTGAACCCCTTGATCGACCCCCTAGTGTTAACCCCTTTCCTGCCAGTGGCATTTAGACAGTAAATCAGTGCATATTTATAGCACTGATCGCTGTATAAATATCAATAGTCCCAAAAATGTGTCAAAAGTGTCCGATCTGTCTGCCGCAATGTGTGCAGTAAAATAAAAAAAAGTAAATAATAATAAAAATGCCATAAATCTATCTCGTATTTTGTAGAAGCTATAACGTTTGCACAAACCAAACAATATATGCCTAAATTGATGAAGAAATGTGTGTGTTTGTTTTTTAAATTTGAGATATGTATTATGGCAAAAAAAATAAAAATAAAATTTCTTTCAAAATTGTCGCTTTTCTTTTGTTTTTAGCGCAAAATATAAAAACCGCAGATCAAACACCATCAAAAGAAAGCTCTATTTGTAGGAAAAATAGGATTTTTGTACTCACCGTAAAATCCTTTTCTCTGAAGTTCACTGACTGACAGCTCCATTAATCTTGACCATAGGGTTATTACGCCACCTCCAGGAGAGGACTAGGCAGAACATGTTGTACATGTGAAAAAACAGAACTTTACAGTTCCGCCCAGGGGGCGGTCCCTCTGGTAATAACCCCTCAGCCTGCTTCCTGCAGCTCAGTACCTCAACAAGCAGTATAACGTAAAAAAATAGGAGGGGTGGGTGCTGTGTCAGTCAGTGAACTTCAGAGAAAAGGATTTTACAGCTAGTACAAAAATCCTATTTTCTCTATTGTTCAATGACTGACACAGCTCCATTAATCTTGACCGTACGGACGTCCTAAAAGAAGTGTCATAATGAGGGGTGGAAACAGCATAAAAACTTCACCCACAACCAGAAGTGCTCCCTAACAGGGGAGTCACCCTCTTATCTGGCCACATCAGAACTTGCGGTCAACAATGCAACAGTGCATTAATACTCAAAAGTAACTGTATTTTTAAAAGTAAAGAGTGCAGAATTGCAACATTACACGGCCGCCTGCAAAACTTTGCGGCCAAAGCAGGCATCAGACGATGCGCTTACATCCACTTTGTAGAATTTGGTAAAAGTGTGAACGGACGTCCAAGTCGCCACCTTACACACTTGAGCAACTGACGCTTGATGTAGGAAAGCCCAAGAGGTTCTAATTGCCCTGGTGGAATGGGCCGTGACAGGAAAGGGGGGCACCTGCCCCTTGAAGGCACAGGCCTGTACCACAATCTGTCTGATCCACCTAGATATGGTGGCCGACGAGAACGCCATACCTTTTTTCAGACCAGAACAGAGAATCTGACTTCTGAAAGGGAGCCGTGGGCAGAAAAATACACCCTTAAAGTCCGGACCACATCCAGGGAATGAAGGGCCACCTCCTTAGGATGTGTCAGTTTAGGACACAGAGATGGTAACACAATGTCTTCATTGATGTGAAACGCCAAAACCACCTTCGACAGAAAAGAAGGTTGCGGACGCAACACCACCTTATCCTTATGGATAACCAGATAGGGCGACTTGCAAGACAAGGTCGCCAGTTCAGAAAACCTCCTGGCCGATGTAATGGCCACTAGAAAGACCACTTTCTGAGAAAGTCAACAAGGGAATTTCACTGATGTTGTCAAACAGCGGTTTCTGAAGCGCCGATGGCACCAGGTTCAGATCCCACGGGGGTAAACGACGACGCACCGGAGGAACTACATGCCCTTGAATAAAAGTGCTCACTAGAGAATGAGACGCCAGGGGTTGTTGGAAAAAAACAGCCAAGGCTGATATTAGTCCCTTAATGGTGCTTAAAGTCAATTTCTGGTCTACTCCTCGGTGTAGAAACAGCTGGATCCTGGAAACGGAATAGGTGCGCGGATGCAACCCTTTCTCCTCACACATGGAGATGCAGGTCTTCCAGGTACGATGGTATATCTTCCGAGAAGAATATTTACATGCTCTCAACATAGTTTAAATTGACAGGCCCTGGTTCCTTAGCACCTGGCTCTCAACAGCCATGCAGTTAAAACCAGCGATGGTAAAGCAGGATGGAGAATCGGACCTTGACACAGAAGGTCCTCTCGTAACGGTAGTCACCAGGGAGCGTCCGCAACCAGGCGTACTAGGTCAGCGTACCAGGGACGCCAAGGTCAATCTGGGGCAATCAGTATTACTGGAATCCCCTCGGCCTCCACTCTGCGGAGCAGACGTGGTAGCAGTTTTAGCAGAGGAAAGGCGTAGATCAGTCGGTACTGACCCTACGAAGCCACCAGTGCATCTGACGCGTCTGCCCAAGGATCTCTTGTCCTGGATACGAATCTTGGCACCTTCTGAGACGAGGCCAGGAGATCCACGTCTGGTGTGCCCCACCGCAAGAGCACCGACTTTTTTAGGTTCAACAGCCACCCAAATTACTGCAGGGTTTGCATGGCGATCGCCACATACTACTTTAATTCTGAGGTGGAAGATGCTCTCAGGAGGAGATCATCTAGGTAACCTACGATCGCGATTCCGCGTTGTCGCAACAATGCCAAAATTGGAGCCAAGACCTTGGTAGAGACTCGGGGGGGGGGTGATGCCAAGCCAAAGGGGAGAGCAACAAACTGGTAGTGGGCTTCCCCAACTGAAGATCGCAGAAACCTCGAATGCCTGAGGCATATGGGTATGTGCAGGTACGCATCCTGGATGTCCAAAGACGCCAGGGAGTTCCCTTGATGGAGTGCAGCGACTACTGAGCGAACTGATTCCATTCTGAACCTCTGTACTTTTACAAAGCAATTAAGGGCTTTCAGGTCCAAGATTGGACATAACCCTTCCTTTTTGGGGACTACAGATTGGAGTAGAACCCCTGGAACCTTTCCGACTCCGGAACAGGCACGATTACCCCGTGGCTTAGCAGGTCCCTTACCACCCCCATTAGGCCTCCTGGTGAGCCGGGAGTAAGGGTATGCTGGAGGGGAAGAATCTGTTTGGTGGCCAAGAGGGGAACTCTATCTTCCTCTAGCCAGAGGAAATCAGTTTTCAGACCCATTGGTTGGATAGCTGAGAGGCCCACCAGGCTACAAACTCCCGAAGGCGACCCCCCCACCCGTGTGACAGACGGGGTCAAACCTTCATGCAGTAGCACTTTTACTCACAGGCTTGCGGTTCCAAGAATGCTTTTGTCCCTCATAGGTCGTCCTGTCGTACTGGGAGCATTTAGCCGTACAGACGAAAAAAGCCTCTTGAGTGGAAAATGAGGGCCCTTGCCTGTGGCGTGGCTCCTTCCTGGCCTGTGGGAGCAAGGTACTCTTCCCACCTGTGACATTCTTAATAATGTCTTTCAACGACGCTTGAAAGAGCCGCTCACCAAGGGTGGGTAGATCCGTCTTTTTTAGATGACTGGTCCGCAGACCGGCATTTTAGCCAAATCAGGCGCCTCAGCACCACTGCTGACACTGAAGCCCTGGATAGCAGGGGAAGTGTATCCAGGGCCTGCGTCAAACACGTACTTAAGGCCATGCACTAACTGACCTGCTAGTTCCACGCAGACAGAAGTAGCCTGCTGCTTCTCCAATTCGCAGTGCAAAAGTTTTGCCCATTCAGTAAGTGTCTGCGACACGCTGTGGCCAGTACTGGTCGTATTGCTGAACCCACAACCGTAATGGAACGGGCCACTGCCTCGGCCTTCCTGTCAGTAGGGTCCTTAAATGCAGGAATCCCCTCTACCGGGATCATGGTTACTTTGTTTAACCTGGATACTGGGAGGTCCATGGAGGAGCCGACCATTTTTTAAGAAGGCTCTCCTCAAAGAGGTAAGGCACCACCATTCTTTTTGGGGCAGAGAAGGTCCGTTGCGGGCTTCCCCATTCTTTGTATATGAACTCATTGAAATAAGTAAGATACGGAAACACCTTAGGTGTACGGGCTGGCTTACAGGACCCAAAAGGGATCGCTACTTCAGCAGAGGAACCTGCTGTATCCTGAATTTTCAGGGTATTACACACAGCTGTGATAAGTGGTCCAACTAGCGCTTTGTCTTGCACGGGCCCGGACAGGGACTCATCCTCACTGTCCAATCGGTCCTGGTCAGCATCATCTGAAGCAACAGAGCAAGGGCCGCCAGTCTCAGTGGGACCAGAGTCTGCATCAGAACTCTCCCCTGAAGATGGGGGGGGGGGGGCAGGGGCCGCATTTTACCACCTTTGCTCCCGCACAACGCCTCCACCCTGGCAACGAATGTTTCAAGGACCGCCGACAAAGCGTCCAAAGGCACTGTACAGTTTGCAGACGAGCCAGTTGCAATTGCCGGGAGTTCTGGGGAAGAAACGCCAGTTTCTGAAGCCATGCTGACCCACCCTGTCTGCCCCCCTTGGGGACTTAGGACAGGTGCACAATCCCACCCTCCTAACTGCTGCAGACTGAGGGGCCCCCACTGCAAGACTCACCACCCCGACCGAGGGCTGTGCCGTTCAGTTACAGGTGCCTGTGTCCAGTATCAGCTTGCAGGTGTCCGAGTAAAAAAAACGCGCTGTTCTGAACAGCAGGGACCAGCGGTGAGCATAGAAACAGCGCTGGACTACAACAAAATGGCCACCGGCCGCCCTGTATAAAGGGAATAATCACAGAGAAAATGGCCGCAGAGCTACAGAAAAATGGCCCCTGCTTTCCACTGAGGCACACCAAAAATGGCCGACAAACAACTGATGGCGATCAGCACATGCAGACTTCTAGACACCCAGCGGGGAGACCACAGACACCCAGGGACACAGAAACCCAGCGCAACCCCCCATCTAAGGTGAGAGGCCCCCTGGCTAAAGGTACACACACCGCTAGCAGCCCATCATGCAGCATCCCCCATGGGAGGGGGGGGGATAGGGACCCCCTAATCGACCTCCCAGGGAATGCCCAGCTGCTCAATCCCGCCAAGGCAGGGAGAGCTGTACTTACCATCCGGACGAGCTGGGGACATCCTATCACAGACCCACTCTCCGAGCAGTATGGGGTGGCTGCTGACAACGGCACACTGTGACAAGGACATCGGTAGTCCGGTCATATGTGTGCCCTGCAGTGTTGCGCTCATCGGCCGCCCCTGGAGCCTGAAGGGATGTCGTGGCTGACCCAACGCGTAGCTAGGGTCTGCACACGCTCGATGGCCAGGCTGGGGAGACTACAAGGATCAAGATTATCCAGCCTGTCACCCAGCCGGCTTTTGATAGCAGATCACAGGATCTTAACATCTTGTGCAAAAGGCAAACGTTCAGCAAAAAAATCCCAGGACCGATGGTCCCGCAGGGAGCCTAGGTCCATCTCCTTCACTAGGCAGAAAAAAACTGAGCTGCAGGAAGCAGGCTGAGGGGTTATTACCAGAGGTACCACCCCCTGGGTGGAACTGTAAAGTTCTGTTTCACATGTATAACATGTTCTGCCTAGTCCTCTCCTGAAGGTGGCATAACAACCCTACGGTCAAGATTAATGGAGCTGTTTCAGTCAGTGAATAGAGGAAAAAAAAAACATACATCGTTGGGGTACAACGTTGCACGACTGCGCAATTATCAGTTAAAGCGTCTCAGTGCCGTATCGCAAAAAATGGCTTGGTCAAAATGGCTGAAGTGGTTAACCAATTTTCTGTCCTTCAAAGACTAGGCTGAAGGAAAGAAAACTGCTTGGGAATCCCTCCCACAGAGCCATTGTATTCCGACAGCATGAGGTTTCCCTGCCGTCAGATCACAATGATCACTTGCTGCTATAGTCACAGGCAGTGATCGCATGAAAAGAAATCTGGCAGGCTGGTTGCATTGAAGTTGATCGATGGATCAACTTCAGTAAAACTAGCCGGCCCATACATGGATCGAAATTTAGATCTGTCTATGGCCGTTTAAGCTGTGAAAGGCAGGTGCAAACTGGAATGGAGCTCACTTTTGTTGCAAATAATGCAAGTCTGAAAAGGAGGGTTGGACACTGCTGGCATCATTCACAATAAACTATTTTTGGAGACTGCTCAGACAGGACATTCTGCAGTTCTGCAATGTTGTTCTGTCTGAGCAGTCTGCAATAAAGGAAATACATTTCCGGTGGATGATACCAACAGTGCGCGACCCTCCCTTTCAACTGCCATAGAACTGTATTGTTCCCATAATAATTATATGCAGATGTCCAGGGCACCCCCTCCCTTACATCACAGTGCACCCCCCCCCCTTGTCTTGTGCTGCTGCGATGAGGAAGCTGTAGGTGGAGCTGCAGAAGAGTTGCCAGGACTACATGAAATGGCCTGGAGGGCCAGAGTTGGCCCATGGGCCTAGTGTTTGACATGTGCTGTAGAGGAAAGATGTAGATACTTGCCTAATGTAAGAGCATCGCATCAGGTCTAGTTACATGATCAGCTCCCAATGTCAACTTCAGTGTAGAGTAGGGATAGCAGACAATGGATGCCCTACAGTAAGTCTATGGGTGACATCACTGCTAAGACGTTACAGTCATTGTCGCTGCTCTCTCCTCTCCATTGAACCTGGCTACTGGGGCAATCGTGTGACCGGACTAGAGCGCCCTTAAATTAGGCAAGTACACGCACCTTTCCTTTACAGGATAGTTAGTATAGGGCTTAGAATAGGGGTTGGGGCAGGTTTAAACATAGATATTATTAATCAGACTTCCACTTTAAGCTGTGGGACTTCAAGTAACAGCTTGCCTGCTAATCTGTGGGATTCAAAGTAACAGAAATGCAAAAGGTAATAAATCAACCTTCTGAGTGGAACTAGTAACAGGTTAGCCTCATAAGTCTGTAGAACTACAGGCCACAGATTAGCTTGGCAGCTGGTCTGCAAAGCTGCCTTTTGTTTTAGGTCTTCTTTTTGCCAATTTCCTTCTCCTCAAAGTATCTTAGAAAAAAAAAAAAACAGCTCAAGCAACTTATTTTCTTTTGTCAGCATTTAGAGCTACTGCTACCTAATATGAGCTATTTCACCTTAATCGTGCCTCTAACAGTATGGAGAAGGTGTCAATTACAGCCCATTAAATACATCTCCACTTTTCCTGCGACAGTCATGTGGGATGGTGGATTGAATGGAACTGGAACCCAAAGTTTACTCAACCCTATGTATAGCTGTATCCCCATGGGGCATCTGGGTAATGTGTAAGCTGCTTCCATACATTGAAGAACCTTTGCAGAAAACCTTGAGCAATTGGTAATGGTTGGATCAAAGATTTAGAGCGCCACACTAAAAAAAAAAACTTTAAAACCCAAAGCCTTTTGCCTGTGTTTTATTTTTTTTGCAACAGTCATCAGCTGCTTAAGCCCCGATGAGGAGGGCAGGCTGAGGCACCCCGAAACGTATTGGCTATTAAGTGGACTATAAGTTTTGGAATTAAGCGTTCTATTTGGATTTTAAAATTTCGATGTGGTGCTCCAAATCCATGAGTCTCTTTTGCTCTCTACAAATGTCAGCATCCAGGGGCAGTTGCTAAACATGAAGGTGGTTGGACTACTGACTTTTTGTCAAAAGTCTACATTTTCACATGACAGCACTGTTTAGCCTGCTTACGTTGCATCTTTTGGGTGGAAGAGGAGGTCATTTTAAAACAGCTGATGAAGCATTTTATGAAGGTGTGACTATGTTTACGGCTCACATTAAAGGCAATGTACATTGTAGCACTTTTTTTCTAAAGAAGATTTATCTTAAGTATACATAATATATCTAATTGAATAAAACACAAAATAAAGTTAAGGTTAAATTCACCCTTTGGAGCATGTTACACATTACACAGGGTGTAATGTGTAACATGCTCCAAAAGTCCCCCTGCACCCCCACCCATGTTTTGATACACTAAATACCTAAGCATAGCCCACTGTCTAAAATGTCAGATGGCCACTGGCAACTTTTATCATTGTCCAGAAATCCAAGGGTGCTGGAACAATTGCTGACACTCCTTGTGGTCCCCAGTGGGCTTAAGCTGACTATGCACGATAGAAATTCATCTTGTTTAGTAGTGACCGGACACATTCTGTACGCGTCGCCATCCATACTTGGCAGAGGATCAATGTTTGATCAATTTCTGTAGAAAGGACATTCTGAAAGGTTGTTGACTATCAGTGCCTGCAGCCAGCTTTAGACCCAACAGTCTGTCTAGTGGGCACTGACGAACATCTTAGCATAGACAGATACACACACATTTTTCTAATTGAAGCTCTACAGTACACAAACTCTACTTTCTATTTTATGGCAATGGCTACAAATGTGCTACCATTTTAAGAAGGCTGCCCCAATAAATATCAGAAAATCTAGGGCAGATGGCTGTCCTCCTCCTCTACCTGTAACCGGCAATCACATTTCATGATGTGCACTTGCAATTATCAGAAAGCCCATCTTTGAGCACCTCCACCACAGTAATTGTAGGTACTTACAACTGCTTCCTGCCATTTTACTTTCAATACACACAAAGAAGCAGCCTGATTAGTTTCAAATTGAAGTTTATTGTTAAGAAACTGTACTTTTTTTCTGCAGTATTCAATCTTTGGGTATAATGGCTCTATATACGTAGTAAAACGGTTAAACTATCTTGGATACTGTCACTCGTATCTCATGTACATAATTTTACATCAATTTAATCCGTTTCAGGGATTTGTACATTATTTTTGCGCCCAAATCTGTATTGTATAGAAACCTGTTATAACTCTGCCTGGCCTACTATTCTGTAAAAGCAAATCATTGTACAGTACTGATGTACTTTTTTTGATAAAGCTTTCCTTTAAATGGGGAAGGTAAAAAGCTTTCACCCACTAAATATACAAAAAAAGCAAGACTTCTGTATATATCTTCTTGGATAAAAGCTTAGAACATTAGATATTTTCTACCATATTTAGGCATCAAAGATTGCAGGTACGTTTTTTTTGTTTTGTTTTTTTAACTTTAGACCAAAAAAAAAAAAAAAAAAAAAAAAAGATAATAGTAAGCATTAATCTCTAACTGAAATTTGTTAACAGAAAAAATGACCCTTTATTGGTCTATTGTTAAAATACAGACCCCAGCAGGGCGAAGACCCTAATACCAGAGTCAGTGTATACATGATTACATAACCGATAATTATTTTTTGTTGTTGTTGATTATATTTTTTGTTTAAAACTATGGTGACAGTAATTGTCTATGGATTGAGCTGAATTAATTATCTGATTGCCATAACATATTTGCCCTGTATCTGGTCAGATTAAATAAAGTTTTTAAAAAAATTTTTTTTAGGAGCCTAGAAATCATTGCACCAGAGATCAGCAGATCGTGGGTGGCATGCAGGTCTCCTACAGAATGTTATGCCCATCGGCCAATCCGCCGGAATTTTGGTGGAGGACCACCAGGTTTTCCAAATGAACGGACTTTGCCCACACACAGACTAAAGTCCGTTAATTTTTAATGTGACTTCACGTACGACGAGACTAGAGAAGGAAGTCAATCTCGCTGCCTGCATCAGTGAGATTGACACCTTGCGAGCCTCGTCCCCTGGTATGGGTTTTAAGGTTAATCCCTACACCGAAAAACGGCGTGGGGGTCCCCCCAAAGTCCATACCAGACCCTTATCCGAGCACGCAACCCGGCCGGTCAGGAAAGGGGGTGGAGATGAGCGAGCATCCCCTCCTGAACCGTACCAGGCCGCATGCCCTCAACATGGGGGGGTGGATGCTTTGGGGGAAGGGGCGCCCTGCGGCCCCCCCACCCCAAAGCAATTTGTCCCCATGTTGACGAGAACAAGAGCCTCTTCTCGATAACCCTGGCTGTTGGTTGTCAGGGTCTGCGGACGGGGCCTTATCAGAATCCAGGAGCACCCAGATCCCGGCCCCCCATCCTATGCGAAGGAGTATGGGGTCCAGGTTGCCAGGATTGTCGGGAAGAGACCCTTGTCCTCATCAACATGGGGACAAGGTGCTTTGGGATGGGGGGCCTCAGGGCGCCCCCTTCCACAAAGCACCCACCCCCCATGTTGAGGGCATGCGGCCTGGTACGGTTCAGGAGGGGGGTGCTCGCTCGTTCCCACCCCCTTTCCTGACCGGCCGGACTGCATGCCCAGATAAGGGTCTGGTATGGACTTTGGGGGGACCCCCACCCCGTTTTTCGGCATAGAGGTTACCCTTAAAACCCATACCAAGCGACGGGGCTCGCAAGCTGTCAATCTCGCCGATGGAGGCGGCGAGATTGACTTCCCTCTCTAGTCCCGTCGTACCTGAAGTCGCGCTCAAAATGAACGGACTTTAGTCCGTGTGTGGGCAAGTCCATTCATTTGGAAAGTCCAGCGGACCAGCATACAGACGAGTGGATTGTCTGCTCGGAAGCAGTCTGGCGGAAATTTTTGAGTCAAGTTTTCTTTCTATGTCCGCCGGACTTTTGGGAAGAAAAGGTCCACTGGAGCCCACACACGATCGAATTGTCCGACGGATAGTCCGATCGTGTGTACACGGCATTAGTATAAGCTGTCTGCTTGTACATCATACAGGTAGGCAGTTTTACACCGACAGAAAAAATCAATGAACTACCAGAGCACTCAATAGCGCCATGGTAGTTCATTGAGAACTACAAGCCGACAGCTGCAAAGGTTGTCGGTACTTGTTGTTCATTAATTCACAGAACTCTGAATGAATGATACGGCCGTGCGGGTGGAACCTCACACAGCCGCGCTGTTTTCAAAAAGTGACAGCTGGTACAGGGAACTTCTGTCCATACTGCTGTCATAGGGAGGTAGCAGATAGCTGAGTGGGCTGCAGGAATGGGAAAAGGTTACATATTCCACTCTAAAAATAGGTGGAACAAGTAACATGTCCCCGAAGGTGAACGTATTCTTTAACTTTAGTCTCTGAAGCATGACACACAGCAAGGCATGGATTTCACGTTTTTTTTGTTTTGTTTTTTTACAAATGATAGAATCACACTAACAAAACAATTGCACATACAGTGCCTTGCGAAAGTATTCGGCCCCCTTGAACTTTTCAACCTTTTGTCACATTTCAGGCTTCAAACATAAAGATATAAAATTTTAATTTTTTGTGAAGAATCACCAACAAGTGGGACACAATTGTGAAGTGGAATGAAGTCTATTGGATAATTTAAACTTTTTTAGCAAATAAAAAACTGAAAAGTGGTGCATGCAAAATTATTCGGCCCCTTTACTTTCAGTGCAGCAAACTCACTCCAGAAGTTCAGCGAGGATCTCTGAATGATTCAATGTTGTCCTAAATGACTGATGGTGATAAATAGAATCCACCTGTGTGTAATCAAGTCTCTGTATAAATGCACCTGCTCTGTGATAGTCTCAGGGTTCTGTTGAAAGCGCAGAGAGCATCATGAAGACCAAGGAACACACCAGGCAGGTCCGTAATACTGTTGTGGAGAAGTTTAAAGCCGGATTTGGATACAAAAAGATTTCCCAAGCTTTAAATATCCCAAGGAGCACTGTGCAAGTGATCATTTTGAAATGGAAGGAGTATCAGACCACTGCAAATCTACCAAGACCTGGCCGTCCCTCTAAACTTTCAGCTCAGACAAGGAGAAGACTGATCAGAGATGCAGCCCATGATCACTCTGGATGAACTGCAGAGAACTACAGCTGAGGTGGGAGAGTCTGTCCATAGGACAACAATCAGTCGTACACTGCACAAATCTGGCCTTTATGGAAGAGTGGCAAGAAGAAAGCCATTTCTCAAAGATATCCATAAAAAGTCTCGTCTAAAGTTTGCCACAAGCCACCTGGGAGACACACCAAACATGTGGAAGAAGGTGCTCTGGTCAGATGAAACCAAAATCAAACATTTTGCCCACAATGCAAAACGATATGTTTGGCATAAAAGCAACACAGCTCATCACCCCCAACACACCATCCCCACTGTCAAACATGGTGGTGGCAGCATCATGGTTTGGGCCTGCGTTTCTTCAGCAGGGACAGGGAAGATGGTTAAAATTGAGGGGAAGATGGATACAGCCAAATACAGGACCATTCTGGATGAAAACCTGTTGGAGTCTGCAAAAGACCTGAAACTGGGACGGAGATTTATCTTCCAACAAGACAATGATCCCAAACATACAGCAAAATCTACAAAGGAATGGTTCACAAATAAACGTATCCAGGTGTTAGAATGGCCAAGTCAAAGTCCAGACCTGAATCCAATCGAGAATCTGTAGAAAGAGCTGAAAACTGCTGTTCACAAACGCTCTCCATCCAACCTCACTGAGCTCGAGCTGTTTTGCAAGGAAGAATGGGCAAGAATTTCAATCTCTCCATGTGCAAAACTGATAGAGACATACCCCAAGCGACTTGCAGCTGTAATCGCAGCAAAAGGTGGCTCTACAAAGTATTAACGCAAGGGGGCCAAATAATTTTGCACGCCCCACTTTTCATTTTTTTTATTAGTTAAAAAAGCTTCAAAAATCCAATAGATTTCGTTCCACTTCACAATTGTGTCCCACTTGTTGGTGATTCTTCACAGAAAATAAAAATTGTATATCTATGTTTGAAGCCTGAAATGTGGCAAAAGGTTGAAAAGTTCAAGGGGGCCGAATACTTTCGCAAGGCACTGTATTGCTCCATCCACAGAACACATAGTCCTGTTTTTTACACACCATATAAACATTTAATCGCCCTTCTTGGCTACAGGTTATTCGCCTTTCTTTGTTATTATTATATATATTATTATCATTATTATCCCTGCTATTGTTTTGATTTCATAAGAGAATCCCCCCTCTTAGTGCAGACACCCCTCTTTTAGTGGTCCCCCCATCCGTATAGAATCCCCCCTTAGTGCAGACCCCCCCATCAGTATAGAATCCCCCCCTTAGTGCAGACCCCCACAGTAAAGACAGCCCCCTTAGTGCAGATCCCTCATCAGTATAGACACCCCCCCTTAATACAGACCCCCCCCATCAGTATAGACACCCCCATTTAGTGCAGACCCCCCCCCATCAGTATAGAATCCCCCTTAGTGCAGACCCCCCATCAGTATAGAATCCCACTTAGTGTAGACCCCCCCATCTGTATAAACACCCCCCCTTAATACAGACCCATCCATCAGTATAGACACCCCCTTAGTGCAAACCACCGCAGTATAGACACCCCCCATTTAGTGCAGACCCCCGCAGTATAGACACCCCCCATTTAGTGCAGACCCCCGCAGTATAGACACCCCCCATTTAGTGCAGACCCCCGCAGTATAGACGCCCCCCATTTAGTGCAGACCCCCGCAGTATAGACACCCCCCATTTAGTGCAGACCCCCGCAGTATAGACACCCCCCATTTAGTGCAGACCGCCGCAGTATAGACACCCCCCATTTAGTGCAGACCCCCGTAGTATAGAAAAGACACCCCCTTAGTGCAGACCCCTGCAGTATAGACAAGACACCCCCTTAGTGAAGACCCCCGCAGTATAGACACCCCCTTAGTGCAGACAAGACGCAGTATAGACACCCCTCTTAGTGCAGACCCCCCCCCCCCCCCATCAGCATAGGCATCCCTATTCCCTTGTATAGCGCCCCCTCACACTTGTCCATCTACTTAGGAGTAGACATATAAGTGTACAGTACAGACCTCAGAACAGCAAGGCCGTGGACGTACACACACAGTGGCGTGTCCCTCGGGCTCCTCCTCACTGAATGTAAACAGAGGAGGAGGAGGAGGAGGAGGAGGAGGCGGCTTCAGTCCGCTCCACTGGGGACACAGCAAGGTTCAGATCATCAGGGCAGCGGGCGGTGTTAGCGGTGCCACAATCCACGGCCCACACCCCCTGCCCCCACCTAGCAACGCTACTGACACTGATACTAATTTAAGAAAAATTAAAGTGGTTGTAAACTGCTGGACTTTTTTTTGTTTGTTTTTTGTGCCCTGCAAGGTAATGTCATAATGCAATGCATACAAGCACATTATGTTAAACTTATCTGTAAAAAAAAGCCCTTCCAGCTCCGAGATGTCAGAGCTGCAGGCATTCCCATTTTCAACTGTCTTGCTTCCGTGTTCGTGGACTCGGGCTCTGTGATCGTTTATGGCACAGGGCTCTAAAAGAACAGCCTGGGTGGCTGTTACTTCTGAGTGCATGCGCCAGTGATGTGCAGTAAATTTCTCCTAAACGGTGCATGTTTAAGAGATGTTTACACTACCTATAGGTAAGCCTTATTATAGGCTTATCGATAGGGAAAAGTCATAGATGGGAGTTTACTTCCACTTTAAAGAGGTGTTCCAGCCTGGGAAATTTTTTTTTATAGTCAGCAGCTACAAATATGGTATCTGCTGACTTTTAATATATGCACACTTATCTGTCCAGGGAGCCCGCAATGTCGGCGCCCCAGCTGATTTTTGGAGCGGCTGTCGGGTGCTGCTGCCGCCATCTCCACTAAGGGAAACCAGCAATAAAGCCTTTTGGCTTCTCGGCCATTCCCTACTGCACATGCATGAAGCTTGCTGTGCTAATTGGTCTGGCGGCGGAGGAAGCAAGAGGGGGTCCAAACTTCTGAGGGGCGGCGCCATCGCCAGGAAATGGCGACTGGGACCTGTCAAAAGCAGGTCCCCATTCCCCCCTCTCCGCTGAAAGGTGCCAAATGTGGCACCAGAGGAGGGAGAAAGCGAATAAGTGGAGGTTCCACTTTTTGGTGGAACTCCACATAAAGGAAAAAAAATCCTGCCCAAAATAGACTGATCCTGACCCAAACACTAACCCAGGTCAAACCTCAATCTAGGCATTTTTCTTTTTCGGTCTCCGTGCTGGGAGTGCACTGTGTGGTGAGCTCCCAGCACAAAGGCAGATACATGTATATGTGTCACAACTGAAAAAAGCCCAGTCCAGTGGGTCCGCATACATGCAAATAAGATCTTCTGACCAATCTAATGTTTGCAATCTGCATAAATGTTCTAGAACAATAGCTCAAATGACTGAAGTCTTATCATTAGCCATGCAAGGAACATTTTCAGAAAGGAGTCAGTAATGGCAGCCCCCAAATTTCTAGGAGCAAAAATTTACTTTAAGGGGCGGGTCCATAAATGCTTGGAGTTCTACTTCAAGCACATAAAGAAGTCTAACACTTGCTATCAAACCTACACAAGAGCACAAACTAGCAATGTATACTGTACACTGTATACTGTACACTCTGTGATCAAAGTAATGTACCAGCAGTAAGGAATAAATCCTGTCACTGATTGATGGATAATGATATAGTTCAGAAACAATATATTATAGATGTTCAACTTTTATGGGTATAATAAGGATTAAGACCATTACAGTGAGGACACAGAGGAATGCAGGAAACAGTCTATTACCTAAGCATTCTCTTATGCTGAATTCATACCCGCTACTTAGTGCTATTGATCAGCTCTGCAGAGGTCATGTCATGATGGTGAAGGATTACCTGACAAAGCAGTTTGATTTTCTTCTCTCTCTTCAGGAATCTCCACCGATTCTTGTGTCATTGCAGCAGAACTAGAAGATTCATAGCCAACAGTCTGGGGACCACCTGTTGTGTCACTGGCACTAGAATGCTCCTTGGGGTTTGGGTCCTTACCCTTTGATCTCAAGAATGCAACCAACTTGGGATCTTAAAGAAAAAGGACATGGGAAAAAAAAGAGAAATGATCATGAATGGAACGCCTTCAAGCATTACTTTGCCAATACATTGACAACCATAATCTATTAGACACACAGTGGTCTTTTTTTTTTTTTACTAATGAGATATTAGACTGTTAGCATGAATTATTCAGTCTGTAAATTTGCCTAAAGTGATTAAAAAATAACAAACATGTTATACTTACCTCCACTGTGCAGCTCGTTTGGCACAGAGTGGCCCCGAACCTGCTCTTCTGGGGTCCCTCGGCGGCTGTCTCTGCTTCCTCCCTCAGATGCTCACGTTCATGCAAGCTCCCTCGCATGGTGAGAAGCATCTGCGGGCGCGCTCCCGTGATACAGCCGGCGGCTATAGGCGCTCGCTGTATCACACGGCCCCGCCCCCTGGCGCTCCGCATCAGTGGATGTGATTGGCAGCAGCGCGAGCCAATGGCTACGCTGCTTTCCATCCATCCACTCCAGCCAATCAGCGGCCAGGCTGAGTGGTGAAGAGGAAGTCGAGGACGAGCGCGGGACTTTCGAGGGGTGAGGTAAGTAAAAGAGGGGGGCTGGGGGTGCAGGCACTGTCAGATGTTTTTTCACCTTAATGCATAGAATGCATTAAGGTGAAAAAACATTTACCTTTACAACCCCTTTAACTAATATTTGGAAGATGAGTTGGATAATAAAATAGAATTCTCATTATAAAACCCTTTACTCATGAAACCTCAAATTCATTATGACATCACCCAAAACAAAGACAACATCACAAGTCCTTTAGTGAATGAGGAAAGTGCAGCACACAAGCAGGGCTTTACTGTTTCAAGAACATTTTAAACTAGTATAAGAGATTGCATTGAATTAAAGTATACCTAAATCAAATACGTATTCCCTCATTTAGACCAGAGGAGGAGTGGGCATAGCCCTGCCAGGTTTCCTGTAGACACAACAGGAAGCGAGAAGAAATCCTTCCAAAGTAAGGAAAAGCACCATCTTAGGCAGCTGTCAGCACAAAATGTGTGACTACTGAAAGAAGTATTCTCTAATGCTGCTCCTAGTGAGAACGAACACCAATGGACGTCAAAAAATAAATAAAAAGAGAGAAAGACAATCTCCCTAAGGGGTCACAGAAAAAAAAAAAAAAAAAGTATATTGTTTCCAATTCTTCTCTACTCTATGCAAGACTAAAGAAAAAAATGTGTGGCTTTAGACCCAAAAGAAAGCATGCTTCCATTGACATTAAATAAGAAAGGTCCAAAAAAAATATTAGGTAATATTTGTATTTTAAGCAGACTGGATATTTTGTTCCTGTGAAGTGTAAGCACCAGTAAATATTATTTATACATTTAAACCTATAGAGTTGGGCTTTATGGCAGAGTTGTGAGAAGAAAGCTATAAGTTTCAGCAAAAAAAACAAACAAATGTCACGCTTTGAGTTGGCAAAAAGGCATGTGGGAGACTCCCAAAATGTACGGAGGAAGGTACTCTGATCTGAAGAGATTAAAATGTAACCATTTGCCCATCAAATTAAACGATATGTCTGGCACAAACCCAACACATCACATCACCCAAATAACCCCATCCCCACAGTGAAACATAGTGGTGGCCGCATCATGCAGTGGGGATGTTTTTCAGCAGTCAAAGCCCAGACCTCAATCCAATAGAAAATCTGTGGTCAGACTTAAAGATTGCTGTTCCCAAGTGCAAACCATCCAACACTGAAGGAACCGGAGCAGTTTTTTGCAAGGAGGAATGGGCAAAAATCCCAGTGGTAAGATGTGGCAAGCTCACAGAGACTTATCCAAAGTGACTTGGAACTGTGATAGCCACAAAAGGTGGCTCTACAAAGTATTGACTTTAGGGGAGTGAATAGTTATGAACATTGACTTTTTCTGTTATTTTGTCCTATTTGTTTGCTTCCCAATTTAAAAAAAAATTAAAAAAATCTTCAAAGTAGTGGGCATGTTCTGTAAATTAAATGATACAAATCCTCAAACAATCCATGTTAATTCCAGGTTGTAAGGCAACAAAACCTGAAAAATGCAGGGTGGTTCTAGTAAATCTACCAATTGACTTCTGTACAACCATCCAGATGGAAAATTTCTGCTCAGTGTATTCTGATGGCAGGGAAATCTCCTTTCTGTCAAAATGCACAATAGTGGGATTCTTTCCCCATCCACCTTGAATGTGTAGATGGGGAAAGTCTTTTTTTTTTTTCCTTCAACCTGCTGATCTTCAGAGGGTCTCATCTAAATCAAACAATGAAAATCCCATACAGTGTCCAGGAGCTGATGGTTACAGGAAATTCTTGGGGGAGTGACATGATAAATATAAAAAAAAATAACCAGCAGTTTAGAAAAATGTGTGTGTGTAATAATATATATTATATATATATATATATATATATATATATATATATATATATATACACACACACACACACACACACACACACATATATACACACATATACACACAGAGTGCTGAGCATAAATGAGTACACCTCTTTTGAAAAGTAAGATTTTAATCAATATCTCAATGAATACAAGAACAATTTCCATTATTTTGACAAAACTGAGTTTTATAGAACGTTTGCTCCACTCGTTACATGAAAATAAGGTTAATAAAATAACTTAGATTACAAATCTTCAGTTTTACTCAAATTAGTTGATACAAAAATGAATACACCCCAAAAAAAACTACTATATCTAGTATTTTATATGACCTCCATGATTTTGGAGTACAGCACCAATTCTTCTAGGTATAAAATTAACAACTTGGCAACATATTACAACTTCTATTCTTTTTCCATTCTTCAAGAATGACCTCTTTTAGAGCCTAAATGCTGGATAGAGAGTAATGCTCAACTTGTCTCTTCTGAATTCCCCATAGGTGTTTGATTGGGTTCAAATCAGGAGAAATACAGTACTTGGCCACTGAATCACTTTCACCCTGTTCTTCTTCAGAAATGCAACGGTGGCCTTAGATGTGTGTTGTGGATCATTGTCATGTTGGAAAAGTGCACAACAACCAAGGGCACGTAGAGATGGTAGCATCTCCGCTTTCAATATAGAGCAGTAGATCTGTGAATTCATGATACCATCAACGAAATGCAGCTCCCCAACACCCATACAGTAGGACATTGCCACCACCACGTATCACTGTAGGCACCATACATATTTCTTAGTATTCCTCACCTTTGTGACGCCATACAGTTTTGAAGCCATCAGTTCCAAAAACATTTATCTCGGTCTCATCACTACAGAGTACAGTCCCAGTAGTCTTTTTCAGCATCGGCCTTGGTAAATTGTAGGTGGGCTTTTTTGTGCATGGGCTTTAGTAAAGGCTTCTTACGTGGATGACTCCTATGAATACCATTCCTCTGTCGTGTGCGTCGCATTGTGTCACGGGAAACAATCACCCCAGTTTGGCTTTTTACTTCTTTAGCTAACTGCAGTGAACATGCATGGAGATTTTCTTCAACCCTTCTCATCAGAATATGTTCCTGTCGAGGTGTTAACTTCTGTAGACAGCCTGGATGTCACTGTGAGATGGTTGCAGTTCCATCTTTGTTAAAGCGGGAGTCCGCCGGGACTCCGCGTTTTTTTTTTTTTTTTTTAAAAGCCAGCAGCTACAAATACTGCAGCTGCTGACTTTTAAAATAGTGACACTTACCTGTCCAGCGCGCCCGCGATGTCGGCACCCGAAGCCGATCTCTAGATCGTCTCTCGGGTCCTGCCGCCACCATCTTGGGTATGGGAATCAGGAAATGGAGCCTTTCGGCTTCATTTCCCGGTTCCCTACTGCGCATGCGCGAGTTGCGCTGCGCAATAAGGACGGTCCCCGCTGCCTCTGGGATCTGTGTGTTTCCCAGCAGGCAGCGGGGCACTTGCGGAAAGGGGCGGGCACTTGCGGAAAGGGGCGTAATATACGCCCCTTTCCGCAGAGAGCTATCCCGGTAGTGGGTCCAGATACCTGTACTGTACAGGTATCTGCACCCCCCTCCCCCTGAAAGGTGACAATTGTGGCGCCGGAGGGGGGGAGGGTTCCGATGAGCGGAAGGTCCACTTTAGGGTGGACCTCCGCTTTAAATTTTTGTATCACTACAATGTAAAGTCGTGAGAGTACAGCTTTTAAAACAAATTTGCTGTCCCCTCAAAATAACTCAACACACGGCCAATTAATGTCTAAACTGCTGGCAACAAAAGTGAGTACACCCCTAAGTGACAATGTCCAAATTGGGCCCAATTTGCCATTTTCCCTTCCCGATGTCATGTGACTCATTAGTGTTACAAGGTCTCAGGTGTGAAAGGGGAGCGGGTGTGTTAAATTTGGTGTTATCACTCTCATTCTCATAGGGCGGCACAGTGGTGTAGTGGTTAGCACTCTCCCCTGGCAGTAAAAAGGGTCGCTGGTTCTCCCTGTGCCTGTGTGGGTTTCCTCTGGGTACTCCGGTTTCCTCCCACACTCCAAAGACATGCAGGTAGGTTAATTGCCTTCTGTCCAAAATTGGCCCTAGTATGTGAATGGGGACCTTAGATTGTGGGATCCAATGTGAGTGTGCAATGTAAAGGGATAGGGGTAGACACTCACTCAGGTTGAACTGGATGGACTGGGGTCTTTATTCAACCTAACTATGAAACTATTCTCTTATACTGGAAGTTCAACATGGCACCTCATGGCAAAGAACTCTCTGAGGATCTGAAAATAAGAATTGTTGCTCTACATAAAGATGGCCTAGGATATAAGATGATTGCCAAACCCTGAAACTGAGCTGCAGCATGGTGGCCAAGATCATACAGTGGTTTAATAGGACAGGTTCCACTCAGAACAGGCCTCGCCATGGTTGACCAAAGACGTTGATTGCATGTGCTCAGCGGTTGTGTTTGGGATGTGTGCTGCCAGCATTCATGCAGAGATTGAAGGGGTGGGGGGTAAGCCTGTCAGTGTTCATACGCTGTACACTGCATCAAATTGATCTGCATGGTTGTCATTCCAGAAAGAAGATTCTTCTAAAGATGATGCACAAGAAAGTGCGCAAACAGTTTGCTGAAGACAAGCAGACTAAGGACATGGATTACTGGACCCAGGTCTGATGAGATTAAGATAAACTTGTTTGGTTCAAATGGTGTGAAGCATGTGTGGTGGCAACCAGGTGAGGAGTACAAAGACAAGTGTGTCTTAAGCCCCATACACACGATCGGACTTTGTACAAACTTTCCAATGGACTTTTGTACAAAGGGTGTTGGCCGTAAGTTTGTATTGCATACACGCAATCTGACTTTTTAGGCAACAAACACGAACGTAGTGACGTTTCAACATACTGACGACACTTCAAGAGAGGATGTTCAATTACTCCAGTGCCACCTTTGGTCAACTTCTGTATTGTTGTCTGATCTTTTGCATTGGTTCTGAGCATGCGTGTTTGTAAAGTCCAATGGTTTTCTGTACACACGATCGGACTTTGCTCCATCGGACTTATGTTGTCAAAATGTTTGTCCGTTCGCACAGCCAACAAAAGTCCAATGAAAACCTGAAAAAGTTTGTCCGATGGAGCGTACACACGGTCGGATGTTGCTCCAAAACAGCTCATTTGCATGTTTGTTGTCAAAAAGTCAGATCGTGTGTACGGGCCTTAACAGTCAAGCATGGGGGTGGGAGTGTCATGGTCTGAGGCTGCATGAGTGCTGCTGGCACTGGGGAGCTACAGTTCATTGATGGAATCATGAATGCCAACATGGACTATGACATACTATAGCAGAGCATGAGCCCTTCCCTTTGGAGACTGGGTCGCAGGGCAGTATTCCAACATAACCCCAAACACACCCCTAAAATGACCACTACCTTGCTAAAGAAGCAGGTAAAGGTGATGGACTGGAAAAACATGTCTCCAGACCTAAACCCTATTTAGCATCTGTGGGGCATCCTCAAATGGAAGGTGGAGGAGCGCAAGGTCTCCAACACCCACCAGCTGATGTCGTCATGGATGAGTGGAAGAGGACTCCAGTGGCAACCTGTGAAGCTCTGGTGAACTCCATGCCCAAGAGGGTTAAGGCAGTGCTGGAAAATAATGGTGGCCATACAAATTATTAACACTTTGGGCCCAATTTGGACATTTTCACTTAGGGGTGTACTCACTTTTGTTGCAAGTAGTTTAGACATTAATGGCTGTGTTGAGTTATTTTGAGGGGACAGCGAATTTGAATGACATGCTGGTAGGTTAATTAGACCTTGTCTAAAAAAAAAATAAAAAAAAATTGGCCTTAATATGTGTATGTCAATGTTGTATGTGTTTGTAAGCGTGTCAGGACAATAAAGCGCCCTGAGGCGATTCAGTTCGCATAGGTAGCGCTATACAAGTCACTCACTGTATATATATATATATATACATATATATATATACATATACACACACACATTTACATACATACATATACACACACATTTTTATATATATATATATATATATATATATATATATATATATATATATATATATATATATATATATATATATATATATATATATATATATATATATATATATATATATATATATATATATATACACACATACACATACATACACACACACATATATACATACACACACTCACCGGTCAATTTATTTTTAGGTACACCTTATTATGACTGGTTGAACCCCCCTTTTGGCCTTCAGAACTGCCTTAATTCTTCATGGCATAGATTCAAGGAGGTGTTGAAAACATTCCTCTGAGATTTTAGTCCATATAGACATGATGGGCCTCACACAGATGCTGCAGATTTGTTGGCTGCACATCCATGCAAATTTCCAGTTCCACCACATTCCAAAGGTGGTCTATTGGTTTTAGATCTTGGAAAGCCATTGGAGTACAGCAAACTCATTGTCCTGTTCGAAAAAACCAGTGGTGAGCCGATTTGAGCTTTGAGACATGGTGCATTATCCTGCTAGAAGTAGCCATCAGAAGATGGGTAAACTGTAGTCAAAAAAGGATGGACATGGTCAGCAACAATACTCAGGTAGGTCATGGTTTAAAACAATGCTCGATTGGCAACTAGGGGCCCAAAGTGTGTCATGAAAATATCCCTGGGAATCAGATCTCCCAGAGGAAGTCACGAGATGTGACGAAACCAGTAGGAGGAGCTTGACTGGTTGATGCACAAGGAACTAGGAAGTGCTGTGGAGAAATAGGACAGGGGAAACGCCATACACTGGGACTGCAGACCAGAACACAGATGACGACCTCACCCCCATATATCAGCACATCTCAATGCGTTTTTTAAATACATTAAATGTGTTAGGATTAAGTTCGCCTGCTGGTGGCATTATCCTGCTCTGGGCTGTTTGCTGCAGTTCCAGTGTCCACCAGCAGGTGTCACCCAGGAGCCAGCAGGCTGGTTTAATCAGGCTAATTAATGTTCAGTTGCCTGTGGGCTACTTAAGGCTTCTTCTCCCTTCCCCCGATGCGTCACGATTCTGGTCCCTTCCTTGCAGGCTGTGCCTAGCTTGATCCAATATGTACGTCTCTGCCTTGCTTCTATTTGAGTACCCTGTTGAGATTCCCCTTCCTTGCAACCTTGCATTCCCTTATCCTTGTCCTTTAGATGGATTTTGTATATAGTTAGTAGTTAGGTTCCTTTGTTATTTGTCTTTTGGGGTTTGTTTATGTTCACATTTACTGTGTGCGGTGTTAATGGCTTGTTGCGTTTCACTATAAATACATGTCACTTTAATATATATATCTTGTACTGGCTTAAGCAGGGGGACACGTCTGGCACTGCAGGATCTGAGTCCCTGGCAGTGTAGTGTGCTACTGATGGTAGCCTTTGTTACATTGGCCCCAGCTCTCTGCAGGTCATTCACTAGGTCCCCCCGTGTGGTTCTGGGATTTTTTCTCACTGTTCTTGTGATAATTTTGACCCCACAGGGTGAGATCTTGCGTGGCGTTCCAGATCAAGAGAAATTATCAGCGGTCTTGTATGTCTTCCATTTTCTAATTATTGCTCCCACCGTTGATTTCTTCACACCAAGCTGCTTGCCTATTGCAGATTCAGTCTTCCCAGCCTGGTGCAAGTCTACAATTTTGTACCTGGTGTCCCTCGACAGCTCTTTGGTCTTCACCATAGTGGAGTTTGGAGTGTGACTGTTTGAGGTTGTGGACAGGTGTCTTTTATATTGATAACAAGTTCAAACAGGTGCCATTAATACAGGTAATGAGTGGAGGACAGAGGAGCCTCTTGAAAATGCAGGTCTGTGAGAGCCAGAAATCCTGCTCATTTGCAGGTGGCCAAATACTTATTTTCCACCATAATTTGCAAATAAATTCTTTCAAAAATCAGACACACACACACACACACTGTGATTATTACTGATCCGTCCCGTGTGAAAGGGGCCTAAGGATTTAATTTCAGTTGCTCCATTCCTAGCTATCCAGATGGAAAGTAAAACAAGCCTGCTGGCATCCTTTGTCATTCTGTTACCCAATCAGACTTTTGAAGATGATAATTTGGACAGGCTGGTGAAATGGCAATGGGTACATTCTGGGCAACATACTAGGGATTTGTAATCTTAAAAAGGGATAAAAACCTCTGTTCTAGTTGGTTTTCTGCATATTGATTTCATATTCCCCAGCTGATTATATGCACTGACCAATAAAGCTGTATACTTACCAAGTTGTGAGAACAGCCGCTCGCGTTCTCTCTGGATCTCATCCTCGGACAGAGCTTTCAGCTTTTTCAGATTCTCCTCATGGATCCTCTGGGCCTCTCCATTACTCTCTGAACTCCGCAGACCTTCCCCTGTAATCAGACGGGGCTTTTCTTCTCTTCCTTCACCTGTAACACAGCAGATTAACCAACAATAAAACATCCCCTTCTTAAAGAAAATGACATAATATAAAAAATATATAATCAAAATAATAATAATAATCACAGACATGCCTCCAAACTATTTTCCTTTAACATTCCAACTTTCTGGCTTTCAGAAACACTGTTTTTTGCAGATCAAGCAGAGGGAAACAAATATGTAATCACTAAATTTGGAGGAAAATATTATGCAAACATTAACAAAAAATAAATAAAAATAGGAGTTTTATAACAGCTTACCTGTAAAATCCTTTTCTTGGAGTACATCATAGGACACAGAGCCATAAGTATTTACTTAGTAGGTTATAGCTATCTTCAGGTGTTGATACTGGCACACCCAATACAGGAAGTTGACTGCCCTATATAACCCCTCCTCCAAATATCACCTCAGTTTTTGTAGCCAAGCTGCAGATGGACACCGGTGGCAAGAAAGCACCCTGAGGCGATTAAGTTTGCATAGGTAGTGCTATACAAGTCATTCATTCATTCATTCAATATACTTAAACCCCTTAAAAGAAGAGGGGAGGGACCCTCTGTGTCCTATGATGTACTCCAAGAAAAGGATTTTATAGGTAAGCCGTTATAAAAATCCTATTTTCTTTATCGTACATCATAGGACACAGAGCCTCAAGTATTTACTTAGTGGGTCGTCCTATAGCAATGCTACTTGAGGGGAGGGAAGACAACCCGTAGGGCACCCCCAGACCTTGAGGACTTATACTGCTGCCTGCAGCACACTGCACCCGAAGACGATATCCTCAGTCCTTCTTACATCCACTTGGTAAGATTTTGTGAATGTATGGACTGAAGACCAAGTTGCGGCCTTGCAGATCTGAGCTAAGGAGGCCTGGTGACGCACTGCCCAAGAAGCACTAACCGCTCTGGTAGAATGCGCCTTAACTTGAATAGGGGGAATCTTACCTCTTAAATCATAAGTTTGAATTATAACTTGCCAAATTCACTTGAAACAGGATTGCCTTTTCCCTGAATCATTGGAAACGTTTGATCCCAGAATGTGAAATGGTGGAAACTCCCAAAACTCTAGTTTGTATCCTAGCGTCACTGTAGAGAGCCCATCTGTCCTGAGTTTCCCTCTGCCAGACTTCTGCTAAGTGCAGAATTCTTCCCCTTACCTTGGTGAGGGGAGACGCCTCTCCATTAAGAGGTCTTAGTATTCTGCTTTATAGTTTTGCGGCTCCAGGTCTTCCTTTGAGCCTGGGCCTGACCCTGTGATTTTTTCCTCTGGAATCTGACGGTGGAAGCAGTCGCCACTGCCTACAGGCGGATGCTCTTGTCGCAGGAGAGAAAGTCTGTTTAAATGAAGGATGTTTATACTTTTTGACTGGCAAAGGAGTACTTTTTCCACTGGAAATTGTCTGGATGTATTTATCCAAATTATCGCCATATAGTCACTCCTCATGAAATGGGAAACTAGACAGCAGGTTTTTGCAGGGTGCTTCGGCAGACAAACCCTTTAGCCAAAGGGTCCTAGCATGTGTACTAGCACAAGTGCAAGGCGAGACGCCTGGTGAATAGAATGCTTTATAGCATCTATGGCAAAACATAATGCTTTTGGTAAATCGATCAACTTAATGACCTGTTGTGCAGGGAGCTCGTTAAGGGCTCTTTTAAGGACTGGTCTTTTAAGGACTGACAAATGCCTATAGCTGCAATTGCAGGCTGAGCAACAGTACCTGCTAAAGAAAGACCAAGTTAGACTTACCGGTAACTTGTTTTCCAGAAGTCTTTCAGGACAGCACCTGAGAGATAGCGACTCCTCCCTCCTCGTTAGGAAACACCTTCTTCCTCCAGACTTTAAAGGGAGGCGCCTCCCTACCACACCTCAGTTGTAGAAGAGAACCTCCGGCCCCGGCTGGAACACATAAACACATACGTTAGTCACAGCGTAGCATAATACAATACCATAGGGCGGGATGTCTGCTGTCCTGAAAGACTTCTGGAAAACAAGTTACCGGTAAGTCTAACTTGGTCTTTCCCAAGGCGTCTTTCAGGACAGCACCTGAGAGGATAACAGAGACTTACCCCTTAGGGCGGGACAACAGCTTGCAGGACCTTTCTGCCAAACGCCTGATCGCTGGCAGAAGTGAGGTCCAGTCTATAATGTTTCACAAATGTGTGAAAACTCGACCATGTCGCCGCCTTGCAGATCTGCTCCGGGGTGGCACCAGCTCTCTCTGCCCACGTAGACGCCAGAGCCCTGGTTGAGTGTGCACAAATTTCTGCTGGAGGAGATAATCCTGCCTGGGAATATGCCTCCGAGATAGCTAATTTCAGCCATCTAGCTAACGTAACTTTAGAAGCTTGAAAACCCTTTTTTCTTCCTGAGAAGAGTACAAACAGTGAATCTGAACGTCTGAAGGACTCCGTCCTTTCTAAATAACTCAGCAGAGTCCTCCTGACGTCCAAAGTATGGAAAAAAGTCTCCTTATTTCCTTTAGGGTTAATACAAAAGGTTGGCAGTACTATGTCCTGTATACGGTTCTGAACTGAAGCTACCTTCGGTAAGAATTTTGCATCTGTTTTAAGAATAACTATCAGGAAAAATGGAAAAATATGGTTCTTTAACTGACAGAGCATTTAGCTCACTGATCCTGCGTGCAGAGACAATGACAATCAGAAAAACGTTTTTTAATGTGAGAAACCTAAGGGAAGCCTCCACAAGAGGCTCAAAAGGCCCTTTTGTTAGAGACTGTAGGACTACCGACAAATCCCATCTAGGAAAAACCTTAATAGGAGCTGGCCTAGATCTTTTAAGGGCTCTAAAGAATCTGATCACCAGCGGATCTGAGGCCACAGATTTTTCTAAGAACACTGTCAGGGCTGCTACCTGCACCTTCAGGGTACTAACTGCCAGTCCCTTGTCTGCTCCATCCTGTAAAAACTCCAAGATGGAGACAAGGCTCCCTGGCACCTGGGCGGCTGACAAACACCAAGTTTTATAACGCTTCCAAACCTTAGAATAAATGGCCCCCGTAACCCTTTTCCTACTTGCCAAAAGGGTAGAGATCAAACGGTTGGAAAACCCCTTGCTCCTAAGGAGCTGCCTTTCAGAAACCAGGTCGTGAGGGCCAGGCTGGCCACTCCTGGATGGTTTACTGGGCCCTGCAACAACAGATCGTGCCGGAGGGGCAGATGCCAACAAGGCTTGATTGCCAGACCTAGCACTGTCGAAAACCAGGCCCTTTTTGGCCAAAAGGGAGTGATTAGAATAACTGGCACCTTCTCCCTCTGAATTTTCCTTAAAATTAACGGGATTAACTGAAATGGGGGGAAAGCGTAGCAAAGACGAAATTCCCATGGATAAGCTAGCGCATCCGTGCCCAGCGAGCCATCGCGACTGTCCAGGGAAAAGAACTGGGGAACCTGGGCGTTCACCCTTGAGGCGAACAGGTCCACCTCTGGTAAACCCCATTTTCCGGCAATCATTGTGAATACCTCCGGGTTTAGAGACCATTCCGCTTCCTGAATAGCGTTTCTGCTTAGGAAGTCCGCTAACCTGTTTAGATCCCCTTTTAGGTGGACTGCTGATAGGGATAACAAACGTTTTTCCGCCCACCGAAGAATCTCCATGGCCAGTACCTGAAGCGACCTGCTTCTTGTACCCCCGTCTGTTTAAATAAGCCACCGCTGTGGCATTGTCTGTTAGGACCTGGACGTGATGGGACTGAAGCTCCTGAACAAACAACTCCAGAGCCAAGGCAATCGCCTTGAGCTCCCTCCAGTTTGAGGACCTTATTGTCTCCTCTTTGGCCCAGGACCCCTGAGTGAAACGTGTTCCTAGATGGGCTCCCCACCCCCAGGAACTGGCGTCGGTTGTTAGTCTTTTCTCGACTGGAAAAGCCCAGACTAACCCTTCCGATAAGACATCCTGTCTTTTCCACCACCATAGGGACCTTTTTACCTGGGTTGACACTCTCACCTCTGCCTCTAGGGATGCCACTGTGTGATCCCAAGATTTTAGAAGGAAAGCCTGCAGACACCTGAAATGCATTCTTGCCCACTGGACTGCTGGCATTGCTGAAGTTAGAACCCCCAAAGCTGACATAACCTGCCTTACTGTCAGATTTTGGCTGGTCTATAATAAAGACACTGCACCGGAAATCCTGTCCTTTTTGTCTAAGGGAAGGAAGATTTTTTGATCCACCGAATTTATTAGATACCCTAAAAACCGAATCTCCTGAGATGGGTTTAGGGACGACTTTTGGAGGTTCAAAATCCACCCCAACGCCTCCAGATGGCTGCGAGCTTTGCCTAGATTGGTCTGCAATTCCTCGCTGGATGGGGCGAAAAACGGCAGATCGTCTAAATAAGGAATAACTGCGATTCCCTGAAGTCGCAGTGGCGCTAAAGCTTCTGCCATTATTTTGGTAAAAATTCGGGGAGATGATGACAGGCCGAAGGGTAGGGCCCTGAACTGGAGATAACGAACCACACCCCCCAACCTCACCGCCAGCCTGAGGAACTTCTGAGACTGGGGAGAGATTGGAACATGTAGGTATGCGTCTTTTAAATCTACTGACGCCATAAAACATCCTGGCGTCAACAGATTTCTGACCGAAAAAATTGAGTCCATTTTGAACTTCCTGTACCTTATGGACTCGTTTAAAGGTTTTAGGTTGAGAATCAAACGAAATTTTCCTGTCGGTTTCTTTACTAGGAAAACATGGGAATAAAACCCCTCCTGCTGTTCTTGCAGGGGTACCTGTACTACTACGCCCTGTTGCATCAGTTCCTCTAGAGAGGACTTCATGGCCAGGGCCCTTACTGGGTCCCGCGGGGTGTTGGTAATCAGGAACCTTCTTGGGGGGTCGTTGACAAACTCGAGTGAGTAACCCTGCGCGAGAGTGGTCAGGATAAACTGATTTGAAGTTATCCCTGACCACTGCGGAAGAAATTCTTGTAGTCTTCCGCCCACCCGCAGAGACGAGTCATTGCGATTTTTCGGCCTGTGTAGGACGGAAGAGAATTCCGCCTCTACCCTTCGGCTTCGGGGCGGACCAACTTTTCCTTCTCCCCTGCAACTTGCTGTCCTGATCCTGAGTTTTTTGAGGTCGAAAAAGATGTTTTGGTACCTGCTTTTTCTTTTTGACCGGAAAGGATCTCTTTTTATCGGCTGTCCTGTCAAGAATATTATCGAGGTCAGGGCCAAAGAGCAAGTCCCCTGAAAAGGGTAACCCACACAGCTTATTCTTTGAAGCCGAGTCACCAGGCCAGGTTTTAAGCCATAAGGCTCTTCTTGCAGCATTAGTTAGAGCTGCTGACCTGGCTGATATCTTAATTGCCTCAGCTGAGGCATCTGCAACATAAGCCACTGCCGTAATCAGGGTAGGAAAAGAATCTAAGATTTCCTGTTTAGGGGAATCTGCAGCTATATGTGACTTTAACTGGTTAATCCAGTATTCTAAATTTCTGGCTACACACGTTGTGGCCATTGCTGGTTTTAAATTGCTCATAACTGATTGCCATGATCTCTTGAGCAAAAGATCCATGCGTTTGTCCATCGGATCTTTCAAAACTCCCATGTCCTCAAAGGACAGATCCGTGGACCTTGAAACCTGGGAAAAGGCGGCATCCAGTCTGGGCACCTTGTTCCATACTGCTGCAGGGTCCTCCTCAAAAGGAAAAGGGCTTTTTCTCTGGATCCTGCCATTCTTTCCTAATGGCCTCAGAGATGACCGGATGAACTGGAAATGTTCGGCCCTTAGGCTCATCCAACCCAGCATACATGCGGTCATGGAGTGATAATTCCTTTTTCTCCTCACTTAAACCAAGCGTAGCATGAATGGCTTTAAGGAGCCCATCGACCTCTTCAAGGGACAGTTTGAATTTAGAGGGGGCTACCTCAGAATCCTCCAACTCCTCTTCCGAATCTTTAACGGAAAGAGCAGAGGACTGCTTTTCCCTATCTGAAGGGTCTTCAGGCAGAGATTCCAACACCGGGATTGAGAGAGACCCCTGGGAAGACTCTGAAGTGGCAGGCTGACTAGCAGCCGGATTTGCTAGTGAGTCACGAAAATTCTGGATCGTGGCGTATAGCTCCTTCTTTACAGAGGCCACCAGATCCTCACATACAGAGGCAGATTCCTCCTTAACTAAAGAAGTAATGCAGGGACTGCATAGGGTTTTCTTCCAATTTTCTCCCAGCTTGGCCCTGCAAGAAGGACTTCTTTTCTTTGGGTCAGAGCTCTTAGCCTACGAAGAAAAAGACAAAAAAAGGGAAAAAAAACAGGGAACCCTTAGTGAGACCCAGTCTCAGCCTTGATAGGGATCACCACACAGGTGCACTGAGAAGAAACCAGTCAGCTTCTAGTGCCCAGACAGGCCCCTTGCCACCAGGGGGGAAAGCAAAAAAAAAAAAGAGAGCGAGACCAAACGCCAGGAAATAGGGGAGAGAAGGCAGACTTTAACCGCTGCCTCTTACCTGGGCTTTGCTGGTGCCTGTGCCTGTCCCCACCGCTGCAGACGCTGAATCTTCCATAACAGGTGTGTGCAGAAATCCACTTGTGGCTATACACCGCCTCTAGACTCACGTAATGCAGCTGCACCGGACCGGAAGCGGAAATAGGCACCAGCACCTGTCCTCCCTCCTCCCCCCTGCGTCCACGCCGGAAACGATGTTTCAGCTGACCCGATGACCCGCTCTGTCACTTCCGGCGCGACCGCCGAAAAAAAACATGGCGGCGGCACACGCGCGCCGCCGCGCCTATGAACGTGCGGGCCACCGAATCTTCGGCTCTCTCCGAGCACAAGAGGGGAAGAGGAGCCCGCTTGCTACCGCTGTCGAGGCGTGGGTAGGTCGGGAGGACAGCGGGTCTCTAAGGAGGAAAAAAAGGGAAAGAAGCCCAGTCCCTCAGGAACACCTAAGAGAAAAGGACTCCCTCCCAAAAGGTGTTCCCTCCGGGCCGGAGGAAACACAAAAACTGAGGTGTGGTAGGGAGGCGCCTCCCTTTAAAGTCTGGAGGAAGAAGGTGTTTCCTAACGAGGAGGGAGTCGCCGCTATCTCTCAGGTGCTGTCCTGAAAGACGCCTTGGGAAAAAGAGGATTTTAACAGGAATTCCAAAGTTTTATCTGTTGGATTCTTTAGCATTTGTGCATTGTCCACTGGACAAGTTAAACTTTTATTCACACTGGAAAATCACAGAATCTACTGCTGGAACTTTCCATTTTTTGGTGAACGTTTCCTCCATAGGCTAGAGAATTGAGAATCTCTTTGGAGGGAGAAAATGCTTATCCGGATGATTCCATTCGGTATAAATAAGCTTCTCTAGTAACATGTGGACTGGAAATGCATGCACTGGTTGTGAAGTTTTCATGGAACCCAAAGAGGAAAGCAGATTTTCAGCTGACTCTGTTAGGGGTAGCATGAAAGTAGAGTGAACCATGTCCGTAAGGATTTGTACCTCAGATTGTGAAGCTAAAACTTCAACTGTTTCCTCCGCAGAGGAGTAATCTGTTTGTTTTTTCCGATCGTTTGAGCGTAATACCTCATTTAGTCCCCACTGTTCTCCTGGTAAGGGGTTTGGAGTGGGAGAAAGGGATCTAGCACACTTCTTATCCCCTTTAATGGAGGATGTGATTAAAACCGCTAATCTTCCTTCTAAGACCGGCAGGGCAGAGGAAAACGCATCTTCAGTCATGTATACAGGGGCTGAAGTGTGAGAAGCAGTTGCACCACCAATTGCTTCCAATGACTCACCCTGGCTTGCCATGTCAGGTATCTCCGGAAAGGATAACAATGTGGAGGCATGTCTGGAGTTCCCAGTACCTGGGGGTGGTTTTGGTGCCTTAGTAGTAAGCCTTGAAGCCATAGTGTAAGGCACAAAAAAACAAAAAGGTACTCCAAGAACTGTTCTATTTATTTGAACAATAGTAGGAAAAACAGTGCTAGCATAGAATGACCTAATGCTAAACAATAAGTTTTTTCCTGTACTGCAAATGCCTGTGTAAATTCCTCATGTGCACCAGCGCTTCTGTGGCCTGTGGAAGCCTTGCTTCACACTGTGTTTCCCAGAGTATCAGCTTTAAGCTTTTTCAGGTGTGAGCCCGATTGTCTATGTGCCAGGCCCTTTCCTGTGCTTTAGCAAGAGTCACCTCAGAGGTGAGGTGGGAAGGGAATTTACACAGCCGTTTTATCAGATTTTCAGAGTTATGCATTTTTAAACATAACATGTACATCCACTCAGTTTCCCCATTTAGGGGGAAAGGAATCCCCCCTCCAGCTGCTGAGACACACGCTGTATTAGCACAGATTTAAACAAGGTCTATACACTGTTACTCCCTCTAGAGGATTTTTTAAGGCATTTGACAATATAATGGAAAGAAAAGTCATAGGTGGATTTTGCAGTTTCTATGCTTTCCTCTTACCTTTTCATCACTGCAGGATACTGCTGTAAACAGACAGATCCAAACTTCACCCATCACGGCGGGCAGCGTGCTTAAACCTTCAAAGACTGGGGCCCTTTTAAATAGGGGTTCCACTCCTTTGGACCATGTATAGCACCCCTCAGGGCAGCTTTAGGTAATGTAAAAACCAAAAAGAGTCCTGGTTCCTAGGGAGCAGCCCTCAAAGAGGAGCGTTACAGGCAAAACCTTGTTCTTCTATGCAAGGGCCGGGTACCATCCTGGAGCCACAGTGGCGGAATGGATCCGGTTGTGGAGGCTTTTTAAATCCAGCATGGATCCCTCCTGGAGCTCCACAGAGCACATCTTCACTCGTGCCAACACCTTTAGACACTGGGGAAAAAACTGAGGTACTCCTGGAAGGAGGGGTTATGTAGCAGAGTCAACTTCCTGTATTGGGTGTGCCAGTGTCAACATCTGAAGGTAGCTAAAATGCACTTAAGGCGCTGTGTCCTACGATGTACGATAAAGAAAAACACTAATACTTTGTTGCACCACCTCTGGCTTTTATAACGGCTTGAATTCTCGGAGGCATGGATTTAGCAATCGACAAACTGTATTCTTCATTAATCCGGCTCCAACTTTCTCTTATTGCAGTTGCCAGATCAGCTTTGCAGTTTGGAGCCTTGTCACGGACCATTTTGTTTAATTTCCACCATAGATTTTCAATTGGATTAAGGTCCAACTATTTGCAGGCCATGCCGTTGACATTATACCGTATATACTCGAGTATAAGCCGACTTTTTCAGCCCCTTTTTTTAGGCTGAAAGTGCCCCCCGCGGCTTATACTCGAGTCATCGCCGCCTGTCTACCCGATCAGAGTGTCGTGCAGACAGACGGCGGCCATTCCACTATTCAAAAGCCGCGCCTCCCTGTCTGTGATAGGCGGAACACTCAATTTCCCAGCAGTCAGTGGTCCGCCTATCACGGACATCCGCTCATCCTCATACTACGGACGAGGATGAGAGGATGTCCGTGATAGGCGGAACACAGACTGCTGGGAAATTGAGTGTTCCGCCTATCACAGACGGAGGCACGGCTTTTGAACAGTGGAATGGCCACCGTCTGTCACAGACGAGAAGAGGTGCGGCGATCCTGGCATGGCCGCCATATGTGCAGAAGGACACAGGCTCAGGACACAGGGCGGCTGGACACACAGGGATGGACGGACACACAGGGATGGACGGACACACAGGGATGGACGGACACACAGGGATGGACAGGCATGTCTCACCCTCGGCTTATACACGAGTCAATAAGTTTTCCCTTTTTTTTTGTGGTAAATTGGGGGCCTCGGCTTATATTCGGATCGACCTATACTCGAGTATATACGGTATGTCTTTCTTGAAGGAAAATTTTCATGGCTTTTGCCCTAAGCAAGATGCATCATCCTGGAAAATTAAGTCATCATCAACAAACATTCTTTCAATTGATGGAATAAGAAAAATATTAAAAATCTCAATATAAACTTGTGAATTTGTGTCCAATTACAGCCGGTCACAGAATGTCAACAAACCGCGGTAACAAGATGTTACCAAGTTCTCCTCACACACCGATCATCTCGTTACCACTTACAGTACACACCACACTGTCACAGCCCATCCGAGTACCCGAGTACCTGTCACAGCCCATTTGAGTAGCCGAGTACCTGTCACAGCCCATTTGAGTAGCCGAGTACCTGTCACAGCCCATCTGAGTACCCGAGTACCTGTCACAGTATATCGGAGTACCCGAGTACCTGTCACAGTATATCGGAGTACCCGAGTACCTGTCACAGTATATCGGAGTTATCCGAGTACCTGTCACAGTATATCGGAGTACCCGAGTACCTGTCACAGTATATCGGAGTTAACAGAGTACCTGTCACAGTATATCAGAGTACTCGAGTACCTGTCACAGTATATCGGAGTACCCGAGTACCTGTCACAGTATATCGGAGTACCCGAGTACCTGTCACAGTATATCGGAGTACCCGAGTACCTGTCACAGTATATCGGAGTACCCGAGTACCTGTCACAGTATATCGGAGTACCCGAGTACCTGTCACAGTATATCAGAGTACCCGAGTACCTGTCACAGCCCATCGGAGTACCTGCCACAGTATATCTGAGTACCCGAGTACCTGTCACAGTATATCCAAGTACCCGAGTACCTGTCACAGCCCATCGGAGTACCTGTCACAGTTCATCTGAGTACCCGTGTACCTGAGTACCTGTCATAGTCCATCTGAGTACCGAGCACCCGTCACAGCCCATTTGAGTACCCCAGTACCTGTCAGTCCATCTGAGTACCCCAGTACCAGTATCTATCTCCAGCCCATCAGAGTAACCAAGTACCCATTGGCAGTCCATGCCTCAAAGAATATAAGTTGGGGTGTTTGTTTTCCAAAATGGGGACATTTTGTGGGCAATTCCATTGTCCTGGTGCTCCAGGGCCTTCAAAAATGCAATAGGTCATTAGGAAATTAGGTGTGTAATTTATGCTCCAAGAACACCCGACGGTGCTCCCTGAATGTTGGGCCTCTGTATATGGCCAGGCTGTGTAAAAGTCTCACACATGTGGTATTGTCATACTCAGGAGTAGTAGAATGTGTTTTGGGGTGTAATTTTTGCTATATACATGGTTTGAGTTAGAAATATCATATAAATTGACCACTTTGTGGGGAAAAAAAATGTTTTAAATTTTCTTTCAACGTTTTCCAAAGACTTGTGGGAAAAAAATGAACCAGTCAAAAGACTCATTATGCCTCATAGAATAGGCGTTGTGGTGTCTGCTTTCCAAAATGGGGTCATTTTGTGGGTAATTCCACTGTCCTGGTGCTCCATGGCCTTCACAAATGTAATAGGTCATTGGGAAATTAGAGGTGTAATTTATGCTCCTAGAACCCCTTATGGTGCTCCCTGCATGTTGAACCTCTCTGTGTGGGCAGACTGTGTAAAAGTCATACACATGTTGTATCGCCATACTCGGGAGTAGCAGAATGTATTTTGGGGTGTAATTGGAAGTATGCATATGCTGTGTGTGAGAGATAACTTATGACAGTTTTGTGAAAAAAATAAATTCATTCTTAATTTTCCCAAGAATTGCGGGGAAAAAAAAAAAGACACTTCAAAAAACTCACTATGCCTCTTGCTAAATACCTTTGACTGTCAATCTTTCAAAAAAGGGGTATTTGTACTTTTCAGGGCTCAAGAAACAAGATAGGCCATCAGTGCACCAGGTGTGATCAGATGTGATCAATTTTCAATGATTTGCACCATAGCTTGTAGACTCTATAACTTTCACAGAGACCAAATAACATCCACTAATTTGGGTTATTTTTACCAAAGAGATGTAGCAGGATAAATTTTGGCCCAAATTTATGAACAAAAATTACTTATTTGCAAAATTTTATCCTAGAAACAAAACGATAAAACTTTTGTTTGGGTACAGTATTGCATGACTGAGTAATTGGCATTCAAAGTTTGAGAGCAGTGAAAGCTAAAAATTGGTCTGGGAAGGAAGGGTGGTGTATAAATGTCCTGTATTGAAGTGGTTAAAGCAGAGTTCCACCCAAAAGTGGGGGGGGGGTACCTACTTTAGAGAGGGACTTCCTGTCCCACTTCCGTCTATGGACCTCTCACCCTAGGTGGCCTCTCCCTCTCAGAAATGTTCTGGGACACGTGACAGGTCCCAGAAGCTTGCCTGTCCACTGAGAGAACACAGCGTGACCTGTGCATGCGCATTGCGTGCCCGGCCGTGAAGCCGCAAGCTGTCACGGCCGGTTGCCCGCAGTTTCAATGGAGGCGCCGAGGAGAGGCGCAGGATAGGAGCAAGGCTCTGTATAGCCGTATCGCTGGACCATGGAACAGGCAATTGTCTGTTTATTAAAATTCAGCAGCTAAACTTTTTGTAGCTGCTGACTTTTAATAATTGACTAACAAAAAAAAAAAAAAAAAGCCTGGAACTCCGCTTTAATGATTGTTTTCATTTGGCTTTTCTGTATGTAAATTGCATTTCCTTTAGGCAATGTCTTACATTACGGTCACAGGCATTGACTGCAGTTTCTGAACATTTGTTCCTCATTTATTATGATGTGCATTTTCTGTTTTCAAGGCATATTGCTTTAGGTTTTCTATCTTGACGCTTTGATGTCTTCCTTGGTCTACCAGTACGCTTCCCTTTAACAACCTTCCCATTTGATTTGTACTTGGTCCAGATTATTATAATCCTCTCCTTGGTTTCACCTGATATCTCTCGTGTTGGTACCATGATTCATGTCAATCAGTTTGGTGGAACGTCTCTCCAAGGTGTGCAAGCACCCTTTTTAAACTGCAGGCTAATTAGCAGATGTAATCTGATATAGATGTTGGTTTTAGAAATGCAAAGTACATTGTGATTTCATAATATTTTCCTCAGAATTGCGTGATTACATTTTTTTCCCCTGCTTGATCTGAAAAAACTGTTGCAATTGACTACAGTTTTCTTTATTTTTTTAAGTGTTTCTTAAAGCCAGAAGGTTGGAATGTTAAATGAAAATAGTTTTGAGGTGTGACTGTGATTAGTTAGTTTTTTTACACAATTAAACAAAAAATTTTCAAAAGTGGTGATTACATTTTTTCTTTTTTTGCCAGGGGTTGTAGTACAGTAAATCTTCACAACCTGGCGTCAACACTTTCCGTTTATGTTCAAACATGAAGCATGGCACTGCACAAGTTAACTTGTGACCTCTGTCTGCAGTCTTAGAACACACACACCCTGTGAATAAACTACATGTCCCACAATCCCTGGGTCTCTCAGTCTAGCATTGGATTTGGTGCAGTAGTTAGATCTGACAGAAGCAAGTAGGCATAGCAATGAAGAGAAGAGATGTGTGTTCATCACATTAGTTCTCCAACATTTGCAATTCAACACAGATTTCGTGGTGAGGGGTTGTGATTGTGGGATCATTTTAACCAGTGCCCAAAGATCAGAGCACTTTTTGCGATTTGGCACTGCGACACTTTGACAATTGCATGGTCGCACGATGTGGCTCAACAAAATCAATGTTTTTTTTTGCCACAAATAGTTTTCTTTTGGTGGTATTTGATCACCTCTGCGGTTTTTATTTTTTGCGCTATAAACAAAAAAAAAGAGCGTAAATTTTGAAAAAAAAGCTATTTTTTTTTACTTTTTGCCATAATAAATATCCCCCAAAAATATATTTAAAAAAACATTTTTTTTCCTCAGTTTAGGCTGATACATATTCTTCTACATATTTTTGGTAAAAATAGTGGATAGTTTTATGGCTTTTTAATTATTCCTTTTTTTTTTACTAGTAATGGCGGCGATCTACAATTTTTATCGGGACTGCGACATTATGGCGGACACGTCAGACAATTTTGACACGTTTTTGAGACCATTGTCATTTTTACAGCTATCAGTGCTATAAAATTGCATTGGTTACTGTAAAAATGTCACTGGCAGTGAAGGGGTTAACCACTATGGGGCAGTGAAGGGGTTAACCACTACGGGGCAGTGAAGGGGATAAGTGTGCCCTATTGTGTGTTCTAACTGAAGGGGGATGGGACTGTGCAGGGGAGCTGACAGATCGCTATTCATACTCTGTATGAATAGACGGTCTCTCTGTTCTCCCCCAGAGAACCGGAAACTGTTCCCAGTTCTCTGTGAGCCCCGAGCGTTCGCGGGAGCCCTGTGGTGATAGTGACCGCTAGGCACTCGCATCAGCCCCGTGGGCGAGCATGTGCCCCCTAGTGGCCGTCTATGGTACCAACATTCTGTCTCTGAGGTGACCTGAATATTAACTCTTTCATCTCCCTTTAACTGCACATCTGTACATTAACCACTTCCCGACCGCCGCACGACGATGTACGTCGACAGAATGGCACGGGCAGGCATAAGGGCTTACATGTACGTCCTTGCCTGCCCGCGGGTCAGGGGCCCGATCGGGCCCCCGCCCGGTGCCTGCGGCGGTCGGTATTCGTTCGGGAGCGATCCCGGATGAGGGGATGGCCATTCATTCATGGCCACCCCCTCGCGATCGCTCCCGACGAATGAAAATCCTCCGTGACATCACTTCCTCTCCTGTAATGTAAACACAGGAGAGGAAGTGATGTAATCTCTCCTCCATGTCGGTATTTTTCGTTCCGACACCGAGGAGAGAGGATCGGTGAGTTGCACCAACACGACACTACACAGTAGAACATGCCAGGCACACTCACACCCCCCCCCCCCCCGCCGATCACCCCCCCAATTACCCCTGCCCCCCAGTCACAGTGACACCAATGTAATTTTTTTTTTTTTTTTGCATTGGTGTCATTTGTGACTGTAATAACTGTTAGGGCAGTTAGGGTTAGCCCCCTTTAGTTCTAAGGTACCCCCCTAACCCCCCCAATAAAGGTTTAACCCCGTGATCACCCCCCGTCGCCAGTGTCACTAAGGCTGGGTTCACATTGCAGCGGTTTATGAGAACGAATGTGATTCGCACCGTACTGCAGTGAAAATCACATCCGATCTCTGTGCGATTCGAGTTCAGCCATACAGATAGTATGGCTGAATTCGTGTCGCACCCGCCGCAAATTCGCACGGGACCCTTTTTTTGGCCCGCAGCAGAATCGGATCGCATGGGTGTTCACACCATGCGATCCGAGTTTGCAGATCGCACTGCGATATGCGAACTGATCTGGGGGTGTCATTAACATTTCACTGACACTCCCAGCAGTTCGCATAGGGCAGTGTGAACTGCCGCCGGGAGGCATGCAATGCGGGAACCCGCTGCGGATTCGTGGCGTTCCCGCATCGCTCCAGTGTGAACCCAGCCTAATAAGCGATCGTTTTTCTGATCGCTGTATTAGTGTCACAGGTGACGCTAGTTAGGCAGGTAGGTATTTAGGTTCGCCGCAGCTTTTTATAGCGCCAGGGACCCCCATATACTACCGCATAAAGCCCCCTGATTGCCCCCTAGTTAACCCTTTCACCAGTGATCACCATATAACTGTTACAGGTGACGCTGGTTGGTTAGTTATTTCTTTATAGTTTCAGGGCACCCGCCATTTATTACCTAGTCTCACTAGTGTACCCCTAAATTTAGGGGTGTCTACTTTCCAAAATGGGGTCATTTGGGGGGGGGGTTTGTGCCATCTTGGCATTTTATGGCCTTCAAAACTGTAACGCCCTTAGAAAGCCTGAAGGCGGTGCTTGGTTTTCGGGGCCCCGTACGCGGCTAGGCTCCCAAAAAGTCCCACATATGTGGTATCCCCGTACTCAGGAGAAGCAGCAGAATTTATTTTGGGGTGTCATTTCACATATGCCCATAGCATGTGTGAGCAATATATCATTTAGTGACAACTTTGTGTAAAAACAAAAAAATATTTTTTTTTGTCATTATTCAATCGCTTGAGGCAAAAAAATAAAATATTCAATGGGCTCAACATGCCACTTATCAATTTCCTTAGGGGGTCTACTTTCCAAAATGGGGTCATTTGGGGGGGTTTTGTACTGCCCTGCCATTTTAGCACCTCAAGAAATGAGATAGGCAGTCGTAAACTAAAAGCTGCGTAATTTCCAGAAAACGTACCTTAGTTTGTAGATGTGACAACTTTTGCGCAAACCAATAAATATACAATTATTGACTTTTTTTTTTACCAAAGACATGTGGCTGAATACATTTTGGCCTAAATGTATGACTAAAATTGAGTTTATTGGATTTTTCTAACAACAAAAAGTAGAAAATATCATTTTTTTTCAAAATTTGCGGTCTTTTTACGTTTATATCGCAAAAAATAAAAATCGCAGAGGCAATCAAATACCATCAAAAGAAAGCTCTATTTGTGGGAAGAAAAGGACGCAAATTTTGTTTGGGTACAACATTGCATGAACGCGCAATTACCAGTTAAAGCAGCGCAGTGCCAAATTGTAAAAAGACCTCTGGTCATTTACCAGCAAAATGGTCCGGTCTGAAAGTGGTTAACCTCCCACTGTAGGTTACATGTTCATTAACCCCTCCTTCCTCTGTGGCTGGCCTGTACAGGTAATGTTTAGGGTGCACCATTACCAATCTCCATGTTTCTCCCCCTCAATACCAATGTTAAAGGAAAGTGACAGTCTCCTTCTCCCACCTTCTCTGAAAATACCAGCTGGTTCTGGATATGGTGGACCATAAGACTTTCCAGGGTGCAGTGCCCAGGCCTGAGCAATCAATCACCATGCCCAAACAGTGTCCCATAAAGAGGACAAGGAAAAAGACAATAACACTGTGTAAGGTTCAACACCACCCAAACATGGAGCTCTCTTGGAGTCAGGGTTAGGACAGGATCCAAGCAAGGAACAGATTGGCCAAGGTGGTGATGGAATGGGTGGGAGGTTTTGCTTTAAAAGACAAATAGGATTTTTATAACAGCTTACCTGTAAAAGCCTTTTCTTGTACATCATGGGACAAAGAGCCTAATTATTTAATGGAGCGTCCCATAGCAATGCTACTTGAGGGGAGGGAGACACAACCCGAAGGGTACCCCCAGATTTGGGGACCTATACTGCTACCTGCAGCACACTGCACCCGAATGCGATATCCTCATACCTCCTTAAATCCACCTGATAAAATTTTGTGAATGTATGCACTGAAGACCAAGTTGCAGCCTTACAGATCTGAGCCATGGAGGCCTGGTGACGTACTGCCCAAGAAGCACTAACCGCCCTGGTAGAGTGAGCCTTAACTTGAAAAGGGGGAATCTTACCCCTTAAGTCATAAGTTTGAATAATAACTTGCCGAATCCACTTACTGACAGTGGATTTCAACACTGCCGGTCCTTTAAGACCCTCTGGCAGAATAAATAAAACATGGGTTTTACAAATCTGAGCAGTTGCCTTTAAATAGATTTTCACTGCTCTCACCACATCAAGACAATGTAGTGACTTTTCTTCCCTGGAACATGGTTTTGGACAATATCTTGGTTCAGGTGGAAACCTGGTGACCACTTTTGTTTTAAAAAAAAAAAAAAAAACCTGGACGAGGGTGTAACACCACTCTGTCCTCATGAAAAATCAAATATGGCTCTTTACCAGAAAGGGCAGCCAAAACCCTCCTTGCTGAGGATATAGCAAAAAATACCAACTTCCTTGTCAGAAGGACTAGGGGAATATGTTGTATCGGTTCAAATGGCTGTTTTTGTAACACTGACAAAACTAAATTCAAGTCCCAAGGGTTCAAGGGAGGTTAGATGGGAGGATAAAGCCACATCACCCCTTGTATAAAACCCCAGACCAAAGAATGAGTAGCAAGTGGTCTTTGAAATAAGACCGATAAAGCCAAGAGTTGGCCTTTAATAGTATTCAAGGCCAAATTTAATTTCTACCCCTAATTGTAGAAAGGCAAAAATTCTGCCTATGATATATCTCCGAGGGTGCCAACTCTTGGATTCACACTAGGAAACATAAGCCCTCCAAACTCTATAATATATAGTTCTGGAGGCTGGCTTCCTTGCATTAATTAAGGTAGAGATATTGGATCCCGGAAAGCCTGCATTTTTTCAGAGTGTGGGTTTCAATAAGCAAGCCGTTAAATTTAGAGACCGTAAGGAAGGATGGAATATCGGTCCCTGCGAGAGCAGATCTGGCCCTGGTGGGAGGGACCATGGGCCCTCCACTGCCATCATCTGGTGCCACCAGAATTACCAGCTTTCTTTCCAGCTTGATCTTGCAAAGAAGTCGAGGCCGCAACTGAATAGGGGGGAATGCATAGATCAATGAGAACTGATCCCATGGGGTCACCAACGTATCCATTCCGCATGCGAGTGGATCCCTTGTTCTGGCCACAAAGTTGGCTAACTTCATGTTGAACCTGGACGCTAAGAGATCTACGTCCGGAGTACCCCATATTTGGCAAACAGCCCAAAATATGTCGGGGTAAAGAGACCATTCCCCTGGGATTAACTGCTGGCGACTTAAGTAGTCCGCCTGCTAATTCTCTACTCCCGGAATAAACACTGCCGATAGGCACGGAACATTCCCTTCTGCCCAAGTTAGAATATGGTTCACTTCTGACAGGTCAATCACGTAACCTCAAAGTCTAGGCCTTTAGAGCCAGACGCACTGCCCGAATCTCTAGGATATTGATGGGCAAGGTTCTTTCAGTTCTTGACCACTGTCCCTGGACAGTTGTCTTTTCTAGTACTGCTCCCCAGCCTCAAAGGCTGGAATCCATCATTACCACTTTTGAGATGACTGGTCTGAAGGATTTTCCTTTCAACAGATTCTGGGTTAGTAGCTACCAAGAGAAGATTTGGGACACTCTTGGGGACAGCCGCATTGGCAAGTATAAAGGTTGAATTGTTTAATTCCAAGCAGACAGCATACTGTTTTGCAACAGTCTTGAATGGAAGGATCACCTTTTGACCTGACCACTCACCCGTACCAGCTCTCTTATGGAGTTGATTTTTGCCTGAGGCAAGAACACCTTTTCCTGGGCTCTCTCTATTATCAGACCCAAGTACTCCAGCCTTTTTAGCGGTATTAAGGAAGATTTCTCTAGGTTGAGAATCCAACCCAAACTTTCCAGATAGTTGGTTGTAGTGCGTACACTTTGCTCTAAACGAGCCACTGACTGATCTACTATGACTGTTATGCCCTGTGCCCTTAACCTGGCTAGAGGTGGAGCCAGCACTTTTGTGAACACCTGGGGCGCTGTAGCTAGCCCGAAGGGCAGAGCTACAAACTGAAAATGCTGCTGTTCTAATTTAAACCGCAGAAACTTTTGGTGAGCGGGAAATATTGGGACATGCAGATATGCATCCCTGATGTTGATTGATGCCAGAAGTTGTTGTCCTCCTAGAAGGATAGAAACCACTGACCTGATCATCTCCATGCGAAAGGAGCGGATCTTGAGGAACCAATTTAGATTTCTTAGATCTAGAATGGGTCTGACATCTCCATTTGGTTTTGGTACCATAAAAAGGTTTGAATAAAACCTGTATGATCATCCCTTGAGATATTAATCGGTCTAGTGCCTGAAACAGAGATCTTTGGGAACGCCGCACCACAGGAAGCGAGACGGTGGAAAGTCCCGAAATTCCAGCATTACCGTGGAGATGCCCCATCTGTCCTGAATTTCCTCTGTCCAGACTTCTGAAAACTGCAGAAGTCTTCCCCCCACCTTGGTGAGGGGGGCTGTCTCTTCATGATGAGATTTTAGGATTCTACTTTGCACGTTTCGGACTTCTTTTGAGCCAGGGTCCGACTCTGAGGTTTTCCTCTAGAGTGTGACGGCGGAAGCCCCTGGCACAGGGGAAAGAGCCCATTTAAATGAAGGGCATTTATACTTTCTTTTGACTGGCAAAAGGAGTACTTTTCCCACTAGAAACTGGATATATTTGTCCAAGTCTTCTCCAAATAGTCGCTCCACATGAAAAGGGAACCCAGTTAGGAGATTTTTACATGGTGCTTCAGCTGACCAATTTTATAACCACAGTATTCTACACATATGCACAATCATAAGCGTAAGGCGGGACCGCCCGGTAAATAGAATCTTTAATGGCAACTTTTTATCTGTTGGATCCTTAAGCATTTGTCCATTGTCTACAGGACAAGTTAGGCATTTATTCACACTGGAAATCGCAGGGTCAACTGCTGGTACTTTACATTTTTTGGAGAATTTCTCCTACAGGGGATAGAGAGTTGAAAATCTCTTAGGAGGGAGAAAATGTTTATCCGGGTGATCCCATTCAGCAAAAATAATCTAGTAATGCATGTGCAGGAAACACATGCAAAGGCTGAGAAGGTTTTAAGGAACCCATGGAAGAAACCAAGCTTTCAGCAGACTCCATTAGGGGCAGCATGAAAGTGGAACGAACCATCTCTGAAAGACATTTCGTCAGATCTTTTCTTACCCGAGAAAAAAAATCTCCATGCTGCAGCCACACACAGACTGAGCTTTACAGTGAAGACAACAGAGTAAAGTATCTGCATAGGCTTTCTAGTGGAGAATTAAGGCATGACAACAATTTTTCCCTAATAGAAGAATACACAGGTAAACTTTTCAGTTCCTAAGTTTCTTCCCTTACCTTATCCCCGTCGCAGGATTTGCTGAATTAACAGATAATCCATCCTTCACCCATCACGGCGGGTTGCGTTTAGCAAACCTTCAAGGACCCGGTGCCTAATATCGGGGTTCCAACTTCCTTGGACCTGTAAAGCACCCCACCTGGAAAGCTAGGTAATGTAGCAAGACAAAAGCCCTGGGTTCCTGGGGTCCAGCCCTACAAAGAGAAGCAAAACCTCCTGCTTTGGATACGAGGCACCAGGTACCATCCTTTTAGGAGGTAATGGCACTTTGGATGGATCTGGTCTTTATGGAGGCTATTTAAATCATGGATCCTGCCTAGAGCTCCTCAGAGCACATCTTCACTTGTGACCAACACCTTAGACACTGGCAAAAAAAAACTGATGGGCTCCTGGGAGGAGGAGGGGTTATAGCCTCTTCTCCTTGCACACAGAGAGCCGTGGCTCTGCCTCACTCCTCTCCCTGAAAAGCCAAGGCTTTCGTGTACAGCTCAGGTAAGATCAGGCTCCTGTAAGTATTTGGGGGGCTGTATATAAGGGAAGTTTAACCACTTTCCGACACTTGTTGGTTTCAAGTTAAAATCACTTAAAACCCCCAAACATTATATATATATATATATATATATATATATTTTTAGCAGAGACCCTAGAGAATAAGATGGTGGTTGTTGCAATATTTTATTCCACACTGTATTTGTGCAGTGGTCTTTCAAATGCAATTTTTTGGGAAAAAGAATATACTTTAAAATGATATATAACAAAAAATGAAAATAAAAAAAATAAAAAAAAACACAACAGTAAAGTTAGCCCAATTTTTTTGTAGAATGTAAAAGATGTTACACCTCGAGAATCGTGATCTTTATTCTAAGCAAAAAAAGATTCAAATTTTTCCCAGAATCGTGCAGCACTATTGTACTGCAATGTCATTTTTACTTCCATCAAGCAGCAGCCAATTTTCTACAATTTGTGCCTTTATGTCTTGTACAAAATGATAAGGCCTCTTTCACAAGCTAATGACCTACCTTTCAAACGAGAATCTTTGCTTTCACCGTGGAGGACAAATGTAGGACTGACAAAGTGTTCTGACTGGGGAAGGACTGAAGCAGATTTTGCTTTTTTTTCAGCTTCAGCAGCCCTCTTGGCAGCCATTTTCTGAGCAAAGATGCTGACTTTCCCAGGTCCTGGTGTAGCCTGTATACCCTGATGGATAAACAGAATAAATAAAGCTTGGATTATCAATATTTAAGATAATGAACTAGACAAAAACACAAAGTGGACAAAAGGACTCTTAATTAAAGGGTGACAATGCTTTGTCCATGTCTCACAACTGTGCTCAAGCACTGTGACTTTGTCACAGGGGCCTCCAACATGACCAGTATAACATGCCTAGGTGTGGTCTACTTGTCACTATCAGGAAACCCACTTTGATGAATGACATGCTGCCATCGCTGAAGTGCATGTGGACAGCAAACTGCAAAGAGGCTGCAGGGGATTAGTAGCACAAAGATGTAACAAAGGAGGAGGTCTGGTGCTAGAATTACTGCTCATGATCTGACGTTCATGGGAATATATCAGGTGTGAGACTATCACGGTTTGCGCACGGGACCAAAGTGCGTGGCTGTGCGCAAGCACGGGAGGACCGGTGTCTTGTCAAATAGCGTCCTCCATCAGATAGTGTCCCCTGCGTACTGCGCATGCGCAGTACACAGGAACACAGATTCCGAAAATTGCCGATGATGAACGGCGCCTGCGCCGTGAGTCCAGGTTCTATCCCCACTATCCAAGTGGACATAGAGTCAGAATAAAAAAGAGCCGAGCGCAGCGAGGCCGAGCCCGAAGCGTGGCAAACAAAGCTCGCCCGCGAGGGGCCCTCTAAAATTCATAACCCTATGTCCACTTGGATGGTGGGGCTACCGCCTCCACTCACGGCGCAGGCGCCGTTCAGCTTCGGAGATTTTCCGAAGCTTCGTCTGCTCCGTACTGTGCATGCGCAGTACGGAGTGGACACTATGTGATGCCCGGACTCTATACGCCAGAACACCGGGTCACTTTTTTTTCAATTATACATTTTTTTATTTTTACACTATTGCTTTATTTTTATTTTATTTTTTTATCACTTTTATTGCTGTCGCAATGAATGTAAAAATCCTTGTGACAGCAATAGGCATGTGACAGGTCCTCTTTATGAATGCTTTCCATTTTCAAAAATGGTGGCGATGGTTGCTGAGTAAAATTACGTTGCGTCATCACTTTTGGTTTACTATAATGAACAGTCGATCAAAGCCAATCCTGGCTTTGCTTGGTTGTCCGGCCAGCTGGCGGATGCGCTGGCTGGTCGCTCGCGCCCCCTTCCGCTGCTTGTATTAGCAATCAAGCGGACGGTGATATTGTTATTATAAAAGAGGGCTGACCCCTGGCTCTAAATAACTATACCGGGGCGATGCCTGCAGCTGCAGGCATTATCACGGAATAACCACCAAAGTTAAGCTTATTACACACACAGGGGTTGATTTACCAAATCCAGAGAGAGTGCAAAATCTAGTGCAGCTCTGCATAGAAACCAATCAGCTTCCAGGCTTTTTGTCAAAGCTTAAACGAACAAGCTGAAGTTAGAAGCCGATTGGCTACTAGGGGTGCAACAGATCGGCACCGATCAGCAATCCAAACGGGTCACCTCGCTCAGATCGGCACACACCGCGATCCGCGGAGCGCTCCACGGTCTCAGCCTTAGGAAAGGCCATGGCTTTGGCCTAGTTCCGGAGCGGCGGCCATCTTGGTACACCGGTCTGCGTTTACAATGTGACGGAGCGATCACCTGTAAACAAACCGGCGTCATGATGACGCCGGTTTCTCTCTGCCCTCTCTGTACTGATCTGTACAGTGGAGGGGAGAAATCGGATGGCAGCCACAGCCATTCCAGCAATACCCTGCCAATACTCTGCAATACTTACCCTGCCAATACTCTGCAATACATTACATTGGGGGAGATGTATATTGCAGTGGGGACTATATGGTGGTGGCATTTTCACAGGTTTTTGCAAATTCAATTATTATTTGCTGATCCGAGGAACAATCCAATCCATGAGTTTTTTGATCCGTTGCACCCCTATTGGCTACCATGCACAGCAGCACCAGATTTTGCACTCTTCAGTTCTAGTAAGTCAACACCAGTGTGCTTTAGCACACTATCGCGTAGTACACACAATGTGAAAATTGGCCAAAAATAACAGTAATCAGAGTGATCGTTCGATAATCTAAAAAGCTTGTAAAGGAAAAACGAGTGAATTTTTCTCATTTGATAACAGAACAAATGATTTTCTTGTAGTATGGTGTTCGTACAAATCAAAGTTAAGTGAACAAGATCACGTATGATCAGAAACAAAAAAAAGGCCCGGAAGAAGAAACATGCTCTTCTGAATAATATTTTATTAGATTGATAGCCCTGTGGAATATTATTTATCTTGTTCTGTTACAAACAAACTGATCATAGGCAACAAATGAATCTGCAAAACAATGCTCAAAAACTCCTCAGCTCTCCGATCGTGTATCACTCCAGGCATAGCTAGAAGAGGGGTGACACGTACATTACATTACTTCCGATTAGAAGCTAGAACGTAGCTATGTATGTGGGAAGTTGTATCCTGTTGTATGAGAATTTTTGTACCTTTAGTAAGCGCCTCGTTTTCGATTTGAGAAAAGCAGGCAAAAAAATAAATAAATGGACAATCGTTCGTCCGATTTTCTCATCGTGTGTACTAGGCATTAAAGGGGAACTGCAGTCACATAATTTGTAATAAAAACATCTTTGCCATTCTGAAGCTTCCCTCCCTGGGATTCTGTACTTGCCATATATGCTGCAGAAATCTCCCTCCACTGAGTCTGGCTGCATCCATTTTAATTGTGGGCAGCTGAGCTGCTGCCTGTTCACTTCCTGGATGTACACAGACACACAGAGGCAGACCTCCAGCTCTGCGGCTCTCATTGGCCTTCTTATGACTCACCCCCCTCGCTTCCTGGCAAACTCTCACGAGAGTGAGAGAGAGAGCTGTGCAGGTCATATTTTTTTCCATACAAGAAACAGGAAGTGGGTTGTATAAGGTATTTACTGGCAGAAAAAAGGGCAGAAGATTTAATAGATGTAAAGTTGAAAGAAATGACTGTGTAAAGTTCCGCTTTAAATGTACTTTAAGCCCATTCTCAGAAATGTGCTCCTATACAAAGCAAGCAAAAAAAACAAAAAGGTCTGTTGCAGATGTTTATGTAGTTTACAAATAACAAGGGTGGGTCCACTTCTCCTAAAGAGGCAAGATTTCAATTTTTCTGGCCAATGGAATGGACATTACGAAGAGTACGGTCAGCCCCATATGCACAGTACTGGCTACTGTCACTTATTGATGTACACACACCAGTATAGATTGTGATGATCACAAGGATACAGGAGCCCTTGCAAACAAAAATGAACATGTGTGACCACTGAAATCTTATTATTACTTGAATAGCAGATCTCTCATTTCAAATCTCTATGGCCAATTGTCTGTTGGAAAAGATAAAAAGGTATGAAAAAAAAACACATACAGATATACCCTGTAGGCACTGAAAGGAAATATCTAAACCTCAAAGTCCTAATGGGTGATTTGTTACTGCATGTGACTTCTGTGCTACGATGCTTTTTATAAGCCATGTGTCATTTGATGAAATTAAGAGTGTCTGCAGCAGGCTCCCTTCCAATGCTTTCCTCGCTAATGAGCTGTCTTCACCGGGCACGCAGAGAAATCCATCATGTTTTATGGTTTCCAAGGAAACTATGTCATTGGATCATGTATTCGCAGGCAATGTCACCAATGTCTAAAAATGGCTTTCAATGGCGCAATGTAAAAGATGGACCAGATTGCAGTGACAGTAGAAAAGAATACATTGTGTATAGTTTATGTAGCCTACACTGGACTGAGATGGGTAAATAGTGTCAGTAGATACAAAGACAGTGGACTACATAAAGTTTTCTGTAACCAAATCTCAAGATCAATCAAACCTAAAAACAACAGCCAGAAGGGGCAGTTTAATGCAAATTTAACGCAAAATGCTGAGTTGACAGGTGGTACCGCCTATTAAACTCAGACATTCAACCCAATGGGTTTGCACCACAACCCAGAGCAACAAGCCTGGCTCTCGAGTATGGCACATTAGCTCCATTATAAAATGCTGTTCAGCAGAAAGAAAAACATTTTATTTTTAAAATGGCATTCAGAAGGCGCCTTCTAAATGCCTGGCGATATCTGCTTAGCTACTCTCTGAAAAGCGATCTACCATATATGACTTTTCATAGCCTAGTGTGCTGCTGTGCACTTGCCACCCAAATCCCAAAGTCTCTCTGTGCAAGCTTAGATTAGATTCAAGTGGTGATTAGATAACTCAAAGTGCTTTGGAAGTTTCTTGCCACATTAAATGTTTATTTGTCAAACAAAGATTTAAGAGCTATATACACACACACACACACACACACACAAACACAAACACAAACACAATGGGTATAGAAACAAAATCAAATAAATCATATTTTGTTGCTTTAACCGCTTAAAGACCGCCTCCTGCACATTGGCAGAATGGCACGGCTGCGCACAATCACGTACCTGTACGTGGCTCTTTAAGTGCCCAGCCATGGGTAGGGAGCACCCCACCGGTGGTGCACTACCAACCCGGTCCTGAGCTCCGTGACCACGGGACCAGTGGACCCGATCGCCACTGGTGTCCCGTGCTTCCTACTGAGCTTGTCACTGATTGTCTGTTCCCTGTTATAGGGAAAGACGATCGGTGATGTCAGACTCCAAGCCAAGCCCCCTACAGAAAAAAAAAAAAAAACACACACACACACACACACACACACACACACACACACACACTTAACCCTTCCCCACCCCCTAGTGGTTAACTCCTTCACTGCCAATGTCACTTACACAGGAATCAGTGCATTTAAATAGCACTGATTGCTGTATAAATGACAATGGTCCCAAAAATGTGTCAAAAATGTCCAATGTGTCCGCCATAATGTCGCAGTCACAAAAATAGAAAAAAAAATAAATAAATAAAAAAAAAAAAAAAAGCTGATCGCCGCCATTACTAGTAAAAAAAAAAAAAAAAAAAAAATTTATAAAAATTCTATAAAACCATCCCCTATTTTTAAACGCTATAAATTTTGCACAAACCAATCAATAATCGCTAATTGCGATTTTTTTAACCAAAAATATGTAGAAGAATACGTATCGGCCTAAACTGAGGGAAAACATTTTTTTATATATTTTTGGGGGATATTTATTATAGCAAAAAATTGTCGCTCTATTTTTGTTTATAGCGCAAAAAATAAAAACTGCAGAGGTGATCAAATACCACCAAAAGAAAGCTCTATTTGTGGGAAAAAAAGGACACCAATTTTGTTTGGGAGCCACGTCGCACAACCACGCAATTGTCAGTTAAAGCGACGCAGTGCCAAATCGCAAAAAGGGGCCTGGTCCTTTGGCTGCAAATTGCTCCGGGGCTTAAGTGGGTAAAGCCTGAAATGAAGACACACACAGTTTTTGTTTTATTCAGCTGTATTTAATAGTGCAATTCAAGTGAAAGATAGAACACCAACAGGTCAGAAAAAAAATATATATAAAAAGACAGAAATCGCTGAGCTGGAAAAAAAAGATCACCCACCCAGTATTTTGTTGGGTTACATTTTGCTTTAATTACAGCCTTTAGTCTGTTAAGATATGTGTCTAATATCTTTGTAATATTTGCGCACTCTTCTTTGCAAAACGATTCAAGTTAAATTAAATTTGATGGTGACCACTTGTGGACTGTAGTCTTCAAATCATTCCACGGATTATCAATGGGGTTTAGGTCTGGGCTCTGACTAGGAAATGCAAGGACAAACACCTTTTTCTCCTTCAACCACTGTGTGGTCATGTTTGCTGTGTGCTATGGATCATGGTCATGTTGAAATGTAAACCTTCTTCCCATTGACAACTTTCTGTCAGGGGGCAGAAGTTTCCTCAATAATTTGATGGTATTTTGCCCATCCATTTTTCTTTCTATCCTGACAAGTGCTCCAGTCCCTGCTGCAGAGAAACACTCCCATAATAGGATATTACCACATCCATGCTTTAGTGTAGGAATGGTGTTATTTGGATGGTGAGCTGTATTGGATTTCTGCCAGACATATCGTTTGGTGTTGACGCCAAATAATTCAATTTTAGTCTATATCTGACCACCTTAAAACGTGCCTTGAAAATGTGTTATTGTCAAATGAGACTAAAATTTAATTATTTGGCCTCAACATCAAACGATATGTCTGGCAGAAATTTAATACAACTCACCATCAAAATAACACCATTCATACAGTAAAGCATGGAGGCGGTAATATCCTGTTATGGGGGCGTTTCTCTGCAGCAAGGACTGGAGCACTTGTCAGGGTAGAAAGAAAAAAAAATAGGATTTTTATAACAGCTTACCTGTAAAATTATTTTCTTTTGAAGTACATCACGGGACACAGAGCCATAGTAATCACTATGTGGGTTATAGGCCACCTTCAGGTGATAGACACTGGCACACCCTAAACAGAAAGTTGCCTCCCTATATAACCCCTCCCATTCTGGGAGCATCTCAGTTTTGTAGCAAAGCAATACATGTGTATACTAAAAAGAGGGGCAGGACCGCTGTGTCTCGTGATGTACTTCAAAAGAAAAGGATTTTTTACAGGAAAGCGGTTTAAAAATTCCTATTTTCCCTAATCGTACATCACGGGACACAGAGCCATAGTAATTACTATGTGTGATGTCCCAGAGCAATGCCAACTGAGGGAAGGGAGACACAACAAATGTAGGGCACCATGAGTTTAGAGGACTTATACTGCTGCCTGCAGTACACTGTGCCCAAAGGCAACATCCTCATGTCTTTTTTACATCCACCTGATAGAATTTGGTAAATGTATGGATTGAAGACCAAGTTGCGGCCTTGCAGAATTGAGCCATGGAGGCCTAGTGATGCACTGCCCACAAAATACTAAAACCCCTAGAGGAGTGTGATTTGATTTCAGAGGGTAGAACTACCTTTTTAAACCATAAGCTAGAACGATTATTTGTCAAATCCATTTAGAATAGTAGATTTCCATGCTGTCGGTCCTCTTTTAGCGAACTGATTCCATCCTGAACCTCAGCACATTTACAACAGGGCCTCCCGGCGAACCGGGGACACGGGTATGCTGGAGGGGAAGAATCTGTTTGGCGGCCAAGAGAGAAACTCTATCTTGTAGCCTGTGGAAATCAGATCGCAGACCCATTGGTCGGATAATTGGGAGGACCACCGGGCTGCAAACTCCCGAAGACGACCCCCCCCACCCGAGACATGGGTGGGGGCAAACCTTCATGCGGTAGCACTTTTTGTCGCAGGCTTGTGATGCCAGGGACGCTTTTGTCAGTCCGTGGCCATCCTGTCGGGCTGGGGACGCTTCGCAGAAGCACCAGCCAGACGAAAAAGCTATTTGTGAGAAGAAAAAGAGGGCCATTGCCTGCGGCGTGGCTCCTTAGGCTTCCTGGCTTGCGGGAGTTGGGTACTCTTACCACCCGTGGCATTTTTAATAATGTCATCCAATGAGGCTCCAGAGAGCCGGTCGCCAAGGAAGGGAAGATTTGTCATTCTTAGATGCCTGGTCAGCAGACCAGCATTTTAGCCAAATCAGGCGCCTCAGCACCACAGCTGACACGGAAGCCCTGGATAACAGAGGGAGAGTATCCAGGGCCGCGTCACAGACGTACTTAAGGCCTTGCTCTAGTTGGTCTGCTAGTTCCACGCAGGCAGGGGAGGCCTGTTGCTCTCCCAATTTGCGGTGCAAACGTTTTGCCCATTCAGTCAGTGTCTGCGACACAAGTGCTGATGCCAGTACAGGTCGCACGGCTGACCCCACAACTGTTAACAAGGAACGAGTCACCGCCTCGGCCTTCCTGTCTGTGGGATCCTTGAATGCAGGAGTCCCCTCAACCGGGATCGTGGTTACTTTATTTAACCTGGATACTGGGGGGGGGGGGGGTCAACGACTGGAGGAGCCGACCACATTTGAGAAGGCTTTCCTCAAAGTGGTAAGGCACTGCCATGTTCTTGGGGACCGAAAAGGTCCTTTGCGGCCGACCCCATTCCCTGTAGATGAACTTATCAAAATAAGTTAAATACGGGAACACCTTAGGTGAACGTGCTGGCTTGCGGGACCCAAAGGGGACCAATACATCAGCAGAGGGATCCGCTGGCTCCTGAATCTTCAGGGTATCACGCACAGCTGTAATAAGAGCTCCAACCAGCGCCTTGTCGCGCCCGGACCCAGACGGGGAATCATCCTCACTGTCCGACCGGTCCTGTTCAGCCTCGTCTTATAGGTCAGAGCAGGGGTCACCAGCCGCAGCAGGGCCCGAGTCTGCATCAGAGCTCTCCCCAGAGGACGGGGTGGGGGGGTGGACAGGAGCCTTTTTAGCACACCTTTCCTTCCACACACCGCAGGATTCCACGGGAATAGCAAGGCATCTGTTCCGCATGCTAGCGGATACTTTGTTTTGGACACAAAGTTGTCGATTTCTTTGTAGAACCTGGACGTAAACAGATCTATGTCTGGTATCCCCCATCTTTGACATATTGACAGGAAGATATCGGGGTGAAGGAACTATTCTCCCGGGAACAACTGCTGGTGACTCAAGTAGTCTGCCTGACAATTTTCTATTAAGACCGCCGATAGGCAAAGTACATTGTTTTCTGCCCAAGATAGGATACGATTCACCTTTCTCTGGGCCACACAACTTCTTGTGCCCCCTTGGTGTTTCATATAGGCCATTGCTGTGGAATAGTCGGATTGAATCCTGGCAGGACAATACCGTAAACTGAACCTTCAGGCTCACAGAACCAAGTACTCTGCCTGAATTTCTAGAATGATAATGGGAAAGGTAATTTCTGATCTGGGCCACTAACCATAAACTGAGGCTCCGGTGTACCTAGCATACAGTACCTAGTATTTTCAGGTGGCCCATCCGGGTACTAACCAGGCCCGACCCTGCTTAGCCTCCAAGATCACACAAGTGAGATTGCTCGCTTTGAGGGTGATGTGGTAGTAGGCTTTGGAGTCAGACACATTGGGAATCTAGAGCTTGAATCCTTTGTTCCAAGCCGATAGAATGTTTTACAGCAGTCTCAAATGAAACTGAGCATAAGGAACAGCCTCAAATTAAGCCACCCTCTTTCCCAACAACCCCATGCAAAATTTAATAGAAGAATGAATCTTGCTTTGACCACCTAAATCAGTCCTTTATGGCGCCGATCTTTGACTGGGGAAAGAACACCCCTTTTTGGGTGTACTTCTGATCAGAGCCAAGTATCTTGACCCTTTTCATGGTTTTAAAGAAGATTTCTCCTAGGCTGAGAATTTCGACCTAGATATTCCAGGTAGTTTAATGTGGTGATCATACTTTGGCCTAAGCGGGCTACTGACTGGACTATCAAGAACAGATCGTCCAGGTACACCATACTCGTTATACCTTGGGCCCTTAATCTGGCTTAGAACCTTTGTAAACACTCAAGGTGCAGTAGCTAGACCAGAAAGCAGAGCTACACACTGAAAAATTAAGATTTTCCACCTTGAAAAGTAGATATTACTAGTGAGCGAGGAAACAGGCATATGGAGGTATGCCTCTTTGACATTGATTGACGCCAGAAGTTCTCCTCCTTGTAGGATGGAGATAACTGATTAGATTGACTCCATGCGAAAAAAGACTGATTATATTAAGGAATTGAATTTAGATTTTTGAGATGCAGAATGTCCATTTGGATTTAACCAATCCCCAACCTCTGCTCTTATACCTCTGGAGCCACCATGATCACTTTTTGCCAAAAGATAGTCCAATGTTTGAGAGAAAGACATATTTTTCTCTGAATCCTTAGGAACGTTTGATCTGAGAAAACGAGGAAACAGGATCTATTGGAACTCCGGTTTGTACCAGGGAGTTATTGAGGAAGTCCCCCATTTGTCTTGACACTCTTCCTGCCAGATCTTTGAGAACTGCAGAAGAATTCCCAAATTGAGCAAGCGGGGCCGTCTCCTCATAAGGAGGCTTCAGTATCTTGAAAGTTTCCTCCCCCAAGACCTCTTTTGTCCCTGCGGTTAGCCCTGAGAAATACCTTTTAAACCTGACGGTGGAAGCCGTCACGACAGCCTGGAGGCTGATGCCCCTGGCACAGAAGAAGGAGCTTTAAAAAGAAAATACATTTACTCTTTCTTAAATGGCAAAAAGGGGTACTTTTTCTGATAGAATTTATTTGGATGTATTATTAGCTGGATGCCCACAGTTGCAATGCTGGCGCCACTGAGAGGAGGGGGGGGGGGATGAACGAGGCTTTGTTACCCCGCATCGCTGGACCCTGGGACAGGGAAGTTTTCGATTATTAAAAGTCAGCAGCTGCAGTATTTGTAGCTGCTGACTTTTAATTTTGTTTCTTTAGAGGAAACTCCTCTTTAAGAACACAACATCACAACAAAAATAGCTTTGGCTATAAGATCAATACTGAAATAATTTTTTCATCTATAACAGGTGGGTGTTAAATACACATCACCATTCTTTTTGTTTCTTTGTATGTATTAATTGTATGTATTAATTGCATGGGTTGTTACAGACATGGTGAACATCTCATGTCAATAGCACCTTTAGAAATATATTAAGCAGGAGCAAGTCCCGGCGTATCAAGCCAGGCCTGCCATATAGCACAAAATTTAAGGTGTGCTTGCCCATGTTCACATGCAAGTATTTCTCTCATTAATAGTTTACCTGATCGATCCACTATTTAACTGTGGGAGCGTGAGGAGCCACAATCTGGCAATCTGTTTGCGGGCTATATACAAATAGCCTAATGACTGTAATATAAAGTGAAGCAGGGAAAGTTCCTTCATAAATTGCTCTCAAAACACAAATCAGCGGATCTAGTGGTACCTAAAGGAATACGATAGTAGAAATAAAATCTATGACCCCCTTCCGATACCTATGAAGCTGGGTGGAGAGGTTTTTAAAATGTGACAGCTATGGAGGAGAAGAACCCCCGCCCACTGTATGACGTGGAGGAGGGGCTGCATAGTAAACCGTATTTAGGATGTAACACATTACGAAAGATGAACGTCCCTATAAATTAAACAACTATGTGGAGCAAACATCAACGCTAAAGTTGTTTGAATCAAACCTCAATTGTGATGGATAACCTGCACTATATGTAATAGTAAAGGGAAATATAACTGAAGATGTGTGAAAGATATAAAAGACGGATTAGAACAAAAGAATTACATAAAATATATCAGATAAAAGTACCAAAAGGTACCAATATGCATTTTTTTTTTTTTAAGATAATTGTTATTTCATGTCCCAACATTCCCTGTTCCTTTTTTGCAGCTTTCTTCCAGGGTAGGGAGCAGCAGAGAAGTTGTGATAGCCAATGGTGAGCAGTTAACCTTCTTACAACAGTAACACACTTACATTTAAGCTTTCTGCTCACTGTTCAATGTTATGTATTAGTTTTTTTCTGAAATCTCAGTTGGACTTAAAATCTGTAAATAATAGCCTTCATAAAAAATCATTTTTAAAGGCACAAATTCATTGAAAAGCAGGACTCCTCCATTACTTGTACACTTTTCAAAGTCCTCTTAGGTGTCTCAGGATCTCTAATGCCACGTACACACGTAGCCAACTATCCGCCAGACTTAGTCTGACGGACTTTCCGAATGAGCTACTTGCCCACACACGGCACTTTTTCAGCGGACTAATACGGCGTACTAAGTCCGCCGGACTATCCGCCGTACTTTTGAAATGAACGGACTCGCCCACACATGCGGTGGAAAGTCCGCTCATTTTGAGCGCGTCTCCAGGTCACCTGGTATGGACTTAAAGGGGAACCCCTACGCCGAAAAATCGGTATGGGGGTCCCCCCCTAGGTCCACATCAGACCCTTGTCCGAGCACGCTACCCGGCCGGCCAGGAAAGACCCCCGAAGTTGGAAGAAGAGGGCGGCGGCGATGAAGAAAGCCGGGCTCCTCCGCTAGCAAAAGAGCTAGCAGAAGATAGCGGAGGAGTCCGGCGAGAAGACCCCCAAAGACGGAAGACCCCCGGAGCTGTGCAATAAACTATTTTAACCCTTGTGTGTTGGGTTTTATTTTTACTTTTTTCCACAGGTGAATGGGTAGGGGTACATTGTACCCCATATTCATTCACATAGGGTGGGGGGGCCGGTATCCGGGGGCCCCCTTATTAAATGGGGCTCCTTCGCTGGCCCCGGCTACCTGGAGACGCGCTCAAAATGAGCGGACTTTTCTCCGGGCAGGAAAAGTCCGTTCATTTCAAAAGTACGGCGGACTGGCGCGCACACGGCTGGATTGTCCGCCGAAATGCGAGTCCGGCGGTAAGATTGGAGTGCAAAACTACTTTCTAAGTCCGCCGTACTTTTGGGTAAAAAAAGTCTGCCGGAGGCTACACACGGGCGGATTGTCCGGCGGACTTGAGTTTGTCAGACTTTTCAACCGAATTGTTTGATCGTGTGTACGCGGCGATTTGGAGACCAGAGGCAAATCAGACACCGGAATAGACGCCCAGACACGAGCTCGGCGCTCGTTTTTACACCGCTCTGTGTACATAACAAAATGTGAGTTTTTATTATCTTATCCAAATAAAATTGTATGCCCTCTTTCAAAATACTACACCATGGTGGGCCTCTTATCTTTTTTAATACATTGAGCACCTTAATGATTTGAGCGATCCAAGACATCTAAACGCCCAGTGGAAAGAAAGGAAAAAAGGAAAGGACCATCCCTACCTCCCCCCCTGGCTTCACTTCATATAGTGTACGAAGCCTAGGAAAGGATCGATCCGAAGGGACCCCTTCCCCCCATAAATATCCTGCTACATGCTGTCATTATAACCACGGGTGTCAGTGACACTGAAGATCTACCTTTTTTGCACTTAAAGGCACAGTATCACCAAAATGTCAAGATAGCAGCACACAGTGTTCCAGTGAAACACTTGCACACCTGCACTACTATTGCACATTGGACCAAGGAATAACGTCCAATATTGCACTAAAAACTTGTTACACTTAGTTTGTTAAAAGCATTTTTTATTTAATTATCCGTTTTTCATTTACTTAATTTTTTCTTTGCCAAAACAAGTCACTTTATGAACTATTCACTCTGTGTATGTTGCACAGTTTTAGAATCACTTGCAGTTACACTTTATATCATATTTTTATTTTTTTTGCAGTATTGCACGTTTGATATATATTTTATATTTGTTTTTTGCACAGTAGAAAAATTATTATGTCTCTTTTAACGTATATGCCATTTAATTCAGGATATTATTTCATCTGCACTTTTGCACTTTATTGATGACCCTGATAAATGTTTGCTAGTTTGAAGCATAGTTAAATATTTTATTAATTTTATTATAAGAAAAATATATAAATTTTTTAAGGAGCGCAACACCACTCCCCTCTTTTTACAACTATACACAAATTTGGACACGAGTTTGGTCCTTGCGGTGGATGCAGCACCTATTGTTTGAATATATTATAAATTCCTTTTAGCGCAGGAGTACTTACCTTACAACTTTTATAACAGGCACACAGCAATGGCTAACCCACTCCCACCCACACTTAATTTTTGGTCTATTAAAGCAGAACTTCAATCATTTTTTCAACTTCCCATCTATTAAATCCTCTGTCCTTGCTGTTTTAACTTTGGATAGTAAAACATTTATTTTTTTCTGCCAGTTAACACCTTATACAGCCCACTTCCTGTTTCTTGTCTGGAAAAAAGCCTAGGCTTATGACATCATGCACAGCTCTCTCTCACTCTTGTGAGAGTTTTCCAGGAAGAGAGGGGGGGATGAGTTATAAGAGGGCTGCCTCTGTGTGTCTGTGTAAATCCAGGAAGTGAACAGGCAGTAGCTTCAGTTGCCCACAGTTAAAATGGATGCAGCCAGACTCCGTGGAGGGAGATTTCTGCAGCATATGTGGCAAGTACAAAATCACAGTATATATAAAATGATATGCAATGTGGTTGGAGGGAAGCTTCAGGAATGGCAAAGATATTTTTATTACAAAATTACGTGAGCAGACTGCAGTTCCTCTTTAAGTATGATGAGTCTCCATACAAGAGGTGTGTGAAGCAGCAAGCTAGCTTGCTTCTTAAAGAGATAGAAACACTCTAATGTAAACCAATGAGAACATATATATGGAAGCTCCCGAGGCTGGTCTCCCATGAAAATACTGGTTGCAATTTATCCTTATCTATTGTCTTCAGGATTTTCTAATTCGATGACTTGAGACAAATGAGAACATCAGTAGTTCTGAACTTCACTGCCTGGATGCGTATTCCAGGTCGGGTAATTTACAGAAGGCAGAATGAGCCAGGCAAGTAGCATTTTAGCAGGTCAAGTATGGCATTCATTTCTATCTCATTACAGGTTTCCATTCAGATCAACGGATACCACATATACTTCAAATATTATGTACTAATTAGCTTTCCAGGAAAAAAAATGCAGAGAACATTCCCTCACCTCACTAGGTATCTCTGATCTGTGAAAGACACGAGGAAAGGGCTCTCCTGTAGGAACAGGTGCTGTGATGATGGCACTACTTGTGTCCCGCTCCTGCAGACACAGAGAAAAAACAAATCATTTTATAGTGTGGCTGTGTAAGCTCAAACCATGCAAGCTGAAATCCAAAAAAACTGCCAAATACACAGATGAATTACATATATTGGAGCCATTTTACCTGCCAATGGATTTGTTTTTCTATCCATCCAGTCCTGAGATTTTCACTGTTCTGCCACACAGCACAATCTTGTCTGGCACATTTACAGGTTGTGTCCCTCCCCCAGCCCATGACTGGACAGTGAAAAGAAAAGCAGCAGACTGACAAGCTCATCTCAGTCACTATACTCCTGCTACCTATTAGCAGGTTTTGTTATAACATAAGTACTGCAGCACAACTGACTGTCCCATTGTTCTGCTTCTCCTTCCCAAAATCTGAGCTTTGCTATACAGGGGGGATTGTAAAAGTCTGATTCAAAGTCAAATTAAGCTATTTACACTGCATACATTCAATGCGTTAATAAATGCATAGATGCATTATATTTTACATCTGCCTAAATTTCAGCTTAAATTTAAGTATAATGCCTCTCACATATGCCACTGATATAAGCAGCTATTCTTTAACTCTCAGGCTATATGCTAGTCCAGACCCCAGCTGAGACCATTTTGTTTTACTCAAAATTATATCACTGACCCAAAGCTGGTATACATCCAGTGAGTCAAAAAAACAGGGCTTTCTTGCTACATATTCCATTTAAAGCCTGAATGCAGACAAAACAATTAATTTTTATCTGAATTAGAGGTGCACGATTGATGGTTAAAAAAATTGCGATCTCGATTCAACCCCCCTCATGATCTCTATGCAGAATTTCCAGATTCATTCATGTAACAAGTGTAGAGTTTTCTGCTCACAGACAAAAACCAAGCAGCCTGCCAATTATTTTACAACATTGTCAGTGCTAGTAGATAACTATAAACATTGTAACTCGTGTGACATGAGGGAAGTTTAACCACTAACACCCCTTTCACACCAGGGCGTTTTGCAGGCGCAATAGCGTTAGAAATTGCACCTGCAATCCGCCCTAAAGAAGCTGCACCATTGTATGTAGTGTGAAAGCCCGAGGGCTTTCACACTACAGTGGTGAGCTGGCAGGACGTCAGGGAAAAGTCCTGCCAGCAGCTTCTTTGGAGCAGTGAAGGAGTGGTGTGTTTACCGTTCCTCCACCGCTGCTCCCCATTGAAATCAATGGGGCAGCACTGTAATACCGCCGTCAAAACTCCGCTATTGCGGCGTATTGCCGGCGGGTTTAACCCTTTCTCGGCTGCTAGCCGGGGTAAAAGCGCCCTTTAGCGCCCGAAATGCGTCGCAAATCCAGCGGTAAAACGCCGCTAAAAATAGAGACGTTTTACCACCCACGCTAGTGTGAAAGGGGTCTTAAAGTCTAAACCTTTTTCTGACACTTGTTTCTTACAAAGTTAAAAATCTGTATTTTTTTTTTTCTAGAAAATGACTTGGAACCCCCAAACATACATATACACATATATATATCTCTCACACACACACACTTTTTTTTTTTTTAGCAGAGACTCTAAGGAATAAAATAATGGTTGTTGCAATATTTTATGTCACACAGTATTTGTGCAATTTTTGGGGAAAAACACACTTCAGTGAAAACAAAAGTAAAGTTAGTCCGATTTAAAAAAGCATCCTGATTCTCATTTTAGCCAGAATCATGCACACTAGTCTGAACAGGGCGAGGAACATTTTTTATTTTTTTTGTTATAAAACGCTTTATTGAGGGAAAAAAAAACATACAAAAGAAAAAGATCAGCTATTTCGTACAGAGACAGAGTACATTTTGTTTAGAGACATCAAATCCCTCATACGACTACCGAAACTTGTATGCATAGTACCACGTTCAAGTTGGCCCGGTAGGGATGAATCTACTCACTCAACACTATTGCATCTCACTACCGGGAATTACATTTTGGTTCCTGGATTCACTACCCTTCTGTCCCTTTTGTCCCTTTTTAGGAGACTGTAACTCATGTGTGAGGGTAGAGTGGCATATAATGGGCTGAAGAATGTGGCGGAGGACTCTGTCTCCAAATCTGGGTATGGTGTATCCCACTAGGGAGGCTGATATCTGATGCTATAGGTTTTAGTCAGTGAGAAGCGCGCCAGGTCTTTCCCGGGTTTCTGTACCTCGCGCGGTTTGTGTTGGGTCATATCAGACAGGGGTATGGACATTTAGGGAAGGGGTAAGGTAGGAGGGGAGGGGGGCCTGGGATAGGGTGAGTCACGGGATGGGGAAGGAAGGGAAAAGTAGAAAAGCAGAAAAAGAGAGAAAGAGGAGAGAAAAAAAAAAAAGGGGGTGAAAGGGGGGGAGGGGGCAAATACCACCTCCAGCATGGAGTAGATACACACGTCCCTCTGGTTTCCCCCCCCCCCTTTTTTTTTAGTACTGATCTATCGATTGGGTAAAGTAATCTATATTTCATGTCCTTTTCTCAATTCTTGATTGTTTCACGCCCCTGGCGTATGTGGGGGTGTTTTGAAAGTGTTTCCAACAGGTCCACATGTTGCTAAATTTCGAGGGTGTATCTCTAGAGATATGAATCAGTTCTTCCATCTCCGTGGTTTTGTTTATCCTATGAAACCATTCTTTTAGTGTGGGGCCCCAGTGGATGGGAATGCATTGTTTCGCTGCGTTAATCATGTTCATTGCCAAGGATTTGTGGTAAGTGCTGTGTTGTAAGGGTGGGAAATGAAGGAGGCATTGGGCGGGGGTCGGATCTATCTGGTATGAAGTTACTTGTGAGGTGATTTGGCATACCTCCTTCCAAAAGGCCTGTAACAATGGGCATGTCCACCTTATATGTAGCATCGTCCCAACGTCCTTCTGGCACCTCCAGCAAGCATCAGTGGTGGAAGGGTAAAACATTTTTTAATAAGAGCAGGTGTACGGTATCATCTAGTCTGTATTTTGTAGCAGTTTTCTTGTGTGCTCACGTTGAGGGAACCTGAATGGAAGTTCCAGAATATGTTTTCCCAGTGTTCGTCTGAAAATGAGATAGATAGGTCATCTTCAAACTTCTTACAAGCCTTCCCAGAACTAGGAAGTATGTCTTCAAATAAGAGGTTGTGGGTGGAGGCAATAAGATGCCGCTGGGTAGCATTCTGGGTGCACAGTTTTTCGAATGTGGTCAATTGCCTAGAGCACGCTGAGTTTTTGTCCAACGATTTTAAGTAATGGGAAATTAGCAAGTATGTCCAGGGAGGAATAGACGTTTTGTCCATTTGGGCCGCGATGTGTGATGACTGACGTAGTTTGCCTGACTCGTAAAAGTGGAGGGCTTGGATGTGGCCTTGTGTCCAGTTGCCAGCTAGGAACTGGTGTGACATTACCGGCGGGAAATCAGGGTTTAGTTTAATTGGAGTGAGAGGGCTCGGTACAGACGATATCTGTGTTTGGGAGCAAATTTGTTTAAAACCGGTTAGGGTAGGCCCTATTAGCGGGTGTTGTTGGATACATGTCGGGATATGATCCGGGTCCAACCATGGCATAGTGGCCAGTGTAAGCCTGGTAAATGAAGCTTCCAGTGAAACCCAATCTTTATATTGACTATGAAGATTCCAGTCAGCTATCCTAGCTAAGTGAACTGCCCTGTAGTAATTATGGATGTCGGGGAGGCCGATCCCCCCCCAAATGTTTCGGATAGGTAAGTTGTCTGAAATTAATTCTGGGTGTCTTATCCCCCCATAAAAATGTAGTGCATATGCGTCTATATGATTTGAAGAAGGTCATGGGAATCTGTATTGGGACTGCTTGAACATACAACATTCTGGGGAGAGCATTCATGTTTAACCCCTTTCAGCCGAGCGTACGCAGATGTGCGTACTCGGCTTCCGGGGGGTATACCGGGGTGATGCCCGCACCTGCAGGCATCATCCCGGTACCGTTTTTTTCAGCAGGCGATTGGCTATCCAGGCATAACAACCAATGCGGCTAAAAGCTGCTCGGCTGTTATGCCGGAGGAGCGGGAGGGGACGTCCCCGCCTCCCGCCGCTGTCAAATTCCGTTGCCTCCGGCTGCTGGGGAGGAACTGGAACGAAGCCGTAATCGGCTTCGTTCCAGTCTCCTCATAGTAAACACGGAAGCGACATCATGACGTCACTTCCCGTTTACTCGGCTGCCAATGGCGCCGGTTTTAAAAAGATATACGGTATTCAGAATCGCCGTTTTTGGCGATCTGAATACATTGAAGTGTAAAGGAGGGGTGGGGGGTCTTTTAGACCCCCGATCCCTCCATAAAGAGTACCTGTCACCACCTATTACTGTCACAAGGGATGTTTACATTCCTTGTGACAGCAATAAAAGTGATCAATTTTTTTATTTATTTTTTTAAACAATTTAGTAATTTTAAAATAAATAAAACATTTTTTTTTTTTAAGCGCCCGCCGTCCCCGCGAAGCAAAGAAAACGCATACGGAAGTCGCGCCCGCGTATGTAAACGGTGTTCAAATCACACATGTGAGGTATCGCCGCGATCGTCAGAGCGAGAGCAATAATTCTAGCACTAGACCTCCTCTGTAACGCTAACCTGGTAACCGTAAAAATTTTTTTAAAGTGTCGCCTATTGAGATTTTTAGGTACCGTACTTTGTCGTCAATTCACAAGTGCGCGCAATTATAAAGTGTGACATGTTTGGTATCTATTTACTCGGCGTAACATTATCTTTCACATTACGCAAAAAAATTGGGCTAATTTTACTGTTTTGTTTTTTTTAATTCATGAAAGTATCCCTTTTCCCAAAAAGTTGCGTTTAAAACACCGCTGCGCAAATACCGTGTGACATAAAATATTGCAACAATCGCCGTTTTATTCTCTAGAGTCTCTGCTAAAAAAATATATATAATGTTTGGGGTTCCAAGTAATTTTCTAGCAAAAAATATGGATTTTAACTTGTAAACACCAAATTCCAAAAATAGGCTTAGTCATGAAAGGGTTAAGTTGGCAACTCTCCCAAACCATGAGAATGTGGCCTTATTCCATTTGCTGAGATCATCAGTCCATTTGCAAAGTAGAGGCAAGTGTTTTTTTGTGTATAACTCAGAAAGATCCGAGGATTTATTTATATCTAAATAAGGGATAGAGTCGTTCCTCCAGTGGAAAGGAAAGTTGGACTCGCATTGCTCTTTCGTGTCTTTAGGAAGTGAGATATTCAAGGCATATGATTTAGTGAGATTGATTTTGAGATTAGCTAATGATTGGAAGTTTTTGAATTCCTTGAGGATGACTGGCAAGGTGGTCAGGGGTTCGGTGAGGAATAACAGTATGTCGTCCGCAAATGCAGCGTATTTGAATTCTCTGTATGGGGATTGTATGCCTTTAATATCTTGGTTTTGCCTGATTCATTGTAGTAGGGGTTCTAGGGTCAGAATGAAAAGTATTGGGGAAAGAGGGCAATCTTGCCTCATGCCATTTTGGATAGAGAAGACGTCCGACAGAGTGTTATTGACCCTGACCCTGGCTGTGGGGACTGAGTACAGGGACATAATCAGGTTTAGCATGCAAGAGCCTAGCCCCAAATTCCGCAGCACTGCTTCCATGTAGTCCCACGCCACCCTGTTGAACGCCTTCTCTGCATCCAGTGACAAAAACTTTGTCTTGATTGGGATATTAGATGGTGTAGATTTATGGCCTTTATTGTGTTATCCCTGGCTTCCTGGAGGATTTTTTTTTTTTATTGTTGTGTCCCTGCTGGAGAAATTTCTTATCACTTCTGTCCCTATAATAAGTTGTTAAATTGGGACTGGAAGTGGTGTAAAACCTTTCAGAGACACAGGGAACAGGGACACAAACAACAAAAAACACCTTTGACCCTAACAGGCAATTGGTTAAAGATAAGCAGCCTCTCACACCTGTTTTGTTTTTTACATTGTGCCTCTACAATGCCACTCATACTCACATGAAGTTCTTTAACGGTTTCGCTGCCAGAGCCGTTTTTGCAATGTTTTTTGCACACATTTAAAAAATCATTTTAGGCCTGAAGATTACATAAAACCTCCAAATACTTACATGTTTTCTAAAATAAGACACCCTAGAGAATAAAATAGTGGCAGTTCCAATTTGTTATTTAACACAATATGACTGCAAAGGTTTTTCACTAAAGTTAAATTTTAGGAAAAATGCCCGATTTTCTGTAAAATATAAAAACGACAAAAAGGTTGCCCTGAGTAAATAGATACCCAACATGTCAAACCTCAAATCTGCGTGCACCTGTAAGATGGTGACAAACTTAAAAAGCCCTCATATAGGTCATAGCGTTATGGAGTAGGTCTTATCCTATAAATATTGCTTTCATGTCAGCGTGCATGCAGATATGTAAAATGTGTATCACAATCAACATTTCCACGTGTAGGCGCCCCTGACACACGTGTGTGGTTGTACGTGCGTATATGTGGGAGTGCGGGGCCCTCAAAAAAAATGTCGGGGGGGGGTTATTTGATTAGGTGTAACTGCAATTTTTATTTTTATAAATTCAATTTTTTTTATTCTTTTTGTTTTTACTTACCTTTTTTTATTGGGGACAGGTTCTCTTTAAGGAGACATACAGGATCTAAAAGACGCTAAATGTCTCCCCGATGCTACACGGAAGGTAATACAATGCAGGCATGCTGTTACAAACATCTAAGCCCTTGTACACACGGTCGGAGATTCCGACAACCAAATCCGACGGATTTTGTCCGAAACTGGTGCATACACACGGTCGGACAAAGTTGTCGGAAAATCCGACGTGATGACGTTATTTAGTTACGACGGGACTATGTTCACGCTAGTAGCCAATAGCTTTGGTGTAGGAATTTGATCTGAGCATGCGTGGCACTTTGTCCGATCGGAATTCTCTACACATGATCGGAGTATGTCCGATCGGAGCATTTTGTCAGAAAATTTTACCAAGTTGGAAAACTTGGTCCGTCGGATACTCTGACTGAAACAGTCCGATGTAGACCACACAATATATATATCGGAATATCCGACAAAACGGTCCGATCGGACACATTCCGTCGGAATCTCCGACCGTGTGTACAAGGGCTTAGAGAACTAACCACAGATCTCCTGTGGATGTAGGCTGCCTCAAAACCCATCAGCTTTGTCATGAATTCCCATAAAGACTTGATGATGTTGAGATCAAGGCTCTGTGGGGGGCCAAACCATCACTTCCAGGACTCTGTTCTTTTCATTGAAGTTAATTCTTAAAGCGGAGTTCCACCCATTTAAAAGTCAGCAACTACAAAAAGTGTAGCTGCTGACTTTTAATAATCACTCACCCACGATCCAGCGATGCGGGCGAACAAAGCCCCACTGCTCTCCCCCTCCTCTCTGCGGCACTGTCATCACTACTGTGTGTGGGCGCCCGACTGTGGCTTCACAGCCACGCTGCACGCTGTGGTTGGCCGGGCAATCTTCTGGGACCCGAGACAACTTTTTTTTAAACTGAAAAATGGTGTCTTCCAAGATAAGGCCGCACCATCTTCATTACTATTTTCCATTTTATTTCGGTGTCTGATTTACGCTCTCTTTCGTGTTTCCCTTCCCCACAATCTTGCACATGCACAATCGTTTAAGCATCGTTCTCGATCCAACATTACTTTGACAACCGCCGCTCAAAGCCGAGTTTGCTGAATAATAGAATCATGCTTAGCTGTTCTAGGTATGTGAGCCTGTCAGTCCTGCTGCAGCTGATCACAGCTCTAGGATGCAGCACAATTGCCAAGGTTTATTCCCCCCATGTGACATCACACGGTCACATGGGGAGTACCAGGAAGCTAGAAAACACTGCAGTCTCGTGAGTTTAAATGGTTTAAAGTCTCACAGAAAAAGGAAATCCCATTCATGGCATCCTATCAATGGACGGATGGCACACAAAGCTTGCCGTCAATCAAGGGAAGGAAAAGCGCCGGTGACGTCCTTAATCAAAATGGGACAGATTACAACAAAACAAGTAAGGAAACAGTTATAAGCAGCGGCGATGAGTGTTTTTTTTTTACAAGGATTACAATACGATAAAGTTGTGTGGGAGAGTTTGCTTCCACATTAAAGAAGAAAAAGGAGTCCTGAATGTAGTGGTTTGGCCCTCACAGAGCCCTGATTTCAACATCATTGAGTTTGTATGGAATTAGAGGATTTGAGGCAGCCGACATCCACAGATAATCTGTGGTTACTTCTCCAAGTAGTTTGGAACAACCTACATTCGGAGGTCCTTCAAAAACTGTGTGCAAGTGTTCCTTGAATAACTGAAGAATTGATGTGGTTATGAAGGCAAAAGTATTGAAGAGTTGAATATTGATTTTAATTTGTCTTCTCTTTATTTACTTTCCATTTTGGTAATCAAGTAAAAAATAAAAAATAAAAAATTAGCACTTTTTTCTGAAAGCATTCTTAATTTACAAAATGTTTGCACAACTGCCTAACTTTTACACAGTAATAAATAAATTGATATATATTATATATATTTTATATATACACACACAACACAGCTGGAGTTAGCTTTTAAGGCTGCAGTCACATCTTAACGTTGTGTCGTATGTTTTTCATGTTTTTTTTTTTCCCCATTTAAACTGGGCTGACGTACACGTGACAGACTCCTGGACCTTTTGGTGCATTGAGCTCCTAGTGTTTTGCCATATCTGCTAGCAACCAAAAAATGGACATAAGTGGCAGGCCATGTTCATAAAAGTGTACTGCAGCATATGCCCATGCAAGGGCCAAGTTTGCCCACACACAGGTGCACGGGCGTTCTGTGCATCCCCGTGTAGGTAGTCATATTCAAGTCAATAGGGATGCAGTGGCTGCTTGGACACAGTTTGGAGTTTAGAGACGCACACCTTCACAGCTGTGTTTGTGCAGCTGTTGCTTCCCAACTGACATGGACAGCCTACATGGGGAATATGTCCCTCGCATGGGTGAATTCTGTAGAGCGCTCATGTAAACAAGGCAGGACCAGACTGAAGGCCACTGTGAAAGGTCATTGGGTTAAAGAGGGAGTCCACCTAAAAAAAAAAAAATTAAAAGCCAGCTGCTACAAATACTGCAGCTGCTGATAAATGGACACTTACCTTTCCTGGAGTCCAGCGATGTCGGCAGCTGAAGCCGAGCAATCGCTCGGCTCTCGGCTGCTGCCGGCGCCATTCTTGGTGAGGTAAGCAGGAAGTGAAGTGTTGCGGCTTCACTTCCCGGTTCTCTATTGAGCAGCGTAATGAGAATGGTCCATGCTGTCTCTGGGACCTGTGTGTGTCCCAGCAGACAAGACAGAGTGGCGAAACAGGAAGAGGCATAGACTCCGATGGGAGTGTATGCCCGGAAGTGGGTGCGAATACCTGTCTTAGACAGGTATCTGCAACCCCCTCCCCCCTGAAAGATGTCAAATGTGAAACCGGAGGGGGGGGGGGGTTCAGAAAAAGCGGGAGGTTACATTTTTGTGTGAACCTCCGCTTTAACTTCAGTAGAATAAACTAACACATAAAGGAGGTGGGAAAAAAACTCACAATGATTTTTGAGATAACTGTAGTGATATGATGGTCATGTCTTTCCAATATATCTTCTGGATCTTCTTCAGCAAAATGAACTCGTGTTCCAGCAACTTTCGACTTTTTGGATGGTCCTGGTGTTAGAATTGGAGGCAAGTCAGGGAAATCTGAAACAAAATAAATATTAGAGAATGTTTTTTTGCATGCATTTTAGTAATCCTATTAATCCAAAAGCTAGTTAGAATTTTCTTCCACTTTAATACCATAATATGGCGATTCTATGGCGAACTAATACTAATGCAAATTATATATTTTAAAGCGGTAGTGAAGCCTGCTTTGTTATTTTTTAACTACAGATAAGTCTAGAATAAGGCTTACCTGTAGGTAAAATGAATATCTCCTAAAGTGCACCCTTTAGGAGATATTCACCCTGCGTGCAGACATCACCAGCGCATGCCCTCTGAAGGTCCGGCATACCGCGCCGGACCTTCAGAGCTTCTTGTAAGAAACTAGGGCTCCCACAAGCACGCATGGGAGTGACGTCATCGCGGCTCTAGCCACTCACAGTGCTGAAGTCGGCAAACAGAGAAGAAAGGCATATTACCACATTATGCCATTGTTTTACAAGTAGTGTTCCTTCTTTTTTCGTTTTTTTTGCAGTGGTTTACTACCGCTTTCAGCAAAAATAAAAAATCCTGTGTGAACAAGGCCATAGGTTTCCATATCATGGAAACAGATTACATTTAATAGGGTGGTAATTAAACAATTGTTTATTTATTTTCACGATCTATTAAAAAAATACCATTTTAAAAATAAACAATCTAGTAGGAAATTTACTCAAAAGCAATATGAAAATATTATGAAAACTCAATTAAATAAACAGGTAAAATGCATACTATGAAAAAAAAAAGGTTAAAGTGGAGATTGCACTAATAATTCTCATGGGATGCTAAAAATTTAATTAAAAAGGAGAGGGGGCTAATGTGTAAGGCTAAAACACACTTTTGCAATGCAGTTGTAGTAATGTGTGTTGAGTGAGTTAGTATGCTGAAGTGCCATTCATTTCAAATTCATTTTGAATTGCAGTGCATCACAACACATAACACTGCATCAATAATAATACTGCATGCCTGTTTTTTAGTCCATATGTGTGCTTTGGCAACCTCTTTAAAACACACAGTACAGCATGACACAACAATGGCCTTGTTTTTTGGTGAAGGGCTGCTTTCAAGAAACCCTAAAGTAAAAAAAAAAAAAATCACACTGAATAAAATTAGTTCCCCCAGCAGGTGGTGACTTCAGTCTTCATTCTCCTGCGGTAGTATGGCTCCCCTGGTATCAGACAGTTCTGACTGTGTCAGGTGCATGGTCCATGACTGCTCTCTCTGGTTCCACCTACCAGCACAGTAGTGACATAACAGCCAGCTTGTGAAAATACAACATGGAGCAAGGCGTCACACTTTAAATTTTTTGAGCTAGTGGCAGAGTAGCTTTAGGTACACCTGGCAAGACAGAAATGTGGAACCTGCCATTGCTATCTTCTTCTACTCCTTTTCGTCACAAAACTAAATCACCTGGCTGTCATGTTGACCTTCTGGTGGTCATTGATATAACAAGTATGCAAATAAGGATTTCCTAATTTTCTGTGACCTCCTCGATTTGCATACTGGTTACAGGTCAATAACTCAAAGTACTGATACCGGACAAATCTAGGCGACTAGCATTTTCAAAAGAAGGTAAGCAAAAGAAGCCATATTTTCCTCATGACAGGTTTGCTTTAACTGACAAACAAGTAAAACAACAGGAGCACTGTGACTTTACAGGACACACATCTGTACCTTCTATAGACACCACATCTCTTTCCTCCGTTTCCCCACCAGCCTCTATGCTTGTGTTCTCAGACCCTTTCCTCTTATCGGCTTTTCTCACGACCGTTGCCGCTGCAGAACCCCCAGCAGCAAGAAACTGACTTTGGAACTTTAAGAGATCGTCTTCCGACTCTCCAGGCTTAGGCCGCGACAACATCTTGATCTTCTTTCAGGATGTCTAGTACAAAACAAAAAGTGGGCTGAACATCTTTGCAACTACAAAAATGAGTTCATTAGAACGCAAAGTTAAAGTGGATGTAAACCCTTCATATAACCAATGAAATGAACAGCCATAGATCATACACAGATGAAACAAATCCCACCAAATAAGTTTACTTGTATATCTGCTGTCTTCATCTTGATATACTGTTTAGAAAGTGCACATCCTGTTAGAATTTTCTCTTCCTGATTCACCTGTAGGAGGGGATTATTACTAGACACTGTGAGACAGCTGAATGGAGGAAAGGCACACACCTCCTCCCCACACATGCAGAGGTTGCCTGTGTATAGCTAAGCAGTCTGGAGGTTATTATTCGCAAAGCATCAGAAGATAGAACTTTAGCCAAAACCTCTCTTATTAGTTGTGAATACCTCCATTGGGGAGATTTCACCTCACTTCCTGTCCCTGTGGCTGCAGGACAAGTAATGAGAAGTGCAGCTGTCACCTGGACAGGAAGACACAGACGGTACTAATAACCTAATTCAGGATTTAACCCTTTTCAGTTGGTGTAGCGTATCCCTATTGAGAGTTCCATTTTTTTCCACTTCGCATCCTGTGTCACTAGAGGGAGACACACCATAATAGAATTTTTTTCTATAACAGAGCAGTAAAGGGTCAAAATCTTGGACAGGTTATCTGTTGCCGATTTCTGGGCTCACTAAGAATATTTCCTTACTTTCTAATGTGTCACTACAAAAGAAAGTAATGGAAAATGTCACTTGAAAGGATACAGACAAGATTTTATCCCTTCACCATGCTAGTCAAACAAGAAAAAAAAAAGTCTGGGCTGGAGGTCTACTATATGGTTGGTTTCACATGGGCTTTCCAATCAGGTGCGCTTATCAGTTTTTCAGGTAGACCTGATCGGACCATCTATTGCTCTCTATGGAGCAGCGGACATGCGTCTGCTGACACCCGTCGGCATCCGATACGATTCGATCCTGTCCGCCAAAAACAGCAGATTGGATGACAGTCAGATGGAAACTGACAGGCGATCTGTTTCCATCTGACAGCCCTACAGAGAACAGAAGGGCTGTGTCCAGGTCCACTCTGCATTGCGGAGCGGACACGGAGCTGTCATCCGCCTGCTCAGCAGGTGAATGTGGACTATGGACAAAACCCGTGTGAAACCAGCCTATTTCCAGTAATTCATACTTAAAATATGTAAACACTGCAACCTGAGACAAATGGACCATGTCGAGAGTTAAGCCCCTTTCACACAGGCCACATCCACTTTTCTCAGTGGGGAATCTGCTGAGCAGGTGGGACAGGTCCTTGTCCACTGTGTTTATGCAGGGCAGACACGGAAACAGTGCACTCTGCTCTATGGGCAATTGGATGTAAATTAACCGACTGTCTGTTTACATCTGACCACCCTTCGATCGGATCCAAAGGGAACAGATCCCCTTCCATTTGTTTTTGCTAGATCTGAGGTAGTCGGGTGTAAATGGACACACATTTCCACTCCATAGAAGACAATGGAGGGTCCAATCGGGTCCACCTGAATAACGGACAGGACAGACCTAACTGGATCTCATGTGTGAAATGGTCCTTAGACTGTATGTCCAGCCAAAACTGCTGTGGTAGATTTACCTTTGCTTCCTATCAGCAGGACAAGAAGCAGGGGTAAGCGTCTGTAATGGAATGCCAGATAGTTTGTGGAAGATATTTACAGCTATCTGAAACAACAATAAAAAGTGTCCATTTCAGCATACATTACAAAGCCACAGTCCACTGTTGTTACCCTCAGGATACCTGCCCTGAAACAAAATGCCATGCAGCCACCATTGCTCTGCATGTAGAAAGGCAGTGGCTGCAAAGAAGCTGCAAGAGATTAGCACTGAGATCCAACAAAGTAGATTAAAGAAATAAAAGGTGAAAAAAGTATTTTATTTAAGGCTAAGTTCACCTTTGGAACATGTTACATCCATATTTAGGGTGTAACATGTAACAGCACTCCCATCCCTGTGACTAGGGATGAGCTCAGGCGTGTTCACATGGTCCATGTGCAGAGCACGCCAGGAAGTTGGTGCAGCTCTGCGCAAATCACAGGCAGTGAGACATTGCCCCGATCTCTGCAGCCGCACACTGGGGCAACGTCTCACTGCCTGTGATTAGCGCAGCATTGCGCAGATTTCCTGGCAGGCTCTGCACGTGGACCATGCGAACACGCAGGAGCTCATCCTTACCTGTGACAGTGGTTCCTCCCTCCATGTCTCATTTAAAATCGGCACGACTGTGCGAGTCTCTGCAGAAATCTGTGAATGAGAAAACTACAAGTCCCTTCTGCGGCAGACTGACCTGTAGTTTTCAATGGGCTAAGAGCGTGCTGATCAGCACGCTCGTAGTTCATTCAAAAGTCATTCAGCTTTCTGACAGCCCACACAGAGGCATGAACAGAAAGCTGGAGGGTTTGTCTGCAGGAGCCCCCCCATTCACTGATCATAGGTGCAATGCTCTGCAGGTTCCTGTACGGAAAATAATAAATACACTTTTTTTTTTCAGCAAAATCATGTGCATTTATTATTTTTCCCTTAAAAGTTAGCCTTTAAAACATGGCAAGTGTTTATGATATTCAGTGCTTGAGCTCAAAGTCAATTAGAGTCTTCCTCTACTATAAGGCTTATACTAGACATAAGATGTCACTATCTTTTTAAGTTGTTTTATTTCATTTTTACACATTAGCTTTGTGCCATGACACATATATAACCGCTTCAGGTCCACCCTATGGCAGTTTTGATGCTACAGGGTGGCACCTGTGTGCTGGATCACGTGTGTGTGTGTGTAGATATGTGTGTGATCTGACACTTCCAGGTAGGAGGTGTGCATGCATGCCACCAGCTGGGTGCTGGATACTGATGTTCTCCAACACCCGCCGATTGTCAGGCAGAGACACAGAAATGCGTTCTGCCTATGTAAACAAGGCAGATCCCTGATCTGACAGGAGAGAAGGGATGAAGTTTGTTAAAGCGGAGTTCCACATACATACATACACACACTATATTATATATATATATATATATATATATATATATATATATATATTTTTTTTTTTTTTTTTTTTTTCTTTTTTTTAACCACTTGCTTACTGGACACTTAAACCCCCCAGTCCCAGACCAATTTTCAGCTTTCAGCGCTGATGCACTTTGAATGACAATTGCGCGGCCATACAACACTGTACCCAAATGAAATTTTTATCATTTTTTTCCCACAAATAGAGCTTTCTTTTGGTGGTATTTAATTACAGCTCGGAGTTTTATTTTTTGCTAAACAAACAAAAAAAGATGCAAAAAAAAATAAAAAATCATGTTTAATAGTTTGTTATAAAATTTTGCAAACAGGTAATTTTTCTCCTTCATTGAAGTGCGCTGATTAGGCGGCACTGATAGGCTGCACTGGTGTGCACTGATAGGCTGCATTGGTGGGCACTGATAGGCATAGTTAAGGCGGCACTAATAGGCACAGATAAGGCGGCACCGATGGGCAAAGACGGGCACAGATAAGATGGCACGGATGGGTGGCACTAAGGGGCACTGATAGGTACCACTGATAGATGGGACTGCTGGGCACTGATAGGTGGCTCTGATAGGTGGCACTGCTGGGCGGCACTGCTGGGCACGGATATGTGGCACTGGGGTGCAGCACCTTTGTTTAGGCAGACTGTGGGCACTGCTGGGTGGCACTGTGGGCACTGCTGGGTGGCACTATGGGCACTGCTGGGTGGCACTGACAGGGGGGACACATTTTATATTTAGGCAGGCAAAGCAGGGGGCAGGTGGGCATTGGCAGGGGGCAGGTGGGCACTGGCAGGGCTGGCCGTGATCGGGACTGATGGAGGAGGAATAATAGCCGATTACCGGCTCCGTTATATCACATGATCAGCTGTCATTGGCTGACAGCTGATCACGTGATAAGGGGTCGGGATCGACCCCTTGCACGGATCGGTGATCAGGCGAGTCTCGTAGACTCGCCGATCACAGAGCGCGCCGCGCGCGCCCCTCAGGGGGCGCGCAGGCCGCTCGTGCACGGGACTACGTGTAGCCGTCATTCGGCTATAGCGCGGGTCTCAAGTGGTTAAAGGCACCTGTTCTGCAGTTATTGTCATTGTCTAAATTATATTTTCAGTAAAACCTCCGCTGTATTTCCTTTTTTTTTTTTTTTTTTTAAACAAACCTTTGCGTTTTCTTTCTGGAGCACTTCCATCTTGCTTGTGGGCATGTGAAGCCCACCAGGATTCTTTTCCAGGAGAAGGTGCTGCTGTCTACCCAGCATGCACCTTCCAATCTTGCACATTAAACACACAGCGCAACGCAGGAAACGTCTCTGGTTGCCATCACAACGGTTTTCCAGTTTTGTTATCTCGCGATGCTGAGAGGCAGTGACACATCTCCCAGGAGCCAGTAGGCCACAGGAAATTACGTAAATCACAGTGGAGGGAGGAAATAGGAAGAGATAAAGAAAGGCTTGGAAACAAGGTGAGGAAAGAGAAGGAAAAAAAAATAAAAAAAATCGCCCAATGCTGTTTTTATGGTAAATTCAGATGCAAATGATGTGCAGATTAAAAAGTAAGTGGAAGTCACAAAATCAATATATGCTTATTGGGATTTTTGTTTTATCAAAAATATGTAGCAGAATACACATTGGCCTATGTGATTTTTTTTTTGATTTTTTTTGAAAATTAAAAAAAAAAATAGTTTTTTTTCCCAAACTGTCAGTCTTTTTTTTTCCTTTTACAGCGTACAATATAAAATAAAGCAGAGGTGATCAAATACCACCAAAATAAAACTCTATTTGTTTAGAAAAAATGACATACATTTTATTTGGGGACTGCACAATTGTCAGTTAAAGTAACGCAGTGCCATACCGCAAAAAAAGATGTATAATAATGTAAGAACATTGTGTGTCCCCTCCCCCTCCCTGAGGTATATTGTGGGGTACACATAGAAATGGATGTTATGAAATATAACTGAACAAGATAACAATCCCACAGAGTAAATCCTCTCACACACTAATAATACTGAATGTATACTGAACCCAGCACTATACACTCTCTCTCCGGTTCACAGACACACACTCATAGTTCTTCACATATTCGTTCTAATTATGAAATCCTTCAGATATCTATTACGTCTCCCTTATTCAGCTTCACTCAGACTGCACAACTCTACTCACCAATCTCACAGAGCGACTCCACATGCACCGCACTTCCGACTTGCCATTGTATCCGACCTCACTTCCTCTAGGTGGAACGCAAGCCACTTCCGGCTGTCAGCGCTGGAGATTGAGGTAGACTGCGCATGCCTGATAGACAGTTGTTAGGGGATTTCGGCGTGCTTGCTTTGTACGGATGAATATAATATGTGTAGTCCGTGCTTTATCGCGTTAGGCTTCTGATAGAAAACTACAGACTACAGGGAATTAAAATGAAATATAGAGCGGTCACTTTATTAAAAGCTTACTTTTAAGAGGGAGTTATTTTAGTCAGATTTTTGTATTTAACCACTTCAGCTCTGGAAGATTTACCCCTTTTTTTGCCAATAGGACACTGCGTTATTTTAAAGAGGAAGTAAACCCTGATGAGTTTACTTCCTCTTTCATTCCCTTCAAAGGCAAAGCATAATGGACTACTATGCATCGCATAGTAGCCCATTATGTGTCACTTACCTGACACAGGAGCCAGCGATGTCACCGCTGTCCCCTGTAGTCCGGCGCATCCATCTTTTCGGTGGGGTCTCGCAGCTCCGCCGCTGTCATTCAGCGGAGCCGCGATGACGTCACTCCTGCGCATGCGCACGGGAGCCGACACGCGCGGCAGCTCCGTTGTTGGAAATGCCGCGCTCAGTGCGCCTGCGCGCCGCTGTCTACGGCGCATGCGGTGCCTGTCTTTGGGCAAATATCTTTCTATATTTCTTGGACCTACAGGTAAGCCTTAACCACTTTCAGACCGGACCATTTTGCTGGTAAATGACCAGAGGTCTTTTTACACTTTGGCACTGCGCTTCTTTAACTGGTAATTGCGCGGTCATGCAATGTTGTACCCAAACGAAATTTGCGTCCTTTTCTTCCCACAAATAGAGCTTTCTTTTAAAGGTATTTGACTGACTCTGCGATTTTTATTTTTTGCGATATAAACGTAAAAAGACCGCAAATTTTGAAAAAAAATGATATTTTCTACTTTTTGTTATTAGAAAAATCCAATAAACTCAATTTTAGTCATACATTTAGGCCAAAATGTATTCAGCCACATGTCTTTGGTAAAAAAAAAGTCAATAATTGTATATTTATTGGTTTGCGCAAAAGTTGTCACATCTACAAACTAAGGTACGTTTTCTGGAATTTACGCAGCTTTTAGTTTACGACTGCCTATCTCATTTCTTGAGGTGCTAAAATGGCAGGGCAGTACAAAACCCCCCCAAATGACCCCATTTTGGAAAGTAGACCCCCTAAGGAAATTGATAAGTGGCATGTTGAGCCCATTGAATATTTTATTTTTTTGCCTCAAGCGATTGAATAATGACAAAAAAAATTTTTTTTTTTTTTTTTTTACACAAAGTTGTCATTAAATGATATATTGCTCACACATGCTATGGGCATATGTGAAATGACACCCCAAAATAATTTCTGCTGCTTCTCCTGAGTATGGGGATACCACATATGTGGTACTTTTTGGGAGCCTAGCCGCGTACGGGGCCCCGAAAACCAAGCACCGCCTTCAGGCTTTCTAAGGGCGTAAATTTTTGATTTCACTTCTCACTACCTATTACAGTTTTGAAGGCCATAAAATGCCAAGATGGCACAAAACCCCCACAAATGACCCCATTTTAGAAAGTAGACACCCCAAGCTATTTGCTGAGAGGCATGTTGAGTCCATGGAATATTTTATATTTTGCCACAAGTTGCGGGAAAATTACAAACTTTTTTTATTTTATTTTTTTTTACACAAAGTTGTCATTAAATGATATATTGCTCACACATGCTATGGGCATATGTGAAATGACACCCCAAAATAATTTCTGCTGCTTCTCCTGAGTACGGGGATACCACATATGTGGTACTTTTTGGGAGCCTAGCCGCGTACGGGGCCCCGAAAACTAAGCACCGCCTTCAGGTTTTCTAAGGGCGTAAATTTTTGATTTCACTTCTCACTACCTATTACAGTTTTGAAGGCCATAAAATGCCAAGATGGCACAAAACCCCCACAAATGACCCCATTTTAGAAAGTAGACACCCCAAGCTATTTCCTGAGAGGCATGTTGAGTCCATGGAATATTTTATATTTTGCCACAAGTTGCGGGAAAATTACAAACTTTTTTTATTTTTTATTTTTTTACACAAAGTTGTCACTAAATGATATATTGCTCACACATGCTATGGGCATATGTGAAATGACACCCCAAAATAAATTCTGCTGCTTCTCCTGAGTACGGGGATACCACATATGTGGGACTTTTTGGGAGCCTAGCCGCGTACGGGGCCCGGAAAACCAAGCACCGCCTTCAGGCTTTCTAAGGGCGTTACAGTTTTGAAGGCCATAAAATGCCAAGATGGCACAAACCCCCCCCCAAATGACCCCATTTTGGAAAGTAGACACCCCTAAATTTACGGGTACACTAGTGAGACTAGGTAATAAATGGCGGGTGCCCTGAAACTATAAAAAAAAATAACTAACCAACCAGCGTCACCTGTAACAGTTATATGGTGATCACTGGTGAAAGGGTTAACTAGGGGGCAATCAGGGGGCTTTATGCGGTAGTATATGGGGGTCCCTGGCACTATAAAAAGCTGCGGCAAACCTAAATACCTACCTGCCTAACTAGCGTCACCTGTGACACTAATACAGCGATCAGAAAAACGATCGCTTATTAGGCTGGGTTCACACTGGAGCGATGCGGGAACGCCATGAATCCGCGGCGGGTTCCCGCATCGCATGCCTCCCGGCGGCAGTTCACACTGCCCTATGCGAACTGCTGGGAGTGTCAGTGAAATGTTAATGACACCCCCAGATCAGTTCGCATATCGCAGTGCGATCTGCAAACTCGAATCGCATGGTGTGAACACCCATGCGATCCGATTCTGCTGCGGACCAAAAAAAGGGTCCCGTGCGAGTTTGCGGCGGGTGCAACGCGAATTCAGCCATACTATCTGTATGGCTGAACTCGAATCGCACAGAGATCAGATGTGATTTGCACTGCAGTGCGGTGCGAATCACATCCGTTCTCATAAACCGCTGCAATGTGAACCCAGCCTTAGTGACACTGGCGACGGGGGGTGATCACGGGGTTAAACCTTTATTGGGGGGGTTAGGGGGGTACCTTAGAACTAAAGGGGGCTAACCCTAACTGCCCTAACAGTTATTACAGTCACAAATGACACCCGCCGGGTGATCAGGGGGTTAAACCTTTATTAGGTAATAAATGGCGGGTGCCCTGAAACTATAAAAAAATAACTAACCAACCAGCGTCACCTGTAACAGTTATATGGTGATCACTGGTGAAAGGGTTAACTAGGGGGCAATCAGGGGGCTTTATGCGGTAGTATATGGGGGTCCCTGGCGCTATAAAAAGCTGCGGCGAACCTAAATACCTACCTGCCTAACTAGCGTCACCTGTGACACTAATACAGCGATCAGAAAAACGATCGCTTATTAGGCTGGGTTCACACTGGAGCGATGCGGGAACGCCACGAATCCGCGGCGGGTTCCCGCATCGCATGCCTCCCGGCGGCAGTTCACACTGCCCTATGCGAACTGCTGGGAGTGTCAGTGAAATGTTAATGACACCCCCAGATCAGTTCGCATATCGCAGTGCGATCTGCAAACTCGGATCGCATGTAATAGTAGGTGGTGATTTAAATTTTCAAATGGATATAAAGAAGGATACTGCAAATATTCAAATGCAAAAAAAAAATAATAGTATTAGAATTAAAGAATTTAACCCTTTCATGACTAAGCCTATTTTTGACATTTGGTGTTTACAAGTTAAAATCCATTTTTTGCTAGAAAATTACTTGGAACCCCCAAACATTATATATATTTTTTTAACAGAGACTCTAGAGAATAAAACGGCGATTGTTGCAATATTTTATGTCACACGGTATTTGCGCAGCGGTGTTTTAAACGCAACTTTTTGGGAAAAGGGACACTTTCATGAATAAAAAAAAACAAAACAGTAAAATTATCCCATTTTTTTGCATAATGTGAAAGATAATGTTACGCCGAGTAAATAGATACCAAACATGTCACACTTTATAATTGCACGCACTTGTGGATTGACGAAAAATACGGTACCTAAAAATCTCAATAGGCGACGCTTTAAACATTTTTTACGGTTACCAGGTTAGCGTTACAGAGGAGGTCTAGTGCTAGAATTATTGCTCTAGATCTGACGACCGCGGCGATACCTCACATGTGTGATTTGAACACCGTTTACATACGCGGGCGCGACTTCCGTATGTGTTTTCTTTGCTTCGCGAGCTCGCAGGGACGGCGGGCGCTTTAAAAAATTTTTTTTAATTTTTTTATTTATTTTATTTATTTTAAAATGACTAAATTGTTTTTAAAAAAAATACAAAATGTGATCACTTTTATTGCTGTCACAAGGAATGTAAACATCCCTTGTGACAGTAATAGGCGGTAACAGGTACTCTTTATGAGGGATCGGGGGTCTAAAAGACCCCCCACCCCTCCTTTACACTTCAATGCATTCAGATCGCCGAAAACAGCGATTCTGAATACCAGATATTTTTTTTAAACTGGCACCATTGGCAGCCGAGTAAACGGGAAGTGACGTCATGACGTCGCTTCCATGTTTACTATGAGGAGACTGGAACGAAGCCGATTACGGCTTCGTTCCAGTTCCTCCCCAGCGGCCGGAGGCATCACACCAGGAATCGGTGCTCCCGATCGAGCGGGAGCACCGGTAACAGCGGCGGGAGGGGGGGACGTCCACTCCCGCTCCTCCGGCATAACAGCCGAGCAGCTTTTAGCCGCATCGGTTGTTATGGCTGGAAAGCCAATCGCCTGCTGAAAAAAGCGGTACCGGGGTGATGCCTGCAGGTGCGGGCATCATCCCGGTATACCCCCCGGAAGCCGAGTACGCACATCTGCGTACGCTCGGCGGGAAGGGGTTAAGGACATATTGAGAAAATATCAATTAATAGATATATGGAGGGCTCAGCATCAAATTTTATTTTATGGTCGGATCATGCCCCAATATATATGGAACTTACAGTGATTGAAACAAAATAAAAAGTATGGGATTTGGAGATTAAATGATAATTTAATTAAAGATAAAAATGTGAGGTATAAATCCAACAAGTCATAGAAGAATTTTTGATAATCCATGAAGGAGATGAAACCTCACCCCCAATCCAATGGGAAACATTAAAATGTTTGCTGAGGGGAATATTTATCAAGCACGGAGCAAGAATAAAAAAAGAAAAATTACAAAAAAAAACTCATTTAGAATTGGAGATCAAAGAATTAGAAGGAATACATAAGATGAGTATGAAATCAAATGATAGAATTAGATTAAAGGAAAAACAATTGGAATTGCAATCAGTGCTTGATGAAGAATCCCTTCAGATAAGAGATAACAATAGAGCACAATGGTATAAATTTGGAAATAAACCTGGAAAAATTTTAGCCAGAGCACTAAAAAAACAGCAATCCCCGAGTTATATAGAAAAAATTGTAAAATCAAATGGGGAAATGACGTATGACCCTGAAGAAATATCTGAAACTTTCCATACATATTATTCTAAACTATATAATATAAAGGATGGACAGGAATATAAGGAAAAAGAAGATAAGAGAGAGGAAATACGAAAATATGTAAAGGAAATGGCCATATTTAACTGTTCAAAAGAAAATATGGAGGGGTTAGAGGAGGAAATTACAACAGAAGAGATCCAACAGGCTATTAAAGAGCTTGCCTTGGGGAAAAGTCCAGGTCCAGATGGATATACCGCTAGATTTTATAAGACATTTAAGGATTTAATAATACCCATTCTTAAGAAAACATATAACTCCATATCTTTAGATCAGCCATTTGCAGTACAAAGTACAGAGGCCCATATTGTATTAATATTAAAACCTGAAAAAGATCAATCATTATGTAAAAATTATAGACCTATATCTTTAACAAATATATATATAAGAATATTCTCAAAGATTTTATCTAAATGAATATCGGAGATGATATAAAACGATATAAATCTGGAACAAACGGGATTTATGAAAGGGAGAGAAACAAGGGATAATATTATTAAGACATGTACATTGGTTGAATACGCTCAGAGATCTGCCATCCCTACCTGCCTATTGGCTATAGATACCGAGAAGGCATTTGATAGGGTGGGATGGCAGTTATTAAAGGAAGTATAAAAAGAGTTTGATAGATTTGGAAAAATTTGTAATTTTAAAGTAAATTATGATAAATCTGAACTAATGAATATTACATTAGAAGAAAAAATGCAAATTAACTTACAAAAGGATTTCCCGTTTAAATGGAAACCAGATGCGATAAAATATTTTGGAATATACATACCAAGAGATTTAAAACTTCTGCAAGATATGAATTATAATTTGGCAATTTACAAGGTAAAAAAACTTTTAGAAAAATATGATAAAATAACGTACTCATGGTTTGGGAGAATAAATATTGTAAAGATGGAAATCTTACCAATTATGCTGTATATTTTTCAAACTGTACCCATTATACCATCAAAAAAGATTATGAAAGATTGAGGAGAAATGGTAGAAAGTTTTATATGGTCGCATAAGACCCCTAGAGAATGCAGAGAAGTATTAACTAGAACAAAAAATAATGGAGGACTAGCAATGCCTGATTTCCTTAAATATCTTCAAGCAGCTTCTCTAATGGGAATAATAGATTGGCAGCATAATGTAAATGACAAGCAATGGATAAAGTTAGAAGAAGATATACTAGGGGTTAAAATAAAATATCTACCATGGATACAAACAAAGTTAAGACCAGAGGAGAAGGAAATGCCTATCTTCGTAAGAGCAACCTTAAAAATTTGGGATGATATGATAAAAAAAGGTAAACTGTCATCTTTAATAGGCCCTATGACTCCATTATTTGCCAATCCTGAATTTATACCAGCCTGAAAAGATAATATATTTTTGAAATGGAAAATGGAGGAACATGAACGAATAATACAAATCTTGAAGGATGGAAAAATGCCAACACTTCAGGAATTGGGGCAATGGTTTCAGTACTTTCAACTGAAAGCATATATTGACCCAATGGTAACAACGATTAATAGACAATTAACCATATTCGAACAAATAGCAATAAATAAGGATAAAGCAAAAAAAAAAATGTATCTAAGATATATAATCTATTACTTAGTACTGGTGATAGTAGGTGTTAAGAAAATGGGAGGAAGAAATGGGGAATGAGATGACAGAGAAAGAATGGGAAGAGATATTTGCAAGACTATATAAAATACCCTTAGCTAATAAATATCAGGAATTTGTTTTATAAAATTATATTAAGCTGGTATAGAAGTCCAGTGGTCATGAACAGAATAAACAAAGAAAATTCTGAAACCTGTTGGAGGTGTAAGATAGAAAAAGGTACTTTAGAGCATATCTGGTATAGTTGCTGGAAGATAAGAGTATTTTGGGGTAAGATAACAGAATTATATCAGGTGACAGGTATAAGAATAAAAACAGATATAAAGACAGTATTATTCTCCCATACATTTAATAAATTAAAACAGAAGAAGATAGAATTTCTGCATCAGATGACTTCAGTAGCTAAAGTTGTAATAGCACGTAAGTGGAAAAAAGGAGAGTCCCCAACAATAACGGAGGGGAAATGTGAGATGAGCAAAATGCTTTCTATGGAGAAACAAATAAGACAAGAGGGATATGTAGAGAAACAAACTTCAAAGTATTGGAAAAAATGGGAGGAATTGGGTACCTCTGGGAATTTGTAAGAATTTATGTAAGTGAGGGGGTGGGGGCAAGGATGAGGTGGATTTGTTGAATGTTGTGGGGGTGTTTTTTTTTTTTTTCTTCTTTTCAGTAATGAAGTTTGTAATGGGGTAATTGTTGAATGTAAGTTTTTAAAATATAAAATAAAGAGAAATTTGAAACAAAATGAACAGACTTTCCTCCGTGTGTGGGCAAGTCCGTTCATTTCAAAAGTATGGCGGACCCTCGCCATAGTCCAGCAGTTTGTCCGCCGCACCTAGTCCGCCAGAAAAGTCCGGTGTGTGGGCAGGTCTGCTCGTTCGGAAATTTGGCGGACTTTCCGGCGGTTTGTCCGCCAGACTAAGTCCGCCGGATAGTCTGATCGTGTGTACGTGGCATAAGAGTACCTGAACTTCCTTTCCAACCTTCTGATCCAAATTTAAGAGACTGCCCATTGTCTAAGTTTTGCAAATAAAATCCACTCAAGTGGATCTGTTGTCAGTCTCTCGAGTTACTGGGCCGTTTACCATGGGACACCCCTAGAAGTGAAAAGAGGAGAACAGAAGATAACGAAGCCCAAATTTAACCAACAGCTCCTTCGGGGGTAGTGCTACATTAGTAAACTGTGAACTTTCTAAAAAATTAAATAAAAAATAATGGGCTAGTAGTATGCATTGCCTACTAGCACATTATTAAATACCCTAGAACAAAGCCCTCCACTGCAGCGATGTCACGGCAGCCCAACGCTTGCATCTTCCTTCTGGGATTCACTGGCTCTGGCTGTATGAATGGCCGTCCCGTCAGAGCACAAGCGCCAGTGACGTCCCCGACTGTATCCAGTGCAAATATCTCCTAAACACTGCAAGTTTAGGAGATATTCACTGTACCTGCAGACAAGGCTTATTATAGAATTATAATAATAAACTAATGCGCTGCTAAATACCTAAATACAAAAAAATATATAAATAACTGTGTGTGTGCCTGGAACCATTTTTTAGATTATTATTAGCCTTATTATAGGCTTACCTGTAGGTACAAGTCCAAAAGCACAGTTTACTAGCACTTTAACCAATTCCAGTCCAGGCCAATTCTGACATTCCTTTTCTACATGTAAAAAACATTACATTTTTGGGATTCCCGTGGAAGCTGTCTTCTGGGTCCCATGCAAAGCTTCTGCCCTGCTGCATAGTAACCAAATGTCGCTTGCTTGGCACGGGCACCATTCACAGAATGTCATTTTCTCAATTAACTCAAGGAATTCTCTGATTGGATGAGGTATAGTAATGATGTCACAATCGCCACCAAATAAAATCACACATATTTTCCATACTTTTATTGCATATTGCACCTCTGATGAAGCTCTTTTTTAGAGTAAAACATGTTAGGTCCTACTTGGGTATGGATACTTTTATATTCTTTTTTTTTTTTCTTACACATGGTTATTTGAGTAAGATCCTGCCTATCAAGATAATTTGGCTTTGACCCTGGTCTACATTATGTAAGAAAATAGTGCATGAATGGGCAGAGGCTGGCACTGTTGGTAAACTGGGCTTAAGAGAGTTAAATTAAGCTGCGTCTGCAGTCCCTTTGAGTATAGAGCCCAAGCCCTTATACAGTCTGAACGGGACAAGTTTGTCCTCTATTGTCCACGATCTGACTGCTCCTTTAGATGTGGACACTATAAAGCATATTACACACCACCATTTTTTTTATTCAAGCCCAAAAAAACTGACATCTCAGGTCGTATTGTACTAACAATCCAATGTTAGTACAGCACCCCCCCCCCCCCCCGCTGTGCTGCCCACCCCACCCTGCTGCCAGAACACTTCTGTCAACGCTCTCAGCCATTGGCTGAGATGATGATCGGGGATCAGGAGCCGGCTGGCAGACCTTTTTTTGGTCATGAGCCTTCAAAAGAAGCCAGCTGCCATACACATGGGTCGACATTCGGCCTGTGTACTAGGCTTAAGACCAGTTATATGAGCCAAAGGTGCGACAGTTGTATCCTTGGGTTATACAGTTTCTCACTTAATCTGCAATTACAGTATACTAAATGGCATAATTTTTGCTATTTCATATTGGGTTGAATAAAATAGATGTTTTTAGACCAGTGGTTCCAAGTGCGCAGGTAGGTGCACCCCCGTTCATGTTACTGCATAGAGATAAATATTGTTGGAAATATTTATTGTGTTGTATTTAAACCCTAACAATGGACTTCTCTTATTTGCTCCCTTTTGGTCTGATTAACAAATATTTGGAAGTGTTTTGTAATATCTCATTTAAAAGTGAAAAAAAAAAAAAACAGTAGGTCTTGTCAGGAAATTCAGAGCTATCACCATACTTCCTGTGTTATCTCAAAGGGCCCTCCTATTTCTAATCTTGGACTACAGAATGATTAGCCTTGTTGTAGAGATCTGAGAACTGGATTCGTTCAGAAGTTCTTTGAAAGACTGGGCGGACTGACACCATTTGGTCCACAAATATCAAGTGTAGTGTCAGCCCACAACAGGACTTAGGAGCACAGTGCATTGCTGGTTGATCAAATAGCATTTTTCTGTACTTTCAGGGTTTTAAATGGGATGCAACACAGAACATTGTAAATGCATTGCAGACATGTACTACATATGTCTTTTTATGTTTTGTTTTGTTTTTTGCCTTGACATATTCTTTTAAATAGAATCTACTAATGTAATGGCTTGCAATAGGTATATCAGTGACTTATTAATATTGGAGCTGTGCCTCATCTAAAGAAAACAGACATCATCTCTGTAACCCTGTGATTGTCACTTTGGTCATAGATCTTCACAGATATACCTTGAATATCAATGGAGCATATTTGTCAAATTTTCTGAAATAAAAATAAACACCTATAGGGTAGCAAAGCAGCAATCAGCATTAGCTTTGCCCTGGATAATGGTTATTGGAGAATAAAAGTTTGAATCTTGAATTGTTATTATTGATATTTTTTAATCCAATCATCATGGTATCGTGGAATGTCTTACAGTTGAACTGTAACTCAAGTCTCAAGTTTGTCTCAAGTCAAGTATCAAGTCTGTTCACCCAGTCTACTCCCAGGTTCAAAATCTGTGCCATCTCTATTGGCTGATCCAGAATGATGTATCTCCATTCATGTGCATAGGAACTCATTTGTACCAGCACTATGGTATGCTGAGAACATATACCAAGCTCTGCATTCATTCTAAAGAACATTGCAAATAGGCAAGTATCTTTGTTTTATTGCAGAAGAGAGCGTTATATAGTTAGATTGAAAAAAGTCCACCCAATTCAACTGATTATTAACATAGTATATCTCCGTGGCTATAAAGGGCCTGTTTGGTCACAATTTTTTAATTATTTAATATGATTCCATTTTATGACTGATGTTGATTGTCCAAGAACATGGTGGGATTAGTTGGTGGGTAGTTGGTGATTCGTTTATAAAACTACCCTTTTCTGATTTACATAATTACATTGTCATGGTTCCATAAGATCTGGAGTAGGTGAGTGGTGAAGAATATGGAGGGGAAGTTAGAACAAACTTCTGGGATGTTTACAAGCTAATGGAAACAGCATGAGTTGGAAAACATCCCAAAATTTGACATGTACATTGAAAAATTTGAAAATTATGAAAATTAGAGCAGATGTTTTCCAGGGAATTCTCTAAGCTTCTTGTGCCATTATAATAGTGCAGGTAACTGTCAGAAGTGACATGAGCCACATTAACTAAGCAAACAGACTAGCAAACAGAGTGAAAAAGAAATTAGCGCAGGTCTGCACCTGATTGTCAGAGAAAATATGGCAGTTTTCCATATAGAAATCTGCTGCAGATTCCCGCCAGTTGCAACCTTGTTGTATAGGATGTGAAGAAAATTAGTTTTTTTTTGTTTAGAAGAGTTGTTCAAGTTCTTTGTAATCCCCCTTAATGTCTTAAAACACTGTTGATATTGAGGAGATACTAAAGAAAATGTGTATATTTTAAATATGACGGTTCAATGTAAATGCCATCCTTTACAAACTCATTTGATCATTATGAAGTCCTTTACCAACTCCTTTGTCTGTTAGCATGCTTTACCTTGCCAAGTATTTTCTTTGCCAGCACCCAGTCCAACACCCAGTCCCATGCTGACTCCTTCCTTGGAAAGCATCCAGTAATTTTCTGATTCATTCATTCATCCGCATGTGGTCCCACCAACCCCTTGCCTGACCAGTTTTCAGTACCTTGCCAACTCCTTCATTCGTTAGTATGAGGCACTTTGCTGACTCCATTGTCTGCTGTCCCTTTCTGAGTCACTTCTTCGCCATTTGGTCCCTTAATCTACTCCTTCCTTTACCTCCATCTTGCATCTTGTGCCTTGCCAACTCCTTACTCTGACCACATTAATTTGCAGACTATTTTCCATTGCAAAGCATCTTGTCCTTTGCTCACTTTATGCTCAGCTCTCAACCAGTCCCTTGCCTATACAGTCTTCTATTTGGCAGTATCCTGAAGTTTTGGGTCAGATTGTTAGAAGAAAGTGGGTGAAACTATATGAACAAAGATATGTGAACACCTACAAATTAATGAGTTCAAGTTTTTCTAGGTACAGTAAGTGGTCATAAACTTAAAAGTTCTCTGCAGTAAGGTAAAAACCTTTCAAAACCCAGAGTAAGCTGCATGTTGGATGGTGTCTGAGCTTACACAAGGTTAATGTTTTACTCCTTTTCTTTGTCGCCTGACAATGGTCTGACTTGGCGTATACTCACTCACACCAGAGAACTGCAATCTGGGAGGGGGTCACATGCCCCTGCATACCCTGGAAGACCAAGTTTTTATCAAATGCTCTGGCAGACAAATGGAGCAGTTGGTAAGCACAGCAATGCTAAGTATCAGCAGGGAGTTTTTCCTTACCTGTCACTTATCCCTGTGCTTCTGTCACATACCTGGTTAGGGAGCTTGGCATGAAGAGGAAGGCCTCTCATACAGCTCCGGCTCTGGGGCCACTGACAGTGAAACGGTAACCACCAGAGCACAGCGTGGTATGAGTGCCTATGATCAGTACAGTAGTCTACATTGGTAGTAGGTCATACTTCACTGGAAAAATGCCAGGAGATGGAACAGCTAACAGCAGGGCAGGCTGGGAGCAGACAGGCTGCCACAGTGTTCGGCTGATGACAGGCTGTGGATGCGCAGCAGGAAGAAGGAGCTAGAAGATGGCATGCTGGACTGAAGGTGTTGTAGCAGGCAGGAAGAGTTGGATCCAGGGTCAGACAAGCCAGGCCGGTAACGGGCAGGCAGATCAGGCATAGACGGCAGACAGAAGAGTGGTTGAGTCACAGGCCAACGTTGGCAATGGTGAATGGATCAGGCAAGAGCAGAAGGCAGAGGAGGAATTCAGGGACAAGCTGAGGACAAGGCAGGTAACAGGCAAGGATGGTCAAGATCAGAGGTCAGGCACAGGAATCAAGAACAAACTCACAGAACGCTGTAGTCTAAACAGTAATGAGCCAGTGCTAAAGCCCTGTTTAAATACATTGTTTGGTAGCAGTACTAATAACAGGCCCATGACTGGGTAAGCATGCGCGCACTACTACAAACATCTGCTCAGCCAGTTACCAGCCTGCGCATGTGCACAAATATTCGACTGGAAACTCAATTTTTACTATGGATGAGCCTCCCCTGACAGCATCCCTCCACTGGCATCTACCTTATTATTATTATTATTATTAGTATTATACATGATTTATATAGTGCCAACAGTTTATGCTGTGCTTTACAATGTAGAGGGGGGACAGCACAATTACAGTACAGTTCAATACAAAAGGGACAGGAGGGCCCTGCTCATAGAGCTTACATTCTAAAGGGAGGGAGTGGTGGTACAAAAGATGATAGATGCGGGGAATGATTTGGTGGGGGAACCTTACTACTACTACTACTGCAGAAAACGTGGCACAGCTGGATTAGTTCTGCAAAAATGAGAAGGTCTCTTGCACAGGTCACAGAACCGATAATTATTACCAGGGCAGTCTTTAATATTGATTGGACCCTGGGCAAAACTTTTCTTGGGGCCCCCCATGCAGTTTCACTCTCCATCTGTTCTGAGACATACAATAAATAGCAGCTAGACTCAAAATCAGTTTACTGTATCAGATCAGGCAGCTATTGCGATTGGTTGCCAGAGGTTACAGTGTATCCTTACCGCTCACTGACTGGTTGCTAGAGGTTACAGCACACATTACGGCTCACTGATTAGTTGTTAAAGGTTACAGCACATGATTATTTCCTGTTGATTGGCTGCTAGAGATTGCTGTGAATATGACCTCAGGGGGGCAAGATATACATATCAATGCCACCGACCACCGCTATTTACATATGAATGCCAATAATATACATGTGAACACAGGGTCTGCAGGTCAGTCATCTGTACACTGAGATATTGGGACACAGCACGGGACTAAAACCTGAAGGGACGAGGGAATTTAAACCAGGATAGTTGACAAGTATGAAGCAGCTTCTTTGGGCCCCACAACAATGACAGGGTCCATGGCAACTGCCCCTTTTGCCCTGCCTTAAAAACAGCCCTGATTATTACTACTAAGGAAGTGGGCTGAGGTTCATCAAACTCATAGACAAATGATAGCCCTATCAGAAGGGATATAACACATTGTCATTTATCCTTTTAAGGGACTGTAGGCAGATGTTGCTTGTTATGTAATGTGCATAGGCCTTTTTTATGTTTACATGAACTATGCTTTAAACCTTATTTAATAAAATTGTATACATTTTGAATGATGATTTGCAATATAGACTCATTTGGGGTACCAGGAAAGTCCTTTTCTTGTTGGATGTGATATATCGAGGGTAATTGTTATTAATAATTTTGTATGTGTTATGTGGCCAGGGGGGGACTGACAACTCATGGGGCCCCCAGGCAATCCGAGATTATGGGGCCACACAGTATACACACACACAGTATACAATCACACAGTATACACAGACATGTTCCTATTGGCGGAGAAGGTACTGGAGAGGTGGGGCAGCTATAATCTCAGGATTTTTAGACCAAAAGGATGTCGGTAAGGGACATTTCAGAGACAGATGTAAAAAAACACAGATTTTTCTATACTGTCCCAGGTTTTACTGAGGCTGGCAATCCTGATGGGGCCCCCTAGTGGCTCGGGGCTCTCGGGCAGTGCCCAAGTGGCCCAATGGTCAGTCCGGCCCTGTATGTGGCAACAGAGTTACTTTAACACAAAATCTAAATTTTTTTTATCATTCCTCCTTAACTAGAACACATTAAATTAAAATAATTTATGTAATCTGCAAAAGTTCAATTCTCATTGACCTAGACAGGATTCTTGGATATACAGGTTCATGGATATGGATATCTCTTGGATATACAGGTTCTCTTCTAGCAGAAACTCATTGAAGGGGGAAGCAGACAGCTGTGTACACAGTTAGGCTCAGAGCACACAGGGATAATTGAATTTTCAAACAGACAATCAAAAAAGTCTGCAGAGGCTGCTTATCATCAGAGATCACTGCTGTAACACCTTGCTCCAGCCCATCTCTGCAGTCTTCTTGTAGATACAGGAGCTTTGCTAACTAGACTGCAGACATCCTTTACCTTTGTCACTGCGTACTATATTCCTTCCAATAAGTTGCCATTTACCTCTTTCACTATGATAGCCATGGATATATAAAGGCAAAAGACGTTGGTTGTTAAAACACTGTTAAGCACTAGGGATGAGCTTCGTGTTCGAGTCGAACATACGGTCGACTCGAACATCGGCTGTTCGCACGTTCGGCGAATACCGAAAGTTATGGGCCGTTCGCGCCAAATTCGTGTGGCGCTCACGGCCCACAATGCACTGCGCCATCGCAGTGCATTGCTGGCTCATGATTGGCCAAGCATGCACTGTGACCCCGCATGCTTGGCCAATCACGGCGCCAGCAGCGAGGAGAGCCATGATTGGCTACAGGCAGGATGCCTGTGGCCAATCATAGCTCAGGCTGTGTAGTACACACCCCACACTATATAAGGCCGCCAGCGCGGTGGCCTTGTGTAGTGTGTTGGCATCTGTAGGAGTTAGTGGGTGTTCTCTGTGTACCTTCAACACAGTATACACCATTCTTTATCGGCCGATTTTGCGTTCTTGCTCTTCTGTAATTGAGCTGTTAGCAATCTGCAGGAGTTTGTGGGTGTTGTCTGCGTGCCCTGACCGCACTATACACCGTTATATCCACCTATATAGCTAGCTATATTGCTCTTCTGTAATAGAGATTGCAGTCAGTTGTAGGAGATTGTGCATGTTGTCTGCGTGCCCTGACCGCAGTATACACCATTATATCCACCTATATAGCTAGCTATATTGCTCTTTTGTTATAGAGCTTGCAGTCAGTTGTAGGAGATTGTGCCTGTTGTCTGCGTGCCCTGACCGCAGTATACACCATTATATCCACCTATATAGCTAGCTATATTGCTCTTCTGTAATAGAGCTTGCAGTCAGTTGTAGGAGATTATGCGTGTTGTCTGCGTGCCCTGACCGCCCTATACACCATTATATCCACCTATATAGCTAGCTATATTGCTCTTATGTAATAGAGCTTGCAGTCAGTTGTAGGAGATTGTGCGTGTTGTCTGCGTGCCCTGACCGCACTATACACCATTATATCCACCTATATAGCTCTTCTCTAAATGAGCCATCTGCCATTTGCAGGAGTTAGTGGGTGTTGTGTGCCTCCAGCACAATATACACTACCCAATTGCTGGTTTTCCGATCTCCCTTCAGGCCATTACCATGTCTGGAAGGCCAACAAGGAGAGGCAGACAGGCACGAGCCGATAATATAGGGCAAGCAGGCTCTGTGTCTAGAGACAACAGTGCTGGTCGTGGACGCGGTGCATTGTCATCATCAGCACGTGGCCATGGGACACGCTTGTCTTTCTTTTCGGCAGCTGGACGTGTTGAGCCGCATCATGCCGAAGACTTGGTAGAGTGGATGACCAAGCCCTCTTCATCCTCCTCATCCTCTCTCAGCCAGGCTCAGGGGTACTAGCAAAGCAGCTGCCAATGCATCGTCTTCCCTCGTCCCAATGTCATCATCAGTGACTCCTTCCCTAGACCCACCACGTCCTCCTGAGGAGTCCCCTGAACTCTTTGAGCACAGTGTTGGGTACATGCTCCAGGAGGATGCCCAGTGTTTTGTAGGCTCTGATGATGATACTCAGCTAGAGGAAGGCAGTAGCGCGAGCGCAGAGAGAGGGGATGCTCAAGAAGGACAGCAATCTGGCAGTCATGTTCCACAAGCTGCAGCATACTGCCAGGTTTGCTCCAGCGATGAAGAGGGAGGGGATGATGAGGGCACTGACTCCACGTGGGTGCCTGGTAGGAGAGAGGAGGCACGTGTCCAACGAGGCAGGATGCCCTCCGGGGGCCAGCTTAGGGGCAGCACAGCGACTGAATCGCACCGCAGAGCTCCGCCTGTGCAGGGCGCTGCCTCTGCGTGTTATTCTAAAAGTTCTTTGGTGTGGGCCTTTTTTGAGACGAGTGCATCAGATCTCACCACTGCTATTTGCAACATATGTCTCAAGCATATCTCGTGTGGCCAAAACATCAGCCGCTTGGGCACCACATGCTTGACCAGACATATGTTGACCTGCCATGCAGCTCGTTGGCAAGTGTACCTCAAAGACCCACACCAAAGAACAAAGCGGACCTCTCCTTGCTCCTCATCAGCTGGGATCTCCAACCCCACTAGACCTTCAGTCCTCTCTGAAACCTGCTCTGAGAGGAATGAAGGTGTAGAATTAGGTGTGTCACAGCCAAGTGCTTCCGAGCACTCTGCTAGCAGTACATCCACGTCCGATTATAGCAGGCAAATTTCCCTGCCCCAGCTGCTGGACCGTCAAAAGAAGTTCACTCCCAGCCATCCACATGCCCAGCGGTTGAATGCTAGCTTGGCTAAATTGTTAGCACTTCAACTGCTGCCTTTTCAGTTGGTAGACTCGGCCCCCTTCCGTGAGTTTGTACAATGTGCGGTTCCTCAGTGGCAGGTCCCCAAACGCCACTTTTTCTCACGGAAGGTGATTACGGCTCTCTACCGGCATGTGGAAGGCCTTGCCTCGCTGGACAGGGTGGTCAGCGGTAAGGTGCATATTACCGCTGACTCATGGTCCAGCAGGCATGGACAGGGACATTACCTGTCTTTCACGGCCCGTTGGGTCACTCTTCTGGCAGCTGGGAAGGATGCAGGACAAGGTGCAGTAGTGTTGGAGGTTGTTCCGTCATCACGCCTCCAAAATGCTACTACTGGTTGTGACACACCTCTCTCCTCCATCCCCTCCCCTTCTTCTTCCTCCATGGCCTCTTCCAGTGCTCTGTCCTCAGAACCAGCGGTGCTCCGTAGGCGTTCCAGGGGCTACGCAAGTATGCAGGCAAAACTATGCCATGTCGTGCTTGCGCTGGTTTGTTTGGGGGACAGAAGCTACACTGGGGCAGATATTTTGTCAGCTCTGCAGGGGCAGGCCAAGAGGTGGTTGACGCCACGCCAGCTTAAGCCAGGAATGGTGGTTTACGACAATGGCACCAACCTTCTCTCCGCCCTCCGACAGGGACAACTGACCCCTGTGCCCTGTGTGGCTCACGTCCTTAACCTGGTGGTGCAGCAGTTCTTGGGCAGGTACCCAGGCTTACAGGATGTCCTGAAGCAGGCCAGGAAAGTCTGTGTGCATTTCCGCCAATCATTTAATGCCTGTGCTCGGCTGGCTGAGCTCCAAAAGGAGTTGAACCTGCCCAAGAACCGCCTTATATGTGACATGCCCACCAGGTGGAACTCAACGTTGGTCATGCTGCAGCGGCTGCACACGCAGCAGAGGGCCATCAATGAGTACCTGTGCGACTACGGCACCAGGACAGGGTCAGGGGAGCTCGGTTTTTTCTCACCACGCCAGTGGGGCATGATCAGGGATGCATGCACTGTCTTGTCACCGTTTGAGGAGGCCACAAGGATGGTGAGCAGTGACAGTGCATGCATCAGTGACACTGTACCTCTTGTCCACCTGTTGGAGCATATGCTGCGTGGAATAATGGACAGGGCACTTGAGGCAGAACAGAGGCAGGAAGAGGAGGACTTCCTTCCCTCTCAAGGCCCCCTTTATCCAGACAGTGTTCCTGCTGTCCCACCCATCACACAGGAAGAGGACGAGGAGAAGGAGGAGGAGGATGATTGTGTCAGCATGGAGGTGGAGGCGGGCACCCAGCAACAGCAGCAGCAGTCTTGTAGGGATGATTTACAGTCCCAAGAAACCCGTGGACTTGTACGTGGCTGGGAGGAGGTAGCTGCGGATCATGTTGTCCTTAGTGACCCAGAGGACTCCGGACCGAATGCCTCAGCTAGCCTATGCTGCATGGCCTCCCTGATCCTGCAAAGCCTGCGGAAGGATCCTCGTATTCTTTGGATCAAGGAGAGGGACCATTACTGGCTGGCCACTCTCCTTGATCCACTGTACAAGGGTAAGGTTGCCGACCTTATCTTGACGTCACAGAGGGAGCAGAGGTTGAGAAATCTCCGGGAGGCCTTGCAGAAAGGTCTGTGCAACGCGTTCCCAGAGACTGGGAGGTTACAAACTCAACAGAGTATATGGGAGAGGTTGCAGTGTCGTGGCACCAGCACCAGTGCCTAAGGCCCAATTTTTCTGCCCCTGTTTAGCAGGGGCGTTTAATTAAATTTTTTTATGCAATGCTTTGCAGCAGGGCTCATTCCTGCACCACAACTAGTGTATATGGGAGAGGTTTCAGTGTCTTGGCACCAGCACCAGTGCCTAAGGCCCAATTTTTAAACAGGGGCATGTAATTACAATTCTTGATATGATACTTCACAGCAGGGCCCGTTCCTGTGCCCACCCAGAGTAACTGTGAGGACTTATAGTGTTGTGGCACCAGCACCACAACCACCAAAGGTCAATTTTTCTACCACTGTTCAACAATGGCATGTAATTACAATTCTTGATATAATCGTTCACAGCAGGGTGCTCCAGCACCCACTAAGAGTCACTTTGAGGGCTTACAAAGTTGTAGCAACACCAACACCTTGTTCCGCCATTTCTGCAGAGCATATAGGGCAGGCCCCTACTTTCAAACATCCAACTTACAAACGTCTCCTACTTGCAAACGGAAGGAGACAACAGGAAGTGAGATGAAAAAAGACGGGCGGCAAAACAAATTATACAGGGGTGATAACCCTTCCCTATGTTTTCCAAAAAGCTTAAAAATAGATTTTTTGACTGGAGCTACACTTTAAAAATGTACCAGTTCAAAATTAAACACAGATTCTACTTAACACAACAAATCTACACAGTCCCTGTCTAGTTTGCACCTCCTGTATACTGCTGTTCTTAGTATATAGGGCCTGGGGGCCCCACGTCTTTCCTTTTTTTAATATGGGAATGGGGTTCCCCTTAATATCCGTACAAGACCCAAAGGGGCTGGTAATGGGTAGGGGTAGCTACCCATGCCATTTTTCTCAATGATTTTCATCCATATTGCCGGAACCAGATATTACATAAAAAATGCAAGCAGTTTGAAATGACTTTTTTTCCGTTAAATGTCATTTTGTGCAGGGACTGTTCTAAACACGGGAAACACGTGCTACTTCACAGGCATACTATAGACACCCCCAGGCACGATATTTAAAGGAACATTTCACGTTTTTTTTTCACTTTAATTGTCATTAAAATCAGTGCTCCCGTTTTTAAAAACATTTTAGGCATTGACCCATGTCCCCTGGGGCAGGAGCCAGGTCCCCAAACCCTTTTTAGGACAGTATCTTGCATATTAGCCAATAAAATTAGCACTTTTTATTTCAAACGTTCGAGTCCCATAGACTTCAATGGGGTTCTAACGTTCGTACGAATTTGCGGTCCGTTCGAAAGTTCTGGTGCGAACCGAATCGGGGGTGTTCGGCTCATCCCTAATCAGCACCTTCTGAGATGCTAGCTTCCTGGCCATCATACTAGTGTATTTATCTTCATTGACCCAGAACAAGAATGTTGCCAGTAAAATCAGAACTTGTGAGTTGCATACCTAAACAGGTCAGTGTCTCAGAAAGTTTTGAAGCTATTGAATTACTATTAGTCAGGCAACTAACATACTGTATGATATGTCAGTAATTGCAGCCTACATATTTCTTTATGACAGGCTCAACCTGCTTTTTTGTTCTCAGCACTACATGTTGAGTTATGGTTCAAAAACATGTCGATAACAAAGCAAAAAAAAACCATGTCTAATATATTACCTTATAGGTAGAGAAATGTGTGGTTGAGGCTAATGGACTTTAATGGTACCATAACAACTAGAAATACACAGAAGAAAATGAACATCAATATGTTAAAACATACATTTAAAAAAAATAAATAAATAAATATATATATATATATATATATATATATATATATATATGTCTATTCCATCAAAGGTGGGGGGGGGGGGGGCGGTACAACTGAAAAAAAAATAGCTGTAACAGTTCATCATATAGCAGTTAGATTGGCATGCTCGACATGTTTCGTGGATGTTCACCGCTTCCTCAGGAGCTTTTGTTTACATTTTGAGATGTCATAAAAACAGAGACAGTATATAATACTACAAAGATAATAGAAGAAGAAAAATATCAAAATATACATGGTAAGACATCACATGACATGACCAGATAGTGTCAACATAGTAGTGGCAAGTGTGGTAATCGTATAGGTAGACAAAATGTCTCTCTTCAGAAGAGTTCCCCACCTACTACTCATTGGCTTTGGCTAACCATGAGGAAAGGGGTCTGTGGAGCCTTTTTGGTTCAGCTAGGTACACATGGGCCAAAAATCGGTCTGTTCATCAAGAACCGGCCAATGTTTGGTCAGTGTGTACAGCAGTCTGTCCAACAAAAGCTGGTCTAAAGACTGTTTTTTGTCAAAGGGGCATGCTGGAAAACCAGTATCCGATTAGTACTTGCACCTAATGGCTTCTAGCACTGATCAGTGTGTTCTGGTGAGGTGGAAGTCCCCTTGTCAGAATACAAAGGCACAGTGGGGGTGGCGAGATCGCTGTATTAACATTTCTTGTGTTTTTTACTCACTGCACCAAAGGTGGCTCAAAATTAAAAAAAATGTATAGAGATCTGCATTTTACTGCTCTAGAAAAATGCAGGTCTCTGCAAGGACACATAAAGAAAACATTGTTATCTATGTGCCCTGGTTACACCAAAATGCTAGATGTATATGCAGTACAAAGCTGTGAGGAAAACTGCAGTATGGCTATATTGTTGTGCACAACAGCACGCATGGACACATGTAAAATTAACATGCAACACAGGCGTACAGGAGCGTCGCTTAGGATTTCTTTTTGATTATATGCAACACAGTACGTAAGTAAGTATGCAGAACAGAAGAAATGAAGCAATGTCAAAGAAGGCATGAAAAAAATGCATGTCAACTGATGTCAAGGTGCATAAAAACATGCAAAAAAACTGATGTCAATGCATATCTATGCATGTTAAATCTGTGTATTTTTTTACATTTTTATGCACGTATGAATAATTCCTTATGGCGTAAAACACTTTTAGGCTAGGATCACGCTTGTGCAGACTAGCGCCATGCTGGCCCTGGCAAAGAGCCATCCAATGCATGTTTCAGCACCTTGCACTGCTTGTTTTTTTCAACTTTATTTTGAGTGTCATGTTCATGTTACTGTGGTGCACTGTATTGCTGTGTGGTGACCTGTGGTGACATTCATTGCAGTGCAAAAAAAAAAACGCAGGTCACTACACATAATGTGAATGAGTGTTAAAAGTGAATTTTCACTCATCTTCATGAATGAGGTAACACAAAATTAAAAGATGAAAAAAGAAACCACAAGTAAAGAAAATTTAAAAAATTTAGTTTTTTTCACAAAATGAAAATGTATTTAATTAGTGAATGAGGTGTCCTGATATCAGTCATTGTTGCACAAAAATAGGATTTTTATAACAGCTTGCCTGTGAAATTATTTTCTTTGAAGTATATCACGGGACACAGAGCCATAGTAGTTACTATGTGGGTTATAGGCCACCTTCAGGTGATGGACACTGGCACGCCCTAAGACAAGAAGTCCACTCCCTATATAACTATATACTGTACCTCAGTAGACGTACTACGTGGTTTTTCAGCTCTTTAGCTCTTTAGCGCCACTTTTGGGCTCCTTCTGCAAATTTTGTGTTAGTAGAAGTTTGGTGAGTGTTGATTCGCGCTTTTCTTTTTACATTTTTCATGTAGCGCTTTTCAGTTAATTTCTGAATTGCCGTTTGTCCAGCAGACATGTTGCAGAATCAGAGGAGATAACGTGTTATTTATTATTGGCCATGGAGTTATTGTTTTGACATTACGGACTTGTGTACACACGATCGGAAAATCCAACAACAGACATTTGTTGGCGGAAAATTTGAGAACATGCTAGCCAACATTTGTTGGAGGAAAGTCTGACAACAAATGTCCGATGGAGCACACACCCGGTCGGATTTTCCGCCAGCAACCTCACATCCAACATTTCCCGTCTGAAAATTGGATCATGTGTATGGGGCTTAAGACAACGGCATAAAGTGCTAGTATGCATTGCAAACATATTTCTTATTTTATTTTTCGATTGTAGTAAGTAAGTGGTTAAGGGACAGGACTCAGGAGGGCAAGAAATTAGAATGGGCAGGCACTCACACATGAAACCAACTCTCACAGTGACATTGACAGCAGTGTGCAGTAGCAAAGTTGGAGATGACAGCTCAGTGACACGACACATCTCCTCATGAGTCACAATGACATTCTCTCCTCACGCCAGTTGATCCCTTCAGTCAGTGGTGGCTGGTGAAGTTTTAGGATGGGGGGGTGCCAGACCCCACCCTTCCTTTTTGAACCCTCCCACTTGGTGAAAATGGGCGTGGTTTCAGCAAAATAGTGGGCATGGCTCTAAGGGGGTGTGGTTAGCGATGAACGAAGGATGGAGGGAGAGGGAGAGAGGGATAGAGGGACAGCAGGCCCAGATCCTACACAACAATAGAAATATGTGTATTCTAGAAAGTTTAACAATCAGCAGATAAAGATACTCCAAACACCTGGGGTTAGCACTTCAATCATCCTGGCACCATGGTTGTTATGGTGTCAGGATGATTGAAGTGCATTATTTCTATTATTACATTGTAATATAAAATGAAATCAATCAACTCACCCTAATGCAGAATCAGTAGGAGCCCTGAGCGTGTCACTAGCCACATTGCCTGCCACCAGATGCCATCAGGCATCCCCAGCAGACTCCATCCTTACATTAGGTGCCCCCAGCAGAGTCCCTCCTTACATGCAGCCTGTGTCCCATCAAATGTAGCCTATGTCACATCAAATGCAGCAGCCACATCAAATGCAGCCTGTGTCCCATCAAATTCCACCTGTGTCACATTAAATGCAGCCTCTGCCCCACCAAATGCAGCCTCTGTCCCACCAAATGCAGCCTCTGTCCCACCAAATGCAGCCTTTGTCCACCAAATGCAGCCTGTGTCCCATCAAATGCAGCCTCTGTCCCCCCAAATGCAGCCTGTGTCCCCCAAATGCAGCCCCTGTTCTCCAAATGCAGCCTCTGTCCCCCCAAATGCAGCCTGTGTAACACCAAATGCAGCCTCTGTCCCCCCAAATGGAGCCTCTGTCCCACTGTAAGAAAACTGCTGTTGCACTCCAGGCACACTCGCATGCGCGCATAAGGGACTTACAAATCGCTGGCGCGCCAATGCAGGCTAATGTGCGAGCGTTCTTAGGTGTCCCTTTGGCGCCAGACGGCCTATTTAAAAGGGACGCTGACCGATCTTTAGCTGTTCCTGTACCCGTTCCTTGTGATTCCTGCCATTGCCTGTCTGATATCCATTGCTGAACCCCTGGCTTGCCCTGACCTTGCTTCTGGACTCGCCCTCATCTCTAAGTACTGGCTCCTGATTTCGTACCCTGCTCCTGCCTGATGATTTGGTACCTTGCTGCCTGACTGCTACTGAACCCGGCTATTCCTGTGACTACGTTCCTGTCTCCTGTTTGGCTCCCCAAAGTTGCATCATCTGCCTCAAGCTTCCAGGGCTACATCTGCAGGCACTCGTGTCCCTCCTTTCCTTTGGGTCCTTCTGTCTCCATCCTCAGCGGGACCCGAGTTGGAGATACAAGGGAGGCCAACCTCATCACTTCAGACTCCGACCAGGTACGTGACAGTATCTTTCAGCCACCAATGGGGTCTGAAAGGGAGGCCTCGCCTTTTATGGACATCTGCCGATCAATCTCTGCACTAGCCCATACTGTACGGAACCTCCAAGAGGACCTAGGCCGGATGGAAGATCGTCTACTGAATCCACCTGACACCTCATCTGCCTCTACTTCCCCCGCTCTTGTGAATTATTTTGTACAAACAGACTTTTGCCTGCTCAGTGAAACCATTCCTCCTCCTGAACCTAGAGTGTCTTTGCCTGAGCGTTTTTCAGGGGGTTCCGTACATTCCAAAATGCCTGTGAACTTTATTTTTCTTTACTACTCCAAACTTTCTCATCTGAAGGGATTAAAGCGGAGGTCCACCCTAAAGTGGACCTCCGCTCATCGGAACCCTCCCCCCCTCCGGCGCCACAATTGGCACCTTTCAGGGGGGAGGGGGGTGCAGATACCTGTACAGTACAGGTATTCTGCACCCACTTCCGGGATAGCTCTCTGCGGAAAGGGGCGTATATTACGCCCCTTTCCGCAAGTGCCCGCCCCTTTCCGCAAGTGCCCCGCTGCCTGCTGGGAAAGACACAGATCCCAGAGGCAGCGGGACCGTCCTTATTGCGCAGCGTGATTCGCGCATGCGCAGTAGGGAACCGGGAAATGAAGCCGAAAGGCTCCATTTCCTGATTCCCATACCCAAGATGGCGGCGGCAGCACCCGACATACGATCTACAGATCGGCTTCGGGTGCCGACATCGCGGGCGCGCTGGACGGGTAAGTGTCACTATTTTAAAAGTCAGCAGCTGCAGTATTTGTAGCTGCTGGCTTTTAAAAAAAAAAAATGCGGAGTCCCGGTGGACTCCCGCTTTAAAGTGGGATTCATCATCGCACTTCTACGAAATTAACCACTTTCCTGGGCCCATTGTCTTAGAGAACACCATGATCCGGTTTTGTCAACCTCTGACTCCTTCTCAGCCATGTTCCAACTTTATGCGGACCCCTTCCTCCAACAGACTGCTGAATCTACACTTGGCAACCTCCGACAAGGCCTAAGACCTGTAGAGGACTATGTAACTGACTTCTGAGTCTGGAGTATAGACACTCAGTGGAATACAGCTGCTCTCCACCACCAATTTAGTCTTGGACTTTCAGACACATTAAAAGACGAACTTGCCCATGTAGGGATACCCTCATCTCTGGAAGACCTGTTCCACTTTGTCATTTTAATTGACCGTCCGTTGTGTGAAAGGCAATCAAAGAAGGCTAATACCAAGCCACCTATGACCCCAAGAGCGATTGCTTCTGTTTCTACACTCTCTTGCAGAATACCAAGGGTTCCCCACAAGAATAAGGAGCGCCTTGAATCTCCCCGTAGAAGCTTTTCCAGACCACCCTTGTCTTCTTCAGAACGCCTCCAGCAGGCCATTTCATTCAGACTTGTCCTATAAGGCCTGCCAGGTCCGCTCCTACACTGCCTCACATGATGCATCTTCCTGGGAGGGATCTGCTACATCTCCCTCTTCTGATCCAGTTACTGGGAAGGACTATTGTAACTGCAATTATAGACTCTGGAGCCTGCAGTTGTTTTGTGGACTCTGCCTTTGTTACCCTACATCAAATGCCTGTATGCACCAAGGGCCAGGGATTTACTGTGCATCTCGTAGATGGCTCTGGTCTCAAGTCTGGGCCAGTTAAGCAAGAGACTTTACCCATTCTCTACCAGACTTCCTCGGATCATCAGGAACTTCTCAGTTTGGATGTCATAACCTCCCCCATGTTCCCTATTATCCTGGGACTACCTTGGCTGAGGGCCCATAACTTTCATATCAACTGGCTCACTGGAGAAGTCTCCTTCTCTTCTAATGACTGTCAAAGACATTGCCACCTGGAAAAGTCTGTTAACCCTGCTCCTCTCCTAAGTATCCACTCTGACCCCAAAACCATGAAGTTAGTACCTGTAGCATACCATGGATTCCTGGATGTGTTTAATAAGAAGAATGCTGATACTCTTCCTCCCCACTGGAATTAAGATTGTCCCATTGAACTTTTACCAGGGGCAGAGATTCCTTTCGGCCAAATTTACCCTCTCTCTGAACCCGAACTGGAGCCCCCGCACAAATACATTGATGAAAGCCTGGAAAAAGGGTTTGTTCTGGCTTCTTCCTCTCCAGTAGGGGCCGGTAACTTCTTTGTGGAGAAAAGGGAATCTGAGACCCTGCGTAGATTACCATGATCTTAATAAAATAACTATCAAGAACCAGTACCAACTTCCAATAATTCCCGAGTTGTTCCAGAGACTGCGAGGTGCACGAGTATTCTCCAAGCTCGATTTGAGAGGTGCTTATGATTTGGTTTGAATCAGGAAGGGAGACAAATGGAAGACAACCTTCAGGACACCTTTTGGGCACTTTGAATACTTGGTCATGCCCTTCGGTCTCTGCAATGCCCCCACCACGTTCCAGCACCTGGTAAATTAGATTTTTCGGGATTTCCATGACCTGTTTATCATCGTCTGTCTCAATGACATTCTTATTTTCTCTGACTCAATCGAAGCCCATTGGACTCATGTAATGAAGGTTTTAAGCAAATTTCGGGAACATCACCTCTATGCCAAGGTTGAGAAGTGCAACTTTGAAAGACAGAGAATACAGTTTCTGGCACTTGTCATCTCCGTTGATGGTATCTCCATGGATCCCCCAAAAGTCGCCACTGTCCTGGAATGGCCAGCTCCTGCAGACGAAAAGGCGGTACAACGGTTTGTGGGATTTGCTAATTTTTATAGAAAATTCATTAAGAACTTTTCAGGTATTATCTCTGCCATTATTCTTTTAACTAAGAAGCATGTTTCCTTCCTGTGGAGTCCAGAAGTACAAGCATCTTTTGAGCAGCTTAAAGCCTTGTTCACCTCTGTCTCTATCCTAAAGCATCCTGATCCACCCATAGCCTATGTTCTGGAGGTGGATGCCCCTAAAAACGCTCTAGGGGCCATATTATCGCAATGACAGGTTCCTAAATCATTGCTCCATCCTGTGGCTTTCTTCTCCAAGAAATTGAATTCTTCAGAGAGAACTTACAACATAAGGGACCGGGAGTTGTGATCCATTAAAGCTGCCCTTGAAGAATGGCGTTACCTGTTGGAAGGTGCTCTTCACCCTATACTCATTTTCAATGACCACAAGAACCTTCAGTACTTGAAAACAGCTAAGAGACTTAGACCTCAACAGGCAAGATGGGCATTGTTCTTCTCCTGCTTCACATTTCATATAACTTACCGGTTCTAAGAACGGTAAACCAGATGCGCTGTCACGCATGTTCCATGATCCAGTTCTTCCCTCGGAATCAGACACTATCTCAACGGCCAAAAACGTTCTTCTTCTTCTTCAGTCAGATCTGATAACCCAAGTAAGAGCCTAATTGTTGGAGCACCCCCCTTCTCAAGACCTAACCCTCCAGCTGAAGGACAGACTCTATTACCATAATGAACAGATCTTCATCCCATAGCAGTTTAGAGTTTCCGGACTGAAGCATTGCTTGGAATTCACAAGAGCACCAATCTAGTTTCCTGTTCTTTTTGGTAGCCAGACTTAATATAGGACTGTAAAAAATATGTCATATACCGTGTGACCTGTCAACGCAGCAAGACTGATCGAGTCAAGACTTGGGGACTATTGGAATGCCTTCCTGTGCCTGAGCATGATATCCATGGATTTCATTGTTGAGCTCCCTCCGTCTGAGAACTTTACCACCATATTTTTTGTGGTCGACCGTCTGACCAAGATGGCACACTTTGTACCCTTACAAGGAACCCCTTCTGCCGCAGAGACTGCTTCCATATTAATCCGAGAGATAGTGAGGCTACATTGAATCCCCAACAATATCACCTCTGATCGAGGGGTTCAATTCACTTCCAGATTTTGGAGATCTCTGTGTGAAGCCCTGAACATTGAACTCCGTCTGTCCTCTGCTTACCATCCTAAAACAAATGACCAGACAGAGAGAACCAACCAGATTTTGGAACAATACCTGCGTTGTTTCTCCTCCTTCTCCCAGGATGATTGGTCTTAGCTTCTTCCGCTAGCGGAATTTGCGTAAATAATTCCATTCATTCTGCCACTAAACAAACACCCTTTTTTGCCAATTATGGATACCATCTTTCCTTTTTACCTGAAATACCCCTGGAATCTTCTGTGCCTACTGTACAAGATAGATTGAGTTTGTTCAACTCTAATAACAAATTGCTTCAGGATACCATCTCCAAGGCTTAGGCTAACAGCATAACAGCAAAAGAATTTTTGACAGAAAGAGGAGGGGTAACTTGAATCTGAAACCAGGGGACAAGGTCTGGTTATCCACTGCAAATCTGAAACTTAAGTGTCCATCCAGAAAACTTGGTCCAAAATACCTGGGCCCCTTTCCTGTAAAGAGGAGGATCAACTCTGTGGTATTTTAACTAATCTTAACAAAGAACCTAAAGATCCACTCTGTTTTCCATATATCTTTATTGAAAACAACAGTACCCAATCTCTTTCCCAACCAGGATCCGGAAAATCCTCCTCCTCTGCCCGTTGAGGGCAGCGAGGAATTTGAAGTAGAAGCTGTTCTTGATTGTAGAGCCAGGAATGACCAAACACAGTTTCTGATCAAATAGAAGGACTATGGCCCCAATGACAATTCGTGGGAACCAGCTTCTGATGTACATGCTCCACAAAGGTACAACCATTTTTTCAACACCATCCAGAGAAGAAGACTCTGAGGGGCATCCGGAGGCTGCCCTTAAGGAGTGGGCAATGTAAGAGAACTACTCTTGTGCTCCAGGTGCACTCGCACCTGCAAGCGCGCATAAGGCCGCGTACACACGGGCGGACTGTTCGCCCAACTTTGTCCGCTGAACAGTGTTTGGGCGGACAGTCCGCTCGTGTGTGGGCTTTCAGCGGACAGTTTCAGCGGACAGTTGGACGGACAAGGTTTTTCGGAATTTCCGAAAAACTGTCCGCTGAAACCTTGTTTCAGCGAACAGCCCGCTCGTGTGTAGGCTTGTTCGTCAAACAAAGTTGCGCGCATGCTCAGAAAGGATTTTCACGCCGAAAGCTATAATGCAGTGTATAGGACGTCGTATTTTTCGTCCCGTCGTACGTGCTGTTCACGTCATCGCGCACGGTTTCAGCAAACTGTTCGTTCGTCGTGTGTGGGCATGTCCGTCCATGCAAATTTTGAGCGGACTGTTTGCTGAAACTGTTGGACGGACAAAGTTGGGCGAACAGTCCGCGCGTGTGTACGCGGCCTTAGGGACTGTATGCATTGCAGGCGCTCACCGATGTGCGTGCGCGCGTTCGTAGGTGCGCATCCACGTTTCCCTTTGGTGCCAGATGGCCTATTTAAGGGGCACACTGACTTGTAGCAGATGCTGACCATTCTTCAGCTGTTCCTGTACCCACTCCTTGTGATTCCAGCCACTGCCTGTCTGATATCCGTTGCTGAACCCCTGGCTTGCCCTGACCTTGCTTCTGGACTCTCCCTCATCTCTAATGGGCTACATCTGCAGGCACTTGTGTTCCTCCTTTTCCTTGGTTCCTTCTGTCTCCATCTTCAGTGGGACCTGAGTTGGAGATACAAGGGAGGCTGCCCTCATCACTTCAGACTCCGACCAGGTAGGTGACACCCACCAAATGCAGCCTGCCTGTGTCCCACTAAATGCTGTAACTTCAAACCCCCCCCCCCCACCGTGCCTTTCTCCGCACAGCGGTACTTACCTTGCTGTTGTCCCCTCCTGCGGTTTCTCCTTCCACTGGCAGCGATGATGAAGCGACATACTTCCTGTTTCCTCTCTCCCGGGTGTAATGGGAGAGAGAAAACAGGAATTGACATCTAACTCAGATGTCAATCAAACCGCCCAGCCATAGTAATAGATATTACGAGCACCAGGTGGAAGATACTCAGAAAGTGCCGCAAGGCGGGCTAAACACCCGCAAATGAAGCCCCACGTCTGCAATCTCGTGATTGCATAAGGAAGTTGGCTGGTATGTAGATGCCAGGGCAGTTGCTCTTGCTAACCCTCATGCAATTTCTCCCAACAGGATTGTAAATCGGACTATCCCGGTACTTGATAATCAAGAAAAGAAGAATGATAATAACATTTTTTATAAAGTTTAATAAAGACACAAAAAAACAAATATAGCAACACCAATACATTAAAACAATGTAATGTGTACAGCACAATTGATGAACTACTGGCGGGTTCCCCCGGGGAGTTTCAAGAAATGTTTTTACATAATTTCCTCAACTAGTTTCGTGGACAAACTGCTTCATCAGGAGGATGATCTATAAAACAAATAGTACATTTGAATCATAAAGAGAACAGAGCAAAAAATAATCTATAAATATCTCTCACAAATAATACAAAGGTAACTATAAAAATAAGGAGACCAGCTCACCCCCACCACAGGGACAGGATGCAGACCAGAGGGCCCGTTAATTCCCCCGGCGGGTCACGCTACCTTACATGGCACTATTCCAAAAATTCTTAATTCAGCACTGATGACTAACAAATACACTAAGGTGAATGAGGACCTAATTTTTTTAGACCTCAAAAAGAAGTATGGGAACCTGGACACTTATGTACTCAAACCCACACCAATTCCATCTCAGATCCCCAATCCGGCACCAACCTTAACATCATAAACCTTACCCCTTATCAATTGATTGACGATGAACTTTCTGTGCTTCAACTTGGTCTAGGTTTTTTCCCATTAGACAAGTTAAAAGTGAATGAAACTATTAAAGATCTGTACCTATTTGCACGCAGTCTCACCTTCAAATTCATCTTTGATAAAGATCGCACTAATCTAAACCTTGAGCGCAAACTCATAGAACACACTAAACATTTTAGCATGGCAGAATTCCGGGCATTACGGGATCTCATGCTTTTATACGATGAAAGGGCCATTGAAGATACCTCTTCCTCTTCATCACAAACAATTTCTCACAATGCACCTCAGCACACCACTGTTGGAGATTATGGCCCACACTCTAAAAATTTCTGCCTACATTCCCATAGATTCCCAGACCTAATGATGTGTCCTACCATTTGGACTTTTCTACAGACTACTATTAGGGACTTGAAACGACAACAATGGCATGACATTGCTCCCAACCTTGATTCCAAACAAACCTGAGCGCTTAAATCTTTACAAAGACGTAGTGACGTTGTTATTAAACAGTCAGGTGAAGGTGGGAACATTGTTCTCATTACACATAATCAATACCAATCTATGTGTGTGATCATTTTGAATAATCGTACTTGGTATCGACCGATCAATCGGTGATTCTTTCCTTTATCCAGGAGCTCCAAGTCCTTTGCACTGAGGCCTTTTTCTCGGACCTCATTGACAAGGACAGGGCTGAGTTCTTGGTTCCGAAGTTTCCCCGGGTTCCCACCTTCTACTTCCTCCCAGAAACTCACAAAAATGTGCAGTCCCCTCCAGGTAGACCAATAGTCTCGAGGATTGGCTCCTTGACGGACAATGCAAGCAAATTCGTAGACACCTTTCTAATGCCCCATGTGTGGAGCCTTCCTTCTTACATCAGAGATATGGTGGACTTATAAAGAAGAAGGGGAAAAGGGGCCAAAAGGGCGGAGGTGGGACTTTATATGAAACAAAATACTTGGGGTATATTAGTTCAATCAGTATAATATATCAAATAAATAATGTATTGGGAACATACCAAAAGATAGTACAATGTTAATAATGTATCAATATACAATAAGAAAACTTTGACAATATAATAATCAGCATAGCACAATAAAATTCATAGTCCAATGATATTGCTACACATAATAAATAATAAACCAACAGTACATTCCAAAGTGTGTATACAGTAATAACCAACAATTTCAATTGATGATTGAAATAAATCAAACCCACAATAAAATCATAGCTAGTGGGTCATGGCATTCAATAGTAGGAATCTCAACGCGTTTCATGTATTGTCTCCACTAATCAGGAGCAGCTTTATATTGAAAACACCTGTGATAGATACAATATTGATAATCAATAATAATCAATGATAGTTGATTATAAACCTAGGAAAAGGGGGCGCATAGCAATAGTCCTAGCCACTCTTACCTAGGGATGAAAAGTAATATATATAATCAATGGTGTTAGTGATAGAAATCAGAGGCACTAGAAAGTGTATATTGGCATCCCCCTGGGAGCTGAGGTGACATCAGAAACAGTGACCGGGTAGGAATCAGGTGATGGATCCATTGCGTATGGAGTTCACTCTGTCAAAACCACAGGTACTGGGAGTGAGCCCGGAAGATTAGTGAAAAGAAGAAAAGGGGGATTATAAGTGAGGTTAGGAAAGAGAGGCTATTTGGTAAACAAGGAAAAGGAGGTGGATAAAAAAGACTGAATTAGAACCAAAATAGCCACCCCAAATAACGGGGGGAGAAAGTTGTGCAGAGTGTGAAACCAAGGAGAAAACCAAAAGTGACAAGCCACTGTGAGATCACACAAAAAAGAGCAGAGTTCATAATTACCTGAGGCTGCACAGAAAAGCGTGGCATAAGAAAGTAGAGGAAGTGTAAGGGCAGATTAAGCCAGAAATCACACTGTAGAGAAAAAAAGCAGTGGTGAAAGTGACCCGCAGCCCCGCCAAGGATGCACACCAACGTCACGCTGAAAATATGCACCAGCTATGGAGGAAGGGGCATCCACGTATGAGTGACTGGCGCTCACACGTAGGAGCTCAAGGTTCCTCATGCTAGGGCGTCGTTTGAATAACAAACACACCAGACGTGCGGCGCCAACAATGACGCCGAAAGTCAGGCATGTGGGCGTGGTGTCGACGTGCAGCATCGGCCGGCCAACACCCCCAAGAGCAAAGGGGGCGGAGGATAACCATGGTGCACATCACAGCTCCCGGGAAAGGATGAAAACACCACCCTCAAAAAAGGATAATCAATGGCCTCAATAATAAACGCAGGAATGTTCACAATAAAACATGTATATGTACTGGCTAAATAGGATGTCATGCCCACAAAAAGCCAAGAGGTAAATAAAGATAAAAAAAGTATGTTGTTTCCATCCCTGATTAATTATGGAAAAGATAAATGTAGGTACGGTGGACTTGTTGCAGCATCCTCTGGATGCCCTGCTCGTGGCGATTGATATCGAGGCTTTGTACTCGAGTATCCCCCACGAGCGGGGCATCCTGAAGGCTGGATCCTTTCTCTATGAATAAGACACAACCACTTGACAACTCAATAACTTTATTCTAGCACTCCTAGAATTAATTTTGACTAAAAATGATTTTACATTTAATGACCAACTTTTTTTTTGCAAATCCAAGGAGTTGCCATGGGAACGTCTTGCGCTCCGGCGTATGCAAACCTCTACTTGGGAGGGTGGGAGAGACATTTCCATTTGGATGATAGATTTGTTGACGCCCTTTTATGGTATCGTTACATAGACGATCTGTTTATGGTATGGACAGGAACTAAGGCTGGGTTCACATTGCAGCGGTTACGAGAACCGGATGTGATTCGCACCGCACTGCAGTGCAAATCACATCCGATCTCTGTGCGGTGCGAGTTCAGCCATACAGATAGTATGGCTGAATTTGCATCGCACACGGCCCAAACTCGCAACTTCTATCTGTGTCCACATCTATGAACGGAGTACTGTGATAACAGAACCCATGGGCTATTCAGAACAAGGCTTGGGTGGACAGCTATCCTATATTGGGTGAATACGCAGCTTGCGTATCAACGGAAGTGAGGCTTGGTTAAAGCGGAACTTATTGAAAGTCCGAGCGGACTAGCACCAGTAGTAAACAGCAATTGGTTGGTGCTCACTTCATTTTCTACTGCAAGCCAAAAAGGGGGGATGAATTAGGGATCATAGGATTGCTGTTTTTTCCTCTGCATTGCTAACTTTCTATTCTATAGACACAATAGAAAGTGAGAGGAAATGTCTCCAAAGTGAGGGAAATTGCATGCCACGTGAACAGTGATTTTTGGAAGTATTTTGGAGCCCATGTCCTTTACAGAACCATGCCTGTTTTTAAAGCAGTGCTGTCTGAGAGCCCAAAGATCACAAGCATCAAATATTGCGTTCCGGTGTTTTCCGGTGTCCAATATTGCATTACAATGCAAAAGGAACACGACAATGGGGTATGGAAGGGAATTGGGACTATACAATACCCAGGAAATAATAATGAGAATGAAAGTAACGTAGAGAAAAAAAATACAAAATGTATTATATCAAAACTGTATATAAAAACCTCAAAAGGAGGAAAGACATTTTAAACCGTTATATAATAATATTATAATAAAAAGTCACAGAGTAATTTCAATACAATAAATACATTGGGGTGAGCCCAGCTCCATGTGTGTAAAGTACAGCTGAACTGAGTGAACAGAAAGACCCCAGTGCGTTTCAACAAATTGTCTTGCCTCAGGGAATGATATCCATTTGAGAAGGATATCTAGAAAGATATTACCGTATATACTCGAGTATAAGCCGAGATTTTCAGCCTCTTTTTTGAGGCTGAAAGTGCCCCCCTCGGCTTATACTCGAGTCATCGCTGTCTGCCCGCTCGATCAGCGTGTCGAGCAGACAGACAGCGGCCATTCTATAATTCAAAAGCCGCGCCTCCGGCGCCGCCTTCGCCTGTGATAGGCGGAACACTGAATTTCCCAGCAGCCTGTGTTCCGCCTATCACGGACATCGTATCATCCTCGTACTACGGACGAGGATGATACGATGTCCGTGATAGGCGGAACACAGGCTGCTGGGAAATTCAGTGTTCCGCCTATCACAGGCGAAGGCGGAGGCGCGGCTTTTGAATTTTACAATGGCCGCCGAGGCGCCGACGAAGAGGGCACGGGACGGAGGCAAGGGAAGGCACGGCACGGGACGGTACGGGACGGGACGGAGGCAAGGCAAGGCACGACACGGGACGGAGGCAAGGCACGGCACGGCACGGGACGGAGGCAAGGCACGGGACGGAGGCTCGGGACAAAGGCTCGGGACACAGGTAGGCTGGACACACACACACACACACACACACACACACACACACACACACACAGAGACACACACAGGGATGGATGGATGGATGGAGACACACACACACAGGGATGGATGGATGGATGGATGGAGACACACACACACAGGGATGGATGGATGGATGGATGGAGACACACACACACAGGGATGGATGGATGGATGGACACACACACACACAGGGATGGACGGACACACAGGGATGGACGGACACACAGGGATGGACGGACACACAGGGATGGACGGACACACAGGGATGGACGGACACACACACAGGGATGGACAGGCATGTCTCACCCTCGGCTTATACACGAGTCAATAAGTTTGCCAGTTTTTTTGGGGGTAAATTGGGGGCCTCGGCTTATATTCGGGTCGGCCTATACTCGAGTATATACGGTACATATAGGATAATATCCCAAACTACATTTTTTTTTTAAAACAAACAGATTTTGGCAAACATCATAGTACCAGTAACAGTACTCACAATGCATCAACTACAATAGTAGGTTATTTATAGAAAGAATAAACTGTGTGTCTGTGGCTTACAGCGGTGCCATACAAGGTCCCATGGATCCCAAAGGTCAACACAAGGGATAAAACGGCAGAAGAGGGAAAAGGGCTACAGAAGAAATAGAAGAAAAATAACAAGTGTACCAAAAAAAAAAAAAATGATAATAATTTTAAAATACAAAGTGAAAAAATGAAAACATATACATACCTTCACGAAGTAGGAGGAATCCAGGCTTCTATTCTGAAGTTTATCCAGTTAGGGATAAAATATTTTGGCGAGTGCTAGACAATGGCCACAGGCCTGTGAAAATAAAAGTATAAATATATGAAAAAAAAATCAGAAACTACATATATTTATATATATATATATATATATAAAAAAGGAAGAAAAAAAATAAAAAATCTGTGCAGCCAACCAGCAGATGTGCAAAAATCTGTGCAGCCAACCTTCATACTGTGAAGGACATTTGTAATTTTCCTTATATAATTGTATTCTATTTTGTATGTATTGCACACTGCTCTCACTGTGCACACGGCACTAATAATGTTTTCATTACATGTTTGCATTCTTTTGAGTCCTGATTAGAATTAGTCTGCCTATGTTACGCCCCTTGTTACCATAAACGTACAATTATAATATTAATGTGATACCTATGTAATCATGTGTATAAAAACCTTAAATTGTGTCATAATAAAGCAGAACAGTTATTTGTAAAGATGCAGAGAGTATCTTTTGTGTCTGTTCCCTACTGCAGTAATTATTATTAATTTGGAACCACTAATCAATATGAGGATAGGAGTTGCCTGAAGGGATTTACATGTGACCCTGAGAATCCGAAACAAGGAGCTTGAGAGGATCCATGAATTTCTGAAAATCAGAAGATTGGGGTAAGCCTTTTGTTTACATATGAGTTATCAAATTTCCTTGATCGGTAAGGCATTTTTGGGACAAAGGGTACTTATTTTACTCCCCTTAATCGAACTGTATTGATTGGTGGTTATATGTTATGTTGTCCCTGTCTACTGTCCATCGGAGTGTTAGATAAGAAAGATAAGAAAGATAAGAAAGGGAATAATAGTGCTGTTCATAGGTATATGTAGTACACATCTGCTAGATAAAGTAGTTTAGAGGCAAGAGGGTATAGGCACAAGTAGAGAAGAGAAAAAGACTGGCCAGTCATTATGGGTATTACATTAAGTAAGGGAATGAAGGGTAAGAGACCCTCAAAAATATCCAGCACAAGAGGAGCGCTATAAAATATATGAACCAAAGGTGCGGTTCTGCCTAAACTAAGCCCCCAGATTAATGGTTAAAGTGGACAGGGATCCACAATGGGTAACTGGGTTACCCCCAAAGTCCACAGGGACCAAGAATCAGGCAGAGTTAACAGCTAGGGAAACAGCTATCTATGTGAGTAGTATGGATCAAGGGTGACAATTAACACTAGGAAGAAAGAGACATTTTCATGTTAAGTTGTGGGATGAATTTGGGGTCAGGGACTACAACTAGCAAAGTCAAAACAGAGAAATGAGAGTTAAAACAGAATACTTTATATGTTGTCAGAGAGGGAAGATGGGATGAGCACTATAGCTGCCCATCTGATCATAGAATCATAGAAGCTAGAGTATGTGAAGTATGGGATTACAATACATGGGTTGCAAAGGATATCAGAACAAAATAAGGAATGCAGAATTTAAGCAAGGAAATATTAAAGAGAGTTAGAAGAAAGTGAGAAAATGATATGCATGTGTTGTGTACAAATGTGAAAAATGTAAGCGATTTTAGATAGATATTTGTGTATATGTGTGAATGCTGGAACCTTTACTTTTATCTCTTTTGTGTGTCATGTATGCAGATATGACCTTCTCCTTTGGGCGCTCGTGAAAGAATGCAGCTGGGATGAGAGATCAGTGATAAGCTGGAAGGACACCATGCCAATTTCTTTTTTTTAGAGAAAACATTTATAACAAAATATGTCGGGTAAATTAATCTAATGATAAACAATGTGATCACAATTATTTTGAATCTGTTTCCAAATATGGTAAAATGAAGGTTACATTCAACCGTGTATTACACTAATTGAATTCTTTGATAGTGGAAAATGTCCTCATTTAAGGAAATATATCTGTTGATATACAGTATATTAGAATTTGGATGTGATATTGAGATAATCACTTGAGTATTAATTTCTGATGAGTTTAACAATTTTATTAATAATATAGATATATTGTAACTGGTTTAGACAAACTTTAGTTGGAAATTAAATCCAGGTTATTGGGGAAATTTGTAAAATGGGATTAGTTTAGATTAAGATAACAATTTTGTAATTTTACATTTATGAGAGAAAAACGATTAAGATGAGGTTGTTAATTGGAATACAGCTGCCATAATATTTAACAAAGCCAAGATGGATGGGATACATAAAAAGTTTTTCTACAAAGATGAAATCTAAAGTTCTGATAATAACTTGATGTGCGGTCCATGATGTGAGAGTAATAATAAATACAATTTAATATAACAGACCCATCACATCAAGTCCACACACTCTGTTAGGATAGATGCCACCTGCAGCCAATTGTATAGTTTTTGATCTGTCTGAGAGCTTTCTGTTTTGTCATATATATCTTGTTGGTCCTTTTGTTTTTATCTATTTTTATTTTTGAAATCCAAAGCAAAATGTCTGGATTTTGAAATGATGTGCCCCTTTTCCTTGTAAGTACAGTGGCATAAGCAGAAGAATACTTTGGATTTATTGGACATCTCTGCATGACCGCAGGGTATTGTTATCATTTATTATGTTATGACATCAGGAAAATAATGTCAGATGGAAACTAAGGACTCATGTTATCAAGCTAAAACTAACGAGAAATGTATAATATTGCCAGGAAAAAAGTTGTCTTTTTGAAACATGAAACTGGAGTTCTTGTTTGTACCTATTTGTACAGTTGTAATATATTTATGCAAGCTGGACCCAGTAATGAAGGGTTCACCCCGATATATCAGAGCTGTAGCTTTATGAAAAGGTGCTATTAGACAAAGTTAGATAATATTTTGGTCAAATATTTAATTTTTAATGGTCCTGTCAGGGCTGGGCTCAGCCCTTCCTTCACTGAGCTGGCCGCTCAGCTGTCGGCTAATATCCAACTCCCATCTCTCTCCACAGTTACCCAGCTGTTGTTGATTCTGCTCATCAGTCCTGCTTACTTAAAGCCATTTAGCTCACTTGATCTCTCCCTTCACCTTGGTCACCTCACAAGAAACCATCTCCTGCGTTCATGTTTAAAGACTGGCTTTGCTGACATCCCTTCTGGCTCCTTATCCTGCTTGCTGTTCCTCTACTTGGATCCCTGGCCTGGTTGATTACACGATCTGGTTACTGAACTCGGCTTGACTGATTACCCAATCTGGTTACTGAACTCTGGCTTGGCTGACTACCCCATCCAGTTACTGGACTCTAACTATGCTTTGACTATGCTTACTCTATTTAAATTTTTATTTTTATTAATAAACAAGTGTAATTTTACTGTACTTCTGTCTCCGTCTGGTTCATGGTTTCTGACAGGTCCCACATTCTGCACAGAAAATATACAGCTAACTAAATAGTTGTCTAATGAAAGGTTTAAAATATGAATTTGTTTTGTTTGTTTATGTACAAATCTAGTAATGAAAAAATGTGTACATTTGAATCCAGCCACCTTATTGCCTCTATTGGAGGAGGCTGGAGACAAAAGAAAACCACATATGTTAAATTGATGATGCAGGAATCAGCTGCTGTGAGCCCAGTGCAGGACCCACTCCCCGAAGACCCAGATATTTTTTTTTTTGTAGATTTGATCCCAGCTTTATACTGAGGATGGCAATACACCCAGAAGGAGACTCTGTACTCTTAGTCATTGGATCCTTTTTCCCCAGCTCAATAAGCAGAGCTCCATGTTTTAGCAAAGTTTGTGAGCTATAAAAAGAGTATATATTTATATAGATAGTCGAGATATAGAGAGCTTTTGGTTCCATTTGAAGGGCCAGAAGTTTGTTTTTTACTTCGGCAGGTAAACTAATCAAGCAAGTTAATTTGATTGGTTGTTTTCAGCCTTCCAGGTTCTTGCTGAGGTAGCCATACTAACATTAAAATTCACACATGGAAGCAGACCAGGTGACTAAGGATGCTGCATTACAGCCCTGGACACTTCCTGGGTCTGTACAACTCACAGATTCCACCCTAGTCCTGGCCCAGTATAGCTGGGATTAATAATTCAACTTTAAGGACCCCAGAATGAGAAGAACAAGTGGTCCACAGGAGGCAACTTCTTATGAAACAGGACTTTGGAAAAATGTGATCTTTTATGTCTGCCAGTCACTCTTTCCCTCCAGCCTGAAAGATGGACCGTGTCATCAGTCACAAGCAGTTATGGCTGCCTTAGTAAATGAGCACGGGATAGAGCCATTGTTCTCCACAGTTGTTTTTTTATAACATACCACTTCTTGTTTTACCTGTTACCAAATGTGTTACCAAAAGCTGAACATCCTTTCCAGATATTACAAAAAGATATATCCAGATCCCCAAGTCAGGATCTTAACCACTTGAGGACCGCCGTATTGCCATTGTACGTCAGCACAATGGCACAGGCAGGCATAATCACGTACATCTACGTGATTGCCTTCCAGCGGGTGGGGGGTCCGATCGGACCCCCTCCCGCTGGTTACGGCGGTCCGATTCGGTCCAGGAGCGCTCCGTGATGAGGGGATGGCCGTTGGTTTTCGGCCACCCCCTCTGGATCGCTCCTGGCCAATGAGAAGCTTCCTCCCCTGTGTATTGTTTACACAGGAAGGAGGAAGTGATGTCATTCTCCTCGGGGCGGTCTTTTTGACCGGACTACGAGGAGAACAGTAAAAGTAAGTGTGCACCAACACTACACTGACATGTAGGTACACACAGGCACACAAACCCCCCCCGATCCCCCCCCCGATCGCCCCCCGATCGCCCCCCGATCCCCCCCCGCCCCCCCTCCCCCCCCCAGTCACAGTGTCACTGATTGCATTGATCATTTCTTTACTGATCAATGCATTCAGTGTCAGTTGTGACAGTAAAAACTGTCAGGACAGTTAGTGTTAGGTCCAGGGTAGCCCCCTATCACCCCCCAATAAAGATTTAACCCCCTGATTGCCCCTAGAGTTAACCCTTTCACCCCCTTTTGCCAGTGTCACTAAGCGATCATTTTTCTGATCGCTGCATGTGTCGCTAGTGTCGCTAGGTAGCTAGTTATTTTTTTAGGTTCACCGCCAGGTTTTTATAGCGCTAGGTACCCCGATATACTACCCAATAATGTTTTTAACCCCCTGATTGCCGCTAGTTAACCCTTTCACCCCCTTTTGCCAGTGTCACTAAGCGATCGTTTTTCTGATCGCTGCATTAGTGTCGCTACAGTCGCTAGGTAGCTAGTTATTTTTTTAGGTTCACCGCCAGGTTTTTATAGCGCTAGGTACCCCGATATACTACCCAATAATGTTTTTAACCCCCTGATTGCCGCTAGTTAACCCTTTCACCCCCTTTTGCCAGTGTCACTAAGCGATCATTTTTCTGATCGCTGCATGTGTCGCTAGGTAGCTAGTTATTTTTTTAGGTTCACCGCCAGGTTTTTATATCGCTAGGTACCCCGATATACTACCCAATAATGGTTTTAACCCCCTGATTGCCGCTAGTTAACCCTTTCACCCCCTTTTGCCAGTGTCACTAAGCGATCGTTTTTCTGATCGCTGCATTAGTGTCGCTACAGTCGCTAGGTAGCTAGTTATTTTTTTAGGTTCACCGCCAGGTTTTTATAGCGCTAGGTACCCCGATATACTACCCAATAATGGTTTTAACCCCCTGATTTCCGCTAGTTAACCCTTTCACCCCCTTTTGCCAGTGTCACTAAGCGATAATTTTTCTGAACGCTGCATCAGTGTCGCTAGTGTCGCTAGGTAGCTAGTTATTTTTTTAGGTTCACCGCCAGGTTTTTATAGCGCTAGGTACCCCGATATACTACCCAATAATGGTTTTAACCCCCTGATTGCTGCTAGTTAACCCTTTCACCCCCTTTCACCAGCGATCACAGTATAAGTGTCACTGGTGACGCTGGTTAGCCAGTTAGTTATTTAGGTTCCCCGTCAGGTTTTTATATAGCGCCAGGGACCCCCATATACTACCTAATAAAAATTTGAACCCCCTGATTGCCCCTAGTTAACCCTTTCACCACTGATCACCGTATAAGTGTTACGGGTGACTCTGGTTAGTTTGTTTTTTATAGCATTTTATATTCAAATCCGGAAGGCAGTGCTTGGTTTTCGGGGTCCCGTACGTGGCTAGGCTCCCAAAAAGTCCCCCACATGTGGTATCCCCGTACTCGGGAGAAGCAGCAGAATTTATTTTGGGGTGTAATTTGACTTCTGCACATAGCATGTGTGAGCAATATATCATTTAGTGACAACTTTGTGCAAAAAAAAAAAAAAGTTTGTAATATTCCCGCAACTTTTGGCAAAATATAAAATATTCCATGGACTCAACATGCCTCTCAGTAAATAGCTTGGGGTGTCTACTTTCCAAAATGGGGTCATTTGGGGGGGTTTTGTGCTATTTTGGCATTTTATGGCCTTCGAAACTGTGATAGGTAGTGAGGAGTTAAATCAAAAATTTGCACCCTTAGAAATCCTGAAGGTGGTGATTGGTTTTCGGGGTGCCGTGCGCGACTAGACTCCCAAAAAGTCCCACACATGTGGTATCCCCGTACTCGGGAGAAGCAGCAGAATGTATTTTGGGGTGTCATTTCACATATGCCCATAGCATGTGTGAGCAATATATCATTTAGTGACAACTTGGTGCAAAAAAAAAAAAGTTTGTAATATTCCCGCAACTTGTGGCAAAATATAAAATATTCTATGGACTCAACATGCCTCTCAGTAAATAGCTTGGGGTGTCTACTTTCCAAAATGGGGTCATTTTGGGGGGTTTTGTGCTATTTTGGCATTTTATGGCCTTCGAAACTGTGATAGGTAGTGAGGAGTTAAATCAAAAATTTGCACCCTTAGAAATCCTGAAGGTGGTGATTGGTTTTCGGGGTGCCGTGCGCGACTAGACTCCCAAAAAGTCCCACACACGTGGTATCGCCATACTCGGGAGAAGTAGCGGAATATATTTTGGGGTGCAATTCCACATATAACCATGGCATGTGTGAGCAATATATCATTTAGTGACAACTTTTTGTAAAAAAAATTTTTTTTTTGTCATTATTCAATCCCTTAGGACAAAAAAAATAAATATTCAATGGGCTCAACATACCCATCAGCAATTTCCTTGGGGTGTCTACTTTCCAAAATGGGGTCATTTGGGGGGGATTTGTACTGCCCTGCCATTTTAGCACCTCAAGAAATGAGATCGGCAGTCATAAATTAAAAGCTGTGTAAATTCCAGAAAATGTACTCTAGTTTGTAGACGCTATAACTTTTGCGCAAACCAAAAAATATACGCTTATTGACATTTTTTTTACTAAAGACATGTGGCTAAATAAATTTTGCCCTCAATGTATGACTAAAATTTAGTTTATTCGATTTTTCTTATAACAAAAAGAAGAAAATATCTTTTTTTTTCAAAATTTTCGCTCTTTTTCCATTTATATCGCAAAAAAAAAAAATCGCAGAGGCAATCAAATACCATCAAAAGAAAGCTCTATTTGTGGGAAGAAAAGGACGCAAATTTCGTTTGGGTGCAATATTGCATGACCGCGCAATTACCAGTTAAAGCAGCGCAGTGCGAAATTGCAAAAAGACCTCTGGTCCTTAAGGTGTTTATTGGTCCGGAGCTGAAGTGGTTAAGAGTATTAATTTTGTCTGTATGGACATGTTTTCTGGCAGTCCAATGGCAAATGCTACTGCAAAGGCCACAGTAAAAAGTGTTATCAGAAGCAGTTTGATTGTGAGTACAGAGTGCAGAATCTACAGAGAGTAAGGAAATCGTTTTCATAGGAGAGTCCTTACTAGAAATTTAGAGGTTTTATTTTTACACTCCCTACTCTCTACAATGTAGCGGAAAAAGTAGAGTAAGAAACTAGAAAACTTTTTCCTGAATGTTTTCTTATATTTTATCAAGTCCCTAAGGGGATGTTGGACTCTCTCCCTATGGGATTTGGTTTGGAAATGTGTTACTTATATTTTGTCTCAGCAGCTGAAGTTCTCCATTTGGATCTCACAGAGAATGTTGCTGATATTTTAGGATTTTTGACAAATTCATTTATGTGTTTTCTCCCCCAATTCCAGATTCTAACCTGTGGATTATTAAGAGACATTTATATATAAAGACATGCTTGGAGAATCAATACAGCATCTATTTTGTGTACAGATGTAGAAAATGTGAAGGAAAAGTCACCTGAATCCACAGCAGACACTGCAAAAATTACTGAAATCTCTGTGTTTGATTTGTTTCCTCCTTGGAATCACAGTCTAGGGTATATGAAAAGTAGTTTAGCCATTTAGCCATGTTGAAGTCATATTCCTCTCTTGTACATCTTCCATTTTATGTAGAATTGTCTGTGTTTACATATGCTGATAAGTCAGCATTCCAACAATTAAGCTAGAATGCCATTCTGGCCACAGGAGTGTACAGCCAGTAGTGTGTAAATATGTCAATCAATATCAATAATTTTTCACAATGAAAAGTAATTTTTTTATGAAAAAAGCTGCTCAGCTATTATATTCTCCACAATGGAGTTTTGCCTCTTTGGCCAGGACTACCTTCACCTATGCGTGTGGCAGTACCAGGTTAAAGGTGATAGCAGGTATGGTTAGTGATCAAAATATTGATCAAAAGAGAGGAGACTGTAAAGGCAATTTGTAAGTTCTGTATATAATTGTATTCTATTTTATATGTATTGTACACTGCCCTCACTGTGCACACGGCACTAATAATGTTTTCATTACATGTTTGCATTCTTTCGAGACCTGATTAGAATTAGTCTGCCTATGTTACGCCCATTGTTACCATAAACGTACAATTGTAAAATTAATGTGATACCTATGTAATCATGTGTGTAAAAACCTTCAATTGTGTCATAATAAAGCAGAACAGTTATTTGGAAAGATGCAGAGTGTATCTTTTGTGTCTATTCCCTACTGCAGTAGTTATTATTAATTTGGAACCACTAATGAGGATAGGAGTTGCCTATCTATAAATTTCCATGTCAATACAAAAGAGGAATGAGGCTAGTGTCTGGTGGTGGGTTTATATGGCTGCATACACTGAGTCATATGACACAGGAGCAGCCAATCAGGCTGGATAAGTAATTGGCAGTGGGAGGAGGTCAATAAGACCCATTCTGCTTTGCAATTTTACGTTGTGGAACACCATACTAAAATTTTTCAACAATTTTTAGACACAGCTTTTAACACATTGGTGAACCTCTGCCATCTTTATTTCTCAGACACTGATGCTCTAATGTTATTGACCTGTTGTCAATTAACCTAATTAATTGCAAAATGTTCTTCTAATACCACGTACACATGATCGGACTATCCGGCAGACTTAATCCGGTTGACAAACCGCCGGACTTTGCAGCTGAGGTCCGCCAAACTTTCCGAATGAGCGGACCTGCCCACACATGACCAGACTTTTCCAGTGGGCTAGGTCTGGCGGACAACCCGGTGGACTATGGCTGGAGTCCACCAGGCTTTTGAAATGAACGGACTTGCCCACACACGGAGAAAAGTTTGTTCATTTTGAACTCCAGGTAGCCGGGAATAGTGAAGGAAGTCAATGTCGCCGCCTCCATTGGCGAGATTGACACTTCGCTGGCCCTGTCACCTGGTATGGATTTAAAGGGGGACCCCAAGCCGAAAAAACGACGTGGGGGTCCCCCCAAAGTCCATATCAGACCCTTATCCAAGCAAGCAGCCCGGTCGGTCAGGAAAGAGGGTGGGGAAGAGCGAGCGCCCCCCTCCTGAGCCGTACCAGGCCGCGTGCCCTCAACATGGGGGGTGCTTTGGGGAAGGGGGGCACTGCGGCCCCCCCACCCCAAAGCACCTTGTCCCCATGTTGATGAGGACAAGGGCCTCTTCCCGACAACCCTGGCCATTGGTTGTCGGGGTCTGCGGGTGGGGGCTTATCGGAATCCGGGAGCCCCCTTTAATAAGGGGGCCCCCAGATACCGGCCCCCCCACCCTTTGTGAATGAGTATGGGGTACGATGTTCTCCTACCCATTCACCTGGTAAAAAAAAGTGTAAATAAAAAAACAACACAAGTTTTTAAAATAATTTATTAGACAGCTCCAGTGGTCTTCTTCCGTCTTGGGGGGTCTTTTTGCCAGACTCCTTTGCTATCTTCTGCTGCCGCCGTCCGGGGGTCTTCTTCCGACCACGGGGTCTTGTCCTGCTTTTCTGGGGTCTTGTCCCGCTCTTCTGGGGTCTTGTCCCCTTCTTCTGCCGGGCCTCCGCTATCTTCTTATAGCTCTTTTACTAGCGTTGGCCCGGTCTTCTGTCGCCGCCACCATCTTCTCTTCTTCTCTTCTTCCTTGCGATGTTGACACAACGCTCTCTCTGGCCGCAAAGGCAGGGGCGACTTATATAGGGACAAGGGGCGGGGTCACCGGGTGATGTTACATGGTGACCCCGCCCCATATGATGTCACAGTCCCCTCCAGGGGACTGTGACATCATAAGGGGGCGGGACAAGACCCCGAAGTCGGAAGAAGACCCTCGGACGGCGGCGGCGATGACGAAGAAAAAAGCCGGGCTCTTCCGCTAGTATTGCATTTCCAGTTTCAAGAAGCTTTTTCCCCCTCTATGGCTATGCTCACTTCTCCACTGTATACAGTATATATTTATCACTCATGCTGTACTAAAAACATGTCTGTCTTTGTTCATCTCCATTATGAGGTAGATTATTGGGACTAGTAGTTCACACAATAAAGATAAGGATGCTTGTGCTTCCTTTTGCAGCCCACGGGTAGTGATAAGAACAGTGCATTTCTAGCAATATCAACAGTTATCTTCTGTACTTCATGAAAATTCAAGAATTTGTTACCTCCAACATTTTATATTCCTGATATGTGTCTGCTACACTATGCACTTGTATGACAAAGTATCCTGTTCTCTTTGCATTGCTTCCTTTGTTTGAATACCTGGTGTTCCTGACAGTCACCCTGTTTTCCTATTTAAAACTGACCACACTAGGCACAGGGTGTTCAGGTTTCTGGTTGTGCTGGGAACTCAACCTGCTCTCCTCCAATGATCAGACTTGTGTTGACATGACCCCCCAACCCTCCAATCCTGCACAGCCATTCACTGGGAAGACCAGTGTGCTTCTATTTCTCCTCCCCTAGCTCTATGATCTCCTTATGCAGCTGAGAACAGAAGGTATGTGATCACTTATATGCCCTGTACATACGGTCAGACATTCCGACGACAAAATCCGTCTGATTTTTTCTGATGGATTTTGTCCCAAACTTGTCTTGCATACACACAGTCGCACAAAGTTGTCGGAAAATCCAATCGTTCAGAATGAGGTGACGTATAACACGTACGACAGGACTATAAAAAGGCCAGTAGCCAATAGCTTTCGTCTCGTCATTTGTTCTGAGCATGTGTGGCACTTTGTGCGTCGGAATTTGTCCACGCACGATTGGAATTTTGTTGTCGGAAAATTTTAGATCCAGATCTCAAACTTTGTGTGTCAGAAATTCCAACGGAAAAAGTCAGATGGAGCGCACACACTATGGGAATTTCCGACAACACAGTCTGATTGCACATTTTCCATCGGAAAGTCCAACCATGTGTACAGGGCAATAAAGTAGGGGAAAAAAAGGTATTTTTTTTTATGTTTATCCACAATGTTTTGCCTTTCATTAATATTTTACACGGAATGGGTTGTTTTACAAGGTGAAAGTTTACATATACTTTAAAAGTAATGCAGCAGCCACTTCTAAAGATTGGTAAACTAAATATATTACATTTCTATTTTTAGATTTCAATACACTTTAATTTTACCTTTCCGATTGACTCCAAAGCATTTCACAGAAAATATGACATATATCAGATATCTTTATTTTCACTGGAATTTCAGAGAAATAAAGTTTGCTCATTCCTAGTTAGTTGAAGTGAAGATCACCCCAAGATCCGATACCATTCTACTTTATAGATCATATATTGTGCAGTATCAGACCTTTTTTTAAATCAGTAATGAGAAGATAAAGAATATTTCATGGGCTGTGTGAGAATTAGGCTGGACATAAGTTTTACAATTTACGTCCTTTTTTCCCACACATAGAACTTTCTTTCTATACATTTTGCTATTATAAATATCCCACAAAAATATATAAAAAAACATTTTTTTTCCTCAGTTTAGGCCGATACGTATTCTTCTACATATTTTTGGTAAAAAAAAAATCACAATAAGCGATTATTGATTGGGTTGCACAAAAGTTATAGCATTTACAAAATTGGGGATAGTTTTACGGCATTTTTATTAATATTTTTTTTTTACTAGTAATGGCGGCAATCAGCGATTTTTATCATGACTGCGACATTTTGGCGGACACATCGGCCATTTTTGACACATTTTTGGGACCATTGTCATTTATACAGCAATCAGTGCCATACAAATGCACTGTGTAAATGACACTGGCAGTGAAGGGGTTAACCACTAGGTGGCAGTGTAGGGGTTGTGTGTCCTAGGGGCATGTTTCGAACTGTGGAGGGGCTAGGCTGTCTATGACATGCCAATGATCTCTGCTCCGATCACACGGAGCAGAGATCAGTGACACTGTCACTAGGCAGAATGGGAAGATTCTTGTTTACATTAGCATCTCCCTGTTCTTCCTCGCCGTGAGACAATCACGGGTATCCCCACGGATCAGATTCACGGAGGTTCCAATCAGCGCTGGCACGGTGGCAAATTTCAAGGGACGTACTTGTACGCCCATTTGCCTCTCCGTGCCATTCTGCCGATGTACATTGGCGTGCGCCGGTCGGCATGTGGTTAAAGGATAAGTTTACCTTTTGAAAAAAATAAAATAAATGCACATTTTTTTGCAGGTAAGAAAAACACTACTATATACTCAGTCTGCCATTCTTAAGGAATATCTCCATACTTTGGGTTTCCTCCGTTTCTATCCTCAACGGACAATGAGGAGTTGGCGTTTCCCATCACTCAATACAAAGTACTGAATGGCAGGGTATGGAGACAGGATGTGCACCAGGACCCGATGGATTTCCGATTCTCTATGATCGCCTCTTCTCCACACACCTCATCTCGTTCAGGCCTCTAATGCTTTATAGGAGAGCGTGTCCCTATCTAAAGCAACATTGCAAGCTCATATTACACTGCTCCCTAATGAGGGCAAGTATGGCACAGATTGTGCAAACTATCGCCCCATTTCTTTATTAAACATAGATCTTAAGATTTTAACAAAAGTATTGGCTAATCATCTCCTCCTTTTTATCCCCTCGCTAATCCACAATGATTAAGTGGGTTTCATCCATGCCAGGGAAGCAAGGGGTAGAGCACAGAATTTGAACATTTCGCCTGCTCCAAGGATATCCTAACTGCTAATTTTAGCGGATGTGAAGAAGGCCTACGATCACGTCAACTGGGCCTTTTTGAAGCAGTTTTTATGACAAACTGGTCTTGGACCCAACATGTCCACCTGGAGCGATGCCATATATTCCCATCCCACAGCAGCAGTTAGAGCCAATAAATTATTATCGTTTGAATTTTCCCTGTGTAACAGAATGGGGCAGGGATGCCTACTTTCTCCCCTTATTTTTGTATTGGTTTTGGAGCCATTGTTGTATCGGATATGAAACAATCCAGATATTCGAGATCTTCAAAGTTTGAACACTCACCATAAAGTAGCAACTTACTCCTATGATTTGCTCTTTTTTGTTACTAGTGCAGTCACAACTATCCTTAACCTTTTTCAGGAATTGCATGCCTACGCCAAAGGCTCAAATTATAAGAATAGCAAAATGGAATAGTTCCCCTAAGGTTTTTTTTTTAGCAGTGTAATACATAAATGAAAAAAGATGGAAATATAATAAAATCTTTTATTGTACAAAGAATGGGATACAGGCTATTAATGTATTTTAAAAATATGAGCTCTGGTTACAGGCATGTCTGAAGAATATTCCATCAATGCCAGAGAATAATAATGATAATGTAAAGTGCATTTGTAACAAAACAGTGAAAAAAATTGAAAAACTAAAGGGTGAAAATGAATAAAGTGATGAATTCAAAATTCAGAAGAAATACAAGTACTTTGACCAATGTAGTGAATTATTTGTGACCAGTGGTTGTAATCTTGGTGCCATACTGGCATTATAAGAATAATGCGCACAAGTCTCAAGCAGTGAATATCAATCTTTCTTTGGAGACCAAACGTTGGCTCCAGGTCAACTTCTCATTTGTGTGGGCCCATAAGAAGATTGAATAATTAGGTATCAATCTGACCCCTTCCATCACAGAGATAATCCTGGCTAGACCTGAAACAGTGGCACCAACAAACATTAACCACTTGCTGTCGGCAGACCATCATATGACGGCCTTGAATTTGCGGTGGTATATCTGAATGATGCCTGAGGCTACAGGCATCATTCAGATATCGATGTTTTCAGCCAGCGATTCCCTACACCATAAGAATGATCATAGTGGCTTTTCCACTGCTTGATCGTTCTTACGGGCAGCGAAAGGGGACGCCCCCCTCCCACCGCCCTCCGGTGCTTCTACTGACTCACCACAGCAATCGGTGAGTCGGACAGAGGATCCACTAGCCCCGGATGTTAATCATAGAGATTTCTGGTGGACCAGATGGTTGCCGGAGTCTCTATGATTGTCGGAGGCCGGGGCGATGTTATGATGTCACACCCGGCCTCTGCATTAAAAAAAACGGCGTCCGGAACCCAGGAACGTTTTTTTGGTAAGCGTAACTTCATCTATCATTATGCAAAAAAATTGTGCTAACTTTACTGTTTTTTTTTAAAGCATGAAACAGTTTTAAAAAAAAAAAAAAAAAAAAAATACTGCGCGAGATAAAAAGTTGCAATGACCGCCATTGTATTCTCTAGGGTCTCTGCTAAAAAAAACATATATAATGTTTGGAGGTTCTATGTAATTTTATAGCAAAAAAATGATGATATTTACATGTAGGAGCGAAGTGTCAGAATTGGACTGGATGCGAAGTGGGTTGGGAGAAATAGTATTGTGAAAATGACAGTTCTTCCTAAGCTATTGTAGCTCCTACAGACCCTTACAGTGGCTATACCAATCATTAATTTCTATGGGCAACGAAGGCAGAATTTTTAAACTTCTTTTGGGAACAAAGAGCAAAACAAATTACTTACCGACTATTGGCACTACCGAAGGAGAAAGGGGGTATTGGTTTTCCTGACCCCTTCAAATACTATTATGCTATTTACATGTCCCACATGCTAGACTAGGTCAAACATGCTATTGAGAAGAGTTGGGTAGGTCTCGAACAGGATATGTTTCCCCTACCATTGCAGTCCCTCCAATGGCAGTTTTTGTCTTTATGAAATAAAATCACATCCTTTGATAGGTGTTACTTTGGCAGCCCTCATAAAGGTGGTACGTCTTGGGGCCACTTCCCAGACCTACACTCATATATCTCCTGTAATTGGTGCCCGATAATTTGTTCTAGGTTAGTTTGACACTAAATTTAAGCCTTTTCTTTTATCAAATCAGTTCAGGATTGAACATTTCTTACAAGCGGGTCATTGGCAGTCTCTCCTGTAAATTCAAGATGTGTTTCTCCTGCACTGGACTACTGGAGAGCTATGCAAATTCACCATTTCTTATCTACCATTCCAGTGTGGAAAGTATTCTTGGCCCTGATTTCTCAGTTTGAGCTTCACGGCTTGGACACCTCACCACTTCGCCGCATGTTATCAATTTCATATCCTACAGTAAACGAACCCCGAAGGATCATGTCCCACCTATTCTACTGATATAACAAAGAGACCGAAATAAGACCTTCACAGCCAAGCAGAGAAATCCTCCATCTCTAGCTGAATTCAGGACTCAACAAATTGTTGAATCGATGGTACAGGACCCCGCCTCTTTTGCATTAATTCTATCTATTGGCTTCCCCTCTGTGTTGCCATTGTCATCAGGACACTGGCACCATACACTACATTTTTTAGTTGTGCCCTCCAATACATCTGTTCTGGGAAGACATTAGCAAACTGATCTTTAAATGAACTAACTTTGATATTTAAAGGAAACTATTGCACTTAGCGCAAAGTAAAATATATGTTGGCCTGCTGCAGCTTATGTAACCCAGACACTGGGCCATCAGCAAATCCTAAACAAAAAATAGTGCACTATCCCTTTAAATCCTATAGCCAATAATCATATCAATCCTGAACTAAATTAACCTATAGACTCAAAGTGAAAAAAGCATGAAAAACAAGTATGCAAATTGAACAATGTATAAACCACACTACATTGTGCAACAAAACAATAGTGCGCATCAAGCAATAAATACATTAAAAATATGCAAATAAATTCAATTGATGATCAAGAAAAATTTAAAAATGCATAAGCATCTCCTAATTCAAAAGATCCTTTTATGAATAGGTGCTTAGTGCTGAAAAAAGTCCTTAAAAGTGCTGAAGTGCTCAAAAGTGGTCCTTTAGAAAAAGATGGATGCTTACCAAACAGTGTTGATCCTGAATTACAGGGATCAAAAGAGCATGATATCCATCTCTAGATGAAAAGCTCCCATACAAAACCAAATCATGACAACATGCTTCTTCCATAGAATGCGGTGGGCTATTGAAAACCGGTGTTCTGGCAGATAGTGTCCTGCCATCATATAGTGTCCACCCCGTACTGCGCCGTGAGTGGAGGTGGTAGCCGCCCCATCCAAGCGGACATAGGGTTGTGAAAATTAGAGGGCCCCTCGCTGGCGAGCTTAGCTCGCCACGCTTCGGGCTCGACCTTGCTGCACTTGGCTCTTTTATATTCCTACTCTATGTCCACTTGGATGGTGGGGATAGAACCTGGACTCACGGCGCAGGCGCCGTTCATCCTCGGCTATTTCGGAATCTGTGTGTGCTATGTACTGCGCATACGCAGTACACAGCAGACACTATCCGATGGGGGACCATATATGATAGGACACCGGCTCTTATATCATCATAAAATTGCTTTTCATAAGCGAACACAATGAAGGCAAGCAGGGAAAAAAACATAGTGCTGTAAAGCCAGATATTCTTTATTTTAAAATTGAGAATGCACTTCCGGGTGGAGTGTGTGTGATGTCATCACATGCCGGCAGCTGGTGTGTTTTAATCTTGATGCCATTTTTATACTGCCTAATTGTAAGTGTATTCTCAATTCTCATGAGCTGGTTTTCAATAACCCACCGCATTTTACTGAAGCACATTGCGATGATTTGGTTTTGTATGGGAGCTTCTCATCTAGAGATAGATTTCATGCTCTTTTGATCCCTGTAATTCAGGATCAACACTGTTTGGTAAGTGGCCCTCTTCTTTCTTTCCAAAGGTTATTATTGAGAATTTTCAGTAGAAAAAGCAAAACTCAACTGGTAAATTGACTAAACATAAAGTACATTAGTTGTGCATCAGAATAAAAAAAAAAATCTTAACATAAAAAAAACAACATATGTTCAATATGCACAGAACTCATGAAGGTCCAGACTAGTACACAACAAAAATATTCCCTCTCCTGTCCACTCATATTTAATTAATCTCTGCTTAGCTTGTCACATGGGGAGGAGCTGTGGTGTACTGAAAAATAATCAACCCCTCTACTAGGGCACCCATCTTTTTCTAAAGGACCACCTTTGAGCACTTCAAGCTCAAGGAAAGCAGCTTTCTCTGGGGGCACTCTCAGAGCTCCTCTGTGCAAAACAACTGCACAGAGCAGGTAAGTATGAGATGTTTGTGATTTTTACAAAGAAAACTCAAAGTTTTAATACCACTTTAATATGCACTGTCCGGAGGAAAGAAGGAAAAAGGGAGACATGAATGAATATATCAAGGGGGTGAATAAAGTTCAGGAGGGCAGTTTTTTCAATATGAAGCCAAAATCAAGAATACGGTGACATGACCTCAAACTAAATGGAGTAAAGTTCAAAACTAATCTTAGAAAATATTATTTACTGGGAGTGTAGTGCATGGTTGAAATAAACTTCCAGCAGAGGTATTGAGCCAGTCAACAGTAAATGGCTTCAAACATGCTTGGGGCAAACATAGAGCTATACTCGGACAAAAAAGTTGATAAAAAACAGGCAGGCTCAATCAACCACTCAGTCTTTTTTCTGCCATCACTTTTCTACAGTTAATTTACAGGAAACTGTGAATGAAAGCCCCACACGGAGCCCCACACAGCTGCGCTTTTTTTTTAAATTCTGACAGCGGGTGCTTGGAGAAGATCCCAGAACCACTGTCACAGGTTGGGGCAGGATCAAGGGAGAGAGGCTGCAGATGCAGAACATGTTATGCGTTCCACCGTAAAAATGGGTGGAACATGTCCCAAAGGTTAAGTTACATTTTAAACCAATTCCATTACAATATGTACAATTTTACCAAAACAAAAATCCCATTCACAGTTAGAACTTTGTTTGTTCCATCCTGCTCCATCAAATGTTTTCTACATTACTATCAACAATGAATGCTGATTTAACCAGTAGAGAATTCAACATAAATTTATGAATACAATTCTCCTGGTGAATTGCTAGCTTTATTTCTCAAACTGTTAGATAAAATGGTTGAAAAAAATCGAATCTACTACAAAACACATTTTTGAATGTTGCATTATTAGACCAACAGAAGTGTTTGTGTCATTTCTTCTCTTCCACACATCTACAACAGCGTACACAGTAATTAAATGCAAGGACTGTTTTTTCCCAGTAGATATATGTACCAAGGCATGTTCTTCATCTCACCTTCAAAGCTCGACACCTCTTTGTACTTCCTGATATCACTGCTCTGATCTCCAATTATGCCCTTGGTTGGTTTTAGCACTTTAAAGAAAAATGTCTGCTATCCCCATCCCTTCCCATTATCTCCGCTGACCTGACATTAAACATTTCTCCCTGCCTGTGACCTGCCTGTAGGAAGCACAGCACTGCCAACGTTTAATTCCCACCTGCAACTCCCAACTGGATTTTCTCCTTGCCGTTACACCATCATAGCCATAAATAGAACAAGACTGGAATAATTGGTGAGTACTATTGCAGACCAGAAAAGTCTGAGCCTTTAGCATCAATGCAAGAAAAAGACAATCTGTCTCTGGAAGACTGATGATGGTGATTAAGAGGACCAAGGTACCTAGAGCACTACGAGTGCCCTTAGAGTGCACCTGAAAAATGGCTTGCAGGATTAAATGGACCATACAGTGCAGCAGATCTATTTGTGATGGGGAGGGCTCTGCATCTGGAGGTGTATGCATCTGAAGTCATTGATGGTGCAGCATGTTTTGTTCCATCAGGTAAACACTAACTGCTGAAAGACAATGATGGGCTGTAGTGAGCCTGTGTGTGTGTTCTGATACCTCCAGCTCTGTGATTTATTGCTGAGGAAGAAACAAGGGGTGTGCACACAACTAAGACATCAAAAGGAGAAAAAAAGAAAGCTGGCGTTTATCCTGTCACATCTCCAGGGAGCCAAGATCATTTAGCCAGCTGCTGCATTTTTTTTTAAGTTTCCTTCAGCCCTGCAATAAGGTGCCAACCACTTTGCCCACTCTGCCATTTCTGGTCCTGCAGATAAGGTGACCCTTGCATCTCCAGTGGAGGGCTTTTAGCTGTCTCCTTCCTTTCTCCAACATATGGGCTGCAGATAAGGGTGAAGCAGAGAGGAGAGAGGATCTATAGCTCTTTCTTAATGTACAAGACTGAAGAACTGCATTAGAGATGGGGTGCAGCCTGCAGATTTGCCTGGGTGCTGCATGCTCCAAGTGATGATGCTTTCTTGTTTTTGGGCCGATCGGACTTCCAGACACTGCAGCAGGGTGACCTGGAAAAATAGCATGGCAAAGGATGTCTGCTGAAGTGGAAAGTGAAGCGGCTGCTGAAAACCAAGCCGATACCCCTGGTGAAAACACTACTACTACTACTACTACTACTCCAGAAGTGGATGTGAGAGAAGAGGTGAGCATTGAAGGTCATCTGTTCTACTGTCAAATACTACTAGTACAAACAAAGCATAACTAAAACTTCATCTGTACTTGTTTATGTATGCATCCATAGCCAGTCTACCCATATATGCATTATTTTCTCAAGGCTATAGGGCTTATTTCATATGCATTGATGTTCATCAACCCATAGCAACCAATCAGATCAGCGTTTCATCAGTTTAGTAATACAAAAACATTGTTTTTTAATCAACGTTTGCAGCTGTTGGTTGCTTCACTTTGTACATTACTGTTATTAAAGGCCAGTGTCACAGGTGTCATAATTTTTATATGACGTGTGTTATATTACAGCTCTGTACATTGCATACACCAATAGGACAACCGTGCAAAAGAGAAGCCATGAGAAGTAACCAAGGCGACCAATCATAAATCAGATTTCAGCACTCAGCAGAGGATAATGAACAGGCTAAAGAATGCCGGTTCTTAAAATGTTGCCCTACAGCACTGTTGTTTTTTTAATTAAGCCAAATAGTTGGGGTGATTTACTAAAGGAGTTTAGAAAATGCACACAATAAATTGTGTAAATAGTTGCTTTATAATCCAATTACGTGCAGATGAAATAAGTAAACAAGAATTTGCTTTTCATATGATTGGATAATTAAAGTGAATATTTACCCCTGTTATTGTGTGCATTTTCTTAACTCCTTTAGTAAATCATTCTTAACGTGTTCCATTCATTTTCAGCATCAGAGCAGCTGTGTGTGTTAGGAATTTGTCAGCCTGCAGCCGAGCAGGGGTTAAGCTGCTGGTAGTAAAGTGCCCAGGCTGCAGTGCTTAGCATCCTTCTTCTGCTGCTGCTGTGTACACTGCCCTGCTGATGAGAGATGCGGGAAACCAATGTGCTGCTATGAGATAAGGCAGACATCTAGGGAATACTACAGAGCAGCAAATTGCAGAGGCTCCCAGCCCAACAATCAAGAAGGACATGTTCAATGCAGAGCCTTGCAGGTCATATTATATTCCTGCAGGCTGCCCACCCTTATGTGCCAAACGCGGCACTCTGGGAGAAAGGCTGAGCGAAGTGTAACGACAACAATACTTATTTCTTTGTCAATGCTGCATTGAACGCTTTGCAGGCATAAAGCTGAAAACACTGCAGTTCCCTCTCCCTCGTATGCTCAGGCACTCATTGGGATTGCTGGGATACTTGCTGCTAACTGTGCTGTAATGGAAAGAGTTAAGCAATATGCTGGCTCGGTGAAGGCGTCATAATAGTAAATTGGTATTTAAATCAAATTTGAGGAGTTAAAGGCCAACTCCAACCAAAACTGATATTTCACTTTGAAGTAGGACCCAACAAGTTAATTCACCAGATAGGTTTTTATTCCTTAGGCTTCTCCGGTGTAGTTTTTGTCTAAACTGCCACAAGGAAAGAGGCACTCTCTTTCAGCTAGGTTCATACTTTGTACAATATTGTCTTTGAGAAGCTGGTAGACATGCATAATCCAAAATATCATGCAGAAATTAGTGAATGACTGGACTCTGATAAAACCAACTTGATTATTGTATTATATCCATAGAAACAATACAAAGCGGAGAAAGATTACTAATGCTTTTCACACTATAGAGCACTTACCCCTAGACCAACTAAATAACTAAAATATACGTTGTGGAATTAAAGTGATATTAAACCCTCTGTTTCTAAGCACTTTTAGCAGCTGAATATGCAGCTTCTTCATCTTATAATCCTTGCCTATGTTGCAGTTTAATTTGGTACCATAATCACTGCCCAGGTTTCCAGTAGCAGAGTGGCTCCTTTCTCTTGCAGCACCCTATGGAGCCACCCTTGCATGCAGGGACTACAGTTGTGCCTCCTTACACTGCGTGTATCAATAGAAACACACAGCCCCATAGCTTAGGATGGTAAGGCACTCCCTGCTCCTCCCTTTTCTTCCCACCTGGGTTGAGACTGTACTTTAGGACCCATTCACATGGGCTGCCTGATCAGGTCCGCCTGTCAGTTTTTCCGACTCTCCAGACTGTTCTATGGAGCGGCAGATGTCAGCATACACATGTCATCCTAATAAGAGAAAAGGAGCTTGTCTCCCGAAATGCGTCAGTTTTCCAACAGCAGAGATTTGTCATACCTGACACTGGAGTTGTGTACAATATGAGTTTTACCTTCTCATGTTTTTGAGTTTGTTTTTGGCGTTTTTTCAATAAATATTTATTGGTGTCGAAGGTAATGCCCTAGGTGTTTGCAACCTCCTTTTTTTTCTTTACAGTATAGTGATATGGAGTTTCCCCACTGAAGGAGAGCAGCACTGCTAGAAGAACCTTAAAGTGATTGTAAAGGTTACTTAAAAAAGATAAAAATAAAAATAACAAACATGTTATACTTGCCTGCTCTGCACAAGGGTTTGCACAGAGCAGCCCAGATCCTCTTCTTCTGAGGTTTCCCGGCGGCGCTCCTGGCTCCTCCTCTTCATCGGGTGCCCCCACGGTGAGCTGCTTTCCATGGGAGCACCTGTGCTGGCCCACTCATAAGTCCCGCTCCTGCGCCCATTGACACAGACAGCAGGACTATGCCCCACCCCCTCGCTCCTGTGTCCCTGAATTTGATTGACAGCAATGGCACCTGCTGCTCTCAATCTATCCATTGAGGACAGAGACATTGGCTAGAGTCACTGGGCTCATGCACATCACTGGTACAGATTGGCTCAGGTAAGAAAAAGGGGATGGGCTCTGGGGGGCAGCTGCAGCACAGAAGGTTTTTCACCTTAATACATAGAACGCATTAGGTGAAAAATCTGGAGACTTTACAACCCTTTAACCTCTTTAATGGTATTCCTGAGTGTGGCTCGGGTGAATTTTCATTACCAAAAGCGGAACCCCGAGCCACACTCGGAATTGCATCGCAGGATCCAGGAAAAGTTACTTACCTTGCCCCCAGGATTCTACGATGTCTCCCCGCTGTGTGTGCGGGGACGGAGCACGGCACCAAATTCAAAAAGTTAAAAACACAATGCACATACAGTACACTGTAATCTTACAGATTACATTACTCTATCACATTATTTCACATCATTTTAGTGGTTTGTCCAGTGCCCTGCATGCAGTTTTATATTAAATATACTGTTCTTTCTGCCTGGAAACTGGAGATTGTCCATAGAAACCTAGAGTGTCCCTTTACATCAAAAGCAGTTTTACACTAAAAAGTAATGACAGTGACAATTCTGCAACTCAGCAAATTTCAGTGTTTTTTACTTGATTACATTATTGAATAATTTTTATTATTATTATATTATTATTTGTTAGAATTATTTATTTATTATATTATAATTTATGATTTTGTGTTTCAAACTTTATCATACCCGGATGTCTACTAGACTCTTGTTTGGACAGATTTAAGTGTGTTATTCCTAAGAATTACAGGCCTACAATATAAAACGCCAAATTTCCATGCAAAACATTGTACCAGTTTGAGCATCAAAAATCTGAAATAATCATACCGCCAGGGAGGTTAAGTATCGGAGTGACCGCTGAGGTCTGATTGACTTTGGACACATGTCATCTGCCTACTCAGCGGGGATCAATGGAGAGATCCCCAGCTGAGCAAGCAGATTCCGCTTGGCGGAGGTGCCCCTCTTAAAGGGGCCTTAAAACAGAATCAGACTCTCAGGGGTTGATTTACTGAAGCCAAATAGACTGTGCACTTTGTACAGTGCAGTTGCGCTCTGCAAGAGCAATTGCTCCAGTGCTTAGTAAATGAGTAGCTCTGCTGGCTTCCATCATCTAATCATGTGCAAGCAAAAATGCTGTTTTTCTATTTTACTTGCATGTGATTGGGTATTCTTTGTAAAGTGACGCTTTACCTCATTTACTAAGATCTGGGAACAACTGCACTTGCAGAGTGCAATTGCACTTTGCAAAGTGCACAGCCTAGTTCCCTTTGTTAAATCAATCGCGTGTGTTTGCCAAGATATCCATACTTCAGTAGCGCTAGTCATTGAAAGAAGGTTGCAAGAAAGAATAAAGCTTGGCCACAGATATTACAATCTGATTGCACTTTAACCCCAAAGCCTACCATACACATTACAACCTCAGTGTAAAATCTCCTTTAAATCTACCAAAAAGCATAGAAGGTTAAAGTCTGTCTGACTGGATACAGATTAAATGGCAGGCTTTCAAATCATATGTTTTCTATAAATGTGGTACAATCACACAATAACATATATGACTGCTATATATTTACCAACAACTATGTAGTACAGGGTCCAACCAAAACTGATTGTACAGAAATTGTAATGTGTAGCAGAATGGTCCTACACAGGACAGGTGGGGAAAGATATGCCATTGTCACCAAGATCACATATCCATCAGGTCTAGCATGATCTTTTTCACAATATTGTTACATAGTTAGTAAGGTTGAATAAAGACACCAGTCCATCCAGTTCAACCTAAGTGAGTGTTTACAATTTCCCCTATCCCTGTACATTGCACACTCACATCAGTCCCTACCCTCAAGGAGCCCACAATCCAAGGTCCCCATTCATATACTAGGGCCAATTGTGGACAGAAGTCAATTAACCTACCTGCATGTCTTTGGATTGTGGGAGGAAACCAGGGTGCCTGGAGGAAACCCACATAGGCAAAGGGAGAACATGCAAGCTCCAAGCAGGTAGTGTCCTGGTTGGGATTCGAACCAGTGACACTATTTTACTGCTAGGTGAGAGTGCTAACCACTACACCACTGTGCCGCCCATGGCTTGGAGAAAGTATATTCAGTAAATAGGTATACCCATTTATAATGCAATAAGGGAACAATCTCCCAATGATTAACCCACTGGAAGATCCCAGTGTGTAGTAAAAAGTGTGTCCTGTGCCCTTAAGTACTTATTGCATTTAAATGAAGCCATACACTGCCCACTTGCCTCAAGCAATGCTTATATTGTTTTAGGCTGTTTATTTTGGCTTGACTGTTGTATAACAGATATGAATCATTCCAACCCCCCAATTTACCCTATTTTTCCCACCAATAACTTGAGACAACACCGGGTTGGAGTAACAAAGGCCGTAGCGGCCTACTTTATTTAAATAACAAATAAATCCAATAAAATTCTGTATGAAATATAAAACTTCTGTTATAAACCACTATCTGGCATTGGTCTGTGCAGGCACTTTTTGTAAACCTCTGAAACAAATAACCAACTGGCACTGCGGTCCCTCTCCAAGTGTAATATTAGGCCTCAAGCCGACAAGCAGGCTCAGAGACAAACACCGTCTGCAGTGCCCCATAACACTTTCCGTCTAACCTTAGTTGTCCAGAAACCACCATCAGGACCCATTCATCGATAGTTCCTGAACTTTTTCTGCCATATCTCCTTCCCCTACACAGACCAACACCCGCCTCTGCCACGACGTCCACAACCATGTGCAATGAAACACTGTGAGGCAAAATTCTAGGGACACTATATGGCCAAAAGCTGGTGGACACCCTTTAGTTGCACAAAGTCAAGCCCACAACAAATTTCTTGCATTTTGTGTGGAGGAACTCACATGGCCTGCCCAGAGCCTCAACCTCAAACCTTCTGAATACCTATGCAATATATTGGAACACCAGTATTAAAACAGGTCTTCTCATTCAACATCAGCACCTGACCTCCTATACGTTTTTTCTGCTGATCGGGTACAAATTCCCACAGACACACTCCAGGATCTAGTGGAAAGCCTGCCCAGAAGAGTAGAGGCTTTTAAAGTTCCAAGGAGGGGTTAGCTCCATGTTAATGATCATGGTTTTGGAATAAGATATCCAAGAAAGTCATACTGTATAGGTGTGATGCACAGCCATCCACAAACTTTGGGCCATAAAGTGTATTATCATATGTGCGAAGAAAATGGGTTCAAAAAGGAAGGGAGAACTTACATGAATAAAAAGTTTATCATGTCAAATGTATGTTATCATACACTCCTGGCAAATGTATTGTAAAACAGGAGAGTGAGTATTTCTAACATATATTGATCACCTATGCAGGTAAAGGTCTCTAAACATCAAACTTTTCTTGTTTCTACAAGGGAAGTTAAACACACATTAGTTTCTACTCAAAGCCCAATTCCATGAAAAATAAATATCGTCCCTTACAGTGGGTATGCCCCTGCACTACAAGGGTTAAATATTCCTGGAAGTCTAGGAGTAAACAATTATTACTTATCATGATCCTCCAGGTCCCTACCAGCCTTGCTTTTTCTAAGGTCCAAATATAGACTGTTCTTCAGTGTAATCAAGACCAATGTAGGGTCCACAGTGCTGCACTGGACGTAACTGGCTCCTCCTGACTGCAGAAACTTTTCTTCCAGCATGGAGGAGCCTTTCCCTGGAGTTCAGCCTTAAAGTGCAGGTACAGCCTATCTTCTTTTAGATTTGGGTAGAGGCTTAATACCTTGGTCATTTTTTTTTTTTTGCTGTCTGTGTACTATTGGGTAGATTTCCCTTCACTTCCTGCCGCAGGGACACAACAGGAAGTGAGAACAGATCTCTAAAAAAGTGAGCAGGTTGTCCAATTTTTACAGTTGTTTCCATGATGAGGGTAAATCTTGGTGAAACCTATATCTTCTGTTTTCTGGTGACAACTCTAAAATGTTGGATTTCCCATTATGTTCTGTCTTCTGACAGTGGTTGCCAGAACAACTAGAAAGGATGATTTTTTCCCCATTGGGGCAGCAGACAGTAGTTAAGCCTGACAGGTGATCTAAAACTTCCCTGATATATCAAAAACAAAAAGAATAAAAAGGTTTGGACCATATTTTCCCTTTAATACTTTCCTTCCAGCCCTAAGTACCTACTGACAAAACAATGATATCTGCATCTCCTGCTTGCCAGCTGTCATCTTTACCTCTGTCATGGCATGGCCATATTAGGCCACAAATCTTTAGTGCCTACTTTGTTTCTTCTTTTTACAGTGATAATATCGATTAGTGCCTTGCCCTACAGTTTTTTTTTATTGTACTAAAGAAAATACAGAGGCTATTGCTACATACCGGTAGTTGCATTGGTCTTATGGCAGTGGTCCCACAGAGATGGCATATGCCATCTCTGTGGGACCACTGTAGAAGAGGAGGGATCACTGCTTTCTTCTGGGTCCCATTGCACCAATGTCACCACCCCATCTCTCCACCTCATCCTGTCAGACAAAGCCTTGCATTCAGTGAAAAAAATGCAGTAGATCCCTCCTAGCAACATTGTATCCCCCAGCAACATTGTATCCCCCATCAGCAACAATAGACCCCTGCAAAAATAAATCCCCTCCCGCAACAATAGATCCCCCAGCAGCCAATATCAACAGACCCTGCAGCACACCCCCAATAACCCTTCACATTGCATACACTTAGTGCTGGAGGTGCCGGAATTGCATTCCTCTCCGTTCCTGCTGAAAAAAAAAGAAGCTTGATCAGAAAGTTCATTAAGCTCCCCCTTCTTCCTTCCGGGCATAAAGACCCACTTAAAGGGGTGCCAAGGCTGGGAAGTGATAATTGAAAAATGAGTAAAACGTTGAATATTTTCCCCAAGGCCAATATAGTTATTTCCAGATCCTATACAAGCAAAACTGAAACAGATCAACAATCTGTAATAATGCTAACATGGATCATTTGTGAGCACTGCTTTAAACGATGGTGTTTGTCAAAGAGATGGACTGGAAAAGAAGTTGGTCTCATCTTATATCAATAATGAAATGCAATAACAAAATATAGGTGGTTACGAATCTCACGCTGCTCAGTACCATCACATCTGTTTCCATGACAATAGAATTTACAAATAGGGGGGATTGTAAACTTGGGCTGTCCATTAAAGCTGCCCGGAAAAACAGCAGCAGGTCAGCAAAGGATTCCATTAAAATCAGGAAAAAACGCTAACAGAGTTTTCTGCATTACCTGTAGATTTATTCATTGACTCTCTTATTTATGTCTTCTATCTTTAGATTCATGTCTTGACTCTCTTGATTAGTTTATCGTGTTATCCCTCTCTGCAACTGAACATTCACTTCAATGATAATATTATCTCTCACATCAGCAGGAAATCACTTTTCCAGATGTTTGAGTAAAGTTGGCCATACACTAGTAGAATGGCATTTGGAAATTTGGATTTCAGAATGTTCATTTGATTTCCTAATTGTTAGTTGGGTCATATCAATGTTCATTTTTGACCTTAGTGGTGAGAAAATTCGAAGGGGTAAAATGGAAACATTTTCTTGAGTAAACAAATTTCTAACAGTGAATGTGGTTTTCATTTGGGAAATTATATTCATTTAAAAATTAAATGTTAATAGAACATTTTGAAATGCTTTCAAGTGATAATTGTCAGGTCTCTGATGCCATTATAGAACGTATTGATGAGATGTGTTTGTATGTAAATCTACAAGTGTAGACAGCTTAATTTAGAATGACTCATGGAACGGACAAAGATTGATGATCTCAATGCTATAGATAATGATAAGAAAGAGATTCCCAATATGTAAGTCATCCAATGTCTCTATATTGGCTTTAAAGAGAATTACAGGTTTTCTGTCACTTTATATATTTAATTTGGAGCAAACAAAGTATTTGCATGCCGGAACAGGCTGGATGCTGCTTATGCTGTAAAGTACTGTACTAGCTTGTGCTACATACAGTAAATGGCGCTGTGTTCTGGCAGTAGTACTAGAGACTTCCCTTCTACTGCAGGATATAAAGAGAGTCACCCATACCACATCTCCAGCATTTAGAAGCCTTGTCATTTTTTAATAGATACAAGATATTCCAGAATTGATTGAAGTGGAGTGGAGGGCCATTCTTGACCAATCAGAGGGAGCACTGTTTTCACTGGAGAAATCACATTCAGGTCTAAAAGAAGTCACATTGCTATAATCATGAAATATCTAGTTGATATTGGTAACCCGTAACACATTAAGGGACAAGCTTTGCATTTGTGTTTATGGTTTGAGTTTAAAGGGGTTGTAAAGGTAAAGGTTTTTTTTGTTTTGTTTTGTTTTTTCAAATAACAAAATTGTTATACTTACCTCCTTTGTGCAAGGGTTTTACACAGAGTGACCCCAAAGCCCCCTCAGAGACCCGCATTCCAAGTTCCAAGGGGACCTTCATGCGGATGCACTTCCGAGTTCTGCTGCTGAGTCCATTGACACAGACCGCAGGAATCGGCCCTGCCCCCCGGCTCCCATGTCACTGGATTTGATTGACAGCAGTCAGAGCCAATGGCTTCTGCTATCAATCTATCCAATGAGCACCCGAGACAGCAGCTGGAGCTGCTGGGCTCGTCCTAGTCACTGGAAAGATCGGGGTCAGGTAAGTAAAAGGGGGCTCTGGGGGGGCTGCTGCACTACAGAAGGTTTTTTACCTTAATGCATAGAATGGATTATTTTAAAACAAAATATAAAACGGTTTTGTATTTTTTTTTTTCAGAATTTTTGGCCTTTTTTCATTTTTTAACAAAAAATAAAAAAAACCCAGAGGTGATCAAATACCACCAAAAGAAATCTCTATTTGTGGGGAAAAAAAATTGGGTTTAGTGTTACATGACCGCACATTGTCGTTTAAAGACTGACAGCGCTGAAAAGCTGAAAATTAGTCTGGGCAGGAGGGGGGGTTTAAGTGCCCAGTAAGCAAGTGGTTAATAAATGTCATGAGTTTTAAATACTACATAATGAGTAGTGTTCATTTTGATCAAGGGTATACAAGAGAGGAGTGTATGCCTGTACAACCTATTAAGTAACTCTAGCTAAACCCAAAGAGGGGATAGGAGGAGAGTATAGGTGTTGGTAGACCTATCACAGGTCTTTAATTGAGATACAGAGTTGGTTTACATTCTAAATGACAATCACACATTTAAAAAATGCATGACACAGCATCATTCACAGGTCACAAATGCCCACCCAACACAGTTATTGTGCTCTATGTGTGGTTTGCTTGAGCTGCCGAAATTCATTTTTGAAAAATTATAAACATACCAGTCCAAAGTTTTACAGATGATGGCTGGCAAAATATTACTTCCCAAGATATCTTTATCAAAAGAAAATACGAGGTGGTATCAAAAAGTTTTGAGACAAGCTCTGTTCACAAGAATGTACTTTACCTACTTTTACTTTCACTTTCAAAATAGTACCCCACAGAATACAACACTCCCAGCATTCCTGATGGTTCTGAATTGTGTCCTGGAAGTCTTCTTTTCGAAGCGTGTCAAGCACCTTCTGCTATTCTTGCTGGATCTCCGCAATTGGTTCAAAATGGCGACCTTTGAGCTGGATCTTCTTATTGCAGCATTTCCATAAACTTGCTGAATCATGTCAGACGTCTCTGTGGCAAATGTGGCCAGTTTCACGCAGAATTATATGTTTGCTCTTTGTTCTAACTTGCTGTCCAAGATGAAGTAGCAGATGAAGTAGCAGAAGCAGTAAAGCACATGGTCAGAATAGCACCAGTTGCACAGCTCCCGATGTATACAGGATGATGTCTTTTGGCACACTGACTTATGAAGGTCGGTGCTCTGAGCCTTGTGCTGCCATCTGCCGTCTCAAAACTTTTTTTTTTTTATAAATTCTTTATTTATTTTTTAAAACAAGGTAGCTCAAGTGGAAATACAGAAAACCCACCAGGGTACCATACAGTAGCAGAACAAGTTATACATCTCTATGTTAATTTTTTGGTTTTAATACACTCATGAGAATACTGTACTTGAAGTCTCCTAGTGGAATAGAGGTAGGCTGTATGTCTGAGTATGAATTTTCCGCATCCCGCCCGACCCCTTCAGTTTTCCGGCTTGAGCCGTATTTTAAGAGAGAAATTAAGGGAATTGAGCCAGTTCGCACCAACCCCTATAACTATACTAATATCGTATATAACCAGAAAAGGAACAGAAGCAAAGGGCATTAAAAAGATAGGAAGGAGGAAGAGAGAATGGGGAGGAAAAAGAGGATGGGGAAGAAGTGGGGGAGGGGGGTGATGGGGGAAAGAGAAAAAAAGGGAGGGTTATTCCCCTCAAGGGGGTCGATTCACCAGCTGTCCGTATTCCTCGGAATAGATAAACTCATGCCAGAAGTGCCATTTTTTTGAAAATTTCTCATTTAAGCCTTTTTCCGTGGCCACCAAGTCCTCCATTGCGTGTATGTCCGCTACTCTTTTCAACCATTTCTCCACCGTGGGAGGCTGGGTCTGTTTCCAATACAGTGGGATGCAGCCTTTTGCAGCTGTGGGCAAGAATGGCAATATAGATTTCTTGTAGATCTTGGTTGATTCTGTGATGATGCGTGAACTTCTGGACAATGCGGTAAACCTCTGTCTAGAAGGGCCGTATCCGTATCAATCTGCAAGACCAAAAAACATGGAGAACTGTTCCAGTCTCCTCCCCGCATCTCCAACATAGATCAGTGCTCTGGGGGAACATCTTGTGAATCTTTTTCGGTGTATGATACCAACGGGACATTACTTTATATCCTGTTTCATGGTGTCCCGCACATGTGGAGGTCTTGTGAGAGAAGAGGATGATCCGCTCAACCTGTTTATCTGTGAGGTCCAATCCCAGATCTCGTTCCCACTTAACAATGTAAGGAGGTCTAGCGTCTGGTTGTGGGGAAACCAGGAGCTGGTATGTCAGACAGATTGCATGTCTTAGTGGTGATTGGTCAAGGCATAGCAACTCAAAAGGAGTTAGTTGCCTCCCTAATGCATCCGGTGAGGGTAATGAGCTAATATAGTGGGACAGTTGGATCTTCTGCCAGAAGGAAAGACCCTGCAATGCAGGGTCTTCTATGATTTGTTGTCTATTTTTCCATTGTCCCTCCGTACAGGAAATGTCTAGCCTGAGATCTCTCAGTTCGTTTCAGATCCCGGAATCTGGGATCCCTAAGTCCCGGAGTGAAGGCCGGGTTGCCCACTACTGGGGTGAGTGGGGAAGGGAGTGGTGCGAGAGACCGGTCCCGGAAAGCTTTCCAAGCTGTCCATATTGTCACCCCTACCATGGGGTGGGATAACACCTGTTTTGGCAATGGTTGCTGACACCAAGGAAGCTGGTCCAGCTGTACCCCCGTCAAGGAGTTCTCTGTTTGTACCCATTGTTTCAGGGTTTTGTGTCTGCTCCAGTCCAATATATGGGTTAAATGACAGGCTATATGGTAGAGAATGGCGTCCGGGAGGGGCAATGCCGCCACATAATTTTGGAAGTCGGAGTATATTTTGTGCCAATCGTGGGGGTTTACTAGTCCAGACAAAGTGAGTTATCACTCTATTTACCGCTTTCAAGAAAGCAGTAGGGATTTGTATTGGGAGTGCTTGAAAATAGTATAGGAGTCTGGGCATAATATTCATTTTTACTATGCTACAGCGTCTGAACCAGGTAAATAGGCTATGCTGCCATTCCTTCAGATCTTTTTTTATCGCGGTCAGGAGAGGGGGGAAATTAAGAGGAAAAATATCTTCTGTCTTGCCAGGTAGCAGAATTCCCAAGTATTTAATATGTCAAGTGGCCACACCAGGAGTTTGTCTCAAAACTTTTTGAAACCACCTCTTAAATTTTTTTTATTATACATTTTATATTTTACTATTATTTATTTATTATTAATTATGTTTAATTATATTTAAGTTTTTTATTATACATTTTATATGTTTTATTAATTCTTTTTTATTTATTATTAAGTATTTATAATTTTATTTATCATTTTTTATATTGTTTTATATAATTTTTGTGTAAGGGGGGCCCCTTCTATCAGGGGGACCTGGGCCAATGGGCCCTTTTGCCCCTTATAAATCCTGCTCTTCCTGTAGGTACCAGTTCAAAAGCGCAATTCACTATCACTTTAATAGTTGTGAATCAAGCTATCATCAGATGTGTTTAGGGACTTCCTGGAGTTATGCATTCACATCTTACAGGGCCTATATAAATTAGTGTGGTGTATTAATGTGTGTTGTAGACTTCCAAGGCACCAAAAGTCCCAAAAATGTTTGACGCAACATGCATTGCTCTGCATTAAATAGCTTCTTGTTGCATTGTCTTGGTGTGTTGGGGTGCTCTTCAAAAATAATGGAATCATAATGCGTCAATGCATGTAACGTGTGTTGCCACCTGCTGTGTCAATGTGTTACTACTCTTCAAAAAAGACTTTGTTAGCCAGATGTGCACAATAATTGGAAAATGGTCAGCTACAAGATATTCTAATCTTTGTAGAAAAGAAGCACGTTGTAGCGCTAATTATTCAAAGATCAATAATGGATCCACTTTGAACTCCAAATAGTGCCAGCGACAAAATACTGCAAACAGATTTTAAGAGAGAATTCAGGAGTCAAACCAGCTAATAAAGAGAATTTTAAATGGAGAAGAGCAAGTCAGGCAAATGGAGTTAGTTCATTGTTAATTGGTATGCTATATCATTTTATTTAATTTTGTCCACAGTGTGTGATTATCCAGAGCTTCTTACAGGGAGTTCAGTTCAGTTAGATAGCAGTGGTTTATTTCAGCAGCCCCATATGCCCTTTGCCTTGTCATATCTACTGCTATTCAATTAGCAGAATTAATGCTCCCTGCCAAGAGAAGGTTTGTAACTGTTTAGGGGGTGTGTCAGATCACTGGAGATAGACCGCTGCTTTCCCATAGAAGGCAATGGTCTTTATCCTTACCCTAGTCCATATATTCTCATTTTTAGGCCAGTGCTGGAGCACAATTAAAAGCAAACCAAATATAAAACATTTCTTTAGCAATACACTCTGCATTATTCTATTTGGCAGAAAGTTGAAGTATAGTACATCCTGCATACGTAAAGACCTGCGTCATAGTTATATTTTTAATAATAGAATAAATAAAGACCAAGAAACATGTTTTTTTTTTGTTTTAAACAGCCACATTTATAGGTCTATTTACACTAAAGTATGTTGTATATACTGTATACACCTAATCAATAAAATTGCACTCAAGCTTGTTATTGTTATTTCCAAAGTAATTTTCAATAATTTTAAGTATTCATCTTCTATTAAATGCAAAAAAAACAAAAAATATTGGTGTTGGTTTTCCCCAAAATCCATACCTGACCCTATCCAGGTATGCAGCCTAGGAAAGGGAGGGGCAGTGAATGTGCCTATCCTGCCTAAACCAGACCACATGCCCCCAACATGGGGGGGGGGGGGGAGGTACCTTGCCAGAGGCGCCCTCCCTTCAAGGCACTTTGTTTGTAAGTTGATGAGGACAAGGACCTCATCCCACATCCCTTGCCTGATGGATATGGGGGTCTCCGAAGGAACGTTGGAATCTCAAAGCCCCCTTTAAGATGAGAGTGCCAATAGATATCTGTCCCCTGTCTATTTAAATGGGTAAGGAGTACATACTGCAGTAACCCTTGTTACACATTCTCAAAAAAAAAAAAGTTAATAAACACACTCCAGAAAAAGTGTACTACTATCCAATGTCAATGGCTACTAGCAGAAGGAAAGGCAGCCACAATCCAAAGTAAAGCCTAGACATGTGCACACTGAAATATTTTCTTTTGGAATTTCGTTTTCGTCCGAAAAATACATTTATTTTGTTACTCCTGAAATTCCTTTTTATTTATTTAGTTTCGTTAAAAAAATGTGTTTGTCCGAAAATCCGAAATAATTAAGGTCGAATCTGTCATTGAAGGCTTATGGTGTCTGTCGAATGTTCTAAGAAGATTCGACGGAGCAGCTAAACTGTACACTCGCGGCGACTGCTTCATCTAATTTTCATGTCGAATCTTTTCTCGCTATGTCGAATAATCTTGGACTAATAGAGTTAGGTTAGGCACATTCAACCTTTTTTTCTATTGTCTCTATAATGTCGAATCTTTTCTCTCTATGTAAAATAATCGTGGACTAATAGAGCTAAGGTTAGGCACATTCAACCACAGGTTCGATGGACACATTGCTATTGTCAGCGTCATGTCGAATCTCCTATCTATATTGAACTGTTGTCACAACGAAAATGAAAATAAAGCATTTTTTTATGTCGGATCTTTTGGTTTTCTGATTCTGCACGTTCGTTATTATTTGTTAAAACGATAACGAAAATACCCAAAATTTGGATGAAAATGCTTTCGGACGAAAACGAATGCACATGTCTAGTAAAGACCATAGAAGATTAATTGATTGATCCAGTGCAAGACAGACCACCTGAACTCCCCCTTTTGATGTGTTTCACTTATTTTGAGTTTATTCGTACCATTCAAATCCATTATCCAGTAAAGTAGATCAATCACCATTCACAATGAATTACTCTCCGATAACCCCAACAAACACCACAACCTGCACCGGCAAAAGCATTTAATAACATCTGATAGTTAAAAAAAAAAAAACCCGTTGATTCTTCTAGAAACCATTTGAACTGTGCACAGGGAGGGGTTAAAGAGATGAGGTGGTGGAGAAAGGGGTGAAAATAGGGCTGTGCCTTTTTTAATCCACCATATATGACATATACAGTGGTGTGAAAAAGTGTTTGCCCCCTTCCTCATTTCCTGTTCCTTTGCATGTTTGTCACACTTAAGTGTTTCGGAACATCAAACCAATTTAAACAATAGTCAAGGACAACACAAGTAAACACAAAAGGCAATTTGTAAATGAAGGTGTTTATTATTAAAGGTGAAAAAAAATCCAAACCATCATGGCCCTGTGTGAAAAAGTGATTGCCCCCTAAACCTAATAACTAGTTGGGCCACCCTTAGCAGCAACAACTGCAACCAAGCGTTTGCGATAACGTGCAATGAGGCTTTTACAGCGTCCTGGAGGAATTTTGGCCCACTCATCTTTGCAGAATTGTCCTAATTCAGTTACATTAGAGGGTTTTCAAGCATGAACGGCCTTTTTAAGGTCATACCACAACATCTCAATAGGATTCAGGTCAGGACTTTGGCTAGGCCACTCCAGAGTCTTCATTTTGTTTTTCTTCAGCCATTCGGTGGTGGACTTGCTGGTGTGTTTAGGATCATTGTCCTGCTGCAGAACCCAAGTTCGTTTCAGCTTGAGTACACGAACAGATGGTCGGACATTCTCCTTCAGGATCTCTTGGTAGACAGCAGAATTCATAGTTCCTTTTATCACGGCAAGTCTTCCAGGTCCTGAAGCAGCAAAACAGCCCCAGACCATCACACTACCACCACCATATTTTACTGTTGGTATAATGTTCTTTTTATGAAATGCAGTGTTCCTTCTACGCCAGATATACTTGGACACACACCTTCCAAAGAGTTCCACTTTTGTCTCATCGGTCCACAGAATGTTGTCCCAAAAGTCTTGGGGATCATCAAGATGTGTTGTGGAGAAATTGAGACGAGCTTTGATGTTCTTTTTGCTCAGCAGTGGTTTTCTCCTTGGAACTCTGCCATGCAGGCCATTTTTGCCCAGTCTTTTCCTGATGGTGGAGGCATGAACGCTGACCTTAACTGAGGCAAGTGAGGCCTGCAGTTCCTTGGACGTTGTTGTGGGGTCTTTTGTGACCTGTTGGATGAGTCGTCGCTGCGCTCTTGGGGTAATTTTGGGCGGCCGGCCACTCCTGGGAAGGTTCACCACTGTTCCATGTCTTCGCCATTTGTGGATAATGGCTCTCACTGTGGTTCGCTGGATTCCCAAAGCTTTGGAAATGGCTTTATAACCCTTTCCAGACTGATAGATCTCAATTACTTTCTTTCTCAATTGTTCCTGAATTTCTTTGGGTCTCGGCATGATGTGTAGCTTTTAAGGATCTTCTGGTGGACCTTACTGTGTCAAGCAGCTCCTATTTAAGTGATGCCTTGATTGTGAACAGGTGTGGCAATAATCAGGCCTGGGTGTGGCTAGAGAAATTGAACTCAGGTGTGGACAACCACAGTTATAGTATGTTTTAACAAGGGGGGCAATCACTTTTTCACACAGGGCCATGATGGTTTGGATTTTTTTTCACCTTTAATAATAAACACCTTCATTTACAAATTGCATTTTGTGTTTACTTGTGTTGTCCTTGACTATTGTTTAAATTGGTTTGTTGTTCCGAAACACTTAAGTGTGACAAACATGCAAAGGAACAGGAAATGAGGAAGGGGGCAAACACTTTTTCACACCACTGTATAGGGGTAATACCATCATATGCTGAGGACTTCAGAGCGCAAATAACACTGGGCCAGATAATCTATTGTCAATGTGCTGAATATTTGGCACACGGAAACCTGGATACACTATAATAATTCAATTTGAAGGGTTTTATATGAAAGATGAACATGTGTGAAAATAAAATCTCAAGTGTGACTTTTTGCACAATCTTACCATCTGTACTAAATAAACAATAGTACAGAAAATTTGTTTGTCAATATTTGGAGAGATAGAGGTGTGCAGCAGGGTGCCAAGAGGATGATAGCACAAGACAGTTACATATTCTACTATGCCAACATACAGTATGCCAAATAAAGTATAATAAACTATTTGCTGCAACATAATAGTTCAATTTATGTGCAATATGTGTGACAATTTGAATTTCTCAACTGCCACCAATCTTAGTTTATCAGGCTTATTTTGTTCTCGGCTCAAGTAGGAAGCTTTAATAGCACGCTATATTTCTGGTACAAAAACAATTCTTTTTTCTGTATTTGTAGCATGTTTAAAGGGCTAAAATAAGGTGAAATGTGTATTTATTGCTGGGATATGCTTAATATACATATTTTTTAACTTGATGTACACTTTGAATGGCAAGGTATACCTGTAATAGAAGAAGCTGTATGCTAACATTTCTAGGAGCCTATTTGGTCATATGTCGCCTTTTCACCTCTAGCCAGAGACTGCAAGATAGATAAGTCAAATACCTGTTTCCCCAAGCAATGGTTTCTTCCACTGGTTGATATGTGAAGAGGACATACTAGTCAGTGGGAGAAACCATTGCCTGCTTTGGGGGAAATAGGTATTTGACTCATCTACCAGTCGAATAAATTGGCAGCTGGAAATGTTAGTATGCAATCTATTCTATTATAGGTATGCTAATCTTTTTATATGGACTATAAATGGAAGGACCTATAAATAAATGGTTGTGGGATGAATCATCTGAGTTTCCATTATTTCTTATGGGGAAATTGGCCTTGATATACAAGTGCTTTGGATTAAAAGCATGTTTCTGGAACGAATTATGCTCGCAAGGTTTTACTGTATACACAAGCTGCACTGAGGAGCTGTTCATGGTGCTGAACTGTTGTTTGTACAGTCATACTTTTTCCAGTAACTTTGACTGTGGTTTAACTAAATCTACAAAGTTTGACCATTAAAACTTAAAGCGGGGTTCCACCCTAAAGTGGAACCTCCACTGATCGGAACCCTCCCCCCCTCCGGTGTCACAATTGGCACCTTTCAGGGGGGAGGGGGGTGGAGATACCTGTCAAAGACAGGTATTTACACCCACTTCCGGGCATAGACTCCCATGGGAGTCTACGCCATTTCCTGTCCTGCCGCGCTGTCTGCTGGGACACACACGGGTCTCAGAGACAGCGTGGCGAATTCTTATTGCGCTGCGCGACTCACCCATGCGCAGTAGGGAACCGGGAAGTGAAGCCGATTCGCTTCACTTCCTGATTCCCTCACCTAGAATGGTGGCGGCAGCAGCCGAGGGCCGAGCGATCGATCGGCCTTGGCTGCCGGCATCGCTGGAACCCGGGACAGGTGAGTGTCCATTTATTAAAAGTCAGCAGCTGTAGTATTTATAGCTGCTGGCTTTTAATATTTTTTTTTTTGGTGGAATCCCTCTTTAAGTAGATAAGTAAATGTCAACAGAAAGAAATTCTGGGCAAGTGCCACTTTGTAAGTATCTTCATTGTAATTCTAACTTTGGGTACTTAATGACCTCCCTAAATCAGCAACATATATTAAACTCAGAGAACATCAACATTCTAAATATTTAATTTGTCCTAATTTATCAACAGAATGTTTTTTGTAGGTTGTAAAGTTGCACTTCCATTTGAACGTTTCCCTGTTCTCAGTTATTTTATATTACTAGTCTAAAAAAAATCAGTGGGGTTCATTAACCACTTTCAGACCGGACCATTTTGCTGGCTTAAGACCAGACCACTTTTTGCGATTCGCCACTGCGTCTCTGTAACGGACAATTCTGCGGTCGTGCGACGTGGCTCCCAAACAAAATTGATGTCCTTTTTTCCCACAAATAGAGCTTTCTTTTGGTGGTATTTGATCACCTATGTGGTTTTTATTTTTTGCGCTATAAACAAAAATAGAGCGACAATTTTGAAAAAAACGCATTATTTTTTACTTTTTGTTATAATAAATATCCCTCAAAAATATCTAAAAAAAAATGTTTTCCCTCAGTTTAGGCTGATACGTGTTCTTCTACATATTTCTGGTAAAAAAAAAATCTCAATAAGCAATTATTGATTGGTTTGCGCAAAAGTTATAGCGTTTACAAAATAGGGGATAGTTTTATGGCATTTTTATTACCGTATATACTCGAGTATAAGCCGAGATTTTCAGCCTCTTTTTTGAGGCTGAAAGTGCCCCCCTCGGCTTATACTCGAGTCATCGCTGTCTGCCCGCTCGATCAGCGTGTCGAGCAGACAGACAGCGGCCATTCTGATTCAAAAGCCGCGCCTCCGGCTCCCCCTTCGCCTGTGATAGGCGGAACACTGAATTTCCCAGCAGCCTGTGTTCCGCCTATCACGGACTTCGTATCATCCTCGTACTACGGACGAGGATGATACGACGTCTGTGATAGGCGGAACACAGGCTGCTGGGAAATTCAGTGTTCCGCCTATCACAGGCGAAGGCGGCGGCGCAGCTTTTGAATTTTACAATGGCCGCCGACGAACGAAGAGGGCACGGGACGGAGGCAAGGCACAGGACGGCACGGCACGGGACGGGACGGGACGGGACCGGAGGCAAGGCATGGCGGCGAGGCACGGCGGCGAGGCACGGCGGCGAGGCACGGCGGCGAGGCACGGAGGCAAGGAGGCTCGGCACGGGACGGAGGCTCGGGACAAAGGCTCAGGACACAGGTAGGCTGGACACACACACACACACACACACACACACACACACACACACACACACACACGGATACACACACACACAGGGATGGATGGATGGATGGAGACACACACACACAGGGATGGATGGACGGACACACAGGGATGGACGGACACACAGGGATGGACGGACACACAGGGATGGACGGACACACACACAGGGATGGACAGGCATGTCTTACCCTCGGCTTATACACGAGTCAATAAGTTTGCCAGTTTTTTTGGGGGTAAATTGGGGGCCTCGGCTTATATTCGGGTCGGCCTATACTCGAGTATATACGGTAATAATTTTTTTTAATAGTAATGGTGGCGATCTGTGATTTTTATTGTGACTGCGACATTATGGCAGACACGTCGGACATTTTTGACACATTTTTGGGACCATTGCCATTTATACAGCAATCAGTGCTATACAAATGCAGTGATTCCTGTGTAAATGACACTGGCAGTGAAGGGGTTAACCAGGGGGTGGCAGTGTAGGGGTTAAGTGTTCCTAGGGGTGTGTTACTAACTGTGGGAGGCTGGGCTTTGTGTTAGTGAACACTGATCTCTGCTCCAGTCACATAGAGCAGAGATCAGCGTCACTTGTTGCTAGGCAGAACGGGGAGATGCTGTTTACAACGGCATCTCCCCGTTTAGCCACCCCGTGAGAGGATCACGGGCCTCCCCACGGCGATCGAGTCCACGGGACCTGTGACCAGACTCGCAGGGGTCCCGACCGGCACTCGAGCGCATTGCCGGCGGTGCGCATGCGATGGCAGGGTGGCATATAAAAATGGACGTACCTGTATGCCAATATGTCTGCCCACGTACATCCGTGCGCGCCGGTCGGTAACTGGTTAATATTGCCAGATTCTTTTTTTTTTACAACCTCACCCTAGATTTTGTAGAGAAATGGGAAAAGATGACAACTTCTTAGAGGTCTAATGCCGCGTACACACGACCGTTTTTTCCGTCAGAATAAAAGTTTTTCCCCACGAAGTTCCTCCGGAGTCCCGCTGAAACGGTCTTGCCTACACACGATCACACCAAAGTCCGATCATCTAGAGCGCGGAGACGTACAACAATACAACGGGACTAGAAAAAGGAAGTTCAATAGCCAGTAGCCAATAGCTGCCCTTGTGTCATTTTTGGTCTATCGGAACAGCATACAGACGAATGTTTTTCCCGATAGGTATTGATTCCGTCAGAAAGATTTAAAACATGTTCTATTTCTAGGTCCGCCAGAATTTTCGAAAAAAAAAAGTCAGATAAAGCCCACACACAATCGGAATATCCGATGAAATGATTCCGTCTGACTTTTTCTGTTACCTAGGCAGAATGTTGATGTTCTCTGAGTTTAATATGTTGCTGACTTAGTGAGATTATTAAGTACCCAATGTTAGAATTACAATGAAGCTACTTACAAAGTGGCACTTGCCCAGAATTGGTAGACATTTGCTCATCTATTTAAGTTTTAATCGTCAACCTTTGTAGATGTAGTTAAACCTAGAGGTCGACCGATATATCGGCCGATATTTGCCGTTTTTTAATTAATCGTCATCGGCCAATTGTGCGGATAAAAAGGCCGATTTAGAACAGCGGGACTTGGAAATGACTTCTGTAATAGCAGTCAGTGTAAGTTGCCTGAGTCGTCATAGAAACGACTTTCCTCCTCTCTGGGCAGTGTGCCAAGAAAAGAACAAAAAGATACAATGTTTACACTTGAATGGATGAAATCATCTCTGTGTGTAGAAGTTCTCAGTTTAACCATTTAAAGACTAAATCTTTTCTGACACTTGTTGCTTACAAGTAAAAGTCCTGTATTTTCTGCCAGAAAATCACTTAAACCCCCCAAAAATTATATATATATTTTTTTAGCAGAGATCCTAGGGAATAAAATAGCGGTTGTTGCAATATTTTATGTCACACGGCATTTGCACAGAGGTCTTTCAAATGCATTTTTTTGGGAAAAAAATACACTATTTAAAAAAAAAAAATGTAAAAACAGTAAAGTTAGCCCATTTTTTTTTCATCCAAAAGTTTTGACTACCTGTTTTTATTTAATATCTAGTTTTTTTTAAAAATCTAAATCATACATACAAGTAAACTGATTGGAGGTTTGTTTTGTTTAATAAATGTTTAAATGTAAGAAATGTTCTGTATCACTTATGAGGCTGCTTTCACACTGGAGCGGGCAGGCGTTGATGGTAAAACGCTGCAAGTTTTAGCGGCTCTTTACCATCATTTTAGCGGCGCCATTTGGCTGCTAGTGGGGCAGATAAAACCCAGCTAGCGGCCGAGGAAGAGGTTAAATGCGCCCGCGAAGCACCGCCGCCAAATCGCATTGCATGCGCTTCGGCAGTGGTGCCCATTCATATCAATGGGCAGGAGTGGTGGAGGAGCGGTATACACCACTCCAAACGTGCTGCTTGCAGGACTTTTTTTAAGATCCTGCCAGCGCATCGCCTTAGTGCCCGTTCACACTACCGCGACTTGTCAGGCGACTTAGTCACCTGACAAGTCGCGCTCCGTTCTGTACTATGGAACCGTTCTAATAAGAGTGACTCAAGTCGCTCCGACTTAGAAAAAGGTTCCTGTACTATTTTTGGGGCGACTTCAGGCGACTTGCATTGACTTCTATACAGTCGTCGTTTTGCAAGTCGCTGCTGAAGTCGTGTGCATGTCGCGTCTGTGAGTCGCGCTGCAAGTCGTGTCGCCCCTGTGTGAACGGGCACTCAGTGTGAAAGCACTCTGTCTTTCACACAGACTGCAGGGGAGCCGTTTTGCAGGCGCTATTTTTAGCCCAAAAGCGCCTGAAAAATGTCCCAGTGGGAAAGGTGTGTTAGATTTTATGAGATCAAGGGGGATTAAAAAAATAAATAAATAAAAAATAAATAAAAAATCGGCCTAACATATCGGCCCAAAAAAATCGGCATCATATATCGGCTATCGGCCGCCATGATTTCTAAATATCGGCATCGGCCAGAGAAAAACCCATATCGGTCGACCTCTAGTTAAACCACACTCAAAGGTCCTGGAAAAAGTATGAGTGTACAAAGAACAGTTCAGCACCATGATCAGCTCCTAGGAGCAGCTTGTGTATAGTAGGTTCTGGGATGCTAAAGTGACCCATTTAGCACAGAGCATTTTTACGTTAAAGGGTTTATAAAACCTTGTTTTTTTTTTGTTTTGTTTTTTAAATAAAAAACATATCATACTTATCTCCACTGTGCAGTTCGTTTTGCACAGTGTAGCCCCGATCCTCCTCTTCTGAGGTCCCTCTGATGCTCTTGCGGCTTCTCCTCGCATCAGTTAACCCCCTGGGAGAAGCGCTCTCCCTGGGGGTTATCTTGCGGACTCCTGAGTCCAGCATTTGTGTCTATAGCCACAGAATGCCAGACTCAGCCCCTCGCCCCGGCGCCCGCGTCATTGGATTTGACTGACAGCAGCGGGAGCCAATGGCTGCACTGCTATCAATCTATCCAATCAAGAGCTGAGAACCCCAGGCAGGGAGATAGAGTGCATCTCCACCGAGGAATCAAAGGGCTCAGGTGAGTAAAATGGGGGTGCTAGGGGGCTGGTCACTGTCAGAAGTTTTTTCACCTTAACGCATAGGATTCATTAAGGTGAAAAAAGCACGAGGGTCTACAAGCCCTTTAAGGCATACCTATAATGCAAGAGGCAGTATACTGTAATTTCCAGCAGCCAATTTGTTTGTGTGCCACCTCTTCAACTTCTTGCCTTCTGTATTTGACTGAGAGATGACTGAAATACCTCTTTCCCCCAAAGCACACAATGATTTCTCCCACTGACTAGTATGTTCTCTTCACATATCAGCCAGTGGGAGAAACCACTGCTTGGGTAAACAGGTATTTGACTCCTCCACCTTGCAGTGGCTGGCTAGAAGTGAAGAAGCGACATATGAGCAAGTACAATCCCAGAAACCCATTACCCTACCATAGAGGTGATAATATGAGCCTGGCATATCATCTTACTAATTTCCATATCAAGTCCACAGGGCACAGAAGGGTTTTATTTCATTCTTTTGGGACATCAGAAAGTGACACCAAAGATAAGTCAAAGTAACCGCAGGATTGATGGTTTGGTCAACAAAATGGATGTCTTTAAGGAAGAAATCCAAGTATAGATATTTTATATAGTTACATTGGTCCAGCTTGGACCAATATACATATGCATTTACTATACCTGTGGGATCCCTCTAGAAGCTGGAAATCATTAGAGTAGACACTCCAGTGATCTCTACTAGCTTCTTGTTCCCATGTGGCTGCCCACGGCATTATGAACACAGGAGGTCGCTCACTCGGTCTGGGCAAGTTGGTGATGTGGGGCAGTGATGTCCGACAGCTATGGCATATGCATAATTACACTGGTCCACGCTGGGCCAATGTAACTATATAAAAATATCTACCTGGAATTTTTGTTTTTATGTTGTGTTTTGTTAACGTCAGTCAAGTAATAAGTAAAATTACTTGGCAACAGGGGTGGGCTGACCCATTGGGCACTTGGGCACTGCCCGAGAACCCGGGCCAGTAGGTGGCCCCATCCGTGTTGCCAGACATCCATAAATAAAGGGATGTTGGCTGTATTTGTAACACTGCCGTGTGTCTCTGTTACTTTCTAACAGAGCCTGGCGAGCACGATTCCCCCCTCCACACAAATAGTAGAGGCTGGATCTGATCTGCTCTGCCTCCTCCCTCCTTCCCCCGATCCCCGTCCACACTCCGTGCAGCCTGTGTTCCTCATCTCAAGAGGATGTGGGCGGGAAGTTTAAATAAGCAGGCGACATCTACAGAAGCTGCTGACTGAGTCAGTGACCCTCCTGGGACCATCCAAGTAAGTTAGTACTGTCATTGTGACGGGACTCTCCCCCTTCCTCCCTCCTCCCTCTCTCCTTCACTACGCTCTCTCCCAAACCTCTCTCACTCCCCCTCTTTCCGCTTTTCCTCCAGCAGTCAAAGCATTTTATTTTCACCAGCCTATGCTAGTAGTTGACCCCCTTTAAGTGGGTTCACACCAATGAACTGTAGTTCAGCCGTAGTGTTGCTGTATACACAGTTTTCCTGCATTTTACCCCCATTTTTAGCCACAGTCCTATACACTACTGTTAGTGTGTCCATTTTTGCCACGTTTTCTGAACGCGCACCAAATGTCCTGTATGCTACATCTTTAGCGCTCTTTCACAAAGCACAGTAAAAATTTCATTACCTAATAGAAGTCTATGAGACTGCAGATAAAAATGGGGATAAAATGCAGGAAAACTGTGTATACACCAGCACTGTGAAAAACACTAGCACACCAGTGTGAACCCAAAGGCTTCTGTACACTTGCAGCACTGCCACTCCACTGAAAAGTGATCTATGCTCAGGTCACTTTTCAGAGACATTTAACAGGCAATGAGGAGGTGAGTGCTTATCCTCACTGCTGGTTTTAACCTCCTAAATGCCAACGTCCCCCCCCTGTGTGGGGGGGGCATTGGTACTGGGGGTGTGTGTGAGCAATCAGGTGGCAGCGGAGCCACCGAAAGCTTTCATCTGACAGGCAGGAGTCTGCCTCCAGCTATAGCCCACTGTCATCAGGTGATTTTAAAGAGCCGGTCCTGGCTCGGGAAAATCCCAACTTTAAAGTTCAGATCCCCCAGAAGCCTGGACCAGCACCTGGCTTAGCCTCTCAGCGAGCCACTGAGAGTCTGAGCCAGCTGCTCCCATCCCCTCCACAGCCCTGCGTTCCAGTGAGCACGGGGTGGGGGGCAGAGCACAGAGCCATTTACTCTCTGCTCAGAGTGGCAGGGAGAACTGAGCAATCAGCAGTGTTTGATTGCTCAGATCACAGCCTTAGAACCAGCAGGGGACACCTAGGTAAGTCTGATTTTGAAAAAAAATCCCATACTTCTCTTTTAAGCCAGTCCCACTGTTACCCACAAACTGACCATCACCTTTGTATGCCATATCATGCTATGTATGCACAGAACTTGTTTTACAGCTCCATCCCAGGTTTTCCCAGGTCCTAGACATCCTCACATTTTGTCTCACTTTAGATTTTTCATTGTAAAGCTAAGCAGATTGCTTGTTACTGCCATTGTTATTGTTTACTAATTGTTTAAATGCTTAAAGCGGGAGTTCCGCCGTTTTTTTTTTTTTTTTTTAAAGTCAGCAGCTACAAATACTGCAGCTGCTGACTTTTAAAATAAGGACACTTACCCGCCCAGCGCGCCCGCGATGTCGGCACCCGAAGCCGATCTCTCGATCGGCTCTCGGGTGCTGCCGCCGCCATCTTTGTTATGGGAATCAGGAAGTAGAGCCTTGCAGCTTCACTTCCCGGTTCCCTACTGCGCATGCGCGAGTCGCGCTGCGCAATAAGGATGGTCCCCGCTGTCTCTGGGATCCGTGTGTTTCCCAGCAGACAGTGGGGGACCCGCAGGAAGTGGTGTAAATATCCGCAGATTCTGCGGATTTCTATGCCGGAAGTGGGTACAAATACCTGTACTATACAGGTATCTGCACCCCCCCCCCCCTGAAAGGTGCCAATTGAGGGGGGGAGGGTTCTAATGAGCGGAAGCTCCACTTTAGGGTGGAGCTCCGCTTTAACCTTTTCGCTGCAAGAGCAGTTTTTGCGTTTTTAGGCCTGAAGATTATACAAAACATCCAAACATTATATATTTTCTGAAAGCAGACATCCTAGAAAATAAAATTGTGATAGTTCCAATTTTTTATGTCATATGATATAACCGAAAAGTCTAGAAAACACAAAATTTCAGTGAAAAACACACCAAAGTGAATTTTAGGGCAAACAAACGCAATAAACGACCCAAAATTTTGGTAAAGTATAAAAGATAAGGTTGCTCCAAGTAAATAGATACCCAACATGTCAAACCTTAAATTTGTGTGCGCCCGTGAAAAACATAAGACACTTTAAAAGCCCCCTATAGGTCATCAGTTTAGTGTTATGGAGGAGGTCTTGTGCTAGAATTATTGCTCTCACCCCATCGTGCGCGGCGATATGCAACATATGTATCACAATTAACGTGCACCCCTGACGCATGTGTTTACATTTGTACACGCGCATATGTGGGGGTGGGAGGCCTTAAAAAAAAGTTCCCTATGTGATGATTTTTAAGTGACAGGTTCTCTTTAATGAGACATGCAGGGTCTAAAAGACCCTGCATGTCTCCTTTGGGAACAACTGAATGTTTTGCAATGCAGATCACATTGCAAAACATTACTTCCCGGCTAAGTTAGTCCAGGCCATAGAGAGGCTGACCCGGAAGTGACGTCATAGACATCACTTTTCAGGTCACTACAAGAAGGGGGGATTGGACGTGTGTCCACTCTTCTCCTTCCCCTACAGCTGGCAGTGTGGGGGGGAGTTTGTACTGGGGGTGTGTGTGAGCAATCAGGTGGCAGCCGAGCCGCCCAAATGCTTTCATCTGACAGGCAGGAGTCTGCCCGTCAGTTTCACACACCATCCCGGTGGTTGCAGCCACCAGATTGTGTGCAAAACCCCTCTGCTCTCAGGTTAGTACGATGCATGCACCTGGCAGTGTAAGGGTTAAATATCAAGCTTCTAATAGGAATTTCTGTCACATTTTTCTTTATTTTCTTAACTTATTAATAGATTTTAAACATAGTGTAGCAAAAATCTGTAATAACAAATATAGGCGCACTAATCCAAGAGTAAATTTTATGCCCAATGCAATTAAATTATGTTCTATATTGGAAAAAAGTCCATATAATAAAACTTTAAAAACGTCTATGTAAGATGTCAAATGGAAAAGGGACTCAATCCAGGGGATGCACGCAGAGCTGCCATCAATGTAGAATACAAACCATATTCTGAGGCTGTAGAAAAAAACAAGAGGAGAGGTGCCTCTGGGTGCAGTAACTGATAACACTAACACTAACTAACAGTAGCTGATAACACTTCCGACAGGTGGGATGGCCGGCTCTGGAAGGTGGCCTCAAACTGAGGCTTGGGACGCAAGATGCAGCTGGCTCAGCGGGATGACATCATCTCAAAGTAATCAAGCTAATTAGGAAAGAAAAAAGAACGTAGATAGGACAAACGGTAGCAAGAATATTAGAACATATACAGTATTTACAATGTATAATATGTGTATATGCGTCCAGAGCCATATACATATATTATATGGCCATCCCACCTGTCGGAAGTGTTATCAGGAATGATGTTTACAGGATGGACTTTGGGATACTCATAATGACATTAAATATACTATGCCTGCTTTTTCTGATCTAAATGTGAGTGCTACTATTTTATATATTAAAGCTGTGTTTTAAAACTACTGCACCCACAGGCATCTCTCCTCTTGTTTTTTTCTAGGAAAATTCTGTAACAAAAGTTTGTAATGTGGGCAGTGCAATATGTATGTAGGTGGGGCACAGGGGGGCCCATGAAATCCTCTTGCCCGGGAGCCCATGATTTGACAGTCCGCTGCTGCTTGGGAAACAGCTAATTTTTCCAGAAAACTGTACTGAAATTGAAACATCCACCCATCCTATAGCTGAACTCCAAGCTAAATTCATAGTTGAAATAGGAGCTGTTTTATTTGTCAAAGAATTTCTATTTCAGTCCATCCATTTCTGAGACTTGCACAACTCCACCAGTCAGCACAGCCAGGCTGGTGACCTAATATTTCTTAGTTGCAGTTAAACAATAAAGTTAAGTCACCTTCCAGCAGCCTGTGACTGGAGTCCTGCACTGTCTTCCCACAGCTGGTTATTCTTACCACTGTGGGTCTTCAGCGCCGCCATCTTGGATAGGGCACAAATGCCAGCTCACGTGGTGCTCTGTAAATGGTTCTACAGCTTCCCAGGACATGTGATGTGTCTCAGGAAGCTGCAGAGTGGGGGTGGAGCAAGGGACACCCTCCTTGCCTAGTCAAAGATTGCAGAAGTAGGAGCAGGTACCGATAAAAATTACTCCCTCGTTCAACAGGGATCTACAGGCTGAGGAGAGGGAGAAAACCACCTGGACTTACATTACACATGGTCGGACTTTCCGACAGGAAATGTTGGATGTGAGCTTGTTGCCGGAAAGTCCGACCGTGTGTATGCTCCATGGAACATTTGCTGTCAGAATTTCCACACACAAATGTTTGAGAGCAGGTTCTCAAATTTTCCACCAACAAAACGTGTTGTCGGAAAAATCTGATCGTGTGTACACAAGTCCGTCGCACAAAAGTTCACACATGCTCGGAATCAAGCAGAAGGAGCCGCACTGGCTATTGAACTTCATTTTTTTCGGCTCATCATGCGTGTTGTACATCACTGCGTTCTTGACGTTCTGAATTTTTGGCCAACGTTTGTGTGACCGTGTGTATGCAAGACAAGTTTGAGCAAACATCCTTCTGAAAAAAATCCACAGTTTTGTTGGAGGAAAGTCTGATCGTGTGTACGCGGCATAAGAAGTTTCTCATACCTGCCAAACAGATTGAAACTCAGCGACCCCGTAGGGTGAGCTGTGAATTTGGGTTTCAGTGAATTGCACAGGACTCTTTTTAAGGTAAAGTGAACCTCTGAGTTTATCACAGTTGCACAGTTTTCTGAATTGCATTAGTAGCTTGATTGTATTTATTGCCTGCTCTTTAAATGCTTTTTATTTATTTTCCACTTGAGTGCTATTTTACTTTTTGAATGGAGTGAGTGTGGTTTTACTTTAGCACTTGTTAGTGCAACCCTTACAGGCAAACAGAATATAGTTAAATATGAAAAATAAATAGCATACATTACATACTGTATGTTGGGTTCAGCCCAATCTGTCCCTTAGCCCATAAATTTTTTTTAATGTTCCAGAGAATGACAGCTGTGACGCATGCATCTCCTCTAAGGCCGCGTACACACGGGCGGACTGTTCGCCCAACTTTGTCCGCTGAACAGTGTTTGGGCGGACAGTCCGCTCGTGTGTGGGCTTTCAGCGGACAGTTTCAGCGGACAGTCTGACGAACAAGGTTTTTCGGAAATTCCGTAAAACTGTCCGCTGAAACCTTGTTTGAGCGAACAGTCCGCCCGTGTGTAGGCTTGTTCGACAAACTAAGTATGGCGCATGCTCAGAAAGGCTTAACACGCCGAAAGTTATAATGCAGTGTATAGGACGTCGTATTTTTCGTCCCGTCGTACGTGCCGTTCACGTCATCGCGCACGGTTTCAGCAAACTGTTCGTTCATCGTGTGTGGCCATGTCCGTCCATGCTAATTTTGAGCGGACTGTTTGCCGAAACTGTTTGACGGACAAAGTTGGGCGAACAGTCCCCGCGTGTGTACGCGGCCTAAGATCAGGGATGATCCAGACTAGAATAAAAGAAAGACGGTGCACTGGCCTACTGCATTATCCAACAAATATTTATTAAAAATGGTAAACAATTAAAACGCTCATCAAGCCACACCATGAAGCTGAATGCTATCAGACCGCCTGGAACCACCAGTGTTGGGGGGGGGGGGGGGCTAGTCTTGGTTCCTGCTAGCTGACGCATTTTGAAGGAAAGTTCTTCTTCAGAGCCAGACTAGCACAGAAAAAGCAAGGCACAGAGAATGCTGGTTGGTGGTTTAACTGCATATTAAAAAAAAAAGACAAAAATGTAGTGGTATCCACTGTGCGGTGTGTGAAAATGCCCTAGAGTTTCAAGAAGACCTTCAGGCTGTATGAAGTAATACTAGCACTGTCAGTCCCTTAATAAGTGCAAAAAAAACACAATGGGAAAAATGGGGAAAAGGGGACTTTGCGATACCAAATAAAACATAAATGTTAAGATAGAAATTACAATGCTTATTAGAATAACATTAAAATGTCCTTTTCTGCAAAAGGAAACAGTATACAAAGTATCACACAGATATACAATATATAGAAAAGACTCAAAACATGCTACTAAAATGCTAATGCCGCGTACACACGACCGGACTTTTCAACATCAAAGGTCCGACGGAACGATTCCGGCGGACCATTTGATCGTGTGTGGGCTGCAGCGGACTTTTGATTTGCAAAAATCCAACAGACTTTAGAAATTAAACATGTTTCAAATTTTTCCGCCGGACCCAGTTCCTACCGAGAAATCCACTCGTGTGTATGCTAGTCCGACGGACAAAAACCGACACGAGGGCAGCTATTGGCTACTTGCTATGAACTTCCTTATTCTAGTTCAGTCGTACGTCATCACGTTCGAATCCATTGAACTTTGGTGTGATTATGTGTGGCCAAGTCCGTTCATTCAGAAAGTCCGTCAGAACTCCGCCGAAAGTCCGTCGGACCTAGTCCCTTGAAAAGTCTGGTCGTGTGTGAGCTGCATTAGAGTTGGTCAGCAGCATAATGATCCCAGATGCATAGGTCCAGAGCCCCCCATTGGTGGTGGACGTTCAGTGTTTTAAAATAAAAGTGGGCTGCTATGCCCTAAAACACAGTTTGGACTGACATGAAGTTCACTAAAAAGCATTACTGAGCTAGGCAACCCCCAAATTGCAACATATACAGTATCTGACAAAATTGAGTACACTCCTCACATTTTTGTAAATATTTTATTAAATCTTTTCATGTGACAAAACTGAAGAAATGACACTTTGCTAAAATGTAAAGTAGTGAGTGTACAGCTTGTATAACAGTGTAAATTTTCTGTCCCCCTCAAAATAACTTAACACACAGCCATTAATTTCTAAACCGCTGGCAACAAAAGTGAGTACATCCCTAAGTGAAACTGTCCAAATTGGGCCCAAAGTGTCAATGTTTTGTGTAGATAGACACCATTATTTTCCAGCACTGCCTTAACCCTCTTGTATATGGAGTTCACCAAAGCTTCACAGGATGCCACTGGAGTCTTCTTCTACTCCTCCATGACGATATCACGGAGCTGGTGAAGGTTGGAGACCTTGCACTCCTCCACCTTCCGTTTGAGGATGCTCAATAGAGTTTAGCTCTGGAGACATGCTTGTCCAGTCCATCACCTTTACCCTCAGCTTCTTTAGCAAGGCAGCAGTCATCTTGGAGGTGTGTTTGGAGTCGTTATTGTATTGGAATATTGCCCTGCGGCCCAGTTGCTGAAGGGAGGGGATCATGCTCTGCTTCAGTATGTCACATTACATGTTGGCATTCATGGTTCCCTCGATGAACTGTAGCTCCCCAGTCCCAGTAGCACTCATGCAGCCCCAGGCCATGGCACTCCAACCACCATGCTTGACTGTAGGCAAGATGCACTTGTCTTTGTACTCCTCATCTGGTTGCTGCCACACACGCTTTGCACCATCTGAACCAAATAAGTTTATATTGGTCTCATCAGACCACAGGACATGGTTCCAGTAATCCATGTCCTTACTCTGCTTGTCTTCAGCAAACTGTTTCTGGGCTTTCCTGTGCATCATATTTAGAAGATGCTTCCTTCTGGGATGACAGCCATGCAGACCAATTTGATGCAGTGTGCGGGGTATGGTCTGTGCACTAGGGATGAGCCAAACACCCCCGGTTCATTTCGCACCAGAACCTTCAAACGGACCGAAAATTCGTATGAACTTTAGAAGTTAAAGTGGGTGTTGTTTGCCTCCAGCACAGTATACACCTGAAGCTACCCTTTATTACTGGTGTTCTGTAATACAGGCATCTGCAGCAGTTAAAATGGTTGATGTGTACCTCCAGCACAGTATACACCTGAAGCTTCCCTTTATTACTGGTGTTCTGTAATACAGGCATCTGCAGCAGGTAAAGTGGGTGTTGTGTAGTGATGGACGAACTTCCGACGGGACGTTTCGCGAACGCGAACCGCGAGCGCGGCCGATAGTTCGCGAACCGTAACGTTCGCGGCGGGCCCCATTGACTTCAATGGGAGGCGAACTTTACAACCTACAGGTCAAATTTACAGCCACAAAATAATTACTAGCTGTGCACACATAGTCCCACCACATGGCCAATGACATAACACATGTATGAGGTGAATCTGGGATCGACAACTACAAGCATTCTTTTTTTATATGTGAAATTGTGACAATTCAGGACTGTGGAGCGCATGAAGGCAATGGAGGAGAGGGAAGGTCAGGGTAGGCAAAGAAGAGGGTGCAGGAGATGATCAACCGCACCGTGATAGAGAGCACTGACATCAGCAGCGTGACATACAGCAATGACACCTGCACCGTGATAGAGTGATCTGACACCAGCACCGTGATAGAGAGCACTAGAGGTCGACCGATATATCGGCGTATATTTGGCATTTTTTAATTAATCGGCATCGGCGATTGTGCTGATAAAAAAGCCGATTACATGTTCAGCACAACTTGCAAAAGACTTCTGTAATAGAAGTCAATGTAAGTTGCCTGAAGACATCAGTGAAGGACTTTCCTCCTCTCTGGGCAGGCTGCCAAGAAAAGATCAAAGTGATACAATGTTTCTTCTTCAATGGGCTGAACTCCCTGTGTAGAAGTTCTCCGTTTAACCATTTAAAGAGTAAATCTTTTCTGACACTTGTTGCTTACGAGTAAAAATCCAGTATTTTCTGCTAGAAAATCACTCAGAAGCCCCAAAAATTATATATATTTTTTTAGCAGAGACCCTAGGGAATAAAATAGCAGTTGTTGCAATATTCTATGTGACGCGGTATTTGCGCAGAGGTCTTTCAAACGCAAGTTAGCCCTTTTTTTTCGGTCGACCTCTAGAGAGCATTGACATTAGCAGCGTGACATACAGCAATGACACCTGCACCGTGATAGAGTGATCTGACACCAGCACTGTGATAGAGAGCACTGACATCAGCAGCGTGACATACAGCAATGACACCTGCACCATGATAGAGTGATCTGACACCAGCACCGTGATAGAGAGCACTGACATCAGCAGCGTGACATACAGCAATGACACCTGCACCGTGATAGAGTGATCTGACACCAGCACCGTGATAGAGAGCACTGACATCAGCAGCATGACATAAAGCACTGACACCAGCACCGTGATATACAGCACTGACACCAGTACCGTGATATACAGCACTGACACCTGCACCGTAAGCAGCCCCAGGAGGAAGTCAGCATAGCACAGGGATGGTGGGAACCCCTCATAATGAGAATAGCACAGGGATGGTGGGAGCCCCTCATAATATGCACAGCAGAGGTACAGCCCCAGGAGTAAGTCAGCATAGCACAGGGATGGTGAGAGCCCCTCATAATAAGCAGACCCAGGAGGAAGTCAGCACAGCACAGGGATGGTGGGAGCCCCTCATAATATGCACAGCAGAGGTACAGCCCCAGGAGGAAGTCAGCACAGCACAGGGATGGTGGGAGCCCCTCATAATAAGCAGCCCCAGGAGGAAGTCAGCACAGCACAGGGATGGTGGGAGCCCCTCATAATGATCATAGCACAGGGATGGTGGGAGCCCCTCATGATGAGCATAGCACAGGGATAGTGGGAGCCCCTCATAATATGCACAGCAGAGGTACAGCCCCAGGAGGAAGTCAGCACAGCACAGGGATGGTGGGAGCCCCTCATAATAAGCAGCCCCAGGAGGATGTCAGCATAGCACAGGGATGGTGGGAGCCCCTCATAAGCAGCCCCAGGAAGAAGTCAGCACAGCACAGGGATGGTGGGAGTCCCTCATAATAAGCAGCCCCAGGAGAAATGTGACACCACTCAACCTCTTCAAACAGGAGGGTACGGGCATATAGTACGGTGTGCTTTTTTTGTACAAGGAAGTGAGCCAAATGAAGAAAGAAGGTCTGTGCTCGATTAAAAAAATCATTTATAGACATATACATGGTCTACTGGTCACATGTGTTGAATTCCTCCGAGATCCATGCCTCATTCATTTTTAGAAATGTGAGGTAGTTAACACTGTTGTGAGCTAGGCGAGTACGCTTATTGGTCACGATCCCCCCTGCTGGCTGTGTGATGGCTGCTCATGTGCCTTCTTAAGGCGGTCGTCCCTAGGTGAGTGTTGGGCTTACCGCGACTAATGCATTGACTGCAAAGATTGCAGATGGCAACACTATTGTCAGCAGCGGACACGTTAAAAAAAGCCCACACTGCGGAGCCATGTGCCGGCGTCCTGGGAGCGCCAGATGTGACCATACATGGTCGATGACTCGCTCCTGATACATTATCAGTCTGCTTTGTCCCTCCTGTGCAATGTAAGTTATTCCTGCTTCTCCTCCCTATCTGCTGGTCCATATCTCCCTCTGAACTCCCCTCCTCTTCCTCTCTTGTGGGCACCCATGTGACATCACTAGACACGTCATCATCGACGTCACCTTCCCCACCGCTATAAGTAGAGATCTCGGAGTAGGCAGCAACACCGGGGACCAACCTCCTCCTTGGGCTGATCTGGGTACTGTCATCAGACTGCTGAGTGGTGGTTGTTGCTACCTCCTCTTCCTGATCCAATGCCAAGAGTCAGAAATGTCTTGATATGGATTGGAAAATAATTCCTGTGACTCAAGCGGAAGGTATATGGTGGAGGTGGTGGTGTTGTTGGTGGTAGTGTCTTTGGGGGTGCACATAGCAGAGAGTGAAGAAGAGGATGCAGATCGAGAGGATGAGGAGGGTGCAGAAGAGTAAGGCTGAATGAGCCAGTCAACCAATTCTGGTGCTTCCTTTGACGTAATCGCACGCACCTTCTGCAATTTCCCACTTTGGCTCAAGCCTGTTGCTCCTGCCCTACCCCTACCACCCCTGCGGAAGGGCCTGTCTCTTCCTCTGCCTGTCACTTTTTAAATGACCCTGTGACAAAACTCTCAGTCCCTATACTGATAAAGGACTGCTGCAGAATAGGGCAGTAGTCAGCAGTAGTGCACCTCAACCCTATATATTGTGGACCTATACCAGTCCTTAAGGATTAGCAGACTGTACCTCACTCAACCCTATATACTCTAGTACGCTATACCTTACCAGTCCTTAGAGGGACCTTTGTGCAACTAGTAGCTTGTGATTAGCAGACTGTACCTCACTCAACCCTATATACTGTAGTACACTATACCTTACCAGTCCTTAGAAGGACCTTTGTGGAACTAGTAGGTTGTGATTAGCAGACTGTACCTAACTCAACCCTATATACTGTAGTACACTATACCTTACCAGTCCTTAGAAGGACCTTTGTGGAACTAGTAGGTTGTGATTAGCAGACTGTACCTCAGTCCCTATACTGATAAAGGACTGCTGCAGAATAGGGCAGCAGTCAGCAGTAGTGCACCTCAACCCTATATATTGTGGACCTATACCAGTCCTTAAGGATTAGCAGACTGTACCTCACTCAACCCTATATACTCTAGTACACTATACCTTACCAGTCCTTAGAAGGACCTTTGTGGAACTAGTAGGTTGTGATTAGCAGACTGTACCTCAGTCCCTATACTGATAAAGGACTGCTGCAGAATAGGGAAGCAGTCAGCAGTAGTGCACCTCAACCCTATATATTGTGGACCTATACCAGTCCTTAAGGATTAGCAGACTGTACCTCACTCAACCCTATATACTCTAGTACACTATACCTTACCAGTCCTTAGAAGGACCTTTGTGGAACTAGTAGGTTGTGATTAGCAGACTGTACCTAACTCAACCCTATATACTGTAGTACACTATACCTTACCAGTCCTTAGAAGGACCTTTGTGGAACTAGTAGGTTGTGATTAGCAGACTGTACCTCAGTCCCTATACTGATAAAGGACTGCTGCAGAATAGGGCAGCAGTCAGCAGTAGTGCACCTCAACCCTATATATTGTGGACCTATACCAGTCCTTAAGGATTAGCAGACTGTACCTCACTCAACCCTATATACTCTAGTACGCTATACCTTACCAGTCCTTAGAAGGACCTTTGTGCAACTAGTAGGTTGAGATTAGCAGACTGTACCTCAATCCCTATACTGATAAAGGACTGCTGCAGAATAGGGCAGCAGTCAGCAGTAGTGCACCTCAACCCTATATATTGTGGATCTATACCAGTCCTTAAGGATTTGAAGACTGTACCTCACTCAACCCTATATACTCTAGTACGCTATACCTTACCAGTCCTTAGAAGGACCTTTGTGCAACTAGTAGGTTGTGATTAGCAGACTGTACCTCAGTCCCTATACTGATAAAGGACTGCTCCAGAATAGGGCAGCAGTCAGCAGTAGTGCACCTCAACCCTATATATTGTGGACCTATACCAGTCCTTAAGGATTAGCAGACTGTACCTCACTCAACCCTATATCCTCTAGTACGCTATACCTTACCAGTCCTTAGAAGGACCTTTGTGCAACTAGTAGGTTGTGATTAGCAGACTGTACCTTAGTCCCTATACTCATAAAGGACTACTGCAGCAGAAGGGCAGCAGTCAGCAGTAGTGCACCTCAACCCTATATATTGTGGACCTATACCAGTCCTTAAGGATTAGCAGACTGTACCTCACTCAACCCTATATCCTCTAGTATGCTATACCTTACCAGTCCTTAGAAGGACCTTTTTGCAACTAGTAGGTTGTGATTAGCAGACTGTACCTTAGTCCATATACTCATAAATGACTACTGCAGCAGAAGGGCAGCAGTCAGCAGTAGTGCACCTCAACCCTATATATTGTGGACCTATACCAGTCCTTAATGATTAGCAGACTGTACCTCACTCAACCCTATATACTCTAGTACGCTATACCTTACCAGTCCTTAGAAGGACCTTTGTGCAACTAGTAGGTTGTGATTAGCAGACTGTACCTCAGTCCCTATACTCATAAAGGACTACTGCAGCAGAAGGGCAGCAGTCAAGTATAATATTCTTTCTATATTTGGAAGAAAGAATATTATACGTGTACAACCCTATTACCATACCAGTCCTGAAAAGGACCTTTGTGGACCTAATAGTAACAGCTAATGATTAAACTGACTGTCCCTGCTGCACACAGTGTCCTGTCCCTATCTGCACTGAGAAAAGAGAATCTGCTGCAACAATGACTTGAATAGCAGTGCCTCAAACCTATATCCTGAACTACACCTATACCATACCAGTCCTTAAAAGAACTTTTGTGGACCTATTAGCTAGCGGTTTGTGTCACTGCAGTCTCTCCCTGCTCCACACAGCAACCTCTCCCTATAGTGATAGTTGAAAGAATGTAAAATGGCCGCCGGATCGGGTCTATTTATAAGTTAGGGGGAATGTCCAAGTGTCCATGTGCTGTAATGTCTCAATTGGCGGTCCTGTACCACATGATGGATGTGTCATCATAGGTCAAAGTTTTTTCACACAGTAAACACGTAAGTCCGCCGGGCGAACAGCGGCAATAGTCCGCCGATCGGGCGGACCGCGAACGGCCGAAATTCGCTGCGAACCGACCGCCGGGGCGAACCGTTCGGCCATCCCTAGTGTTGTGTGCCTCCAGCACAGTATACACCTGAGGATACCCCTTATTGCTGGTGTTCTGTAATACAGGCTTATGCAGCAGTTAAAGTGGGTGTTGTGTGCCTCCAGCACAGTATACACCTGAAGATACCCCTTATTGCTGGTGTTCTGTAATACAGGCATCTGCAGTAGTTAAAGTGGGTGTTGTGTGCCTCCAGCACAGTATACACCTGAAGCTACCCTTTATTACTGGTGTTCTGTAATACAGGCATCTGCAACAGTTAAAGTGGGTGTTGTGTGGTTCTTCTTCATGCTCAATGTGATGCAGGGCCATTCATTTGAATGGCAATCCAATGCAGTTTGCCAATGCATGCACCCTGGCACTCCATCACACCTTCCAATGGACATGCATTGTCTCACATCATCACTGTGTAGGAAGCACAGCTGTTATGAATGACATTCATTCATAACGGCTTTATTGACATCGTGATAGCATAGCGGTCACATGATCCCCGGGCCGCTCAAAGCGCCTGGATACTGGGAGCCACAATCTGCTGTGTCCAGAAATTTAGTCTTTCATTCTTAAAACACCTCATTCTTTATCTGATGCATATCTTTATTTTTTTTTTCTTTTAAGACTATTCAGCTGACCCCCCTAAATTATTCTGACATGCACAGTCTAGCAGTGTAACAAAAATGAACTTGCTATGACACAATGCTTGGGAATCACTAGCCTAAGGCATTCCATGTTGAGAGCTATTGACTTCAAGGATAAACAATGTCAGTTATATAGATGTCCATAATGATATATTACTGGAATATTTGTTTGGGCACTGTCTGCTGTAAAGGGAACCTAACAAGGGAAGCATCTGTTAGAGAAGATATTGTGGAAGTTGGCATTCATTGACTATCACCCATATGGTAGTTCATGGCCACTGAAAATTATAGGTCTTATTTCAGTGATGCCACTGCCATGGGGACAAGAATCTAGCAGGACAGTAGTAGATTTCAGAGCCTCCTCATGCAGGGATTTTGCTTTGTGAATGAACAAAAAGGCAAATATGTACAACATACTGTACAAAATACTTACCTCCCAACTTTTTGAGAACGGGGGACACCTTTTAGTAAAAGGATGTTGGCATAGGACACACCCACTGCCAGGCCCCCTCAAAGGAGAATCAATAAAAAAAAAAATTACTGTGTTTATCGGCGTATAACGCACACTTTTTTCCCCTTAAAAGCAGGGTGAGTGTTATACGTCAATCCCCCGCCGATTGTGAGCCTCTGGGTGGCTTTCTGCCACTTTCGGGTGCTCCTGGCGGCTTTCGTTCTCGACAGCCGAAAGCCGCCGAGAATGGCCGAAAGTCGCCGAGATACACAGGACATCCGGCTCTGTATCTCGGCGGCACCATTTTTAAATGGCAAAGCTGAAAATGACACTGACAAGGCTGCATTACAAGGCTGCATGACAAGGCTGCAAATGACAATGACAAGGCTGCAAATGACACTGACAAGGCTGCAAAGGCTGCAAATGACACTGAAAGGGCTGCAGATGGACACTGACAAAGGTGCAATGATGGACAAGGCTGCAGATAGACACTGATAAGGCTGCATTGATGGGCATTTAAATGTAAGTTTTTTTCCTTAAACTTCCCTCCTAAAAGATTTTTTCCTTAAAATTCCCTCTTAAACTTGGGGTGCGTGTTATACACCGGCAAGTGTTTTTTTTACCCACTACTATTATTTTATATTGGCTTTTGAAATTTACAAATGCAGCAGTTTAAAATTTGAATGAAAGTTTTAACAGTGAGAAACACTTTTTGAAAGATAAATAGTGCATTTGATATACAACTGTACAGATCAGACCAAAATGACGAACAAATGAAGAGGAAAGAGGGACATTGTTCCAAATCAGGCACAGTTCCTTGAAATTAGTTCAACATACTTGAACATACTTCCTGGTATGTGAGTGTGCCTAGGCAGTCCTGTGTCTACAGCCTCATAGCTTTACTGTATATCTGCAGTGTGAGTTCTAAAACATACTGCTGCCTCTGATTGCTAGTCTCATGAGGAAGGAGAATCTGGACAGCCGCACTCCGAAACAAATGCCTTTATTGTATAAAATAACAAAAATGTATACAGCAGCAGGGTACAGGATGACAATTCTGATGCGTTTCACACTCTCAATAGTGCTTAATCATAGCTAAGTTTGTAGTTATGATTAACTACTTCAGCCCCGGAAGGATTTACCCCATTCCTGACCAAGCCCTTTTTGCGATACAATTGTGCGGTCGTGCGATGTTGCACCCAAACAAAATTGATGTCCGTTTTTTCCCACAAATAGAGTCTTCTTTTCGTGGTAATTGCTCATCTCTGCGGTTTTTATTTTTTTGCGTTATAAACAAAAAAAGAGCATCAATTTTGAAAAAAAGCAATATTTATTACTTTTTGCTATAATAAATATCCCCAAAATATATATATATATATATATATATATATATATATATATATATATAAAAACAAATTTCTTTCACAGTTTAGGCCAATATGTATTCTACATATTTTTGGTAAAAAAAAACGCAATAAGCGTATACTGATTGGTTTGCACAAAAGTTATCACATCTACAAAATAGGGGATAGATTTATGGCTTTTTTATAAAAAAAAATTTTTTATTAGTAATGGCAGACATTTTTGACACTATTTTGGGACCATTGGCATTTATACAGCGATCAGTGCTATATTAATGCACTTACTGTGTAAATGTCACTGGCAGGGAAGGGGTTAAACACTAGGGGATGATCAAGGGGCTAACTGTGTTCCCTCAGCATGTTCTAACTGTAGGGGGGATGGGCTCAGTAGAACATGACAGAGATCACTGCTCCTGATCACTGGGAGCAGTAGATCCCTGTCATGTTGCTAGGCAGAACAGGGAAATGCCTTGTTTATATAGGCATCTCCCCGTTCTGCCTCTCTGTGCCACAATCATGGGCCACCGGTGGACATTGAGTCCGCGGGACCCGCGGGCATGTTCCCGTGCTGCCAGCGGTGTGCGCACACCCGCTAGCCACAGATAACGCAGCAACGTACGGGTATGTTATTTTGCGCACCCGTGCCACTTTGTCAATGTACTGTATATCAGCATGAGCCAGTTGACAAGTGGTTAAGCACTATTGAGAGTGTGAAACGGATCAGCTATTTCATTCTGTATCCTGCTGCTCTATGAATTTTTGTTATTTTATACAACAAAGGTGTTTTTTATCAGAGTGCGGCTGTCCAGATTCTCCTTTTTCATTACTACATGCTGAGCCTGCACATGCTTCTTACAACCTGAGGAGAGTGTTACTTACAACACACCTGCCTAGAGTGTTAACCTTTGTTCTCTCTGCTAGTCTTATGAGGTCTGGAGTTGTTTTGGTGATGTTCATTACTGTGCTGATCCTTGTACTTCTTGCTGGAGGCTCTGTCATGGAGAAGTAGAGCCCTGCCTCTACCAAGATGGTCGCATCCACACAGAGAAACAGTGCAGAATAAGGAATGGGAAGTCAGTAATGGTAAAAAGATCATCTTCAGAAAGACCAAAGGCAAGACTGGTGACCAGTCTTGCCCTTTTCTGCCTTTTTTGGGCACAGCTTTTGCAGTTAACTTCCACTTTAAAGCAAACCTGTGCTTTATCCATTCAAGGCAAAGCAATTTACCATTCATTTACTTCCCTGACATTTAAAGTCAGGAGAATACCTGGTACTTTCATAAATGAAGGCATACGTGAATCACTTTATGTGATGTGTAGATATGTCACACAAGAACCTAGATAGCAAGCAATTGTGCTGCAAGTTTGGGAAAATTACTTGCTAAGCTATTGCTAGACTTCCCAGGATCCACAAGTTTGTTGCACAATTGCAGCAAGTCTGCATGACTCCAGATCAACTTTCTTTGCAGACACTCTGCTGCAAGTTCTGGTTCAGTTATGTTGTGCAATAGTCATCCCACCACAGGGGTCACTGTGGCTGAATTCTTATGCTGTAGACTTGTAGAGCTCTTGCTGTAGACTCACCACTGCAACTTTGCTCTTACTACAGACTTGGCACGCAAATTTGCTACAAATTGGAAAAGTGTCAACTAGAGCTTCTGCTTCAAGTGCTCTGCAAGTGTACAAAATGTGCAGCAAGTTAAGAGACTTACAATTCAACACTGCCACAAATTAGTGGCAAGTTATCCGTGCTACCTGGGAGTCCATAACCCTGTGTATGAAAAACTGTTGGCCACTTGGAGCTTACAGGCAACTCTCAGCATATGATTTTTGGCCCATGAACATGGATTGAGAGCCCACAGAAAATGACTGGATACACTTAATGCAAAGCTCAATTAGGCACCAAAAATGTGCATCAACCCACATGAGAAAATTTCTGCACATATATGACTGAGCCCTAAATCCTCACTTGTTTGGCCAGAACCTTTTCTCTAAAAGAAATACTCTGATAAAAAAAAAATGTATCAGCGTTCAATAGAAAAAAGGGATGCGTTAAAGATGAAGAAAAGCCTAACTATAAATACTCATAAAAATGTTTCCTCTTCACCTACATTTCATGCATAACTTGTATTAAAAAGATCTGTGTACTTACCTATTTTTAATCTGCTCCAACCCACTCGCATTGCAGGCAGGGGTTAATTTTGAGTTCCATTTTAACTTCTTGACGTATCTTCTGGGCTGGCCCCATCCTCTGTCTACTTAAAAATGATGAGGAATTCGTTTTTTTTTTGCATGGTCAGCAGCGTGAGGAGCTGAAGAGTTTACAGAATGGGCCTAGGGGAGAAGCCAGGAGGGACCAGTTGAGGCCTGTGGCCTACAGGGAAAATAAACAGTATGCCCTAAACTGTGAGTAGCACCACAATGCCCCTCCTGTGAAACCTGTGAGGTGTGAATTTACCATCCATTAGAGGTGGATGAGATCGAGAGGGTGAATATCCCTAACAGGGGCACAGACAACCACAATCCATCTCCACTCTATCCAATGCTAAGAAATTAAGTGAGGTAGTGTTAAACTGTGAAATGACTGTGAAAACCTGGTCAGCTCAGGAGTGGGTGGTGGTTAGGGGACCAGAATCACCCTCCTGGTGGTGTGAAAAGGCCTTCTCATAAATCATGCGGCAGGTGGCCTGGGCCAACATGCAACTGGGCCCCAGGTGTTTGGTTGGATTCCCGGAGCCTTAACTTAACTGGGCGGCACAGTGGTGTAGGGGTTGGCACTCTCGCCTAGCAGCACTAGAGTCGCTGGGTCGAATCCCAAACACGATACTACCTGCATGGAGTTTGCATGTTCTCCCTGTGCCTGCATGGGTTTCCTCTGGGTACTCTGGTTTCCTCCCACGCTCCAAAGACATGCTGGTGGGTTAATTGGCTTCTGTCCAAAATTAGCCCTAGTATATGAATGGGGACCTTGGATTGTGGGCTCCTTGAGGGTAGGGACCGATGTGAGTGTGCAATGTACAGGGATAGGGACAACTGTAGACACTCACTCAGGTTGAACTGGATGGACTGGTGTCTTTATTCAACCATACTAACTATGTAACTTGTACTGTGAATAAGACACAGGCCTGTATGTGAGGTTTCTCTGGTTGTTAGGGGTTATTGGACTATGGCTAGGGGGATGAAAGATGAAACAGAGTGTAGCCTACAACCTGCATATATGTATGTGGGCAAGGGATGAGCTTTATGTAAGAACCAATCAACAGCCTAAAGCTCTGTTTGTTAGGAAGCATGCTCAACTGCATGCGCTAGTCACGTTAGAATTTTCTTCCACTTTAAACAGTGTAACATGTTTAATAAAATGATCCCATGATGCCTTGTCTCTTTTACTCTCAAAATAATGGGTGGACAAGGTGCTGAACAATCAATTTACAAAAAAAAATTGAACATTTTAAAGAGAATTTAAAATCAATAAAGTTTAATTGGTTTAACACTGCAGGGAGGTGCTGGGGTTTAAAAGCAGAACTGGATGTTAATATCAAAGTGGAGAAGTGAATAGAAGGTAAAAAGGTTCTACTGGGGAGGGCTAAGTTAAAGGAAGCCTGTTGCTTCACCCTGCATGGGCAAAGCAGAGGTTCACTTTAAGTAAAGCCATCAAATCCTTTGTTCTATTGGTGGGACCTTAACACTGCTATAAATTCTGGATTTTTATTTTAAGGCTGCGTTCACCCTTGTGCACACACATCTTGTGTGATGCAAAAATGTATAGTCTATGTCATTTATTTTTGATGGTACCCCCAACTCACAAACAAAGCCAAAACAAAAGCACCACTTTGCACAAAATCAGGCAGGTGTGATTATTGGCCCATAGCTGTGTGTTGGGCAGGTGCAGCATGGTGTGGCAGGCAGAAAACACACAGAGGCCGAATTTGCAAAGAACATTGTATTATTACAGTCAACAGTACGAAAAGGCCCGGTAGGAAGCTCACCCATCCAAGGCCACTTACAACTGAGCAGCAGACAATCAGAGGACCAAAGACTCCTATATTACAAATTTTTTTGTCATGAGGAACAAAGTGTGGCTTGCCTAGTCCAACCCAAAGGGGAGGTTTTCTGAAGAGGTAGACGTAGGCCCTGTTCTCTCCCTACTCCACTGGAACCTTTTCCTATTAAGTCCCCTGTTCCCGACAGATGGAGTTACTATCCCTATCCTTTCCACTGGTCAAAAAGCACACCAAGCCTGGGAGCCAGGGTCTAAAATGAACTCTGGCTGACCCAAGTCACATGAGGTGCTGCCATCTCCACGAAGGAACCGATTTCCTCCCCCATCTTCACTGCTTTTATGTTTGAGTGCCACCTGCAGTGGAGAACAACAACTGGAGAATGACAACCCACACGTGGGTTTAGGGCCCACTGCAAATGACTGCGTAATGCTCATTTATGCACCAAAGAAGTGCATCAAGGAACATGGGAAAATGCCTCTGCAAGTGTTACTAAGTCCTAACTCCCCACTTGTTTGCCCACAAAAAATTGTCTCTATATAAAATAGTACAAAATAGGTGTGGTGAGAAATAATATGAACAGCAGCCAGCACAATTTGTTGATCAGCAAATATAAAGTATATAAAAGTCCACATGCGGTGCTAAAATATGAAATAGACCCAAGAAAAGAGAGTTGATACACCCATCACCAGCTTCAATGTGTAAAAAACAGCACATGGCACCATGTGGAAATCCAATCTGCTTACCAGACATCTGAAAAAAGCAGGCATGTAATGGAAAACCAAGATCACATCTCCAATCTTCAGCTTTAAATGAGATCCAAACCAGGGTTGTGGCTAATCATCAGGTATTTTCACACAGTGTAAACTTCTTTTAGGCTCTCATACAAGACGTATAACAGTCACCAAGAAGGCCAGCGATACCCAATATAAAGATAATGCAGCCAGAAATGAATCCCGTAATTTCATTAAAAAAAAAATTATTTGTAGTAACTTAGAGTTTCAGAACAGGAACAAATGCAACAAGATGTTCGAACGGCAGTGGCTCTCAGCATGCTAGTGTCAGCTCACCTGACATGTTTCATCCAACAGAATTTCGTCAGAGACATGGCTACTCGACACCAGCATGCCCTTATAAATGAATAGCCAATGACGTCCATCAAGGAAGACCAAACCCCCCCCCCCCCTCCCGGCTGGTACATCAACAGAAAGTGAGGTCGGTAAAGCGTAACATGCACGGCGCCTGCTCCTCATCAACCAACAGCTCCTAATGGCTAGATAGCAAATTACGCCAATCACCGAAGGACGACCCTCCATGATGACGCGTCGGCCGGAAATGATGTCAGTGGAAAGCAACACCTACCGCGTTTGCAAACACAGATCGGGACTATTCAGTTACCAGACAGCCCAGAATGGTCGTCATACATAAAAATAAACATATAATACATAGAAAATATGCAATTTAGGTAAACATAAAAAGTTTAGAAATGCCTATGGAGGTGGACATTAAGAGACTATCTACTTAAAATCATACAGAAAAGCGTACTTTAAAACACTAAACTAGTGGCAGACCAGAGAATTTCTTATTATAAATCAACCTAATTATAATGTCATCCAGAGGATTAATCAATATACACTATATTGTTAAAAAATATTTAAAGTTATGTATATGTACCATATAATATTAAACCATTATCACTAAAAGGGAAACCTAAATAGCAAACCTATTGAGTAACGATTATATAAAATACTATATAAAAAAATGTATCAGCATACAAGGTAGAGAAAAAAAGAGACCTAATCAGATCTTTTGTTTCTCTAAAAGCCATTAACATTGTGACATATTTAGCAAAATGCTCCCATGATGTCTTGCCTCTTTTACTCTCAGAATAATAGATGGACAAGGTGCTGAACAATCAATTTATAAAATGAGAAAACCATAAAGGCAATTTAAAATCAATAAAGTTTTATTTGTTTAAGACTGCAGGGAGGTGCTGAAGTTCGAAAGTTGAAATAGATCTTAATATCAGGGAAAAATCAATGTCAGGATGCATGGGAGTCCTGTTTCTTTCAATACCATGAACTTCCCAGTTAGGGAGCATTGAACTCTAGGCAAATGTACAATCTTGAATTTATTATGTATACCTTATCCCTGTTGGACATTAATATTGTGTATTTTATATTATAAGAATGCAGCATACAGAGTGGAAACACACTTACTGTATTATGTCGTGGTAAAAACCTAAATGCAAACAGTAAAATACCAGGTCTGCTTAAAGGCTAAGTTCACTTTTTTTTCTACATTCCAGCTCCACTATACCAATATAGCATTCCTGTACTTTTTTTGCAAAAATATCAATATCTTTCCATAAAATCTGCAGACACGTCCTTACTATCCCACATCAATGATTCCAAACGTATCTTTTGCTTCTGTCTTACTTCCTTACAGACTCTAGGTTATGACTAAGGAAGAAATTGACCAGCTGACCTCATTAGCACACACCCTGCATCATCTATTGCCTGCTTTTTATTTATTTTCCACTTGATTGTTACTTTACTTTGAATGGAGTGAGTGTGGTTTTACTTTAGCACTTGTTAGTGCAACCCTTCCAGGCAAACAGAATAAAGTTACATATGAAAAATAAATATATATACATTACATACTATATGTTGGGTTCAGCCCAATCTGTCCCTTAGCCCATAAGATTTTTTTTGATGTTCCAGAGAATGACAGCTTATCCAACAAATATTTATTAAAAATGGTAAACAATTAAAACGCTCATCAAGCCACTCTATGTGGCTGAACACTCCCAGACCGCCTGGAACCACCAGTGTAGGGAATGGGGGCCTAGCCTTGGTTCCTGCTTCTGACACATTTTGAAGGCAAGTTCTTCTTCTTCAGAGCCAGACTAGCACAGAAAAAGCAAGGCACAGAGAGTGCTGGTTGGTGATAAAACTGCATTTTTTTTTTTTTTTAAAGGACAAAAATGTAACGGTATCCACTGTGGGGTGTGTGAAAATGCCTAAAGTTTGAAGAAGACCTTCAGGCTGTATGAAGTAATACTAGCACTGTCAGTCCCTTAATAAGTGCAAAAAACCCACAGTGGAGAAAATAGGGGAAAAAATGGGGACTTTGTGATACCCAATAAAACATAAATGTAAAGATAGAAATTACAATGTTTATTAAAATAACATTAAAATTTCCTTTTTTTTTTTTTTTTTTAAAACAATAGATTAAAATTGAAGGAATTGTCTTAACAATACAGAATGACATTGTCACAATAGTTATTGTAGCCTACTTAGTTGCATTAATTCCTAAGATTATTCTTATAGAAATATAGTATTTGACTGTAGTCAAATACTCTGTACTATACTCTGTAAGTCTGTACCAGCCTACCCCTATTTGGTTTAAAAATGTCCTTTTCTGCAAAAGGAAACAGTATACAAAGTACCACACAGATATACAATATATAGAAGACTCAAAACATGTTACTAAAATGCTAAGAGTTGGTAAGCAGCACAATAAAGCATATTGATCCCAGATTCATAGGTCCAGAGCCCCCGTTGGTGTACTTTCAGTTTTTTTTAACCACTTCAATACAGGGCACTTAAACACCTTCCTGCCCAGACCAATTTTGAGCTTTCAGCGCTGTCGCAATTTGAATGACAATTGCGCGGTCATTCTACACTGTACCCAAATTACATTTTTATCATTTTTTTCCCACAAATAGAGCTTTCTTTTGGTGGTATTTGATCACCTCTACGGTTTTTATTTTTTGCTAAACAAATAAAAAAATACAGAAAATTTTGAAAAAAAAAATGTTTTTTTTTGTTTCAGTTTCAAAACTTTGTAAATAAGTACGTTTTCTCCTTCACTGATGGGCACTGATGGGGCTACACTGATGGGCACCAATGATGTGGCACCAATGAAGTGGCACTGATGAGGTGGCATTGATGGACACTGATATGTGGCACTGATAGGCGGCACTGATAGGCGGCACTGATGGGCGACACGGATGGGCGACACGGATGGACACTGATAGGTGGCACAAATTGGCACTGATAGCTGGCATGGATTGGCATGGATGGGCGGCACAGATGGGCATGGATGGGCGGCACAGATGGGCATGGATAGGCGGCACAGATGGGCATGGATAGGCGGCACAGATGGGCATGGGTGGGCACTGATAGGCGGCACAGGTGGGCACTGATAGGTGGCACAGGTGGGCACTGATAGGCGGCACAGGTGGGCACTGATAGGCGACACAGGTGGGCACTCATAGGCGGCATTGGTGTTATACTGTACTAATGGATGCCAATCAGTGCCAAACAATAATGCATGCCAATCAGTGATGCCCATTGTGGGCACTGATTGGCATCCATTATGGGCACTGATTGGCACCCATTGTGCTGACTGGCATCCCTGGTGGTCTAGGGAGGATTACCTTTTTCTGGGCATCCCTGGTGGTCTGGTGGCGTCCCTGGTGGTCCAGTGTGGGCATCCTCGGGGGGGCTGTGCTGATAATCGATCAGCACAGACCCCCCCCTGTCAGAGGAGCAGCCGATCGGCTCTCCTCTACTCGCGTCTGACAGACGCGAGTGAGGAAAAGCCGATCACCGGCTCTTCCCATTTACACTGTGATCAGCCGTGATTGGACACGGCTGATCACGTGGTAAAGAGTCTCCGTAGGAGACTCTTTACCGAGATCGTAGTTGCCGGGTGTCAGACTGACACCCCGCAACAACGATCGCCGCGATGCGCGCCCCCGGGGGCGCGCAGCGGCTCATAATCCTGATCACGTCATATGACGTCCAGTCAGGATTATGCAACCACTTTGCCACCGTCAATTCCCTATAGGGCGGGCGGCAAGTGGTTAAATAAAAGTGGGCTACTATGCCCTAAAACACAGTTTGGACTGACATGGAATTCACTAAAAAGCATTACTGAGCTAGGCAACCCCCAAAATTGCAACATATACAGTATCTCTCAAAAGTAAGTACATTGTTGTAAATATTTTATTATATCTTTTCATGTGACAACACTGAAGAAATTACACTTTGCTACAATATAAAATAGTGAGTGTACGGCTTGTAGAACAGTGTAAATTTGCTGTCCCCTCAAAATAACTCAACACACAGCCATTAATGTCTAAACCGCTGGCAACAAAAGCGAGTACATCCCTAAGTGAAAATGTCCAAGTTGGGCCCAAAGTGTCAATATTTTGTGTGGCCACCATTATTTTCCAGCACTGTCTTAACCCTCTTGGGCATGGAGTTCACCAGAGCTTCACAGGTTGCCACTTAAGTCCTCTACCATTCCTCCATGATGACATCACGGAGCTGGTGGATGTTAGAGACCTTGCACTCCTCCACCTTCTGTTTGAGGAAGCCCCACAGATGCTCAATAGGGTTTAGCTTCTTTAGCTACCCTCAGCTTCTTTTTTTTTTAACAGAAAATTCCTCAGCTTCTTTAGGCAGTGGTCATCTTGGAGGTGTGTTTGGGGCCGTTGTCATATTGGAATATTGCCATGTGGTCCAGTCTCCGAAGGGAGGGGATCATGCTGTGCTTCAGTATGTCACAGTACATGTTGGCATTCATGGTTCCTTCAAAGAACTGTAGCTCCCCAGTTACGGCAGCACTCATGCAGCTTGACTGTAGGCAAGACGCGCTTGTCTTTGTACTCCTCACCTGGTTGCTGCCACACACGCTTGATACCATCTGAACCAAATATATATTTATCTTGGTCTCGTCAGACCAAAGGACATGGTTCCAGTAATCCACATCCTTACTCTGCTTGTCTTCAGCAAACTGTTTTTGGGCTTTCTTTTGCATAATCTTTAGAAGAGGCTTCCTTCTGGGACCACAGCCATACAGACCAATTTGATGCAGTGTACGGCATATGGTCTGTGCACTGACAGGCTGAACACACACACACACACACACACCCCTTCAACCTCTGTAGAAATCATGGCAGCACTCATACATCTATTTCCCAAAGACAACCTCTGGATAAGATGCTGAGCACGTGCACTCAACTTCTTTCATCGACTATGGCGGGGCCTGTTCTGAGTGGAACCTGCCCTGTTAAACCGCTGTATGGTCTTGGCCACTGTGCTGCAGCTCAATTTTAGGATCTTGGCAATCTTCTTATATCCTAGGCCATCTTTATGTAGAGCAATAATTCTTTTTTTCAGATCCTCAGAGAGTTTTTTGCCATGAGTTGCCATGTTGAACTTAGGAATATACTCACTTTTGTTGCCAGCAGATTAGACATTAATGACTTTGTGTTGAATTATTTTGAGGGGACAGCAGATTTACACTGTTATACAAGCTGTACACTCTTTACTTTACATTGTAGCAAAGTGTAATTTCTTCAGTGTTGTCACATGAAAAGATATAAAATATTTACAAAAATGTGAGGGGTGTACTTACTGTACATAGGAATATTTTTTTGTATATTGTATCTATAAATAAACTTCCCATTTGGGAAATGGATTTCTAACCCACTGCATATATCTTTAGCTACAGTATATAAAACTCCCCAAAAAGCTGTGCTAGGCAAATAAGGTTGTGTATAACAGCGAAAACTGCTGGCGCAGGTTAGTAGATATTAACCAAAACAATACTCCAAAAGCAAACTGCAGCACTAATCCAAAAATCGAATCGATGTACATATCTGTATCAAACAAAATCTGTAGAAAACACCACAGATGACAGTACAAAAGTGAGTCCGAGAACAAAGTCCATAACAAGAGTGTAAAAAAAGCATTGTGATATTCCCAGAATGATTCCAGAAGATACATTGGGACACGTAGGCAAAGAAAAATCCCCAGATCATCCAGTGGAGATAGCAATGAAGGTGGCAACTTACCAGAGGATGTTGGCTTTCAAATACCGGTAAATAGAAAGTTAAAAAACATCTCAGTGTGTATATCCCAAAACATCCACACAGATAATGATGGCCTAGGTAACCCTCAGTTCCTCTCTTCCACTCACTGTACTCAGATTGTCATTCATTTTCAGTGGGACCCTCAGGATGTAGACCAGTGAAGAGCATGAAGAAGAAGCACACCGTCCACAGGTATGTCCATGACCACACCACACCATACACAACTTTGTCCTATGAGTACAGTGAGTGGAAGAGAGGAACCAAGGGTGCCCAAGGCTGCCATTGTCTGTGTGGATATTTTGGGATATACTCCCTGAGGCGTTTTTTGGCTTTTAATTTATTTGAAAGCCAACATCCTCTGGGAGGTTGCCACTTTTATTGCTATCTCCACTGGATGACCTGGGGATATTCTTTGCCTGCGTGTCCCGGTGTATCTTCTAGAATCATTCTAGGAATATCACCATTCTTTTTCTCCCTTTTTTTTTGCACTCTTGTTATGGACTTTGTTCAATAATTTGATTCAATTTTTTTATTAGCGCTGCTCTGTGCTTTTGGAGTATATTTCTGTAGCTGGCAGTTGTCTCTGGAAAAAGGTTTAATTGTTTTAACAACCCTTTTCCTTGTGCAATTGACAAAACCATTTGCCTTCTTACTGTTTTGTGAACTTAGCTAATTAAAAAAAAAAAGGCTTGATGTGATGCAGTGGCATTCATTTGAATGGCAATCCAGTGCAGTTTGCCAATGGACGCACCTTGGCACTCCATCACACCTTCCAATGTACATGCATTGTCTCACATCATCACTGTGTAGGAAGCACAGCTGTTATGAATGACATTCATTCATACCTGCTTTGTTGACATTGTGATAGCATAGCGATTACATGATCCCCGGGCCGCTCAAAGCGCCTGGATACTGGGAGCCACAATCTGCTGTGTGCAGAAATTTAGCCTCTCCTTTTTAAAACACCTCATTCCTTATCTGATGAATATCTTTATTTTCTTTTTTTCTTTTAAGACTATTCAGCTGACCCCCCTAAATTATTCTGACATGCACAGTCTAGCAGTGTAACAAAATTGAACTTGCTATGACACAATGCTTGGGAATCACTAGCCTAAGGCATTCCATGTTGAGAGCTATTGACTTCAAGGATAAACAATGTCAGTTATATAGATGTCCATAATAATATATTACTGGAATATGTGTTTGGGCACTGTCTGCTGTAAAGGGAACCTAACAAGGGAAACATCTGTTAGAGAAGACATTGTGGAAGTTGCCATTCATTGACTATCACCTATATGGTAGTTCTTGGCCACTGAAAATTATAGGTCTTATTTCAGTAATGCCACTGCCATGGGGACAAGAATCTAGCAGGACAGTAATAGATTTCAGAGCCTTCTCATGCAGGGTTTTTCTTTGTGAATGAACAAAAAGGCAAATATGTACAACATACAAAATGCTTACCTTGAGAACGGGTTACACCTTTTAGCGAAAGGATGTTGGCATAGAGCACACTCCCTGCCAGGCTCCATCAAAGGAGAATCAAACAAAAAAAATATTAGTTAAATCCACAAGTGTTTTTTTACCACTACTATTATTTTATATTGGCTTTTAAAATTTACAAATGCAGCAGCTTAAAATTTGAATGAAAGATTTAACAATGGGAAACACTTTTTGAAAGATAAATAGTGCATTTTATATACAACTGTACAGATCAGACCAAAATGATGGACAAATGAAGAGGAAAGAGGGACATTGTTCCAAATCAAGGACAGTGCCTTGAAATTAGGGACAGTTGGGAGCTATGAAAATGTGTTTTGCTGCATACTGTATGCAAAAGTTAAAAGGTTAAGATTATGTTATAGGGAACATGTTAATTGTGCTTAACGGTGCACTTCCTGGTATGTGAGTGTGCCTAGGCAGTCCTGTGTCTACAGCCTCATAGCCAGGGGCGGACTGACCATTCAGGCACTGCCCGAGGGCCCCATGCCACCAAGGGGCCCCATCAGGGTTGTCAGCCTCAATGAAACCAGGGACAGCATGTAAAAATCTGTGTTTTAAAAAAAAAATCACAAGATTGTAGCTGCCCCACCTCTCCAGTACCTTTTCAGTGTGTGTATTTGTATTCTGTGTGTGTATACTGTGTGTGTATATAGTCTGTATATAGTGTGTCTGTGTGTTTATACTGTATGTGTGTGTATACTGTGTGGCCCCATAATCTATTGCCTGGGGGCCCCATAATCTCCTATTGCCCGGGGGGCCCCATAATCGCCTATTGCCCGGGGGCCCCATGAGTTGTCAGTCTGCCTCTGCTCATAGCTTTACTGTATATCTGCAGTGTGAGTTCTAAAACACACTGCTGCCTCTGATTACTAGTCTCATGAGGAAGGAGAATCTGGACAGCCTTTATTGTATAAAATAACAAAAATGTATACAGCAGCAGGGTACAGGATGACAATTCTGATGCGTTTCACACTCTCAATAGTGCTTAATCATAGCTAAGTTTGTAGTTATGATTAACCACTTCAGACCTCGAAGGATTTACCCCATTCCTGACCAAGCCCTTTTTGCAATACAATTGCGCGGTCGTGCGATGTTGCACCCAAACAAAATTAATGTCCGTTTATTCCCACAAATAGAGTTTTCTTTTCGTGGTAATTGCTCATCTCTGCGGTTTTTATTTTTTTGCGCTATAAACAAAACAAAAAGAGCATCAATTTTGAAAAAAAATCAGTATTTGTTACTTTTTGCTATAATAAATATCCCCAAAATATATATAAAAAAACAAAAACTAATTTCTTTCACAGTTTAGGCCAATACATATTTTTGGTAAAAAAAAAAAAAAAAAATAAGCGTATACTGATTGGTTTGCGCAAAAGTTATCACATCTACAAAATAGGGGATAGATTTATGGAATTTTTATAATTAGTTTTTTTATTAGTAATGGCAGACACTATTTTGGGACCATTGGCATTTATACAGCAATCAGTGCTATATTAATGCATTTACTGTGTAAATGTCACTGGCAGGGAAGGGGTTAAACACTAGGGGATGATCAAGGGGCTAACTGTGTTCCCTCAGCATGTTCTAACTGTAGGGGGGATGGGCTCAGTAGAACATGACAGAGATCAATGCTCCTGATCACTGGGAGCAGTAGATCCCTGTCATGTTGCTAGGCAGAACAGGGAAATGCCTTGTTTATATAGGCATCTCCCCGTTCTGCCTCTCCGTGCCACAATCGTGGGCCACCGGCAGACATTGAGTCCGCGGGACCTGCGGGCATGCTCCCGTGCTGCCAGCGGTGTGCGCACACCCGCTAACCACAGATAACGCAGCAACGTATGGGTACATTATTTTGCGCACCTGTGCCACTTTGTCGATGTACTGTATATCGGCATGAGCCAGTCGGCAAGTGGTTAAGCACTATTGAGAGTGTGAAACAGATCAGCTATTTCATTCTGTACCCTGCTGATGTATGAATTTTTGTTATTTTATACAATAAAGGCGTTTGTATCAGAGTGCGGCTGTCCAGAGTCTCCTTTTTCATTACTACATGCTGAGCCTGCACATGCTGCTTACAACCTGAGGAGAGTGTTACCTACAACACACCTGCCTAGAGTGGTAACCTTTATTTTCTCTGCTAGTCTTATGAGGTCTGGAGTTGTTTTGGTGATATTCATTACTGTGCTGATCACTGTACTTCTTGCTGGAGGCTCTGTCATGGAGAAGTAGAGCCCTGCCTCTACCAAGATGGCCACATCCACACAGAGAAACAGTGCAGAATAAGGCATGGGAAGTCAGTAATGGTAAAAAGATCATCTTCAGAAAGACCAAAGGCAATACTGGTGACCAGTCTTGCCCTTTTTCTGCCTTTTTTGGGCACAGCTTTTGCAGTTAACTTCCGCTTTAAAGCAAAGCTGTGCTTTATCCATTCAAGGCAAAGCAATTTACCATTCATTTACTTCCCTGACATTTAAAGCCAGGAGAATACCTGGTACTTTCATAAATGAAGGCACATATGAATCACTTTATGTGATGTGTAGATATGTCACACAAGGACCTAGATAGCAAGCAATTGTTCTGCAAGTTTTAACCACTTCGCATCCAAGCCAATTCTGACATTTCTCTCCTACATGTAAAATTCCTAATTTTTTTGCTAGAAAATTACATAGAACCCCCAAACATTATATATGTTTTTTTAGCAAAGACCCTAGAGAATACAATGGCGCTTGTTGCAACTTTTTATCTCGCACGGTATTTGCGCAGCAATTTTTCTAACACGTTTTTTTCAGAAAAAAAAACAATTTCATGCTTAAAAAAAAAACAGTAAAGTTAGCCCAATTGTTTGCATAATGTGAAAGAGGAGGATACGCCGAGTAAATAGATACCCAACATGTCACACTTCAAAATTGCACGCGCTCGTGGAATGGCGCCAAACTTTGGTATTTAAAAATCCCCATAGGCGACGCTTTAAATTTTTTTACTGGTTACATATTTTGGGCTACAGAGGAGGTCTAGGGCTAGAATTATTGGTCTTGCTCTAACGTTCGCGGCGATACCTCACTTAAGTATGCGTTCGCTTCTGTGTGCGAGCTCACCGGGACAAGGGGGCTTTAAATTTTTTTTTTTTTTATTATTGTTAATTTTATTTTTATTTTTTTAGTTTTACACTTAAAAAAAAAATTGATGACTTTTATTCCTATTACAAGGAATGTAAACATCCCTTGTAATAGGAATATGGCATGATCGGACATATTTACAGTGAGATATGGGGTCAATAAGACCCCATATCTCACCTCTAGGCTGGGAAGAATAAAAAAACAAAACAAAAAAAAACGATCCTGGCTTCCTAGCCAGATCGGCGCCGTTAATTTGAATACTGAGGCCGGGCGTGACGTCATAACATCGCGCCTGGCCTCCAAACGATCATAGAGACTCCGGGGACAATCTAGCCTGCCGGAAATCTCTATGGTTACTTGCTGGGGCCAGCGGATCCTGTGACCGACTCACCGTTTCCATCGGAAGCACCGGAGGGCGGCGGGAGGGGGGGCGTCCCCTCCCGCCGCCCGTAAGAACGATCAAGCGGCGGTGCAGGGAATCGCCGGCTGAAAACGGCAATATCTGAATGATGTCTGTGGCCTCAGGCATCATTTAGATATAACCACTGAAAGCCCATGACGTCAATAGACGTAGTGTGGGAACCAAGTGGTTAAAATGACTTGCTAAGCTATTGCTAGACTTGCCAGGCTCCAAAAGTTTATTGCACAATTGCAGCAAGTCTGCATGACTCCAGATCAACTTTCTTTGCAAACATTCTGCTGCAAGCTCTGGTTCAGTTATGTTGTGCAATAGCCATAGGGGTCACTGTGGCTGAATTCTTATGCTGTAGACTTGCTCTTGCTGTAGACTCACCACTCCAACTTTGCTCTTGCTAGAGACTTGCCACGTAAATTTGCTACCAATTGGAAAAGTGCCAACTAGAACTTGTGCTTCAAGTGCTCTGTAAGTGTACAAAATGTGCAGCAAGTTAACAGACTTACAATTCAACAATGCCACACATTTGTGGCACATTATCCGTGCTACCTGGGAGTCCATAGCCCTGTGTATGAAAGACTGTTGGCCACTTGGAGCTTACAGGTAACTCTCAGTATATGATTTTTGGCAATGGACATGGATTGAGAGCCCACAGAAAATGACTGGACACACTTAAAGCAAAGCTCAGTTAGGCACCAAAAAATGTGCATCAACCCACATGAGAAACTGGCTGCACATATATGACTGAACCCTAAATGCTCACTTGTTTGGCCAGAAAAGAAATACTCTGATAAAAAAAAAAAATGTATCAGAGTTCAATAGAAAAAAGGATGCCCTAAAGTTGAAGAAAAGCCTAACTATAAATACTGTTAAAAATGTTCCCTCTCTTCCTACATTTTGTGCATAACCTGTATTAAAACGATCTATTTTTAATCTGCTCCAATCCACTTGCGTTGCAGGCAGGGGTTCATTTTGAGTTCCCTTTTAACTTATGGACACTTCCCTGTTTTGATACATCTTCTGGGTTGGCCCCAACCTCTGCCTACTTAAGAATCATGAGGAATTTGTTTTTTTTGGCAATGTCAGCAGCGTGAGGAGATGAAGAGTTTTTCCTCACTACAGAATGGGCCTAGGGGGAAGCCAGGAGGGGCCAGTTGAGGCCTGTGGCCTACAGGGAAAATAAACAGTGTGCCATAAACTGTGAGTAGCACCACTATGCCCCCCCCCCCCCGTGAAACCTGTGAGGTGTGAATTTGCCATCCATTATCCAAGAATCTCCCTAACAGGGGCACAGACAACCATAATCCATCTCCACTCTATCCAGAACTAAGAAATGAAGTGAGGTAGTGTTCAACTGTGAAGTGACTGTGAAAACCTGGTCAGCTCAGGAGTGTGGTGGTTAGGGGACCAGAATCACTCTTCTGGTGGTGAGAAAAGACCTTCTCATATATCATGCGTCAGGTGGCCTGGGCCACCATGTAACATGGGCCCAAGGTGTTTGGTTGGATTCCCGGAGCCTTAACTTATACTGTGAATAAGACACTTGCCTGTATGTGAGGTTGCTCTGATTGTTAGGGGTTAGTGGACTATGGCTAGGGAGGTGAAAAATTAAAGAGAGTGTAGCCTACAACCTGCATCTGTGTATGTGGGCAAGGGATGAGCTTGATGTAAGAACCAGGCAACAGCTTAAAGCTCTGTTTGTTAGGAAGGATGCCCAATTGCATGCACTAGTCATGTTAGAATTTTCTTCCACTTTAAACAGTGTGACATGTTTAATAAAATGATCCCATGATGCCTTGTCTCTTTTACTCTTAAAATAATGGAAGGACAAGGTGCTGAACAATCAATTTACAAAAAAAATGAGAACATTTTAAAGACCATTTTAAACCAATAAATTGGAATTTGCTTAACACTGCGGGGAGGTGTTGGGGTTCAAAAGCATAAATAGATGTTAATATCAAAGTGGAGAAGTGAATAGAAGGTAAAAATGTTCTACTGAGGAGGGTTTAGTTAAAGAAAGCCTGTTGCTTCACCCTGCATGGGCAAAGCAGAGGTTCACTTTACGTAAAACCATCAAATCCTTTGTCCTATTGGTGAAATCTTAACACTGTTGTAAATTCAATATTTTTATTCTAAGGCTGCGTTCCCCCTTGTGCACACCCATCTTGTGTGATGCAAAAACGTATAGCCTATGCCATTTATTTTTGATGGTACCCCCAACTCACAACCAAAGCCAAAACAAAAGCACCACTTCACAAAAGCACAAAATTAGGCAGGTGTGATCATTGGCCCGTAGATGTGTGTTGGGCAGGTGCAGCATGGTGTGGCAGAAAACACACAGAGGCCGAATTTGCAAAGAACATTGTATTATTACAGCCAAGTCAACAGTACGAACAGGCCCAGTAGGACGCTCACCCATCCAAGGCCACTTACAACCGAGTAGAAGACAATAAGCAGACCGAAGACTACTAGATTACAACAGCATTTGTCACGAGGAGCAAAGTGTGGCTTGGCTGGTCCAACCCAAAGGGGAGGCTTCATGTAGAGGTAGACGTAGGCCCTGTTCTCTCCCTACTCCACTGGAACCTTTTCCTATTAAGTCTCCTGTTCCCAACAAACAGGGTTACTATCCCTATCCTATCCACTGGTCAAAAAGCAGGCCAAGCCTGGGAGCCAGGGTCTAAAATGAACTCTGTCTGACCCAAGTCACATGAGGTTCTGCCATCCAATGGGATAGCTACCTCTCCATGGGATAGCTACCTCCCAACTTACTCCCCCATCTGCATTGCCATTATGTTCGAGTGCCGCATGCAGTTGGACAACAACAATTGGAGAATGACAACCCACACATGGGTTGAGGGCCCACTGAAATGACTGCGTAATGCTCATTTATGCACCAAAGATGTGCATCAAGGAACAAGTCCTAACTCCCAACTTGTTTGCCCACCAAAAAATTTCTCTATATAAAATACTATATAAAAAAATGTATCAGCATACAAGGTAGAGAAAAAAGAGACCTAATCAGATCTTTTGTTTCACTAAAAGCCATTAACATTGTGACATATTTAGCAAAATGCTCCCATGATGTCTTGCCTCTTTTACTCTCAGATTAATGGATGGACAAGGTGCTGAACAATCAATTTAAAAAAATGAGAAAACCATAAAGGCAATTTAAAATCAATAACGTTTTATTTGTTTAACACTGCAGGGAGGTGCTAAGGTTCGAAAGTTGAAATAGATCTTAATATCAGGGAAAAAATCAATGTCAGGATGCATGGGAGTCCTGTTTCTTTCAATACCATGAACTTCCCAGTTAGGGAGCATTGAACTCTAGGCAAATGTACAATTTTTAATTTATTATTTATACCTTCTCCTTGTTGGACATTCATACTGTGTAATTTATATTATAAAGAATGCAGCATACAGAGTGGAAATACACTTACTGTATTATGTTGTAGATAAAGCTAAATGCAAACAGTAAAATACCAGGTCTGCTTAAAGGCTAAGTTCACCTTTTTTTTTTCTAAATCCCAGCTCCCCTATACCAGTATAGCATTCATGTACTTTTTTTGCAAAAATATCCCATAAAACCTACAGACACGTACCTTACTGTCCTCCATCCATGATTCCAAACGTATCTATTGCTTCTGTCTTACAGCCTTACAGACTGTAGGTTATGACACAGGAAGGAGTTGACCAGCTGACCTCATTAGCACACACCCTGCATCATCTGCCCTCCCATTCCCAAGTGCACGTTTTTTAAATGAAATGCAATCAATCAGTGATCACCCTTCTCACTAAATACACAATCAGATTGCATAGTGTATGGCCATTTTTATACAAGTACATAGAAGGGAGTGGACAGAAACTCTCAGCTGTCAAGCCCCATTCACATCTCTGTATGGCGGGAACTCGCATTTTCACATGCTTTTTTTGTTTTGATTTTTGCGAGGTGGGGAGGTGTTTTACAGCATTTTCACTCATCGCACACAGGGCAGCCCATCCACCTGAATGTACTGCCCTACACGCAGCAATCGCCCCAAAGAAGCTTCACACATTTTTTTAGAGTGGCGCTTGGTGTGTTATTTACTGCGATTTTTGGTGCAGTGCATTTCTGAAATGCAAGGAAACGCACAGATATGAATGGAGCCTCATTGTTCTTGTGTTACCGCACCAATTTCCCTTTCAGGCCCCTAGCATAGTGGGAGCGAACGTTTTGTGGCTTGTTTTTCCTATGACATGCAGCCTGCTGATTTAAATGGGCTGTGCTATATGTGGCTTATGGGACATGTTGGCATTTTGTGGGTTAAAAGTTTTTTACTGTGCGTTTTGCAGCACAAAAAAGGTGAACTTAGCCTTTAAACTCCCAGGGCCCCTCAATGCTGCTATACAGGATCGGGGAGCTGAAAAACATAAATGAATGTTGCTTTACCTGTGAAATGATTTATATTGAAAAAAGAGATATAGTATAATACAGCATTGTATTAAGCGTAACTGCAATAAATCTGACCCAAAACCATTATAGTGTCTGTTATATAAAAATCTATATATACTTTATATACAATATACTGTATAATATGTATTTGTTTATTTAAAGGGTACAGTATAATTATAATATCCATTAGGGTTTTTCTTTAACCATATTACCTATGCATACTACTCCTATGTTGGATACAGCCCATGTTACCCTGACTCTTTTGTTGTCAAGCTGTATGACAAAAGATAACAATTTCCAGGTTCATCAGGTTTGATAGACAATCTAGCACTTGTGTAGCATCAAAAATACATTTCTTAGGTTTTGTTTACAATAAGAGCATGCATACATTAGTGATGCTCAAAAGAACAATCCAAAAAACCATCAGATAGTGATCACTAAATACCAGAGGTCCCTCTGGTAGGCACCCCAAGGTGTAAGAACAATTAGCAGTCATCAATGTAAAAATTGGTAAGTACTCCAGGTCCACACTGAACCTAAGTAGCATCAAAAAGTGTTACAACTTTTGCTGTGGGGAACGTATTGTAAATAACAATTTCATGATGGGGGAGTAGTAAGGGAAGGGGTAAGGGATGGGGGATTATAGGAAGCACCAACTAGTCAAATTCCTGAGAATATAACCGCAATAATGACGACGCAACATTTGAATCGCCAAAAACTAAAAAGAAGATTAAGAACAGAGAAAAGGGTATAAAAGGGAGAAAAAGGCGGGAGATCAGAAAAGAGAGGGTCTGCCAGGGACTCACTTAATTACAGACAAGTATTGAATCCACAGATCTCATGTGCAAGTTTGGTTCCAACAGCATGAAATATTTACTTTCTTTATGCTCCCCGTTGCTCCATTTTCGCCAAAGAGAAATGCTCTTCTGAGTATGGAGATCACATGATTCACCGCTCTACTTCCCTATCATAGCCCTGGTAATTGGCCTAGTTCTGTCACATGGGAAAATCTTTGACTAGGATCAATTCAAGCTTACATGGGCTTCTTCTGAATAGACAAATCAAAGGTTCACTTGAAGCCACTAATGTCAGGAACCATGAAACAGACAGAGACAGAAGTACAATCAAATCACACTTGTTTATTAATAAAAATAAAAAGGTAAATAGGAAAAAGCATAGTCAAGCATAGTACAATCATACTGGACTCAAGCAAGCCAGAGTCCAGTAGCCAGATCGGGTAGTCAGCCAGTCCAAAGTTCATAAACCAGATCGGGTAATCAGCCAGTCCAGACGTCAGAGATCCAAGGAGAGCAACTGCAAGCAGGATGGAAGCCAGGAGGGATGTTAGCAAGCCAGTCTTGAAACAACAGAAGGAGAAGGTTCCTAGTGATGTGACTAAACGTGAAGGCAATGGAGAAATGAGCTGGAAGACTTTAAATAGGCAGGCCAGACGAGCATCATCGGGAACAGCTGGTAACTGTGGAGAGAGAAGAGAGCTGGCAATTAGCTGAGCGGCCAGCCCAGAGGAGGAAGGGCTACGCCAGCCCTGAGAGTACCCCCCCCTCAATGACCCCTCTCCCTCGGAGGGCCACCGGGCTTGAGGGGAAACTGTCTATGGAACTCGCAGAGGAGGACAGGGGCATGTATGTCAGAGGATGAAACCCAGGAGCGTTCCTCCGGACCGTACCCCTTCCAATGCACCAGGTACTGTATGCGCCCACGGAACTTACGGGAGTCAACAATGGATTGTACCTCATACTCCTCATGGTTCTCATCCTGAATAGGGTGAGGACATGGCACCGAGGTGGTAAATTGGTTACAGACCAACGGTTTCAATAAGGAGACATGAAACACATTAGAGATGCGCATACTAGGAGGAAGTTCCAACACGCAAGCTACTGGGTTAATCCTGCGAAGGATACGGAAAGGTCCAATAAACCGAGGTGCAAACTTCAGTGAGGGAACACGAAGCTGGAGGTTGTGAGATGACAGCCAGACCCTGTCTCCAACCTGGTAGGAAGGCGCTGGCAGGCGTCTGCAGTCAGCATGGAGTCTGTATCTATCATTAGCATGACGCAAAGCCTCCTGGACTTGTACCCAAGTGGAACGAAGACCACGGAGATGCTCCTCTAGCGCAGGAATACTCTGCGGAACAAACGAGCCAGGCAACATGGAAGGTTGGAAACCATAATTCGCCATAAATGGAGACAATCGGGAGGCAGAATTCAAGGCACTGTCGTGAGCAAACTCTGCCAAAGGTAATAGGTCAGACCAGTTGTTATGATGGTCAGAAATATAGCAACATAGGAATTGCTCCAAGGACTAATTGGCTCGTTCTGCGGCCCCATTAGACTGCGGGTGATAGACAGAAGAGAACGCAAGCTGGGATTCCCAACTGTGCACAAAAGGCTCGCCAGAACCGGGAGACAAACTGACTGCCCCTATCTGAGACAATCACCTTGGGTAGCCCATGTAAGCGAAGGATCTCCCGAGCAAAAATGGAAGCTAGTTCCTTAGAGGTGGGCAACTTCTTAAGTGGAATACAATGACACATCTTTGAGAACCGGTCAACCACCATAAGGATAACAGTGTTGCCTTGGGAGTTGGGCGATTCCACAATGAAATCCATAGACAGGTGAGTCCAGGGCCTCTCTCCATTGGGTATGGGTTGTAGGAGGCCCACTGGAAGGTGTCATGGAGTCTTACTCTGAGCACACACGGGACAGGCAGCTACGAAAGCAGTAACATCAGCCCATAGACTAGGCCACCAGAATTGTTGGGAGATGGCCCAAACGAGTTGATTCTTCCCAGGATGGCCAGCTGCCTTGGGAGAACGATAAGTCTGAAGCACTGCAGTACAGAGACTCTCTGGGACAAAGCAGCGGTCACAAGGCTTATCAGGAGGAGCATGGACCTGAGCAGCAAGAATTTTGTCACCCAAAAGAGAAGTAAGACTGGTGCGAACCGTAGCTAAGATACGATCAGGAGGAATCATAGGAACCGGAACCGACTCCGACTTGGAAGTGGAGGAAAATTGTCGTGACGAGGCATCAGCCCTTACATTCTTAGTACCGGATAAGAATGAGACAATGTAATTAAAGCTCGACAAAAAAAGAGCCCATTGCGCCCTTCTGGGAGAGAGTCGCTTAGCCTCAGATAAGAATGTAAGATTCTTATGGTGAGTAAGAATAAGAACGGGCACAGTGGTACCTTCAAGGAGATGTCTCCATTCTTTCAGGGCTAAAATGATCGCCAACAGCTCTCTGTCACCAATCTCATAATTGCACTCAGCAGGTGACAATTTCTTGGAAAAGTAGCCACACGGATGCATAGCGCTCTCAGAGTTAGGACGTTGAGACAGAAGGGCACCAACTCCAGTCTCAGAAGCATCAACTTTTAGGATAAAAGGCAACGTAGGATCAGGATGTACCAACACAGGAGCAGAAACAAAGGCAGCCTTGAGAGTCTCAAAGGCCCTAATGGACTCCGGAGACCAACTCTGTGGGTTACCGTCCTTTCTGGTCATATCAGTCAGAGGCTTGACCAGAGATGAGAAGTTACGAATAAACTTCCGATAGTAGTTGGCAAAGCCCAGGAAACGCTGCAGAGGACGTAAACCTACGGGTCGAGGCCACTGTAGGACTGCCAAAAGTTTCTCTGGGTTCATTGAAAAACCAGCAGTGGAAATGACATAGCCCAGGAATGTAACCTGTTCACGATGGAACTCGCACTTCTCCAGTTTACAATAGAGATTGTTCTCTCTTAGTTTCTGAAGTACATGACAGTCATCTGTGTGGTGGCTCTCCAGGGACTTGGAAAATATGAGGATATCATCGAGATAAACCACCACACACAACTGCAACAAATCTCGGAGGACATCGTTAATAAATTATTTGAAAACTGCCGGGGTGTTACAAAGGCCAAAAGGCATTACCAGGTATTCATAATGGCCTGTTCTGGTATTAAACGCAGTCTTCCACTCGTCGCCCTCCTTAATGTGCACAAGATTGTATGCCCCTCTCAGGTCAAGCTTTGTGAAAACCGTTGCTCCCTTGGGTGGTCAAATAACTCAGTAATCAATGGAATCGGGTAGGCATTCTTAATCGTGACACGATTGAGACCCCTATAATCTATACAAGGTCTCAGTTCACCGCTCTTCTTTTTCACAAAGAAGAAACCAGCACCAGCAGGAGACGAGGATGTGCGGATGAATCCTCGAGAAAGTGCGTCAGCAACATACTCCTCCATGGCCTTATCCTCCAAGACCGACAAAGGGTAAACCCGGTCACAAGGAGGTATGGCACCAGGTTGAAGGTCAATTTCGCAAACATAAGGCTGATGTGGAGGCAGACTACCGGCTTGACCTTTATCATCGCCAAAATCACGGTACTCCTCCGGAAGGGAGGGGAGTGAAGCGGTGCACAGGACCTTGGATACCTTTAGGAAGCATGTCTCACTGCATTGTGGTGACCAGGAGAGAACCTCAGCACGGAGCCAATTAAAAGAGGGGTTGTGCCTCTGTAACCAAGGATAACCAATAACCAGCGGAAATCTGGGTTAGGAAATAACTTGGAATTGGATTATCTCATGGTGAAGAGCCCCTACAGCCATGGACAACGAAACCGTCTCATGAGTCACGTGGGCAGGCTGTAAAGGTCTCCCGTCAAGAGCCTCAATGGCAAGTGGAGTGTCACGCAGCTGCAGCAGAATCGAGTGCTACGAAACAAATGCAGCATCAATGAACAGGCCTGCAGCCCCAGAGTCGATTAGAGCCTGTATCTCGATGGACAACTCAGCCCAAGAAAGGGTAACCAAAACCAGGGGCTTATCCTTCTGGATAACTGGGGACGAAACAACGCCACCTAAGGTCTGTCCATGACAGGACCTCAAGGTTCGGGCGTTCCCTGGACGGGTAGGACAAGACTTCAAAAAGTGACCTGTTTGGCCACAATAAAGACACAATCTCTCCCTCCTCCTAAAGGCTCTCTCATCTGCACATAGACGCATGAAGCCCAGGTGCATGGGTTCATCTTCACTGACCAACTCGGTACCAGGAGGCATGGGAGGTGAGGGAGGCATGAGTGGGACTACAAAGCTCGGAGGCAAACGTACAGGAGGCTTCCTCAAGCGCTCCTTAAGAGAAAGTCTTTCTCTCAGTCTGGAGTCAATGAGGATGGCAAACGAGATCAAACTCTCCAGCTCAGTGGGTATATCTCGGGCTGCTATCTCATCCTTGATGGAATCCGAGAGACCATGAGAAAAAGCAGCCACGAGGGCCTCATTGTTCCAAGCAACCTCTGCTGCCAGAGTACGGAATTCAAAGGCGTAGTCGGCAACAGTTCTCGTACTCTGTTTGATGGAAATGAGGCACTTGGCAGCAGAAGCGGAGCGTGCGGGGACGTCAAAAACCCTTTTAAAGGAGGCCACAAACTGAGGGTAACTCAAGACAACAGGTTTTTGCGTCTCCCATAGGGTTAGCCCAGGCCAAGGCTCTCTCAGAAAGCAAAGATATCGCAAAACCTACTTTGCTTCTGTCCGTGGGAAACGCCTGGGGCAGCATTTTGAAGTAAATCTCAACCTGATTGAGAAACCCTCTGCATTGAACTGGATCACTGCTGGGGAAGTGGAGCAGAACCAGACATACCTCTTATAGAGGTAATACTCGAGGCGGGTGCCTGCACAGAGACTGGAGCAGCAGCAGGGACGGCCTGCGACTCAGGTTGTACTGGAGAAACCACCGTGGGGGATTCCAGGTGAGCCGTGCGATTCAGGAGCGTTTGTAAGGCAAACTGATCCATGCGGTGATCTTGCTCATCCAATCTGGAAAAAATATTACCAACAAGTGGATTGACTGTATCTTCTGAATTCATGGCCTTCACGTACTGTCAGGAACCATGAAACAGACAGAGACAGAAGTACAATCAAATCACACTTGTTTATTAATAAAAATAAAAAGGTAAATAGGCAAAAGCGTAATCAAGCAAGCCAGATTCCAGTAGCCAGATCGGGTAGTCAGCCAGTCCAACGTTCATAAACCAGATCGGGTAATCAGCCAGTCCAGACGTCAGGGATCCAAGAAGAGCAACTGCAAGCAGGATGGAAGCCAGGAGGGATGTTAGCAAGCCAGTCTTGAAACAACAGCAGGAGAAGGTTCCTAGTGATGTGACTAAACATGAAGGCAATGGAGAAATGAGCTGGAAGACTTTAAATAGGCAGGCCAGACGAGCATCATCGGGAACAGCTGGTAACTGTGGAGAGAGAAGAGAGCTGGCAATTAGCCAACAGCTGAGCGGCCAGCCCAGAGGAGGAAGGGCTACGCCAGCCCTGACAACTAATCCAGAACAATTATTAAAAAATGGACTTCTGAGTTTACTCTGAATCTTCTGATATGCCTGCAGCCAGCACTGGTAGCAACCATATTCCTCTTAGGAAACTTTGAACTTACCTAACCTGCCTAACTTACCCTAACCTTTTTGGTTTTTGACACTTGGTCTTGGTTTCTTTTTCACACATGATTCTCTAACATCTGTTAACATGCTGATTGCTCTGTTTCAAGCTCAGATGATCATGAGAAATTAGAAATAAGAAGCGTGTAAATATGTTTAATACAGTAAATGATATGAAGTAATATATTACAGTAAAAACTCCAGATTAGAAATTCCTGAAAATACACTCTGTTGGGATATCCCTCTAGTTCCCTAGGGAAAACAAATACATTACAAATTGCATCCTTCTGCAAAGCAAATGTCTTTGAACTGGAGAAGGCAATGAACTTATTGTGATCATTTCAGCACCAGAACTCATAAAGCACCTTGCTTGGGTTGACCTATTGATCAGGCATTGGGTAGTCATCTACATCTGATTATCTCGGCAGAAATGACATTCAGCAGATTTCGTATGAGCTAGAATACATTACAGAGCATCACGTTACCTAAAGTGCTCAGTACTGCATTTATCATCATTAGAATCAGCCAGTAATGCTTTGTCTTAGACCGACAAAACAAATAGGAAATCCTATGCTGAATATATTGTTGATAGAAATCTGTATTACAGAAAATAACCTCTGTTGCAAGACTCATGAGAAACTGAAACTCTCCTCTGTACTTACATCTGTAACATATCCCCTGAGCATTCTTCATATCTTCAGTTGGTTTTATTAGGGTATATATATTCTGCAGGGGTATCCACTCAGTAACTGATGTGTCTGCCCCTGCCCCCAGCGCTCATATATGTGGTCAAATTATTCCCACTTGGGGTTAAATCTCAATACTTAGCTGCTGTTATTATAAAACAACCATATCGTATACATCAAATGTGATCAACCTGGAAACCCAAAAACAACCACTAACAGCGCTTATACTGCATACCAATGAAATCATCAATCGCCTGTTTAGACCGTGCAGTTCATTTAGATCAAATACATTATTAATATATTAATAATCATTTAAAGAGCTTATAACCAACAACATAAAAGGGATCATATATATGGGAAAAAACACTATCCCGCGTTAATCAGTCCAGCATCAACATTCTATAATGACAGAGTCCTTCACACTCTTTCTTGCATCATTGGAATATGTATCCTGCGATCTATCTTCCCATATGCATGGATATACGTGGGTGGAGTCCTACACCTTCACCAAAATTTTCACCTCTGTGAATATTCACTCAGATGGCCGCTTACCAGACACTAGTATCTTTTAAGCCTATCTCCGCTGTGAGGAATCCCGCTGTATGGTCCTGTGTGCTCCGTTAGAATCCCACTCATTGGTTGCGGACATGCAAAAAATGCAAGGGGTCTAATATAGTGTAGTATCTTTTATTAATAATAATACCCTACCCCCCTTACATAATGTGCTTACATTAAAACAACTGGTAAAAAGCATATAGAGTCAGGGTGTCAGTTATGCCACACAAGCGCCTCACCAGCAGGCTGTAGAGACCCGGGTCCTTGTCGGCTACTGCTCCCCCTCACTGCTCGCGTGACCACGCTCTGACGCGTTTCGTGATTACGTCTTCAGAGGGCCCTCTGAAGACGTAATCACGAAACGCGTCAGAGCGTGGTCACGCGAGCAGTGAGGGGGAGCAGGAGCCGACAAGGACCCGGGTCTCTACACGGGGGCTGCGACGTACGAGAGCTGCAGCCTGCTGGTGAGGTGCTTGTGTGGCATAACTGACACCCTGACTCTATATGCTTTTTACCAGTTGTTTTAATGTAAGCACATTATGTAAGGGGGGTAGGGTATTATTATTAATAGCACACAGGACCATACAGTGGGATTCCTCACAGCGGAGATAGGCTTAAAAGATACTAGTGTCTGGTAAGCGGCCCCCTGAGTGAATATTCACAGAGGTGAAAATTTTGGTGAAGGTGTAGGACTCCACCCACGTATATCCATGCATATGGGAAGATAGATCGCAGGATACACATTCCAATGATGCAAGAAAGAGTGTGAAGGACTCTGTCATTATAGGATGTTGATGCTGGACTGATTAACGCGGGATAGTGTTTTTTCCCATATATATGATCCTTTTTATGTTGTTGGTTATAAGCTCTTTAAATTATTATTAATATATTAATAATGTATTTGATCTAAATGAACTGCACGGTCTAAACAGGCGATTGATGGTTTCATTGGTATGCAGTATAAGCGCTGTTAGTGGTTGTTTTTGGGTTTCCAGGTCGATCACATTTGATGTATATGATATGGTTTTATTAGGGACTCATCATAGGTGTATGCAGCCCATTCCATTAGGGTGTGCACCCCGAGGCTCAAACACATATGCCTTTTTCTGGACAGTGAATGAACAGCAAGTGCTCTATGCTGAGCAGATTCCTGTTCATTCACAAACTGAAGAATACACTTATTTACTTAGTATGTAAAACACTTTATTATGCTTCAGCTATGAATGAACTCAGTGAGTGAGTGTGTTTACTGTTTTGATTTAGAAAAGTAAGGAGCTGGTAAATGACATATTGACTAGCCAGCAGAACTTCATGGTTGCGCAACACAAGAGGAAGCCCAGGCAGTAGCGGAATTTGGCACCACGTGGAGTCATTAGGGTCACACACCCCCTGCACAGACCAATAGGACCCATACAGATGGGACACTTGGAGGGCAAAGCATTAGAATCACCTTAATGGGGGTCATGCCCTATCCGCAGCTTAGTCTTACAATTTATTTTCTCTCTTGCCGCCGTGGACAAAGTTATGTTTTAAAAATCATGAAATATATTTTTAATATTCCAGCCAGCTTACAGAAATTACATGTAGTTGTATCCCCATATATGGCCTCATGTGGCTGGCAGAAATTACAGTCAGGTCCCCAACAGTGTACTAATGCTCAGCAATAATCCAGTGAGTATTATAGAGGCACGCGGTAAGACAAAGGAAACTTAAAGCAGAGATTTGCCCCTTCCCTCTTCAATGGTATAACCCTCTCCTCTTGACACCTACTCTAACAGAATTGCATATTTTTTTGCCTTTTTATTTGGGGAAAATACCTTTTTTGGGGACCCCTTTCTGTACTTCTTTTTTTTTCTGGCCTAGGCCAGAATGATATCTACAGTGTCTGCAACCTCCTGGGGCAGGAGGACATTTCTAAACAAATTTAAATGCATAGGCTGGGTATTTCTGTTCATTTTTTATTAATGATGACTTCTTTTATTCCATTTCTATCTTTTATAAAGCTAAGTGTGGATGCTTTCCATGCCCTGGCAACGGTGGGTTAATTTGAATGTGTAAACTCTTATTCATAATCAATGCACTTAAAGAGACTCTGTCATCAACTTAACATGTTGTAGATCAAAGCACATCACATCTGAACTGCTTTTCATCATTCAGTAGCTTGTATACAGTACTCAGTGTACTCACTGAGTTGCAGAATTCTCTTTCCAGTGCATGGGTGCTGCTGGGTTTGCTGAGTGCTCTGGGTGCACTGGGCCCATAACCTGTTATGCAGAGTATTGAAATAATTCACCGGAAGCTTGTTGTTTGCAGCAATAGCTTTGCTTTTATGGAGGATTAGCAATGCATGTCTTATAGCATAAGAAACATGAAACAGAAACTAACCACAAACAAGTGCACTGAACTTAGATAGACAGTACATCCTGTCATATAATAGAATACACTCTATAATACTACAGCATCACCTGCTGCATAGATAGGTATAATGCATACACTATATAGTTCAAATTACTTTAGATTACATGCTGTTGCTCTTCCATTTGGATGTCCACACAAGAGAGGTTTTTTACAAGTAAATATGAATAAAATGTGTTAAACGCATATTTTGTATAAACTTATTGGAAGATTTTTGTTGGCATAAATGGCCTGGAAAAAGGGCCTCTTTTGTGGTAGGCTGCTCAATCGCATTTTTATTACTGTTGCTTCCCCTATAGCAGTGATGGCGAACCTTGGCACCCCAGATGTTTTGGAACTACATTTCCCATGATGTTCCACTACACTGCAGAGGGCATGAGCATCATGGGAAATGTAGTTCCAAAACATCTGGGGCGCCAAGGTTCGCCATCACTGCCCTATAGTGTATTCCTGTTCTAGTGATAGGTGTCCTCAGGAGACAAAGTAAGGGGAACTCTCTCAAACACAGTTGTTAAAGGAGAAGTATAACCAAAGCTATTTTGGCTATACTTCTCCTATGAGTCACAGGAGTGCATTCCTGTGAAGCATTTTCAGCCGACAGCAAGCTAAAGCCCACTGTCTGCTGATGTCACAGACCCGGTCCAGGCTCTGAAAAAAACATGTGGTTGAGATCTGTCTAGAAGCTTGGTTAAGAGGCTGAGCCCACCCCCTACACAGCCCAGTGAATGCTGCAGGGGTAAATCAGAGAGTCTGTGATTGACGGTCACTGGTTGTCTGCAGGCTGAAGACAGAGAGCGGAGTTATCAGTGGTGTGTAAGATCACTCAGTTATCACTCTTATCCCTTGTGCGCACGGACGGACATTCCGACAACAAAATCCATTGGATAAATTCCGACGGATTTAGTCTGGAAGTGGTCCAGAAGTGGTGTTGCATACACGCGGTCGTTGTCGGAATTTCTGGTTGCCAAGAACGCGGTTCAGCACCACGTCCGACACTCTTTGGGCTCCTTCTGCTGATCTTGTGTTTATCGCGTGTTAGTAGAAAGTTGGTTAGAGACGATTCTCGCTTTTCAGATTTGTGCTTCAGATCTTTACTGCTCTTCAGTTTGTGCTTGTGGGTGCGTATCTGCTTATCAGTGCATGTAGTCAGTTCGCATTTGTTCGTTATTGTGGACTATATCTTGGTATATAGTACGCTTTGAGTTTCAGTGCTTATTGTCTGCTCGTTTCTGGTTTTCAGTTCGTCCTTTCAGGCATTGCTGTTTAACGGTGCTTTCTTTTGTGCGTTCTGACCAGCCGACCATTTTAAGCCATGTTTCATGTACGTTCTCGTCATAGAGTTCGTGCTGTGCAGGGGCTTGGTGTTGGGCTTTTAGCTTTGACACAAGCCCGGTCCATGAACAGGGCGAGGAGGAGTTCGTGGACCAAGAATTAGTTGCTCCAGCGTGACCAGTTCTCGCACATGCCTTTGCTTCTTGAGATCCGGGAGAATAATCCTGATGATTTCAGGAACTATCTCCGGATGACAGACCCCGTTTTTCACCATCTTCTGGCTTTGCTGTCCCCTTATATCAGCAGGCAGGATACCTGCATGCGGCAAGCCCTCACTCCAGAGCAGAGGCTCATCGCCACGTTGCGCTACTTGGTGACAGGGAGAAGTCTTCAGGACCTGAAGTTCTCGACAGGCATCTCCCCCCAGGCTCTGGGAATCATTATTCCAGAGACCTGTTCTGCCATCATACAGGTCCTGCAGAAGGACTATATTAAGGTAACTGTTCTCCTTTAACATCACATTCTATGTATTTAATGTCTGCTAATGTATTGGATTTCTTTCCTCATTCCCTAATTACCATAATTACAATATGCTGTAATTGATATGCTGTGCCCCTTTGTCCTTCTGCATGCTGGAAGCTTTTCAAGTTCTTTTTTGTCCTTCATGCATATTTGCCTTCACTAACTTCACCAGTGTGCTCTTCTGGGCCCATAACCCTATAGCTTAGTCACTTAGCAATGTATTTTGTCAGCTCCATAGTATTGCTTTCCCCTAAACACCCCCTAAAATTATTACAAATGTTATGTGTGTGCTTAAATTCATGCAGAATGGCAGAATTTTTTTTTTTGGTGGGCCAAACTCATTAGGAACCCCCCTCTCCCCAACTGCTAGGTCAGCTGATAGCAATCCTCTATCTGCTGACTTTGACAAACCCAATACACACTATACGTACCTCTTTTATGGTCAGATTTATGGATGAATTCACCAAAGCATGTAGTGCAAGGGCCTGCCTCAATACTTTCAAATGCTACTGTTTAAAGTTTTCTTTTTCTCCTATTATTATCTTGATAGGTAATAGCAGAATGTCAAAATGTGCTTCCATTTGTTCCTTTTTTTTTGTACTATGACACTTCTTACCTGTCCGGTGGGCTGCCAATAGTGTAAGTAAGGAGGGGCTGGCCAAAGTATCACACATTATTTCTGCATTCAGCTCTCAATGAAGTGGAGAGGGTTACCTGTCCAAAACACCCCCCCCCCCTCATTTTTTGCAATGGGCCATCAGATGGGGAGGGGGGGAGTGAGGAATCTGATAAGGGGACCTTATACTTAATATATAATTTTTTTTTCTTGTTTGACTCCACAGTTTCCTTCAACGCCACAGGAATGGCAGACTGTGGCCTCCCACTTTGTCAGCCATTGGAACTTTCCCAATTGTGGAGGTGCAATTGATGGCAAACACGTCCGCATCGTCCCACTCCCCAACTCAGGGTCCTACTATTATAATTACAAGGGGTATAACATATTTGAGGCTTTAAATCTTCTCCTCTGGGATCGGGACGTTTCAGGCTCCGGGCTTTCCTCGTCCTCCTCCTTGTTAGTGGAATTAGCATGCCCCTGCTGTGTCTCCGCCATGTGCTCTCACCACTGCGCTGAAAGAGAAGGGGCGGGGAATAGACTAGAAAGAACGTCAGGGGCGGGCGGAGTTTCACGCATGCGCACTGTATATAAAACGCAACATGCGTGTGTCGTACGTACGATCTGTGAGCAGAGGGAGAAGATGACGCGTCGATCGTGCAAACTAAGGTACAATTTTAACTTGGTACATCACTAGCCTATACTGCTTCTAGATTGAGGCCTGTATTGGGACAAGATTAGGAGAGTTTAGCCTGACATTAGGGTTTGTCTTGTGTTGTGTGTTGCAGATAATATGGATGGGTTTAACGACCACAGTTTTCTCCCCCTGTTCATCGATAAGTACAGGGAGCTGCCCTGTCTGTGGCAAGCTACACATCCTCACTACAGTAACAAATTAAAGAGGCAGGCAGCGATGGAGAAACTGCTGGAGTTTGTGAAGCTGGTGGTCCCCAAGGCAGACATCCCCTATTTAAAAACTAAAATTGCTGGCCTGAGGAGTACATATCTGAGGGAGCGCAGGAAGGTGCTGGAGTTCATGCAAACTGGAGCAGCAACAGATTAAGTTTATGTCCCCAGGCTGTGGTATTATGAGAGGATGCAGTTTCTGTCAGACCAGGCTGAAGTCAGGGAATCCAGACAGGAAGAACTGGAGGAGCCCAGCTTGAGCCAGGTATAGTATTGTTCTACATATTTTTGGAGTAAAAATGAATGACGTTAACTTGATTGTTGCTCACTAATTGCTGATTTTTGAAAGTGTTTTACATATCAATAGACAGTAGTGGCCACAACATTTGGGCCAAGAATAAAAAATGCTGGGCTCAGAATGATAGTCTTTTCTATTTGTTAACAATTTGCAACAGTCAAGAGCTGAAAATTGTGTGTGTGTTTGATGAACCAAAAACTAAAACTATGTCCCTTTTTCATACACAGGAAGCCCTCATCCAGGAGGAGGGTGTGGAATGCAGCAGCCAGGAGGTGGCTGTGGAACGTGGCAGCCAGGAGGAGGCAGGGGTAAGCGGCAGCCAAGAGGTGGGCAGGCGTAGGAGCCTGACTCAGTCACAGGTCCCTCCCCTCCGCCTTCCACTCAAAAGGGCCAGAAAGGGGGGGAATGTGGAGGAGTCGGCTCTGAAGCTCATTGGGGAGGCTTCAGAGGCCCTCAAAGCCATCCCCACATATCAAGAGGCCTTTGTCCCCTTGCCTGCCTGCAAACTCCAGCAAATGGAGGAGGTCAACAACTCAGGTGGGAGGAGCTCATCTTCCACACACTCAACAAGGGGTTGTTGGGCCAAATCACACAAACAACACACTTGTGTGATTTGGACCATGCTTCTCCTCCTCCTCCTCCTTCTGCCACACCTCCAGCACCACAGCCACAGCCTGGAAGGAAGCGTGGAAGGAAGACCAGAGTGTGATAACCTGGGTTCAGTCTGGTCTGACAGAAGATGCAGCCTCTTGTAGGACCACAGCCTGGGAACATCGATGTCATCTGCTGCTGTTTCGGGTTTCTTGGACTTAAGGACCAGACTGCTCTCCCTCAAATATGTACTCCTCAGGCCACCAATTTTTGCATTTAAATAGTTGATGTGTGCCCTGGGGGCCAAAGGCTTCGCTAATCTCCCCAGTTTCTCCAGCGCTGCCTCCCTCTTTACTTGTTACTGACACCTAAATAAAGTTTTTTTTGGTTCAAGAAATATATACCTATGTGTTTTACTTCAAAAAGGACAGTTTATTTGTGAGGAGGCAGGTACATTTCAAAAATACAAAGTCAAATTAATAACAAGGGGAACCAACACCAAAAAACCTCCTAGAGATTAAAAAAGAAGAAAACAATAAAATAAAAAGATAATAATGGTGTTGTGGTAAGTTCACACACAAAACACACCAAAAAAATTCCGAAGATGAGCAAACTGTGAAAAAAGGAGATCTTGATTTAAAAAAAAACACAAAATAAAAAAATAAAAAATAAAAAAAAATGATTGGGGAGATGTGAGGAACTAAAATATGTATTCATGAAATGAGGAAAAAGAATAAAGAAATACGTTTTGGAGAAGTGTGTGTGAATATGAGCAGCAAAACAACTTAATTCTTGTAGCATTCTAAAGAAAAAGAGAATGCTCTGCATTAAAGAATTTTTAACATTGCAGCGTGACACATGTGCTATATCGATTACGAGCGGTAGCTTTACCTGACCGAGCGCTTCCGTCTCAGAATTTATTCTGAGCATGCGTGGCACCTTGTCCGACGGACTAGGCTACACACGATCGGAACTGACCCGCATCGGATCATGTTGTCAGAAAATTTTATAGCCAGCTCTCAAACTTTGTCCGTCGGAATATCAACAGTCCAATGGAGCCCACACACTGTCGGATTATCCAACAACACGGTCCGATCGGACATTTTCCATCGGATTTTCCGACCGTGTGTACAAGGGCTTAAGCCCCATACAAACTATCAGATTTTCTGCTGATTTTTTCCTTCAGATTTACCAAAACCACGTAGTGCAAGGGTCTGCCTGATTGCATACAAATTGAAACTCCTAAGGTTTGACCTCATATTATATGGTTTTGGTAAATCTGAAGGAAAAAATCTGCAGAAAATCTGATAGTGTGTATGGGGCTTTAGAGGCGGCAAAGGACAGCTGCAGCTGGGATCAGTGCTGCAGCCATCTAGGTAAGTAATTCTCTTTTAAAACTTAGCTATGCTTTGAACCCTTTGCCACTCTATCTACAGCATTAGTTCCACTTTAACTACTGTGGAAGCTTGCTCTGCAGCTTGCATAACTGCGATTTTCAAAGCTGTCAAGCAAGCAATATATCAAGCTGACTTGATGATTTATGAGCATATGGAGAATGAAAGCAAGCTTTTTGCACAGACGCAGCTCATATATTTTAATGTTCATTAGGAAAATATGGCATCTTTTAAATGAGCTGAAATTGCACTTTAATAGATATGCCCAGGAAGAAAAAAACATTGTTCGTCAAAGTAGTCCCTAGATTCTATATATAATACCTAGATCAGTATATATGCGCAGTAAATTGTTTGTACACCATGACACATGTGACTGCTGTAATTGTTTTAACATTTACATGATATTTTATAGTTCCATGTGGCATTGACATGATGTTAAGAGATTTAACATATGGAGAAGAAATAGATCAACTTGCCGAGAATGAATATTTATGCCACATTCTGCATTTTATTGTCTTTTATATCCTATAATTACTTTGTTGTAAGTTAACAAGTTAGCACATAATATAATAATTTAAATAATGGAGGCATAGGATATAAGGGACAGATTTGCAAGTCAAATTGTTTAACTTTTCACATCTAGGAGGAAATCTGCATGTGGGTAGGTAAGTAAGAATAAATAAAAATAAGCAGCACAAAAATTCCCTATTTGGTAGACATGTGCATTAATTTTCGTCCGAATGCATTTTCGTCCAAATTTCGGGTATTTTCCTTATATTTTTAACAAACGATAACGAACGTGCAGAATCCGAAAACCGAAAGATCCGACATAAACAAATGCTTTATTTTCATTTTCGTTGTGACAACAGTTTGATATAGATAGGAGATTCGACATGACGCTGACAATAGCGATCTGTGTCCATCAAACCTGTGGTCGAATGTGCCTAATCTTAGCTCTATTAGTCCAGGATTATTCTATATAGAGAGAAAAAGATTCAACATAGAGAGAAAAGATTCGACATTATAGAGACAATAGCAAAAAAAAGGTCAAATGTGCCTAACCTAACTCTATTAGTCCAAGATTATTTGACATAGAGAGAAAAGATTTGACATGAAGATTCGACGAAGCAGTCGGCACGAGCGGACATTCATGGTCAAATGCTCTGCCCATAGGCTATAGAAAAATTCTAATGTTGGTTGACTAGTAATAATAATTAATAAATATAATTATTACTAGCGTCATACAACATTAGAATTCTATTATAGCTTGTAGGCGGAACATTCGACCGGAAATGTACAATTGCGGCGTCGTACAGTTTAGCTGTTCCGTCGAATCTTCTTAGAACATTCCACAGACACCATAAGCCTTCAATGACAGATTCGACCTTAATTATTTTGGATTTTCGGACGAATGCATTTTTTAACCACTTGCTTACTGGGCACTTAAACCCCCCTCCTGCCCAGACCAATTTCCAGCTTTCAGCACTGATGCATTTTGAATGACAATTGCGTGGTCATACAACACTGTACCCAAATGAAATTTTTTATCATTCTTTTGCCACAAATAGAGCTTTCTTTTGGTGGTATTTGATCACAGCTGGCATTTTTATTTTTTGCTAAACAAACAAAAAAAGATAGAAAATTTTGAGAAAAAAAAAAAAATCATGTTTAATAGTTTGTTATAAAATTTAGCAAACAGTTAATTTTTCTGCTTCATTGATATGCGCTGATGAAGCGACATTGGTGTACACTGATAGGCTCCACTGGTGGGCACTGATAGGCTGCACTGATGGGCACTAATAGGCACAGTTAAGGCAGCACTGAAAGGCAAAGATAAGGTGGCACTGATGGGGACAGATAAGTCAGTACTAATGGGCACAGATAAGGTGGCACTGATGGGCACTGATAAGATGGCACTGATGGGCCCTGATAGGTGGCACGGATGGGTGCCACTGATGGGCACTGATAGGTACCACTGATAGATGGCACTGGTGGGCACTGATAGGTGCCACTGATGGGCACTTGTAGGTGACACTGATGGGCACTGATGGGTTGCACTGGTGTGCAGCACTGTTCTTGAGGCACTGATTGTGGGCACTGATAGGTGGCACCGTGGGCACTGACAGATGCCACTGTGGGCACTGATGGGGTGGTGCTGGTGGGCACTTGTAGGCAGCACTGTTGCCTACTGCTAGGTGGCACTTGTAGGGGGCACAGATGGGTACTGAGGAGCTGGCGGCAGCTCGCAGTGATCGGGACTAATGTCCCTCTCACTGCCGCTGGTGATTGTTTTTTTTTTTCTCCTTGCGCTGTCAGCGTGAGGAGAAAAAATAGCCGATTACCGGCTGTGTTGAAATCACATGATCATTGGCTGACAGATGATCACGTGGTAAGGGGTTGGGAGGCGCGCAGGCCGCTAGTGAATTGAACAACGTCAATAGACCTCATCCCGGCAATGCAGGTCCGCACTGTAGCTGTCATTCGGCTATAGCGCGGATCTCAAGTGGTTAACGAAACAAAATAAATAAAAACGAATTGTGGGAGTAACTAAATAAAAAAATTTTTCGGACAAAAACTAAATTTCAAAACAAAATATTTCAGTGTGCACATGTCTACTATTCAGTACAAAAGAAAGGGAAAGGGGTTCTCCTAAAAAGACAACCCCTGCCCAACCTTTACCCACCTTCAGTGGGCTGGCTTTTGGGAGAAGTTATGCAATTTTCAAAATGCCTTGATGGGTGAAGACCAAGCTAGAGGAGTGGGAATTTCTAGGCTGTATGCATTTGCACATGACTGCCCTGGTTAACACTGACATATAATGCTGAACGTTCATGATTAAAATAGCTAAAATCCAATGAATGGAATGGGTAGGGACAGTTAAAGTGGATGTAAACCCACTCTCATCCTTTCTAAACTACTGCAATATTGGTTATCTAGAAGGGTATACATGCCTCCTGCTTGTATACTTATCTGTCAAATGTCTCCCCTCTGTATGCTACGAGACCTGAAAAACTGGGTGGGTCTGTTTTCCAGGGCTCAGTGGGTGGAGTCGTGATGTCAGTAGACTCCCCACCCACCTCTACACTCCCCTTATCAACATGCATTTTCTCCTGTGTATTTCTTACACCGAACTTCTGCTATGATCACTAACATCCAGTCAAAACCCAGAAAAGTCCCCACATGAGTTCAGCATGCCAAATCATGCTGAGGTGTGGAACAGCCAATCCTTGCAGAGCAGCAGAAGAAAGGAGTGGGAGGGAAATAAAAAATAATGCATGTCTCTTAGGCTAGTGCACAAGATATGCAAATCACCTGTCACTTACAGCAAGGGGGAGGATTTGACAAAGTTTTTCTCTGTTTGTCAAGATTTATCTCACTGAACAATAAAAGAGGATTGTTCAGAGCTGGATTAACTATTTGTGGCAAGACTGGGCTTAAATTATAGGACATTTTATACTCTACATTATGACATAAAAAAAAATTTGGGTTTACGTCCACTTTATTTTTCCCAATCGGTTGGCATGCACAGTGGTGTAGTGGGTAGCACTCTCACCTAGCAGTAAGAAGGGTCACTGGTTCACATCCCAACCACGACACTACCTGCCTGGAGTTTGCATGTTCTCCCTGTGCCTGCGTGGATTTTCTCCGGGTACTCCGGTTTCCTCCCACAATCCAAAGACATGCAGGTAGGTTAATTGGCCTCTGTCCAAAATTGGCCCTAGTATATGAATGGGGACCTTGGATTGTGGGCTCCTTGAGGGTAGGGACCAATGTGAGTGTGCAATGTACAGGGATAGGGACAATTGTAGACACTCACTCAGGTTGAACTGGATGGACTGGTGTCTTTATTCAACCTAACTAACTCTGAAACTATGAAACTATGAAGCATGGTTGGCATGGAGCGAAATCTGCATGCACAAAATCATGCGCTACCTCCATCTTTGAAAACAATTTGCTGGACTAAAAACCTTTATAAAAAGGGCAGCATGCACTTAAAGTTTTTCTAAAGTCAAAATGTTTTTTTTTACCTTAATGCATTCCCTGCATTAAAATAAGAAATGCCCCACTAACTGTTCTCCCCACCCCGTCCCTAAACTCTTACCTGACTCCTCTCACTTCCTGGTCTCAGAGGAGACACTGATGGCAGTGGGAGCCATAGGCTCCTGCTTCTGTCAGTCAAACTCCTGTGAGGAGGGAGCGCAGGCATGGCTTACTGGCTTTGTGTGCCTATGGATGCACATATCTTGGCTTGGGAGCATGCACCTAGGGATGTCCCCTTAGCACTGGGCTTGCTAAAGGGGTACCCGGAGAAAGAAGGAGCAGACAGCGCCGATGGAAAACCACCAAAGAGGGGATAAGGGAGCGCTCTGTGCAATATCATTGCACAGAACTGTTAAGTATAACATCTTAAAAACTTCACTTGTTTTTTACTTGCCTCTATTGTACAACAGCAGATTTTTTTCACATAAGGACCATGTAGAAGCCACTACACTTTCCTATACTTCTTTGCTGAAAACCTCTGTCATCCAATTGGTCAAGAGGTTTGCTGTAATGGAAGGAAGATGGGCTCATGGACCACGGCTGTAAGAAAAAAAAATATAGTACAATTATACAAGTCATATGATTTGTCAAACTCACATGAATGACTCTTCTCCAATCATGGAGCTCTCTGTGCTTCAATAAGCAATGTGGGGCTGGCTACACACAATGGGCCAATTTTGATGAATGAGATGGGCAGCACTGTGCATAGTAAAGCAATGTGTAACTAAGCATGAACAGTGATATCCGTTCTCCATTATAAATCAAAGTGTAACTAAACTCACAACAGTAAAATCTGTCTGTATATGCATTAGATCATGCTTGTTATACTCACTATGGAACCTAAGGGGTTAATCCTCTGCATTATGTAAAAAGGCTGGGGGGGGGGGGTAAGCTGCACATGCTCAGTTTGTATTGCTAGAGAAGTTTTTTTTATTGAGAGAGTGCATGTGATTAGCACAGAGCCAGGGTCAGGGATCCTGCAACCTCATAGGACAGTCAGAGTACTCCTCCTACAAGCTTTAACCAAACACTGATAAAAGTCACAAGACTGCTCTAACTACTAATGAGAAAAGGTATTTAGCCATTTATATTTACAAAAATTCCCATGGTCTGTGCACTGTGGGAGACCAGATAAAGTGGAACACTTTAACAGCATTGTGCAGATTAGCAAACTTTATTAAAAGTGTAATTTTTAGGCACAAGTGTAGTTATAAGTTTCACTCTATTTTCACTTTACTCAGCATTCTATGTCACAGTTACAGATTCCACCCTATGCAATTCAACCAATTAACCTTTATCAGGGGCTGGTAACATGACATCCTCTATGTCAATACATCAATGATACTTTAGCATAAGGATTGCTAATGCAACATGGCCCTGGACCCTAGACTGCTATGGATTTGTTCTGTTTCACATGTCCCTTTATGCATTGACATTCCTCCTTAGATTCAGTCTGTCTGGACAGTATAGTCCCTGGCTGACATGGAATCATCCACAGGTAGCTTAAAAGTCACAGTGAGGGGTCAGGCTTGGAGAACAGTGGCTGTAGCAGTAGAGAAGCTCCCACCAACCAGCTGGATAAGTACACAAGCAGGTCACCCTGGTGTATGGCACAGACTCACCCGAGACACGGGTCTAAACACTAACCAGCGTCCCTGGCTGACATGGAATCATCCACAGGTAGCTTAAAAGTCACAGTGAGGGGTCAGGCTTGGAGAACAGTGGCTGTAGCAGTAGAGAAGCTCCCACCAACCAGCTGGATAAGTACACAAGCAGGTCACCCTGGTGTATGGCACAGACTCACCCGAGACACGGGTCTAAACACTAACCAGCGTTCACCAGATGTCAGGAAAGGTTTCACCTGCTGGTGGCGCTGTCAGATCTTTGGGCCAAAGTACTGGTGTCCACCAGCGGGTGTCTTCCGGCAGTCACCTGAGACTGATTTTAGGAGGTGTGTGTATATATACCCGGCAGATGCTCATGCATTTGCCTTGGTATTATCCTTGAGCCCTGACCTGAAGTCCTGAATCCTGTACCTTGTGACCTGTATTCCTGAATCCTGTGCCTGTACCTTGTGTCCTGTGTTCCTGAACCCTGCATCCATCCCTGGACCCCTGTCTTGAAGACTCATACCTTCCTCCTGTTGTCCTCTCCCTGTCCCGTCCTGCTCCTTATTCTGATTGATCACTTGTGTATGACCCTGGCATGATTACGTTTATGATTTTATCTTACTCCTGTATTCACGTTTGGTTCAGAGAGTTATTATTGTGTGTCATTGTGGTTGTTTGCTTTATTTTTTATGACTTATCCTTTTAATAAAACTTACTATTATTACTTTACATGCGTTTTGGTCTTCCCTATTACAGTACACAGATTTCTGGTTGCACTGGTTTATGACATAATACCATGGCCAGTCCTAACCAGAAGCGGCTGCTTAGGGAAGCCATTGTGGTTTTGTTTTTGCTAACATGCATCCAGAGGAAGTTGCTTATTATTCTCTGCTGGTGACTTAGGATGGGGAATATTGCCGCCAGATATTGAAAGAGTGGGCCAGTGACCAGCTACTAGAGTGTATCCGACTGTCTCATTCACTAGTTGATCAAGGCCATATGCTGTTTGGGTATGTTACGCCTTTGATTCAGGTGTGTGCCGAGCTAGCCTTGTCCAGTACTCCAAGAGGCAGTGATGATTTTTCTGCCCCTTTCAGTTTTGATCAGGTTGAATCTCTGGTGTCGTTATTAGAGGATAACCTGGTTTCTTTCTTTGAGCATTATTCCTCATGTTCTCAGCAAGTGTTATCAGAGTGTATTAACACAGTGCAGTTTCTTGTTTCTTGTCAGACAGGCAGCATGTAAACTGAATTTTGTTCAGCCATTACTACAAACATGGTCAGATATATTGCACTCAGCCTCAGTCAGCTTGCAACCATTCATTCCTGCTGCCAGACACCTGTCTACTGAATTGTCTTTCTCTCCATCAACCACGGCAACTCCAGTCTCAGCCCAATATACCCTGCTTCCAACTTAGTATCATTCCACTTGCTGCACCTATCCTGCCTTTAACCCAACTGTCTCTTCTCTGCTGCCTGCAACAATCCCATAAAATTTCCCCTAGCCACTGCTCCCTCCTCCTTACCATAGTCCACCCCTTCTCTTCAATCAGCTGCATCCCCTACTTACAGCCCTGCAGTCACTTCCAGAACTTCAGTGGCTAAACCAAAGTATAAACAGAAGTTTTTCCCAACCCATATAATCCCACCATTATCCCAGGCTGCTTCCACACCAACCGATCTGCTCCAGCCTGCTTCCACACCAGCCCATCTGCTCCAACCTGCTTCTACAAAAGCCAGTCTGCTCCATGCCTGCCGATCTGGTCCAGTCTGCTTCCATGCCAGCCGATCTGCTCCATTCTGCCTCCACTCCAGCCGATATTCCAGTGCCCACGGTCCAGTGTGAAGTTCCAGTGCCCACGGCCCAGCCTGAAGTTCTAGTGCCAACGGCCCAGCCTGCAGAGCCGATGCCTGTTTTCCAGCCTGCTGAGCCAGTGCCTGTTTTTCAGCCTGCTGAGCCAGTGCCAATTTCCCAGCCTGATGTGCTGTGCCAGTTTCCCAGCCTGCTGGGCTGGTGCCTGTCACCCAGCCTGCAGAATCTCTGACCGTTGTCCAGCCTGTTGAGCCATTGCCCGTTACCCAGCCTGTTGAGCAGGTGCCAGTTAGCCAGCCTGCTGAGCCGGTGCCTGTCACCCGGCCTGTTGAGCCAGTGCCCATCACCCGGACTGCTGAGCCGGTGCCCGTCACCCGGCCTGCTGAGCTGGTTCCCGTGACCCGGCCTGCTGAGCCCGTGCCCATCAACCTTCCTGTTGGGCCGGTGCCTGTCACCCAGCCTGTTGGCCCGGTGCCTGTTACCCAGCCTGTTGAGCCGGTGCCCGTTACCCAGCCTACTGATACAATGCTTGCTGAATCGGTTCCTGATGCCCAGCTCGCTGCTGCCGCTGCATGGATTGATGGTTATGCCATTGATTTTGACAGAGGAGTCAGGGGAAGGGGCACGTGGGTGAGGAAATTTTATGAACTCGGTTTAAATAGATTCAGTCTGAGGAAGTGGTGAGGCATCCAGGCTGATATGTCTGTTAGTAAATCAGTGATGTGTGAGGAGACTGATGGGGTGAGTTGAGGGGTAGAGAGATAGATTTGGGTGTCATCTGCATATAAATGGTAGTGGAAGCCATGGGAGGCTATCAACTGACTCAATGAGGATATGTAGATCGAGAATAGTAGAGGTCCAAGGACAGAACCTTGGGGGACCCCAATGGTATGCAGTGTTGGAGAGGAGGAAGTAGAGTTGTAAATTACACTGAAGGTGCGGTGAGATAGGTAAGATTCGAACCAACAGATAGCACAGCCATGGATACCAAGCAAGCAACCAAAGGGGGGGGGGGGGGGGGTGATCAATTGTATCAAAGGCAGCGAAGAGGTCCAAGACACTACGGAATAATGACCGTTGGTTTTAGCTGTTAATAAGTCGTTTGTGAGTTTTAGGAGAGCAGTTTCTGTGGAGTGCTGTGGATGAAATCCAGACTGAAGGGGATCAAGAAAGTTATTCTGAATGAGATGGGCGCTCAGTCGGTTGTAGACTAAACATTCAAGGAGTTTGGAGGCAAAAGGGGGTGAGGAGATGGGTCTTAGGTTGTTAAGATTGGTGGCATCCAGTGAGAACATTTTTGGTATGGGGGTGACTAGTGCATGTTTCAGAGGGTTGAGGAAGTCAGTAGAGAGGGAGAGGTTGAAGATATGAGTTAAAGATTGTAGGATAGAGTCAGAGGGTGACCGTAGTATTTGAGAAGGAACAGGATCCAGCGGGAAGGAGGTTAGGTGGGCTTTAGAAAAAAATTGACTGACTTCCTCTGTAGTAGTTGGGTTAAACAACAGTTTTGATTGTACAGGAGGACAAAGAGTGTAAAGTGAGGGAGATAGCTATAGAGTGGAGGAGATCTTGATACGCATTGTCTCAATCTTATTTTTAAAGTGATTAGCAATCTCCTGGGCATTGAGTAAGTTAGTGGGTGGAGGTAATTGCGGACAAAGTAGAGCATTAAAGGTAGAAAAGAGTTGACAGGGACTGCTTGAGAGGGTGTTACTGAGAGTGATAAAGTAAGTCTGTTTGGCAGCGTTGAGACAGGAATGGTATTTTTGGAGGGGGGGATTTATATTTACTGAAATTTTGCTGTGACTTTGTCTTACACCACAGATGCTCAAGAGCACAGCTCTGTTTTTTGAGGCTTTTGGTAATGTTCGTCTGCCAGGGTTGTAGCGGTCAGGCCTGATTTTGTGCATAGTGAGGGGGGCCAGTGTATCCAGGGTGGATAACAGTGAACTGTTGTAGATAGAAGTGGACAGGTTGGGGCAGGACAAGGATGAGATTTTGGCATAGAGACAATCTGTAGCAGAAAAAAGAAGAGAAGGGTTAAGATGGTGAAGGTTTCTATGAGTAATTATTTGGAAGTTGGAAGGCAAAGAGGAGGAAGACAAGGAGAGAGCGAAACTAATAAGGTGGTGATTAGAGAGAGGAAAAGGAATGTTTTAGTGGTTATATGAAGTGCATAGGTAGGAGAATATGAGGTCAAGGCAGTTGCCAACAGAGTGAGTAGAAGCATTTGCCCATTGTTTCAGGTCAAAAGAGGAGGTTAGAAATGTATAAGTAGCGGGAGTGTTAAGAATAACAGGGATGTTGAAGTCACCAAAAATGATTGTTGGGATTTCAGAAGAGAGAAAGTAAGGTAGCCAGGCAGAGAAGTCATCAAGGAAGTTTGATACTGGTCCAGGAGGCCGATAGATCATAGCAATTCTCAACGAAACTGGAGAAAATAGACGAATACAGTGAGCTTTAAATGAGGAGAGGGACAGAGAGGGGGTGGATGAAGAACCTGAAAAGTGCTTTGAGGGGATAGGAGAATTACAACACCATCTCCTTTCCATCCACTAGGCCAGGGAGAGTAAGTCCACAGGAGGCCACCATGGGAGAGGGCAGCAGGAGAAGGAAAGTTAGATTCTTGAAGTCATGTCTCTGTAATTGCAAGTAGGTTGAAGGAGTTTGTGATAAATATGTCATGGATGGTGGTAAGTTTGTTGCAAACCAAGCCAGCATTCCAAAGGGCACAGGAAAAGGGAAGGCTGGTTCTAGGCAGAAGAGGAATATAAATTAGATTGTGTAGATTGCAGCTTCTGGCAGAGGATAGGGGGTGCTGGGTATGTTGGCCAAAGGTAAATGATGGTGGTCTAGGATTTGGAGAAATATCTCCAGAAATTAGGAGAAGCAGAAGGGAGAGAGAGGTGATATGGAAGTGTGACTTATGTGGGGGGACACTTTTCAGTGTTCTGGAGGTTTTATTGGTATGTGGGTTCAAAATTAGCAGGAGCTGATGAGTGCAGTAATATAGTGAAGACAGGAGTGAGGGTGATATATATAAGCTGTGGGGTGGAGAAGAGGGATGAAGAAGAGAAAGTTTAAGGAGAGAGGATGCAACTGTGAGAAGGAAAAGTAGAGAGTGCATCATACAGAGTGGTGAGATTGAGAAGCAGACTGAATGAGAGATGTTCTATGGGGAATCAGGACACCTGTAGTCCGTTTATTGTGTTTATTGTGTTGCAGTAGTCTGTTGTATATTTTTCGCTTTCTGCATTCACGTGCTGAGCCGAAGTGAAATACTTAATCCAATATGAATACTTTATCCAAAATGATAGTTGCTAATGCAATCCCTGCCTGTGCAACCCCTGCCCGGTTGTCATTGGATTTGGATGTCCAAAATCGCATGGCATGTCGCACAAGTATGAATGGAGCCTAATACCGCGTACACACAATCACACATTCCGACAACAAATTTCCGACAGATGTTGACTCAAACTTGTCTTGCATACACACGGTCACACAAATCTTGTCTGAAATTCCAAACGTCAAGAAAGTGGTGACATACAACACGTACGATGTACCGAGAAAAATTAAGTTCACTAGTCAGTGTGGCACTCCTGCTTGATTCTGAGCATGCATGGAACTTTGTGCGTCGGAATTGTGTACACACGATCAGAATTTACGAGAACGGATTTTGTTGTCGGAAAATTTGAGATCCAGATGTCAAATTTTGTGTGTCGGAAATTCCAATGGAAAATGTCCGATGGAGTCTACACAGGGTTGGAATTTCCGACAACAAGCTCCCATCGAACATTTTCCGTCGAAAAATCCTATCGTGTGTATGGGCATTACAGTTCTAACCAGAGCAAATGAGAGAAATCCAATGTTAGGATTTACATATATTTTAAATACTTTCTAAGTCACCAACACAGATCATGTATGCAGCTCGTTATTGCTAACTTTTTATCCTGCTAACATGTTCCAGGTCAGCGAATTACAAAGCATGGAAGTCAGAGTATCAGCTTGACAGGCAATATTTATTCTGAGGAGGAGGCCATGAAGGATAGCTTTATCATTTCTCTTGGCAGAGTTTTCCTTCGGGTCTGCTTTCCTTCAACAGCAGAATACACACCAGTGCTTACTGTGGGCTCTCTGATTTCAGTTTTTTTGTATTTTGATAAGCAGGACATTAGTACGCTGAATATGATGTAAGTGGTGGGGAGGATTCCCGAAGATCTGCAAGAATATTGAGAAGTCAGCAGTAGCCACTGTGTGCCAGCTGCTCAACACCTGCAAGCATAGTCCAGTGTAGATCTTCTGTCAGCAGTAGCTGCAGGCCTGTCAGCGCTGTGAATGCCAGTATGGCATAATTAGTGCTGCCTGGCAAATATTAGATATACGCATTGTCAGTTTATTCTACCGAAAGACCACTGTGAAGCAGATTGAAATGCCATAATGTGGACATAAATTTTTTATTTTTTTCCCTGCGCCACCAAGTCTTACATTTACATGTGTGTCAAACATGAAATTTTAAATTCCTTGGCATACAGCCTACCTACCAAATGTCCATGACATAGAACTATAGGTAAATTTCATTTTGGATAGAGTAAGGGAGGGTTATAACCCTGTCAGATTTATTTTTTTTGCCATCTGTGTCCTATTGCAAAGATTTCCCATCACTTCCTGTCCCATAGCCAAAACAGGAAAGCCGCGTACACACGTAGCCGTCTGTCCGACGTACTTAGTCTGGCGGGCTTCCCGCCAGACTGTCCGTCGGACTTTCCGAACGGGCTACTTGCCCACACACGGCACTTTTTCAGCGGACTAATACAGCGTACTAAGTCCGCCATACTATCCGCCCTACTTTTGAAATGAACGGACTCGCCCACACACGCGGAGGAAAGTCCGCTCATTTCGAGCGCGTCTCCAGGTAGGCGGGGCCCGCGAAGGATACTTCGCTGGCCCCGCCGCCTGGTATGGACTTAAAGGGGAACCCCAACGCCGAAAAAAAATCGGCGTGGGGGTCCCCCCAGGTCCACATCAGACCCTTGTCCGAGCACGCTACCCTTGTCCGAGCGAGCGGCCCCCCCTCCTGAGCCGTACCAGGCCGCGTGCCCTCAACATGGGGGGTGCCTTGGGGAAGGGGGGGCCGCGCGCCCCCCCACCCCAAAGCACCTTGTCCCCATGTTGATGAGGACAAGGGCCTCTTCCCGACAACCCTGGCCGTTGGTTGTCGGGGTCTGCGGGCGGGGGGCTTATCGGAATCCGGGAGCCCCCTTTAATAATGTGAATGAGTATGGGGTACAATGTACCCCTACCCATTCACCTGTAAAATAAAGTACAAAAAAAACACAACACACAAGATAAAATAGTTTATTGCACAGCTCCGGGGGTCTTCCGTCTTCGGGGGTCTTCTCGCCGGACTCCTCCGCTATCTTCTTGTAGCTCTTTTGCTAGCGGAGGAGCCCGGCTTTCTTCCTCGCCGCCGCCCTCTTCTTCCGACTTCGGGGGTCTTGTCCCCCTCTTCGGTTCTTCTACCGGGCCACCGCGCCTTCTTCTAGCTCTTTTACAGGCGGTGGCCCGGTCTTCTGTCGCCGCTGCCGCCGCCGCCGCCACCTTCCGTTCTTCTGTTCTTCTCTTCTTCTTCTTCAGATGTTGCCTCGCCGAGTCCTCCGCTCACAATGACAGGGACCGGGCACGCGGCGACTTATATAGGGACAAGGGGCGGGGTCGTCGGTTGATGTCACATGGGTTGATGTCACATGGGTTGATGTCACATGGCGACAGTCCCAGCATTCTCCGGGACTGTGACATTGTAAGGGGGCGGGGTCACCATGTGACATCAACCCATGTGACATCAACTTCATGCACACGAGACGCAGATGCAAACGCTGCTGGACACATGTTGAAACCGGCGTTTAGAAACGCGCGTTTTGCCGCGATTTTTACCACGATTTAGCGGCGTTTTACCGCGTTTTTACCGCGTTTGCGTCTAGAAGCGTTTAGTTAAGCTAACATCATAGACCCTCCCCAGCTCAAAAATTAACTATTTCAGCAATTTTGTGAGACCAGAGTGAGTAGCAGCATCTGTGAGAGCTGCAGTGTACTTGTATTTAGCGTGTCACTTGCCACGGCACCTGCCACAAGTTGTGGATTGTCCACTTGCCACGTGACTTGCCACATCACCTGCCACGTCACTTGCCATGTCATCTGCCACAAGTTGTGGATTGTCCAACTGCCACGTCACCTGCCACAAGTTGTGGATTGTCCACTTGCCACATCACCTGCCACGTCACTTGCCACGTCACCTGCCACAAGTTTTGGATTGTCCACTTGCCACGTCACTTGCCACGTCACTTGCCACAAGTTGGGGATTGTCCACTTGCCACATCACCTGCCACGTCACCTGTCACAAGTTGTGGATTGTCCACTTGCCACATCACTTGCCACCTGCCATGTCACTTGCCACAAGCTGTGGATTGTCCACTTGCCACGTCACTTGCCACGTCACCTGCCACGTCACTTGCCACGTCACCTGCCACAAGTTTTGGATTGTCCACTTGCCACGTCAGCTGCCACGTCACTTGCCACAAGATGTGGATTGTCCACTTGTCACATCACCTGCCACATCACTTGCCACATCAACTGCCACGTCACCTGCCACAAGTTGTGGATTATCCACTTGCCACGTCACTTGCCACATCACCTGCCACGTCACTTGCCACGAGATGTGGATTGTCCACTTGCCACGTCACTTGCCACGTCACCTGCCACGTCACTTGCCACGTCACCTGCCACAAGTTTTGGATTGTCCACTTGCCACGTCCCTTGCCATGTCAGCTGCCACGTCAGTTGCCACAAGATGTGGATTGTCCACTTGTCACATCACCTGCCACATCACTTGCCACATCACCTGCCACGTCACCTGCCACAAGTTGTGGATTGTCCACTTGCCACGTCACTTGCCACATCACCTGCCACGTCACTTGCCACGAGATGTGGATTGTCCACTTGCCACTTCACTTGCCACGTCACCTGCCACGTCACTTGCCACGTCACCTGCCACAAGTTTTGGATTGTCCACTTGCCACGTCAGCTGCCACGTCACTTGCCACAAGATGTGGATTGTCCACTTGTCACATCACCTGCCACATCACTTGCCACATCACCTGCCACGTCACCTGCCACAAGTTGTGGATTGTCCACTTGCCACGTCACTTGCCACATCACCTGCCACGTCACTTGCCACGAGATATGGATTGTCCACTTGCCACGTCACCTGCCACTTCACCTGCCACGTCACTTGCCACGTCACCTGCCACAAGTTTTGGATTGTCCACTTGCCACGTCAGCTGCCACGTCACTTGCCACAAGATGTGGATTGTCCACTTGTCACATCACCTGCCACATCACTTGCCACATCACCTGCCACAAGTTGTGGATTGTCCACTTGCCACGTCACTTGCCACATCACCTGCCACGTCACTTGCCACGAGATGTGGATTGTCCACTTGCCACGTCACTTGCCACGTCACTTGCCACGTCACCTGCCACAAGTTTTGGATTGTCCACTTGCCACATCACTTGCCACATCACCTGCCACGTCACCTGCCATAAGTTGTGGATTGTCCACTTGCCACGTCACTTGCCACATCACCTGCCACGTCACTTGCCACGATATGTGGATTGTCCACTTGCCACGTCACTTGCCACGTCACCTGCCACGTCACTTGCCACGTCACCTGCCACAAGTTTTGGATTGTCCACTTGCCACGTCACTTGCCACGTCAGCTGCCACGTCACTTGCCACAAGATGTGGATTGTCCACTTGTCACATCACCTGCCACATCACTTGCCACATCACCTGCCACGTCACCTGCCACAAGTTGTGGATTGTCCACTTGCCACGTCACTTGCCACATCACCTGCCACGTCACTTGCCACGAGATGTGGATTGTCCACTTGCCACGTCACTTGCCACGTCACCTGCCACGTCACTTGCCACGTCACCTGCCACAAGTTTTGGATTGTCCACTTGCCACATCACTTGCCACATCACCTGCCACGTCACCTGCCATAAGTTGTGGATTGTCCACTTGCCACATCACTTGTCACATCACCTGCCACGTCACTTGCCACGATATGTGGATTGTCCACTTGCCACGTCACTTGCCACGTCACCTGCCACGTCACCTGCCACAAGTTTTGGATTGTCCACTTGCCACGTCACTTGCCACGTCAGCTGCCACGTCACTTGCCACAAGATGTGGATTGTCCACTTGTCACATCACCTGCCACATCACTTGCCACATCACCTGCCACGTCACCTGCCACAAGTTGTGGATTGTCCACTTGCCACGTCACTTGCCACATCACCTGCCACGTCACTTGCCACGAGATGTGGATTGTCCACTTGCCACGTCACCTGCCACGTCACTTGCCACGTCACCTGCCACAAGTTTTGGATTGTCCACTTGCCACGTCACTTGCCACGTCAGCTGCCACGTCACTTGCCACAAGATGTGGATTGTCCACTTGTCACATCACCTGCCACATCACTTGCCACATCACCTGCCACGTCACCTGCCACAAGTTGTGGATTGTCCACTTGCCACGTCAATTGCCACATCACCTGCCACGTCACTTGCCACAAGATGTGGATTGTCCACTTTCCACGTCACCTGCCATGCCACCTGCCACAAGTTGTGGATTGTCCACTTGCCACGTCACCAGCCACATCACCTGCCACAAGTTGTGGATTGTCCACTTGCCACACCACTTTCCACGTCACCTGCCACGTCACCTGCCACAAGATGTGGATTGTCCACTTGCCACGTCACCAGCCACATCACCTGCCACAAGTTGTGGATTGTCCACTTGCCACATCACTTTCCACGTCACCTGCCACGTCACCTGCCACAAGTTGTGGATTGTCCACTTGCCACGTCCCTTGCCACGTCCCCTGCCACAAGTGGATTGTCCACTTGCCACATCACTTGCCACATCACCTGCCACAAGTTGTGGATTGTCCACTTGCCACGTCACCTGACACAAGTTGTGGATTGTCCACTCGCCACGTCACTTGCCACATCCCCTGCCACAAGTGGATTGTCCACTTGCCATGTCACTTGCCACGTCCCCTGCCACAAGTGGATTGTCCACTTGCCACGTCACCTGCCACAAGTTATGGATTGTCCACTTGCCACGTCACCTGCCACGTCACCTGCCACAAGTTGTTGATTTTCCACTTGCCACGTCACCTGCCAGGTCACTTGCCGCGTCACCTGCCAGGTCACTTGCCACGTCACCTGCCACAAGTTGTGGATTGTCCACTTTCCACGTCACTTGCCACTTCACCTGCCACGTCACTTGCCACAAGTTGTGGATTGTCCACTTGCCACGTCACTTGCCACCTGCCATGTCACTTGCCACAAGTTGTGGATTGTCCACTTGCAATTGCAATTGTTTAAAATATTTTTCTAATGGTTTTTCATCATTTGCAATCATTTTTGAGATTTTTATTGTAAAAAAAAAAGGTCACCTTTAAAAACGCATATAAACGCAAACGCGGCTAAACGCGGTAGCGGCGTTTTGCCGCGTTTTACCGCGTTTTGCCGCGTTTTGCGTCTGAAACGTGGAAATTTTTGCTTCTGAACGCATTTTTTTGCTTCTGGAAAAACGAGATTAAACGCAACTGCATAAAAACGGAAAAAAACGAGACTGTGTGCATGGACACATAGGATAACATTGAATGAGTTCAGGAGCAGTTGAAAAAACTGTCCAACTGCATCTGAACGCGCGTTTAACTGCGTCTCGTGTGCATGAGGCCTAAGGGACACATAAAAGTGTAAAACATAACTGTAAATCGCAAAGGTATTTTTAATTGAACAATATAGCACTGTTTATAAATACTATTTGTAATTAGTAACCCTTTGGTAATAAAGAGAAAGGTAAAGTATACAAAATGGCCCAAATTGTGCCAGACCCTATTTCTGTCACAGTAACCTATGTGAACAGGTCAGCAGAAGGGTAGGGAACTGACACTTAATTTACTATGTCAGGTTCACTCCCCTCTGTTTCCTCAACCCACAAGCCATTAATATCAGTACAACATGACAAGCATTATGCAAACTAGTATGTTTAAATTGGTTGGCTCCTTTAATTAGGGTTCCAGAGAAAGTGAGAGCAGACCTTTTGTGCTAAAAAAAACTTTTAGTCACTTGAGTAAATAAATAGAGGATAAAAGGGTTGAAGTGTTACTCCTTGGAATTCGGCAAATCATCAGCTAGCCTTAAATATTAATAATAGAGTAATCCTTGATGATAGAGTATAGCAAATTTTGCTGATCTGTGGTGTATCTTTATTTTACTTCACACTCTTCCTATATACTGGAAAATGATTGTATCCAATGAAATTGCTGGTGCTAAAGATGTGAACAGGATATAGATGTCTGCATACAGTGTTCGTTAGAGTATGTGAACTAACTTCCAGTGGCACCACAAGCACCAGAAAGCTGGGTTGAATAAGGGATATCTATATGCAGTGTCTTTACAGAATCTAATTGGGTAAATGCCTGCTCAGCAGATTGGTTACATAAGCTGCTGGCAGCGTTGCAGGGCGTTCCAGGGCTGCACAGGACATGGAGAGCCCACTGTAGCCTTAGTGGAACATTAGAAGGAAGTAGCACACTACAAAATTATGTGACAAGAGACTGCAGTCCAGCCACAAAGACTTGCAAAATCTAGTTTTGGTCTAGATTCACCCGGAGTCGTCATCTCCCGGAGCCGTCATCTCCTGGTGTCATCTTCTTCTTGTGCTGTCTTCTCCCGTGGAGCTGTCTTCTTCCTTGTTGGTGCTGCCTTCTTCCTCACTGCCGCTGTCTTCTTCCTCGCCACTGGGTACCCGTTAAAAAACAAAAAAAGCCAGTCTTGTCCTGGCGCTGTCTTTCTCTGCTGTGATGTCCTCACTGTCCGGCACCTCGTATATAGACATGGGGTGTGACCATCCGATGATGTCGCCCAGAGAGCCCGCCCCTTTTGATGGCACGTGACAGCCCCCTGCTTAGCAACCAGCTATATGCAGTGTTAAAATAAAAACTGCAAAACACATCAAAAATCACATTACATGCACAACGCTTTCATTTTTGGTGCGGTTCCAGGTTAAATGATTTTAATAAAAGTCAGATTAAAAGTAAATTGAATATGTATAGCTTCACAACCATCTCCTTATTAACAATTTAGTTTCAACAATGTTTTCTTATTTACTTAGCTGTCCTCAAGTAAGCATGTGTCTTTCTCATTAATTCCAGTGCACTTGTTCCGGTGGAGTGGCTGTGAATGTAAATGGGGCTGCAGAGACCACCGACTAGAAACCAAAAATAATCAAAGAGAAAGTATGTCACCAACACACCACGGATTTTCAGAATGGGTCCAAAGCTTTATTCAGCAATCACATCATATTAACAGAAGCAATGTTTTAGAGGACCCCTTTATCAGGCGTGTGACTATAACAGAAGCACTTGTTTCTGAGCCTTACAGGACCCCTTCATCAGACATGCCTGGGTGGATGTCATTTGACGTCTTTCCGGAAAGCTTCTCGTGCACGCCCCACAGGCCGCACTGCAGCACGATCTGTCACCAGCTGTGTCCACTGGACTGTACCAGGATGCTGCTGATACTATATGATCACTGTGACCAATCACAGCAGATCACATGCCAATGGTAAACAATGGATGGCTTCCTTTCATGCCATTCATTATGTAAAATTGTGTTGCTAGCTGTGATTGGGATCACATGGTACAAACAGGGCCAATCACAGCCCATCTGTACCATGTGTATTCTACGCATTAAGGGGAAAACCTTCTGTAGTGCAGAAGCCCCCCAGAGCCTCCCCTTTTACTTACCAGAACCTGATCTTTCCAGCGACTAGAACAAGCCCATCAGCTCCAGCCACTGTCACGGGTCCTCATTGGATAGATTGATAGCAGCACAGCCATTGGTTCCTGCTGCTGTCAATCAAATCCAGTGACATGGGAGCCGGGGGCGGGGCCGAGTCCTGCTGTCTGTGTCAATGGACGCAGGAGCAAGAGGACTCGGAAGCACGCCCACACGGGTGTCCCCTTGGAATGCGGGAGGACTGCCGCTGGGGGACCCCAGAAGAGGAGGATCGGAGCGTCTTTGTGCAAAACCCTTGCACAGAAAAGGTAAGTATAAAACGTTTGTTATTTTAAAAAAGTGAACCTTTACAACCCCTTTAAGTGATATAATAAACTTTCAACTGATTTAAATTAGGCGGAAATCTAGTCACTATGATCTCATCCTATTCACCAACGTGGTGCAGATAACCCCTGTTTAGACCTCTGATATTTCACCTTATGGGGCTCCCAAGAAAAAAAATTAAAACATAAAATTGTAAAAATAAAATAATAAAAATAAAAACTACTGACACTGTTCACTGCCCTACTGACTCAAATCTCAGCCCTACTGACACAGTCAGTATATATACACATGCATGCACACACATATGTGCTTGAGCTTTGGGGTGCACACCCTAATGCAATAGGCTGTGCACACCTACATGTTAACACCAAAACAAATATGTGCAGTGGCAAAGACAGTGGGCTATAATGCCCATGTACCACACACATGTGCTTTATGACCAAAGCTTTCTGTGTTGACAGCCAACTCACTACGCACTCCCAGCACAGTGACCAAGCCCTTCACAGGCAGCTCCTGTTCCCTGGTTAAGGGATGTCCAGTCATGGAGCTACTCATAAACAATACCACAAAAATTCCACTGTAGCTCATTTCTGCAGCATTTAAAACAAACCAATCCAGTTGCCCAAATCTTCACTAAAATCCCTGGACATGTGGTGTGCTAGGCCCTGAGGCTTCTCTCTTCCTTGCTACAGAGTTGGGGGGTTCCTTCTTTTGATGTCCTGGTTACACGTTCCTTTGACGGTCTTTAGGCTGGGTCCTCACAAGTTCTAAAAACTTCAGTGGCAGCAGGATCAAACTGTAGCTCTGGGTCACCAGCCTTGTCTCACAGGAGAGGTAAGTGCAAAAGTTTTTTTTTTTTTGTTAATTAGATGATTGGATTGAAGGAAGAGGATAGTTGGAGGGATAGAGGGGAATTTTGTTTTTCTTGCTGGGAGGGGATAAATGTGTCTCATATTACGATTTTTTTTACAATCAAGCCTTTTATACTTTTTGGAGATGTATTGTAATGGTATCATCATCCTGTTTTCTGTTTTTTGGTATAGTGATTGTGACAGACCCAACCAGGACAGGGGCTTTTGGAGTGGGCTGCAGGGTAGCTCCTTGCCTACTGACTATAGGCCCTGGCTTTTGAAGGGGCTCTATTCTTTGGGAGGTGTGTGCCTGAGGGACATTTTGGAGTGGTTTTGCTTTGGATTCGGGTCCATGTTTCCCCAAAACACACAGACTCTGGGAACCTAAAACCTTCATGCAGACTTGGGACATCTGTGCCAGAAACCTGCATTGATTGCTTCAACCCCCCCCCCCCCCCCCTCCTAGACTCATAATAGGTGTTAATATAATCAGCTCAAACAACCTGATGCTGGTGTCTCCTGCTGTGTGCCTCCAAGGTGTGCATCACCATTGTTAATTGAGTCACCTATTGTTTCTGTCTGTCTGCTAGTATTGTGTCCACTTCACTTCGTTACCAAAATATTGTGGGATGTTTATGTTAATTAGATTACGTTTGATTAGATCACTGTTAACTGTTAGTTGCTAGCTGTCTTTCTTTTGTTTGTTTAATCTTTGTTTATTAATCAAACAATAAAAGCAGTTTACAAGAATGTGTGGCAACGATATATGCATGCTATTATAACAATTATGTTGTCCAAAGACACATAGGGCTGGTAACACTGGTGATATATAGCAAACGGCTTTGTACAAAGACCTGGGTCTAGGGGGTGTGTATTAGGTGGATGCATATTAGCAGTAAGGTAACTGGACAGATGGTAAGCAATTTTAGGGGGGTAGGGGAAAGAGGAAAAGGGGGGCAGTGAGGGGTTGAGAGAAAAGGAGAGGTGAGGTAAAAGCGTAAGAGGGGGTAGTAAAGAGGGGAAAGGAGGGTTAAGGTGGAGTAGTGCTGGAAGGCGATGTACCACATAAGACAACACAAGCTACATAATAATATATCATTACACTTGGCTAAAGCAACTTCTATGTGCCCCTGCACATTTAGCTATGAGAGGGGAAGTAGGTTGTGTGGGTCCATGAGAGACCTACATAATGTTCTTGTAGGTAGTAGAACTTTTGAATTCTGTCCATTGGGCCCAGATTGCAGTATGATGATTAAGTTCGTCTCTGGCTATAAAGGTAAGTTCTTCCAAAAGACATGTGTTTTCCACCGCTTTTATCCAAGTTTCCAAGGAGGGAGCACTGTGCTCCCACAATTCCTCCAACACAGCGGGGAATTGGAGGGGAACATACTGTGTAACTTAGCTGGGGGGTAGTGCCACCTTGTCAGCAGCTTGTAGTTCATTTCGGCTGTTTTAAAGGAGGTGGAAGAGACATGAGCCAGCTGTAGGATTTTGTCTCTCTGGTCATCATTGATATGAGAATGTACTTACTAAGAAATTCCGGATATGAGGGATTATGTAGTTGTATGATGGCTTTGTAGAATTGTGAAATACAGTGAAGCGGTGGGTCCTTATGCAAGAACATATATTCAATTGGTGTAAGCTCCTGCATATTCTGTATTGGGCGGGGAGGGAGCGGACAAATTGTTGTATATGTTTGTATCTCCATTTGTCCATAAAGGTGATTACTAGCTGTTGATTAGCTTACTGTTTATTTGTAGCGGTCTCCATGACTACCAAGGGCCTGATGGTGACCCACAGAGTCAGGGAGAACATTCTTCCTCAGGGTGCAGGTTAGTAGGCATTGTGGGTGTGGTGCAAGGTGGAAACATTGGGCACCAGTCACTTTTTGTAAAAATGAACAAAGATTTTATTTCTCTTAACAAGAACGGTGGGAGAGAGTGCTATAGCAGTTAGGCAAACTCCACAGGCAAAAATAGAACTAGGCAGACAGTAAAACAGAAAGAGGGCCTTTAAGCTGAATGCAGGAATCTGTATCTTGTAGCAACTGCTGTCTCCTATAGCAACAACTTCTCTCACAGTAATACCACTGTAGATCTTCCAGTTTACCTCACAGTATCCCACTGTAGATCTTCAAGCTCAACTCACAGTATCCCACTGTAGATCCTCAAGCTTCACCCACAGCTAACCGCTGTACTTATCTTCAAGTTTTTCTTACAGCTACCCGCCGTACTTCTTCAAGCTTTACTCACAGCTAACCACTGTATTCCTGGATGAGTCTCCACTGAAGCTTTCCCACTTACTTCACCGTCCCTGGCTAGTGAAGCATCTGCTCTGGTACTCCTTCAGAGCTTCATATCGTTCAAACTTGCCTCTGGTAACAGGAGTGGTCACCCCTCCGGCAACTGCTTCTCCTTTATCTCCGGCAATGAACAGGCTCCCTTCCGGCTGAGCATTTAAAACATGTGGTTCTGCCCCAGGCTTCAGGCTTAACCTCTGCTGATCCTCCTTTGAGGACCCTTGAATTACTAGATAGGCCTCACGTAGACCTAGCAGCCAGCAGGACTCCTGGATAGGCCTCAGGCTTCAGGTCTAGCAGTCAGGAGCTGTTTGACACACATCCACCCAGGCCGCAGTCCCAGGCGGGAAGAACCCCAATTACTTGACTCTTCCCGAATAAATAGCCTATCCCAGCATGCAAAGTGGCCAAAAGAAACTCCCGCTAACTGGCTAAGACAACTTATTTACTCATTACCTGAATTCACTGTAATCCATTATCCTAATACCACCTATTAGCAGAAGAGAGAGACCACAATTTGAACTCAATTTATAGATTTATTAGCAGCCCTGTTTAGGACCAGGGTGCTACATATGTTTATGTTAGCTGTTCAATAGATGCGTACTGCTTTGCAGTCTGGGATCAATAAAGCAATATTATATCCTCAGCTTCGCAGTTTGGGACCAAAAAAGCAGTGATTAGATCACTGCTTTTTTGAACCCAGACTGCGAAGCTGAGGATATAATATTTCTGGTGAGTGGGGTCACCAAAGGGGGAGTCACCTCACTCGTTCAAAGTTTTGGAGCACCTTGCACTTTTTACAAAAGCACCAAGCACTTTTCAGATTTTCTGTATACGGTATTTGTTTCTTGTGTCACAATTACATTGATGTATAAGGCACCATTTATTAGGATGTATATTTTTTGATATAGGCTGCCAGTGCTGTTTCATACTTTATATATGTTCTTATACCTGTGGCTCAGAAATAAGTCATGGAAGAACAAAATTCCCCATAACAGTGCTGTACAGAGCTCCTAATATTTGCAGTTTTCCAAACCATCAGTGATTTTGCTAGTTATACCTTTATATGACATTTCAATATATCACAGTTGTTGATTTATACTGCTATGAGAATGCCAGTTATATTGTGTCAAGTGATTTATGAAATCAACTCAAACTCCTGCCGTTCTTATGTGTTGCTGTCAGTTCTAGGTCTCCTTTGAGAACAATTGCAATTTTGTCATTTTGATTTATTGATATTTAGATGTTTATGTGCTAGAGGAAATATAGCCATGGTATTAAATGACTTTTTAACAGGACACTCCGGTCAGAGTTTAAAATTCTGTACATAAGGATGTACTCCAGGCTAACTTTCCATAGGATTAAATGAGATTGCACTTTGACAAGCCAATATTTCCCTGGGACAGGTAAGTATAAGACTGGCAGGGGGGCTGGGGGGACTACAAAAGGTTTTAAAGCAGAGCTCCACTTAAAACTTCTAAAATAGAAATTAACAGCACAGCAAATTTAAAAATAACAAAGCAATTTTTTTCTGAAATGCTCAACTGTAATCCAGAGCTGTCCCCTGCGGAATTAATTTTTACTGACCTCAGTCTTCCAGGTTGAATGACAGATTATAATGCCGCGTACAGACGATCGGAATTTCCAACAACCAAACCGTGGATTTATTTCTGACGGATGTTGGCTCAAACTTGTCTTGCATACACACGGTACACGGCATAACTGTCATGGCATTATCAAACAGTAGCATATTGCTACTACACTGAACAGTGCTCACGTGTCGTTACGTGAGTGCCATTCAATGCAAAACAAAAATTCCAAAAAATAATTGTGTTGATGAACTGAACATCTTGCTGGGAAAATTAGGGTAAATTGAGGTAAAATAACAAACACAGTTAAAAAGGCTCATACATATTATACAGCGCTCACTTGTCACCAAGATGCAGCTTGTTACTTGCCACCAGAGGTGCAGCGCTCACTTGTCACCAAGATGCAGCTTGTTACCTGTCACCAAGATGCAGCTTGCCAACAGATTTTGAGCCCTCCATGCTGCTGTATCGCCAGAGCCGCTGCTAGAGGTCTGGGGTCGGCACTGATGATATTGTCTCCGCCATCATTATTGCAAAGACCAGCTCTCGTGGAGGCAGAGGGGAACAAACAAGAGGCCAAGCCTGGGGGGGCAATGAAAGCAGCTGCCAACAGAAATGGATCCCCTGCCAACCCCGTACCCTGCAGCCTGGCCCACAACCCAGGCTCTGCCTTTTGTTTCTTCCCTGCTTCGGGCCTCAATGAGAGCTGCTCTTCAAAAAAACGGCAGCGACCCCGGATCTCTAGCGGCTGCTCTGGCGATTCATCACGGGAACACCAGGACAAAGCCAACTTCCTGTAAATTTTCTCGGGACACGGTAAGACCGGGATTTAGGTCAGAATACAGTGAATGTCCTGTGAAAATAAGGACTGTTGTCAAGTATGCCATTGTCTAAGGAATTCCAGCCCAGGATCTGTCTGAATGTGGATCCTCAACTCACTACAACTGTCACCATGACAGCTACAGATACAGTCTGTGACACCAGGCTATTAGCAGAGCCTGGGAGGGAGGGAGGCAGACTTTACCAGGAGACATACCTCAGTCCCACACTGACAGATGAATTAAAGTGCCTGCCTGTGTGTGGACTGATAGCGTGATCATAAGGTTTAATTATATAATACTGACCCCTGACAGTGACACCATTATTCACATTTGGAAATGAATTCAGATTTGTGCTGGACTATTTTGGTAACCTTTATATCATTGACCTAAATCAGGAGTGAATTATGTACCTGTGTGTTTTAGATTGTACTATCAGTACCTGGAACTTACAGATAGTACGTTGTAAAAGTTGGATCAGTATGGCTAATAAAAAACGACCTTCCGGAGTCCAGTACCGCAAACTAAAGGCAGGACAAGCTAAGAAAACAGCAAATCTTGAAATACCTTCATATCAATTGAACATGCCCAGGCATCAGCACTTGATTTGGTTTAAGTTGTGAAAAATTTGCAAAAGGAAAGGCACAAAAAGTGAGATTTTGATGTGTCTGAAATGAAACGTGTGGACTACTGTAAAATTAGTTCAGTTTAGTTTTCATTTCATTCTGGGTTTTTTTTTTTTTTTGTTTATTGGATTATTCGTTATGATCCGCATTCATTACTTCTTATCATTCAAAACTTCAGATGCATTCATATTCATTCCGTTCATTTAGATGCAGCAGCCGTTACTTTGAATAATTCGTAACTTCGGATGCATTTTTATTAGTTATGTTCACAAAAATTTACTTTAGCCAAATTTGAAAGAAAATTCCAATTCCATTCCTTCGGATTTTCATTGTTTCGAGTTTTTGTTCTTTCGGATTTTTGTTCTTTCTGATGATTTGTTTTCATATGCCTTTGTCAAAAGAGTCTTTCGATCATTCGGATGCTTAAATGAACGAATATGCCGAAAATGAATTTGTAACTAAACTAATTGCACATGTCTATCTGAAACAGAGACATTTTTAACTCTGTCTTTTTTTGTTTGATCCTCTGTCTGACTAAGAAAAATACAGATAATTTATATTTGTTTAATACAGTTCATTTATATTTCATTAATATACGGTATATTTTGCCTTTTAATATTGGTGCTGGTGGCATCTTATTTTTGCAAATTTTAATATTTTCTACTGTTTTTAAAAATTACATTTTTTATCGGGGGGGGGGGGGGCACAAGTAGCTGATCTTGCCTAGGGAGCAGAATAGTCTAGCACCGGCCCTGCTTACATGCTACACTTAGATGGTGCTGTCTTAATTCTTGTCTTGTATTCCAGAGTGTCTTTTAGCTCTCCAGAGCGGCAGCCAAGGTGTTTCTTGTGTGGTCTAAATCACTTCAGCACATTTCTAGTAATTTTGATCTTTTCTTTTTTTTTATCTTGGAGTACCACCCATGTGGGTTTCTCCCAGACTGTCCGGTTTTTGAATGATGTGTTCAGGTTTTCATCTGCCCCAGACCTGGACACGTCATTCAGTTCGGACTGCACCAAGAGTGAAAAGTCTACTCAGCTCAGTGGATGAAGTGTGTCTCCCCTCCCCCACTGTCTCGCTATTATCTGCGCAGTGTGAGCCCATCCCGCACTAATGCTGAGTGCAGGGGGATCCTGACTTCGACTGGGGACTCAGCCTAGCCCGGCTACTCAGTACAGTGCCCCACACTTCCTGGCACTGATTGCATGCAGGAGGAAGCCACGGGCGGGCCCAGGCAAGGGGAGGCAGCTGAATTATCTGTGTACAGAGACTACATCACGCTATGCCTCGGTCTCTTTTGATAATAACGCCTGCCCAAAAGCAGTGAGGAGGATGAGTCCATATCTATTGCCAGCTGGTTTCTTTTCTATGGCAGCAGCAGGCCCCCTTTCCATACAGTAGAAGCACACTTTCTCCTGGGCACAGGTGTTTGATGTGATATATGTAGAGAGACAGCACAAGCCCTTACTGTACATAAGCCATGTTTACTGAAACCCAGCAGGAAAAGGAAACGCAACACAGGAAGAAGTATAACAGAAGTACAACAGAGATGCACCATAGAGTTGCATTTAAAGAAACATATATCATCCATAACATCTCCCCCTTTTAGTGTTAATAAATGAACATTGTGAAATTCAAAAGAGACACAGCAATAACACATTCTACAGGTTAAGTCTCGTAGGTGGTTTTGAACATCTACCACTACGGGTAAAGACTGGCCCTTGTGCAAGGATTCCTTTAGCCCTCTCTAAAGTTACTGGGCTCCTCTCATCATGTACTGGCATGCTCTACGCTTGACAGCTCTCAAGTATACTTGCTTGCCCAGAACTGTTATTGGAATTGGTATGAGGCATTGCCTCTGTACATGCCTCACTGTCATTGGGTGAGTATGTCCATGTGATACTGGGTGAGTCCGATCTATCAACGGGATACTGAGATTCAGGCTGCTCTGCCACTCTCAAATCCACTAGATTGCGGCGATAGAGAGTTCCTTCAACATCCACAAGATAAGAGCGTGGTGCAACCTTTTGCAGACAAGTACCTATTCTCCATCGGCCTGTTCGATCTCCAAGTAATGGTTTCATACGGATTCGTTCTCCAATATTCAATCCTGGCAAATCTTTGGCCAATGTGTCATATCGTGTCTTTGACACTTGTCTCTTAATCCCTAACTTGTTAGTAACACCTTGTATGACATAGGGTTCGAGCAGCCTATTTGCTACTGGTAAGGAGGTCTTTAATCTCCTTGACATCAGTCTTTGTGCCGGACTACTATCCATGCCTTCAATCGGAGTGTTTCTCCAATATAAAATGGCCTTTCATGGGTTTTTACCATCACTTTGTGATTTCTTGCATATAATTCTAACAATCTTTACAGCTGATTCAGATTTGCCATTAGCCTGTGGATGACGTGGTGAGGAAGTAACATGCTAAAACTCCTATTCAGTGGCTAATTTTCTGAATTGTAGGCTTGCAAACTGAGGGCCATTGTCCGAGATTACTGTATCTGGTTGGCCATGATGTGCAAACTGAGCCTTGCACCTCTTCATTGTAGCTTCGGTGGATAAGTCGGGAAGAAGGTCTATTTCCCAGAAGTCTGAATAATGATCGACTAATAGCAGGATTTCCTTGCCTGCGTAGTTGAATAAGTCCATACTGATAATCTGCCACGGACGTGTAGGTATATCATGTGACATCATGGTTTCTTTTTGTTGTAAATGGGCATATTCATTGCAGGTGGGGCAATTACTGACAAAGTCCTTGATTTCACCATGCATGTTGGGCCAGTAAAGAGTATCACGAGCTTGTCTGTAGCATGCTTCACCACCAATATGGCTGGAGTGTATGCGTAATACCATCTCTGCTCTCAGTGACTTTGGCACAATGACCCTTGGACCTTTGTACAAGATACCATTTTGTATGCTGATCTCATCTCTAAGGTCCGGTTCACACTGCTGCGGGTGGGAGATCCGGATGTGATTCGCACCGCACTGCAGTGCAAATCACATCCGATCTCCGTAGCGATGTGAGTTCAGCCATACAGATAGTATGGCTGAATTCGCATCGCTCCCGCCGCAAACTCGCACGGGACCCTTTTTTTGGTCCGCAGCAGAATCGGATCGCATGGGTGTTCACACCATGCGATCCGATTCCTGTGCGAGTGTGCAGATCGCACTGCGATATGCGGACGGATCTGGGGGTGTCATTAACATTTCATTGACACTCCCAGCAGTCCGCATAGGGCAGTGTGAACTGCCGACGGGAGGCATGCGATGCGGGAAAACGCAGCGGCTTCGCGGCGTTCCCGCATCGCTATGGTGTGAACCCAGCCTAAAGGATGAGTATTCCCTTTCAATTCCAGGTACAGCCTCTTTTTCATCTGGCTTTCCACTCAAAACAATAGACTTCAAAGCTTGTAAATATGCATCACTGTCAGTGTGCTGTATGAGTTGATGTAGTCACTGATTTGTGACATTAAGATAGTTTGCTTGATTTAAATCGGCAAAGAAATGTTGTTCCTGTTCCAGCAGACAAATTGTACGATGCTCATGCTCACCTCCAGGTGCCACATTATCTGACGTATCTCTGCTCAGGGTATCACTGATATATATTTCACATCCTGGCTTGTAGACAACATTAAGGTTGTAATGCTGCAATGTAAGCATCATGCTCTGCCAACGCTTGGGAGCACACAAAAGGAGCTTTTTGAATATGGCTATCAGAGGTTTGTGATCAGTTTCAGCTGTAATTGAATCCCGTCCATATAGATAATGATGGAAACACTGGCAGGCAAATACAATGCTTAAACATTCCTTCTCAATTTGAGCATAATTTTTCTCAGCTGATGGAAGAGCTCTGGACGCATATGCAACCGGCTGACCTTTCTGCAAAAGGCAACAACCTAGACCATTTTTACTGGAGTCACTTTGTATCGTAACAGGCTTTGCAACATCATAGTATTTCAACACTGGGGCAAGGTGACCAAGCGTTTTATATCCTCTACTGCCCGGTCATGCTTGGGAAGCCAGTGCCAAACTGCATCTTTGTCCAGAAGTCGCCTTAATGGCTCACACACCTCAGATAAGTGTGGCAGGAATTTCGCTAAGTATGTAACAAAGCCAATAAATCTCTGTACCGCTTTGGCATCAGCAGGCTGTGGCATGTCCACAATGGCTTTAATCTTTAAGAACAGGCTCCTCTCAGGCTGGATCGAGGATGTAACAGAGCTCCTCTACAGGTGGGCTGGGCAAGCGGGAGAACCCTACACTGCAGCACGATCACTACTCCCTGCCCAGCAGACATCAAGGCTCACCCCAGGGCCGATAACAGAAAACAGATGCCAGACTGCATATTGATTCCCTGTGTTCTACTTTCCAAACTGTATAACTGTGCTGTTACCCTGTTCTGCACCTTGCAGTGCAGATTTACTGAAAGAGAAAGTAAAAATCTTGACTATGCCAGGAATATACTGGGTCAGTCAACTTTTGTGGGTGCCCCTTAACCTTTCGCACACTTCCCTGCTTTTCCTCACCCTTCTCCCTTTTTGCGAAACTGCATGATCCTCATGCGATTTTTCACCTTTCTATTTTTGCCTCCCATTGTGATATGTTTTCTTTCACTTTGTTCTCACTATACTCTTTACTTTTCTTTTCCAGGCAACAATGGCTGCTAGTTTCCTATATGATTATATATGAGAGGAGCCCAGGGAGTGTTGGGTGCTACTTATACCCCAACTGGTAGTCTTGTTCACATTCTGGCTTTTCTCCTCACACGTGCACTTCATGTCTCAGAGCATGTCTCTGTACGATGTCATATCTCTGTGATTTCCTCTCTATCACCCAGACTGCACACTTTTTTTATTTTCATTCACCCTTTCCCCTTTGGGGTATTGCATGATTTTTATGCGATTTTTCACTTTTTATTTATATATTTCTTTCTTTTCTCCTTGTGTGATTTGGTCTATTTCATACACATTCACACACCATTTTACCTATTAAGGATTTCACACACAGTTTATTTAATATACATATCACTCACCTTTATCATTTTAATTTACTTTCTACAGCCCCAATTTGGTTTTTGTGATCACACATCTTCACTCATATATCACAGCCTGATGCATGACTGTCCTTTGGAGGGTTGCCTGTTGGGCTGTCTGTCGCCTAACATACCATCTCAGCTCCCAGAGGAGATGTTCCCCATGTGGGGATACTCATAACCCTCAGTACCGTATCAATTGCACATGGATACCCTATAAGTATCACATAGGGTGTTTTACCCCCCATTTCTTTTTATATTTTTCACACTTGTGACTATATTAGACCAACTAGAAATGCATAATATTATCATTACAGAGATATCTTGCATATGTACGCACTTTCTCCTGATGAGTGTCATCAAGTCACGAAGCGCGTTAAGCTAACAGATGTCGTGTTCAAACTGTATACTGCATCCTACCACGTCATTGTAGATTCTGTTCATGGATTATGTATTTGACTATATTCTAATCATGTGCTATCAAATTTTGGGCTTTTCTATATGTATCATGTGCCATCCATTTTTTTGATTATTTATGAATTATGTACTGCTGTATGAAATAAAATTTTCATTCAATATCTTACTCTATGTGGGTACTTAATTATATGTGTAGTATATTAATTTTCTATTGAATATGAATTATGAGACAAATGTCCTACTCCTTTAAATATATTATAGATATGTTAAATATAACGCCACACAACACTTGACCCTCCGTGTACTTAATTTAAAGTCCCGCTTCCTTATTCTCTTTTGTGAATCTAAATAGTTTCTGCATTAGGTAAATTGCACTCATAATTTTTATGCTGTACACCCCAAATTATTGGGTATCTTGGACTTTGTAGTTTATTTACTAAAGGCAAATCCACTTTGCACTACAAGTGCACTTGGATGTGCAGTTGCTGGAGATCTGAGCGGGACATGCAAGGAAAAGAAAAAAACAGCACATTTGCTTCTACATGATTGGATGATAAACTCCCAAGTGCTTCTCCTCAGATTTACAGTGAGTACACTTGTGTAGCACTAACCCCCGAAGGAGCTGCTGGTTTGATTTGGGCCTGCACTCTACCAATAACCCCACTAACTTGACTCAATCCCCTTGGCACAGCTGTGGTGCAATGCAACACAATACAACATAATACAAATGCAAAGTACCTGTATTGTAACCTCAGGATCCACTGGCACCACCTGGTGGGGAAAGACAGTACACCACAACACTGGACACTTAACCAGAAATATATTTTACTGTAGAATATTCAAAACAGGTGGTTACAGAAATTGTGCTGTCATCCCAACACAGGACGACAGCACAATATATTTCAATAGGAACAATTTAAAACAATATATATATATATATATATATATATATATATATATATATATATATATATATATATATATATATATATATAGATTAATACCTGGGACCTCCTCTCACTTTAAAAGCTAAGAATGAGATCTCACTTAAAGTACTTAGTCTGCGATCTTCTTTCTTCGATAGAAATTTCCTTTGTAATTTGTAATCCACAGTCTATGAGAAGTTAGGTTGAGGTGCTCCTGGTGTGGCTCCAATAACTAATAATAAACGCTTGAGGTGCCAGAGTAGATAGGCCTCAAGCCTGCTCAGTGTCAGTTGCTCTGCTCCTCCTCTGTGGAAATACAAATTCCAGTGAGGCCAGTATGTGAGTCTAACTACGTGTAAAAGTTAACAAACGGTGAGCCATCCGCTCACCAACTGGATCGGAGCTCCGTGTGGTAACTTGCTGCTTGCTTCTCTGTCAGCTGAGCCAGTCGCTCTGTACCACTCCGCTGGATGTATCCGGTCCTCCACTGCTCCGATGAGTATCGCTGGACCTTCTCAATCCGGTCACCGTCTCTCAGGCACCGTCAGGTCATGCCACAAACAAACGAAGTTGCGCTCCTCAATGGCTGTGGGCCGCTGTTTCTGGGGAGCCTCCTCTCAGATCCGCACAGGCCCCGGCAACACGATCCCAAGAAACCTAAAATGGCCGCTAGGGTCCCTATTATATCCTACTTAGCATGCACTGCTTCAGAGAGTGTTCATGGGTAGGTCACACAGACTCCTGGGTAATAAGGTCAACCTTCTCAATCAAAACATCAGTCACTTCCTGTATCAGTCTTTTCGTGTTTGTTCTGAGGTAAATAATCATAATCGTGCATTACCTCATTTAGTCACTAGATGGCTCTAAATGCTGAACCGTAGCAATGTCCATAGACTTTATATTAAAGTATGCAAACACATATCAATACACAAGGATGTCAGTGCTACACTTGTATTGCATGAAGCAAAGATTACCGCTCCAACCTCTCAAATCTATACCAAGGCACCCACCCTAGTAGAACTCACATGTGCTGGCTCTGCACAAAGAAAGGGATCCTGGATGGCCACACACCATAGAAGGCATCTTTATGTACCTTTTTAACACCCTAGAGAATAAAATGGCGTTCGTTGCAATGCTTTCTGTCACACTGTATTTGTGCAGCGGTCTTTAATATTGTGACTCTGAGTAAATTGATACCCAACATGTCACGCTTCAAAATTGCACCCGCTCGTGGAATGGCGACAAACTTTTACACGTAAAAATCTCCATAGGCGTAATTTAAAAAGTTCCGCAGGTTTCATGTTTTGAGTTACAGAGGATGTCTAGGGCTAGAATTATTGCTCTCGCTCTACTGATCATGGTGATGCTTCACATGTGTGGTTTAAACACCGTTTTCATATATGGCGCTACTCGCGTATGCGTTCGCTTCTGCATGTGAGTTCAGTGGGATGGGGTGTGCTTAAAAAAAAAAAAAAATGTTCTTATTTATTTTACCTTTATTTTTTTTATTTTTACATTGTTTATTTTAAAAAAAAGTGTCACTTTTATTCCTATTACATGGAATGTAAATATCCCTTGTAATAGAAAAAAAGCATGACAGGACCACCTGTCCCCCTGTCCAAAATTAAGCACATCAACCAGCATGCTACAAAATTACAGATGGGACAAAGGCTGCTTTCACACTGGGGCGGTATTCAGGCGTTACAGCACTAAAAATAGCGCCTGTGTAACGCCTGAAAAAAACCGGCCCCTTTAACTCCAGTGTGAAAGCCGGAGGGCTTTCACACTGGAGCGATGCGCTGGCAGGACGGTGAAAAAAGTCCTGCTAGCCGCATCTTTGCAGCGGTGAAGGAGCGGTGTATTCACCGCTCCTATACCGCTCCTACCCATTGAAATCAATGGGACACCGCGGCAATACCGCCGGCAAAGCGCCGCTGCAGCGGCGCTTTGCAGGCGGGTTTAACCCCTTTTCGGCCGCTAGCGGGGGTTAAAACCACCCCGCTAGCGCCCGCACACCGCCGCTAAAACGACGGTAAAGCGCCGCTAAAAATAGCGGCGCTTTACCGCTGACGCTGCTCCCGCCCCAGTGTGAAAGCAGCCAAACACTCCCAGTCCAGGGGGGCAAACAAAGAGCCTAACAAGAGCAAAAGTTATACAACAAATACCATCGCAGTCTATGGGAACTGAGTTGTTAATTTTGTGAGTTTTCACCTGGCTGCCTTATATTCTAGTTATTGGCCTTAAAATGGGTAGGGAGTCCCAGGTCCCACCCTGAGGGACATATATCAATGTCACCAATTTGGACAACCCCAAAAACGAATCAAGGAGAAGTGCCTATGAAAATGCAAAATTGCTTAAAAGCTAGTAACTTGGAGGGGGGGCTTACTCTGCCTGTAAAGTGGTGCATCTGTAACCTGTATCCAAAATGCTGCTTAAAAGATGTATGGCTTTAGAGAAAACGTACACATCTACATTGCAGCTACAAGATTTTAACCCAAAACAAAAAAATAGCCTGCCCCCCAATACATACAAGACCATTTGGGCCTGTTAAGGCTTAAAATGAGAACTGCCATGTGAAAAAAAAAAACACTGCAAACTCAAAAAATATTGTGCCCCCCCCCCCCCCCCCCCAACACACACTAACAAACCCCTAGCCAAACACACAGCAAGCCAGCCCATGAAAGGGGGGTGGATTCTTGGGGGCAGGAGGGCCTCGGGCACCCCAAAAGTCAACCACCTTGTTCCACTATTCAGGGGGACAAGGGCCTCTTCCACACAACCCTAGGCTGGGGCTTTGGGGGGGCTGCAGAAAGGGGGATTTATGGAATATGGAAAGCCTCTTTAAACTAGTGGGTACAAGGTGCTTTGTGGTTGGTATTGGGCTAAGCCCAACATGCCCCAAAGGCAGCCAGCATGTGGCCTTGTATGGTTCAGGAGGGGGTTGGGCGATCGCTCTTCTTAGCTAGCTGGCCCTGTTGTATGCTCTGAAAAAGAATGTGGTTTGGATTGGTGAAGGCAGCTCACAGCCTTTGGAGAATAGAGTGGAGTGTGTGGTTTCCCTTTGGAATCAAAAGTTAGCCCATGGAAATCCAAGGGATTGGAGGGAGGAGACAAGAGCATTGCAGTGTTGAGTTCCCCTTTAAAAGCAAAAGCTAGCCCAAGGAAATCATATGCATTAGAGGGGGAAGGTTAAATGCCCTTTTAGGAGGAGCTAGAGGAGCGAGAGTCTTTTTACATAATTTTAACAAGGTGCATGTCATATGTTGGGAACGTAACATACTAACATAACCTGTGTGCAAATCTCCTTAAAAAAATACATAAGGGTGACCCAGCGTTAAAAAAAAAAAAAAAAAAAAGACAAGTTTAGAGGTGCGCCCGTTCAACCCATGCAATTGCATGTATGTTGTTTAACATTTACTAAGATTTTGGCCACGCAGTGAACAATTGCACACTGCTTACACTGATCTCACGCAGTTCTTACGGGCACAGCAGGCTTTCTCTGAAAAACTTTCTTTCTCAGTCTATTTTGGGCATATTTGTTACTTGGGCAGTTGTTACTAAACTTTCTCACATCACCCCACATCACCCATAATATTAGCACCTCCATCTTCTGTTAATGTTTGAATTGAGGATGCCGTCCGCCATGTCCATAGTGGCACACAGATTGCATTCTCCCATGTGCAGAGATCGCTATAGTAAATGGGGAATACGCACTCTGTTCCCGGCGCACCGTTTCATAAATATGAAAATGTGCGTTGCGCGTCGCCGTGCACCTCTACTGATAGCGCACGGCTTTCGTAAATCAGCCCCATTGTGTCTTTTATGGAGAACCAATCGATTCTGTATATTTTAAAGAGCAGGAAGGAGTTCCAGACTATTTATTTTCATTATGGCCCACTGTTGTCACCTGTGACAGACCCAACCAGGACAGGGGCTTTTGGAGAGGACTGCCGGGTAGCCTCTTGCCTACTGACTATGGGCCCTGGCTTTTAAGGGAACACTACTCATTGGGAGGTGTGTGCCTGGGGGACCCTTGGAGTGGTCTTGCTTCGGATTCAAGTCCATGTTTCCCCAAAATACAAAGATTCTGGGAACGGGAGGACCCATGTACATATTTGGGGTCTCTAGGCATAAAACCAGCAATGACTGCCTCAGACTGATCTCAGAGCAGATGTTAATATCATCAGCTCAAAGTAACCTGATTCTGCGGTATCCTGATATATTCTGTTTAAGGTGTTATGTGTTAAGTGTCTTTCTCCCATTGTTAATTGAGTCACCTATTGTTTCTGTCAGCTATTAGTTGCTACAGGTGGATTAGTATACTATTTATGTTGGCTGTTCCTTAGCTATGTTAATTATATTCCTGTTTGATCTGGTGTACTATATATTTTGTGTGAGTTTTCAGTAAAGAGAGTTCCAGTTTGCATCTTAGCTATTCCCGTCTAGTATCTTGGATTCAATATGCCACTATAATACCTGGTTCCTGGTTCCAGACTAGAAGAAGCTATATCTTGACAGAAGAACCCAAGTGGGGTGCTGGATGGGTTTGTCACATCACCTTCAGGAAACTTTCCATGGGAAATGCCACACAACCATCACTGATCTGCTCATATACAGGAGGAGGCTGCATGGAGATGCTACAAATTATAAAAACAGGGTGAATATGAGTATATTTGATTCAAACAAAATATAAATTATTTATAAACACAGGTTTTTTATCAACGTTTTCACCCAGGATTCATACTTAAAGTGGCTGTAAACCCTTTACAACCACTTTAGGTTCAAGAAATATCTCTCAAACCTAAAATGTTTAGGAGATATTTGCTGAAATATCCGTAACGATGTCTACGGTGCATGCGCCGTAGACATGGGGTGCAGGTGCACTGAACATGCTGCTTCTAACGGCAATCATGCCGTTAGTGGCGGCACCAGCGAGCATGCGCAGGAGTGATGTCACGGCTCTGGCCAGTTACAGTGCCAGAGCCACGATACCCGGAAGTCACTCCGGGATAGATGGTTGGAGGAGGCGAATGAGGGACGCTTTGGAGGCTTTGATCTCAGGTAAGTTATTCATAATGAGCTAGTATGCTATGCATACTAGCTCATTATGCCTATGCCTTGCAGGGTATATATTTTTTTTCCCCCCCCCCGAGGCTTTACTTCCTCTTTAATGTCTTTACTACTGTGGTAAGATCCTTTGAAAGCAAGATGATGGTGGAATCACACAATAAGAATGCATACGGCTCCTACATACAGTGATGTCACTAGGCTTGGTGTCACCTTGTGCGGTGTCATCCCCCAATATTTTTTTTCCTATATAACACTGCATATATTGGCCCTCAGAGCACAGTGCCATACCTAGGGCTCCCACACGCCTGTGTGGAAGTGACGTCAGCGCAGCTCCGCCCATGCTTTGCATTTTCTGCTGTCCTCAGGGACAGATACAATCCAGAGATCCCACTGTATGGCGATCTCTGAATTTGATAGACAATGTCATCATTGGAATTGATGATTTGATTCGGATTTTGGAGCTGACCTGCTGACACGGTGGATGGGATTTGATGGCCGCAGGGAAGATGGCAAGATGCTGTGACCTGCCAACAACAAGGTGTGTTGCTTGCTGGACCGTGGTAGATGTTATCTGATGGCTGCAGCAAGATGGCAAGTTGCTGCTGTGACCTTCTGCTTGCTTGACAGATCTGATGTGGGTGTGGGCCCCTTATCAGACCAGCTTAAGGCAGCTGAGCTCAGCTACTGCACTTTGGTACTGTACTTAATATAATGCAAAAATATAATATAGCTGTGTCGGGGGGGGGGTGCTGCTGCTAATATAGCTGTGTGTGTACAGCAGCACAGGCCAACCCCCTACCCTCGGTTTTCAGACCAGCACAGGGCGCCAGACATATACCCTGGGTGGCGTGGCAACACCATGGCAAACCCCCCCCCCACGTGTCACACCTCACCACAAGGCAGCGGCGGACACCCTCTCATTGCATTACACCCCCCACTCTTTATCGCACCAGCTCGGGGGCAGGGCGGGTGGCTTAGATAAACATTACACCCACCCGTCCCGAGTGGCAGCTGGAGAGTAGAGGACTGTGTGCAGCCGTGCTGCTTGACTGAGATAGGGGAAGGCTTAGCAGCAAAGTAGGAGGACACCACTGCCTATATAGAGGCAGAAGTAGTTGTACCAAACAGAGGCACCCCTAACAAAACCCCCAACAGATTTTTTCCACAAAAGTTTTATTGAAGTATAAGACAATAAGAAAAAGAAAAGAAACAGTCTCAGATGGGCAATACACATAGGATCACAATGGCACATGTAATGTTCACAAAAAGGGCCAAACCAATATTAACCACAGTACCAGAGACAAAGTCTTAAATGTCAATACGGAGAGCATCATTAGTGTAACTATATGTACATCAGTACATAAACAGTTCAGAGAAGAATTCATATCCTGTTAGAAACACTTTGAAGTAGAGCAAAAATTATTACAAATAGGCAGTGTCAATAATCTAATCAACACTGAGAAATAGAAGGAGAAAAAAAGAAAGAGGACAAAGGAGGTGAGGGGGAGTCAGAGAAAAGAAGCGATATGGGAGAGAAATAGAGGGGCAAGCAGAGAGGTTAAGGGCAAATGAGCTGGGTAGGGGACACGTTTTTGTCCATCTTCCTACCCCACGCACTAAACTGGAAGGCAAGTCACCACAGGTCTCAGAGCAGACCATAGAAAACCAGAATCAAGCCTTTCAGTCCGAGGGCTTAGACTGGCATCAGGTGCTTATGGACAAGAGCCACGGTATGCCTCAGTCGTTTTAAGTGAGACCAGCAGTACCAAGTAGAGGTACAGTATATAATGGTTGGGGGTTCTGAGTAATTTTCTAGCAAAAATAATGATGATTTTTACATGTAGGAATGAAGTGTCAGAATTGGCTTGGGTGGCATGTGGTTAAGCTCCTACTGGGGTGAAATACGTTAGAGAGGGGGGAGTGGGATTTATGGAGAGTGTTACATGAAATGCACTGTTCACGGTGGTATAAAGTTTGTTGAAAAATACAAAAAGTATATATAAATATATATATATATACAGTATATACTACATAACATTTGTATAACAATCTGGGCTGTGCAAACCTGAATGACTATGGTTAGTGCATTGTACGATTGCTTAGGCCCCTTTCACACTGAAGCGGTGCGGGAGCCAGCGGTAAAACAGCGCTAGCACTGCTTTACCGTCGTTTTAGCAGCAGTATTCGGCCGCTAGCGGCCGAAAAAGGGTTAAAACGACCGCAAAACGCTGCTACAGTGGCGCTTGACGGCGGTTTAGCCCCGCTGCCCCATTCATTTCAATGGGCAGGAGCAGTGAAGGAGCGGTATACACAATGCTCCAAAGATGTTGCTAGCAGGACTTTTTTACCATTCTGCCAGTGCACCACTCCAGTGTTAAAGCCCTGGGGGCTTTTATATTGGAGAGACAGCAGTGACTCTTTCAGGGTGATTTGCAGGTGCTATTTTTAGCGCTGTAGCGCCTGCAAAGCGCCCCAGTGTGAAAGGGGTCTTACACGTTCAACTGTTATATGCATTTTATAACATACTGACCTACTGTTCATGTAATCTTACTTTATGGTATGGAGAATAAAGAAAGAATTTAAAGAAAAAAAAAATACAAAAAAGTATTAGATGGTATACGGCTCCTCTTATTACCAACTTTACAAATGAATTCCTTTATATACACCACTAGCTCACAGTTTAAATTTATTAACAGACATAACTAGATTTCCAAGTAAATATTACAGGTATTATGGCACAATAATGTCCACCTAGATAGAAGAGCTTTTCATGTGTTCAGCCCAGCAGCAGCAAATGTCCAAGAAAATTACATTAAAACGTTATCAAGCCAGCCTTGGTTTATCACCCGCTTATGTGATGCCAGTTTTCACACCTCCCTTCTCAGTGTGATCCTCGCCAGCGATGAACGCTTGCTTCACAAGTTCCTCCTCTTCATGCCATGCCAGGGACTTGGACACAATCACTTCACAAGTGCTGTCACAGGGCTTCTATCAGTTCACCCTACAGCAGTATAATATAGCAGCAAACTGTTTTCCAGTGATAAGCTTTCTTCCCTGAAGACAAATCTCATGTTTGCTGGAGAGGCCGATTATAAGCTAAATAATGCATAAACTCTAGGCTCTAAGCTACCGTGGGGTTAATGGTTTCTAGGAGGGAATATTCAGCAGTCTTTGAAATATGGAGTACAAATACAGGTCTCTTCCCATGTGTGAGCAGAAAATTATGTTCAATTCAGCAGGGAAATTAACTGGAATCTTGGCTTGTCTATCAAATAATTTTTGCATGCATATTTAAATAGAATCTATCACAGTTGGACTATAATAGATATTTTTTTTTCTAGTTCAAAGATTTTTATTGAAAGTAACACATCAGTGTACAGCAGGGGTGTCCAAACTTTTTTCAAAGAGGGCCGGATTTGATGAAGTGAACATGCGCGAGGGCCGACCATTTTGCCTGACATTCTTTGAATCGTTAAAATTCGGTCTAAGTGTGTTCGTTCGAGCTCTAATACACTGCCCAACAAGAATTCTCTTGCCTTTGTGGCTGTGTGTGGGAAGAAATGAGCTTGGGCGTATTTGTACATACTGTATTAATTGGCGTATAACACACACCTTCACTTTAAGAGGGAAGTTTCAGGAAAAAAAAAAGTTTAAATAAAGAACTGTGAAGCAAAATAATGGTCAGTGCCCACCAATGCAGCCTAATCAGTGCACATCTGCAGACCCACCTTTGCCAGGAACACACCCACCACAGCCAGGAATGCCCCCACCATAGCCAGGAATGCCCCCCCATAGCCAGGAATGCCCCCCCATAGCCAGGAATGCCCCCCCATAGCAAGGAATGCCCCCACCATAGCCAGGAATGCCCCCACCATAGCCAGGAATGCCCCCCCCCCATAGCCAGGAATGCCCCCCCATAGCCAGGAATGCCCCCCCATAGCAAGGAATGCCCCCACCATAGCCAGGAATGCCCCCACCATAGCCAGGAATTCCCCCACCATAGCCAGGAATTCCCCCACCATTGCCAGGAATGCAGCACCATTGCCAGGGACACAGCACCATTGCCAGGGACACAGCACCATTGCCAGGAACGCAGCACCATTGCCAGGGACGCAGCACCATTGCCAGGGACGCAGCACCATTGCCAGGGACGCAGCACCATTGCCAGGAATGCCTCCCCAAATGCCTCACCATTGCCAGGAATGACTCACCATTGCCAGGGACACAGCACCATTGCCAGGGACGCAGCACCATTGCCAGGGACACAGCACCATTGCCAGGGATGCAGCACCATTGCCAGGGACGCAGCACCATTGCCAGGGACGCAGCACCATTGCCAGGGACGCAGCACCATTGCCTGGGATGCAGCACCATTGCCAGGAATGCCTCCCCAAATGCCTCACCATTGCCAGGAATGCCTCCCCAAATGCCTCACCATTGCCAGGAATGCAGCACCATTGCCAGGAATGACTCACCATTGCCAGGAATGACTCACCATTGCCAGGAATGACTCACCATTGCCAGGAACGCAGCACCATTGCCAGGAACGCAGCACCATTGCCAGGAATGACTCACCATTGCCAGGAATGACTCACCATTGCCAGGAACGCAGCACCATTGCCAGGAACGCAGCACCATTGCCAGGAACGCAGCACCATTGCCTGGGATGCAGCACCATTGCCAGGAATGCCTCCCCAAATGCCTCACCATTGCCAGGAATGCATCCCCAAATGCCTCACCATTGCCAGGAATGCAGCACCATTGCCAGGAATGACTCACCATTGCCAGGAATGACTCACCATTGCCAGGAATGACTCACCATTGCCAGGAACGCAACACCATTGCCAGGAACGCAGCACCATTGCCAGGAACGCAGCACCATTGCCAGGAACGCAGCACCATTGCCAGGAACACAGCACCATTGCCAGGAATGCACTGACGAGCGCCAAAGGAGAATCTCCTGTTTACACGGCGGCTTCTTTAATAGAAAGTCCCGCCTCCTTTGATGGACAGAAAAGTCGTCCAATGGCAGTGCAGGAGAAGGACTTCCTATTACAGAGGCCGCCCGTAAACAGGAAATTCTCCTGTGTACGGCGCTCGGTCCTGTCCTCCCTGTACCTTCCGAAGCATATATATCAGGGGTAATGAATTAAAATTAAAGGAGGTCCGGTCGCCAAAATTTTCTTTGGGCCGAGGTCCGAATCTCAAGTCTGTGCTACGACTCAGAAATATTGTAGTAACTGTATATCTATCAAAAACATGAGAAATGTACAATTTCCTTAGCATTTCAACAATATTTATTGTCAAGTTACATCTGGTGATCCCAGATCAAGTTAAATCTGGTGTCCCCATCACAGTGCCCCTTTACATCAGGTGTCCCCACCACAGTGCCCCTTTACATCAGGTGTCCCCATCACAGTGCCCCTTTACATCAGGTGTCCCCATCACAGTGCCCCTTTACATCAGGTGTCCCCATCGCAGTGCTTCTTTAAATCAGGTGTCCCCATCAGTGCCCCTTTACATCAGGTGTCCCCATCACAGTGCCCCTTTACATCAGGTGTCCCCATCACAGTGCCCCTTTAAATCAGGTGTCCCCATCACAGTGCCCCTTTACATCAGGTGTCCCCATCACAGTGCTTCTTTAAATCAGGTGTCCCCATCACAGTGCCCCTTTACATCAGGTGTCCCCATCACAGTGCCCCTTTACATCAGGTGTCCCCATCACAGTGCCCCTTTAAATCAGGTGTCCCCATCACAGTGCCCCTTTAAATCAGGTGTCCCCATCACAGTGCCCCTTTAAATCTGGTGTCCCCATCACAGTGCCCCTTTAAATCTGGTGTCCCCATCACAGTGCCCCTTTACATCAGGTGTCCCCATCACAGTGCCCCTTTACATCAGGTGTCCCCATCACAGTGCCCCTTTACATCAGGTGTCCCCATCACAGTGCCCCTTTACATCAGGTGTCCCCATCACAGTGCCCCTTAACATAAAATAAGTGTCATGCTGATGGGCACATTTTATATTAAGGGGCACTCTGATGGACACAACAAAACATGCCCCTTAACTTAAAATTTGCCCATCAAAGTGCCCCTTTTAATATAAAATGTACCTATCAGTGTTGCTCTTAAAATAAAATCTGCCCATCAGCGTGCCCCTTAACATGAAATAAGGGTCACACTGATGGGCACCTATTATGTTAGGAGGCATTCTGATGGACAATTTTTATTTTAAGGGGCATGCTGATGAGTATATTTTTAATGTGCACATCGATGGGCATATTTTGTAGGGCACATTTTGTTGTACCCATCAGCGTGCCCCTTAACAAAATATGCCCATCGATGTGCATATTAAAAATATACCCATCAGCGTGCCCCGTAAAATAAAATTTGTCCATCGGATTACCCCTTAACATAAAAGGTGCCCATCAGCGTGACCCTCATTTTATGTTAAGGGGCACGTTGATGGGAAAATTTTATGTTAAAGGGCACTCTGATGGGCACATTTTATTTTAAGGGACACGCTGATGGGTATATTTTTAATGTGCACATCAATGGGCATATTTTGTTAAGGGGCACCTTAACAAAACATGCCCATCAGTGTGCACATAAAAAATATATCCATCAGCGTGCCCCTTAAAATAAAATGTGCCCATCAGAGTGCCCTTTAACATAAAATTTTCCCATCAGCGTGCCCTTTACAAAAAAAAGCCCCTTAAAATATGCCCAACAGTGTGCACAACACTGATCACTAATAGATAACTAATGTGCCCACATACCTTAACTGCAGGAGTGTGGGCACAACTGAAGCTGCCTCTCGATGAGATCCAGGACCCGGGAACCGCGGGCAGCAGGGGGGCGGGGCGCGCACGTGACGTCACACCCCTACTGCCCGTGTCTCTTCAGCTCCGAGAGACGCGGCCAGGAGCAGGGGGCGGGCGCATGCGCGCAGCGTCACTGGTTGCTGGGGAAACCCGCGGTCCCAGCAAACCAGTGATTGCTGTCGCTTGCTACACTGGCGGCATGGCGGTCCGGGCAGAAGCGCTGCTCTGTCCGGACTCGGACCGCGGGCCGCCATTTAGTGATGGCTGATATATATCTTTTGTGGCCCCGGCGCTGGGAGATCCTCGGGGGCCACAAAAGATATGTATGTCCAAATAACCAGGCGGGCCGTTCAAAACTGGGCCGCGGGCCGCAATTGGCCCGCGGGCCGGACTTTGGACATGCCTGGTGTACAGGCACTTACAATACTCGATCCAAATTATGGTGCAATACACTCTGTAAGTAATAGATTGTCATTTTTACAAGTTGTATATATTGTTCATATAGTAATAAACAGAACTTAAAGTGATTGTAAAGGCAGAAGGTTTTTTTATCTTATACTGATTGTAAAGTCTATATATATATATATATATATATATATATATATATATATATATATATATATATATATTTCTTGATCATACATCACGGGACACAGGAGCTTCATTACATAGTGGGTTATATAGGCACCTCTGGTGATTGGACACTGGTTGACCCTAATTAAAGAGAATTCCTCCCCTATATAACCCCTCCCATCTGGGAGGCACCTCAGTTTTTTCGCCAGTGTCTGGTCGATGGTCACGTAAAACTTAGCTCTATGCAGGTCCCTGCGAGGGCCGAAGGGCTACAACAAACCGGATCCATACCTCGGGCCGATATTTGACTCCCAAGATGGTATGGTACCCGGGCCTCGTCTGCCGAAGAAACGAGGTTTTGCCTGTAAGTCCTCTCCATTGGAAGACTGGGCTCTGGGAAAACCAGACTTGGGGTACTGTTTACTCAGAGCGCCCGTAAGTTTCTGGCAGAGCTTTCTACATGGCCCAGGTGGGAGGATCTTTTCGTAAGAGCCCCAGATATACCTGAAGGTTGGCTAACAATACCCGCCGTGATGGGTGAAGGCTGGAATTGGTCTGATATCAGCAATTCCTGCGGCGGGGACAGGTAAGGGAAGTCATCCTGTATATTTAAATATATGAATGGATTTCTTCATTGTGAGTAGTTGTATGTCTTACCTGGTTTCCACCACTAGAGGGAGTAAGAGCAGCCTGATGCATACTTACATGCCTTTCAATACAAACACGCTCAGTGAAAGTCTGGTTCTCCAGCTACTCACGTCTCCTTTACAGTTCCTGCCACGGTTAAAGGTAAAAAGGGGTCCCACGCAGGTCAGGGGTCCCACGTTGCTCCCTTTGGGTTCTCCTCCCCCCCCGGATTCCGCGGTCCTCGTGCACGGCCTAATGGAGGAGGGGGGGTGTGGTTGCGAGCCGTGCACGTTAGTGTGCACGGCGCTGTATTGCGCAGGCGCCAGGCGGCAGTTTTAAAAAGCCCAGAGTGTCAGGGGACTGTAACTGGAGACACAGGAGCTGTGGGCTGTAAGCATCCATGGGGATTGGATCCAGGCAAACTTTAAGACACCTACTCAGCATCAGCTTGTGCAGTTTAAGCATATATTGATTTATTGTGAGACTTTAAGCGCAACAGTGATCGCATTTGTACTAGTACCTCTGCTTTGTAGCTTAGTACTATGTCTCCTCGTAAGAGGGTCTCAGGGGGAGGTAATGAGAGCACTGGCAAGTCACCGCCTAGGTCCAGGGGTTCCAAAAGTGCCTGTAAATTACCATCCCCCTCTGCAAGACTGGAGCCTGCCTCTTAAGACGAGTCGGTGCCCCTTTCAGGCTTTGCAGCCTCTCCTAATGTCGCAGCCCCGGTCTATGTCACTGAGGACTCCCTTAGGGCTACATTGGAGGGTTTTGAAGGGAGGATCATGAATTTTATTTCTGCTTCCCTAAAAGATAGCAGGAAAAGGGGTAGATCCCCTCCCTCTGCTGAAATCCCTCTCTCAGATAGTTGTTCTGAAAATGAGGAGGGATCCCTATCTTTGGATAGGGATCATGAGCAGTCGGATGAGTCAGAGGAAGAGGAGATAGTCCCCTCCTCCCAGGCACTCAGAAAGCAGGTGCAGTATTATACTGAATTGGTGCGTACCACATTCAGAATGCCTGCTGCTCAAGTCGCTACATCCTCTGTCTCTTCCCTGGGAGTCAGGAAAGCCCCACAGACTGCTTGTTCCTTCCCAATTCATCCTTTAATGGATAAATTGATGTATGAGGATTGGGGACATCCCGATAAACTGTTTACTCCTCCCAAAAGGTTTTCTATGCATTATCCTGTGGAGGAAAGTTTCACCAAGAAGTGGGGGGTCCCATCTGTCGATGCGGCTGTTTCTTGTGTGAATAAAAACCTAACTTGTCCTTTGGATAATGCGCAGGTATTTAAGGATCCAACTGACAAAAGGCTGGAAACCTTATTAAAAGCCTCCTTTTCCATGGCTGGCGCTGTGGTGCAGCCTACAGTCGCAGCCGTGGGGTTGTGTCAGTTCCTCAAGGAACAGGTTAAACAGATGTTTGGACTCCTTCCCAGTGAGGAAGTAGAGAATTATGCAGAGATGCCTCACATCTTGTGTTTCATAATCGATGCGATTTTGGATTCTGTCCAACAAGCATCACGTTTGTCCCTCATGTTGGTTCACATGCGACCTATGGCTAAAGAATTGGGCTGCTGAGCTGTCATGCAAAAAGCATTTGACTGGGTTCCCGTTTAAGGGGGAGCGTTTGTTTGGGGAAGAATTAGATAAATTCGTCCAAAATATTTCAGGAGGTAAGTCTACTCTCCTTCCAGTCAAAAAGAGCAAACGTCCTTCATTTAGGCGTGCTCTCTCTCCCGAAGCATCAAGCTCTAAACAGTGGCGACGGCCTTCTCAGCCCTCCTCTGCTAGAAAGCCTCAAGGCCGAGCCCAGGGACAGAAAAAGACTTGGGGGCGAAAGCCTGCCAAGCAGACCCCCAAAACCTCCTTGTGAAGGGGCGCCCCCGCTCGGCAGAGTGGGGGGAAGGCTCCTGCAGTTTGCAGGCGCCTGGCGGGAAGAGATTCAAGACAAGTGGGTGATCTCTTCAGTATCTCTGGGCTACAGGCTAGAGTTTCAGGAGATTCCACCTTCTCGTTTCCTAAGGTCAAGGATCCCCAGGGATCCAGTAAAGCAGAAACCGCTATTCCTGGCCTTAGATCAGTTACTATCCCAGGGTTTGATAGTAGAAGTGAGCCCGAAAGATCAGGGTTCAGGGTTTTATTCAAATCTCTTCACCGTTCCAAAGCCAAACGGAAGTGTCAGACCTATCCTGGATCTGAGAGACCTAAACCGGTTTTTACACATCCAGACCTTCCGGATGCAGTCAATGCGCACTGTGGTCTCCTCCCTGCAAGGGGGAGAATTCATGGCATCAATAGATATCAAAGACGCATATCTCCATGTGCCAATATTTCCCGCACACCAGAAGTTTCTAAGGTTCGCGGTAGAGCGGCGCCATTTTCAATTTGTGGCCTTGCTGTTCGGGCTGGCTACGGCCCCTCGAGTCTTCACGAAGATTCTGGACCCTCTCTTAGCAATCTTAAGTGTTCAGGGCATAGCCGTCAGGGCTTACCTAGACGACTTGCTTCTCGTAGAGAGAACTGCAGCGTGCCTAAGTCGCAGCGTCACCAGGACGCTAGAACATCTAGAGCGCCTAGGTTGGATTATAAACCTAGAAAAGTCGTCCCTACAACCGACCACCAGGTTGGATTACCTGGGTTTGATTATCGACACCGCTCAGGGCAGAGTATTTCTTCCAAGGCTAAAGGCCTTGGCCATTGGAGATCTGGTGCGTCTGATTCTGGGCAGAAGATCTTCCTCCATTCGGTTGTGTATGAGACTATTGGGAAAGATGGTCGCCTCATTCGAGGCCGTCCCATTCGCCCAGTTCCACTCAAGGCCTCTGCAAAGATGCATCCTTGCGGTTTGGAACAGGAAGCCCCAATCCCTGGATCTTCCTATGCGTTTATCCCCCGGGACACGCAAAGGTCTTGTCTGGTGGTTACAAACCAGGAATTTGCTGAAAGGCAAAACTTTTCTTCCCCTCTCATGGAAGATTGTTACAACGGATGCCAGCCTGACAGGCTGGGGAGCCGTATTGGAGGGAACGTGCTCGCAGGGGAAATGGTCTGCGACCGAAAGTCTGCTGCCCATAAATATCTTGAAGATTCGGGCAGTTTACATGGCACTCATAGAGTGGTCTTACAGACTGCGAGGTTTCCCGGTTCGGATTCAGTCCGACAATGCCACCGCAGTGGCTTACATCAATCACCAGGGCGGTACCAGAAGTCTGGTGGCCCAAAAGGAGGTGAATCGCATACTTGTCTGGGCAGAAGAGCATGTTCCGTGCCTTTCTGCAGTCTTCATCCCAGGAGTGGAGAATTGGCAGGCGGATTTTCTCAGCCGCCAGCAGTTATGCCCAGGAGAATGGGCCCTGCACCCCGGCGTGTTTCAGAACATATGTCACAAGTGGGGCACTCCAGACGTGGATCTGTTTGCGTCCAGATTCAACAGGAAACTGGACAAGTTTGTGTCAAGGACAAGAGATGCGCTTGCCCAGGGGTCAGATGCTCTGACGGTTCCCTGGGATCAGTACAATCTGATCTATGCCTTCCCCCCGAGCCCGCTGCTATCGCGGTTCCTGGGAAGGGTCAAGAGGCAGTCGAAGTCGGTCCTTTTGGTGGCCTCAGCTTGGCCCAGGCGACCATGGTTTGCAGAAATCATGAAGTTGGCAGTGGGCAGGCCATGGACCCTCCCTCTCCGGCCAGATCTGCTCTCACAGGGTCCAATCTACCATCCTGCTTTACGCAGTCTGAATTTGACGGTCTGGCTGCTGAGACCCACATTCTGAGAGACCGTGGCCTTTCGGGGCCAGTCCTTTCTACTCTGGTCAATGCCAGAAAGCCGGCCTCCAGGCGTATCTATTACAAGATCTGGAGGACATATGTTTCCTGGTGTGAACTCAGGAGGTGGCATCCTAGAAAGTATGTCATTAACAGAATCTTGGCCTTTCTCCAGTCAGGCCTAGAAATGAATTTGGCCATAAGCACTATCAAGGTGCAGATTTCGGCCCTGTCGGTGTTTTTTCAAAAGCCTCTTGCATCACATTCCCTAGTACGGGCTTTTATCCAGGGGGCTATGCGGATAAAACCGCCAGTTAAACCTCCGGTATGCCCATGGGATCTGAATTTGGTTCTCTCGGCCTTACAGGGCCAACCATTTGAACCTTTACAGCTGGCTTCTTTAGCTCTCTTGACTAAAAAGCTGGTCTTCTTAGTAGCCATATCCACGGCTAGAAGAGTATCAGAATTGTCAGCTCTTTCCAGTAAAGAGCCGTATTTAATTATCCATAAGGACCGGGTGGTTATGCGTCCCAACGGGTCCTTTCTACCTAAGGTGGTTTCGGGTTTTCATCTGAATCAGGATATAATCCTACCATCCTTTTTTCCGAACCCTCAGTCCATAGAGGAAGAGTCTTTACACACTTTAGATGTGGTTAGAGCAATCAGTCTTTATCTTCAAGCAACTGCTCAGATAAGAAAAACTGACTGTTTATTTATTCTGCCAGAAGGCCCTAGAAGGGGTCAGGCAGCGTCAAAGTCCACTCTCTCAAGGTGGATCAGACAGGTTATTTCTCAGGCCTATAGCTTAAAATGGAAGATTCCTCCTTTTCAGGTGAAAGCGCACTCTACTAGGGCTGTCAGTGCTTCTTGGGCAGTGCATCACCAGGCCTCCCTGGCTCAGATCTGTAAGGCTGCGACTTGGTCATCAGTCCACACATTCACCAGATTCTATCAGGTGGATGTCAGAGGGCAAGAGGATATCGCCTTCGGGCGCAGTGTACTGCAGGCTGCAGTTTAGGTCCTCAGGTCCCTGGCGGTCTATATTTATGATCTGTGTCTCCCTCCCCTCAACCTGAGCATTGCTATGGGACATCCCACTATGTAATGAAGCTCCTGTGTCCCGTGATGTATGATCAAGAAAATGGGATTTTTATATACAGCTTACCTGTAAAATCCTTTTCTTGAGAGTACATCACGGGACACAGGGCTCCCGCCCCTCTTGGGTTTTACGTGGTTTCTTATTGCTTTGCTACAAAACTGAGGTGCCTCCCAGATGGGAGGGGTTATATAGGGGAGGAATTCTCTTTAATTAGGGTCAACCAGTGTCCAATCACCAGAGGTGCCTATATAACCCACTATGTAATGAAGCTCCTGTGTCCCGTGATGTACTCTCAAGAAAAGGATATTACAGGTAAGCTGTATATAAAAATCCCATTATATATATATATATATATATATATATATATATATATATATATATATTATTTTATTTTTTTAAATAACAAACATGTTATACATTCCTCCTTTGTGCAGTTAGTTTTGCACAGAGCAGCCCAGATCCTTCTCTTCTCAGGTCCCTCTTCGCTGCTCCTGTCCCCCTCCCTCCTGTCGAGTGTCCCCATAGCAAGCTCCTTGCTGTGGGGACATTCGACAGGAGGGAGGGGGACAGGAGCAGCGAAGAGGGACCTGAGAAGAGAAGGATCTGGGCTGCTCTGAGCCGAGTCACAGCTCCTGGTCCCACCCCTCTCTCCCCTGATTGGTTGACTGACTTTGATTGACAGCCATGGGAGTCAATGGCGCCACTGCTGTGTTTCAGCCAATCAGGAGTAGAGTCCCAGACGGCTAAGACACTTGTGGACATTGCTGGAGAGAGATGGGACTCAGGTAAGTATTAGGGGGGCTGAGGGAAGCTGCTACACACAGAAGGTTTTTTAACCTTTTGCCGTTACAACTCCTTTAATGCATTCTAAGCATTAGGATAAAAAGGCTTTCTTTGTGCAGCAGCCCCCCTCAGCTGCCCTAATACTTACCTGAGCCCCATCTCTATCAAGTGATGTTGCATGTGTGTCTCAGCTGCCCGGGACTCCCCTTCTCATTGGCTGAGACAGCACCACGGCGCCATTTGTTCCCTCTGCTGTCTATCAAAATTAGTCAGACAATCAGAAGAGAAAGGGGACTGTCTGAGTGGACACAGGGATCTGCAGCTTGGCTCGGGTGCCCCATAGCAAGCTGCTTGCTGTGGGGGCACTCAATAGGAGGGAGGGGCCAGGGGCACCAAAGAGGGACCTGAAAAGAGGAGGATCCGGGCTGCTCAGTGCAAAACCACTGCACAGAGCAGGGAAGTATATTATGTTTGTTATTAAAAAAAAAAAAAAAAAAAAAAAAACAAGACTTTACAATCACTTTAAGAATTACATAGAGCTCATTGAGATTGTAGTAGCATAGATAGGCTTATCACCTCCTGGAGATAGGAGAGACTAACAGCTCAAAAATTCTCCATTCGGAGTGATTGTTGGCAAACTGTCATTGTAAAGAGTGAACAAAGGCAAGAGTTGGGCCTCATGCACACATGGCGTTTTTACAGCCGCTTTTAGCAGCGTTAGGCTTCTTTTTTTTTTTTTTTTTCAGCTTACAAATGCCTCTCCATGTTATTCTAAGTGTCCATGCACACATAGACTTTTAGGAGCTTATAGGCCTCATGCACACAGGGCTTTAAAAAAAACGAGCTGCAAAGCAAAGCGGCAAAATACATGTAAATGCTGTATATAGCATTAAGCTGCGTCAGGAATTTTTAAACTGTAGTAATTGGATTTGGTATTGTAAAATAGAAGAGGGCAGAGAAACGCTGATGAACGCCAATGCAAAACGCTACTTAAAGCGCGCTTTTACAGCCGCTTTTTCCTGCTGTTGGTACTGGCTTTGCACCTTCTTTTCATTAACACCCTGTGTACATGAGGCCTTAGAGTAAAGTTAAAGTGGTTCTGCACCTAAAAAAAAAATATTAAAAGCCAGCAGCTACTAATATTGCAGCTGCTGACTTTTAATAAATTGACACTTACCTGTCCCAGGGTCCAGCGATGTCAGCGGCAGATGACAAGCGATCGCTCGTCTCTCTGCTGCCATCCTCTGTCAGGGAATCGGGAAGTGAAGCGTTGCAGCTTCACTGCCCGGATCCCTACTGCGCATGCGCGAGTCGCGCTGCGCGTCTCTTCTGGTCCCTGCTGTGTCCTGGGAACTGTGCGTTTCCCAGAACACAACGAGGGGGGGGCGGGGCATCTGCGGGGGTCTGCGGCGGTCTGTCCCGGAAGTGGGTGCAGATACCTGGATTATCCAGGTAACTTCACCCCCCTCCCCCCTGAAAGGTGCCGATTGTGGCACCGGAGGGGGGAGGGATCAGGTTAGCGGAACTTCCCCTTTAGGGTGGAGAACCGCTTTAAGAAAAGAGTAGGTAGAGAGAAAAACGTAAGTGAAAGGAAAGGAGGGTGGGGAGTTTGGAGACACTCAAAATGTGAGAGAACCACCGCTCCAGGTAAGTCCACAAATCCAAGAAAACAGCCCCTCCAGGCAGGGCCGTCTTTAAGGCAGGGCAAAAGGGGCAGCTGCCCTGGGCCCTGTCATTGTTGTGGGGCTCAAAGCAGCTGCCTCATACTTGCCAACTATCACAGTTTACATTCCCTTGTCCCTTGAAGTTTTAGTCCTGTGCTGCTACTAATGCTGCCCAGCTCTGCCCTATTGTTGTGTACATATGACTCACCTGCAGACCCTGTGCTCACATGGAAATGCTGGCATTAATATGTAAATAGCAGTGACATGCATATGTAAATAGCTGAGGCCAGCTGCATTGATATGTAAATAAAGGCAGCATTCATAGGTATATCATGCCCACCTGCAGTGAGGAGAAGATGTGCAGTGAGCAGTATTACTGTACAGCAATCTCTAGCAGCCAATCAACAAGCAGAAATGTGCTGTAACCTCTAGCAACTAATCAGTGAGCCTTAAGGAGTGCTGTAACCTCTAGCAACCAGTCAGTAAGCAGTAATGATATGCTGTAACCTCTGGCAACCAATCGCAAACGCTGCCTGATCTGATACAGTAAACTGATTTTAAGTCTAGCTGCTATTTATTATGTATTTCTCAGAGAAGGTGGAGAGCGAAATTGCATGGGGGGAGGGGGGCCCTAAGAAAATTTTTCCCAGGGTCCAATCAATATTAAAGACGGCCCTGCCTCCAGGAATGGAGAAACCCAGGTGCAGGCATGGCATATACTTGTTACAAATAATTGAAGAGCTCTGGACGGCCGCACTCCAAGATAAATTCAAATGCCTTTTATTCGTGAATCAGAATCACACAAAAGTGGGTCACAGCAAAGCAACAATAGCCAACACGTTTCACACTACCAAGAGTGCTTACTCATAGCTACGAGTAAGCACTCTTGGTAGTGTGAAAGGCATTAGCTATTGTTGCTTTGCTGTGACCCACTTTTGTGTGATTCTGCTTCACGAATAAAAGGCATTTGAATTTATTTTGAAGTGCGGCCGTCCAGAGCTCTTCAATTATTTGTAATGAGTTTGGAGACACTCTTGGGTCAGGAAGACCCCAATGTTTTAGGGGCCAGAAGCAAGCCCACCTATTCTGCAGTAAGTGATTAGGCGTTTAGCCATGTTTACCCGTGTCAGGCATTTTTACAGCTTAAAACTGCTGCTCCAGAACGCCCTGGTCCTGGATTTTTTTTATAGCTTGAAAACTCCTATGCCACTTACAGCTCCTAAAAGCCTACGTGTGCATGGACACATAAAATAACACGGAGAGGCATTGTTAAGCTATAAAAAAACACCTGACGCATGTCCTGTGTTCATGAGGCCTTAAGCTTATTGATTGAAGGACTTTATTAGTTCTTTACATAGCACTGAATAGTTTGGAAGGAACGGAATTGGCTTAATCCATGTACTTTTTCAGTACAACTGCCACTGACTTACCAACAGATGTGCAGTATTACATTGTGTAACTTGCCATCCAAAGGGATGTCATATAATCTGGACCCTTGGAACCATGTCTACAACATTTCTTAGATCTGTATATCATTATCACTGCATTATAGAGAAACATTTTTTTTTTAAGTTTTAAAGTGGTTGTAAAGGCTTACGTTTTTTTACCTTCATGCATTCTGTGTGCAGCTCCCCCCTCAGCCTCCCCTTAGCTTTTATCTAAGCCCAATCTCGATCCAGCGATGTGCATGAGACCCGAGGTTCTCCCGGATTTCTCCCTCCTGATTGGCTGAGATTCAAAAGCAGGAATCATTGGCTCCCACTGCTCTCAATCACAGCCACTGAGGAAGGAGTGGGGCTGATCCACGCTCTTCGTGTCTTATGAACGCAGAGAGCCAGCTTGGAAGAGAGCGCGCACAAGTGCCCCCACAGCAATCTGCAAGGGGGAGGCGCAAACAAACTGAAAAATTCTGAAAAAAAATCAATTGCAGCCACTGTGCCCATCAACTGCAGCCACTGTACCCATGAAACGCTGCCACTGTGACCATCAAATGGAGCCACTGTGCCCATCAAAATGTTGCCACCGTGCCATCGAATGCTACCACTGTGCCCATCGAATGCTGCCACTGTGCCCATCAAATGCTGCCACTGTGCCCATCCAATGTCACCACTATGTCATAAAATGCTGCCACTGTGCCATCAAATGCTGCTACTGTGACCCCCCCCGCCCGCTCGTCGTCTGCCCGGCACTTAACCTGTCTCGGTGGGGCAGCGGGTGATGGTGAGCGGCGTCCTCCATGTGTCTATTCCCGTCCGGCATCCAATCACAGCGCCTGTTGTTTCACCCAAACAGGTGATGGGGGATGGGTAACAGACCCAAGCACCTGACTGGCGGAGAGGCGGTTCAGTGTTAGGAAAGAAAATATTCATTCACTTTTCTAACACACCTAGGTGCACTGTGAGCGCTGTGCTTGGCACGTGCTTGGTGCCGTGCTTGACACCTATTAGAGCCTATGCTTCAAAAACACCCCCGCTGCTGTAATTCACACGCCTGAATAAAGGGTTGCTATGCATGAATCTATCCATTGGTCATAGAGGGGGTGGCTGGAGAGAGGAGGCAGCGCCCATGCACCCTTATGGACACACCGCCACTGTTCCTGGCTTTTGGCCCAGGCCTAAATGATGTCATACATCCCATAAGTCTTCAAGGGTATTTTTTCTTCTTTCATTTGGAGGAGGGGAGGAGGGGCTTTCTCAGCTAAGCATGCTCTCCTACATGCATGCCTGAGCGGAGTGCCAATAGATTCCAGGGAAAAAAAGGTTACATGAATCATCTGCCCTTAAGATGACCATGGATACAAATACTAGGGGGTAGTTTAAAGTGATTATATAAATAAATATAAAAATAAAGTATGGGGACATGGATGGAATAAATTGTGTTTTCAGTTTGTGGTGCTCAGATACCGTTAAATTCTGCTTTAAAGTGTGTTTAAAGTGTATCAAAATCCAAGAACAAAACTGGTATATATTGTAAATTACCAGTCCTTAGATGTGGTGGCTGCATCGTTTTCTTTTTTCAGCTATACATTCAGAATATCCTCCACTTTCTTTTTACGCTTCCAAGCAATATTGTCACAGGCTGTTGCAGGGACAGGAAATGAGATGAATAAACTATTACGCATCACCACAGAGTGGTACTGTGGATACTGCTAAAAATATCAGGTGCCACGTCCTAAGATTTAGACAGAGAAATATAGAGGAAGAGGGCTTTGACTTTTTAGGCACGACCACATAGGTCTAATAATCTAAAAAGCTATTTACATGTTACATGCCTTGCGCTTCTTCAGGACCATCAAAAAAAAGACTTACTAGATAAAAAAATATACAAAATATACAAATAAGTTCACAAAAATACAATGCACATATAAAATATACATTAGTATAACAGTGCGTCCATTTAGGGTTTCTATGGATGCACTGTTATACCAATGTATATTTTATATGTGCTATGTATTTTTGTGATCTTATTTGCATATTTTGTATATTTTGTTTTTATCTAGTACGTCTTATTTTTGATTCTCCTGAAGAAGCGCAAGGCGCGTAACATGTAGAGCCCAGGATTTTATCCCCATCTTCAATCTGTCTTCATAGCCTCTATCTGGAATTCAATATCTGATCATAGAATGAGTAGTTATCCACCATCAATCTTTTCATGTTATTTCCGTTGGCTATGTACAGTTCATATTTTCTTACTCTGCGACTTGGACTTTATTCAGTGTTGACTTTAATGCTGTTTCTATGTTCAATAAATAGCCTTTTAGATTATTAGACCTATGTGGTCGTGCCTAAAAAGTACAAGCCCTCTTCCTCTATATTTCTCTGAGTAAATGGGATGAGATTTCCCTAACATGCAAATCTATTTAAACAAATTAAAGGGAATCTGTGGCTGGGATACTGATATATATATATATATATATATATATATATATATATATATACAGTATATATTTACTGTATGTAATGTTATCTACACTCCCAGTTTACTCTAGAGAAAATGGCCATATAGCTATCCAGAATAATGTGTATAATGTATGTACTGTGCATATATAGATGTAGATGAGGTCTCTCTATCTGCGTGTTTCACTTGGAGCTTCCTCAGGAGTGGTGCACTGCAGGGTTAACAACCACATTACATATTGCATGTAAATAATATAAAATGCACAACGAGATGCTATAGTGCATATGCAACAAAACATAATAATGCCAATCTTTTTCACTGCAGAAACGTGCCTGGCTAAACTTACATTTTGAATGGAAAGCCTGCACATAGGGACTTGTAACAGGAGGAAAAACACCTGTAAAGTCCCCACATGCTTCCTTTTTGTCTGCTCTTGGACATTAGAATTGACCCTGTAACAGGAGGAAAAACACCTGTAAAGTCCCCACATGCTTCCTTTTTGTCTTCTCTTGGACATTAGAATTGACCATAAACATGGGATGTGGTATTACTTACTAATACCCAGGGCATATGTTCATTATTATAAACTTAAAGAGGTACAAATTTCACATGTTGGTAGAGTAACTCTGAGCCCTTGTACACACGGTCGGAGAATCTGTCGGAATGAGTCTTATCGGACCGTGTCGTCAGATAATCCGACTGTGTGTGGTATGCATCGGACTGATTCTGTCCGAATCTCCGTCCGACCCAATTTTCCAACATGTTGGAAATATTTCCCGACCAACTGGGCCGGACGGACCTAATCCGATCATCTGTAGAGCATTTTCATCGGACCAAGTGCCACGCATGCTCAGATCAAATTCCTACATCAAAGCTATTGGCTACTAGCCTGAATGTAGTCTCATCGTAACTAAATTACGTCATCACGTTCTGAAAGATCGGATTTTTCGCCAACTTGGCCAGACCGTGTGTATGCAACAGTTTCGGACACAATCCGTCGGACTAAATCCGACGGGCAAAATCCGATGGATTTGGTTGGCAAAATCTCCGACCGTGTGTACAGGGGCTTAGCCCTTGTACACACGGTCAGACATTCTGACAACAAAATCCGTTGGATTTTTTCCGACGGATGTTATCTGAAACTGGTGTTGCATACACACGGTCGGACAAAGTTGTCGGAAAATCCAATCGTTCAGAACGTGATGAGGTTTGTTCGTTACGACAGGACTACGTTGTGGCTAGTAGCCAATAGCTTTGGTCTCGTAATTTGATCTGAGCATGCATGGCACTTTGTCCGATCGGAATTCTCTACAAACAATCGGACAAAGTCCAATCGAATCATGTTGTCGGAAAATTTTATATCCTGCTCTCAAACTTTGTTGGTCGGACATTCCGATGGAAAAAGTCAGATGGAGCCCACACACGGTCGGATTATCCGGCAACATGGTCCGATCGGACATTTTCCATCGGAATGTCCGACCGTGTGTACAGGGGCTAACTCTATTATAACTCTTCTTCTCTTTCCTTGCAGGTAAATAATGGATTTGAAGCAGAAGAAACATTCCAATTTTAAGTTCTTGATGAAAGAGGTTGTCCAACATCTACAGAAGGCCGCAGAATGTTTATGGAGATAGCACCAATTCAACATTCTGTAGCTTTCTGTGGATGTCAGACAGCCTGTACCCTTCCTTCATCGAGAACATAGCGATGGCATGTTGCTTCTGCTTGGTATCCATTATTTACCTGCAATGAAAAACAAGTAGAAGAGTTACTAGTGTGGAAGAGTTACTCTACCAACATGTGAAATTTAAATGACCTATGGAAGGGAATAAAAAGTTATGCCCACTTTTCCATTACTTTCAGTACAGCCCTTGCATTTACGTATTCTTATCCAGCAGTAAACAAGCCCTCATTGAATATAGAAATATTTTAATATCAATTGCCTGGACAGAGATTAATTTTAAGGATAATTGGATAAAAGGGAGTAGCCAATATGCTCTTAAATTTAAACAATAACACTTGTTCTATCCACATGGCATAAAAAAGGGGCAGAACAGTATTGAGAACCTCTGGTGCTCATCTGCTAACTCAAAGGCCAGGTAATGCACTTGAAGGGAGAAGAGACACAGTGGAGTTGATTTACTACAACTGAAGAGTGCAAAATCTGGTGCAGCTTTTCCTCAACTAACTGGTTCCTGGGTGTTACAATATCTTGTTTATCCTAGGCTATAAAAATGTTCATGCTCCATTGAGTTCATCACAATATACAGTGCTGTTTCATAATATGTTTACTTTTTTAACATGTTTTTTCTCTCCTTGACTTTCTACAGCAACGTCCAGAGAAGCAGTCCTTGAGTTCGTCTATGTGCCGGGATTCTCACTGGAAATGTCTCCTTCTCTCCATCCTCATGCTTGTATGCCTTTGTGCTGTAACCTGGTGCCAGGTTACCAGTGTGACCAAGCTCAGTTTTGACAGTTCCCTTAAGGGAAGATCCATGATCTACCATGGCAGCCCTTGCTCTGATGGCTATGTCTACATTCCTCTGGCTTTTTTAGCAATGCTGTACGTAGTTTACCTGGTAGAATGCTGGCATTGCCATGCAAAGAGTGAACTCCAACATAAGGCTGATGTCACTAGTGTTTATGATCAGATACAGCGTATGCGCCAAGCTACACCTTGCATCTGGTGGAAGGCCATTAGCTACCACTTTGTCCGGCGCACTAGACAAGTCACCCGCTACCGTCATGGTGATGCCTATACTACTACTCAGGTCTACCATGAACGAGTGAACACTCACGTGGCTGAAGCAGAATTTGAATACTCTCATTGTGGCATAAAAGATATTTCCAAAGACCTATTGGACCTAGACCGCCACCCTGCCACCAAACTAAAGTTCACCAAGTGCTTCAGCTTTGCTAACCTGGAGTCTGAGAATTCGTACCTCACTCAGCGAGCCCGCTTCTTCACAGAAATTGAGGGACTAGATGATTATATGGAGGCAAGGGAAGGAATGCAGCTAAAAAATGTGGACTTTAAGGAATTAGTTATTGCTTATGTGAACCTAGAGCAGCTGCCGTGGTATGTTTCCCATTATGCTTTCTGGGCAGCTGCCCTACTCATGCTCTCATGGCCCCTAAGGGTTTTTATTGAGTATCGAACTGCTCATGTTCATTATCATATCGAGAAACTTCTAGGGTTGGATTACAGGTCACCTGGGGTAGCAGAGGAACCTATATACCGATTCAGAATGCCCCGTGTCAGCACTTTTGACAGTACTGAACTAGAATGGCATATATGCACCAATCGGCAGCTGATTCCAAGCTACTCTGAGGCAGTGCTGATGGATTTAACAGATGCCTCACTATGCAATGGCTATTCTGCCTGCGGGTACAGTGGTGTCTTGAGAGGCTGTGAAGGCTGCAACAGAGCATCCAGCAGCTCTTCTATCTTCTCTCGCCATGCTATGCACAGCTGCAGCGGGGGTCGATCACACCTCTCTCTCAGCACCAGCCGTTTCTCCCTATGCCAGCTGCATGGATCCCACAGGACAGGCCTCTGGAGGAGTCGTAGCAGCAGCCTTGCAGATCGTGTGTGTCCAGATGAACGATGTTGCTCCTACTCTAGCCAGCTAGCCATTAATGAAAACCCCCCTACTTATCACGATGCCCGTTTCTTCCCTGTGCTTATAGTGCATCGTCAGGAAGGATGCCGGACCAGGAACTTCTGCATACACCGCTCATCATGCATGGAGACTTCCTTGTAAAAGAATGTCCCACCATCTTTGTGCGGCAGTCCCACTTATTTTGTGCTGAACAGTGCACTAAAAGAGGCAATTACTTTCAAAATGTATGGCAGCATAAAAAGAAAATGTGATAAACAACAATGGTAAAAGTAAAAAAAAAACATGCAGCCAACATCTCACCAAAGTTTTCAGGCACTTGATGAATGTCAAAAAATCTAAAAACATTTTAACAAATACTTTTGTGTCTCTGCTCTACAAAATTAATAGAGTACTTCACCATTCATTTTACTTGATTTAACCTATAAAGGAACACATTGCAATAAATATTTTAAGAATTATGTACAATATGCATAAGGGTCAATTTGGTTTGGTTGTGGAAAGCCAGGTGACCTATTGGTGGCTTAACGTGTAGGAGACTCTTTCTTATGGCTTTCCAGTGCCCATAAAAATTACTTTGCCCTATGCTAGTTTAACTAGTTAATAAGATTGCTAACTGATTATGAATTTTCAGAAACATAAACATTTTTAGTTTAAAAAAGCCCATGTGGTAGAACACAGAATGGTGCTGGCAATGTTGAGACATGCAATAGCATACACTTTGGCATCCAATTAAGCATTCCATATGGACCACTATATATGATGTTCTGCATTACAAGGGGGAAATCACAAGCCAAAGCAGGGCAAATTAAAACAAATGTTCATGGTGATAAATGGCAATAGCTCCACAAAAAAGGTAAGTGTGCAGTAAGACTTCAATGTCTCTGCTATTGCCCTGTGCTCTATGGACAGCTGAACATCACAGAAGATTAATTCAATAAAGAAAGATGGCTATTATTAAAAAAAATAGTGTCTAAGTTATTTCAGTCAGGTAAAGTAAACAATTTGACAATTTGTGACATTGTCATGGTGAGAGTAAAGGAGCTGCCATTCCCGACCTCCTGAAGAGAATGCTAGTTGCCTGGTTGTGTCAGACTTAAAGTGTATATAAATCCTGACAATTAACTTATTTTATTTGATCTCCTTTGGTCTGTTAAATACAAATTTGAAAGAGTTTTGTTATATCTGTTTAGTAATTTTAAAAAACAAATGTATTGATCCTGCCAGAAATTCTGTAAGCTAAAAAATCAGTATGACCACCAGGGGACTAACATTCTCAGAAGTAGAGTTTAGTAAAGGCAGCCTCCATGATTCTCACATGAAAGAGTTGCTTTAAGGTTTTCCTAAATCTTAAAAGGGTCAATATTAAAATTTTTGGTAGATTATGACATTTGAAACCTGCCACCAGCTTTCCATAACTGCTAAAGTCTTTGGGCCAGAGAGCTGATAAGCCATGCTACTTGCTAACACCATTATAGATTTTTTTACTCACACTGCTCTTTTTTACTTTGCATTCCTGGGAATGCAGCTTCAGCAAGAGAAGTTGAGGTATATATAAAGTCAAAACAATCTTCCTTAGCTTTTGATAGAGGAGATTGGCTAGTTAAAGCCCATGTCAGCCTTTTTTGCTTTGCTGTCTTTGCCCTGTAGAGGAGGATCTACCATCACTTCCTGTCCCAGTGGCAACAGGAAGTGAGAGGAAAACTCCCCAGAGTAAGCAGGAATCTCCTGATAGATAGACGGTCGTTACCATAACAGGTCTCCACATGGGAATGTTTTTACGGTAACCTCCCGATCCCAAGCCCACTGTAATTTTTTTGATTTCTCATCAATTTCCGTCCAGTGACAATAGTCAACAGGGTAAATAAATATGGTGAATTTCCCTAGCGGGGACACAGATATGACTCTTTTGCATCCCTAGCAGGGACCGAGTTATCAATAAATATTTGACAGGGGTTGCACACTTTCCTTACTTTATTCAAAACTAGAAAAAAAAGTTTTGGATATAAAAATTCATTAACATTCTTTGGCTGCCAGAAAGAGAAAAATCTAATACTTATAAGTATGGGGAGCATGGGGCTCACTGTAACATAGGAGCAGTAAGAAAGTTCTCAGCTAGTGATAACTTGGCGATTACACAGAGTTCTCCTCTTTTCACACTTGTAACACCTGCATGTGTAAATCAAGTCAGAGGTTGATTCACTAAAGGCAAATAGGCTGTTTGTTTGTTTTGCAATGGAAGTTGCACTATGCAAGGGAATTTGCCCCTGACATGTGAAGAGAAAGTAGGGGGGCAGGTTAGCATAGGTTAAAAGAAATATGAGTTTATTGCAGAATCACTTACATATAAAATTCAAAGGTTCAGTTTCCAAGGCTGGTGTGGTGTGCAAGGCAGGCAGGCAGCAATCTGGATGGACTGGTAGATGAGCCACAAGGCACAAAACCGTGACCCGCCATGGGAGATGGAGACCAGCAGCATCTCCGGCTTACACACATGCCATTGACAGAGAACCGGGGGCAAGCAGAGGGGGCAGGCTTCATCTCTTGTGGCTGGTCCCGACTATGTGCTCTGCAGCTCGTCCATCCAGATTGCTGCCTGTCTGCCTTGCACACCACACCAGCCTTGCAAACAGAACTTTGGAATTTTATATGTAAGTGATTGTGCAATAAATTTATGTTGATTTTAACCTATGCTGATCTGGCGCCCTTCACATATCTATAAGGGATTCCCAAACCCTGTTGAGGAGCTGCCAGTGACCACTGGTGTTGATCACCCCTGAATTGAATATCAAGTCATCTCACCCTTACTGCTTTATTCATCATATTAAGGTCTTTATGGACTTTTATATTATTTTTATGAATTTGTAATCTGCATGTCAGTGAAGTGCTCATCTACTAGCTACTCTTAGCTTGTGTTTTTGAGTGAATTTGCCCCACAGCTTAGTGAATGAAGTGAAGCTCTGCTGACTTCCATCATCCAATGATGTCCAAACAAAATTGCTATTTTTTTAAATTTTCCTTGAGCATGATTGGGTATTCTTTGCAAACTGAAACTTCACCACATTCCCTAAGCTCTGGGGCAAATACCTTTGCTAAGTGAACCGACTATTTACCAGTAGTAATCAACCCCATAGAATAATAACTGCTCCAGAAGTCTGGCCTCTCTTTGAATCTTCTTTTCACATTCCATAGCAATGATTATTTGTTTCTATTATCAGAATCCCTGCTTTTTTTTGCCTCTACTTATGCAAATGGTTTTGAAAGGAAATAAAAACATGAAAAAAGACTTTCTCAGCTCTTATGTCTATTTAAGTTAGAAACAGAAATGTGGGAAGGGTACCACTTTAATCTCTAGTATCTTTTCGGAAGCAGACATGCATTAGAAGCCTCTCACTTGATGTGTCTTAATGAGCTTGCCTCAACGTGTAGATCCTACACAAGCTGTTGACTGGGCAATATCATACCTCTGTTTGTTACATGAAAAATCAGTAACTCATATGAATAGGTGCTAAGTTATTCCATTGTCCATCATTTTATGCAAATTTATGTCATCATGTTACATAATAAGTATAATCTCTTTTTTATACATTTTTCCATAATGTAGCAAAATGGCAGGTTCTTAGTATGAGTTTAGATCAACCCATGTAGTTCTGAGCACAGCTAAGGAAATATAATTCATGCTGTATTAGTACACCCCCATGTACTGTAAGTGATATTCATATGTGGTGTTTTATGATGATATACGGTACATTATCTATAAAAGCTTGTACTATGAAGACACTGTCTTGTTCCTCCCTTGAAAAAAGAGATCGTAACCTCTTTGTAAGTAGAGGCATCCTTATAGTAATGAGAGCAATCTGCTCTAATTATCAGTTTTGTTAGAGAGGTTCAAATGTAATCAATTACAATAGAACATAAAAAGGACCATCAAACCTAAAATGGATCCATTCTGTATACTTGTCTTTACTAGTCTTTAGAGTTGAAAGTAAAAGACTTATTATTGCATAGACAAGATGACCTGGAACAAAAAGTCTAATGTGTTTCAGGGGGTAAAAAATGTTCTCCTTCATCGGGTACTTTGAGTACTGCATGTGCAACTGTGAGCTTATAAAAAGTTATATTACTGGTTCTCTGTTTTCAAAGTGGCATCTGTTTTGTACAAAGTAGCCAGCAAACTATGATTTTTTTGAGCCCAGCGTCCAGCCTTCAATACGCATACAGCACTGAGAGTCCTAATGTATATTTTTTTTTAACCTTGGCTGCTTTGTTTCATCCTGCCCATGAAATAAAGGACTTTTATTCGGAACTCTAAAATCTAGCGCTGTGGTGCTATTATTGCTCTCTTCATAGGATTCACAACCCACATGCCAGATACCCCTGGCTTTAAGAAAATGGGTAGACACAAAGATGAAGGCTTAGATGTTGACTTTTGACAAAAGTTAGAATTTGCCTATCAGTAATAAAGCTGTTTAGTTGGCTTAGGTTGTAGGTTTTGGGGAAAACAGTTATCGGTCAAAGGTGATTATGTAGACACCGCTATGTATACTTGCTTAGGGAATGGAAACCTTATTTTAAGGCTGAATAATTTACCAGGTCAGGTTGCACCTGAACTATTTGTTATATTGCATTTTGTATACTGATGAATTGTCATCATATACTGTTGTGAAGCAATGTTATATATTACATATATGATTGATTTAGGAAATAACTGGCATATGGACCTTCATTGTACATTTGTTGGTTACACATAAATTTTGCATTATATCCAAATGGACAAAAAGGAAGACCACCAGTGGGTAGAGGGCAAGTCAAATCGATAAAAATGGATCTACTTTTTTATTATAGATCAGCTAAAAAGGATCAGGTGCCAGCAAAGATGCACAATTGTGATTAAAATAAAATATAAATTTTATGTTGATAACAAGCAGCCCAAATGGTCATCTATATAAAGTAAATGCGTGTCTGCAAGCATACACTAAATAAAATATGCTGGAGGGGATTGAGATAGATGAGAGAATAGCTCAGCTATATTGATTTTCAGGGTTATATGAAGGAAGGTATGTCCAGCATATTTTTAGCTGTACGTGATCTTTGCTCACCCATGAGGACTTCTCATCAGCTATTCTTGGGAACATCAACATTTAAAGGGATACTATAAAAGCCTTAATTTATATAACAGTAATTGTATGTAGAGAGCTCTGTGCCTTTAGTTGACTGTTAGGAAATTTGAAATGAGAAAATGAGAAAATTTGAATGAGATGACTACAATAAAGTTTACAGGGGATAGCAGAACAAAGGGAAAGGGTGAAAGGTAATGTTTACAAATTTGCATGATTTCCTAGAATGGATTAAAAAAGCTATTTTATGCACCTTAGCTGCATGGAATTTGTATATTCACCCTGCGATCGCATGGGTATTCTCTGGGTGCTCTAGCACCCGCCCAAACTCAATGACTTCCACCCAAATTGGCCTGGGTTTGTGTGTGCATTTCTGTAGAAATTTAACTTTGTACACTCCTCTGAGGACATGGCCTAATATGAATAGCTCTTAGTACTTTGTAAAGCACTGAGGAATTTGCTGGAGTTACAAAAATGTATATACACTAGCATTAAACATTGGTTCTCTCTCAATCAGAAGTGACAATAATAGACAAGTAAATATCATTCATAGGTGTACAGAGAATACAGCTGTATTGTTTATAGTATACTTGTTCTTTTTAGGTTTATTGGTCCTTACCAAATGTTAACAATACTGGTCATGCATTGATTGACATAAGGTAAACCCAGATTACAATATACGATGAGACAAGAATATAGGCACTGACAAACTTCTCAACAATATATTCATCATCTAATATTTATAATAAAGCATAATATAATAAATAATATAATAAAGCAAAACAATGTAAAACCCTTGAGTGCTGAAGCATTCTTATAAGGACTATAAATACATTGTGTAGCATTGTCTTATACACAATAGCGGTGCAGTGGACAGTATCATTATATTATCTGGTCCGGTTTTAGCTCATTGTCACTGTGTGCTGAGATAGATGTGAATAAATTTACAGTTTATTTTTCTATAGCACTGGTAGATTATATGGTGCTGTTGTTCTGAATATTAGGCCTATTCTAAGTGTGATTCATTATGTAATTTCAGGCTAGTGTTTCAGATTTTGCATGATATTGCCTTTGGATTTCTAACTACATTTAATGTGTAACTCCACCTTCTGATATATTCAATATGAGGGTGGACATAAATTGAGGGTAAGTATTCGTGTCAGTGTATACAAATACCTGTCAGTTATATGAGGCTGGATGCATACGGCCATATAGTAGCCAGACAACATGCAGAGCCAGTGTAATGACATTCCTGGGCCTTGCTGCTACTACATACAGTTGATCACTGAAATGCCTTAGAAGAGGCAGCTGTACACAGTTTTGTGCCAGGGGTTGTGTAAAGCACCCACACATAGACAAGTGTATGCTCTTGATGCACACTATCTGCTGAACGGCAGCGGGTTTATGGAATGTCATTACACAGGCTCTGCACATTGTATGGCCCCTGTATGGCCATGTGCGTGAGGCCTTACAAAAGGCACTCCAGGTCACATCACCGAACAATGCAGTAGAAGTGCTTAGGAGCTTTGAAATCCACAGAGTCCTCAAAGTGAATGATTATGTGATTATGTTGGTATCCATAGCAGTGGCGGATGATGCTCAATATTTTTTTTGGGGGGGGGGGTGCGGCAAACATACCTGCCCCCCTCACTAGCACATACCGCCACCACCCTTCCCCTGTGCACAGGCCGGAAATTGATAGGTACTCACACTGCTCCATGCACCATCTCCCCGCTCTCCGTATGGGCTCCTGCTCATCCGCACAGTCTCCCGCTCTTCCACTCCATCTCTTCCCTCCTGGACAGCCCCTCTCATTACAGGCATTGCTTCTCCTCCAGGCCAAACAGGAAGTGGGTCCTGGGACCCAATTTGCTGGGAGTCCTAAGACTCCCTGGCCAATCAGGTTCAGGACCCGCTTCCTGATTGGCCGGAAGGAGAATCGGGAAGACAATAGCGAATATTAATTCACTATTGTCACACAACTGGGTGGGCTCAGGGCACAGTTGCCTATCAGCAACCTCGCAGTCCATTGAGAACTACAAGTTGTCTGCTGCAGTGGCAGACAGGATTTGTAGTTTGTTCAATTATAGATTCCTGTGAATGAATGACATGGCTGTACAGGCAGAGCCCTGCACAGCTGTGCCATTTTTAAAATGTGAGAACGGTTGTGGGGGGGGGGGGGGGTTACTTATAGGTATCATGGCTCTGGCCAATCACAGCGCCGGAGCCGCGATACACGGAAGTACCCCCCCCCGGAGAGATGTTGGCCGCTGAAGTGGTGAATGAGGACCGCTGCGGGTGCCGCTGGTAACGGCACAGTACAACTGAAGCAACAGCATGTATGTGCCATTGCTTCAGTTTGCTTAAGTGCGCATGTGCCGATGATGTCAGCACATGCAAATACAGGGATATCTCCTAAACTGTGCAGGTTTAGGCCTAATTATAGGCTTTCATGTAATATAAACTGGTTGTAAAGATTTGATAACCACTTTAAAGGGGTCTATAATTCATTGCACAAATGTCAGAAACATTTAGGCAAGCTGATCGAACGTTCACTGTATTTTTACTAATATATTTATTCCTGCGTCAATATGCGGAGTAGTTTTCTGAAATACCTCAATGAGAATATATACTGCAATTTGGCCACTAGATGATGCTAATGAAATGGTGGAAGGCGCACTGGGGTGTATGGTCGCTCACTCTCCTTGGACATGTGTTGCAACATTATATCACTTTATTTCTATATGGAAATCCTATGGACTGATTATTTTATTTCACATGTCATATCACCATTTTTTTTTTATTTAGCTTGCCAATTGTTGTTTTATATGTGTTTTGACACAATTTGTTCTGTTGTGTAATTGCCAGCTACTTGTTGGTTTTTTCGTATTTTTTCACTTCTCCGTTTTTCCTACTACAGGAATAAATCTATCAGAAAAAATAAGGGAACATTTTGTTCACCTTGCATAGATGCTTCCGACATTCAGTCATAAGTAAATGTCATGGGCACACCCAGTAAAAATATTTATTCATTAGGAAAGATTTTACATTAAAAATGTACAAAAGATAAAACATTTTTAATGGATTATTACAAGTGGAAAAGGTGGTGTTACACTTTAACCGATTTTCAGATTTCCAAGGATATACAGGGATTTCAAAGGCAATAAAAAATGTTCCATGAATGTTATCATATATGAGGGACTTGTGCAATAAGCAAGAAACATCTTCCTGCAAAGAATGGTTCACTGTAAAGTAATATAAAAAGACATACAATATATGATGCTCTCAAGTGTAGCCATGCATTGCCACATTGCATCCATCGGCAGGAGGGTAGATATAAGATGAAGGCCAATCAGGGCTGGATTTGTTTAGGTTTAGGCTGAATAGTGTGAGGCCACGGCAAGTCCTATACACAGTTATTGGTCAAGTGAAATGTGGATTTGGTCAACCTGGATTTAGATGCTATTCAGTTCATGTCAAGTTTACCTAAATGTAAATCTAGTTCTGTAAAAGAATTCTATGTGGCATGTCTGTAATTGTATGTAAAATACGTTGCAAAATAGTTTCCTATGGCTTTGTTTATGTTACACTTAAAGCCTAACTCTGATAAAGGTAAAATACCTCCCATGCAGTGGGGCTGCATCCACACTGCAAGAGTTAAAAGAGAAGTATGGCCAAAACTTTTTAAGGCCAGACTTCTCTTGTGTGTTATAGGCAGGGCTGGTGCAAGAATTTTTGACACCCTAGGCGAAACCTAATTTTGCCGCCCCTTAGCAAGACCTCCAACCCCACCCCTTTGCCCTGCAGTGGCTATGGCTGGTGGCTGCAGATGGCTGTTCTGTGGGTAGGTACGACTGGTGGGTAACCCTGGTGCTTGCTCTCTCAGGAGAGGGAGAGGGAGGAAGAGGAGGAGGAGGAGAGGGGCAGGGTGGACAGGGGGAGGAGGAGAAGGAGAGGAGGAGAGGGAGGAAGGAGTGTAAGAGGAGGGAAGGAAGAGGAGGAAACAGGAGAGGGCGGAGGAGGATGAAGAGAGGGGGAGGAGGAGAAGAGGGAGGAGGAGTGGGGAGAGGAGGAGAGGGATGAGGAGTGTGGGGGAGGAGGAGGGAAGAGGAGGAGAGGGAGGAGTAAGGGGTTTTAGGAGAGGAGGAGGGGAGAGCAGAGGGAGGAGGAGTGAGGGGTTTTAGGAGAGGAGGAGGGGAGAGAAGAGGAGGAGGAGGAAGAGAGGGGGCAGAGGGGAGGAGAAGTGGGGGAAGACAGGGGGAGAGGGGAGAGGAGGAGAGGGGGGAGGAGAAGGGGAGGAAGGGGAAGGGAAGGGGAGGAGGAGGAGAGGGGGAGGATTGGGAGGGAGAGGGATGAGGAGTGTGGGGGAGGAGAGGTGCTAGGAGAGGAAGGGGAGAGGGGAGGAGGAGAAGAGGGGGGATTGGGAGGGAGGAGGAGAGGGATGAGAAGTGTGGGGGAGGAGAGGTGCTAGGAGAGGAAGGGGAGAGGGGAGGAGGAGAAGAGGGGGGGATTGGGAGGGAGGAGGAGAGGGATGAGAAGTGTGGGGGAGGAGAGGTGTTAGAAGAGGGAGGAGGAGTGAGGGGGAGGGGTATTAGGAGAGGAGGAGGGGAGAGAAGAGGAGGAGGAGGAAGAGAGGGGGAGAGGAGGGGGGGAGAGGAGGAGAGGGGAGGAGGAGAGGGATGAGGAGTGTGGGGAGGAGGAGGGGGAGGAGAGGTGCTATGAGAGGAAGGGGAGAGGATTGGGAGGGAGGAGGAGAGGGGTGAGAGAGTGTGGGAGGAGAGGTGTTAGGAGAGGGAGGAGGAGTGTGGGGAGAGGAGGGGTGTTAGGAGAGGATGAGGGGGGAGGAGGAGGAGAGGATGGGGGAGGAGCAGGGAGAGGGATGAGGAGTGTGGGGGAGAGGTGATGTGAGGGAGGAGGAGTGGGAGGGAGGAGGAGTGAGAGGGAGGAGAGGAAGGAGGAGTGTGGAGGAGAAGAAGAGGAGGAGTAGGTGGGGGATGAGGAGTGTGGGGGAGGAGGAGTTGGGGGGAGGAGAGATGTTAGGAGAGGATGAGGGGGTGTTAGGAGAGGATGGGGGGAAGAAGGAGAGGATGAGGGGGGGAGGAGAGGATGAGGGGGGGAGGAGAGGATGAGGGGGGGAGGAGGAGAGGGATGAGGAGTGTGGGGAAGAGGTGAGGGGGGGGAGTGAGAGGGAGGAGAGGGAATGAGAAGTGTAGGGGAGGAGGAGAGAAGGAGTGTTAGGAGAGGAGGAGGAGAGGGGTGAGGAGTGGTGGGGGAGAGGAAAGGGAGGAGGAATGGGAGGGAGGGAGGAGATGGATGAGGAGTGTGGGGTGGAGGAGTGAGAGGGAGGAAGGGTTGGTAATGGAGGAGGAGAGGGATGAGGAGTGTGGGTGAGGAGGAGAGGGGCAGGAGAGGTGTTAGGTGGAGGGGGGAGGAGGAGGGGTGTTAGGAGATGAGGAGGGGGAGAGGAGGAGGAAGAGAGGGATGAGGAGTGTGGGGGAGGAGGAGAGGGATGAGGAGTGTGGGAGAGGGAGAGAGGTGGGAGGAGGAGGGGTGTTAGGAGAGGAAGAGGGGGAGGAGGAGAGGGATGAGGGGTGTGGGGGAGGAGGAGGGGGGGAGAGATGTAAGGAGAGGAGGGGGTTAGGAGAGGAGGAGGGGGAGAGGGATGAGGAGTGTGAGGGAGGAGGAGAGGGGGGGAGGTGTGTGGAGAGGGGGGAAAGGATGAGGAGAGGAGGGGAGAAGGGGTGTGAGGAGAGGAGGGGGAGAAGGGGTGTTAGTAGAGGAGGAACGAGAGGGATGAGGAATGTGAGGGAGGAGGAAAGGGGGAGGGAGGAGAGGGGGGAGGTGTGTGGAGAGGGGGAAAGGATGAGGAGAGGAGGGGGAGAAGGGGTGTTAGGAGAGGAGGAGGAGGAGAAGGATAAGGAGTGTGAGGGAGGAGGAGGGGGGGAGGTGTGTGGAGAGGGGGGAAAGGATGAGGAGAGGAGGGGGAGAAGGGGTGTTAGGAGAGGGGATAGGTGAGGGAGGAGGAGGGGGGGTGTGTGGAGAGGGAGGAAAGGATGAGGAGAGGAGGGAGAAGGGGTGTTAGGAGAGGAGGAGGAGGAGAGGGATGAGGAGTGAGGAGGAGAGAGAGGGGGGAGGGTGTGGAGAGGGAGGAAAGGATGAGGAGAGGAGGGGGAGAAGGGGTGTTAGGAGAGGAGGAGAGGGGTGAGGAGTGTGAGGGAGGAGGAGAGGGGGGAAAGGATGAGGAGAGGAGGGGAAGAAGGGGTGTTAGGAGAGGAGGAGGAGGAGAGGGGGGAGGTGTGTGGAGAGGGGGGAAAGGATGAGAAGAGGAGGGGGAGAAGGGGTGTTAGGAGAGGAGGAGGGGGGAGAGGGGTGAGGAGTGTGAGGGAGGAGGAGAGGGGGGAGGTGTGTGAAGAGGGGGGAAAGGATGAGGAGAGGAGGGGAGAAGGGGGGTGAGAGTGTGGGGGAGATGAGAGGGAGTCTTACATTCAGGCCATGTGCTGGGACAATCATGACATCACACATGTGAGGAGTCTGAGGACAGATCCATGCATACACACTATACAGTAATACAGTGTAGTTGAAGTTCACTTACTGGGGTTCTGCTCTGCAGACTGCACCCGATCACTCTGTCCAGCACAAACCCCGCCTCCATGCCTCCAGATATTACCACTCACCAGGCACTGACTACTCCGATCGGCTGTAGTATGTCTGCATGTGAGTGACACCTTCCGCTGTACAGGAGAGGTGATAGAACACCGGGAGGGAGAGCTGGCCTCTGCAAGTGACACAGGGGTCAGGGGTCACATGATTAGACGGATACAAATCTCAGTCACTGAAATTCAGTGACTGAATCATGTATAGGCAGAGCTGGCAGTACTGAAAGAGACCAGAGACACATGTCACTGGTATATTCATAGTGGCGCGCAGCAGCAGGGGATGTGTTTGTTTTCTTTTTTTTTTTTCAAATATACAATTTTTATTAAACACCAACAAAGGGATGGAATCCCAGCGATACATAGAAAATAAACATAAGTGCGAGCTGTGAAAACAAATCGCATATCGTACATGGCATTAAACATCAGCTCAAATACAATAAAACCGTTATGTTGCAGGCCAAGTGCAAAGAACTTGTTGGCATATAAAGGTCAACCGGATAATCTAAGTCTGAAGGTAGCTGGACGCCATCCCTACGTTTTCCATTATCTGAGAAAATTAGCGGGAAAATGGATAGAGACAGAATGTGTGGGGGGGGGGGGGGGGACACACAAATGGAGTGGAAGGAAAGGGAAGGAGGGGAGGTCAAAGACAGGCCAAAAGCAGCCAGGGCGAGTGTGGGAACAATCAGTGTATCTAGGTCTGCAGAGACGGAGACTGTGCATGCTTGGTTAGGAAGTCAGCAGTTCAATCCCTTCATCCGAATAGATGAAGATTTTCCATTGCGTCCAGGTTTCCAAATACTTCTCATGTTTGTGTTGTGCCGTAAGGACCAGATCCTTCAGCTTACCGACCTCCTCCACCCTCCTCAGCCAGTCTACCACAGAGGGGGGGCAAGTTTGTTTCCAACGTAGGGGTATGCAGGCCTTTGCCGCATTGAGCAAATGGCGGGTCAGCGATCTTTTATATTTTTTGAGTGGGACTTCGGTCAAATGAAGAAGGAAGAAAGCCGCATCCTCTGGTATTTCGTATTCCGTGAACTTCTGAGTGATGCGCCTAACCTCCCTCCAAAAACCCTGCAGGCTGGGACAGGACCAGAACACATGAAGCAAAGTGCCCTCCTCCCTCCCACACCGCCAACAGCGGTCTGAGGTGTCTGGGAAACACTTGGCCAGTCTAGAGGGTGTGAGGTACCAGCGCGTCATGATTTTGTAGTTTGTTTCCTGTATTCTGGTACATGTGGATGTTTGGAGGGCGCAGCTGATAATCTTCTGTTTTTGTGCCTCTGAGAACGTGCGGTTGAGGTCCCTTTCCCACCCAGCAAGATAGGTCAGCTGTGGAGGCGACGAGGCGTTGCTCAGCATGGAATACATGGTGGACAGGGTTTTTGATATCGAGTCATTATGCAAGCACAACGCCTCATATGCCGTGGGTGGTCTGGTGAAGTCTCTAGGATTGGGTAGCGAGTGGAGAAAGTGATGTAATCGTATCGCCTTCCAGAAAGGAAGTTGGAATCTCCCCGTCACAGCAGTCAGTTCCGCTATGGAGGGCCAACGCCCGTCTATCACGAAGGCAGAGGCGTAGTCTAGACCAGCCTCCCTCAAAGTACCGTACTCATGAGGCTCCATTCCCGGCGGGAACTCCGGGTTGCCCAACACCGGATATAGTGGAGAATAAGCTGATGTAAGGGAAAGCCGAAAGGCGCACTGACGGCTGTGTCGCAGGGTGGTGCCTATAAGGGGATGATTCCTCAACTCCCCAGAAATGGAATCATAACACCAAAGCGTGTTTTGTAGCACGAGGTTCGTTTGGGCCTGCTCAATACCCACCCAGAGCTTGAGATGTGTTTGTTTTCATTCTGTCGGCAGACTCAGGACACGTCCCCCAGTGCTGTGCTGTGCCTCTAATGATACTACAGGTGGACGGAGCACCTGACTGAGTATATGCAACATTCTGCAGGGGCGCCGGGCGGCATCCCCTGCATTATACAGCACCGCACCTCCACCGAACACTTACATAACACGGAGACTGGTGGGAGACAGGAATTAGAGAAACCAGCAGCCAGGCGCCCTAGGCAGTAGTGCGCCCTAGGCGATTGCCTAATTCGCCTAGTGGTAGCACCAGCCCTGGTTATAGGAGTACCCTTACTTTTGTTCTCCTATGACCCAGAGTCAGGTGATAGCAGGCTATTATAAATTTGTCGGGATCCATCCGGTGCCTGATTCTGCGGTGTCACATGGTATATGTCACATGGGTTGGTCACATGGTGACCCCGCCCCCTTACGATGTCATAGTCCCCATGTGACATCAACCCATGTGACCAACCCATGTGACATATACCATGTGACACCGCCCCATTGTCACTATATAAGTGACCGCACAGCGCGGCTCTGGCATTCCGGCCGGAGAGCTCGTCGAGTCAACATCTCCTGGGGAAGAAGAAGAAGAACAAGAAGAAGAACAAGAACGGAAGGCGGCGGCGGCGGCGACGACAGCGGCGACAGAAGACCGGGCCACCGCCTGTAAAAGAGCTACAAGAAGGCGTGGTGGCCCGGCAGAAGAACCGAAGGCGGCGACAGAAGAACGGAAGGCAGCGGCGACAGAAGACCGGGCCACCGCCTGCAAAAGAGCTACAAGAAGGCGCGGTGGCCCGGCAGAAGAACCGAAGAGGGGGACAAGACCCCCGAAGTCGGGAGAAGAGGCCGGCGGCGGGGAGGAAGAAAGCCGGACTCCTCCGCTAGTAAAAGAGCTACACACAGATAGCGGAGGAGTCCGGCGAGAAGACCCCCGAAGACGGAAGACCCACGGAGCTGTGCAATAAAATATTTTTTCCCTGTGTTGTGTTTTTTTTTGTACTTTATTTCACAGGTGAATGGGTAGGGGTACATTGTACCCTATACTCATTCACATAGGGTGGGGGGCCGGTATCCGGGGGCCCCCTTCTTAAAGGGGGCTTCCGGATTCCGATAAGCCCCCCGCCCGCAGACCCCGACAACCAACGGCCAGGGTTGTCGGGAAGAGGCCCTTGTCCTCATCAACATGGGGACAAGGTGCTTTGGGGTGGGGGGGCCGCGCGGCCCCCCCTTCCCCAAGGCACCCCCCATGTTGAGGGCACGCGGCCTGGTACGGCTCAGGAGGGGGGGCGCGCTCGCTCTCCCCCCTTTCCTGGCCGGCCGGGTAGCGTGCTCGGACAAGGGTCTGGTGTGGACTTTGGGGGAACCCCCACGCCGATTTTTTCGGCGTTGGGGTTCCCCTTTAAGCCCATTCCAGGCGGCGGAGCCCGCGACGTCTCCTTCGCGGGCCCCGCCTACCTGTACACGCGCTCGAAATGGGCGGACTTTCCGAGCGGGAACAGTCCGCTCATTTCGAAAGTACAGCGGACAGGCCCACACACGGGCGGACTGTTCGCTCAAACACAGCGGACAGTTTTTCGGAATTTCCGAAAGACTTTGTCCGTCCAACTGTCCGCTGAAACTGTCCGCTGAAAGCCCACACACGGGCGGACTGTCCGCCCAAACACTGTTCAGCGGACAAGGTTGGGCGAACAGTCCGCCCGTGTGTACGCGGCCTTAGAGCCGACATGAGACAGTTGCAGCATTACACTGATGATGCAGCACAGAAATGAATGTGGATATTTTTTTCTTAACCCATACTACTTCTCCTTTAAATGCTCGATCCTCTGCTCCCCTTGCAGATGGTGTTCTCTTATGCTCTGGCGGTGGACTGTACCACCAAAACCTCCCATCAAATGAAGGTCTATGGGCCCTTGATGACATTAGAGTGCATCTAAAGGCAGGGGAGAAGAGGCTGCCCGGATCAGTCTAGCTGTGTGGGGGAGAAAGCGGGAGCAGAGAATTGAGTCAACAGACCTGCCCTTCCTTGTTCCCTAGACAAAAACAAGCATTTGACCCTTGTAAAGCGGTGCAGACAGTCCCACTGCAAGAGAGGGTTTTTACTTTTCCTGGAGTCCTGTTATAAAAATAAAAAAGGAGCTCTCCATAATCATATTCTCATTTAACTGACTACATGCACAGTCCCTGTGCAATTTTAGAAAAAGAAAAACCTCAGAAAGCTGTCACATTCATCCATGCCGAACGCTCTGGACGAACAAGTGTAAAGTGAAAGTTCGGTCCAAACTTCTGTTCCAACAAGACACTCAGCTCATCCCTAATTGTAACCTGTGCCATCAATTATTATTATAATTATTATATAGGATTTATATAGCGCCAACAGTTTACGTAGCGCTTTACAACTTGAGGGTAGACAGTACAAATACAATACACTTTAATACAGCTCCTTGGAGCTTACAATCTAAGAGTTAAGGTCAAGAGATACAAGATGTAATAACTGTGGGGATGTGCTGATGGAGAAAATAAAATGTACAGTTGTTAGGTGGGGCCAGATAAGCTTCTCTGAAGAGATGAGTTTTCAGGGATCGTCTGAAAGTGGGCAAAGTAGGACATAGTCGGACAGATTGGGGTAGAGCATTCCAGAGGATGGGAGAGTCTTGGGAGAAGTCTTGGAGGTGAGCTTGGGATGAGGTTACAAGGGAGCTATAGTGCAGGAGGTCTTGGGAGGAGCGAAGAGGACAATTAGGTTGGTATTTCGAGACTAGGTTAGTGATGTAGCTGGGGTCCAGGTTGTCAATCACTATAGTGTACTGGAGTGTATAGGCATAGACACTGAGGCTGGGTTTACACTAGTGCGAATTGGATCCAATTTTCCCCGCATCCAATTTGCATGTCAGGAGATTGTGACCGGCTCTCTATGGAGCTGGTTCACACATCTTCAGATTGGCTCCAGTGCATCTTTTGGTCCGTTTCAGGTCCGAATTCAGCAAACATTTTTGGCTGAAATCGGACCTAAAAACTGTGAATGGGGATGTCCCGGACCACTGTTGGAAGCCGATCCATCCCTTGGTGTGAACCCAACTTAAAGGTTCACATGTGTAAGACTTTGGAGTGTATACCGGCATCTCTCCCACTGTAGTCAAAAGAAGAAAAATTGTTAATTATGTATAAAGGTATAATACTTTTCTCTGTTTTCACAATATTCTACATTTCCAAATTTCAGACCTACTCATTAAAGTATATGTTTAAATAACTTGACAAGTCTGCATTAATAAATTCCTGACATGTCACAATACACAGCAACAGTATTTATTTTTTTCAAAAAAGCTCTCTCTTTTTATTTAAAAGCCATCCTTTTGCACCAGGAAAGTGACTATGCCTAGGCTGGGGTAATGTCATCAGTCTGGTCTTCAAAACCTGAATGACCTATGTAACAGGGTGTAGGTCCCTGTCATTGTAGGCATGTCCAGGTGTTGCCAGAGAGCACTGTTTGTCCATCATTCCTGTTAACCAGGTATTATATAAGAAGGTGTACCTTCTTTGGGCAGGGGATGAAGAGTGGACAAGAAGGGTGTAGCATTACTTATTGCGATTTTTTTACCAAAAAATATGTAGAAGAATAAGTATCGGCCTAAACTGAGGGAAAAAAATGTTTTTTTATATATTTTTAGGGGATATTTATTATAACAAAAAGTAAAAAATAATGAGTTTTTTTCAAAATTGTCGCTCTATTTTTGTTTATAGCGCAAAAAATAAAAACCGCAGGGGTGATCAAATACCACCAAAAGAAAGCTCTGTTTGTGGGGAAAAAAGGACGTCAATTTTGTTTGGGAGCCACGTCGCACGACTGCGCAATTGTCAGTTAAAGCGACGCAGTGCCAAATCGCAAAAAGTGGTCTGGTCTTTGACCAGCAAAATGGTCCGGTCTGCAAGTGGTTAAAGAGTAGCTTACCTTAACACTTCATATTCCTGACATGTGTCTGTTATACCATGTACTTGTGTGAAAAAAGTATTCTGTTCTCTTTGCATTGCTTCATATGTGTTAAACTTCTTGTGTTAAGACTTATACTGACAAGCCCCCTTGCTTAGCTCTTCACTAGGAAGATCAGTGCATTGCCATTTCTCTGCCGCCTGCTGACACCGCCATCAATGAACTTCTCTTAGTTGCTCTCTTTACTCTAACAAACATATAAATGAAAGTGTTTTGTTATATCTGTTTGTTAACCTCCTCCTGCCTGCCGTATAGACAAATGACATGGGCGGGATCTCCCTCTCGTTCTGGGACAACGTCATATGACGTCTCCCCAGTCTTACTGCACTGGTGCGCCCCATGTGATCAGAGGTGTCCAATCACAGCCGATCACATGTAAACACAGGAGTTCAGTTTATAGGCCCTCCTCATTTCACACTGACAGAATGTGAGGAGAGCCGATCAGCGTAATCTCCTCATAAGGAGGACTGAACAGACAATCAGGGCACTGATAATCAGTGCCGTGATTATCTGTGCAGCCCAAACAGTGCCCAGCAGTGATGCCAGTCAGTGCCCATCGGTAATGCCAATCTGTGCCTATCAGTGATGCCACTTTGAGCCCAGTGATGTCAATCAGTGCCCATCAGAAATGCCAGTCAGTGCTGCCTTTCAGTGCCCATCAGTGCCTGTTCATCAGTGTCACCTATCAGTGCTGCATATCAGTGCCGCCTATCAGTGCCCATCAGTGCTGTGTATTACTGCCTCCTCATCCGCGCCCATCACTGCCGTCTAATCAGTGCCCATAAGTGCTGCTTTACCAGTGCAACCTATTAGTGCCCATCAGTGCAGCCTCATGAGCGCATATCAGTAAAGGAGAAAAATTACTTATTTACAAAATTTTCTGACAAAAACAAAACAAAGGACATTTTTTTGTTCACATTTCTCGGCAATTTTTTTTTTAATTTTTTGCAAAAAAATAATAAACCCAGTGATGATTAAATTCTACCAAAAGAGCTCTATTTGTGTGAAAAAAGTGATGAAAAAATGTCAGTGTTGCATGACTGCGCAATTGTCATTCAAAGTGTGACAGTGCTGAAAGCTGAAAATTGGCCTGGGCAGGAAGGGGGTAAAAGTGCTCTGTATTAAATTAGTTAACCACTTCGAGCCCGCGCTATAGCCAAAAGATGGCTACAGCGCAGACGCTAACTGCCGGGAGGGCGTCCCTGGACGTCTTCCTGTTTACTTCCCCTCTGCGTGCCACCACAGGTGCGCATCAGGGGAGTTCTGCATTGTCCGTGTCCCTTGGACAATCACAGCGGCCATTTAGCACTTGATCGCCATGTCCAATGAGTGGTGATCTCTTATGTAAACATATGAGATCATCTCTCATCGCTGGCTCTCCCTCCTCACACAGAGACAGCGTGTGAGGAGGGAGAGATGAACAGCAGTGTCAGTGAGAAGAACACACACACAGTGAAACACACACACACATGCCCACCTGTCACCAGTGCCACCTATCAGTGCCATCTGTCCCCTGTGCCACCTGTCCCCAGTGCCACCTATCAGTGTCATCTGTCCCCTGTGCCACCTGTCCCCAGTGCCACCTGTCAGTGTCATCTGTCCCCAGTGCCACCTGTCAGTGCCACGTGTCCCCAGTGCCATGTGTCCCCAGTGCCACGTGCCCCCAGTGCCACGTGCCACGTGTCCCCAGTGCCACGTGTCCCCAGTGCCACGTGTCATCAGTGCCACCTGTCAGTGCCCCGTATCAGTGCCACCTGTCAGTGTCATGTGTCATCAGTGCTACGTATCGGTGCCATCTGTCATCAGTGTCAGGTGTCATCAGTGCCACGTATTAGTGCCATCTGTCATCAGTGTCACATCAGTGTCACATGCCATCAGTGCCACATATCAGTGCCATCTACTATCAGTGCCACATGTCATTGTCCTGGTGCTCCAGGGCCTTCAAAAGTGTAATAGGTAGTCAACAAGTTAGATGTGTAGTTTATGCTCCTAGAACACCTGATGGTGCTCCCTGCATGTTGGGCCTCTCTAAGTGGCCAGGCTGTTAAAAAGTCCCACACATGTGGTATCGTAATACTCAGGAGGAGTAGCAGAATGTATTTTTGGGTTGTTATTTGTAGTATACACATGCCATGTGAGAGAAATAACCTATTACAATGAACATTTTGTGGGAAAAAAAATAAAAATAAAAAAAAATTCATTTTGCAAAAAATTGTGGGAAAAAATGACAACACCAAAAACCTCACCATGCCTCTTACTAAATACCTTGGAATGTCTACTTTCAAAAAAGGGGTCATTTGGGGGGGATTTGTAATTTCCTGGCTTGTTCGGGCCGCAAGAAATTAGATAGACCACCAGTACATCAGGTGTGATCAATTGCAATTGTCAAGTTGCATCACAACTTGTAGACTCTATAACTTTCACAAAGACCAAATAATATCCACTAATTTGGGTTATTTGTACCAAAGATATGTAGCAGTATAAATTGTGGCCAAAATTCATGAGAAAAATTAATAATTTGAAAAATGTGGGTTTTTTTTCAAAATTTTCGGTCTTTTTTCATTTATAGCGCAAAAAATAAAAAACCCAGAGGTGATCAAATACCACCAAATGAAAGCTCTATTTGTATGAAAAAAAGGACAAAAATGTATTTGGGTACAGTGTTACATGACTGGTAATTGTCATTCAAAGTGTGAGAGCACCGAAAGCTGGAAATTGGTCTGGGTAGGAGGGGGGTTTAAGTGCTCAGTAGGAAAGTGGTTAAAGCAGTTCTTTGTCTTGTTTGAAAAAAAAAATCAGCAGCTATACATACTGTAGCTGCTGACTTTTAATAAAAGGACATTCACCTGTCCAGGGGTCCAGCCCTGTCCTCACCCAAATCAGTTTTTCACCATATTTACTGTGGGCAGCCAGCTGTGATTTTTTGCAGCTTCCCACTACGCATGCACAACCTGCACTGCGCTTTTTGCAGACTTTAGGGACACATCGCAGGTCCCAGAAGGCTGCAAAAAGCGCAGTGCAGGTTGTGGGCAAGAAGGGGGGGAGAACTCCCAATGGAGTGGGAGCTGACATCCCCCCAAAAAAAGTCCAAAAATAAAAGAGGGGTAGGGGAGGAGGGCATAAATTGGAACTTCCGCTTTAGGGTGAAGTGCAGAAAATGCCTATTGATCACCTCAGAAATTAAGGGCTGCCCTGTGCCTTGTGCACCCTGTCCCCACGGGTTAAATGTGTGCTTAGCCTGTGTTTCTAGCCTGTGTTTCTCTAAACCGTGGGAGGTGCTTTTACTAGGGGAAGGTAGGATCCATGCCTTCCCTATTGACAGAACGGTGATCTGCCTTGTATACACAGGGGTTGATTTACTAAATGTAGCCCTAACCTTGGTAATGCAAGGGCACTTCCTTCCCGGGGCAGTATGCAGGAGTTTGGGGACCGTTGTACCAACGTGGCAGAGTCCCTTTTTAGTGTGGGTAGGTTCACGGGTTTAGGGAGAGTCACATTTACCATGATGGGATTTTCCGCACTTGGCGTTCCATCCCCTGAGGTTAGAGATAGCCAGTCCGAAACATCTGTACAAGTGGCGGCTACATCATCCCCTCCAGCCCACAACAACTCCTCCGACAATGTCCCCAAAATGTCATCATCCTCCATATCCGACAGAGACTCTAACTCCGAATCTCTCAATTCCTCTGCTGGTAAATAGTTAACTAAAGGTGTACTCACAGTCAGACTTTTTCCCGAAGCATCCTTCTTCCACCGATTGGATCCAGCCGGATTCGGTGGCAGAACTCTGTCGACTTTGGGAAGGCTTTGTGTGCCCCACTTTCTCCAAAGGAGGCATGGTGATTTCCGTTGCGGTGGTAGAAGCAGTGTCCATCTGCTCCAAAGTGGTCTCCTCAGCAGTCTCAGTAGCATACATCGCAGCATCTCTCTCTGGGATGTCAGCAACGACATGTGTCACTGCTGTGGAAGGCTTTACTGAAAGGGGCGAAGATGGCCGACTCCTCGGTTGTCACGCCCGTTGTCCAGTCCACGCGGTAGGCCCTCGGTGGTGTGACTGACTGCTTCACTTTGAACGTGTACTCTCCCCACTTCTTGCACCTGGAGAATGGCAGAGGGTTAGCGACTATGCTGTCGCACTTTCCTCACAGCATACCCAAGCCCTCAATGTCTCCAGTGGTATACAGAATAAACCGCCCCTGCGGCAGCAGGTGGATGCCCGTGTCCGTAAGTACAGTACCAGGCAACTGTATTGCTGTGGGACCCCATCCTGGGTCCTTGCGCAGACTGCACACCCGGAGCACAAACATCTTCAGAGAAAAATTCCAACCGCTCTTTCCTCCTTCCGCAGCACACTCCCACGTGGTGCTTCATGTAGGAAAGAACAATTTAGACTCCTCCCACTGGGGTGCTCAGGTTGTGCAACTTCGTGGGCTTTTCGGCAAGGGCTCCTCCCACGCTTATGCACCTCAGTGAAAGTCTGAGTAAATATGGCGCCTATGACGCAGTTACAAAACACAACCCTCTGTCCTTGCTTTACCATGTGTACAGTTCCTTTGCAATGGTAAAATCCCGGACTACGAACCCCCACATGTAGCACTAACCCCCGAAAGAGCTGCTGGTTATTTTTGGGCTTACCGTTACCTTCCGTTCTCCTTGTGACACGTCTAGGGGATGTCCCGTGGTAGATGACCCAGTAACTTGAGACTGACAATAGATCCACTTGAATGGATTTTATTTGCAAAAACTCAAACCATTGAACAGACTTTCAACTTGGGATCAGAGGGTTGGAAAAGGTAGTTCAGGTACTCTCAATGTCAAAGTCCAGAAAACATTAAAGAACTTGCTTACTTTGACTGCATCCAGAGAATAGCCATTCACAGCTGGATGAACACTCAGGTTGGACAGTCCCTCTCTCACAAGGCCTAGCAGCCAACAAGGTGCTTACTCAGGAACAAAGTCTTTGTCACAGACATTGTTGCAGAACCCGTAGGGAAACTAAGCTGTAGAACACTTGTAGGATACCTGGATCTTTCAGCCTGCTTGGCGATATCCACAAGACCGGATTCTTTCGGTAACTTCAGCCCTTCCAGGCTCTTGTTAAGAAAACCAAACCATACGTGGTGTTCTTCTAAAGATTCCTCCCCTGGAATGCTCGAAGTACAATGGGTCTCTCCCGAACCGGAGACGGCACCCAACCAGACAAGCTTTATAAATTCTGGACTTTGAATGGTTGTAGAGAAGAGAATGCACTAAATAAACAGATATGTATTTTGTAGGAGACTTTAGGGTTGATCTACTAAAGGCAAATAGACTGTGCACTGCTCCAGAGCTTAGTAAATGAGGTAAAGCTTCACTCTACAAAGAATACCCAATCACATGCAAGAAAAATAAAAAAATAAAACTACATTTTTGTTTGCACACGATTGGATGGTGGAAGTCAGCAGAACTCTCCCTCATTTACTAAGCTCTGGAGCAACTGCACTTGTGGAGTCAAAAGTGCACAGTTTATTTGCCTTTAGTAAATGAACCCCTTTGTTTCCCCTCTGTGTATCACCTGCTGCCAGTCACTTCACTGGGTATATGTATGGGTTTACAAACACTTTAAAGAGGTACTGTGGAGGATAGCTCTAGACTGAAAGTGTCTATTGCAGCCAGAGCGGCTTTTTATACATTGCCCCAGAGACTATACTGTATATTGAAGTAAAAATGTAAGCCTAGAGTTTGAATTTATAAAAAGAGGGTTTCATTATGGATGGGCTTTCAGCCTGATCTGAACACCAGGTTGAGAACAACACTTTGCCTGACTTTTTGCTTGTACAGTGGAAGAAAAATATCAGAGATAGTGTTTTTCTTCTGCTACTATATATGACAGCTTCCTCTCAATGGTAAGGAAGCAGTGGGTGCCGGTATCCACCACATGTTTAGCAACCAGTGACATCATTCGGCCCTATTAATTTGTTGGCTATGAATTTTCAACCATGTAAACAAAGAAGCAGGGACAGCACTGACATTTTCCAAATATGGAGACATGGCCAAATTTGGGCTATGACATTGACCATTTTTGGTAAATGACATCACTGGGTGTAACCCCATTTTGTTTCTCAGTGTGTCAGCGGGCACAGTTCATATTGATTGATGAGTCTCTGCATTGCTGGACAGCATTATTGATGATAGATTTACATTGTAGGACTTTTTTGTGCTTTTTAATTTTTATAATAAAGGATTTTACTTTTTTACTATCTACCCCTTGCTCATTCCCATAGGAGGGAGTAGTATTTGGGAGCCCCCTTGTTTTTAAAGGGGTCTTCCAGAATCGAATAAGCCATCCACGCCACAGGGTTGTTTTAGGACACAGGCCCTTGTCCTCAACAGCTTGGGGATAAGGCACTTTTTCAGGGGTTCCTCTGACAAGGTATCTTAAGGGCATGTGCCTTGGTTTCGGAGGGGGAGGGTCATATGTATGTCTTTTGGCTTCAGATAAGCATCTGGTATGCTTTTTATTCTCGTTTTTTTGCATGTGGTTCCCCCTTAAAATTCTATCCAGACCCCTTTTTTGCCATGGGGTCCCCCTTGACATCCATACCATCATTGGTCCCAGACTCCCAGCTGTCCCTGATTTCAAGGGACTGTCCCTGATTTGGAGCAATGTCCCTCATTTTGGTCTGATATACAGTATATAGTTGTATATAAAATGCACTTTTTATCTATCAAAAAGTGTTTTCCAGCGCTAAACCTTTCATCTGATTTCTAAATTGCTGCATTTGTAAATTCCAAAAGCCAATATAAAGGAATAGTAGTGGTAAAAAAAGCACTTGTGGGTTTAACCAATCTTTTATTTTTTGTACAATTCTCCTTTAAGGGGGCGTGACAATGGGTGTGTCCTATGCCTGCATACTTTTACTAATAGGTGCCCCTCATTCCCATCTCAAAAAGTTGGGAGTTATGCATACCATACCCTCATCAAGGATAAGGGCTCATTCACACAGGCAAACTGGCCTATACATCATGAAGCTGTTTATCCGTTCCAAACAAGAAAGAGCTATGTGCTGGCATCCTGTTTTTGTCCATGGAGATGGAGCAGGTGTATACACTCACAATCTGTGTTTGGATCTGTTCCCCCATTCATGATTGCCTGTCAAAATCAGATCTTCAGGTTAGTCAATACATCTACTCCATCTCCATTGACAGAAACAGGCTGCCTGTGTGCAGCTCTATGCTGCTCAGAACGAATAAACAAATAGTTCAGACTACGCACTGCACAGGCTAATGATGTGAATGAGATCTGGCATGCATTTTTAGAAGTGATTTCACCGCAGGTGTTTTTTTGTGGAGTGCTCAATTAACATTTACTCCAGACCCTACTCTAGGATAAGGGTCTGATTTAGATTAAGGGAATTCTCAGCCATTTGGTTTACAAAAAGAATTGAGCGTTTGAGAGCTATCATTTACAGTCAATTTTTTTAAATATCAGTTGTGTTATAATAAGTTGTATATCATATACCAGGGGTGCCCATCCAGTGGCCCGGGGGCCACATGTGGCCCGCGGAGCCCTCTGATGTGGCCCACGAACTCCTGCTCTGGGATGGTGGGTTGGCAAGCCCAGATTGCAGGTTGTCTACCCGCCATGCTAGAGCATCAGTGTTGTGAATGAAGCCAGCGGTAGAGGAAGCAAGCAGCTGTGGAGCAGAGCTGCATAAGCCAATGCTTCCTGTATAGCACCAGCTCCTGTCATAGGTGGAGTGTTACCAAATGCACTCTGCCTGGGACAGCAAGTTTATTACTAAAATCACAGTGTATATATGGACATATCTGTTCTGCAGTGGTTACTGGGCTGCTTTTTAAACTGATTAGCAGGTGTAGCACAGTGTACCTTCAGCTTACCTGCACTGAGCCATAGACTTCTCGTCTTACCTGTGGGTTTGGTACATATTCAGAAAGACATTCTATGGCAAAGTACAGCTAGCCTGCAGGAAATCCACAGGTGCAGGTAGACCACAGACCATCAGTGTAAAAGTAGCCTTAGGCCCCTTTAACATGATCTGTCTGACCCAATCAGAGCCTCCATTCACCTCTATGGAGCAGCAGATGTAAACAGGCTTGTGTCCGTTTTACACCTGCCTCCTTCCAATCCGATCTGTTAAAAAAAAAATGGATCCGTCCCCTTCCCTTCCATTTGATCAGATGAGAAGGCCCATAGAGTAGAGTGGGCTGTGTCTGTGTCCGCTTTGCATATGCAGAGTGGACGCAGAACTGTCATCTGCTCATTGTGGCTACTAAGTCGCTTAACTGGCCCTCGCTCTTCAAAAGGTTGGGCACCCCTGTCATATACAGTAGATGCACCACTGCACAGGCAGATCCAGGGCACTCCCATGCATTTTACTAAAGGAAGTTAGCATTTTATTGTTTCACTTTAAGCATTAAAATTGCCCAAAGAGAATAATTTATTTATTTATTTTTTATTTGAACCCAGGTACGGACAGCTTATTCATTGTTGTCATGAATGCTATCCGGGCAACTAGAGTTGGAGACAAAGAGTTCAGTGATAGAACGAGCAGTTTCTCTGCTGCCAGGATCTTGGGGCTGCACATATTTAAAATGGGACTGTTTTCTATCGAACATGCCAACCAAAATAGTTAGTCCTTGATATCTGGCTCCTCAGTCCATTTGGGCAAGGTAGCACTTGTTAGAAATTTGTGAAACATCAGCTGCCATTTTAAAAAAAACTTAAATTTTTTTTGTAGTGCTTTGTTTACTTCCGGGCCGCGGATGTAAACAGCCGCGATCGCGGCTGGTAAGCATGAGATTGTGGATTTATTTTCCGATCTCATGCTTTCCAGTCTTATTGACCCTGCATCTCTCCATAAAGAGGACCTGTCACAAATGATTCTTTTACAAGGGATGTTTATATTCCTTGTAAAAGGAATAAAAATTATCAAAAAATATTTTTTTTTAAAAGAAAGTAAAATAAAAAATAATGATTTAAAACGCCCCTGTCCCCAGTAGCTCGAGTTCAGTTAAGTCCCGCCCACATATGTAAACCCTGTTCAAACCACACATGTGAGGTATCACTGTGTACATTAGAGACCGAGCAATAATTCTAGCCTGTAACCTGTAAAAAATGTTAAAGTGCAGCCTATGGAGATTTGGAGTACTGAAGTTTGGCATCATTTCATGAGTGTGTGTGCAATTTTAAAGCGTGACATGTTGGGTATCTGTTGGGTATCTGCTATTTTTTGCTGTGCTTTACCGTCAGATTTGCGGTGCTATTCGGCCACTAGCAGGACGGTTTACCCCCCCGCTAGCGGCCGAGAAAGGGTTAAAAAAACACTGCAAAGCACCTCTGCAGAGGTGCTTTGCCGGTGGTATAGCCATGTTGCCCCATTGATTTTAATGGGCAGGAGCGGGGAAGGAGTGGTGTATACACCGCTCCAAAGATGCTGCTAACAGGACTTTTTTACTGCTCCAGTGTGAAAGCCCTCGGGGCTTTCACATTAGAGAGACAGCAGCGGTTGTTTCAGGTCGGTTTGCAGGTGCTATTTTTAGCACAATAGCGCCTGCAAAACGACCCAGAGTGAAAGGGGTCTAATCACCAAAACAAAGAGGGTGAATTGTCCCAGTGATGACATAAACAGCACTAAAACATGACAAATGTTGCAACATCTCACCACTATCTGAAAAAAATAAATACATTTTCTCTTACTTTCACATTTGATGATAACATTAACCATTGAACGAATGATAGGAAAAGGGGGAAGGCAGTTTCTTGCCCCCCCTTTTCCTTGTGGGAGAGCAGCGGGAATGGCAGTTTCAAGTTCAACATAGTAGCATCACGTGGCTTAGAGAGGGGTATAGGTGACCTCTCCTAAGGCCCCTTTCACACTGGGGCGGTGCGGGCGTCGGTGGTAAATCACCGCTATTTTTAGTGGTGCTTTACTGACGTTATAGTGGTGGTCTGAGGCTGGTAAAGTGGGGTGGTTTTAACCCCCGCTAGTGGCTGGAAAAGGGTTAAAACCGTGATGTCCCATTGATTTCAATGGGTAGGTGCGGTTAAGGAGCGGTGAATACACCACTCCTTTCACTGCTCCAAAGATGTTGCTAGCAGGACTTTTTTCACCATCCTGCTAGCGCACCGCTCCAGTGTAAAAGCCCTCCAGCTTTCACACTGGAGTGAAAGGGGCCGTTTTTTTCAGGCGATACACAGGCGCTATTTTTAGCACTGTGGCACCTGAAAATGGCCCCAGTGTGAAAGGGGCCTAAGTCTCGCGGAAAAGCCTGGGAAAATCCGGTTTAAACTGGACAGAACTAGGCTAGTTAGGGCTATAAAAAGGGGTTCCGTAGCTAGTGAGTTCATTCGCCTCAGAAGAGGAGCTGCGGTGTTCTCCCCTGGGGTTTATCTCCACTGAACAAACAGTCTCTTCTGAGGCCGGAAGATGAGTCTACTGTGGCGGCTGATAGAGCGGGCTGGTGAGGATGGCGGGGAAGCCTGGATTCGCCAGTGCTTGGACCTACCTCGCTCTTCGTATCAAGAGCCGCCACATCCAGTGGCGAACCTGGTCTAGCCTCAGCCGCGGAAAAGCGGCAAGCTGTACAAGTCCGGGAGCCCGCAGGAAGAAGTCCGTCAGGAGACCAGGGGGGAAGATCCGGGCCGGCAGCAAAGAGGAGACACCGCCCCTGCTTGTGTAGGTGAGGCAGCGCATTCTGCTCCATGGATACTCCCCTACCCTTCCTCGCTCTGCTGCTGCACAAAGAGCTGGTCCTTCTCAGGATCGTAGTAGAAGAGCAGCAGGTGGAGCCAGGGGCGTGTCTACTACTAGGTCCAGGGAATCTCAGCAGAGAGGCGGAGTGTCGAGAGGCAGATGGCAGGGGGTGGATCTGGAGGTGGGGCAGAGGGCAGAACTGCATGTATTGAATGGGCTTCATCACAGCAAGCACAGCCATCTACATTTCAATTAATAGCTCCACCAGTAAGCAAAGCAGGGCCAGGGGCGGACTGACAACTCATGGGGCCCCTGGGCAATAGGAGATTATGGGGCCCCCAGGCAATCAGAGATTATGGGGCCACACAGTATACACACACACACAGTATACAATGGCACAGTATACACAGACATGTTTCTATTGGCTGAGAAGGTACTAGAGAGGTGGGGCAGCTATAATCTCAGAATTTTTAGACCAAAAGGATGTCGGTAAGGGACATTTCAGAGACAGATGTAAAAAAAAACACAGATTTTTACATACTGTCCCTGGGTTTACTGAGGCTGGCAACCTTAATGGGGCCCCCTAGTGGCCCGGGGCCCCCTAGTGGCCAGGGGCCCTCGGGCAGTGCCCGAGTTGTCTAAAGGTCAGTCCGCCCCTGAGCAGGGCCTGCATTCAAGCCTGCTATCTTCTCTCCTACAAACGAATCTCCAGGTGATAGAGATGCCCAGATGTCTTCTATTCCATTGGGTCCTCCTCTGCGGCCTTTTATTGTCTAACATACAGTGGTGTGAAAAAGTGTTTGCCCCCTTCCTCATTTCCTGTTCCTTTGCATGTTTGTCACACTTAAGTGTTTCGGAACATCAAACCAATTTAAACAATAGTCAAGGACAACACAAGTAAACACAAAATGCAATTTGTAAATGAAGGTGTTTATTATTAAAGGTGAAAAAAAATCCAAACCATCATGGCCCTGTGTGAAAAAGTGATTGCCCCCTAAACCTAATAACTGGTTGGGCCACCCTTAGCAGCAACAACTGCAATCAAGCGTTTGCGATAACGTGCAATGAGGCTTTTACAGCGTCCTGGAGGAATTTTGGCCCACTCATCTTTGCAGAATTGTCCTAATTCAGTTACATTAGAGGGTTTTCGAGCATGAACGGCCTTTTTAAGGTCATACCACAACATCTCAATAGGATTCAGGTCAGGACTTTGGCTAGGCCACTCCAAAGTCTTAATTTTGTTTTTCTTCAGCCATTCGGTGGTGGACTTGCTGGTGTGTTTAGGATCATTGTCCTGCTGCAGAACCCAAGTTCGTTTCAGCTTGAGTACACGAACAGATGGTCGGACATTCTCCTTCAGGATCTCTTGGTAGACAGCAGAATTCATAGTTCCTTTTATCACGGCAAGTCTTCCAGGTCCTGAAGCAGCAAAACAGCCCCAGACCATCACACTACCACCACCATATTTTACTGTTGGTATAATGTTCTTTTTATGAAATGCAGTGTTCCTTCTACGCCAGATATACTTGGACACACACTTTCCAAAGAGTTCCACTTTTGTCTCATCGGTCCACAGAATGTTGTCCCAAAAGTCTTGGGGATCATCAAGATGTGTTGTGGAGAAATTGAGACGAGCTTTGATGTTCTTTTTGCTCAGCAGTGGTTTTCTCCTTGGAACTCTGCCATGCAGGCCATTTTTGCCCAGTCTTTTCCTGATGGTGGAGGCATGAACGCTGACCTTAACTGAGGCAAGTGAGGCCTGCAGTTCCTTGGACGTTGTTGTGGGGTCTTTTGTGACCTCTTGGATGAGTCGTCGCTGCGCTCTTGGGGTAATTTTGGGGGGCCGGCCACTCCTGGGAAGGTTCACCACTGTTCCATGTCTTCGCCATTTGTGGATAATGGCTCTCACTGTGGTTCGCTGGATTCCCAAAGCTTTGGAAATGGCTTTATAACCCTTTCCAGACTGATAGATCTCAATTACTTTCTTTCTCAATTGTTCCTGAATTTCTTTGGGTCTCGACATGATGTGTAGCTTTTAAGGATCTTCTGGTGGACCTTACTGTGTCAAGCAGCTCCTATTTAAGTGATGCCTTGATTGTGAACAGGTGTGGCAATAATCAGGCCTGGGTGTGGCTAGAGAAATTGAACTCAGGTGTGGACAACCACAGTTATAGTATGTTTTAACAAGGGGGGGAATCACTTTTTCACACAGGGCCATGATGGTTTGGATTTTTTTTCACCTTTAATAATAAACACCTTCATTTATAAATTGCATTTTGTGTTTACTTGTGTTGTCCTTGACTATTGTTTAAATTGGTTTGATGTTCCGAAACACTTAAGTGTGACAAACATGCAAAGGAACAGGAAATGAGGAAGGGGGCAAACACTTTTTCACACCACTGTAGCTGAGATGTTATCTAAATTAGCGAAAGAATTGCATGCAGGTCATAGTAATACTCAGCCTGTACAAAATCGTTCTGTATTATCTAATGATCTTTCAGCTGTTGGTGTTTGGTCGCCATCTAGTGGTATTCCTGCTAATTGCGATCACACTCCTCAAATTAATACAGATTTAGTTTGTTCTTCTTATCAGACTGCTAAATCTAAGAATTTAGCAGAAACTTGTTTGAAGGAATCTATTCCATGTGAGTTTACCCCACTAGGCTATCATTTGTCCCTTTTAACTAAAGACTAAAGAAAAAATTTGGCGGGGGGAATTTATTGATATTCTGTCTTTACTTCCATCCACTAAAGATTTTATTAACAAAACGGACAAAAAAAAAGACGATGATAGACGTAGACCTGTACAAAAATCATTTAACAATTGGTCACAGGCCTTTTGTATTTTTTGGGGAATTTTCTGTGAAAAATTTCCTGAAAAAAAGTTCTGGATTATTCCAGCATCTGGATATTATTAATGAGGCTTTCAGAAATTTTGGAGGAATTTTCTTGGTATAATTATGACAAAGCTTTTCATCAGAAATTATCCATCTATCCTAATTTAAAATGGGGAGTTAAGGATGTAGGCCTTTGGCTGAATCTTTTTCTACCCCAAAGAACAATGTATACCAAACTTCAAATCCACAAATCACAAGCAATTCCGGTTATAAAAAGGAATCTGCTTCAATTTTAATGACAGCCAGTGTAGATGGCCAAACGTCGGTGCGCACTCTGGCAGTGGGAGTCCTATAGAGCAGTCTAACCCAGGAGATAAATTGGGGTCCAAAGTTAAACCTCTCCAGGACTTTCCAAAGGAACTGCCACTCAACCGAGTCAAACGCCTTTTCGGCGTCCAATGAGGCGACGACTTTTTGTGAATCTTCAGCGGCAGCAAGGGAAATATGAGTATACAAACGTCTGAGGTTTATGTCAGTACCCTTACCTGGCATAAACCCCGTCTGATCACCCTGAATCAGTGTTAGAATGACCGAATTGAGTCGAGTAGCTAGGATTTTAGTGACAATTTTAGCATCTACATTGAGTAGTGAGATTGGGCGGTATGAGGAGCACAGACTCGGGTCCTTGCCAGGTTTGGGAATCACCACAATGATTGCCTCGGACATCGTAGCCGGTAGCTCCCCCTCCCGCAGCATGGAGAGCAAGAGGGCGTGTAGCTGGGGCACCACCATTTCAGCGTTAGTTTTATAAAACTCCGCGGGAATCCCATCCGGGCCGGGGTCTTCGCCGACTGGAGTGTAGCCACCGCCGTCTGTACCTCCTTAAGCGTAATGGGGCTATCCAATCTGATACGGTCCGCCTCAGAGAGCGCTGGAAGGGCCATACGGTCCAGAAAATCATCCAGTACCTCAGGGGCGGCCGTGGCCCTAGACGTGTACAAGGCCTGATAGTAGTCCGCAAAACGACCATTGATTAGCTGCGGATTGCAAATCAGCTCACCTTGCTCCCCTCTAATATGAGCCAGAAGCCGACCTGTCCTCTCACCCTGCTCAAATATGCGTTGTGACTGGTTGAGAAGGATTTTCCTAGTGGCTTCGGTGCGGAGCAGCGAGATTTCCCTATGTGCTCTCAGGAGATCCGCATAGGTTGCTCCATCTCCCTCCTGCACATAACTGGACTCAAGCCTCAACACCCGCCCCTCCGCCACCTCCAATGCCAGTCTGGTGTCCCTCCTAGCTCTAGCAATGGACGTTTGATACTGCCCTCTAACATAGGCTTTAAATGTGTCCCATAGTATAGGCGGCTCAGCTGTGTCTTTGTTATGTCCCCAGAAGGCTCCCAACTCCACCGCCACTTCCGGGGCTACTCGTTCATCAGTCACCCAGTAACCGGAAAGCCTCCACAAGGCCAGCCCAGGTGGAAGACCCATCTCCAGCTGTAACAACAGGGGTGCATGATCTGATATGCCTCTAGGTAGGATTTCTATCCCAAGGGTGCGAGAGATCAACATATCCGAAGCCAACATTAAATCAATTCTGGAAAAAGTAGCATGTGTGGCAGAGTGGCACGTGAATTGCTTAACACCCGGACACTTCCATCTCCATACATCAGTTAGCCCGTACATCCCCATCCACCGCAGCAAGGGGGAGTCCCCCGCGCCGTCAGCCTGTAATCTATCTACAGAGGGAGCAGGCGCCATATTAAAATCTCTGGCCAGCAGCACCCCAGCCCCTGGGTATAGCGCCATAACAGGGGTCAGTCTATGCATGAGCTCCATAGTAGCCCCGGGGGAGTGTAAAGTCCAATAAGCAGCACCTCTGTGCCCTCGCACACCGCGTGTAGGGCCACATACCTACCCCCCGGGTCTAGATGGAGATCTAGGAGAGTAAAGCGAAGGGACTTATGCACGAGAACACTAACCCCTCTAGCATATGCAGAGTAGGTGGCATGATAGTAGGAGCCCACCCAGGGTTTTTTGAGGGCCAATATCTTACTCCCCACTAAATGCGTCTCCTGGAGTATACAGAGGTGGGGTGCATATTTCTTGATATATGTAAAAACCAAGGACCTCTTGTGTTTAGAGTTCATCCCCTTAACATTCCAGGAAAGAACCTTCAGTGGTACCATGGCAAGTCAGTGGACATGATTACTGGAAACCTACGCATTACCCTTACCCCTATCAAAAGGACCCCAGGACCTGTTCTATACCGGAACCCCCCTCCCCACCAGTGTAGCATAAGGAGTGATATTCCATTCGCTAGATACTGAAAACAAAATTGAGACATGACATATAATGCATAAATAAGCCATACGCTGCAAACAAGATTATGACCAAAACCCCCTCCCCCCTCCCCGACACCACCCCCCAAACTTCGGTGTGTCTTAAACCCAAAACATAGCTTCCTGGTAACAACCATGGGGGTGCGTGTAAAACCCAGCTCCATGAGAGTCCAGTCCTAGCACACCGAATCCGGCTCAGTCTACAGCAGGATAGACGATCCCTGCAAAGTTCAGTAGATCTCCCGATCATGATCGGGGGCACATGCTTGAACAAAAAACCCGTTACCAACCAAACAGAAAAAATTATGCAGGTAGAGAAAAGGAGAGAAAAGTAATAAAAGGAAAAAGTAGAAAAATCACGGGTACCTCGTCCCCCTTAACGGTGTCATATCTTAGCCCCCTCGATGGCCGGGGAACCCCCCACCCCCAGTCCAGCAGGCAGGGCATGGAGAAGGGGAATAGTCACCAGGTGCCTGCAGCCAGGAGGCGGCAGCCGCTAAGAAATCCCATCAGTACCTGCAAATGGTGCAACGTGCAACCAGTAACATGGAGGAGGCACAAGGCATCTTGGAGCAACCTCAGCCCCTGGGCAGGGAGTCTAGCCATTGTGATGCATCCTCCGGGGATGTAAAGAACCGCACCGTCTCGCCGTCTTGGACTCTGAGTCTGGCAGGGAACATCATACTGTATTTAATGCGGCGGTTCCGCAGGTTCAACTTGACGTGATCAAAAGAGCGCCGTAGTTTCTGTGTATCAACGGAATAGTCCGGAAATATCATAATTCGTGCGCCCGCATGTTGTAAGGTCTCGGTCTTCCTCGCTTCCCACAAGACCTGGTCCCGGTCACGATAATTCAGCAGGCGGAGGATGAACGTGCGTGGAGGAGCTCCTGGGGGTCCCCGGGCAGCAGGCATTCTATGTGCCCTCTCCACCGCGAAAAATGGTGAGAACTGCGCACGTGGCAGGAGGTCTCGTAGTAGCCGCTCTGTGAAGGCCTGGGGATCTGCACCTTCCACCCCCTCTGGCAATCCCACGATACGGAGGTTATTCCTCCGATTCCGGTTCTCGGAGTCTTCTGCTCTGCTTTCCAAACTTTTAACCCTGATCAGCAGTGTGCGGATAGCACTGGAGTGCTCCCTCAGGGTGTCCTCCGCGTCCCCCACCCGGCGTTCTGCCTCCGTCAGCCGGGCGCGAAAAGTGTCCATGTCGCGGCGGATTAAGCCGACATCCATTTGCACCGACTCTATCTTACCCGTCAGGGCGGTTTGGCAAGTCGTGATCACCTGCATAAGCGCAGCGAAGTTTGTTTGCTCCGTCGGGGCAGGGTCCGGGCACTCCGTCTGAGACGCCATGTGCTGCAGAGGCTGCGGGCCTGTGAGAGGGCCCGAATCAATCCGGGGTTTAGATTTAGCCGCCGCGGAGCTCCTCCGGGTGTTCGAAGATCTCCGTCCTTTGGTCATCCCCTTCAGGGAGCGATCGTGCGGTGGTACACCGAGCAGGGCAGCTAGATTGCAGGGATTAAGTCAATAGAACGGGACACTCAGCCGGAGCTCACTCACTGTGCGTCCTCTCAGTCGGCCATTCCGGACACGCCCCCATCATCGGTTTCTTATGCTTCTTTTGAGGATGCCTTCAAAAAGCTTAGATGCTTGGGTAAAGGAGCTATGATGGCAAAAGTGGATGTTAAATCAGCGTTTCGCCTTCTTCCAATTAACCTATTATGCTTTAATTCCCTAGGTTTTTTCTTTAATGACAAATTTTATTTTGATAAATGTCTGCCAATGGTTTGCTCTCTGTCTTGCTTTTATTTTGAATCTTTTTCTTCTTTTATAGAATGGGTGGTTTCTTTTGTATCTAATTCAGCGTTTTAGATGATTTTTTATTTTTTGGTCCTCCCAATTCCCCTGATTGTTTTAACCACTTCAGCCCCAGACCATTTTGCTGGCCAAAGACCAGACCACTTTTTGCGATTCGGCACTGCGCCGCTTTAACTGACAATTGCGCGGTCATACAACGTAGCTCCCAAACAAAATTGACGTCCTTTTTTTCCCACAAATAGAGCTTTCTTTTGGTGGTATTTGATCACCCCTGCGGTTTTTATTTTTTGCGCTATAAACAAAAATAGAGCAACAATTTAAAAAAAAAAGCATTAAATTTTGCTTTTTGTTATAATAAATATCCCCCAAAAATATATATAAAAAAACATTTTTCCCTCAGTTTAGGCTGATAAGTATTCTTCTACATATTTTTGGTAAAAAAAAATCGCAATAAGCGATTGATTTGTTTGCGCAAAAGTTATAGCGTTTACAAAATAGGGGATAGTTTTATGGCATTTTTGTTAATAATTTTTTTTTACTAGTAATGGCGGTGATCAGCAATTTTTATTGTGACTGCGACATTATGGCAGACACATCGGACATTTTTGACACATTTTTGGGACCATTGTCATGTATACAGCAATCACTGCTATACAAATGCAGTGATACCTGTGTAAATGACACTGGCAGTGAATGGGTTAACCAGTGGGTGGCAGTGTAGGGGTTAAGTGTTCCTAGGGGTGTGTTACTAACTGGGGCTGGGCTTTCTTTTAGTGAACACTGATCTCTGCTCCAATCACATGGCAGGGCGGCATTAAAGATTGGATTCACCTGTACGTCAATATGCCTGCCCGTGCCATTCTGCCGACGTACATCGGCGTGCGCTGGATCGGGAAGTGGTTAATTTATTAAATATATTTTTTGAAATATGTCATCATTTTGGTATCCCTTTGGCAGGAGAAAAAACAATTTGGCCTTCAACCTGTTTGGAGTTTTTAGGTATCGTCATTGATACTGATTTGATGGAATTCAGACTTCGCAATGCTAAAGTAGAGAAACTCAGAACGTTACTGTTAGTTTTAATTAGGAAAAATAAAGTCTGTTTAAAGGATATGCAGTCTCTCTTAGGTCTTTTGGCATTCGCTACCAGGATTATGCCAGTTGGAAAAAATTTTCCAGAAGATTATATCTTTCAATCTCTGGCTCAAAATCTCCATATTTGTTTATCTCATGATATGAAGGAAGACCTATTAGTTCGGCTGCAGTTCCTTTATCATTTCAATGGTAGATCTATGTGGCAGGAGGAATTGATTTTGCATAAAAAAATTATTTTTTACGGATGCCGCAGGATCCTTTGGTTTTGCCACAATTTGGCAGAACCATTGGTGTGCGGAACTTTGGAATCCAGCCTGGCAAGTAAAGGGTTATTTGAACAATTTAGTTCTCTTGGAATTATTTCCCATTTTTGTAGCCATTGAACTTTGGGGTTCTTTTTTTCAGAAATAAGAGGATTCTGGTAAGAACAGATAATAAGGGTGTTATGTAAAACAAGGACACACTTACTCTTTCCCCCATCTATTGTGTATCACCACTGCGCTAAACAAAAAACTATAAACTAAGCCGCCACTTTAAAAAACAAAATGTGTACAATATTCCTTATCTAAACAATAGAATAAGCAGCGCTGAATATAAATCCACACCAGTGAATTCAAAAATATTAAAGATGATAGACCCAGTCCAGTGAACATGAATTACTAAATGTTACTACACTGTGCAAGCCCTGCCCCGAGCATACAGAAAATAGAGAAAATTAATTAATAGTTTGTATCGAAATTAATTAACACAAATTATTATATAGTGCATATCACCAGATGAATAGTGATAACAAATATATACGATCTGTTGAAAAAAATATCCTGTGACTAAATATTATTCAACACTAAAAATAAATAAACAAATAACGAGAATCAAATGAATTGTTTCAAGTTCTATCAAACAATGTCCACTTCCTAAAAACATTGTTACCAACACCACTGTGAAAGCTCCAGAGACTATAATGTATCCCAGAAAAATCATAGTCCATACGTTGAATCTTCAGATCATAATCCAAATAATGGAATAGTGAAAAAAAAAAACGTTTAACCAGTGTCTCTTGAATAAACAGCAGATTACATCTACACTCCTCCACCACACCGCTCTAGATGTGACTCCTCTCCCCTTATGTGATTACACTCACCCGCTGTATATGCCTCACACTTTCGTGTTTGGCTGGATGTGCTTTTTCCCTTTACAGGGTTTAAATGGGGTATCCAGGTTTCCACTCCAGAATGCAGGGCTAGTACCATGGCTGTTCTCATAGACGCCACGGATGTTTCCATAGGTGTCACGGCTGTTCCCATAGATACTCTCATGCAACAAAGAAAAGATTTGCTTCCATAGCGTGATACAGTATAAAACTTTTTAATCACACATAAAAATCTTTTTTTACACATGGTTGTAATTTCCGACATAAAGCCCCCATCCAACATTTTTCGTCGCACAATCCGACCATGTGTATGTGGCATTACAATACCAATGATGTCTCCGTTTCTGTGCTGGGAGTGCTAAATCTTTGGATTAAAATGGAAAACCTTCTCTTAATCTTGTGGTTTACAGGGGAAAAGTGGACAAAAATGTGCAAAAAACAAGATATTACAGTATGTGACCTCCACACCTCCCAACTTTTGAACTTCAGAATGAGGTACACTTGAGGGAGAAAGTGAATTTCGGCATGCATAGGCAAAATGTGGGTGTGGCTAAACAGTGGGAGGGGCTTAAGAAGTGTAGTTTCAAAAAAACGGACAGGGGTCAGCTGGGTGGAGAGCAGGGGTTATCAGGGCAGAAAACGGGTCAGAAGGGTGGAGAACAGGAATCAGCATGGAAGAGGAGAAGGGTCTGCGAGGCAGTCTACGGGGGTCAGCAGGGCAGGGGGGGGGGGGGAACACTACAATGTGGAAAGATAGCAATATTTTTAAACCTTACAAAAAATGCAAATAGCCAGTTGCTAGTCCAAAAAAGTTATTTATTTGCACAGAACAGTTCAGCAGTTGTAACTTGAACAAAATCTTAAAACACATACATTGCTGACAAAATAATCTGGCTATAGCAGAGTTCAGACTAAGTTTACTATAATCCAAACAGGTTTCATAAAAAAAAATGATCTGTACATACACCTTTCAATTCCATTTGTTTATAAGTACAATATCACCCTGAGATGCTGCCCAGTTGAAATCCAGTTACAGTAGTCATTGAACATGAATATTGGGCCTCAAGGGCCATAAAACAATCTATGCCAGAACTATTTTTTTTTAGATTTGGATCAAGTAATAAATAGTTAAAACCCCTGTCAAGTTTATTTTTTTGCTTTCTGTGTCCCAATAAAGGGATTTCCATTCACGTTTTAGAGACAACATAAGAAAATCTCTCCAAGCGAGGGGAAAGCCACCCCTAGGCAGTTGTCCTCAGAACAAGTGTCCTCTATTCTAGTTCTACTGGCAACTCAAAATTTGGGATTTCTCCTTTCAGTCTTGGGGACACGGTTGAGACACAGAGAGGAAATAAAAAGATTTTAAAAACTGACAAGCGTTCTAGTTGTTCCCTACGCTATCCAAAAGAAAAACGGGCTTTAGGTGCATTTGAATTTAACCCTGGCCAGGGTATTACCCTTTATTCCTTTATTTTTTTTGGAGGGCTGGGGGCGGAATTTAAAATAAGAAAATAGTGGGCATATATACATATGTAAAATTTTGCAAGGTTAGGTATTTCATATCTATATATTACAAAAAAATTTACATCAAATTCAACTTTGAAAACTGAATAAGTATTTATTAAACTAGAAGGGGTGAAAATAAAGAGGCTAAAGATAGCGGAGAGAAATCTTTTATGGTTTTATTTGAAGATCTGAGCTTATATCTCTGTTAGACTATCAAGATTACAAAATTATGCAAAATAAAATATAAATTGTGCTTTCCAAAACAATTAGTATCATGCTATTAATAAGGGAGCACCATGGAGCAACTACAGTCCATAAACAAGGATGTCATGTCTGTCATCTCCTTTTTTCTTACTTGTCTAATTTACGGACTCTCTCACTTCTTGAGGGTCGCTTGCTTGACCGGTGCTCTGCCACATAGCGTCCAGCCATCGGATACTGTCCGCCCCATACTGCGCAGGCGCAGCACAGAGCAGGAGGAGATTCGGAAAATCTCTGAAGATGAACGGTGCCTGCGCCGTGAGTGGAGGTGCTAGCCCCAGCATCCAAGTGGACATAGGGCTGCAAATATTAGTGGGCCCCTTGTGGGCTCGCTTTGCTCGCTACGCTTCGGGCACAGCCTCGCTGCGCTCGGCTCTTTTTATTCTAACTATGTCCACTTGGATGGTGGGGCTAGAACCTGGACTCACGGTGCAGGCGCCGTTCATCTTCAGCTATTTTCGGAATCTGTGTGTGCTGTGTACGGCGCATGCGCAGTACACAGTGGACACTATCCGATGGGGGACACAATGTGATAGTTCACGGGCTACTTTCTGAGTTTGTCCTCTTGTGGTCAGACCTTGACGAGCCTTTGTCCTTGAATCCTTTGGAGTCTCTGTTACTTGTGACCTGATATATCTGCTGATGTATTAAACTTCTGATGATGAAATTCCTGATGTATCTCGCCACTTTTGCTCTGCGCACCTTCTGCCTTTCTTATCTCTAACATGCCCTCTTCCTCTGATTTAATTTTCACTGCTACTACTGCTTGAACTGCTGCGACTACTGCTGCTGCTGCTAGAGCTGCTTCAACTGCTCCTTGAGCTGGAACTGCTGCTGGAACTACTGCTACTACTATGACTTCTACTCTTCTCCACTTTGTTCCTCTTCTCCTCAACTTTAGAATCTTCACCACCTTACATAAGACTAGTCTCTTGCACCATCTCTACATCCCTAACACCAACATCCTTCTCTTCCTCAAAAGTATCCTCCACGACCAAGCATATCACGTGTGAGAACTCCTTTCAGAAGGACAGAACTGTCCTATACTTAACGAAATGGACTTCGGGATGGGATTACCCAATCCAACAAACAAGTTGAACTACCATACCGACCCGTCACCTGATAAATACTTTCTCAATAACCTAAGCAGTGTCAAATTAATCTATGATTGTTGACTATTCATGTTCTTGTTTCCCCTACAAGTGAAAAACAAAAACAGGAATGACTGGAGTATTATGTATCAACATTACCTACAGCAAATGTTTACCCCCTTTGTTCATTTTCATTATTCTTATTCTTTTACATGTACATCGAGATGTAATACCCTGTCTCCTATAAATAAAGATTGTTAAAAAAAAAAAAAAGTATCCTCCGCCACTATGTCATTAGGCAGGTTACCTGTCTCCTCCACTCTCTCATGCCAACCCACCTTACCGTGTTCTCAATCCTCCCTCTGTTCTTAATTTTCAATGTATAAGTTGTAGCATTCCCATATCCAAATGCGGCCACCCCCAAACGTGGTGCTTTAAAGAAAACACATTTAACTCTTAATGGCAACCTCGTGCTGCCTTGCCCACGCAGCACTCAGAGCCGCAGAATTGTGAACCGCGCCTTAAGGAGAACCAAGAATTTAGAGAAGTTTGACTATTTTTCTACACTAGTCACATTTTAGTAATGGTCTCAATAAAGGAGGCAACCTTGAATTTTTGACATTGGTGCTTACAAATGGCCCATATTTTGGCCCACTGTAGCTTTTTAGTCTTGCTAGATGTTTAAGGTTATTTAAAAGTAAACTTTAAGGCCTTGTTTACACCTAGACATGCAGAAAAACTGATAGAAAAAGGCTCAGATTTAACGAGCAGAGACACATCCGTTTTAATGCGAGTTTCAACAATTTGTTTAGATGCTGCAGATTCCTGCGCAGAAAAAAACAAAAAAATGGCACAGGATACTAGTGCTGTGGTGTGAACATGGAGCAGGTGCTCTTGCAGAACACGTACAGAAGAACACACGGGTCTGCACATGGTGTGAACTAGGCCTAACTGGTACCAGTACATGTGCATAAGAGACTTACCTGCTCAGTGCACCTTCAAAGTCCTGCTGTTTGGCTGGGGTTCCTCCTCCACCATCAGAGAGTCCACACCTAGCAGAGGAAAAAAAATAACTGTTTATTTTTAAATCTTGGAAGAATGAGCACAGTATCTTCACTTTAAGCCTTTGTAGTCTTTGCACCCACTGTTCCAACGTTCTCTCCCTCTAAAGACTGGAAACACCCTGATTAGCGTTTTGTTTCCCCAAAGTACTTATTAGCCTTGTACCTATTTGGAAAGGATTTTGTAAAAAAAGAAAAAAAAGTGGTCTACTTCCACTGTGAATCTGGCAGTGTCTACTATAAAGTGGCTACTACTGCCTTTTGGACTCTAATCTGCATCTTGAGTGTTCACCATGGTGCTTGCCCTAATACTGTGCTCTTGTGGCATCATCACAGTGCGAGAGTTAGACTACCTCAAGTTCAGGGAACAATAGGCATGGGCTCTGTTGGACAACATGGCTTTGACTGCCTAAGTGATTCAGACGATCTGGATCCTTCAGAAATTGTCGCTGGAACCAACTCCTCATTTACACCTCAATCACACGGGTGTACTATATCGCTCGCCATGGTTCCATGCATCCCGGTACCAGTAGTCCCATTAGAGCGCGTCGGCTGCACTGATACAGCTGCTGCTCTCGATTTGACAACTGCAGGTACTGGCACATGGTCCCAAATGAGCACAGTGCGTTTGGGGCAATGCACCCGCACTGGATCTCAAATTGGGAGCAATGGTTGTGTCCCTGCAGCTGCTGCGTCCCAATTGACATGAATGGGACTGTCTGCATGGGGATTCACGAAACACTTGAGAAGGCAAACATGGCCCTTGCATGGGCTACAATGTGCTCATGTGAATGGAGGTCTTAGAGTATCTGGGTCTATGGACACAGCTCTGGTCAGTGCTTCTTCCACAGAAAAAAAAAATTAAAATTTTTGTTTAACCTTATTAATGATTTGTTGCAGGTGTTAACACTCACCATACAGTTTCTTCAGCTTATAAAGACGTTTTGTCGCTTCCTCCACCCAATTTCCCTCCAGCGCGTGTTTTTCCCCTTTTTCCTTGTGGGTATTCCCCACAAACACATAGTCCTCCAAAACATGGCAGATCAGCCAGAATGGAGAATTATGCTGCTGTAAAACACCCCAGGAATTCAACCACCCCAGACTGCACCATCAGTATTTACCAGCTAGAATTCAATGTTCAAAATTCAAAATCCATTAGCTAGAACTTATTTTTATTTTTTTGCCCATTCACACTTGTGGTATAATCTTGAACAATGCATTGAACAGGCACTTTTATTTTTTTTTTTTTTTTATGGGCCATCAATGTGCATCCAATCAAAGAACACACCTCACTTTTTCACCAGATACTACATCACAAAGCAATGGAGTATCTGGTTAGTATCTGGTTTGTATGCTTTGAACATTATGTGCTTTGGGGTGCAAATAAACAATAAATAAATAGTCACACACCTCACAGTGCCTATACCATGTGTTATTGTACCATACTCTGACATTTGAATGAGTCCTATTAATAAACTGCAGCTTAGCTCAATCAACTGCCAGCCTATATTATTAGGCAGAGAATAGGGGTGGTACACTGACCTCAGTATACAGTACATGTACTTAATAAACTGCAGCGAGAATAACAGGAACACTCTGAAGTGAGATCTAGCTAAACTGCCTGCTCTGTCTAACTGAAATGAAATGACACTCTGACTCTCTCTCTATCTCTCTCACACGCTGCCCGCAACACACCACACAAGGCCGACATGCAGGTGGCCTTATATAGTGTGGGGAGTGTACTTACTCCCCTGAGTCATGATTGGCCAAAGGCATCCTTCCTTTAGTCAATTATGGCTCTCTGTGCTAACCGTGCTGTGATTGGCCAAAGCATGCGGGTCATAGTGCATGCTTGGCCAATCATCAGCCAACAATGCACCGCAATGCCGCAGTGAATTATGGGCCGTGACGCGTCGAATTTGGCGCGAACGGCCCATAATGTTTTTAGAAGAAATTTTTTTTTTTTAATAGGAAATTGGGGAGAAAAAAGAAAAACATTTTTTTGGGATAAAAAATAATAAAAAATGAAGGAACCTTCACACAAAAGACCTCAAAGAAAGGTGTAGGTTCAATTGGACTTTTTAGGCAAGAGAGACAGTTGTAAAAACAACCGAAATATTCAAAAATATAGTTTATTTAAAAAGGAATTAATATTATTGTAAACAATCAGAATTAAAAAGAAAACAACGATCCCAATATCTGCATGAAATGAATTACCATAGGGGTGAATAGGGTTTTTCCTCCCCCTCTCCTTTACTTTGCACAACTGTGGGAAACTGGTTGATGTACTTAAATCGCTGGAAGTGACCACTTCATTTAAAGTGCACGGGGCACCAGAATTTCTACCACTATGTGATCTTTGGCCACAGCACATCACAAATAATTACCTGAAACCCCTATGTGAAACTTTAGGGTTCAATGTAAATTGAAGTGGTTTCACTAATTGAACTTGTATTACTTTAATCCCTTCGGGAAAATACTCCCCCTTTTCTCAATCCTCCTGCTCCCTTTTTGGTTCTGTCCTTTTTTGGGGCATATCCACGAAGAAATAATATTGCTAAAGCTCCTGAAGAAGCGTTATTCGAAAAAACGCGAAACATGTAGAGCACCAAAACATACTTAAGTTTCGGTTATATATTTGATATCCTCTACATCCTACATTTGTACAAACTGTTAATTCTTAGATTTATATAGAAATGAATATGAATTTTGTCTAGACTGTATCAATCCTGACAGGATATCAAATGGGACTTAAATGTATATTTATATAAAATAAAATTTTTGTTTTCTTTTTAATTCTGATTGTTTACAATAATATTAATTCCTTTTTAAATAAACTATATTTTTGAATATTTCGGTTGTTTCTACAACTGTCCAATTGAACCTACACCTTTCTTTGAGGTCTTTTGTGTGAAGGTTCCTTCATTTTTTATTATTTTTTATCCCAAAAAATTTTTTTTCTTTTTTCTCCCCAATTTCCTATTAAAAAAATTTTTTTTTCTTCTAAAGTCATAACTAGGACGTGGCATTCGTTTTTTTGACCTTTTAGTGTATCCACAGACACCACCCTGTGACAGATACACATCCTCATTTAAAGGCCCATAATGTTTGTAATTCGACGAACGGTAGAACGGGCGATGTTACGCTCGACTTGAACTCAAAGCTCATCCCTTCTATTGGCCAATAGTCTGGCTAATATCTTAATAGCTGATATATGAAGAGAGATTGGGTGATGTGAATCTGGTTTTAATGGATCCTTACCAGGTTTTAAAATTATAATTATTATTGTTTCCATCATGGATTTAGGGAGTTCCTGTGTGACATATGCTTCATTTAGTACTACCAGAAGTACTGGAAGCAAAATTTGGCCATATATTTTATATATCTTTACAGGGAGTCCGTCCATCCCTGGTGCTTTATTATTTGCCTCAACGCTTCCTCCAACTCTACCAGAGTTTTTGGCGTATCCAAAGATTCACTTTCGATTGGAGCCAGTTTAGGTATAGTTAGGTTATCCTAAAAAATTGCAATTTTCCCCCTATATTTGATATTTCAGATCTATACAACCGCGAGTAAAAGTCTACAAATATCCTTTGGATACTCTCTGTATCATACAACACTGCACCTTTTTTATCTTCAATGGCAACTATATTAGGTGCGCCCTCTTGGTTATCATCGCCAACATATGTCCCACTTGTTCCCCCATTTCATAATGTTTTTGACTCTGCAAAAATCTACTATTCTCTGCCTTAATTATAGCCAGGTTTCTATATATCTTTTGCGCTTCTTGCCATATTACTCATTTCTTTTCGATGGGATTTAATATATATTCTTGTTCTGTTTGCTTGACTCTTTTTATTGCCATTTCCTCCCTTTGTCTTGTAGCTAATTTAATTTTAGATATTTATTTAATAATTACACCTCTAAGATATTCTTTCATTGCATCCCAAACCATTAACGCTGAGGTTGATACCTTGTTATCTTCAAAGAAGCCTTTACGTACTGGTTCTAATGAGTCTTCTCTATAATCAAAGATAACCACTGTGGGTTTACTTTCCACAGTGGTCGAGTCAATTGTTCCCTCCACTCTAAAGACAGGGTCAGTGGGGAATGATCAGAGTCCCATTGCTTCATACTGAACTGATTTTACCCAGGGAAAGAAAATGTCCATTTCCCAAAGCCATATCAATTCTTGATAATGACCCACATGAAGTTGAACAGTGTGAATATTCTTTGCTATCTGGGAATCTTAATCTTCATATATCCAGTAAACCCATCTCTTGCCTCTGTCTGGCCAATCTTGTTACCTTACCCTTCCCATTACTCCTTTTTTTGTTTAACCTGTCCATTTCTTTGTTTAATATATTATCAAAATCCCCCATTATTACTGTAGGTACATCCGACCATTGTGCTATTTTTTCAAAAAACTTTTTTAGTACTTCATCCTTATATGGAGGAGGGATATACACATTTACCAAATAGAACATTTTTCCATTTATAGTACATAGGAACATTAGGTAGCAGCCAGCTGGGTCTTTAATACATTGGTTGCAAGTAAACCTAATGGAGCTGGAAATCAGAATGCTCACACCACGGGAATAAGTGGAGTATGTAGAGTGGAATCCATGTTTATATTTAAATGCTCTGAACATTTTGTCTCCCTCCTTCCCCATATGCGTCTCCTGCAAGCAAACTATTGCAGGATTGTAAAATTAAATTAGTTCTTTTACCGCCTATCTTTTTCTGTTCTCCCCAGTGGTTTGAATGCAATTATGGATGCAGGCCTGGGACCACGACCCAATATCCTCTGTAGCCCTGTCTATGTGTGGGTTGTGCAATTTAAGCCAGGGATAACCTAAGATAAGGGTATAGGCAGGAGATGAGATCACATAGAAGCGGATTGTCTACTTATGTGATTCCCTAATGGTCAGGGTAATGGGTTCCATACACAAGGTCACTAGACCCATGGACAAGGGAGAATTATCAACGGCTAAAACTGAGAAGGGTCTGTGCACCTTAGTCACCGGAATCTGTAGTTTGTGTGCTAAGTCCCGATCAATAAAATTGCCAGCAACAGAATCAATGAAAGCAGAGAGGTGGTGAGAAAACTTATCAGAACTAAGTTGGGCAGGAACAAATAAGCCATCTCTGAGGAAAACAGACACAGTATGATCTATAGAAGCAGACCTCACCCGCACTAGACTCTTGGTGTTTCTCAACTTATTAGGACAGCTAGCGACAAAGTGGATGAGGTTGCCACAGTATAGGTAGAGTCCCTGAGATCTCATTCTAACCTTTTCCCCAGGGGATAAATGGGCGGTGCCAATTTTCATGGGCTTATCCTCCTGGAGAAGCGTAGAGGGCTCAGGAAACAAAGAAAAGTTGGGCAGCGTACTGGGGGCAAGGAAACAAACCTCTCTGTACGCCTTCCCTGTAAATGCCTGTCTATGCGGATGGCTACTTGCATGGCTTCATTCAATGACTTTGGTTCAGGATAGTGAACTAAGGAGTCTTGGATGAAGTCTGATAAGCCTAACCTGAACTGGCTTCTAAGGCCGCGTACACACGCGGGGACTGTTCGCTCAACTTTGTCCGTCAAACAGTTTCAGCGGACAGTCCGCTCAAAATTAGCATGGACGGACTTGCCCACACACGACGAACGAACAGTCCGCTGAAACCGTGCGCGATGACGTGAACGGCACGTACGACGGGACGAAAAATACGACGTCCTATACACTGCAATGCAAACTTCGGCGTGTAAATCCTTTCTGAGCATACGCGGAACTTAGTTTGACGAACAAGCCTACACACGAGGGGACTGTTCGCTGAAACAGAGTTTCAGCGGACAGTTTTTCGGAATTTCCGAAAAACTTTGTTCAGCAGACTGTCCGCTGAAACTGTCCGCTGAAAGCCCACACACGAGCGGACTGTCCGCCGAAACCCTGTTCAGCGGACAAAGTTGAGCGAACAGTCCCCGCGTGTGTACGCGGCCTTAGAGCTGGGTCAGGTGCCCAGCAGTGGTAATCTGAACAGTATTGTTCAGCAGTGCTTCTATCCTGACGTAGTCACCTAAGGTTAGTTTCTGCTTAGTGGGTACGATCAGGATCATCATATAGCAGGGATATGCAATTAGCGGACCTCCAGCTGTTGCAAAACTACAAGTCCCATCATGCCTCTACCTCTGGGTGTCATGCTTGTGGCTGTCAGTGTCTTGCTATGCCTCATGGGACTTGTAGTTCTGCATCACCTGGAGCTCTGCTATTTGCATATCCCTGTCAGAGTAACCCCAGGGCGTTATAAAATTCTTCAACTGACCCTCTGGCTGGGTCATCTGCGGATAGACTAAAAGCCCAAGACTGGGGATGGCCCTGCAACCATGTAATAATCAGACTTTCCCACAGTGCCTCAGAACCAGGAGTAGTGTGGCTTAAGCTTAAAGTATAGCATGCAACTGTTAGTAAAGTTAGAAAACACATGGGGGTCACCAGAAAAACGATCAGGCAGGTTAACTTGATAGTGCCTGACTGGGAAGTATGCAATATAGAGTTGATCACTATAACAGCAATATAAAAACAAGCATCACATCTGGCCATGGAGTTCCACACCAAAATATTATTGAATACTTACATACCATTGCATGCATTTGAAGAGTTAAAATTATGGAATAAAGTAAAGTGCATTGGCTAATTATTCTGAAATTTAAGATTTCAGGAGCTGACACCATCAGTGGGATTTAAACCTATGGCTTGAACCTTAGCAGGGAATTCCACCAAAAAAGCAGTGAAATGTAAAAAAATAAAATAAATAAATAAAAAATAAAAAAAGACAGTTTTTGACAAGTCTTTTATTGTAAAATAGCTCTGAGCCGTCTTCTTCCCTGAGCTGTCTCTCGCCGTCATATTCTCCTGGTGCTGTCTCTCTCAGCGCCATCTTCTCCTGGTGCTGTCTCTCTTGCCGCCATCTTCTCCTGTCGCCTTCACTCTCGCCGCCATCATCTCCTGCCACAGCCTTCTCCCACTGATGTGTTCTTCCTTGCCGCCATCTTCCTCCGTTGTGTTGTCACCCACTGTCTGGAATCTCTTACATGTCATGCCATGGGGCGTGGCCATCCTATGGCATCACCTGGAGAGCCTGCCCCTTTTTCTATATTAGCGGGTAACTGGTGGCGAGGAAGAACACAGCAGCGGGAGAAGACGGTGACGGAAGTGCCGGCGACATAAGATGGCAGCCAGGGAGACAGTACCAGGAGAAGGTGGTGGTGAGAGAGACAGCTTAGAGCAATTTTACATAAAAGGACTTGTCAAAAAACGGCTCTTATATTTTTTTTACATTTCAGAGCTTTATTTAATGAATGGGTAGGGGTCTGGTGTACCGGATAGCCATTCACATGGGGGGACCAGGATCTAGGGGTGTTAATGGGGGCTTCCAGATTCTGATCAGACCCCGACAACTACCGGCCAGGGTTGTTGGGAAGAGGCCCTTGTCCTCATCAACATGGGCACAAGGTGCTTTGGGGGGATCCCAAAGCCCCCTTCCCATGTTGAGGGCATGTGACCTGGTACTGTTGAGAAGGGGGGGGGGCTTTTTTTTTTTTTTTAACCACTTGACCACTGGGCACTTAAACACCCTTAATAACCAGACCAATTTTCAGCTTTCGGTGCTCTCGCATTTTGAATGACAATTACTCAGTCATGCAACACTGGACCTATATGAAATTTTTGTCCTTTTTTTCACACAAATAGAGCTTTCTTTTGGTGGTATTTAATCACCGCTGGGTTTTTTATTTTTTGTGCTATAAAAGAAAAAATACCGAAAATTCTGTAAAAAAATGAATTTTTCTTTGTTTCTGTTAGAAAATTTAGCAGATTAGTAATTTTTTCTTCATAAATTTTGGCCAAAATTTATACCACTACATATCTTTGGTAAAAATAAGTACAAATTGGTGGATATTATTTGGTCTTTGTGAAAGTTATAGAGTCCACAAGCTATGGTGCCAATATCTGAAAATTGATCACACCTGAAGTACTGACGGCCTATTTCAATTCTTGAGACCCTAACATGCCAGAAAAGTACAAATACCCCCCAAATGACCCCTTTTTGGAAAGAAGACATTCCAAGGTATTTAGTAAGAGGCATGATGAGTTTTTTGAAGTTGTCATTTTTTCCCACAATTCTTTGCAAAATCAAGATTCTTTTTACTTTTTTTTTTTTTTTCACAAAATTGTCATATTATCAGGTTATTTCTCACACACAGCATATGCATACCACAAATTACACCCCAAAACACATTCTGCTATTACTCCCGAGTATGGCAATACCACATGTGTGAGACTTTTACACAGTGTGGCCACATACAGAGGCCCAACATGCATGGAGCGCCATCAGGCGTTCTGGAGCACCCAGGACAATTCGGACATTTCTCTCCTACATGTAAAAATCATCATTTATTTGCTAGAAAATTACATAGAACTCCAAAACATTATATATGTTTTTTTAGCAAACACCCTGGAGAATACAATGGTGGTCTTTGCAACTTTTTATCTCGCACGGTATTTGCGCAGTAATTTTTCGAATGCTTTTTTTTGGAAAAAAAACAGTTTTGTGCTTAAAAAAAAACAAAAACAAAGTAAAGTTAGCCCAATTTTTGCATAATGTGAAAGATGAAGTTACGCTGAGTAAATAGATACCTAATATGTCACTCTTCAAAATTGCACACGCTCGTGGAATGGCGCCAAACGTCGCTACTTAAAAATCCCCATAGGCGACGATTTAAATTTTTTTTACTGGTTATATGTTTTGAGTTACAGAGGAGGTCTAGGGCTAGAATTATTGCTCTCGCTCTAACGTTCGCAGCGATACCTCACATGTGTGGTTTAAACACCGTTTTCATATGTGGGCGGGACTTACGTATGCGTTCGCTTCTGCATGCGAGCACATGGGGACAGGGGCGCTTTAAAAAAAAAACATTTTTTTTTATTGTTCATTTTACTTTATTTATTTTAGTTTGACATTTTTTTCCCCAAAAATAATTTTTTTGATCACTTTTATTCCTATTACAAGGAATGTAAACATCCCTTGTAATAGGAATATGGCATGACAGGTCCTCTTTACAGTGAGATGTGGGGTCAATAAGACCCCGCATCTCACCTCTAAGCTGGGAAGCCGGAATAAAGAAAAGATTCTGGCTTTGATCGTATTAGCGATTCGGTAGAAGCACCGGAGGGCGGAGGGCGGCGGGAGGGGGGGGGGGGATGTCTATGGCTGGGTATTGCAGGGTATCACCGACTATGGCTGGGTATCTCAGAGTATGGCTGGGTATCTCAGAGTATGGCGTTGCAGAGTACTGCGTTGCAGAGCATTGCAGGGTATTGGCGGGTGTTGCAGAGCATTGCAGAGTGTTGCAGGGTATTGGCGGGTGTTGCAGAGCATTGCAGAGTGTTGCAGGGTATTGGCGGGTGTTGCAGAGTGTTGCAGAGTGTTGCGGAGTGTTGCGGAGTGTTGTGGAGTGTTTCGGCGTGTTGCAGGGTGTTGCAGGGTGTTGCAGAGTATTGCAGAGTGTTGCAGAGTATTGCAGGGTATTGCAGGGTATTGCAGAGTGTTGCAGAGTGTTGCAGAGTGTTGCAAGGTGTTGCAGGGTGTTGCAGAGTGTTGCAGAGTGTTGCAGAGTGTTGCAGAGTGTTGCAGGGTGTTGCAGGGTGTTGCGGAGTGTTGCAAGGCATTGCGGAGTGTTGCAGGGCATTGCGGAGTGTTGCAGGGCATTGCAGAGTGTTGCAGGGCATTGCAGAGTGTTGCAGGGCATTGCAGAGTGTTGCAGGGCATTGCAGAGTGTTGCAGGGCATTGCAGAGTAATGCAGAGTAATGGCAGGGTATTGCAGAGTAATGCAGAGTAATGGCAGGGTATTGCAGAGTAATGCAGAGTAATGGCAGGGTATTGCAGAGTAATGCAGGGAATCGAGGGGTTAATTTTCGGTGAGCAGCGATGTGGGCACTGCAGATGCAGCCCACATCGCTGCTGACACCGATCTCTTCCCCCTCCGCTGTACCGATCGGTACAGAGAGGGGGAGGGAGGAACCGGCGTCATAACATGACGCCGGCTTGTTTACAAGTGATCACTCCGTCATTTGACGGAGCGATCACGTGGTAAACGGCCGCGATGAGCGGCCGTTTACCGTGATTCGTGATGCGCCGGGTCCACTGGACCCAGCGGTCACGGATGCTCTCGTGTGTGCGCCCCAGGGGGCGTGCGAGAGCAGAATTCTGGGAGGCCGTTAATTAACGGCCTCTCAGAGTTAAACAACCGCCCTGAAGCCGTTAATCGGCAATGGGCGGTTGTTAAGTGGTTAAAGTTGCCGTTGAGTTCCCCTTAAAATCCAAACCAGACCCAAAGAGCCTGGTATCGATTTTGGGGGGAACCCCACACCACATTTTTTATAAACCATAGTTTTGGGGTATATTTTTTTTTTATTTATGTGACATATTTCATGACTTATCTCCTCCACAAAATAATTAGTAGAGCCCTGAAATTCAGCTTTGGAAGAAAGATTTTTGTTTTGTTTTTTTTGGGTCCCCCCCCCCCCCCATTACACTTTCTACTCAAGGATTTGCACAGCCAAATACTTTTTTATGCAACTACATTTAATACAGATTTGAAGGTGTATGAATTGTTTGCACTTATAAAATATGTATTTCGATTCTGCAAAAATCAAACAAAGCAAAAAACAAATCAACTTTTTATTTCAACATTAGTATAAACATTTGGTACATTAATGTACTTGGGGGAAAAAAAAGCTATGGAAAATATGCTCCAGCATTTAACAATATAGTTAGAAGGACCCTGCTCAAAAGAGCTTACAATCTACAAGGGTAAGACACAAAAAATTAGACACATTAAACAAATCACATTAGAAAAGCAGGCATACAAATCAAGCTAACAATGACTAAAGCCGCGTACACACGGTCGGAATTCTCGTCGGAAGAAGCTCTGATGGTTTTCCAGACGGAATTCCTACGGAATTCCGCTCAAGCTGTCTTGCCTACATGGTCACACCAAATTCCGATAGATTAGAACGCGGTGACGTACAACACGTACGACAGAGCTAGAAAAAGGAAGTTCAATAGCCAGTAGACAATAGCTTCTGTCTCGTAGTTGAATCTGAGCATGCGTGATTTTTTGGAGTGTCAGAATTGCATACACACGATCGGAATTACCGATAGAAAGTTTTTCCATCTGGAAAATTGAGAACATACTATCAATTTTTTGGCTGGTGGAAATTCGGACAGCTAAATTCCGATGGAGCATACACACGGTCACATTTTCCAATGAAAAGCTCTCATCAGTCTTTTTCTAGCCGGAATTCCGACCGTGAGTACGCAGACTAACTTTTTTTGTGATCAGAAGTCGATGGCCGATATATGATGCCGATTTTTTTGGGCCGATATGTTAGGCCGATTTTTTATTTATTTTTTCTTTTTTTTTTCCCCCTTCATCTCATAAAATCTAAGTTGGACACCTTTCACACTGGGGCGTTTTTCAGGCGATTTTGGGCTAAAAATAGCGCCTGTAAATTGCCTCCAAACGGCTCCCCTGCAGTCTGTGTGAAAGCCCGAGTGCTTTCACAATGAGGAGATGCGCTGGCAGGACGTTAAAAAAAAAATCCTGCAAGCAGCATCTTTGGAGCGGTGTAAACCGCTCATCCACCACTGCTGAAGCACATGCAATGCGATTTTGCAGCAGTGCTTCATTGCCCCGCTAGCAGCTGAATAGCGGGGCTAAAATGACGGTAAATGGCTGCTAAAACTTGCAGCATTTTACCGTCAACGCCTGCCCGATCCAGTGTGAAAGCAGCCTTAATAAGTGATGCAGAAAATTTCTTACACATTTATTAAACAAAACAAACCTCCAATCAGTTCACTTGTATGTATAATTTGGATAAAAAAAAAAAAAACTATTTATTAAATACACAAAAACAGGTACTCAAAACTTTTGGACAAAAAAAAAAGGGGCTAACTTGCGTTTGAAAGACCTCTGCGCAAATACCGCGTCACATAAAATATTGCAACAACCGCTATTTTATTCCCTAGGGTCTCTGCTAAAAATATATATATAATTTTTGGGGCTTCTGAGTGATTTTCTAGCAGAAAATACTGGATTTTTACTTGTAAGCAACAAGTGTCAGAAAAGATTTAGTCTTTAAATGGTTAAACTGAGAACTTCTACACAGGGAGTTCAGCCCATTGAAGAAGAAACATTAAATCACTTTGATCTTTTCTTGGCAGCCTGCCCAGAGAGGAGGAAAGTCCTTCACTGATGTCTTCAGGCAACTTACATTGACTTCTATTACAGAAGTCTTTTGCAAGTCGCGCTGAACATGTAATCGGCTTTTTTATCAGCACAATCGGCCGATGCCGATTAATTAAAAAAAGGCCAAATATCGGCCGATATATCAGCCGGCCGATATATCGGTCGACCTCTAGTGCTCTCTATCACGGTGCAGGTGTCATTGCTGTATGTAACGCTGCTGATGTCAGTGCTCTCTATCACGGTGCTGTTGTCAGATAACTCTATCACGGTGCAGGTGTCATTGCTGTATGTCACGCTGCTGATGTCAGTGCTCTCTATCACGGTGCGGTTGATCATCTCCTGCACCCTCTTCTTTGCATACCTGACCTTCCCTCTCCTCCATTGCCTTCATGCGCTCCACAGTCCTGAATTGTCACAATTTCACATATAAAAAAAGAATGCTTGTAGTTGTCGATCCCAGATTCACCTCATACATGTGTTATGTCATTGGCCATGTGGTGGGACTATGTTTGCACAGCTAGTAATTATTTTGTGGCTGCAAATTTGACCTGTAGGTTTGCAAAGTTCGCCTCACATTGAAGTCAATGGGGCCCGCCGCGAACGTTACGGTTCGCGAACTATCGGCCGCGTTCGCAAAACATCCCGTCGGAAGTTCGTCCATCACTATATAGCACCAACACTTTGCGCAGCACTTTACAACAATGGGGAAGACAGTACAATTACAATACAATTCAAAACAAGAGGAATCCCTGCTCATTAGAGCTAACAATCTAGATATAATAATTATTTGTATATTACTTATGGTAATTAACCCCTTGTCACCCAGGCCAAATTCTGACACTTTTCTCCTACATGTAAAAATGATCATTATATATATATATATATATATACACACACACACACACACACACACACACACATATATACACACACACACACACACACACACACACACTTTTTTTTTATCAGACACCCTAGATAAAATAAAATAGTGTTTTTTTGAAAAGAAACGGTTTCATGAATAAATAAAAAAAAAACCAACCACACGGTAAAGTTAGCCTGATGTTTTTGTATAATGTGAAAGATAATGTTACAAGTAAATAGATACTTAACATGTCACGCTTTAAAATTGCGGACACTGAGATGGCACCAAACTTCAGTACTGAAAAATCTCCATAGGCCACGCTGTGAATTTTTTTAAAGGTTACATGTTTAGAGTTACAGAGAAGGTCTAGTGCTAGAATTCTCACTCTAAGCCCTTGTACACACAGTCGGAGATTCCGACAACCAAATCCGTCGGATATTGGCTGTCGGATTTTGTCCGAAACTGTTGCATACACACGGTGGGACAAAGTTGTCGGAAAATCCAACGTGATGACGTTATTTCGTTACGACGGGACTACGTTCACGCTAGTAGCCAATAGCTTTGGTGTAGGAATTTGATCTGAGCATGCGTGGCACTTTGTCCGATCGGAATTCTCTACACATGATCGGAGTATGTCCGATTGGAGCATTTTGTCGGAAAATTTTACCAACAAGTTGGAAAACTTGGTCCATCGGATACTCCGACGGAAACAGTCCGATGTAGACCACACACAGTCGGAATATCTGACAAAACGGTCCGATCGGACACATTCCGTCGGAATCTCCGACCGTGTGTACAAGGGCTAACACTCATGGCGTATGTAACCTGTGTGTATCTGGCTCTCATACTAGCCAGTGCCTCACCAGAAACTGACCTCATCGCACACCCCTGTGCAACAGGTAATAGTTTTCTTAATTGGCTAATGAAAAAAAAAAAAACACAACTCAAAAACACTGGATAAAATGTGCAAATTGTGCATTAAAAAAACAAAAAATAAACAAAAACACCCAAATGCCCCATGGGACAGCAGGCAGGAAATAACCTTAATTTAAATAAATTTAATAAATAACAAGCAGACAAGTGTTGGATATTGGTTTTATTATTGGTTTCAAATAAATAATCAACCAAAGCAGATATAAGCTTTAAGCAAGCTTAGCCACTACAACTCAGGCTGCATATAATAAATTCCCAAAAGACAGGTGGTTTCAAGACCCCCGAACCGCGGCCAATTCAACACAAGAATTTAAGTCTGCATTAAAAATGTCTAAACCAATATCTGATAAATAAACCTTGTCCTTCCTGTATAGACCTGCAACACCTCCCTCTAACTCCATATGCCTAAAAGAGAACATACCTAAATCTGAAAGAAGTGTGGAAACAGCCTTATTAATCCGCTTTCTGATTTTTTCCAAGGAGAGCAATAATGAAGGGTAAAGCCACTCCAATCTCTGCACGATCTCTGAAAAATCAAAACGGTGTGAGGAAAAGTCAATTGAATCCTTTGAAAATCGTCTCTGATACTGAATATAATGTCTAATGTTTTTCTTTTACCGATATCATTTTGTTTCATTGGTGGGGGAAATATAAGAAGATGAGATAATTCCCTGTGTAAATCAGACCACAACATCTGTCCTCCCACTCCAAAAAACCCTAAACTTGCTGGGATCCAAACCAATATTCTCAATATAACTTCTGTTCTTAGCTCTAAGATTTGTCCAATAAACGAAGGAATGTGCAACAATCCATATCTTACAAATTGTACCTGAAAGAATCAAAAAGGAAAATTAGGACAATTGTATAACAAATATTCATCAGATTTCCATCTACCAATTTTTTAAATTACGTTAGCATCCAATCCCAGTCTTGGAGCTTCAGTGGCTGCACCAATGCGAAAGGAATGAGGTGTAAATTCAAAACTTTCAGACATTTATGAAAAACAGAATTGAATTGGTATTTGGAAAGAGGTGAACCAGACTCATGTATGAAGAAGCTGGAGGTCTAATCAGAAAGAATTTATTCACTAATCTTACCGGACAAATAGTAGGAATACTGCAAACGTATAAATGGATCCACTTGCCCCTTCCCATTTGGTCAGTTTTTGACCTATTAATAAATATCCTTAAAGAGCTATTAGAAACAAATAATATCTGAAGCTCGAATATCAATTAATTCTGATATTCTAAGAACAATGAAAAATAAAAAATAGAAAATACAGTCTGAAAAAGCACTGACTCAAAAGATGAAAAACAAACTCGATCTGTCACTGAACACAAATTTCCCAGGATATCTGGAGTAATAGGTTTACAAGGATCAGCTGTAAAATATTTTTTCTTATAACCCTTCAAGGCTTGTTTAACCAAAAAGTATTGTAAACAAGAAGGTAGATTATTAAGTTTAAGAAAAAATGAAATTCCAGATAAAGTTTTTTGTACATATGACCAAGAGTATCGTTTAGCAAATAAAGATTCCAGAAATAGTAAAACTAAACCTTCCGAGAAAGAACCAGCCGGTGCTTGGATCAAATAAAAAAAAAAAAAACAACCATAATAACCAGGTATCCAGCTGTCAGGAACCATAAACAGACAGAGACAGAAGTACAATCAAATCACACTTGTTTATTAATAAAAATAAAAAGGTAAATAGGAAAAAGCGTAGTCAAGCATAGCCAGAGTCCAGTAGCCAGATCGGGTAGTCAGCCAGTCCAATGTTCATAAACCAGATCGGGTAATCAGCCAGTCTAGATGTCAGGGATCCAAGGAGAGCAACTGCAAGCAGGATAGAAGCCAGGAGCGATGTCAGCAAGCCAGTCTTGAAACAAACAGCAGGAGATGGTTCCTAGAGATGTGACCAGCATGAAGGCAAAGGAAAGAGTGAGCTGGAAGGCTTTAAATAGGCAGGTCACACGAGCATGATCGGAAACAGCTGGTAACTGTGGAAAGAGAAGAGAACTGGCAATTAGCCGACAGCTGAGTGGCCAGCCCAGAGGGGGAAGGGCTAAGCCAGCCCTGACAGTACCCCCCCCCCCCCCAATGACCCCTCTCCCTCGGAGAGCCACCGGGCTTGAGGGGAAACCATCTATGGAACTTGTGGAGGAGGACAGGGGCATGTACGTCAGAGGATGAAACCCAGGAGCACTCCTCTGGACCGTACCCCTTCCAATGCACCAGGTACTGTATGCACCCACGGAACCTACGGGAGTCAACAATGGATTGTACCTCATACTCCTCATGGTTCTCAACCTGAATAGGGTGAGGACATGGCACCGATGTGGTAAATTGGTTACAGACCAACGGTTTTAATAAGGAGACATGAAACACATTTGAGATGCGCATACTAGGAGGAAGGTCCAACGCGTAAGTTACTGGGTTAATCCTGCGAAAGGATACGGAAAGGCCCAATAAACCGAGGTGCAAACTTCAGTGAGCGAACACGAAGCCAGAGGTTGCGAGATGACAGCCAGACCCTGTCCCCAACCTGGTAGGAAGGCGCAGGCAGGCGTCTGCGGTCAGCATGGAGTCTGTACCTATCATTAGCATGACGCAAAGCCTCCTGGACTTGTACCCAAGTGGAACGAAGACCAAGGAGATGCTCCTCTAATGCAGGAATACTCTGTGGAACAAACGAGTCAGGCAACATGGAAGGTTGGAAAGCATAATTCGCCGTAAATGGAGATAATTGGGAGGCAGAATTCAAGGCACTGTTGTGAGCAAACTCTGCCAAGGTAATAGGTCAGAAATATAGCAACGTAGGAATTGCTCCAGGGACTGATTGGCTCGTTCTGCGGCCCCATTAGACTGCGGATGATACGCAGAAGAGAACGCAAGCTGGATTCCCAACTGTGCACAAAAGGCTCGCCAGAAGCGGGAGACAAACTGACTGCCCCTATCCGAGACAATCACCTTGGGAAGCCCATTTAAGCGAAAGATCTCCCGAGTAAAAATGGAAGCCAGTTTCTTAGAGGTGGGCAACTTCTTAAGTGGAATACAATGACACTAGTGATGGACGAACGTTTCGCCCGGCGGTCGTTTCGCGGCGAATTTCCGACATTCGCGGTCCGCACGTTCGAACGCCTTTTTCCGTCGTTCGCCGCGGCGGACTTACGTGTTTAATGTATACAAGAACTTTAACCTTTGGTGACACGTTTATCATGTGATACAGGACAGCCAATTGAGACATGACAGCACATGGACACTTGGACATTCCCCCTAACCTATAAATACACCCGATCCGGTGGCCATTTTACATTCTTTCTTCTGTTACGATAGGGACAGGTTCCTGTGTGGAGTAGGGAGAGATAAACCACTAGCTATTTGGTACACAAAAGTTCTTTTCAGGACTGGTATAGGTGTTAGGTGTTGATAGGTTTGCTGTGCTGCTGATTCTTGCAGCAGCCTGAGTGTCTTTTGTTAGTTTAGAGAAAGGGAAAGGACGGTGTATGCTACAGGGACAGCCAGATTAGTCTTTCATCATCATCATCATCATCATCATCATTAGCTGTTACTATCAAGGTCCACAAAAGAGCTGTTCCAGTAACCACTAATCGTTCTCTTTTTTTGCCAATTTGTATAGGGACAGGAAGGAAGCAGTGTTGTCAGGCAGTGAGGGTAATTTTAAAGACTTGCTGTTATTATTAGTTCCACAAAGGTTCTTTTCAGGACTGGTATCAGTGGTACAGTAATAGGCTTGTACATGTATAATATTCTTTCTTCCAAATATAGAAAGGATATTATACTTGACTGCTGCCCTTCTGCTGCAGTCTGCTAAACATTCACAACTCACTTGTTCCACAAAAGTTCTTATAAGGACTGGTAACTTGGTATAGGGTGCTACGGTACATAGGCTTGAGTGCGGTACAGTCTGCTGTTCTGTAAGGACCGCTATCGGTCCACAATAGATAGGGTTGACGTGCACCACTGCTGACCGCTGCCCTATACTGCAGCAGTCCTTCAGCGGTATAGGGACTGACGTACAGTCTGCTAATCACTAACACACAACCTGCTTGTTCCACAAAAGTTCTTATAAGGACTGGTAACTTGGTATAGGGTGCTACGGTACATAGGCTTGAGTGCGGTACAGTCTGCTGTTCTGTAAGGACCGCTATCGGTCCACAATAGATAGGGTTGACGTGCACCACTGCTGACCGCTGCCCTATACTGCAGCAGTCCTTCAGCGGTATAGGGACTGACGTACAGTCTGCTAAACACTAATACACAACCTGCTTGGTCCACAAAAGTTCTTATAAGGACTGGTAACTTGGTATAGGGTGCTACGGTACATAGGCTTGAGTGCGGTACAGTCTGCTGTTCTGTAAGGACCGCTATCGGTCCACAATAGATAGGGTTGACGTGCACCACTGCTGACCGCTGCCCTATACTGCAGCAGTCCTTCAGCGGTATAGGGACTGACGTACAGTCTGCTAAACACTAATACACAACCTGCTTGGTCCACAAAAGTTCTTATAAGGACTGGTAACTTGGTATAGGGTGCTACGGTACATAGGCTTGAGTGCGGTACAGTCTGCTGTTCTGTAAGGACCGCTATAGGTCCACAATAGATAGGGTTGACGTGCACCACTGCTGACCGCTGCCCTATACTGCAGCAGTCCTTCAGCGGTATAGGGACTGACGTACAGTCTGCTAAACACTAATACACAACCTGCTTGGTCCACAAAAGTTCTTATAAGGACTGGTAACTTGGTATAGGGTGCTACGGTACATAGGCTTGAGTGCGGTACAGTCTGCTGTTCTGTAAGGACCGCTATAGGTCCACAATAGATAGGGTTGACGTGCACCACTGCTGACCGCTCACCTATACTGCAGCAGTCCTTCAGCGGTATAGGGACTGACGTACAGTCTGCTAATCACTAACACACAACCTGCTTGTTCCACAAAAGTTCTTATAAGGACTGGTAACTTGGTATAGGGTGCTACGGTACATAGGCTTGAGTGCGGTACAGTCTGCTGTTCTGTAAGGACCGCTATCGGTCCACAATAGATAGGGTTGACGTGCACCACTGCTGACCGCTGCCCTATACTGCAGCAGTCCTTCAGCGGTATAGGGACTGACGTACAGTCTGCTAAACACTAATACACAACCTGCTTGGTCCACAAAAGTTCTTATAAGGACTGGTAACTTGGTATAGGGTGCTACGGTACATAGGCTTGAGTGCGGTACAGTCTGCTGTTCTGTAAGGACCGCTATCGGTCCACAATAGATAGGGTTGACGTGCACCACTGCTGACTGCTGCCCTATACTGCAGCAGTCCTTCATCGGTATAGGGACTAAGAGTTTTGTCACAGGGTCATTTAAAAAATGACAGGCAGAGGAAGAGGCAGGCCCTTCCGCAGGGGTGGTAGGGGTAGGGCAGGAGCAACAGGCTTGAGCCAAAGTGGGAAGTTGCAGAAGGTGCGTTCAATTACTTTAAAGGATGCACCAGACTTGGTTGAGTGGCTCGCTCAGCCTTACTCTTCTGCACCCTCCTCATCCTCTCGATCTGCACCCTCTTCTTCACTCTCTGCTATGTGCACCCCCAAAGACACTACCACCAACAACACGACCACCACCACCACCACCACATACCTTCCGCTTGAGTCACTGGAATTATTTTCCGATCCATATCAAGAGGACATTTCTGATGCGCAGCCACTCTTGGTATTGGATCAGGAAGAGGAGGTAGCAACAAGCGCTACTCAGCAGTCTGACGACAGTACCCAGATCAGCCCAAGGAGGAGGTTGGTCCCCGGTGTTGCTGCCTACTCCGAGATCTCTACTTATAGCGGTGGGGAAGGTGACGTTGATGATGACGTGTCTAGTGATGTCACGTGGGTGCCCACAAGAGAGGAAGAGGAGGGGAGTTCAGAGGGAGATATGGACCAGCAGATAGGGAGGAGAAGCAGCAATGACTTACATTGCACAGCAGGGACAAAGCAGACTGCAAATGTATCAGGAGCGAGTCATCGACCATGTACGGTCACATCTGGCGCTCCCAGGACACCGGCACATGGCTCCGCAGTGTGGGCTTTTTTTAACGTGTCCGCTGCTGACAATAGCGTTGCCATCTGCAATCTTTGCAGTCAACGCGTTAGTCGCGGTAAGCCCAATACTCACCTAGGGACGACCGCCTTAAGAAGGCACATGAGCAGCCATCACCGAGCCCAGTGGGAGCAACGGAACACACAAAGCCACACTGCAGGCTCTCACCGTCCAGCCTCGTCTTCTACTTCTCCTTCTCCTCTCTCCTCACAATTGTCCTCCACTCCACCTTCCATCACGCCAAGCTCACATTTTTCTGCAAAAAGGCAGGCTTCCGTGGGCCTAATGTTTGAGCGTAAAAAAATGATGACGCCGGATAACCCTCTTGCCCAACGGTTGGCGGCTGGCTTGTCAGAACTCATAGCCCGCCAACTACTGCCATATAAACTGGTGGACTCGGAGGCCTTTCGCAAATTTGTGGCCATTGGAACACCACAATGGAAGGTCCCAGGAAGGAAGTATTTCTCAGAGAAGGGCATCCCAGAGCTATATGGCCATGTTCAGCGGCAAGTGAATGTATCTCTGGCACACAGTGTCGGTGCCAAGATACATCTGACCACAGACACGTGGTCTAGCAAACACGGGCAGGGAAGGTATATCAGTTTTACTGCCCACTGGGTGAACCTTCTGACGGCCGTCAAGCATGTAACCCGTGGCACCCGTGTAGATTTGGTTTTACCGCCACGGATTGCATGCAGGCCTGACTCTTCTTCTCCTCCTCCTACTCCATCCTCCTCCCTCTCCTCCTCAGCTGCCTCCTCCTTTTCCGCTGCTAGCGTCTCTTCCACTGCACCGCCCAAGCTCCCCAGAACCTATTCCACATGCCAGGTGAGACGTTGCCATGCCGTGCTGCGTCTGTTGTGCCTGGAAGCAAAGAGCCACACTGGCCCGGCACTCCTTTCAGCTTTGCGTTCACAGGCAGATGAGTGGCTAACACCGCTCAATTTGACAGTTGGTAAAGTGGTGTGTGACAACGGTGCCAATCTGCTTAGCGCATTGAAACAGGGCAAAATCACGCACGTGCCGTGCATGGCACACGTCTTAAACTTGGTCGTGCAGCGATTCCTTGTCAAATACCCTGGGGTCCAGGACATCTTGCGGCAGGCAAGGAAAATCTCGGCCCATTTCAGAAGATCTTACACGGCCATGGCTCGCCTTGCTGACATTCAGCGGCGACACCATCTGCCGGTCAGACGTCTTATTTGCGATTGCCCGACGCGATGGAACTCAACCTTCTATATGCTTGATAGGCTGCTCCAGCAGAAACGTGCAGTTAACGTCTACCTGTATGAACTCTGCGAAAGAAACGGTTCTGGGGAGCTGGGTTTTTTTTCACCGCGCCAGTGGCTGCTCATGCGCGACACATGCAGACTTCTGCGGCCATTTGAGGAGATCACCAAACTGGTCAGTCGCAGCCATGGCGCCATCAGTGACATGGTACCTTATGCCTTCTTTCTGGAGCGTGCATTGCGTCGTGTCATTGATCAGGCTGTGGAGGAGCAGGAGCGGGAAGATGAGGAAGTCGCAATGCTGGATGAATTCCCAGGGGGGGCTACTCTATCTGAGACAAGTCAACAACAGGAGTCTGATGAGGAGTCAGAGGAGGATGGTGCCGGGGCGGATGAGCAGGAGCAAGAAGAGCATGCTTTAAACCTTTCTGGGATCCCTGTTGTGCGAGGATGGGGAGAGGAGAATGAAGAGGACGACATTATCCTGGATGATGAGCAGGAGCCAGGCCACCACACCGCTTCCACTTTAGTGCAAATGGGGGCCTTCATGCTCCAGTGTTTTAATAGGGACCCCCGTATAAAAAGCATGAGGGTCAAGGACCAGTACTGGGTGGCAACGTACTTAGACCCCCGGTACAAACACAAAATGGCGGAAATGTTACCGCCGTCGCAGAGGGCTGTCAGAATGCAGCACTTCCAGGCCTTGCTTCGAGAAATGCTGCATTCTGCTTTTGCGTGCGCTGGCAGAGGAGCAATTCCCACTCCCAGAGAAGGATTTGCGGGTACCAATCCAACAGCGCCTGCAAGAAGAGGCCGGTTTGAAGATGTGTTGGTGACTTCGGATATGAGGTCATTCTTTCAGCCGACCCATCGACAGGTGTCATCCGGATCCAGCATCAGGGAACGCCTAGACCGTCAGGTGTCCGACTACATTGGGTTAACGGCCGATGTGGACGCTCTGAGGAGTGATGAACCCCTAGACTACTGGGTGGGCAGGCTTGACCTCTGGCCAGAGCTTGCCCAATTTGCAATCGAACTGTTGGCTTGCCCCTCATCCAGTGTCCTGTCCGAAAGGACGTTCAGCGCAGCAGGGGGGATTGTGACCGATAAGCGTACTCGCCTAGCTCACGACAGTGTTAACTACCTCACATTTCTAAAAATGAATGAGGCATGGATCTCGGAGGAATTCAACACATGTGACCAGTAGACCATGTATATGTCTATAAACTATTTTTTTAATCAAGCACACAGACCTTCTTAATTCATTTGGCTCACTTCCTTGACCCAAAAAAGCACACCGTACTATATGCCCCTACCCTCCTCTTTGAAGAGGTTGAGCGGTGTCATATTTCTACTGGGGCTGCTTATGATATCCCTGTGCTGTGCTGACTTCCTCCTGGGGGTTCTTATTATGAAGGGATCACACTATCCCTGTGCTGTGCTGACTTCCTCCTGGGGGTTCTTATTATGAGGGGATCACACCATCCCTGTGCTGTGCTGACTTCCTCCTGGGGCTGCTTACGGTGCTGCTGTCAGTGCTGTATGTCACGGTGCTGCTGTCAGCGCTGTATGTCACGGTGCTGCTGTCAGCGCTGTATGTCACGGTGCTGCTGTCAGCGCTGTATGTCACGGTGCTGCTGTCAGCGCTGTATGTCACGGTGCTGCTGTCAGCGCTGTATGTCACGGTGCTGCTGTCAGCGCTGTATGTCACGGTGCTGCTGTCAGCGCTGTATGTCACGGTGCTGCTGTCAGCGCTGTATGTCACGGTGCTGCTGTCAGTGCTCTGTATTACGGTGCTGCTGTCAGATGCCTCTATCACGGTGCATGTGTCATTCCGGTATGTCACGCTGCTGGTGATCATCTCCTGCACCCTCTTCTTTGCCTACCCTGGTCCCTGACCTTCCCTCTCCTCCATTGCCTTCATTAGCTCCATAGTCCTGAATTGTTAGAACAATTTCCCAAATAAAATAAAAATGCTTGTAGTTATCGATCCCAAATTCACCTCATACATGTATTATGTCATTGTCCAGATGGTGGGACTACGTTTTACCCCCTAATAATTACCACGTGGCCGCAAATTCGACATGAAGGTTTGCAAAGTTCGCCTCCCATTGAAGTCAATGGGGCCCGCGGCGAACGTTCGGTTTCGCGAACGTTTGGGTCCGTTCGCATTTCGCTTTCGCGAAACGTCCCGTCGGAAGTTCGTCCATCACTAAATGACACATCTTTGAGAACCGGTCAACCACCATAAGGATAACAGTATTGCCTTGGGAGTTCCACAATGAAATCCATAGACAGGTGGTCCAGGGCCTCTCTCCATTGGGAATGGGTTGTAGGAGGCCCACTGGAAGGTGTTGTGGAGTCTTACTCTGAGCACACACGGGACAGGCAGCTACGAAGGCAGTAAGATCGGCCCGTAGACTAGGCCACCAGAATTGTTGGGAGATGGCCCAAATTAGTTGATTCTTCCCAGGATGGCCAGCTGCCTTGGGAGAATGGTAAGTCTGGAGCACTGCAGTACGGAGACTCTCTGGGACAAAGCAGCGGTCACAAGGCTTATCAGGAGGAGCATGGACCTGAGCAGCAAGAATTTTGTCACTCAAAGGAGAAGTGAGACTGGGGCGAACCGTAGCCAAGATACAATCTGGAGGAATCATAGGAACCTGAACCGACTCAGACTTGGAAGTGGAGGAAAATTGTCATGACAAGGCATCAGCCCTTACATTCTTAGTACCGGGTAAGAATGAGACAATGTAATTAAAGTTTGACAAGAAAAGAGCCCATCGTGCCCTTCTGGGAGAGAGTCGCTTAGCCTCCTTAATATTCCCCATCCATAAATCGCTGATTGAGGCGATTCTGCTGGAGTGGGAACAACCAGAAAAAATGCAGTTTTTTTCAGGCAGCCTTAAAAAGGAGGTTCCCTTTTGAAACGGATGCAGTGCATCCCTGGAACAAGGTTCCCAAGCTTGATGCCCCCTTGGCTAAAGTCTCTAAAAAAGATGGATTTGGCCTTTGATGATATGGGTTCACTCAGGGACCCCATGGATAAGAGGGGAGATGTGCTGCTTAAGAGGGCCTGGGATGCCTCTTCGATTGGACTTAAACCAGCCCTAGCAGTTACCTGTGTGGCCAGAAACTTAGAGTGTTGGCTTACACAGTTGCAGTCACATATCTCAGCAGGCACTTCCAGGCAACAACTGTTGAAGTCCTTTCCACTACTGTTCAAGGCAGTGGGGTTTTTGGCCGATGCCTCCGCAGAGTTAGTCAAGTTGGCCACTAGATCTGCCGCATTAGTGAACGCAGCCAGAAGCGCCGTTTGGCTTAAGACCTGGACAGGGGACACAGCTTCGAAATTGAAACTGTGCGGATTACCTTTTTCAGGGGACCACTTGTTTGGGCCGGGCTTGCAAGAGGCGTTAGAGCACACGCAGGATAGGAAGAAAGCTTTCACAGAGAAGAAAGAGAAGGCTGAGGGAAAGCGTTTTTTTTCAAGGCCCTAGGCAGCAGAACCTGCAGGAAAGGGAGGTTCCCCCAAAAAACATTGGTCGTGTCACAAGGGGAGGGGCAGAGGAGGAATCTTATTCAATCCTCCTCAACCCTCCCCTAAAACCCAGTGACTCCTGTGTTCCGGTGGGGGGAAGGCTGGGGAAGTTCCTTCCACAATGGGACGCTTCAACCGAAAGTCTGTTCATACGAGATGTAATAAGGAACGGCTACAGGTTGGAGTTTGGTTCAGTTCCCCTCCTGAATTTTCAGGTAACCAGGTTACCAAGGGACCAAGAGAAGGCAAAGGCTCTGGGTCATCTTCTGGGAGACCTGGTAGACTAAGAAGTACTGGTGCAAGTTCCTCTGGAAGAACGAGGCTTGGGGGTTTACTCCCACGTGTTCATGGTAAAGAAACCTTCGGGGAAATTCAGGCTGATCCTGAATCTCCGCCCCTTGAACAGGTTCATAAAATACAAGCGGTTCCGTATGGAGTCAATCTTCTCGGTAACCAAGTTTCTGTTTCGGGGTTGTCACATGGCCACCGTGGACCTCAGGGATGCATATTTGCATATCCCAATTCATCCGGAAGTCCCAGAGGTTTCTCAGGCTGGCAGTGCAGACGAACACGGGAGTTGTACACCTCCAGTTTCGAGCTCTCTGCCTCACCAAGGATCTTTAGAAAGGTACTGGCAGAGGCGCTGGCCCCGTTAAGGCTCAGGGCTATAACAGTGATTCCATATCTGGATGATCTACTGTTTACAGCTGCAGAAAGACATGCAGGAGGCTTTGGTTTTCCTGCGTTCACTGGGGTGGCTGATCAACTAGGAAAAATCCCAGTCGACCCCCTCACAGGAAGTCTTGTATTTAGGGTACAGGATCTCTTCGGTGGAGATGAGGGTGTTTCTTCCTGCGGAGAAGATCAACAAGCTAGAGATGGCAGTAGCCGAGCTTCAATCAGGTCGGGAAGCCCAGATCAGAGAGGTTATGAGAGTCCTGGGATTGATGACATCATGTTTTCCAGCGGTGGCCTGAGCAAGGCATCATCAGTGACCATTGCAGAGACTTATGCTCTGTTATTGGGATGGCAGGGAGCAGGAAGTTATGCCCCTATCTTCTGCCGTCAGGAGGTCTCTGTGGTGGTGGCGGGCCCAGGTCAACCTGGACAAGGGTCTTCCCTGGTCCCCACAGGCCACGGTGGTGGTCACGACCGATGCCAGTGTGTTGGGTTGGGGTGCCCACCTAGAGGGAACCTTAGCCCAAGGAACCTGGTTGAAAAGTAGAGGCAGGTCGTTCCTCAAACCAGAAGGAGATTCTGGCAGTTTGGAATGCTATAGAAACCTTCCAGTCCCAGTTACAAGGCAGGGATCTGCAGGTTCGGTCAGACAATGTGGCAGCAGTAGCTTATCTGAACAAGCAGGGGGGAACCAGAAGCCCTGCGCTGCAGGCTATTGCGGACAGAATCTTGTCCTCGATGTCAGCGATTCATCTGAAGGGAACTCAGAATTCGCTGGCCGATTTTCTCAGTCAGCAGAAGGTAGGCTAGGACGAGTGGTCCCTCAACAGGGAAGTGTTCGAGGAGATGGTGTCATGCTGGGGAAGGCCAGAAATAGACCTATTTGCAACAGAAAGCAACAGGAAGGTGACAGTTTTTTTCCATTCACCCACAGGATCGGGCCAGGGGGATAGACGCCCTTGCCAATACGTGGCAATTCGGCCTGTGTTATGCCTTCCCTCCTTTAAGGATGGTGGTGGAGGTTCTGTAGAAGTTCCGGTTGGAAGCTACAGACCTCATTTTAGTAGCTCCTTTTTGGCCAATTAGACCCTGGTTTGCCAGTATAAAGAAGTTGGCTGTTCATCCTCCGCTATTACTTCCGGTCAGGGAGGATTTACTTTCCCAGGGGCCCATTCTGCATCCTCAGATAGAGAGACTCAAGCTTGCGGCCTGGTATCTGAGGAACAGATCCTAAGATCACAGGGTTTCTCAGAGAGAGTGGTTAAGACCTTGTTAGAATGCCATAAACCAGTAACTAGAGCGATTTACGCCAAGATAGGGAAAAGGTTTAACTCCTGGTTGCGAGAACAGGGAATTGGACATCCCGGGGTCCCGGCAGTCCTAGATTTTCTGCAAGCGGGGGTAGAGCTGGTCCCTTCTATCAGCACCCTAAAGGTACAGGTGGCGGCCTTAAGTGTTTTTCTTCAGTCCTCTCTCCAGCAGAATCCTTTTGTCAGGAACTTCTTCAAAGCTCTGGCTAGATCCAGGCCTGTGAAGATGAAGACCTGTCCTACTTGGGATTTGTCCTTGGTCCTTAGGTCTTTGATCCGAGATCCCTTTGAACCTCTACAGAAGGCATCACTTAAATGGATAGTACTAAAGACAGTTTTTTTGATAGCGATCACCTCAGCCAGAAGGGAGAGTGATCTGCAAGCACTCTCGGTCAGGGAGCCATTTTTGTTAATTTTAGAGGACAGGGTAGTGCTTAAGACTGACCCTAGTTTTCTCCCTAAGTTTGTGTCCACTTTTCATAGGACAAAGGACATTATTTTCCCAACGTTTTTTCAGCCTCAGGCGGAGATGAGGCGGGATCTTTGAGTTTGTTAGATGTCAGAAGAAGCCTCTTAATTTTTTTGGAAGTCACTAGGGACTTCAGGAAGTCAGACTCACTTTTTGTTAATTTTTCGGGAGCTCGCAAGGGCTGCAAGGCGTCCAAATCGTCTATCGCCAGGTGGATACGAATGGCGATAGTTAAAGCCTATGAATTAGAGGGGAAGCAGGCTCCCTTAGTTAAGGCACACTCTACCAGGGCAGTTTCCGTGTCATGGGCAGAGAGGGCTGGAGCCTCTCCGGAGGAGATCTGCAAGGCAGCAACTTGGTCCAGCTACTCTACTTTTGCAAGACATTACCGTCTGGATTTATTGTCTGATAAGGTACAGACTTTTGGACGAAAGGTCCTCCAGGCAGTGGTCCCACCCTAACAAGGTGAGCTCCTTGCTTATCATCTCAGAGGCTGTCCTGGAAGACGATATGAGAAAACCGGAGTTAGACTTACCGGTAACTCTTTTTCTAGGAGTCTTTCAGAACAGCCTGGTTTCCCACCCAAAGTTGTTTAAGTTGGACTAGTGGTGAGGATGTGTACTAACGTGGTTGTTAGTGTGTTATGTCTTTCAGAGCCTTCCAGTGGTTCTTGGAGTAAAACTGAGGAGGGCCTGGAGGACCACCCTTTTATTTGATTGGGTTGACGTGTTTCCTGTCCCGGAGGGAGGAGCCCTATATCTCAGAGGCTGTCCTGGAAGACTGCTAGAAAAAGAGTTACCAGTAATTTTAACTCCGGTTTTCTATTAAAAATCGAAATCATTATACTAAATTCGAATTTCGGAAGATGGTGGTTTTATAATATTTATATATATATATATATATATATATATATATATATATATATATATATATATATATATATTTCCGACATTCAAATTTCGTATAGAATGAATTAGAATAGAAAAGATTAGAATAGTATGTCACTGTAATTAATTTGAAGTCATACTATTCGAAATTCAAATTTATTCTATTTGAAATTTGAATTTCAGAAGATGGTTGTATATTCTATTAAATTATATTTCTTTTCTATTTGAATTAGAAATTTGGGAAGATGGTTAGTTACTTACTTATATACATCTGTCACATCAACTTCTCATACTTGCAGTCTACCAGTGCAAAAAAAACACATACATCTTATTTCATTTATATTTATCACATAAATGAAGTTGTCAGCATGTCTGATTGAAGTGCGAGATACGTGGCCCCAAAGTCGGGTCGCAAAATGTCATTCTCTGCTACAGAAAAGTGCTTGACATTTTGTGACCTGACTACTGTGTTTGCATACCAAATTTGGGGTTTCTAGCTACAAGTGACCCCGAGATACGTGGCCCCAAATTCGGGTCATTTTTCAAATTTGATTCGAATTTCGTCCGAATTCGGTTGAATTCGTTAGCATTGTAATTCGGTAATTCAGAAGGAAACAAAATGCACATGTCTAGTCAAGCATAGCCAGATCGAGTAGTCAGCCAGTCCAAAGTTCATAAACCAGATCGGGTAATCAGCCAGTCCAGACGTCAGGGATCCAAGGAGAGCAACTGCAAGCAGGATAGAAGCCAGGAGGGATGTCAGCAAGCCAGTCTTGAAACAAACAGCAGGAGATGGTTCCTAGAGATGTGACCAGCGTGAAGGCAAAGGAAAGAGTGAGTTGGAAGGCTTTAAAAAGGCAGGTCAGATGAGCATCATCGGGAACAGCTGGTAACTGTGGAAAGAGAAGAGAACTGGCAATTAGATGACAGCTGAGCAGCCAGCCCAGAGGAGGAAGGGCTAAGCCAGCCCTGACACCAGCCCAGTTCGAAGGTGCTAGAAAATTGATGATAAATTGAGATATGGGCCTTAAACCAGATCCCATGAAGTGTGTGGACATGACATTCTTACTTGGTCCGCCTCCGGGAACAACTGGCAAAAAATGATCCATCTGTAGACGAGATAAGGAATCCGCCAAATCATTGTCCTTCCCCGCCACATGAATAGCTTTCAACCAGATGTTGAAGCTTAGACATTTAAAAATCATGTGACATAGAAGGACAATGACAGGCAGAGACTTGGACAATTGATGGCATACATAACGCCTTTATTGTCTGTTCTTACTAAGATACGTTTATTCCTAAAGAAAGGTCCCCAGATTTTAAGGGCAACTATAATAGTAAATAATTCTAAAAGAACTATATTTTTCAAGTAACCTTTAGCTTGCCAACTAGGATTCCATTTGTCTGCGCACCAATGGGTTCTCCAAATTGCAGCAAAACCCAAAGATCCAGGGGCATCCATGAACAGAAAAAAATCCTTATCCAAAATGAATTCCTCTTGCCACAGAGCCCTACCATTAAAGTGAGCAAGAAACTGCAGCCAAACCAAAAGGTCTTCCCTCATATCATGAGAGATTCGGATATGAGAAAATGGAGATTTCAAGCCAGAAATGGAAAGATAAACTCTTCTAGAAAAGACCTTACCGACCGGCATAATTCTTGAAGCAAAAGCCAGAAGACCTAGGAGAGACTGCATTTCTCTTAAACACACTTTTTTTTGCGAATTATGGTCAGCAATAAAATCCTAAGTTTATCTATTTTTTCTTTGGGAAGATGAAATTCCATTAAATTGGTATCAATAGTGATACCCAAAAATTCCAAACAGGTCATAGGCCAGACTGTTTTAATTAGAACAATTTGTAGAATTAGGAGGGCCTAAAAACAAGAAATAATGTAAGTAGTGAATTAATAATCGGGACCTGGATTCAGAGATAACTACCCATTCCAAAAAAGAGGAAAAAGTTTTGAAATAAAAACCAAGACAGGGAGCAACCCATTGGTAAACATTTGTCAAAATAAAATTTATTGTTAAAAAAGAAACCTAAAGAGTTAAAACATAAAAGGGTTAAATCGGCAAAAGGCGAAAAGCCGATTTTATATCAGCCTTTGCCATAAGAGAACCTTTACCTAAACCCTTCAGCTTTTTTAACCGCTTCAATACCGGGCACTTAAACACCTTCCTGCCCAGACCAATTTTTAGCTTTCAGCGCTGTCGCACTTTCAATGACAAATGCGGTCATGCTACACTGTACCCAAAGTACATTTTTCTCATTTTGTTCCCAGAATTAGAGCTTTATTTTGGTGGTATTTGATCACCTCTACGGTTTTAAATTTTTTGCTAAACAAATAAAAGAAGACCAAAAATTTTGAAAAAAAAAAACTTTTTTTTTTTTTGTTTCAGTTTTAAAACTTTGTAAATAAGTAAGTTTTCTCCTTCACTGATGGGGCTGCACTGACGGGCACCAATGAGGTGGCACCAATGAAGTGGCCCTGATAGGTAGCACAAATTGGTAGCGCGCATCGGCTCAATATCCTGAGCCCGTCATATGAAGCCTGGTCAGGATTTTGAAACCACTTTGCGGCCATCATTCTGCTATATGGCGGGCGGCAAGTGGTTTAAGCATCATCAAATGAAGCATAGGAAACCGATGATAAATCATCATCAATTTGATCATTAACAGTCAAACCTTTGGGAAAGGATAAATGGTGAATAAGTCTAAAGGATTTTTTTTTCCTTTCTTAGGGACAATACCTAAAGGGGAAATCCTAAAGTTATTAAATGGAGGGGAACCTAAACAGACCTTCTACCCTATCTTTTTGAATTTCTAAATAATTTTTTTTTTTAAACTATCTCAGGGAATTTGTCAACCAATTTTAAATTATTTACCAAAGTACACCCCTGACCTGAAAAAACAGGTAAAGAAAAACCGTCCCTAAAACCTTCAATGAGGAGTTGAGCCTTCAGGTGGTCTGGGAATGCCCTGAACCATGGAAGCATATTTGTTAACTTCACTGGTGTTATAGCTTTTTGAAAAATTGCCCAACTGCTGATTGGATGCAGACTTTTTTTGAAGCATTTTTGCACAGAATGGGAACCGGCGTAAAAGGCGCACTCATGCCTATATTTGCAAGAGTTTGGCCATCTGCACTGGCCATCGTTAAAATTGAAGCAGATTGATGGATAATTTGGATGTTGCCTGGTATAAACTGATCTTTGGAGGAGAAAAAGATTGAGCCAAAGACCCACATCCTTAACTCCCCATTTCAGTGTAAATGAACAGATAATTTTTGACGAAAAGCCTCATCATAATTATACCATGCATTACCACCGAAATTCCTGAATGCTTGAATAACAATATCCAAATGCTGAAAAAGACCAGCGCTTTTATCAGGGAATTTTTACATAAAATTCCTGAATAAATACAAAATGCCTGTAACCAATTATTAAAAGATTTGAAAACGGGTTTTCGTCTATCCTCATCTTCCTTCCTGATTTAGAAAATTCTTTGGCAGACGGAAGCAGTGACAACATTTCAATAAAATCTCCCCGCCAAATTGTTTCCTTCACTGAATGAGATAAATGAAAACCCAACGGAGTTACTTCACACGTAATAGATACTTTTAAACGGGTTTCAGGCAAATTCTGAGATTTAGCAGACTGGTAAGAAGAAATACATGTATTTGGAATAGCTTGACATGTTTAGGTGCAATCTGCAGAAACACCACTAGATGGCGTCCAAACTCCCATTGCTGAAATGTCATTAGAAGGAACAGAAAAATTAGGCATAGCTGGAGATTGACCATTATTAGACTAAATCTTTAGCCACTGTAATATTGGGGGTTGTATAAGTCCAGTGTAGTACCCACTAGCGAGACCAATCCACACCACAAACTCAATTTCAGGGCTTTTTGACCCACTTTTATTAAAAAAAGAAAAGAAAATGTCCATCAATAATTCCCACGCAGGGGTTTCAATTTCACAGCAGTAGTAAACGAAAAAATACCAAGCCACCTGGCTCTATGGTCAGCAGTACTGCCGTTTTGGCTTTACCCTTAAGCCCTCTTGGCCATATAACAGAGATCATGTACAAGAACTGTACCTCTTTTAATCTTCCTTACTGCTCAGCCCACAGCTTTGGGCCCTCTGACTACACCATGCAGACATGCATGCATGCAGACATGCATGCTTCTCCCTTGCTTGCCTGGACTCCTCGGGAGGGTGGAGCCCAGAACCCTGGTCAGGTGTCTAGAAATAGACCAACACACACCTGACCAGTCAGTGTGCTGGTGAATCCCAAAATCTGGACCCAGGACTGGGGATTTCATCCCACCCGGATCACTACGAAATCCCCGGGCTCCAGATCCCAAAACAGATTTTAGTAAATAACTAGGAAACTGAAAAGTCAGTTTCCTCCTAACGTTGCAAGCGCCCTGGAGCCCCTCAACCCACCTGGTTGAAAATGCTGGGTCCATACACTGGTGGGGTACCACACTACCACACCACTTTAGATAAAAGATCAGCTGTATTGGCTAATACATTAACAGATGTCAATGCACCCATACCTGCAGTTAGAGAATGATGGACAGGTTTATAGAACGCAGACCCACCAGTGGTCCCTGTTTCACTAGCTGACTGCGTCATACATTGCCAAGGAGACAGCTCTGCTTGCTGAGACAAAGCCGGCTCCTTTGATAAGGCTCCGCCCCCTGTTCCACCTTCCATCATACCTGATGATCTCCCGCTCGTCATTCCTAAAGCTTCGCCTACGGACCTTCCTACGACTCCACCCCCAGACGCTCTTCCTGACGAGACTGAAGCTGGCTCCGCCCTTCTCCCAGCCTTGCCTCTGGTTCCTCCTCCCGCTGATCTTCTCCGCTCTGAGGGGGGACGCCCAGCTCTTCTTCCTGACGCTGAATAAGGCGGGAAGGGGAGTGGATTTGGCACGGAATGCGCCTCCTCTTCTGAGCTGCTTCCCTATGGGCAGGATTGGCGCCTCCTCTTCTTCTCTGGGGCTAGAGCCCATAGCAGCGTAGTAAAAAAAGTTATACGCTTGGATGGGCATACACATGTATATTCAGTAATATACGTGTGTGTGTATATATCCCCAGAGAGACTCCACTTACATCAGGGTCCCCAGAGAGCCCCCCCTTTACATCAAGGTTCTCAGAGAGCCCCCCTTACATTAGTGTCCCCAGAGAGCCTCCACCTTAAAATCAGGGTCCCCAGAGAGCCTCCCCCTTGCATCAGGGTCCCCAGAGAGCCCCCCCCCACATCAGGGTCCCCAGAGAGCCCCCCCTTACATCAGGGTCACCAGAGAGCCTCCTCCCTACATCAGGGTCCCCAGAGAGCCTCCCACTTATATCAGGGTCCCCAGAGAGCCCCCCTTACATTAGTGTCCCCAGAGAGCCTCCCCCTTAAAATCATTGTCTCCAGAGAGCCTCCCCCTTGCATCAGGGTCCCCAGAGAGCCTCCCCCTTGCATCAGGGTTCCCAGAGAGCCTCACACTTACATCAGGGTTCCCAGAGAGCCTCACACTTACATCAGGGTCCCCAGAGAGCCTCACACTTACATCAGGGTCCCCACAGAGCCTCACCCTTATATCAGGGTTCCCAGAGAACCCCCCTTACATTAGGGTCCCCAGAGAGCCTCCCCCTAAAATCAGTGTCCACAGAGAGCCCCCCACTTACATCAGGGTCCCCAGAGAGCCTCCCCTCCCCTTGGGTCCCCTGGAGAGACTTGGGGCTATAGCCCCAAAAGTCACCCTCTAGCAACGCCACTGTTTAATATTATCATTATTATTGATAACAATGTGTTATTTTGTTAGGATTAGGGTGTTTCTTTTTTTTTTAAGGGTAATGCCCCGTACACACGTTCCGATTATCGCAAGACAGATCATTCACATTTTGTTGCATACAACTAAGATGGAATAAAACAGTGCAAAATGTGTGTAAGATTTTTGTCGTACGTTTCCGGCAAAAATCTTCCGTTGTGCGTAGCTACGTATTTTAAATTATGTCAAATACATGTGACCCCTGTGTCCTTCTGGTTTATTTTCGTGTTTCCGATCATGCGTGGTGTTTGTCAAACGACTTTTATCAGACGCATACTGTACTGACTACACAATTGTCGTACAATGGGCTGTCATCCGACCGAAGTTTTCCTGTTTGTCCCTTTGGTTTGGTTGAACGGACTGTCGTGATCGGCTGTCGAAAGCTGCATACTAACGATCAGATTATCGAACGATCTGTCCGAAATCGACTTTTGTGGTCCGATAATCGGAATGTGTGTACGGGGCATTAGGGGTTAATTGGCTCTGTGGAGGACAGTGCGGAATAAAATATCCGGCGGCCGGGGGCCCTAGGCGGTTGCCTAATCCGCCTAGTGGTAGTACTGGCCCTGGTTGTTTATTATTACATAGTATTCGTTTAGGGCCGGTTCACACTGCAGGCGCGGCGAGGCGTCTCCGACTTGCCTCGCCGCGACCTGCGGTGACCTCAGCGGGGACTTGCAGAGGACTTCTGTATAGAAGTCAATCCAAGTCGCCCCCGAAGTCGCCCAGAAGTAGTACAGGAACCTTTTTTCTGAGTCGGAGCGACTCGAGTCGCTCCTCTCAGAACGGTTCCATTGTACAGAACGGGGGCGACTTGCGGGAGCGAGGCGAGGCGAGTCGTGTCGCCTCGCATCGCCCGCTGTGTGAACCGGCCCTTATTGTATTTATTATTTATTTATGATTATTTTGATTTATTCTAAGTTGTAAAACCACATGCAGGTGTGAAATTTGATTTACCTTTGGGCATGAATCGGTTAATTACTAGGAGCCTGTCTAAACAATATATTAATGTAAGCCCAGACTACTAGCTTCAGGCCCCCCCCTCAGGGCCACACAATCAGGAGCCCCCAGAGAAATGCAGAGACGTGTAATACCCTGGATGAGACAGCAGAGGGAGCGCGGCACACAGACGGAGGGGGGCTCGGGATACTCGCACGCCTCTTCCTGCTGCTCTCCCGGCGCTCCGTCCTCCGGTACACACGGCTCACATCAGGAAAAGGAGGAGACGTCGGCCGGTGTGTGTGCGGCTGGAGTGGGGATAGAGTGTCTCTTCTGCCCCGATCCATAGGCTGGGACCGGGCTCTTCTATATAGGCTGGGCTCTCCATACACAGCGCGAGGCATTGGAGCTTCTTCTTGTGGATGATCGGTGCTTGTCTGCCCCCCCCGGATCGTGCGATGATGACCCCCATACACTGATCGCCGGCTGGGATGTGAGCTGTCACTCTCTGACCGTCAGCTGTCATCGTGTGCCGCAGGTGATCGGAGGAGGGGACGGCGCTGCTATGAAGCTGCCAGGAGGGATGGCTGGCCGGTGAGGAAGCATGGGCACCCCGGGGCTGGTGAGCCTCATCACCGGGCTCCTTGTCTGCACCGTGCATGTCACCCTGGCAGGTAAGATGAGGAGGGGGGGCAACACTGGGCACATGCTTCCCATATACTACTCAGCATGCTGATACTTGTAGTTCTCTGATCAATAAAGGAATCTAAAATAAGATTGATAAAGACGAGCCCGCCGCACCCCTCTTTCTGAAGATGCGCATTGCCTGGCTGCTTTGGCTGCAACGCTTACTGCCCTGGAACAAGCAAGCGAAGTCAGGACCGTTCTGTAAGACCTCATTCACATTTTGCTTAGCCAAATCAGGTGTTTTTTTTTGTGTTGCATGATTTACCTGCGTTTCTGTGTGCCGCACATAGAGCAGCCCATTCACGTGCCCGTTTGTCAAGCCAAAGAAGCTCTAAAAGGACTAAACTTTTGGCCCTAAGCCAGGCACTTTTTTTTTTTTTTTTTTTTCACCTGCATTTTGCTTGCACAACAGTTGCAGCAAAATCCCTACGAGTTTTGGGGAGCTGTTAAGAATTAATGGCACCAAAAGCGCATTACGTGTTTTTGCCAGGATTTGCGACTACATTCGCACAGTGATTTGGAATTCCGAACTGTTTCAAAATTGCGGCAAGATATGCATTTGGGTCGCATGCAATCTAAATGGCCCCCCCGACTAGCAATTTGGAATTCCGGAGTGCTCCAAAATTGCGGCAAGATACATATTTGAGTGCCATGCAATCTTAACGGCACCCTAAATAGCAATTTGGAATTCCAGACTACTCCAAAATTGCGGTAAGGCACGCATCTGGATTCCATGCAATCTTAACGGCACCCTGAATAGCAATTTAGAATTCTGGACTGCTCCAAAATTGCGGCAAAACACACGTTCGTTTGGGTGGCATGCAGTCTTAATAGCACCCCGAGTGCAGTGTGTTTTTTTTTTTTTTTTTTTGCTGCAATTGTTGCATGTCAAAAACGCATGGCAAAACGTGCTTCACAAAATTGCATGAAGCTCGTCACCCAAAACAAGGTGCACAAACCTTTTTGCAGGACACGCACAAAAGCGTGTAAATCGCACACAAAAAAAAAGCGGATTCCAGCTACATGAGATGTGAATGGGGCAGTTTGGAAATGCAGGCAGAATTTTGCCAGATTCAAAATCGCAGCTTTAGATGTAGATTCCTGTGCCCCTGCATTGTAAATTCCAGCATGTCCAAACTAGCCACCCCCTCACCCGGGATTCCCAGGTGCTACGTACAGATGCCTATAGACATAAGTGTCAGGTATACACCGGCGCTTGTGTAAACAGTAGTATAGCGTACTGGAGTATTCCAACAATGTTAATTTATTACTAGTATTTATATATGGCAGGAAATGTACTCAGCACTTTACAGATATTACACATTCATATTGATCAAAGGAGCTTACACTCTAAGGTCCCTATTTCTCATACACACACTAGGGTCAGTTTAGGCTCCACATTGCTCTTGCAGATCCATTCATTGTCAATGGCACCCCAAATGTGGCCATAGCTCTACACCCAAAGCTTCCTTGGCACACTTGTCACACATAGGGCAGTCTGTTCAAATAAATGGGCTGCCCTATGTATATTGCAAAGAAAAAACGCACATTCATGCAATGCCTGAATATGAATGCATTTGGAAAGTAGATATTAGGGAGTATATGAATTTTAAAGACGTTTATGGAAAGTAGCAGCTAGTAAAGTCAAGCCAATGACTTTCGGGGAACAGTGACTCCCCCCCCTTCTTCAGGGCCATTCAACAAACAAAAGGATACATAAGAATATATTTGTATAAAGATGTAGAAATGGAAAAGTGGCAGCTAAAAACACAAGAGTGACTGATAAAGTCAGTCCAGCGTGATCTCCAACTCTAAGCAACCACTAGATGTGAATGCAGGCTTTGGCAGGAGACAGTTAACCTAGCAGTATGTCTTTGGAGCCTGGGAGGAAACTGGAGTACCCAGAGGAAACCCGCACAGGGAGAACATGCAAACTTCATGCAGCTAGTGTCCTGATTGGCATATGAACCAACAACCCCAGTGCTGCGAGGCAGAATAGAACATATTTTTTTCATTTTTTTTTTTGCTTTTGTCAATATGATATTTATGAGATTATGTAAGCAGCAGCATATACCCTAATTACAGCCATTCATGTCTACAGGCAGCTGTACGCGGCACCTGGGCTTCCTAGGTGAAGGGGGGTATTCTGCTAGAATTTGCATTGCTCTTGCTCAGGTGCCCATATATAACTGAGTCCTTTAAAGTATGGAAACTTTTTGGGTTCGCCATAACAACCAGGTAGAATCCGAAGAAGCCTCGACATCCAGGCCTCTTCAGCCACGTGCAGCCACAATCGCCATTCACATCTGTAGATGCCAAGAGTGGAGCTGGGTGCTAGGATAATGTAACTCAAGGGTGCTCAACCTGTGGCCCTCCAGCTGTTGTGAAACTATGAGTCCCATCATGCCTCTGCATTTGGGAGTCATGCTTTTTACCTGTCAGCCTTGCAATGCCTCATGGGACTTGCAGTTCTTCAATAGCTGAAGGGCCACAGGTTGAGCACCCAGGGCTCTACAACCTCCATTATAAGTTTATCCGAAATTAGGAATTTGTGACTTTCTAGCAGGGTTAGAACTACAGGTCTCAATGTACTGTGTTCAGGGGTTGCTGAGCCTTGATTTCCCCCCAAAAAATAGGTAACCAGAGTAGCTTTTCTGATCTGTCGGAGAACGGATGCTATCCATGTACGTCATAACCATATCTCGTTCTGACAGCTTTTATTTGATATAAAACACCTTCAGACTGCTTTGTATTTGAATGAAATACATCTATTTGAGAGGCCACAAAGCGCATGGCATTGTATTCACTGGAGGTGTATTGCAAGGCCAGTTCCTGTGGGAGTCATGTGGGAGTTTTAACAAGGACCTTCTAGTGTTCAGTATACCGTTCTTGTTAATAAATGGAGATGTTCCGTGTGCTGTTGGATTATACGTGGTAGAAGAGGCTTTAGTATGTTGGCGTATCGTTGTAGTAGGAGCTGATAATACATTTTTGACCCTGCTTCATTGGGCCCACATGTACCTGTTCTGGCCCCCAAAAAAAATCTTTTTTTTTTCCACAGTTCTTTCTTTACAATAGATATGGATATGTAACCAATGCACCTTGATTCTGGGGAAAATGGACAAGCCCATTATGGGCTTGTTGCTCAAATGACACCAGTTTAGACATGACCAGTTTAGGGGTCTGTAGCCCCCCCCCGTCCTTTTTTCGCAGACACTCCCGCAGTTTGTATCTATACCACGTGGTGGCCTGCAACTCTACTGTCCCGATAGGTATAGTACCACCTGTTGGAGGACAAACTGGAGATGATGGCTCCTGAGAGTGTTCATGCTAGGTTTGCCTTTAACAATACTATAGTGCTTGCTTTATGGATACCTTCTGGGGCATTTGTGTAACCCTGAGAATAGTTTGCTACAGCCATGAAGGGTTCTTGCACCCTTTATATCTCTGAAATTGTATTTTTTGTTCACATTTTTGTCTATGTACTCTGGATGTTGTAATTCACGGAAAACTCAACAAAACTATATAGAATAATAAAAATAAAATTACAGGCCAAATCATAATGTTTCAATTACATCTTGATTTATTTTTAACGCTGTTTATTATGCTAGTTTAATATACTGTTCAACCTCCCCATGTATTGTTTTTACGTGGATTCTTCTCTCACTGGCTGGTTACTTGACTATGTTCGATCAACTGCAAACGTTAACAAACTCCCAAAAACATCGACTCTTGTGTACTAGTTATAATTAATTATAATTATAATTTTATTATTTAATTATTATTTTATTTTTAATTATAATTATAATATAATATAATTTTTTTTTTTTTTTTTTTTTTTTTTTTGTGAATGCATTTTTATGTAATATATTTTAGGCCTATGAAGGGAGTTCTTCGGATATCTTGTAAGGTGTTGGTTATTAAAAAGGGAAAAAAAAATCTTTGCACCAAAGAAATAATAAATCAAATGATTGCCAGCGGCAGTGTGAATGTGAGCTAACTAGCGTCACAGTGACATGAAAAAGTTAAACACCGCGCTTGGCCAATATGAATTTTCAAACATAATAATCATCAGTGTATAAAACAAACATTTCAGTTAACAGTCCTACTTTATTGTGAAATAAAGTGCTCGTGCGTAAATCATTTGTAGGTGCTCCAGTATTCGGTGTTCAGACAGAGGTGTCCCACATGGATGTACACTCACCCTTACACTTTGACCACCTATTGCTAGAATGGTCACTTGCGCTTTGTGGGGATGTATAAACCCTAGATGGTGAGTTCCAAGTCCACTTAGGATGGTCCTCCGTGGATGGGGAGAAAGAATATTAGAAGGGGCGCTCCCATAATGTAAAAACACATATTAAATACAAATGGGATGCACTCACATTGTATAGTGCCTATGCCTGGCACCTGGTGTTATCAGCATGTGTATTGTTAAAAGGGTAATCCGGCCAGTCTCCATTCAGACGCCGCTGGGTTACGGTGGGGCTCGGTCTACTATGTTCGTATTCCGGACGGATATATTATCACGAAGAAGCGATCGTGTCTCGATGCGTTTTAGCCAATAGATATGCCCGTCATCAGGAAGCTCCCAATCCGCCATCTGTGGTCTTATATACCCAGCCTTCTTTATGGTATAATGATAATGCTCTAATTAATCTACATATGCTGTGCACCTCTGGGTGCTTACAATATAAGGTTGTATTTAATTAAAAAAAATATAAATAACCTTGAGTGTGTGTGTGTGTGTGTGTGTGTGTGTATATATATATATATATATATATATATATATATATATATATATATATATATATATATAATATTATTATTAATGTGATTTAGCTTCCCATGTTTCTACTTTACCATCAAGGCAAAAGGTGCACCGCTGGCACAAAACAGTGCCTTCAGGTAGCTTTCCTTCATGACAACCTACAGATATACCTTGTACATCAGGTTTGGGGAACATGTTATTCTCCCCCTGCCTCCCACCATTCATGCATGAGGCCAGTCATTGGGCCTAGGCACTATCACATGGAATCTTGGTTTGCCGGGTTTTTTTCCGCTCTCAGATAAACGTTTCACATAATTTTTTGAGGGCTTGGTGACAAATAAGGTGGTTTTGGGAAAGGGGGGACCCTTTTGCCTTAGATTTTTTTTTTTTTTTTTTTTCCACTGTGAAATCGCTTTAAAAGCCAACTAACTGCTTGTGTGATTAGGTTGTAAAAGAATAAGACATTTTCAGGCATATGGGCTGTGTTGGAATAAGCCATTCTCAGACTGATGGTTGGCATTGAAATAGGCCATTCCCCGACTGATGGGCAACGTTAAGGAAAAAACATTCCCCCGATTTGTGGGTGATGTTGGGAAAAGCCATTCCCCCGATTTGTGGGTGATGTTGGGAAAAGCCATTCCCCCAATTTGTGGGTGACGTTGGGAAAAGACATTCCCCCGACTTGTGGGTGGCGTTGGGAAAAGACATTCCCCCCCAACTCCTGACATCCTAGTCCGGTTGTGAAAAGGTGTCACTAGGAAATGTCTTCAACATTTATTTTTGTGGAGCTGGGAAGAAAGTATTTCAGATATGTCTAATAGGACTTTCACAAGGGGTGTCTGGTGATCCCAATAACGGCTCAATGTGACAACATTTCTCTAAGATGTATGAGGAGTTTAAACATAAATGTATTTATGGCCCTATAGACAACATTTGATGGCCCCATAGTCTCCTTTCGATGACTGTGGGCTCCCTCCAGTATTGGTCACATGACCGCTGACAAAGTGGAGGATCACTATTGAGGCTGTCGGTTGCCAACCAGCTGGCTATTCCTGAATGTCAGTCTTTCAAGCCCAGTCAGTAGAGTCCACATAAACAGACCCACAAAAGGGGGAGCTTCTGCAGAACGCTATTTTGTTGCTTTTGTATAATGGTCGGAGTTTGACAGAATAGGTGAGCATTATCATTTGAGTATAGGTCTACTTTATTCATTACAGCCTAAACCTTAATCAACCGGGTACATGTAAGCCTTACTGTATCATATTATTTTGAGTGAAAAGTTTACCAATTCCCAAGCTCTTGTACCAAAAGATTACATGGTCACTGCTTAGCAGGAGCATTGTGTGTGTTTCATATCATTAGAGATTGCAGGTTCAATTACTGTTAGACAGACCCTGTCTGGTAAATATGTAATGAAATACAAGGATCAGCCAAGCAGAACCAGAACGCAGAGCTTAGTTAGATTATGAGTAGGTGCTGCTGCCCCAGCTTAAACTATACTGTACAAGAAAAGAAGCATTGATGAGATTCTTTTTCCACTGCATTGAATTATTTCACATATACAGCCAAAAACACTTTCCATTAAATTTTTTAAAAAGATTTGATAAGATTTACAGCAGGAGATAAGACATGATTACCACCCGATTCAGCGACAATTCTGATAATTTAGCAGTGAATCGCAAGGACGAAGCTGGCACGGGACACTGAGCAGAGTAGTGGGTGTGGAAGAAATGGAAGGACATCTTTAATGGCTTTCATTCGTTTTTCCTCCCATGTCAGTTCCACATCAGGATACTTGGTATCAATTTTGTTATTTATTTTAAAAAGCACAACTGTTTTTATTTGGTTCTTTTTGCTTTGTTATAAAACATTTTCAATTGCATATTTCTTTTCCATAAGTGTCAAATCTTTGTAGATCTGGCAGAAGTCCAGTGAGCTTTCAACTTCTTTAGGGAGCTGACAATGCTGCTCTGAAACTGAATATTATACATTAGGACAGGTTCATACCACATACAGTCCAGTGCATTTTTTTTTTCTGCATCAAAAACGCATAGAAGTAGGTCACATGGATTTTAGTGACCCTAGAACATGTTGCATTTTTTTTTTTTCTGCTCTGGAACATGGCAAAAGACATCAAAAACAAACTGGAGCGTATCCAAAACGCAGCGAAACGCATTACAGCAAAACAACCCAGGAAAATTTGGGGGGGGGGAAGCGGGGAACAAACACACTAGAATGCATAAAAAATGCACATGTAGAAACGCATCCGGAAGTGTGTTTCTGTGGTGGCAACTGGCTCTAAAAGTAGAAAATAATTCAAAATAAAATCTGACAAAAAAAGTCTAGAAACCAAAACTTTATTTTTTTGTTCATTCTGAACAGAGTAGGGGACAGATAAAAACCTTTGTCAGTTTTTTTTCTTTGCCATCTGTGTCTATTTAGGGAGCTTTCACAGCACTTCCTATTCTTTAGCCCTGGTTCACATTGGTACGATTTGACATGTCAAATCGGCAATTGCCGGCAATGGCACCTACATTTGTGGCAGCGCACCGATTTTTAAAGTCGTTTCTGTACTACTTTTTTTGCGATTTTAGGGCTGCGATTTACATTGAAATCTGTGCAGATGTCTCTGAAATCGCGGCCAAAATCGGGACTGGCATGCGGAAGTGAAATCGTGAGAGTTTAGCTGAACTTGCACGGCTTAATTCCCAGAGCTCAGTGTGAACCTGGGCTTACATCCTGGGCAAACCAATCGCAACATTTAAATTGTGCTACTTCACTTCAGAGTAGCATTTCAGTGCTAATTCAGGTGTGACTTGGAAGAAATCTGTGTGACTTTATGCACAAATGTCTATGGAAGTCGCACTTGAACTTTCAAAAAGCAGTGCAGGAACTACATTCAAAGTCAATTTCCAATGCGGACAATAGGGTGTGACTTGCCATGCAATTTGAAACTGTCAAATCGCATGAAAAGTTGCACCTGGGGGCCTGGCAGATGATACTCAACAGACAGTGAGAAGATATCTTTCCAGTGTGAAAGAAACCCCCTCTAAGTTGTCACATTAAAGGGGACAAAAATAGCAAAAAAAAATAATTTATATACCATGTACAATTGCTACACAAGTCATATTGTAATTGTTTTTAAAAATTACCTTTTTGGTTTTCAAACTGCGCTGCCATATTGCATTTTTACAGAAAATTACAATCTTGAAGCATTCTGTACAAAGTCTTCACTAAGATAGAAGTTTGATTTTGGATATCCCCTGCAACAAAAAAAATCATTTTTGGTGGGATACTCCTAAAGGAAAATCGCATCCAAAGGGATGCAGACCCTGTCGCTCTCCCTTTAGAACCCTGCAACTGCAGTAGCTGATAATTATAAAATCACTTCCATTCACATTCACTTTGCACACAGGGAAGCAACCGGCTATTTATTCAGAAGAACAAAAGGTTGGATTCTGCAACAAATTTTGTTAAAATCCCTGCAATGTACATTGATGACCTAGAGGGGAATGTTTTTTTTTTTTTTTTTTTTTTTTTTATCAACAAAAGTGGAGTTACTCTTTACCAGTTGTCCCCACTGGAAGATTTCCCTTGAAGATGAGTTGAGTTGAATTCGATACCTTTCTTATCCTTGAAGAAAAGTTTGTTGCACCCAAATATAGCATAATGTTAGAAAAACTGACAAAAGAGTGCCATTTAGGAATTTTCTGTCTTTTTGTTGGATTTTTTACTTCTGTGATCAATAATAATACATTTTAGCCATATTGTAGTCATTTTAGGGTGTCAAAGAGGAAGTAAAGGCAAATAAAAAAATAAAATAAAAATGCAACCTGCAAGGCAAAGGGATAATCCTCCATCTTCACCGCTGCCATGTATCCCGGAGTGTCTTCCGGGTCTCGCTGCTCCAGCGCTGTGATTCGCCGGAGCCACGATGACGTCACTCCTGCGCATGCGCACGGGAGCCGACACGAGCGGCATATCGCCGTGATCTGCGGCCTGCTCAGTGCGCCTGCGTGCCTGTCTTTTTGTAAATATCTCCTAAACCGTATAGGTTTAGGAGATATTTCTTGGATCTACAGGTAAGCCTTAATCTAGGCTTACCTGTAGGTCAAAGTGGTTTGTAAGGGTTTACAACCACTTTAACAAATATTGTATTGACTGACTGAGAAATCGACACTCCAAAAAAAAAAGTGTGCTGATACTCCCCAGAAGTGTACCAGTGCTAAAAACGGTATTCTTCGGTCACAGTGACCCGTAGTCACAAGATGTCACTCAATGAAAACCCCATATAAGGTAAGTAGAAAGAGAGAACTAGAGGTAGTCTAAAGTATCTCTAAGCACGCTTGTGCCCATAAGTGTACATACCCCTACCAGAATTTGTAAAATGTTAGCCATTGTTGTCTAAACAGCACTTTAAAAAGCCTACAAAAAGTGATGAGACCAACACTGAACCTCATGGTTCTAACCATAAAGCAGGGCTTGACAAATTTGCTTAGAATCTAGGGGCCAGCTGAAAAAACTAGGAGCCAGTTATTTAAATCCTCTGCCCAGCGCCCAGAACTGCATGTCTGGGGCATCGGACAATAAGAATTGCTCATGCCTGATGCCAAGAGAAAAAGACCATATTTAAAAAAATATATATATATATCTATCTATCTATCTATCTATATCAATTTTTTGTTTTGTTATAAGATTTTGCAAATACGTTTTTTTTCTCCTTCACTGATGTGCTTTGATAGGCTGCAGTAATGGGCACTGATGGGGCGGCATTGAGGTTGGAACTGATGGGCACCAATAGGCAGCACTGGCAGGTGGCACTGATGGGCAGCACTGGCAGGTGGCACTGATGGGCAGCATTGGTAGGCTACACTAACTGGCAGGTGGCACTGGATTGCACTGGCAGGTTGCACTGCTTGCCACTGGCAGGTGGCACTAACTGGCAGGTGGCACTGGGTGGCACTGGCAGGTGGCACTAACTGACAAGTGGCACTAACTGGCAAGTGGCAGGTGGCACTGGATTTGCCCTGGCAGGTAGCACTGCTTGGCACTGATAGGTGGCACTGGCAGATGGCATTAGCATGTGGCACTAACTGGCACTGGCAGGTGGCAATGGATGGCACGTGGCACTGACAGATGGCATTGGCAGGTGGCACTGGATGGCACTGGCAGGTGGCACTGGTTGGCACTAGCAGATGGCACTGGATTGCACTAACGGGTGGCACTGACAAGTGGCACTAACTGGCACTGGCAGGTGGTACTAACTGGCACTGGCAGATGGCATTGGCATGTGGCACTAACTGGCAGTGGCACTAACTGGCACTGGCAGGTGGCACTGATAACTGGCACTGGCAGGTGGCACTGATAACTGGCAGGTGGCAATAACTGGCACTGGCAGGTGGCACTGGCAGGTGGCACTGGATGGCACATGGCACTGACAGATGGCATTGGCAGGTGCACTAACTGGCATTGGCGAGTGGCACTGGATTGCACTGATTGGCGAGTGGCACTGGATTGCACTGATTGGCACTAACTTGCACTGATTGGCAAGTGGCACTGGATTTCACTGGTTGGCATTGGCAGGTGGCACTAACTGGCACTGGCAGATGGCATTGGCAGGTGGCACTAACTGGCATTGGCAGGTGGCACTGGCATGTGGCACTAACTGGTATTGGCAGGTGGCACTGGTTGGCACTGGCAGGTTTCACAGCCGATAGTGTAACTGTGAAACTGAATGCTCCCTGCAGTGCTGCACTGTGTGAAACTGTATGGAGAGAGAGAGAGAGGAGCTGACACATTCAGCGTGATGTCAGAGGTGGGCGGGACCCGGGGGTGGGCGGGACCCGGCAGCTATCCAGCCAATGATTGGGCTGCTTAAGAAAGGGGAGGGGTCACATACACGTATCGGCCTGCCCAGATCCCATCCCATTGGCTGGTGTTGGAAAGCAGGGTTCCGCCCACCCCGACATTCAGCCTCAATTTTGACAGCTCCTCGCCACACAGTTTCACACACTGCGGCGCTGCTCTGCCAACAGTGTGTGGAGGAGGAGGAGGATGTCAGAGGCTGCTGAGCCGCTCTTTTCCTGCTCCATCCCGACTACCAGACAGTGCTCTGTGTCTGGAGGCACCAGACACAGAGCAACAGAGGCACCTGTCAGTGACAAAAACCCAGGCGCCAGGTCACAATTTCTAGTCGCAACGGCGACCTGGCGCCTGGGATTTGTCGAGCCCTGCCATAAAGTGATATTTGGAGAGGAGCCAACAAGGCCGATTGCAGAAAAGTACGAAATCCCTACCATGAGGTATAGAGATTGATCTTTGCCTGTTTGGAGATGTGTAAGCTACAGTGGCACAAGGAATTTTGATTAAAACTGCAGCACATCAGAAAATTCCATCGAAGGAAAATCTGCTCATGAGGAGCACTTCAACTTTCCCACATGGCAATGATCTGAAACATATGGCCAAGTCAACCCTTCAGTGGCTTCAGCAGAAAAAAAATTGAGGTTCTTGAGTGGCCATCACAATCTCCTGAACTTCAAATCATTGAGCCATTTTGGAGAGATCTCAAACATTGAGTTAAAGCTTGACAGCCAAAAAATATTTCAGGACTTGGAGGCTTTCCAAATGCATCTTTGCCATATGAGGGAAAAAAGGGGTTCATTCACAACCTTTCCAAAAAATGGCAAGCTGTCATTGATTCATCAAGTAGAATTCCAGGTTTCATGCCACGCTGACCCAATCTATTTCCATTACATAATGATGTGACTGCTGTGTGTGTGTATGTGTGTGCGTGTGTGTGTGCTGTAATGTACTGTAGTAGCATTAGCTATATACTGTATAGTAGGTGACACTGTGTTCAGGGAGAAGTATGAGTGACTTCCCAAGTGCTTCTGTGCCATTCTGGAGAAGCCTTGCATTTTATCGGTGAATAGAAGACTCTGATTAGCTGAGGTGGAAACCATAATGTCATCTGCCTACCTCTACACCTCAGCCTATCAGAGGAATCCTTGTTTTCAATGATAAAATACAAGCACTCGCCCCAACTCTTTTTAATTCCGGCAGCAGACATTGAGGAACCATTTACCGTATGCAACTAATGCTACTTCAGTATATTGCCTCTGCATAATTATGTAATGGAATTAGTTCATGTGGGCCAGCTTGGCCCAAAAGAACTATTTAAAATGGAACTAAACACAACAATTTAACGATTTAAAGAAAAAACATTTCTGGCATGCTGGGAATGCAGTGCCGGTATTGTCACTGTGGGCGCCTGGCTGTGGCTTCGAGCCAATCTGCGCATTGTAACTGGCTGGGCAATCATCTGGGCGCTGTGACATGTCCCAGATGATTGCCGAGAGGAAGGGGGAGAGGTGAACTTCCTTCCGGTGCCCTGGGAGGAAGTGGGAGCGGGATCCCTCCAAAAAAGAGAGGCTAACCCCCCCCCCCCCCCCCAAAAAAAAATGACATGCCAAATGTGAGGGGTCACCTGGTTATTGCTATGGTTTGTGCAATAGTAATTTTATGTTTTGTTTTGCCTATTAGCTTGATTTGAATTGCATTAAAAATAAAATTATGGTTGGTCTTAAAAAATGGTCCACATCTGACAAATTCTGCCAGGGGAATGTAAACTTATGAACACGACAAACTATGGAGATGTAATCGGGAATAAGGCAGTACTATGTCCTTTAATATAGGAGTCTGGTATGTATCGTCCTGTGATGCACTCGATAAGTAGGATGCCATTTCTTTGAGTAAACCTGGAGGAGCGTGCAGTCAGAAGTTAGAGGATAGCTAGAAGCTGAATTGCTCCAGAAGAGAATTGGTGGCCCCTGTAAAAATATCCATACTTGATAATAAACCACAGATTGTTTCCTGAGAATTGACTCATATTTCGTCATCCGAAAACAAGGCTTTTTGTGTAGCCATGGGGATCATTCAGTATGTCTTTATTACAGAAAAAATGATTACGATCAAAAAATGTTATAAACCGACTCTAACATGATAAGCATTCGGAGGTAGGCACCCTGCTGTGTAATTACATGTCCTGCCACTCCCTGCTGGAGATAGTTTGCTTAGAAAAAAAGCTCACAGGGTTGCATAATCTGTAACTTTAGCATGGTTATCCTTTTACAGCTGAGGTTTAGTAATGTCTAGATGGGTACAGCGCTAAATGCATCAGTTTCTGTAATGATCACTATAGTATCACTTTAAAGTGGAATTCCGGGTTAACCCTAACTACTCTTCAAACTGTCCCCTCCCCCCTCCTAACACCTATGCTTCTTAACCTGTGTGTAAGAAAGATCTGTATACTTGCCTATATTCAGTCCGCTCTTGACGTCATCCCCTGTGTCAGCCAGCAATAGCTGCATGGGAGAGAGTGCTCCAACAGTAGCTGGTAATGCCTGGGAGTGTGACATTGCTCATAGGCTTCAATGGTCCATCTACTGCCAGCACTTCTCCTCTCCCCTGCAGCAGCCACACTATCTGGCACAGGGGAGCAGGATTATGTGACCAGATTGAATTGGCCTGAAAGTAGGCAAGTGTTTTTATATAGCTTTTTATTTTTATATTTTTTTATTTTTTTTACGCAGGTTAGTAAGCATAGGAAGGGGGAGGGGACAGTTTAAAGAGTAGTTAAGGTTATCCCAGAATTTCATTTTAAATGCAGCTTTTAATAAGCGAAAAAAGAAAACGGGTGCACAAAATTCTGCAGCTTGTACAATGACTCTGATTTCATTTAAAGCTTTCATTGCACTTAAAGCGGTTGTATAGTGTGTGTTTTTTTTTTTTTTTTTTTTTTTTTTACTTTTACCTACAGGTAAGCCTATAATAAGGCTTACCTGTAGGTAAAAATCTCCTAAACCTGTATGGTTTTGGAGATATTCCCCTCGCAATGAGCCGCTGACTGCAGCGGCGTGTGTGCGCACAGGGGATTCTCAGCTGGAAGCCCGGCAGACGCCGGACCCTGCTGGAAAGAAGTCTCCCGTGCGTGTGAGTGATATCGCGGCTCCGGCCACTCAGAGGGCCGGAGCCGCTATACCCGGAAGACACGCCGAGGGAACATGTCCGCTCCCTCGTGTGGATCGGGTGAGATGTCAGGGCCTCGTTCTAATGTAAGTATTTCATAATGAGCTAGTATGCGGTGCTCATTATGCCTTTTCCCTTGCAGGTCTGGAAAAAAAAAATGTCAGCGGGTTTACTCCCGCTTTAAACACATGTACCATGTGTGCAAAACACACTAAGGCGACGTACCTGCATTTTAATGAGTTACAAATCACAGTAGTGCATTGCATTAGAGAAAAGGGTCATCTACTATTTTAAGCATGTTGGGGTGCAAAGGCAGCCCATTCATTTAGAAAGGACTGTCTTAACACGTGGCATAATGCACAACTGTAAATGGGCCCTTAGGGTTTTTCGAGCAGCAGCTAAAATGCTCTTTTCCTGGTGGGTACAGTTGGTTAAAGAATGATAAACTCTGAGAACACCAGACTGTCTACTGTGGTCTGACACATTCCTGTTTTGTCACCACTACAGCACTGCAATCAGCAAGGCTCCTGCTGTCAGGACTTCAATGTTCTTAAAGTGTTACACAATTTAACTTCTTAACCCCTTTCCTATTCCCACTTTTCTTATGCCCCTCCTCATTTATTTTATATATCTTTAAACAATGTACAATATCTTCCTTAAACCATAACAATTAAATAGCCCAATAAAACATGAAATGAGTCAGATTTTGCTGCAATAGTCGCCTTCAATCCAGAAATGTTCTCCGCAGTACTTTTTTCCTGCCACTAGATGGTCAGCATCATTAAATGCCCTTCCTCTGAGCTTTGTGCTGCTTTTTCCTTTTACGCGCCAAATCTGCTATAAATTAACTTCAAAAGGCCAATAGCTGCTCAAATTCAGGTATTTACATTTTATAGACTTGCATCCAAAAAATAATAATTCATGATTTTTGTGTGTCTTTTATATCTGTCTAGCGTTCAGCCTTAACGTAGGAGTAAACTACAATCTCTGACTTGTACCTGTAGGCAAGCCTCTAATAAGGCTTTCCTATAGGTACTGTAAATATCTCCATTTAGGAGATATTTTCTGTATATGCAGCCAATGCCGTCACCGGCACATGCACTCTGAAAGAACGGCCACCTGGGCTTTCTAAAGAAAACAAACCTATAATATTATGTTACCCATAACACAAAAAGTTCCAATCCAAGCTCCCCTGTATATCAACCCGGTGACTTCAATCACTGTGGGGTGCCAGCTTCCAAAGGGCCAGACTGGCCCAGTGAAACTAGATGTCAGAAAGAAACACAAAAGTGCACACCAGCAAACTGCCTGATTAAGTAGTATGACAGCTCAGCTTCAGCTTATGCCTCCCAAGCCACGCCCCTCTACCGTGTTTCTCCCAGTCACAGGCTTAGTCATAGAGGGGACCCTTTACGATTAAGCCTGTAAGTGGGTGAAATGTGCTTCTTTAAAGAGGAAGTAAACCCTGATGGGTTTACTTCCTCTTTTTTTCCCTGCAAAGGTAAAGCATAATGGACTACTATGCATCGCATAGTAGCTCATTATGTGTCACTTACCTGACACAGGAGCCAGCGAAGTCGCCGCTGTCCCCTGTAGTCCGCCGCATCCATGTTGCTGGTGGCGTCTCGCAGCTCCGACGAATCACAGCGGCGCAGCCGCGATGACGTCACTCCCGCGCATGCGCACGGGAGTCGCGTCTCGCAGCTCCGCCGCTGCCATACGGCGAAGCTGCGAGATGACGTCACTCCCGCGCATGCGCACGGGAGTCGACAAATTAGGCAAATCCATTCTTGGATTTGCCGCATTTAGTGCGCCTGCGCGCCGCTGTCTACGGCGCATGCGCCGTAGACAGCGGTGCCCATTTTCGGGCAAATATCTCCTAAACCATATAGGTTTAGGAGATATTGCTTGGACCTACAGGTAAGCCTTAATCTAGGCTTACCTATAGGTCCAAGTTGTTTGGAAGGGTTTACTTCCTCTTTAAGACTGCACTTTTTTTTTTTTTTTTTTTTTTTTTTTTTTAAGCTACATCCAACTGTAATATCCTTAACTAAAATAACATTTAGAGTTCAGTTGGGTTTTAACATCTTTGGTGGGCGGGCGAGCTACTATGACTTCCACATCCTTGTTCTCTTTCTAAAAGACCACATTCTCTTTAGTGATACTCCGATTGGTCCCTTTGTCTTTCACATATCTGCAGCTTGTATGGCACCTATGTATATAAGATGAGTCTTATCAAGCTTAGGCAGTTTCTTCTAGACTAATGAACAGTCATTATGCCGGTGGGTATCATCACTCACTTTCATCACTAGCATCTCTCCCTAGTGGTTGCTTCCTGGGGAAATGGCCATTGTGTTTTTTTTTTTCTTTTTTGTTTTGTTTTTTTTGTTTCTTTGCATTTATTGCAGTGATCAGGTTGGCATGGGGTTTGTCTGCACTCCCTCATTCAAGCCGTGCCTGGCATTCTCAGGCAATTCAAGTATACGTATGTCAAAAAGGATTGGACTTGGACCATACTTTAACTATTAGCCTTTATAATATGCTTGCAGCTAGCTTGACGCTTTGCCCTCATCACACTATGCAGACAAGGATAAGCCTTTTGGCAAGCAAGGTCTTCTGATTCCTTAGTTAGATCTGCTGGTTACGTTGTTGCTTTCTAATGATGGCAAACTGATGAAATATTAAAGATCTCTCTCCAGGGTTAATAGTATGAGTCATGCTCACACTGCGCCTCTGTTGTCAATACTGTATATAAAAGAGCTTGCTTTCGTAGGTGAGTGATTTGGGGAACTGTGCTGAGAAGAGCCGTCTGCTGTTCTTTTCTCAATTGTGTCTGATAAATCATGCTCATGTCATTGAATCGGCATCAGGTTTTCTTTCGATGTCATGAGAAAGTGATTCAGTTCCGTGGCGTTTGATAGCATCCTGGAAGGGGGAAGGATTGGAGGCATAGTAGTTCTGCATGAAAATAGAAAGAATGGGCAGATAGCTCAGATTTATGAATTTCATCCTTTGCTTGATTTTATTTTTTTGTTTAATAAGATGAGTGCTTTATAAAGTGCATGATTCTTTGAACAGCCAATCAGAATTTTATATTTTGCTTGGATTCTTCTACATTTAGTGTTACTAAACCCACAACTGTAAAATCAGTCTGTATATGCAGTAAAGCTTGCTTGGTATACTCACTGTGGAACCTAAGGGGTTAATTCTCTGCATTGTATAAAAAGGCTGTTTGATCCTGTATGCACAGATCCTCCTGTTGCATTGTCCCCAAAACTCCTCTGTATAAGACAGTGTTAGTGGAGTCAGTCTGCACATGCTTATTTTGGTGTGTATTGCTAGAGCATTTTCTTTTTCTTGGGAGAATGCATGTGATCAGCACAGGGCCAATCAGCACTGTCCAGACAGAGGGTCAGGGGGGCCTACATCCTTATAGGACATTCATGGGAGAATGAAAACTCCTCCCACAAGCTTTAACCAGACACTGATAGAAGTCAAAAGACTGCTATATACTGCTGAGAAAATGTATTTAGCAGGTTATATTTGGTAAAATAATTGCATTCCCATGTTCTGTGTACTGTGGGAGACGAGATACTAAACCCAGGGCCCTGCATTCTTTGTAAAACTTTAACAGTTCAAATTTTCTGTACTTGCCTTAACAAAGTGACCCCTGTCGGTTGCCTGAAATAAATATGAATGGCAGTTCCTTGTAATAGAAGAGCTATTATAATTATCTCCATGTCCCCTACATTTGCTCTATACCAGCACTGCAGCCTCCAGAAAAAAAAACCCTGTTTGCTCTGTACCCTCACAGCAGCCTCCATCAGATAACTCTTTGCTCTATACCAGCACTGCAGTATCTAGCAAATTCTAAGCTCTGTTCTAGCACTATAGCCTCCAGCAGACTCTTTGCCCTGTACCAGAACTGTGGCTTCTTGAGTCTCCTTGCTCCGTACCAGTACAGAAGCCTCCATCAGACTCTTCAGCATTCAACACTTCCGACCATGTCCGATACCTGTGCATGATTCCTAGAACAGTCAATCAGAAGTCATGTTTCATTCTTTTGGCTTAGTCAACACTTGAGGTCACACATGTTTTTTTATTGCTTTAGTGGAGTTTACATTGCGTTTTATTAAAGGGTCAGTTGCCTGTAAAAAAAAAAAAAAAAAAAAAAAAACTACAGTTGTCTTTGATAGAAGGGAGAGTATTTTTCTCTCTCTGTCCCCGATCATTTTCTGTCCTAGCACTGCAGCCTCTATCGAACTTTGTTCCATACCAGCACTGCAGGTTCCATCGGGGTTTTTGCTCCATGCCAGCATTGCATCCACCATCAGACTCCTTGCCTTATACCAGCGCCGCATCCACCATCAGACTCCTTGCCTTATACCAGCGCCGCATCCACCATCAGACTCCTTGCCTTATACCAGCGCCGCATCCACCATCAGACTCCTTGCCTTATACCAGCGCCGCATCCACCATCAGACTCCTTGCCTTATACCAGCGCCGCATCCACCATCAGACTCCTTGCCTTATACCAGTGCCACATCCACCATCAGACTCCTTGCCTTATACCAGCGCCGCATCCACCATCCACCATCAGACTCCTTGCCCTATACCAGCGCTGCAGCCTCCATCATGCCCTTTGCTCCATACCAGCACTGTAGCCACCATCAGACTCCTTGCCCAATACCAGCGCCGCAGCAGATTCTTTGCTGTGTCACAGCACAGCAGCCTTCAGCAAACTCTATGCTTTGTACAAGCAAAGTGGCATCAATGTGACTGTTTGCTCCATACCAGCACTGCAGCCTTCATCAGACGTATTGGTCTATACCAGCATTGCAGCCTCCATCTGACTCTTTTCTCAATGCCCATACTGCAGCAACCATTGCTGTGCCCTCTTCTTTTACAGAGAATTTAAATATTGTGCAATCCGCAAAGTGAATATATATATATATATATATATATATATATATATATATATATATATATATATATATATATATATATATATATATATATATATATATATATATATATATATATATATATATATATATATATATATATATATATATATTCTAAAGCAGGGGTGTCCAAACTTTTTTGTCAAAGAGGGCTAGATTTGATTAAGTGAACGTGCGTGAGGGCCGACCATTTTCCCTGACATTTTTTGAACCATTAAAATTCGGTCTGTGTGTTCGTTCAAGCAATAATACACCGCCCAACAAGAATTCTCTTGCCTTTGTGGCTATGTGGGAGTAAAGAGATGAGCTCGGGCGTGTTATGTGGATATACCGTATTTATTGGTGTATAACACGCACCTTCACTTTAAGAGGGAAGTTTCAGGAAAAAAAAACTAAAATTTTACATAAAAAAACTAGGAAGCAAAATAAGGGTCAGTGCCCATCTGCAGCTCCACAATTGCCAGGAATGCAGCCTCCCCCCCCATCGTTGCCAGGAATGTAGGCCCCCCCCCCCCCCATCAAAACTCCTGTTTGCTCTACGGCCTCTTTAATAGAAAGTCCCGCCTCCTTTGATGGACAGATCAGTTGTCCAACGGCAGCGCCGGAGATGGGACTTTCTATTACAGAGGCTGCCGTGTAAACAGGAAATTCTCCTGTGTGAACTGCACTTGTCCCGCCTCTTCCCTGTCCCCTCCAAGGCATCTGGACATATATATCTACTGTGGCCCTGGTGCTGGGAGATCGTTGGGGGCCACAAAAGATATATATGTCCAAATAAACAGGTGGGCCGTTCAAAACCGGAATGCGGGCCGCGATTGGCCCGAGAGCCAGACTTTGGACATGTCTGTTCTAAAGGCTAACACTGGTTCTAAACAAAAACTGTTACTTCCACCAACCAGACACCTTTCACACCTAATGCAATGTGGCATCCGTGTGAGTCAGTTGGCCCTGACCTCCTAGAATTGCCCTGTGAACTCTCTGACCTCATGTACTGCTTGCTGGAAAGGGGTTTATGAGGACAAGCAGTTGACATGCCAGCCAATGTTAGATATCAGTTGATATCTGACCCCCTGATAGAAGCTAAAGTGTCAAATTCTGGCTAAGTTCACATTGTACAGAAATTGCCCATGCAGACAAGGGGCCCCACTAGTTTAAATAAAATTAAACAAAAAAATAGTTGGATGTAAATGCCATACCAGTCGGCCCTCTGTCCCTCATCAAGCCTGGCCCAGATACTCCCTTGTTGATATCCTTATGTCCTGTGTTAATTGCAGGACATAGCAGTGGAAGAAATAGTATCCCATCTGTATTAGTGGAAGGAGTAGTGTCCCGCACCCATCATTGGCATTAGTGGGAAAAAAATAGTGCCCCATCATTGGTATTAGTGGAAGGAATAGTGCCCCATCATTGGCATTAGTGGAAGGAATAGTGCCCCATCATTGGCATTGGTGGAAGGAATAGTGCCCCATCATTGGCATTGGTGGAAGGAATAGTGCCCCATCATTGGCATTGGTGGAAGGAATAGTGCCCCATCATTGGTATTAGTAGGAAGAATAGTGACCCATAAAGGCAAGCAAATGGCCAAAGTTTGGAGACCACTACTGTATATGAACCCAAAGGTTTGACATGGTTATTATACAAGATTAAAAATTGTCATGTACAAGAGTAAGACCACATACAGCCATTCACTTATGTCAGACTGTTCATGGCACCTGCACCTCCTTGGCAGCGGAAAATCTCCAGGAAATATAGGTTAGGCATATACAATCTCCATGTGCATGAACCCTAATGTCCCGTACACACGATTGGACTTTCCGACAACAACACCGTGGATTTTTGTTTGAAGGATGTTGGCTCCAACTTGTCTTGTATACACACACACGGTCACACAAATGTTGGGCAACAATTACAAAAGTAGTCCCGTACAAGAGGTATGTGATATCTCCATTATGAACGCTAATTTTACAAGACCGAGCGCTTCCGGCTTGTACTCAATCCCGTGCATGCGCAGACTTTTGTCTGATGAACTTGTGTACACACGATCGGAAAGTCCGACAACACACATTTGTTGGCGGAAAATGTGAGAACCTGCTAGCCAACATTTCATAGTTTCATAGTTTCATAGTTTCATAGTTAGTAAGGTTGAATAAAGACACCAGTCCATCCAGTTCAACCTGAGTGAGTGTCTACAACTGTCCCCATCCCTGTACATTGCACACTCACACCAGTCCCTACCCTCAAGGAGCCCACAATCCAAGGTCCCCATTCATATACTAGGGCCAATTTTTTTTGGACAGAAGCCAATTAACCTACCTGCATGTCTTTGGATTGTGGGAGGAAACCGGAGTACCCGGAGGAAACCCACGCAGGCACAGGGAGAACATGCAAACTCCAGGCAGGTAGTGTCGCGGTCGGGATTTGAACCAGCGACCCTTCTTACTGCTAGGTGAGAGTGCTAACCACTACACCACTGTGCTGCAATTTGTTGGTGGAAAGTCTGCCAACAAATGTTCGATGGAGCATCAGCTAAATGCAATTAATATTTTCACAGGTAGGTGCAGTCATGTGCATGGGCTCATTTGTTACTATAGTGCTGCGTTCAGATGCACAAAAAACGATGTGCAGTACGCATCACAACGCAGCTTTTTTTTTTTTTTTTGTGCCCATGTGAATGGGTTCTAAATGTTAAACCATTATTGGGCTGTGTTTGATGTGAAGTCACCTACAGAAGAGAACATTGATGTGTCGTCCTCCAGATTTGTCTGTCCTTTTTTTTTTTTTTGTATTTCTTTGAATGTGGAAAATGTTACAATACTTGTGCCTGAAAATTACAACATAAACTTATCTAGAATCAATCTGAGTCAGATCGGTTTCACTGGCATGTTTTCTTTTCCTTTTGAGGTTTTGTGCGTGCGAGCTTTCTAAATATATATGGACATAACTGTATCGCTCTACACCAATGTAGAGCTGGTCTTAAAGGATCAGTTCACCTTTCATAACATGTTACTCCCATATTCGGGGGTGTAACAACATGTTAGTTGTCACAATTTAAAAAAAGTGGTGCTCTGCCTGCCCAGCCGTGGCACTCATTTACAGTCCTCTGTGAAAGGAAAACGACAAGTCCCGACAGACTAAGGACACACCATACACTGACAGGTCTGCAGCAGCTTGCTGGTCTGCTGATCACTGGTGCAATGCTTTAGAGACTCCAGAAGCAAAAAATAATGCACACTTTTCTACCTGAAAAAAATGTGCATTTATTGTTTTTTTGTTAAAAGGTAAACTTAAAGTGGAAGTGCAGGCAAAAACTAAAATTGCTGCATCTATAGCCACCAACATTCTAACACTAGCCTATCTAGCCCTGAAAAGAAAAAATCTGTATACATACCTTTTCTACAGGCGATCCAACCAGATTTCAAGCAGCAGAAGCTCTGGTCCCACACTGAGCTGTCAGCCACGGCTTCGCTGTGTGGGTGGGTGCAGAGGACACATCCGTCAACTGCAGCCCCATAGTAACTCTATTGGTGATGTCACTTTTCATGATGCACAAGAAAGCCTTGTAAACAGTTTGAAGACAAGCAGACTAAGGGCATGGATTAATGGAACCATGTACTGTGGTCTGATGAGACCAAGATAAACTTATTTGGTGTCAAGCGTGTGTGGTAGCAGCCAGGTGAGGAGTACAAAGACAAGTATGTCTTGCCTACGGTCAAGCACAGTGGTGGGAGTGTTGTGGTCTAGGGAACTGGGGAGCTACAGTTCATTGAGGGAATCATGAATGCTAAAATGTACTGTGACATCAGTGGCGGCTGGTGCTCCAAATTTTTGGGGGGGCGCAAACAAACTGAAAAATTCTGAACCCCCCCCCCCCCCCCATCAATTGCAGACTCACTGTGCCCCATCAAATGCCACTGTGCCCCATCAAATGCTGCCAGTGTGCCCGCCGTCTGCACTTACCCTGTCTCGGTGGGACAGCTCCTTGATGTCTTCTCCTGTCCTCTCTTCCCCCTCCTCTGCTATGATTGGGCACCTAATAGGCATATAAACACATCGCCTGTCATTTCAGCCAATCAGGTGATGGGTAACAGATCCGAGCACCTGATTGGCGGAGAGGCAGTTTAGTGTTAGGAAAGCAAATATTCATTCGCTTTTCTAACACAGCTGAGTGACCTGCGAGCGCCCAGCATGGCGCTCACAGGTCACCTTTTTTGATGCCTATTAGAGCCTATGTCTCTAATCAGGTGCTCGAAAAAATACCCCCTGCTGCTGTAATTCATGTGCCTGTGCTTGGCAGTGGCATCAATAGATGAATGCACCGCCACTGTGTGACACAATGAAGCAGAGCACGATCCCCCTTCCTTCGGAGATTATGCCGCAGGGCAGTGTTCCAACGTGATAATGACCCCAAACACACCTCCAAGTTGACCACTGCCTAGCTATAAAAGCTGAGGGTAAAAGTGATGGACTGGCCAAGCATGTCTCCAGACCTAAACCCTATTGAGCATCTATGAAGCATCCTCAAACGTAAGGTGGAGAAGCGCAAGGTCTCTAACATCCACCAGCTCCTTCATGGAGGAGTGGAAGAGGACTCCAGTGGCAACCTGTGAAGCTCTGGTGACGTCCATGACCAAGAGGTCATGCACTGCTGGAAAATAGTGGTGGCCACACAAAATATTGACACTTTTTGGGCCAAATTTTAGACATTTTCACTTAGGGGTGTACTCACTTTTGTTGCAAGTGGTTTAGACATTAACCACTTGCTTACTGGGCACTTAAACCCCCCTCCTGCCTAGACCAATTTTCAGCTTTCTGGGCTGATGCACTTTGAATGACAATTGCGCGGTCATACAACAGTGTACCCAAATAAAAAAATTTTTTTCCCACAAATAGAGCTTTCTTTTGGTGGTATTTAATCACAGCTGGGTTTTTTATTTTTTGCTAAACAAACAAAAAAATGGAAATTTTGAAAAAAAAAAAAAAAAAAAAAAAATCATGTTTAATAGTTTGTTATAAAATTTAGCAAACAGGTAATTTTTCTGCTTCATTGATATGCGCTGATGAGGCTGCACTGGTGGGCACTGATAGGCTGCACTAATAGTCACAGATAAGGTGGCAATGATGGGGACAGATAAGATGGCACTGTTGGCCACTGATAAGATGGCACTGATGGGTGGCACAGATGGGCACTGATAGGTACCACTGGCACTGGGCACTGATAGGTGGCACTGATGGGCACTGATAGATGGCACTGATGTGCAGCAGCACCGTCCAGGCACTGACAGGTGGGCACTGAGGAGCTGGGGCACATCACAGTGATCAGGACTGATGTCCCGCTCATTGCCGACGGTGATCAGCTTTGTTGACATCATTGACTGACAGCTGATCACGTGGTAAGGGGTCGGGATCTCCAATCCCCAATCTCCGATCTGTGATCCAGCGAGTCTCATAGACTCGCTGATCAGAGTGCGCTGTGCGCGCCCTTCAGGGGGCTTGCAGGCCGCTCGTGCACGGGACGACGCCATTCGGCTATAGCGCGGTTCTCTAGAGGTTAATGGCTGTGTGTTGAGTTATTTTGAGGGGGCAGCAAATTTAGACTGTTACAAGCTGTACACTCACTACTTTACATTGTAGCAAAGTGTCTTTTCTTGTTGTCACATGAAAAGATATAATAAAATATCTAAAGAATTTGAGGGGTGTACTTACTTTTGTGAGATACTATAGACACCTTTGAAGATACCAGGGGCCCGACTTGAAGCCCCCTTTATTAAGAAAGTTGACCGCCACTGTGTTTAATGCCTGGTACTCACGATGAGATTATCGGGTGAATGATCGTCCTTTCTTTTGTATGCTAGTTTCATATCAGAAATGAATACTTTACTAAAGTGACAAAAATTCTCATACAACAAAATAAAAATTTGTAAGTGATGCATTGTAGTGTATTTGTATTGCATTTCCGAATGACAACTGTGTTGAATAAAACAAAAATCGTATGACCTAATATTGTACAGGAAAAAAATTAGTTTTTTGTCCCATTAGAATATTTCAGATGAACTGTCGTTATCGACTCTTGAAGGCTGTGTACTAACGATCGGATTATCATACGATCGATTCAAAAGTGGTATTTTTCATACGACTTTCTGATCGTGTGGATGGGAATCTTGCTGTTAGAACAATCCTTTTAATGAATTCTATTATGTACCTGTGGAGTACAACCGTTACTATTTTACTGATGACAAAACCTGCAGAGTATGTTGTGGTGGAAATTCAGAAAGCACAGGCTTGATTTGGCATCACATCTCACCGATTCTTTCGCAATGGAGGGAAATAAATGTACGCCTTCCATAAACTGCAGGTTTGTTAGCATTATGAATTTATTAGCATGTTGCAACAGTGAATTATAATAGCAGTCAATCACAGATCAGCTTCAGAACTGAATCCGACTGGTGAAGCCTGGTTTCTGATTAGTGGCAGTGAGGTGGCTCTCTATACTTTATTACTAAATATGTATATACCAAGGGGGCGTGGCCTGGACCGGCATGGCGTGAGGAGCATTGTGAGTGAGCTCCGCTGGATTGTTATCCGTGTACTTCTATCCTGAGGCTATTTCTCGATATTACTCACGCTATCACGAAGCCCTGTACACCCCGGACACACAGGGGACATGTCTCCGTCTAAAGCGAAGCTAGAAGCGGCGGCCAAGCTGGCTAAATTCCGCCACGCGGAGAAAGGCAACATGGCGGCGGAGGGCGCTTCTCCTCCTTCCTCCTCCGCCGCACCTGACCCTGACGCACGAGTTCTGGAAGCTATCCTGGATTGCAAGAGTGCCCTCATGGGGAAAATTGAGGAGGTAAAGGTGGATGTCTCCCTCCTTCGGCAGGATGTGCAGAAACTACGGGAGCGGGTGACTGAAACGGAGACAAGAATCAGCCGCGTGGAGGATGACCTGCCCCCGCTCCAGACGATCACTGAACGCCTACAGCACCAGCTCTCCACGGTCCTGGCGAAACAAGATGATATGGAGAACCGCTTAAGAAGGTGCAACCTACGCTTCGTCGGCCTGCCCGAGGGTGAGGAGGGCAACGATCCTCCCGCGTTCCTGGAGCACCTACTTACCTCCTCCTTTGGCCGTGCAGAGTTCTCTTCATCTTTCGCGGTGGAAAGGGCCCACCGTATGCCTGCAAAACCTCCTCCGCAAGGGGCTCCCCCCAGGACCTTCATCGCGAAGTTTTTGAACTTTCGGGATAGAGATGCCATCCTGCGTTTGGTGCGATTGAAGGGCAACATTCCTTACCACAACACCGAAATCAAGGTCTTCCCGGATTTCTCGGCCGAGGTTCAAAAGAAGAGAGCTCTTTTCACTGAAGCCAAGCGCCAGCTGCGCATACGCAATTACTCCTATGCCATGCTCTTCCCGGCTCGGCTCCGGGTTGCGGGAGAGGACAGGGCCCATTTCTTTGATACCCCGGAGGCGGTGTTCGGCTGGCTGGAGAATCGGGCGGCACCGCGGCGAGATGCGGCTTAGCTCCTTGCGTTGTTGTTGGCTGACGGGGCGATGTGTGTAATGGAGAGCTAGGGGGGTGAAGTGACATGGATCCTGCTCCTGGACTACGTTTGCTCTTTGGCAAGGTACTGTATTGTATTGCCGCCCCACTGTTCGCGGTGGCGGGATGCCCTGGTCCGGAGATTTGATATGCTGATAGACTAGAGACCCCTTCCCCCTCCGGCTCCCACCCCGCACCCCTGGTGCTTCTCCCCAGACTCTCTCCTGGGCCCCTTCTCCCCCGCGGCCCCCCTTTGCATGTCCCTTCCCACCTCCATGTTGCAATGGCCGCTCCCTTCCAAGTTTATTGGTCTGTATGTCCCAGGGGATCCTTTAACTGTATGCCTACTGACTGTTTTGTATCCATCCAGCGGACTCTGAGTCTCCATGGTACCCCAGACGGGCGAGGGACGGTGGCCTGCAAGGTGCCCTCCGCGGCCGTCTGACCACCCGTGGCTGCACCCGGTGACCATGCTCCTCGCGGTGTTGCTGGGTCTTCAGAGTTTAACCGTCACGATAGTTTTACACCTAATTGGGCCCTACACAGGGTTCCGAGACCCGCAGGTTTGCGGGCTCGGGTTTGAAGCTTGGTTTCCCCGGGCCGGGCGGAGTCGGCCCCAGGCTTTGACCTCTTGGTCGGGCTGGGGCCGCGCCGAACGGCCCGGTGCATGTTATTTTAATTCTGTACCTATGTTTAGTTGGTTAAGTTCTCTATGGTGGTATGATTTTTGCTATTTTAAGACAATCAAATGTTGGTCATTATGTATAAGTGACAGTGGGCTGGGTAATCTGCTGATTCCCCGTTGGGCGGTGGGTGGCGGGGGGGGGCGCTGGCTCCTATATCATGGCAAGTATATGAGTTTTCCGCAATGGGTGATCTGAAATGCCTTACTTGGAATGTTAGGGGGATCAGGGCGAAACAGAAGCGCAGCGCGGTCCTGACCTATCTCAGGGCCCAGAAGGCAGACATAATTGTCTTGGTGGAGACCCATCTTACTGGCCACCTACTACTTACACTTAAGAAGCCCTGGGTGGGCTGGGTATACCAGGCCCCATTCTCTGCTTACTCCAGGGGGGTGGCGCTGATGGTATCCAAGTCAGTGCAATTCATGCTTCTCCTGCTCAAGTCTGATCCTGAGGGGAGGTTTCTCTTTTTACATGCCCGGGTTAATGGCAAAGAACTTCTTCTTTTGGCTATATATGTTCCTCCCCCCTTTCAGTTCACTGTCCTCAATGAGGGAATGGCGTTTATGGCCCAATTCCCTACTGTCCCGGCGGTATGGATGGGGGACTTCAACAATGTTGCGCATAGGGAACTGGATAGACTTGTGTTGACTCCCCCACCTATACTGTCGCCGGGGCTTACTAGGTTTGGCAGGTTTTTTCTGGAGCTAGCTCTGGTGGACACCTGGCGGCATAGTTTCCCCACGGCTCAACAATATTCCTGTTTTTCGGCGTCGCATTCTACTATGTCTAGGATTGACTTTATTTTTATTTCCCGCCCCCTTCTTCCCTATCTGGAGGAAGTGGGATTCAACCCACGGGTGCTCTCGGACCACGCCCCATATTGGGTCGTGCTACGTCTCCCGGGTCCCCCGCAATCCTACTCTTGGAAATTAAACCCTTTTTGGTTGGGGGTGACCCCCGGATTGGAGGAGGCGGGGTCAGAGTGGGACTTATTTTTTGCTGCGAACCGAGGTACGGCCCCTTTCACGATGGTCTGGGACTCGTTTAAAACACATGCCCGGTCGTTTATGGCGCACCAAATTTCGCAATATCGTCGTTCGTCTGCGGAGGCGTTGCTTCGGGCGGAGCACCAGTTGTCTATTGCTGAACGTGAATTTGCTGAGGACCCATCCCCGAGTAGGGCTGATCTTCTCAAGCTGCAATCCAGAGTGGTGAATGGCTTGCATATTGAGCGGGCGGAGAGGAACATGTTTCATGTCAAGCAGAGGGTGTATGAATGTGGGGAACGTGCTGGTCGCCTGTTGGCCTATTTGGCGCACATGGATCAACGGCCTCCCACGGTGGTCTCCTTGCGGGGCTCTAACGGCACGCTGATTACTGACCCTGCTGCGGTGGCGGAGGAGTTTAAAACATTTTATGCATCATTGTACTCCTCGACGACCACCGCCACTGGAGACGAGGTGGACGGGCTTCTTGAAACCCTTGACCTGCCCACAATTACGCCGGCCCAAGTGGCCCTTTTAGAGGCCCCTATTAGTACTGATGATATCGCGGAGGCGATGTCCCTGCTGAACAAGTCCAAAGCTCCTGGTTCGGACGGGCTCCCCCTTGAATTCTACCTACATTATGCTGATACCCTGACCCCTAGGTTGCAAGAATTATTCTCCCATATATTCGAGTCAGAATCTCTCCCCCCTTCAATGTGTGAGGCTTATATAGTCCTAATCCCCAAGCCCGGGAAAGACTTGGAGCTCCCTGAGTCTTATCGGCCCATTTCCTTACTCCAGTTGGACATCAAGATCCTGGCCAAGGTCCTGGCTACCCGTCTGAACGCGGTTATCCTAGATCTGATCCATCCCGACCAGACGGGGTTTATGCCATCCAAAAACACGGCTTACAATTTGCGTCGGCTGCACATGAATCTGCAAGCGGATCACGATCTGATAGGAACTAGAGCGGTGGTGTCTCTGGACGCAGCCAAGGCGTTCGATTCAGTGGAGTGGAGGTATTTGTGGAGCTGTCTTCGGCGCCTTGGCTTCTGACCTCGCTTTATAAAATGGATACGCCTTCTGTACAGCGGCCCTTGTGCCAGGATCTTGGTTAATGGGCGGGTGTCGTCCCCTTTCCCTCTTTCCCGGGGTACCAGACAGGGCTGCCCCTTGTCCCCATTGTTGTATGCCATAGCGGTGGAACCGCTCGCGGCGGCCCTCAGGGGACACTCCGGTATTGGGGGACTTAGATGTGGCAGCCTGGAGGAGAGGATTAGCCTGTATGCAGATGATATGCTGTTGTATCTGGCGGATACAGGCCCCTCCCTCCGGGCAGCTCTTGAAACGATCCAACGATTTGGAGCATACTCAGGGCTCAAGATCAACTGGGAGAAATCCCAAATTTTGCCCATGGATCTGGGGGTCCCCTCCGAGGTGGAGGCATCCGCTCCCCTCCTGAGGGTGAGTAAGATAAAATATCTAGGTATTTATGTCACCAGAACCCCTGAGGACTACACCAGGCTAAATATAGATCCCCTGGTGGCATCCCTTAAGGTTAGAATCAAGGCGTGGGCCAAGCTCCCTCTGGGCGTTCTGGGGCGAATAAACCTTGTAAAAATGATTATTCTACCCGGGTTTCTATATGTGTTTTGGCACTCCCCTGTTTATTTACCTCTACGACTGTTCAAATCCATAGAAGCCCTACTCAACTCCTTTATTTGGGGCTCACAGCGACATAAATTATCATGGCAAGCATTGAAGTGCCCCGGGGATCTGGGGGGGGCGGCCCTGCCGGACTTTGCCTTGTACTACCTGGCGGCACAGGTGTCCCACTTTTACCACCTAGATAAACAGGACAGGGATAAGTACTCAACACTTCTCTGCCCCAGGCGTGGATATTCCATTACCCATCCATTCCAGGTGATATTTAGAGCCTGCGCCTCAGCGGCATTTCGGGGGAACCGCAGGGGACTCCTTTATGCACACTGCAGGGTCTGGGAGGTGGTTGGAAGGAAGCTAGCTTTTCCTGAGACCCACTCCCACACCCCGCTTTGGGATAACCCCGGTTTGGACGAACTGCGTCTACTCCCGGGATATTCGATTTGGCTCATACATGGAGTTAGATTCCTTTCCGATTTATATCGAGGTCGGGTCTTGAAATCGTTTCAGGAGCTCAAGGAGGAGTTTGCACTCCCGAATTCAATGTTCTACAGGTACCTCCAGCTTCGCCATGCTCTCCAGACACAATTCGGGCAATCATCGCCTGGGGTGGGCAGCCTGGCGGTGGTGGACGTGCTTTTGGGGCAAGATCCGCGTAAATTAATTTCCAGTATATACACCCTTTTGATCAGACCTCCAGCGGTTGTTATGACAGAGGCCCTTAGGGGGAGATGGTTAGAGGATGTTGGAGACCTTGAGGATGATGAGTGGGAGGAAGCCCTGGATGCTGGGAAAAAGGTCTCGCCTAAACTCTCGGATCGCTTCACTCACCTCAACATCTTACATAGAACCTATTTGACACCGGCACGAATTGCTAAATATAAACCAGAGTACAGCCCCCTCTGCCCCAGATGTGGTAGTTTACAAAGCACTTTTTTTCATATCCTGTGGTCTTGCCCGGTGATCCAGTGTTTCTGGTCCCAAATTGTTGGATTTATCCATGATAAAATGGGGTCTCCTTTGACGCTGTGCCCCAAGCAATGTCTTTTGGGAATTTTCCCTGATCCGGACTCGGACAAGTACCACAAGATTTTTCTACATGAGTCTTTGCTTCTGGCTAGGCTACTGGTGGCGAGAAGGTGGCTACAAGTCCAGCCCCCCACGTTTCAGGAATGGGTGGCTGCGGTTAATCAGGTACTCCCATACAAGAAAGAACTGTATGCCCATAGGGGCTGTCATGCAAAATATGCTAAAGTCTGGGATGTATGGTTGAATGAGGCTGCTACCTGTGATGAGCTTCCCTGATAGGGATGGGTGCTCCTGGGTACCTGGCCTGGGGAGGGCCGGTGCCGCGCTGTGCAATGATGATTTCACAATGCTGCTATTTGTGATCCCCTGCTGAAGTGTCTCCGGGAATTCGCCTTCTGGACTGGGTCTTATGGCTATGTATGTTTGCACTTTTTTGGTTTTATATTTTATTTTTTTTAGCTCATTGCTCATTTTGATGTGCTTGGGACCTGCGCGTCCCCCCTGCCGCACACACTGCACATGTTCCTACTATCCCACTGTCGTGATCATTGTACTGACCAATGTCTGTATATTACCTCTTTGTTCTTATTGTATTCTCAATAAACCACCATGTTGTTTGTAAAAAAAAAAAATATGTATATACCAAATTTAATAACTGTAAATTTCTCTGTTGCGCAAGCCCAGGCTTGACGCAAGTAATCCTGAATGTATATGGCCTCATTACTAGGCAGTTTTTATTGCTTATTTTCCAGCAAACTCTGCAGACATATTTTTTGTTGCCTATGCATTTATTACAATGAGTTGTGGTTTTGTGGCGTTCGCTGGGTAGAAATCATCTGATTTATCATGCACAGACTTAATTTGATCATCACCACCTAATAGAAATATTCCAAATTATTGAGAAATGCTTGTAATGCAGCATCAGGGAATAGCTTTGTGCCTTTAACTAGTAAATAATTACAGCCTCTCTTACATAAGGTACATTTTTAATCCTTTTGGCACACCCAAACAGATAAAGTATAAATTAAAAGCGCATAATCAGTGTCTTATTCAGGCCATTTGCAGCAATATGCTTCATCTTGTTCGCCAACAAGCCATAATGATGTCATTATAGCACGCAAGGAAACACAAAGGTCATGGGTACGTTACTATGGGCGGCCGTAAGTACATTAGCCTGACAAAGTATGTTTCTCTCCTGCTAGAGCTCATTAAGGCGAGGTGTAGATTATTCGTTTATTATGCCCTGTACACACGGTCAGACTTTCTGACGGAAAATGTGCGATCGGATCTTGTTGTCGGAAAATCCGATCGTGTGTGCGCTCCATCAGACCTTTTCCCATCGGAATTTCCGACACACAAAGTTTGAGAGCAGGATCTAAAATTTTCCGACAACAAAATCCGATCGTTTAAATTCCGATCCATGTGTAGACAATTCCGACGCACTTTGTCCGAGACAAAGCCATTACGAGGCAAAAGCTATTGGCTACTGGCCCATTTATAGTCTCGTCGTACGTGTTCTACGTCACTGCGTTCTGAACGATCGGATTTTCTGACAACTTTGTGTGACTGTGTGTATGCAAGACAAGTTTGGGCCAAAATCCACTGGAAAAAAATCCGACAGATTTTGTTGTCGGAATGTCCGACCGTGGGTACAGGGCATTCGTGTTTTAAAGGGAAAAATCTGTACTTAAGAAAAAGAAAAAAAAGTTTGGCTCCACTAATGTTTTCATTTTGAATAGCATAGGGAATATGTAGAAGCTCTGCTGTTAGCGACATTTTTGGGGTTTATCCTAGCGACCATTGTCCACAGACAGCAACCTAACATTTTTTAAAAGAGATTCGGAAGTGGAAACATACCACACCACACCACACACACACACTGACCTAGGTAGATGCAGCATCGGTCCATTACAGCATCTGTCCCCCCGCCACCTTTAGATTGAGAACTAGGCAATCAAAGACTAATGATCGCTCAGTTCTCAGGTCCGCACTGACCAGAGTGTGGCGACTGCCAGTCAACAGCTCTCTGCTCTGCCCCTCCAGCGCTCACTGGAGCTCCAGGCTGTGGAGGGGGTGGGAGCAGTAATCTCAGCCTCTTAGCGGTATGTTGAGAGGCTCAGCCACCTGCTGGTCAGGCATCTGGGTGGATCCTGACAAGTCTGGACTGGCTCAGAGAGTCAGACAACAGCCGGCCACAGGAGTGCAGAATGAAGTGCACTCCAATGATCCCTAGTAGAAGTAGGCCCAAAAGTGCTTTGGCCCTTCTTTTCCTTTAAGGTTGCCATTAGAACAGAAGATGGAGAGAGGCCTACAATGGGAAAACCAGTTTGAATGAGAACAGTTTGAGCTTGCTTACACTATTGGTTGGGGGACAGTCAAACCACACCGCTGAGCCGCATTTTTACTGCCCCTCGGCCACTCCCCTTTTGCTGGAATGGCAGTAGCCGGGGGTGTCCACATGCTATGCTTTGTGGCTGCGGCAGGAATTATGCCCCCTGTCACACTTGGCATGCACTACCACCTGCCCAATGTGACCCATTCAAATGAATGATGTAAGGCCCAAAAGGGCCTGGTATGGATATGGAGGGACAACCCGCACGCTGTGTTTGTTTTTTTTCGATCCAATTCATATTCAAAACGAATCAGGGGAGTAGGGGAAAGGCTCTTGGGAGATGTAGTTCTGGGGGGCGTGCCTACGTCAGTTGGAACTAAACTTCTAACAGCTGTCCCTGCAAGACTTTTAAAAGCCTGGTAATGACCAAACAGGGAGCTAAAAGAGCTTTTTCCCTCAACAGGAACAATGTAAAAGGAAAGTTAATGCCGGGGACATGCCCTAGAGGGGGAGAGGAAAGTTTGAGGTTAAATTGGGGTAATGACTGGAGGTGTAGTATAAAGCACTGCGCTTTGAATAAAATCTTTCTTCTACTGTGGAAGGTTTGAACTGGGTCTCCTATCTACAGGAGCACAGTGCTGTGTCTTATCTTTGCCAGCCATCCTTCAGCATGAGATCAAAGGGAAGCAATTAATATCATTATTATTTTTTTTCTTTTTTTTTACATCCTTATCTATTCTTAATATTATCTGTCAGCTTATGTAGTTAATTTGTCTGAAAAATCATTTATGAGGTCTTTGACTTCCCAGGCTTTAAAAACTTTAGTGAACTATTGGTTTACTGTAACAAGACAAAAGGATACTTAGACAGGAAAACTACAGTGTGTGTGTGTGTATATATATGTGTGTGTGTGTGTATATATATATATATATGTATATGTATGTGTGTATATATATATATATATATATATATATATATATATATATATATATATATATATTATAATCTCTATCCAAAACTATTTATAGAGAGAGTAAAGCAGGCCATAAATGGATTACAATTTGACTGGTTTACCAGGAACTGAGCAAATTTTTCGATCCATCTGTGGGCAGACTGGTTGTACTGAAGTTGATCTATCGGTTGACTTCAGTACAACCAACCTGTTAGGTTGTTTTTTTGTTTTATACAATTACTGGCGCCAGCTACAGCTATACTTGGCAGCAGTAATCATGTTCTAACGAAGTGGACATGTCAGAATACAATAGCACAGTGGGAGGGATTCCTCTTCATCATCGTGTTGATGGAGGAATCAAGTGATTTTCTTTCCTTCAACCCATGGTTGAAGGAAAAAAAATTTAACAATCTATAGCCAGCCTAAGGCAGCCCATAGACAGAGATTTTCTTTCGTTCATTATTGTGTTGGCCCACCCTTTGCAGCTGTAACAGCTTCAACTCTTCTGGAAAGGCTGTCCACAAGGATTAGGAGTGTATATGGGAATGTTTGACCAGTCTTCCACAAGCGCATTTGTGAGGTCAGGCTCTGATGTGGACAAGACCTGCCTTGCCATCTCCACTCTAATTCATCCCAAAGGTCTTCTATCAGGTTGAGGTTAGGATTCTGTGCAGGCCAGTCAAGTTCCTCTACCCCAAACTCGTTCATCCATGTCTAAGGACTGTCAGGTAACCATGAAGGCCAACGTGTACTGTGACATACTGAAGCAGAGCGCGATCCCCACCCTTTGGAGACTGGGCCGCAGAGCAATATTCCAACATGATAATGACCCCAACATACCTCCAAGATGACCACTGCCTTGCTAAAAAAGCTGAGGGGTAAAGGTGATGGACTGGCCAAGCATGTCTCCAGACTTAAACCCTATTGAGCATCTGTGGAGCATCCTCAAACAGAAGGTGGAGGAACGCAAGGTCTCTAACATTCCCCAGCTTCATGATGTCCTCATGGAGGAGTGGAAGAAGATTCCAGTGGCAACCTGGGAAGCTCTGGGGAACTCCATGCCCAAGAGCGTTAAGGCAGTGCTGGAAAATAATGGTGGCCACACTTTGGCCCCAATTTGGACATTTTCACTTAGGGGTGTACTCACTTTTGTTGCCAGCGATTTAGACATGAATGGCTGTGTGAGTTATTTTGAGGGGACCGCAAATTTACACTGTTATACAAGCTGTACACTCGATACTTTACATTGTAGCAAAGTGTTATTTCTTCAGTGTTGTCCCATGAAAAGATATAATGAAAATATTTACCAAAAATGTCAGGGGTGTACGCCCTTTTGTGAGATACTGTACATATAATGCCATATAGTGTTACATTAAATATACTATATGACATATTATTATTATTTTGCAGGATCTATATAGCACCAACAGTTTATGCAGTGCTTTTATAACCTAAGAACAGATCGTACAATTACGGTACAATTTAAAGCGGAGCTGCACCCAAAAGGAGAAGCTCTGCCACCTCCACCCCACTTGTCGGATCGGCTCAGGGTGCGGACAGTATTTGTAGCTGCTGACTTGTAATTTTTTTTTACACTAAGCTGGAGGATCAAGAGATACAAACGGTAGTAAATGTGGGGGGGAAGTGGGCTGATGGAGAAAATAGATATACAGCTATATACTGTATATGATTATCATTTAGCACATACCAATGCAACTTTCTCTGCAGTTTTATTCTGTGAGGTTTCTAAACATAAATTTTTATAATATGTGTGAAATAAAACTTTTTTTTGGTGTGGTCCTATTTTCAGTAGTTTTGTCTGTAGAGTCTGATGTGCTTTCTAAAATCCTATAAATAAAAATTCAATAAGCTAAAATATTATTTGTGTATTGGCTTGTCAACTTTTTGTATCTTTTTAGCAGGCAATACACCCCAGTCTGCATATACTTTGATTGCTAATACTTAACTATGTGATGGGAGTCAATTTTAACCTTGTGCGCAGGCTTTTTCTGTAGAAGGCACCCACTCGCCCATATAGCAAAAGAGAATACCATCAGCTATAACCTATAATGTATGTTTGCTAGCCGTTTATATCTTACCTGGAGCTCCTTCTTAGGAATAAGTCATTACCAGCTCTTTTCACTGCGTGGCAATCAGCTAAGTGATGCTGGTACACAGCTGCAAACTGTAGGTAGCTGCTCTCATTCTTTCAGTCCACCCACAGTACAATTGCGTGAGCTTCCTGCTCATTTAAATAGAGGTGGCTGGGATCCTGGCCCCCGGTTTCTGTAAGATCCTAATGAGTTACTTCACTGCTTGAACTGATGGCAGGGGCCCAAATGAAAGCTGAAACTAAAACACTTGGCATTAGATCTTTATTTTGTGCTCCCACATACACTAGTATTTTTCAGGGAAAAAACTGTTTAATGTGTAGCTGATGAAAAATGTCATAGAGCGAAAGCTGTCTGGCGTTGGCTGTTGTATACATCCTTGCACATCAGATGGATCTGTTGTTAACTGCTTCTATTGAGCTACACAATAAGCCCATATGGGACAAGTTTTTATTCCTTTTTCAAGTTTTGTTTTTTTGTAATAACTTGTCCCATATGGCCTTATTGTCAGGGCATGCAGAAAACAACTTCCGTGTACACAAGGTCCTAATCTGGCCGAAAATAGATTGGATGTAACAAAAGAATAACCCAATATTTAGCAAGTATTTTATAGGTTTAAAAACCTTTCTGAGAAACGCCCAGCCTTGGGTAATCCAATTTTGCAATCACCTTTTTAAAAATAGCACAGTATAATGGAAGCTTTAATTATAGAAGTTATGTATTCACTTCAGTGACTAACTGTAGTATTTACCTTCCCTGGGGATTGATCTATAGGAAGACCCTGCCCTTTATAAACCATAAAGCGGTTCTTCACCCTAAAGGGGAAGTTCCGCTAATCTGATCCCTCCCCCCCCCCCCCCTCCGGTGCCACAATCGGCACCTTTCAGGGGGGAGGGGGTGCAGTTACCTGGATAATCCAGGTAACTGCACCCGCTTCCGGCCAGACCGCCGCAGACGCCCCGCCTCCCGTTGTGTTCTGGGAAACACACAGTTCCCAGAGACACAGCGGGGGACCATAAAAGACGCGCAGCGCGACTCGCGCATGCACAGTAGGGAACCGGGCAGTGAAGCTGTAATTCTTCACTTCCCGATTCCCTGACAAAGCGAACGCTCGTCACCTGCCGCCGACATCGCTGGACCCTGGGACAGGTAAGTGTGATTTTATTAAAAGTCAGCAGCTGCAATATTAGTAGCTGCTGGCTTTTAATATTTTTATTTTAGGTGCAGAACCGTTTTAAACATTTAGGAAGGCCTTGTTTTCAACTATAGAGCCTTTAAAAACAACTCTTTAAAAAACATGGAACCACCAAGAAAATTGAGACTGAGACTTCTTGAAGCAAAGAACCTTTTAGGAAGGCTTGTCTTATTTTAGTCTATAGAACTTTAAAAAAAAGTTCTACCAAAACCTTTAGAAAAACCCTGCACTTTGTAAACCATGGGACCTCTAGGAAGGTCCTGCTCTTAAAAATCTTTGAATATCCGGGAAGGCTCTACTCATTAAATGGAAGCGTATTTTAATTGAAAAAATAGTGGCGCTGTGTTCACAAATGTAAAAGTGAAAAAAAGCTAAATATTCAATAACACAGTGAAAGTGAAACTATGACTAGTTACGTGAAATTCTATCCAAAATGTTCAATGCTTTGTATATTAACAAAGGAATGCAAAAGAATACATAAAAAACATCAAAATAAAGTCCATGCAACATGATGTATTTCAAATGATTGAATTGGTGAATAGTCTTCTTATACACCTATAAACATCCTTCCACCGATTGTTTTTGTGATCCACTCCCTTTGAAAACGCACTCGCCAAAAAGATTTGCCTTGCACTCTCATGCTCGGCATAAATGCTGTTTAAATCCACCATGGATGATCACACTCTCTCGACCTCCGACAGTGCTCAACAGAAGAAGATGATATTCCCATATGCAAACATGAAATGAAAAACTGCCTCCAATAGCATGATACCGTAAAATAATTTATTAAAATAAGCAAACGAAATCCTCAACTATTACACTCACATCATTCCAATATAGTAAAGGCAATTCAGGTTAGACTCCTATAACTGAGCTACAGCGGTGTACTGTGGTCATGGTGGACCCGAGATGAAGCTTTTGACTTTCACTCTCCACTCGTTTGCTTGTCTGTATCGGAGCTCTGTCACAACTGGAAACCGCAGAATGTCACTCGTCACACCTGGTTGCCGTACAGCCACGCCCCGACGTGTTTCGTTATTCCAGCTTATTCATGGGATCCCAGTGATGGGATATTATGTTCAGGTGCACCAAACTTGTTGACCTTCATTTTTTTTTTTTTAGGCCCTACTCATTGTAAACCATTGAAACTCTAGAGGGTTCCTGCACTTTTATAATCAATTTAAGTCTTCAGGATGGCCCTACTCATTAAAAAAAACATTGACCCTCTAGGGAGGCCCTGCTCTTCATAGTCCATTGAACCTTCAGGAAGCCCCTAATCATTGTAAACCATGGAACATCTAGGGAGGTTCTGCTATTTTTATAGTTCATTGAACCTTCAGAAAGGTCCTACTCATTGTAAACCGTGGAACGCATCTTGGGAGGTCCTGCTTCGTATAGTCAGTTGATTCCTCAGGAAAGCCCTACACATTGTAAACCATGAGACCTCTAGGAGGGACCTGCTCTTCACAAACTATTGAACCTCCAGGATGGCCCTACTCATTGTAAATCATAGAACATCTAAGAAGGTCCTGCTCTTTATAGTCCATTGAACCTTCCGGAAGATTCTTCTCATTGTAAACCATGGAACATCTAGGAGGGCTCTGCTCAATGTAAACAATATAATCTTTATATGAAGGCTTTGTTCTTTATAAACTAGAGATCTTTTAAGAAAGGATGGAAGCAATGGTACAGAGAAGGCCTTCCTTTTCACCAACTTATCAAAACAAGAGGTAGAACAGACAGCCAAACCTACTTTCACACCTAAGCAGAGTATATTCTTGGTTATTTTAAAAGCACTTTTTCAGGCCTTTTACTAGTGTTTTTACCCATGTATCAAACTTCAGGATAAGAGCAGTTCTAGGAGAGGAGTTTTTAAAGCCCAAAAATGCATATTTTACATGTTCTACAGACTCTCTTATTGAAGTCTATGGGGACAAAAACCTGTGAATACACCCCCCCAAAAATCTCATGTACTCTTTCTTAAGTGTAGGTTAAATGAGTGTACAGGTGTGAGCAGGAACAAATGGAAAGAATGGGATACTGCATGTGATCATAGGTTTAGGGAAGCTCTCAAGTGTGAATGGGGGGGGGGGGGGCTAAGGCTTCATTCATAGGGGTGATGTATAGCGTGAATGGACTGTTTTTTGCATCATCTGCAACTTCAAGGTGCTGCTTACAGGCAACTCATGGAGGTTTATCAGGACGCAGTGGACGCAGCCACTGGTCCTAATATGGTAGGGTGCAGGTAATCGGCCCCAAATGCACAAGCTATGTGATCATGTCGCTCCCCCTCACACCTCCAACTTTAGGACTAATGGCTGTGTCTGTGTACTACCTGACCGTAAGAAGCACTGCCACAAACAGCCTGTTTGCGCTGTACAGACGACATTGCACGTATGAATGAAGCCAAATCGCTCATCTAGTCTTTCAACCACCGGTCTGATTTATATACTACAAGCTCATATTTCAGTTTATGCAGAAAAGTTTCCTTTTAGTTGACTTATTGAAGTTTTTCAGGGTGAATTTCTGTTTCCAAGAATATAGCTATTTTTCTAAAGATTTTTAATGAGTCACCAAGGTCTGCTGCATGCACTTCTGTAGTTTCTACTGTTGTAGAGAATACTTTGTCCTAGGTTCACCCTTTTTTATAAGGTCCCTGCATTGTAAACCACTTCTAGTAAATGCTCCATAGTTTCAATTGATGTACTCTGAAGGATCCCTCTAAATTTCAAATTCATGGTGATTTCTCTGAAATTATTCTTAGCCTTCTATTGTTCTCATACTTAGGCTGAACCTGATGTTTTCATTCAATTCATACTTGGGTGCCTGGGTACACGCTCTTAGTCTTTTAACAATGCATTTAGTAGTCGTGTACAACATTATGGGAACGTATGTTAAATCCAGTTTGATAGTTTTGTTTGAACCAATACCTATTCATTTACCTTGTGTGACACCCATAGAAAAAAGAAATAAACTGACTTTAGGTCTCTGAGCTGCACAAAGATAGGAATGCAGCTCTGGCTAGCGAAGCATACCAAGCCTATATTTGTAAACTGAGGCAAATCATTTTAGTAATATTTGTATTGGTACCATAAATATGATATTAAGAGTCCATTCACACAGGAGCAACTTTGGATCCGACTTGAAGTCGTCCCAAGTTGCCTCAAGTCGCGCAACATGATAAAATCAATGTAAGTGAATGAGAGCCGTCTTAATGTACACTACTGAAGTCGCTCCGACTTCAGAAAAGGTTCCTGTACTACTTCAATCCGACTTCTAGGCAACTTGTACCCATTGATTTCAATGGAAGTTGCCTCCAAGTCGGATCCCCTGTCTTAACTGAAGCAACTTTCCAGGAAGTAAAAATAGTTTTCTAGGCAAACCCCTCCCTCCCACAGAGCTGATTATTATGTGATTGGCCACTGGTAAAGTCTCCTGTCCTGGAGGCAACTTCAAGTTGCCTGGTAAGTTGCCTCAAGGTGTGCTGTGATTCATACTCAAGTCGTGTCCAAGTTGCCTCCCAAAGTCTCGCTCAAAGTCGTGTTGCCCTTGTGTGAACGGACCCTAAGAAGTAGCTCCGCGTTTGTTGGGACAAGAGAGAAAAAATCCCCTCTGGGTGATCAGTGTACATTGCAGGAATTTTAACAAATTTTTTTGCTGAATTGTACTTTTTTTTTTTTTATTTTTTTTTTTTTTTCACCACGTCCTTTGCAGACTGATTCTGTTCGGGGGGGGTGTCTGGTTCAATATAATCAACTGGTGCGCTCGCATTATTATGATGAGAAAATATGCAGCGTCTGCATCAGTGGAGGCTGGTGTTCAATTTACTTGGGGGTGGCCAGCTGCTGCCCAGGCAGCCAACCACCCCCCCCCCCATGTCTCTTCCCGAGTCCCGGCGGTCACTTCTCCTCGCGGCCAATAGGGTCTTAGGACAGAAAAGTTTTTTTTCTTTAGACAAGATGGCGACATTACTTTCAGTCTCAAAAAGAGAGCACTGTGCCTTCTACACAAACCCAACCAATCTGTAGTAATGTAAAATAGAATGGGCATCAGCGCAAAAATGAACCCCCCCCAGAATGCAAGCTGAACAAAAAAAACTTTTTTTCTTTAGAACCACCTTAAAGTGTTTGTTACCCCAGCATTTCGCTGTACCATGTACTTGTATGAGAATTTATCCTGTTCTCCTTTTTTTATTTTATTTTTTTATTTTTTTGCTTCTTTTGCATGAAATCCCTGGGTGTTCCTGCCAGTCCCTCTGCTTTCTGGTAAAACTGACCACACTACGCAGGAGAGCTCATCATGGTCAGTTCTCTAGCTCTGCTGGGAACTCAGGTTGTTCTCCAATGATAAGACTTGTCCTGACACGCCCCCCGCCCCCCGCACAGCCTTTCACTGGGAATATCAGTGTGCTGATGTTTCTCCTCCCCCAGCTCTTATGCAGATGACAACAGAGGGAAGGTGACCATTTATTTGGGGAAAAAAAAGGGTATTTTTGATTAATTTTTATGTTTTTCTATCTACACTGTTTTTTGCCTTTCATTTCAATTTTAACCAGAATAGGTTGTTTCACAAGGTAATTGTTTACATCCACTTTAAGGCAAATGCGAGTTCCCACTATTTAATAGCCCTTTCTATATGAAAAAATGCTCGGCTAGCCACACACGCTTAGATTTCTCTCGTTCATCGATTCCTCTATAATAAGCTCTTGTTGAAATATATAGACTCTATCAGTGCCAGAGTCCATTGAAAGTAAACTTATCAAAAAAGAAACATGAAATACATTGGTGACTTCAACCAATAAATTATCTTAGACCAGTGATTCTCAACCAGGGTTCCTCCAGAGGTTGCTAGGGGTTCCTTCAGCATTGGGCAATTTCTGCCTCTCAGATAAGTTCCCACTGATATCATTGATCTTTTTAGCTATCTGTAAGGAGGTTATTCTTCCCAATGACCAAGTGTAAGGACCATTCTTTCCACTGACCATCACACTAATGTATGATGAGTTGTAGATTTCTAAAATTTAGCAGGGGTTCCCCGAGACCGGAGAACTATTTCAAGGGTTCCTCTATGTTGAAAAGGTTGAGAAAGGCTGTCTTAGACCCTCTCTCTCTCACTTTAAATATTTTGAGTCAATGACTTGGAGAAAGTATCAGATTTGCACCGATGATTGTCTTCTCACTTTCTCACTCTCCTTTCTAGTGATTCATAAGGTCTTGAAGCTAGCCGCTTAGTATAACAGCCAAGAAACTAGCATTTTGAGATCAGCCTGAAAATTAGCCCATTTTAGAAGGAGGGCAGTAGTGGCATTGCCCGTATTTCATGACAGGCTGACTTTAATTCTAAGGAATATTCTTTGATCATTTTTGTCTAAATCGTGACGATTGGAACAAAGCAAACAGAACGAGCAGATGATAGCATCTTAGGCTCGCTCTCATAAAGCTCTCTGTACAGATGCTTCCTGTCAGTTCTCAGTTGACAGCTTGATACCGAAGAATAAGCTTGTGCATACTAATTGGCCTATTCTTGGCTTTGATATTGGCTCAGAACCTGAGAACAAATGCCTATCGTAAAGACACTATGAGGACCCTGACACTGTGTGTAAATGGTAATGTGACAGGCGTAATCGCGACGTCCGGGAGATAGAGACCCATTCATATTAATGGCCCCGGACTCTCCAGGATGCCTCTTGAGGACAGCATTGAGAACAAATGATCTTGAGCATATGATCTTTTATTTATAAGGTGCCAATGTATTCCATCCTTGGGGACAGTATTAATATTAATAAAACATGCAGAATGTATGGAAGCATGGAAATGTACACTGTTAAAATAGACAAAAGACTTGCTCCAGGGATGATCCCATTAAACTACTTGGTGCCCTTACTGGGTCCAGTTAATGTCCTCTAGTCTCTTCAGTAATAAGCAGACGCTGAAAGGTACAGTTATTATCATGGATCTCAAGCTTTGAGGCTGAGTATTAAAAAAAAAAAAAAAAAAAAAAAAAATCAATATTTCAACAACCGCTACACTCTGGGTCTATTTTAAGTACCATATTCTCAAAAGAATTCAATATATAGAGGCTGAAAGTGTACAGATACACTCACAATCAATAGACTGGACTGTATGTTCTGGTTAACCCCTTTTGTGCCCCACACTACTGTGTTCATTTTAGTTCTATTGTGAAAGAAGGGCTTTTTTCCAAATGCTGCTGTCTGTACAAAAACAAAATATTTTAAGACAGCTTAGAAACCCTAAAATGTGGTGGCTGCATTTGTTTTTGTTTTTAATAAAATATCTCTCTCTCTATCTCTATCTCGCCAGTAGCACACTTTCCCTGCAACAAAAATTAAATTTTTGGTTATATATTCCTTTAACAAGAAATCGCATTTAAATGGATGCCGATCCTGAAACTTTCCTTGTTAGAACCCTACAAGTGCAACAGCTGAATAATTCTAAAGTTACTCTCATTCAGTTTGAGTCATTTGTCTGTTTTGGCTTTTTCTCATGTTTTAGAATTTACTAGTTGTGTCCCCCGATCATCCTTTTCTGGGGTACCCCAGCGGCGCTCCTGGCTCCTCTTCTCGAGTGCCCCCACGGAGAGCCGTATTTCATGGTGGCACTCATGCGGGCGCGCTCCCGAGTCCTGCTGCTGTGTCCATTGACACAGACGGCAGGACCCGGCCTTGGCTCCTTTGTTACTGGATTTGATTGGCTCTCGCTGCTATCAGTCTATCCAGTGAGGACCAGAGACAGCGGCTAGAGCTTCTGCGCTCGCCCCTAACGATCAGGCTCAGGTAAGAAAAAGGGGGATCGGGGGGGGGGGGTTCTGCGGCACAAAAGGTTGTTCAACAAAAAAAAAAAAAAAACGTTTTAAATCAGCAGCTGCAGTATTTCTTTGTATGACTTAAAATTTGGACTCTTGTCCAGGGCGCCCGCAATGTTCTCACTCGAAGCCAGCCCGTCCCCTGGCTCCCGGGTGGAAGTGCCAGCATCTTCAGTAAGGGAATCAGGAAGTAAAGCTTTGCTGCTCGTCCTGACTGGTTCCTGCTCTCTTCTGAACTACTTTTACAGCAGATGTGTGCTTCATATAACCTGTTAACAGCACTAGTCTTCCCTGTCTTATCAATAACACTTCGATAGACAGTGACAACATGACATATATGGGGCGGCACAGTGGTGTAGTGGATAGCACTTTTGCCTAGCAGTAAAAAAGGGTTGCTGGTTCGAATCCCAACCAGGACACTACCTGTCTGGAGTTTTAATGTTCTCCCTGTGCCTGCATGGGTTTCCTCCTGGTACTCAGGTTTTCTCCCACACTCCAAAGACATACTGGTAGGTTAATTGGATCCTGTCTAAATTGTCCCTAGTATCTGTATGTATGAATGTCAGTTAGGGACCTTAGAGTGTAAGGGTAGGGACTGATGTGAATGTACAATATATATCTAAAGCGCATCGTAAATTGACAGTGCTATATATGTACCAGAAATAAATAACCACCAATCAATACAGTTCTATTAAGGGGAGTAAATTGGGTACCCTTTGTCTCGAAAATGGCTTGCCAATCAAGGAAGTCTGATAACTCAAATATAAGCAAAAGGCTTTCCTCAGCTGTCTGATTATTAGAATTTCCCAGATCTTCCCAAGCTCCTCGTTTCGGATTCTCAGGGTCACCTGTAAATTCCCTCCTGACTGGCTCGCCAACTATTCTGGATATTTTATAGATAGGCAAATCCTATCCTCATATTGATTAGTGGTTCCAAAATAATAACTGCTGCAGTAGGGAACATACACAAAAGATACACTCCGCATCTTTCCAAATAACTGTTCTGTTTTATTTGATGCAATCGAAGGTTTTTATACACATGATTATGTAGGTATCACATTAATATTACACTTGTACTTTTATGGCAACAAGGGGCATAACATAGGCAGGCTAATTCTAAACAGGACTCAAAAGAATGCAAACATGTAATGAAAACATTATTAGTGCAGTGTGCACAGTGAGTGCAGTGTGCAATACATACAAAATAGAATACAATAATATACAGAATTTACAAATTTCCTTTACAGTATTAAAGGTTCAACTTTTTTAAAGGGGAAAAAAAATTACAAACATGTTATTTCCCTGGTCTTTGTAGTGGTTTTGCACAAAGCAGCCCCAATCCTCTTCTCAGGTCCCCTGTCGGCACTCCTCCTCCTTGACCAGTGCTCCCAAGAGCAAGCCACTTGCTTTGGGAGCACTGGTGTGTGCTCACCCCCAAGCCCTGCTCAATGCATCCTATGCATCATCATGACGCCGGTTTGTTTACAAGTGATCATACATTTGACGGAGCGATCATATTGCAAATGACGGGTGCACCAAGATGGCTGCCGCTCCGGAGCTAGGCCGATGCCGCGTAGCGCTCCGGAGCATGGAGGGGGGCGGTGCCAAGCCTATATTCGTACCATAAGACGCAGGCACGTTTTCCCCCATACTTCTGGGGGGAAAAAGTGTGTCTTATGGTCCAAAAAATACGGTACTTCTTTTTAGATTCTTTTTGCAAAAAAATTCCCCTGCTCATATGGAAGCATTCCTTTGGAGACAACCTCCATTGTAATGTTTAACTTGCTTGCAAATATAAAAAAAAAAATCATTTTGCAGAAATTATACAAAAATACTGTATACAGTAACTGTGCACCTATGCTGGATGAAAGAGGAGCTTTATTTTGTTTTTAAAAAGTCCTAATTGATAACTAAATAATATATTTTTGTAATAATTATCTTGAATATTTTGCATACTATTTAAACTTTATTATTAATAATATTATTATCAGGGTGAATATAAATCAATTATTTAAAATCTTTTTTTTTTTAACTGATTTTTTTTTTTTTTCATTTCAATTGATTTCATTTTTATCAAATTTATTTTAATAAAATGCTTTTTGAAGTAAAAATCTATCCAAAGATAGTTTTCTATTTAAGATGCATTAATAATTTAGTTTATTCAGCATGCAATGGAGCTTAGTTATATAGCATGAGGCTGTATATTCTGCAATATTTAAATTTTTTGGTAAACTCATTCAATGAATCCATGCTCTGCAAGCTGAGATAACATGCACTGCATTGATGCATTCACACAAGTTCACAGTAACCATGAGATAAACCAAAGTTCAAGAATATTTATTTATCCCTTTGTTTTGCAAATCTACACTATAAACACTATGTACACTATAAACTGTATGATGGAAACGGTTCTGATATCGCTGTTTTACTAACCTGACAATTTATTATTCTAAATAGGAAACTTTCATTTTCTTTGCAAATAAAGATTCTAACTACTAGCAAGAATAAGTCCTTACATTTAACCACTTCGGCCCCGGACCAATTAACAGCCTAAGGACCAGAGGTCTTTTTACAATTTCGCACTGCACTGCTTTGACTGGTAATTGCGCGGTCATGCAATGTTGTACCCAAACTAAATTTGCGTCCTTTTCTTCCCACAAATAGAGCTTTCTTTTGATGCTATTTGATTGCCTCTGCGATTTTTATTTTTTGCGATATAAATGGGAAAAAGACCGAAAATTTTGAGGAAAAAATGATATTTTCTACTTTTTGTTATAAGCAAAATCGAATAAACAAAATTTTAGTCATACATTTAGGGCAAAATTTATTCAGCCACATGTCTTTAGTAAAAAAATTTCAATAAGCGTATATTTATTGGTTTGCGCAAAAGTTATAGCGTCTACAAACTAGAGTAAATTTTCTGGAATTTACACAGCTTTTAATTTACGACTGCCTATCTCATTTCTTGAGGTGCTAAAATGGCAGGGCAGTACAAACCCCCCCCCCCCCAACAAATTACCCCATTTTGGAAAGTAGACACCCCAAGGAAGTTGTGGAGAGGCATGTTGAGCCCATTGAATATTTATTTATTTTTTGTCCCAAGTGATTGAATAATGACACAAAAAAAAAGTTTACAAAAAGTTGTCACTAAATGATATATTGCTCACACATGCCATAGTTATATGGGGAATTGCACCCCAAAATATATTCTGCTGCTTCTCCTGAGTACGGGGATACCACATATGTGGGACTTTTTGGGAGTCTAGCTGCGTACGGCCCCCCGAAAACCAATCACTGCCTTCAGGGTTTCTAAGGGTGCAAATTTTTGATTTCACTCCTCACTACCTATCACAGTTTCGAAGGCCATAAAATGCCAAAATAGCACAAAACCCCCCCAAATGACCCCATTTTGGAAAGTAGACACCCCAAGCTATTTACTGAGAGGCATGTTGAGTCCATGAAATATTTTATATTTTGCCACAAGTTGCAGGAATATTACAATTTTTTATTTTTTTTGCACAAAGTTGTCACTAAATGATATATTGCTCACACATGCTATGGGCATAAGTCAAATTACACCCCAAAATAAATTCTACTGCTTCTCCCGAGTACGGGGATACCACATGTGGGGGACTTTTTGGGAGCCTAGCCACGTATGGGACCCCGAAAACCAAGCACTGCCTTCCGGATTTAAATATAAAATGCTACCAAAAAAAAACTGTTAGCGGTCGCAGGGATCAGACCTGACTCTGCGATCGCTGCAGTTATGTGTTTAGTGTTTTGTAAGTGACAGTGATCGATTGATACTGCACTTGGGTGGGCTGGGCAGAGGGGCAAAACGCAGGTGCCAGCAGGTATCTGGGCTGATCCCGCTAACAATGCATTTTTTTGGAACCCTAAACTGCTGGGGATGCTAGTATAGATCAGATCAGATATTGATCCGTTCAGATTCTATACCACTACGGGAGGTTTATGCTTTGCACGTGGGTGCTAGCGGTACTGACACTAACCTAGCGCTGCCTGGGGCGACGCAGACCCTGACCCTAAAACCTAATTGATATCACCCGCCGAGTGATCAGGGGGTTAAAACTTTATTGGGTAATAAATGGTGGGCGCCCTGATGCTATAAAAAGCAAACTAACCAGAGTCACCCGTAACACTTATACGGTGATCACTGGTGAAAGGGTTAACTAGGGGCAATCAGGGGGTTCAAATTTTTATGAGGTAGTATATGGGGGTCCCTGGCGCTATATAAAAACCTGACGGGGAACCTAAATAACTAACTGGCTAACCAGCGTCACCAGTGACACTTATACTGTGATCGCTGGTGAAAGGGTTAACTAGGGGCAATCAGGGGGTTAAAACCATTATTGGGTAGTATATGGGGGTACCTAGCGCTATAAAAACCCGGCGGTGAACCTAAAAAAAAAAATAGCTACCTAGCGACACTAGTGACACTAATGCAGCGATCAGAAAAATGATCGCTTAGTGATACTGGCAAAAGGGGGTGAAAGGGTTAACTCTAGGGGCAATCAGGGGGTTAAATCTTTATTGGGGGGTGGTAGGGGGCTACCCTGGACCTAACACTAACTGCCCTGACAGTTTTTACTTTTACAACTGACACTGAATGCAGTGATCAGTAAATAAATGATCACTGCAATCAGTGACACTGTGACTGGGGGGGGAGGGGGGTGGGGGGTCGATCGGGGGGGTTTGTGTACCTATATGTACCTATGTGTTAGAGTAGTGTTTGGTGCACTTACTTTTAGTCTTCTACTCGTAGTCCGGTCAAAAAGACCGCCCCGAGGAGAATGACATCACTTCCTCCATGCCTGTGTATACAATACACTGTGGGAGGAAGCTTCTCATTCGCCAGGAGCGATTGAGAGGGGGTGGCCATAAACCAACGGCCATCCCCTCATCCCGGATCGCTCCTGAAGCGAACCGGACCGCCGTATCCAGCGGGAGGGGGTCCGATCGGACCCCCCACCTGCTGGAAGACAAGCACGTACATGTACGTGCCATTGCAATGACGTACATTGGCAATACGGCGGTCCTTAAGTGGTTAAAGAGCACCTGTCATTTCAGATCCGTCATTGCAGCACCTTTTAGCGGCATCCACTCACCAGCTGCCGCCACGTCCCTCACCTTGTTGTGTCACTGCCACGTCACCAGCTGTCCCATTAAATTAAATAGAACTGTCGATGAGTCCACAGCGGGTCAGTGGAGCTGCTGCGGGACAGAGATGACAGTTGCTCTTGAGTTGATTTCAATCAAGCTTTTTTTTTTTACTAGTGATTTAAATCGTGCTTTAAATCAAATCCGCCTTTATTATTATTATTATTTTTTTGAGTAATTGTGTATGCATATGTAGCTGGCAACTCAGCAAGAGAGAAGGTACGAGTAGGAGGGAGGGGGTGTGAAAAAAAAAGGGGGGGTAGACGGGGGTAAAGTGCCGACAGCCCAAAACCACATCCAGGCCAGAGGGTTTACTGTGTTAGTCTTCAGTTATCAATGAATCACACGACTAATTCCGCATACTCCTCAGAGTAGACAAACTCTAGCCAATAAAACCATGGAGCCCCTTCTCTTTGGCTACCAAATCTTCCATCACATTGATGTCGACAACCCTTTTCAGCCAGACGGCAATTGACAGAGGCTGCATCCGCTTCCAGAACAGTGCGATGCAAGCCTTTGCGGCTGTGATCAGGAGAGGCAAATTGGACTTCCTATATGCTTTACTTGGTATATCGTGCTGCTGCAAGTGGGTCGCTTGGTAAAACTCTATCAGTGAATTTTTGGACAAAGCAGTGTACTTCTGTCCAGTAAGACTGCAAAAGCCGACAGGACCATAAGATGTAGAGAAGAGAACCAATATCCTCCACGCATCTCCAGCATAAGTCCGAGCATTGGGGATACATTCTGTGGCTCTTTACTGGGGTATGGTATCACCGAGTCAACACTTTGAACCTCGCCTCCTGGTGTTTAGCACAGATTGAGGTTTTGTAAGAGAACCGAGTCTATATCTACCTGTTTCCCATTCAACTGTAGCCCCAACTCTTTTTCCCAGCTTGCAATATATGGATGCTTGTGATCCGATGACGGTGTTATCAGCAATTGGTAAGTCAGAGTACATGGGGAAGAGAAGACTGATCTAGATAGCAGTTTGAAGGTGGTGAGACGTCTCCGAAAAGACTCTGGAGGGGGTAGGGGCCTAAGAAAGTGAGCCAGTTGTATTTTTTGCAAAAAAGACAAACCTGCTGGGACCGGACCGTCCATGATTTGTTGTCTAGTCATCCATTGTCCATTAACAACAAAGTTTCAGGCCTATGAACGATCAACTATTTTCAGGTCTTGAAATTTTGGGTCCTGAAGTCAAGGATTAAAAGCCAGCTTGCTCACTATGGGCATGAGTGGTGATGGTAATGGTGCTACCAAAAAGTCTCTGAATGCTTTCTGACAGATCTTCCTAGTCTCCCTTATTGTGGGGTGATCCAGTGCTTGTCGAGGGAGATCTCTCTGGCACCATGGTAATGACTCAAGTTGTATGCCCCACAAAATCTGCAACACTCTAACCCATTATTTAAGTTCTCTGTGGCGACACCAGTCAGATGACACACCATGGGGTAGAGGTTGGTATCTGGGAAAAGCCATGCCACCTCTGACCTTCAGTAGTCTCAGGGTAGATTGTGCCAGATGGGGCAGGTTCTTGTGCCCATAGGAAAGTGACCAAAGCTCAGTTCACCTCCCTAAGGAAAGAGCTCGGGACCCAGATGGGAAGGGCTTGAAAGTGGTACAACAAGCGTGGCATAACATTCACTTTCACAATGTTGCACCGTTCGAACCGTGAGAACATACCACCCTGCCAGGACTGTAGGTCCTTTTTAATCCTTGCAAAAAGGGGAGGAAAGTTCAGCAAGAATAAGTCTTTCACCCTTCTGGGTAGGTTGACCCCAGATATTTAATAAAGTGGAAAGTCCACTCATAACAGTGTTGATGTGGAGGTTGACATAGATACATTCAACGTCTCTGATTTCTGATAATTGACATGGGAAAAAGGACAACGTTTCATAAGTCTTCAGCTCTGAGAAAAAGTTTGGAATAGAGATCTGAGGGTTAGACAAAAAAGAACATTGTCTGTAAACGCTGCAATCTTTGGAGAGAGAGTGGCATCCATATGAAGTCCAGATTGTTTTGAACGGTACGCAGGAATGGTTCAAGGGTCAATATGAATATCAAGGGGCGCTGGGGGCACCCCTAGCATGTGCCATTAGTTATCCCAAACGATTGTGACAGGTGCCTGTTCACCTTCAGTTGGGCAGAAGGGCATGAGTAAATGGCCTGAACCCAATGCATTATCCTGTGCCCCGGGTACGTTGGTTTTGACAAGTACCCACTCCCTTCCGGGTAAGATCGCTGATCGGTGATCTACGACATTCCCCCCCCCCCCCCCCCCGCTGCCTTCTGGAACACACACAGGTCCCCGAAGATGGCAGGATCATTCAGAAAGCACAGCAGGACTCACATGTGCTGTAAGAAAACCAGCTGCGAAGCCTGAAGGTTTCACTGCTGGTATTCCATACAATGCCTGTGCCTGCACCCGACGCCGATTGAAGAATCGGCTTGGGGTGCCGACATCATGGGATTCCTGGACAGGTAAGTGTCCTTATATTAAAAGTCAGCAGCTACAGAATTTGTAGCTACTGACGTTTATTTTTTACAGACTAGAGCTCCCCTTTTAAGCATGCATATTCGATTACGAATTAAAAATCAAGGTAAAAAAAAGTGTATGTACATATAGCATATTGTGTGTATATGTGTATATATTTAGAAGTTTTTTATGTAGTAATGTGTTTAATGTAGACTTAGTTGCCCTCTGAAACAACATTTTAAGCATGCTTATTACATGTCCTCTATGACTATGTGAGAAAAGAACTTAAATTATAAGTTTGATCTGGCCAAAACAACAATGACACATCGCACAAAGTACCAGTTGCTTGCCTGATGCTTCTGGAGGGATAAACTGATGTCATTTACTGGAAAGGTCCATCTAAAACTCTGGGTTGTGGCACAGCATGACACACTCAAAAATATTTCATTTAGATCATTGTTGGATTAGGACGTAGCGATAATCAGAAATCGTAGTCTTTCATTTATCTCAGAGGGGTGAGCATTGCATCCAGCTGTCCACAGCTGCTAGGTGACTGGTATAAAATTACACTGCTCAGAGATTTCTAATTACTAGTGGGCAATCCAGTTGTTTTACTAGCTTTACTGCTCAGAAACATTTGGAAACAATTACTGTAACTGTGTATTAAATCATTTGTCTTAATGGGGAAGTAAGCTATCTGGAAACCTCAAGAGTCCAAAGAAATGCTAATCACATAAACAACGTAATTGGATTTTCAAAGCTCTGCATTAATAATCATAGTAATTGTATTCTGGTTTATATATACAATATACAAAGCTTGCAGTCTGTAATTGGATCATTTTAAAGGAAAAGCACAGTGCAATTCTGTACATAGTGTTAATAGTTAATTTTGCAGTTCTAATTTTTGAGACCCTGTGTTTTTTTTTGTTTTGTTTTTAAAGGGTTAAAAACCTTGTTGTATAGACAGGGATGCACAGAAGCATAAAGATGAAAATTGTTTTGATACATATACAGACATTTATGACCTCTCAGATAAACCTGACATTTCTGGCTTGATGCCCTTCTTCAGGGCTTTTTTTACAGAGAAAAATGTCTAACAAAGAAACGCATATATCATTATAGGAACAATAGAAGAACATCGATGTAAGGCATGAAAAGCAAATAAATGGCAACATATATCACGTACCAATGGTATCAATAAATTGTACATGGGTAAAAGAGCCCTTGGGCCCCATATAGCCGAGAGACTGGACGGATGAGACTCGATCTCAGATAACCCCACAGAAAGTATGTATATCTCAGAGAAGGTCCAAAAAGAGGAGGAAGACCACAAAGAAAAAGTCTGATCTGAAATATAAAACAGAGTGTAATGTTATCCAATGTAATTTTAAAGTTGGGCACCAAATGAAGTTACACATGATTATATGTAAACCAGACATACATACCCGGATAGAAAATATACATAGATTCTACACAGGAAGATGTCCCTGGTTTAACAATCTCAAGAAAATGGCTGGGATAATTCCCATGAATCCCCTGCCTAGGGGGTATGCCTGTTTGGGTGGCAAAGGGAGAGTATTGTAAAGATAGGAATCACTTTAAGCTTGTTATTTGAGTAGATCAGGAAACCACAAAGTGTGTCCACCTTACCTCTGGAGAATTTCAAAAGTGATCAGTGATCAGATCCTTTGCAGCTGTGTTTGCACGTGGCAACGGGATCGGATATACACCTGCAGGTACCCACGCATGTGCAGTTGTGCCGAATGTATTGCGCATGCCCAGTGGTGAAAGTTTGCTGCGCATGCGCATTTATGGCCGAACAGGACCAACTGTCCTCAGAGTGCATGGCGTGACCCAAATAGGCGTGATGGTGTCCTGCGCTCCGGGGACACGACACACTATCAGTCTGCTGACAATGCCTGGGATTCCAGCAAGAACGCAATCATGTCAGTGCCGTGTAAATGGGGGAGGGTGGCGCGCTGACGACGCAGAACACCCCCTTCATGCTCATGGTGAGATATGTGCAAAACAAGGTGGAGGCACGAAAAAGGAGTCCCATCATCAGGTGATGGAAAAAGAGGGAAGGAAAAGAGAGTTGTAAAGGAGTCTGAAAGACACAATAAAGTAGCATCATTCTCAGCATATTATAGACCCTATGGACCCATATTAGACCCTGAATGGGTCAGTCAAAAAAAAGGGGGAGATGTAAGAAAGCATTTGAAATATTAGCATAGAAGACATGGATGGTGGAAGAAACTCTTAGAGGTCAAGGTGTATTTTTCTTTTCAACCATATGGCACCATATATACTGCCATATAGCCGAACAGGAATAGAAAATTGGAATGGGAGATTTTAATTTTATCCAAGGGGAAGACTAATATAGTTTATCTCGATTAGTCAATCAGATATATCGCCTTCTGAATCTCCTATTCTTCCCATCCCCAAGATGAAAAAAATTTAAGGAAAGAGCAATAGCTAACCATGTCATTAAGGCCAGGGGGTGAGGTGGCATCCAGACTTATCCAGCATGTTTCACGCTGGGGCAACAATCTGTTCCAGTCTCCACCCTGGGTGTTGGGATGCATTCGATCGAGAATGAGAAATTTTACTTGTGGAAACTTACCCCCATGTATATTCCTAACACGTCTGCCTACTGGAAGATCTGGGTTTGACTTCTGCATACTGAGGATATGCCTATAAGCCCTTTTGTGAAATTCTTGTTTTGTCTTTCCTATGTAGAAAGATTGACAGGACAGCATATAGACCACCCCCACAGTCTTATGCAGGCCATACACGGTTGAATTTCGAACGAATTTTCTTTTCAAAAATCTGAAAATTCGTTTTTTTTGTGATCCGATGATGCCACCATTGATTTTCGAAATTCGGCCGACCAAGCCTTCAATTTCACCTCATGTTGCTATAGAAAAGAATTTTCTTGGCTGGGAATTTTTCTTTTCTCTCCGTACATTTTCTTTTCTTATTAAGTTTCTCCCACGATTCTCCCATCATTGATTAAAAAATCCTTAGTTTTTCTAAAAATTTCCAACATGTCCGATTCCTCAAATTTTATTTCCGCACGAAAATCGGCTGTTGCTGCAGCCCACTAATGGTGCGAAATTCATACGAAAATTCTTAGATACGATTTTCGAAAGAAAATTCTTTCGAAATTCGAACCGTGTATGGCCAGCATAATAGTTGGCATAATGTGTAGGTTTAAAAATCTTACTATTGGGGAGTCTAATCTTGCTTCCTGTATACATGTATTGGCAATAGCCGCATCAGAAGTTGCCTGGACGTTTACATGGATGCTTGCGGAATTCTACTGTGAATTCACTATGTGCAAGTACATCTTTTATGGATCTTGTTCTACGATAGGTTATGGATGAACCTAGTGAGATAAAGGAGGTCAGAGAGGGGACAATATTTTGATATAATGGCTCTGATTCTATTGTGGTATTTAGTATATCGCTTAATGATCCTCAAATTATTTGATTGATCATTACTTTGTTGAGAGTTTCCTTTTTAAAAAGTAGGTCTTGTCTAGACCTTTTTGTAGCTTTTCTATATGCCCTTTTCAGGCACGTAGGGGAATAACCTCTATGTAGTAATCTCTCTGCATTTTGGCCTCCACTAGAAACACAGCATCATCCGAGCAGTTGTGGCGTATTCGCAGATATTGGCTGTAGGGGATAGATCTGATTAAAGGTAGTGGGTGTGCACTACTTGCATGAAGTATCATGTTGCTCGTTGTGTCCTTGTGGTACAGGGAGCTAGCAAGTGTGCCATCCTTTTGTTTGAATATAGTGACATCCAAAAACTTGCCTTATGATGAGCTATATGTCATGGTAAAACTAAGGTTATGTGTATTCTTATTCATGGCTATAATACACTGATTTAACAAATCAATCGATCCCCTCCAGACGTTCAAAATGTTGTCTATATACCGATACCAACTTAATATGTTTTCCGTCAAAAAGGAAAGATTGTCAACTGCCAAAAATTCCTACTCCCACTCCCACTCCCCCAAGTACAGATTGCCATAGGATGGGGCACAACAGGCCCCCATAGCCATGCCCTGTACCTGGAGGTAGTGGAAACCATCAAAGGAAAAGATTTTATGTATAAGTATATGTTCCAGGGCCGAGAGTATAAATTCATTGAAAGGCCGGTTGTCTCTAAGTGACCATGAAATGGCATGACCAATGGCACTGATGCCCAGCTGGAGGAGGATGGAGCTATAAAGAGCTTTAACATCAACTGCCACCAGCAGAGCATCAGGAGGTATGGTCAGCCCCTGCAAGTTTTAGAGGAGAGGCATTGTGTCTTTAATATATGATGCCAAATTAATCACATAGGGCCTAATCTGTTTGTCAATAAATTTTGCTTAAGTTTTCAGTTATTCTACCACAACCGGATACTATCGGTCATCCTGGAGGATTAGTTTTGTTTTTGTGAATCTTGGGTAAGCTATAAAAAGTAGGTATTTTCAAATGAGGGGTACGTATGAAGTCCTAGATCTGTTTGTTTATTAAATTATTTCAGTACGCATCATCTACCAATAAGTAGAATTCTCTATCCTATTTTTCAATCAAGGATTTTGAGATTTGTCTATACCATGATTTGTTATTTAAGATTTTTTTTTTAGACATATTGGGGGTTATTTACGAAAGACAAATCAACTTTGCACTGCAAGTGCACTTGCAAGTGTAGTCGCTCTAAATCTAAGGGGTAGATCTGAAATGAGTGGAAGCTCTGCTAATTTTATCATCCAATCATGTACAAGCTAAAATGCTGTTTTTTATTTTCCATGCATGTCCCCCTCGGATCTACAGCGACTTTACTTCCAAGTGCACTTTTAGTGCACTTTCAAGTGCACTTGCAGTGCAAAGTGGATTTTCCTTTAGTAAATAACCCCCATAGTCTTATATTGGAAATTGGTCATAATGACAATATTGCCCCCCTTGTCTTATGTCTTGTTAAGGGAAGGTATTGAGTATTTAATTTCTCTAGTGGTCATGCCTAGAAATGCCCCTAAATTAATGTTGGAATTTTGGCAAGGAAAATTTGTCTGATTAAATTTTTGATTTGTCATCCTTAGTAGTGATGCTTTCATTGAGGAGTGTTTCTACATAAAGTCTGTTAATTTAGGTCCGTCCCGTCTTGTTCATCGAGCAAGTCGATGAAATTGTCCAAGGCTTATTCATTTTGTGTTTTCTCTTCTGTGGATAATGTATCTTTGTTATACATACTCTTTAGCAAGAGTTTTCTTGCAAAGAGCTGGAGATCTTTAATAATTTCAAATTTATCCATATCCGATTCAAGGCAGAAACTTAATCCCTTCGACAGAACTGTTTCCTCATTTGAAAGCATATAATCCAAAAGATTAATAATATTAAGTGGATTCTCATTGGTGAGTGAGGGGTTCAGCTATGAAAGATTACCTTCTTGGTTCAAATTGCGAGAAAAATAATCAGCCATTTTACTGAATGGTTATAGCTCTAGAATTAATACTAGGAGTGTGTGAAGTAGATAGTTTATGTGAAAGATGCCACCACGTGCCTCAGTTACCTGTGTACCTGTAAAGCCCTTAGTAGGGTGAACGGAAGACTGTGTACTTTGAAGATTCTTCCACCATACTTTTTTTAGGGAACTGAGATTCCATAATTCGTAATTTCAATTTATTTGTCTGTGATTTTTTTTTTTTCTTTTTTCCAAAGATCGGCTGTAAGGAGGAAGAAACAAAGAGTTTTTAAAGATGTGTTTGACTTTTTATATTAATACTTGGTGTTTTTGGTCACTTGCATTGGAAGACCCCCTTGGGAAAATCCCATTTCCCAAAGGGGTCTGTTTTTTCTATATAATCGGGATGTGGTGACCTCAAACACATGATCCTGCAGTTGTTGGAACTTATTTTCTATATTACAAGATTTTTAAAACATTGATCTATCTTTTTATTTTTTTAGGTCAAACAGTTTTTACCATGTTTACATGAAGAAAAAAAAGACCATATATTCCCTTTATATATGCAGTAGTTGTACTCTATAAGAACGTTTATTACATGTTAGATTGAAACACCGAGCAAGTAGTAAATAAAGTATTTTTTGTTTTGACTAAAAAGTATAAGGCCTCGTTCACATCTAGGGATTTGGCCCCGTGCACATTGCGTGGAGCAGGAGCTTCTTTTGGGTGACGAGCTTCACTGGAAGCGATTTGCCTTGCGATAAAATGCAGCAAAACTGCACCGTGTTTTGGTGCCATTAAGAATGAATAGCACACACTGCACTTTGCCAGCATTGCAGTGCAATTTAGAATCCGCCCGCAATTCCAAATCACTAGATGTGAATGGGGGCCTTAAAGTGATTGTAAAGTCATTGGGTTTTTTTTTTGTTAAAAATAACAAACATCTTATACTTGCCTGCTCTGTGTAGTGGATTTGCACAGAGTAGCCCAGACCCTCCTCTACTCGAGTCCCTCTTCTGTGCTCCTGGCCCCTCCCTCCTGTTGAGTGCTCCCACTGCAATCAGCTTGCTATGGGGGCACCTGAGCCGAGCCACAATGACGCCATGCTGCTGCCTCAGCCAATGAGGAGCGGAGTCCTGTATTGGGCTTTTTATCTTAATGTGATCACCTTTAAAGCTGAATTCTGGGAAACCAGAAAATTCACTCCTGCGGTGGGACTGCTCCCGCACTGCAAGGAATAGTAAAAGCAATTAGACTTACCTGATCCTTCACTCCCCAGGCAACTGACACCCTAAATACTCTAGAAGTGGACTTTCCCTTAACGCTTTCATGTCCAAAGCATCAATCTTGATGTTGGCAGGACCTTAAAGTGGTAGTAAAGACCCGAAACCTAAAATGCACTGACGGGCAGGGTTTTTCTTTTAACAGAAGAGAACGTAGAGGTCTCTTCTGTCATAAATATCTCCCCTGCCTGTCAGCAGGTAATGTGTACTGAGCCGTGGCTCAGACCACATTTGCAGCTGCTCTCTGTGCCGTGGCCCCTGTGCAGCATTGACGTCAACTGCGGCCCAGCCATTAAAGCGGCCAACAGGAATCGGGAAGGAAGACCGGGCGAAGATGGAAGCCGCCGAAGACCAGTGAGAGCAGTGATGGCACAGCGCTGGAGGGCTCCATCTACAGATAAGTCTGTCATAATGTACCAGTATGCAGTGCCTACTGGTACATTATAACTTAAAAGTGCTCAGGGGACCAATTTTTAAAATGATAAACAAGACTATTACTGCTTTAAACCACCAGAACATAAGGGCAAAATCACTGTGAGGACCAGTCTAGCAATGTGGAGGAGCCTGCAGAAGAAAGAGATCAGATATTTAAATCGACATGCCCATGCCCCTTAGACCTACACAAGCAGTTACCTCTTGCAGTGCAGGCATTGCGCTACTGAAAGAGAGGATTTTAACGTTTCCTGAAGTTCAGCTTTAAAAATAAAAAATGAAAGGCCAAGTTTACCTTTGGTAAAAAATAATACATGCACATGATTTTGCAGGTAAAAAATTTACCTTTTATTTATTTTTATTTTTTTACACAGCAGCCTGCAAAGCATTGCACCCAGGATCCGTGGATCGCGGGTGCAATGTCAGGCTCCTGCAGACACTGCCTACAGCTTTCTGCCCATACCTCTGTATTGGCAGACAGTTACTGAGCTGCAGGAAGTGTCAATGGGCTATAGGGGTGGAAGAGAGAGCGGCAACACTTTGAGTGTAGCATGAAGTTTAAAAGCATCAAATTTAATGGGTCATATTCAACTCCCATTTGAGTAGATGTATACCAGAGTAACCACGAGGATCCCTTCCGTACAGCTGGGCAGAGATCATCCATCCTGGTCACTCCTGTGGTGTCCTTGGCTGGAGGTGATTAGCTGGGCAACCAGTGATCGCGTCCCCCGTGACGGACAGGAGGCGTGGCTATATGGGTTACAGCAAAACATAGTTGTACTTCAAGTACCTTTCACGTGGTGATCTGGTCAGGTCCGCCTGTCCGTTTTTCAGGCTGACCTGATCGAACCCTTCAGTCTCTTCTATGAAGCGACGGTTGTCAGCGGACATGTTTTTCTAAAACCGCTGTCTAGAACAAATCAATGGCTTGTTCTCTGTGCCTCTGGCTTTGTTAAATATGCAGCCATATAGCCTTGAGCATTTGATGGTATATATCAATAATAAAGGAAGTCCTGTCACACAGAGAAAGCTTAGCATTGAGTGAGCCACAAATGCTATCTTGGATGAGATAAAATATTAGTGGTATAGATGTATCTTTCATATTCTTAATAGTTTCCATGACGTTTCCATCATTTGTGTCTGTCTAAGGTTTTGTCACACAAATATTTAATTTGCTTATCAAAAAATAGTAACAGATTCTTGATGTGTAAAGTAGCATTTTTCTGCTGCCAAAGCTTTTTAACTCTGATAAAATGTATTTCTTCTCCATGTGAATGTTAGGATGGTGGTTGCCCATTCAGGGTAAAATGACAACACCCTTACTTCTGATACCTACCCTTTCTATACTCACTTGTGACCCTGTTGCTTGATGGAGTCCAGAGTTTCACGGCCTGCGTATTGGAGTTTATTACCAACTGCTTGATGGATATTGGAATTTTGAATGCTGCGCACCCAACAGTGAAAGGCACATGCTCATCCTAGAAGTACCTTGTATAAGCAAAAGCCTCATGCATGTGTATACAGGGTAGGGGAGAGCGGCAAAGGACTGTATGAAAGCACTAATATACTGGTGATGTCAAAATTCTTATTGACCCATCACTCTGGTCAGTGGGGAAATAGAAGATTGGGTGCTTCAAATGTTGACCAGGAAATGTTCCTATATTGTCAAACCCTTGATTTTTGGGGGTTAGTGATCATGTTTTTTTAATGTATGAGCAAGCACTTCTAGCTGACATTTTGCTTGTTGATCACAATCAGAAAGCCAACAACTTGGTAAACTCTTATGCCGCGTACACACGGTCGAACTGTTTGACGTACTTAGTCCGTTGAAACACATTTCAGCGGACAATCCGCTCGTGTGTGGGCTTCAGCGGACTTTTTCAGCGTGCAGTCCGGAGTGCTAAGAATTTCGGATTTTCCAAAAATCTGTCCGTCGTACTTTGCTTTCAGCGGACAATACGGTCGTCGGTATGCTAGTTCGACGGACTAAGAATGGCGCATGCCCAGAAAGGATTTACACGGCGGAAGGGTGCTTTGCTGTGTCTTGGACTTCCTGTTTCTAGTCCCGTCGTACGTGCTGTACACGTCATCGCGCAAGCTTTCGACGGACTGTTTGTGTATCCGTGTGTGGTCAAGTCCGTTCAGTGGAAACTACGACGGATTGTCCGTCGGATTGTATGACGGACTAAGTACGCCATACAATCCGCTCGTGTGTACACGGAATTAGTTGCACAGTCTTTATTAGTTACATTCCAGCATATACAATGTCAAAATACTAACCTCTGGCTGGCAATAAATGAGTTTCAATAACGTTCTTACTGAGGAGAGTAGGCAAAGGAGCCATTAAAAAATAAGGCTTTTTTTACAAATCAACTTTTTGAACAGTAAAAGGCCAACTCCAGGCAAAACTTTTTTTTTTTTTTTTTTTTTTTTTTTTTAAGCTTTGAATAGAGTAAGGGAAAAGGTAAAAAAAAACTGGCAAGTTTGTATTGCTGCCTGTGAATCCATTGAGAGGACTCCTGAACACTTTTTATTCTAGTGACACCAGGACCGGAAATGACGCAAACAGGGATCGCCTAAACTGGAAAAAAAAAATTCTTGCTTTTTTTTTTTTTTTTTTAGGGGGGGGGGGGGGCGGTTTGTTGTCTGCGTCATTGTGTCCTTATGGAAATTTCAAATAATTTCCTGTTACTATGACACCCTGTCTGATTATGAAATGAGGGCAAATCCATTAAGATGGAGACACGTTCAGCAATAAAAACCCAGCATAGGAAGTAACCTCTGTATTCACAACCCAAAAATAAGGTTTTTCCTGGAGTTGGGCTTTAATAGAGCATACTGTGCGCAATATTGTAATGGTAGCCTCCAGATAAAATGTTCAGAAAAAGATTTAACCATGTACTGCCTAAGCAGCACTGCAGCGGATTTTTCCTTTATAGCAGTCTGGCACATGTGCCTGAACAATCTTACCGTACATATCCTAATTATCTCCCAAATGATATAGCAGCCTCTATAAATCATTATGCAGCTAGACAGATGGGGCCTTTGAAGAATGTTTTTTCTTTGCGCGTCTGTCTTTTTTTCTCTACTTTTTTTCTACCCTCCTCTCAAGGGCGCGTATGCTACCACAGATATGAAGATATGGATCCGATATTGGAAATATCCATTGTGTGTGTGTGGGGTTTTCTCTTTCCTGCATGTTTCAATTCTGTAAAAGAGCTCTACCACTGGCTATGGTGCTTTTTTGATTGCTCACATGTCCAGATATCTTATGACAGTAAACCCATTCATAGACTTACAGATGTGTCCCTGTGAACGTTGCTTGGGAAAATAGCTGCCTGTTTTTTGAAGTCCAAGGTTCTGCTGCTGTTCCTTGTGTGACTTTTTCTTCCAGTTGAGAGAAGGGTAGGTCAGATCATAGATTGTCCAATAGTGTGATAAATCTCCATGTAACCAATGTGTTTTTTCAAAGCCAATTATGATCGCTTTGGCCACCCCTAAAGAACAGCTTCACCTTTAGTGAAGTTGCCCTTTTATCAAACCCCCAGAGTGTAGGCCACCTTTGGATAACACCTTCTGTCCTGATCCAGCAATCTTTCCCTCAGCAAGGCCCTGGCCAGCTTCTCTTCACACTGTTCATGTGTGCTGTGGCTTCTATCATTTATATGGGTAAGCCATACCCATTGTGGCCTCCAGAGGTTCCTCCGAGTGCAGCTTACCGATTGGAAAGAATGGGGCCAGAGTGCACATATGTAGTATAAAAAGGAGCCAGAAGGAACCTTGTCAGAGGAAAGATTGGTGGATTGGGGAGAAAGGTGGTGATTATCCCAGGAAGGATTCACTCAGGGGGGGTTTATTAAAAGACCACTTTCTGCAGGGGACATTGTCATTTCAATCTTGATCCAATGCAGGTATAAGATGCCAAGTAATGCAACTAGTACAAGTACCTACAATTGACTTATTATTAGCCTCTTGTAATCTGTACAACAGCACTCAGACAGGTAGAGAGTGAGGCAGGAGTAGCAATCAATCAGGTGCTGCATGCAAAGTTTTTGATGTTGCATGGCAGAGAGAGTCCTATGACCCAGAGACAACTAGTGGTAGTGGAATAAGTATGATCTCACCATCACTAAATGTATTACATTATAATTTACTATGGACATGCATGCTTGGATCACTTCAGTTTGCGTTCTTATTCCTGTGGATAAGTAACAAAAAAAGAGCACATTCCGGGTACTGGTTTTTCATGAGGGTGGTAAAGAGCAAATCCAAAGTTGTCAGTTCCTAAAGAGGTTGCAGAATTCTCATAGGCATAGAGGTTTTTATTATTTTATGGGGGGGGGGGGGGGGTGACTCCATGCATGGTGAACACAAGCCTTACAGAGATGTTCTGCCCCCTACATTCCTTACCCTATTAAAGCCTAGTTTGTGGACATCTGACCATTTTCAAATCTATAGCCTGTTGAACATCCCTTTTATCTAAATATTGCAGCTTTCAATGTTTTGTGATGGTTTTCCATAAGAGATTGGATTATGTCTGGTGTGTACTCCTCAGTGGAAACATTTGAACTCAATCATTTGAGTTTGGAATGGGATATTCAGCAAGCTCATACAGTGAGGGAAAAAAAGTATTTGATCCCCTGCTGCTTTTGAACGTTTGCCCACTGACAAAGAAATGATCAGTCTATAATTTTAATTGTAGGTTTATTTTAACAGCGAGAGACAGAAAAACAACAAAAATATCTAGGAAAACTAATGTCAAAGTTATAAATTAATTTGCATTTTAATGAGTAATATAAGTATTTGATCTCCTATCAGCCAGCACGATTTCTGGCTCCAGGTGTCTTCTATACTGGTAACAAGCTGAAATTAGGAGCACTCTCTTAAAAGGAGTGCTCCTATTCTTAGCTTGTTACCTGTATAAAAGGCACCTGTCTACAAAAGCAGTCGGCAATCTCTCCACTGTGACCAAGACCAAAGAACTGTCCAAGGTTGTCAATAACAAGATTGTAGGCCTAAACAAGGCTGGAATGGGCTATAAGACCATCGCCAAGCAGCTTGGTAAGAGGGTGACAACAGTTGGTGCAAATATTAGCAAATGGAAGAAACACAAAATAATTGTCAATCTCCCTCAGTCTGGGGCTCCATGCAAGATCTCGCCTCGTGGCGTTTCAATGATCATGAGAACAGTGAGGAATCAGCCCAGAACTACATGAGAGAATTTTGTCAATGATCTCAAGGCAGCTGGAACCATAGTCACCAAGAAAACAATTGGTACCACACTACACTGTGAAAGACTGAAATTCTGCAGCGCCCACAGGATCCCCCTGCTGAAGAAAGCACATGTACAGGTCGGATGAGACCAAAATCAAGCTCTATGGCATCAACTCAGCACGCCGTATTTGGAGCAGGAGGAAAGCTGCCTATGACCCTCATGAACACCATTCCCACTGTCAAAAATAGCAGTGGAAACATTATGCTTTGGGGGTATTTTTCTGCTAAGGGGACAGGGCAACCTCACTGCATCAAAGGGACGATGTACCGTCAAATATTGGGCGAGAACCTTCTTCCCTCAGCCAGGGCATCGAAAATGGATCATGGAATTCCAGCCTTAAAAAAGTCCCAAAACACACTGCCAAGGCAACAAAGGAAGTCGCCCAAGAAGAAGCATAGTAAGGTCCTAGAGTGGCCTAGCCAGTCTCCAGACCTTAATCCTATAGAAAATATGTGGCGGGAGCTGAAGGTTTGAGTTACCAAACATCAGCTTTAAACCTTTAATGACTTGGAAAAAAGGATCTGCAAAGAAGAATGGGACACAATCTCTCCTGAGATGTGTGCAAGCCTGGTGGCCAACTACAAGTAACATCTGACCTCTGTGATTGCCAACAGGGGTTTTGCCACCAAGTACTAAGTCATGTTTTACGATGGGTCAAGTACTTTTTTCGCTCATTAAAATACAAATAAATGTTATAACTTTTTTGAAATGTGTTTTTCTGCATATTTTTGTGGTTCTGTCTTTCACTGTTAAAATAAACCTACCATTAAAATTGTAGACTGATAATTTCTTTGTCAGTGGGCAAATGTACAAAATCAGCAGGAGATCAAATACTTTTTTTTCCCCATCACTGTATAGGTGTAATGGCCAGCTGTCCAGACATTTGGTTTGTGTAGTTTTGGTTAATGATGGGCTTTAGAAACTTGCTGGCAGCATTTGCAACACCTTGAAAACTGTTCTGCAAATCAAGAGATTGCCAACAGGAGAATAAAATCACAGCTGTAGCGTTAACCGTATCAGGTAATGGACGGATCACCTAATATTTTCTTGGCAAGTGTATGTTTTTGCCCTCTTTTGTGCTGCAAAATATCTGCTTAAAGTGGAGTTCCAACAAAATTGGAACTTCCGCTTTTTGGACCACCCCCCCGGTCTCACATTTGACACCTTTCAGGGGGGAGTGGAGAGCAGATACTTGTCTAATCCAGCTATTTTCTCCCATTTATGGGCATAGATAACTGTAGTATCCATGGATATCTATGCCCTGTCCAGCGCCTCCTCTGCAACCCTGCCGCTGTCTTCTGGGAGACGCACAGTTCCCAGAAGACAGCAGGGACCAGTGGGATCGCGCAGCGCGACTCGCCCATGTGTAGTAGGGAACCGGGCTGTGAAGCCGCAAAACTTTACTTCCTGATTCCCTTACTGAAGATGGTGGCGCGAGAGCCGAGGGACAGATCGCCATCGGGTGTCGACATTGCGGGCGTCCTGGACAGATAAGTGTCTGTATTTTAAAAATCAGCAGCTGCAGTATTTGTAGCTGCTGACTTTAAAAAATAGAAAAATATCTGCGGAACTCTGCTTTAACTGTGAAAATTATGTTTCCAAAGACTGCTGTTTGCACTTGTGGAGATTTCCCTGTCACATCAACAAACACGATAAACCCGTAAAACATATTCAGTACTACTTTACGCGGTAAAAGGCAAAATAGCACATTAGCAAATGAATGTGTTGAAAGTAAGAGAAAATCTTGGATGTTAAGTGTCAATTAGATAAAAACAAAGAGGATGTTCCTCATTATTCAGGAAAGCTTAATAAGGTGGCCAAATGTAGTCAATGTTTTGTGATTATGCTCTGAATAGTAATAAGATAATTAAAGAGGAGATGCGGAAAACATACTGTGTTTGCTGGGTTTCACAGCTTAATGTGGCAGTAAAGAATTTCCTGGTTAAATACATTGACTTTTAAACAAACATATATACTGGTAATCTTATCAGGAGCATCAGAACTGTGGGAAACTATGTGTACAGTACAAGGTGCAACTGGGAAGATCTAAAAGTATTGCAGGCCAACAAAATCCATCTATAGACATAATACAGTAATGGGTCAGTCTTAGAACGAGTGCATAAGGATGGCCATAAATTATACAATTTTCTTGTTCAATTTCTTTTAGCTTTACCTTTCACTCTGTAGTACAAGGGTCGGCATGATTGCATACATATTGAAAGGTTTAGGTTTGACCTTGTAATATATGGTTTTGGTAAATCTAAAGGAAAACTGAGCAAGAAAATTGTATAATGTGCCAGTCTTACTGTATACATAGCTATAGGAACTTCACAATTTTGTTTGCTTTTAACATTAAATTATATTATTTTACATACACTGTTAGAAATTCATTTGAGAAAATGTTTCCATCCTGCTCCTTCCAATTTTTTATTTTTTTTATCACGATGATCGAATATGAATGTCTATTTGACCCAACTAATGGTTAAAAAATCTAATGAATGTTCCTAAAAGGAGCAATTTATAATGACATTCTACTAGTGTATGGTCAGTTTAAGGTTTGTCCCAAACTACACAGGTAATTTAAGTTAATCAAATCGGTAGTGATTAGTGTGCAAAAATGAAAAAGCCATAGGTAAAGATCCTGCCAGAAATTAAGTTAACTTGTCCAGGCACTTCCTTTTAATGGAAGGACAATGCTGATAATCTGTCACTGTAAAGGTAATCGGGGTTTTTACACCTAAAGCTGAATTACTGCCGCACCAGACAAAGTAATGTACAACACATGATTGAGGGGGAGTGATCAGTGCTCTCCTAGTACACACTTCCTTTACTGGCATCAGGAATCGTGAAAGGTACAGTTCTACTGATTAATGGATGTCATTGTGTAGGGCCAAAGAAAGTGTGAGGGATCTTGGTGCTGTGAACACTAGAACAACAAAAACAGAGGGCGCAATACCTTTTTATTAAACCTTTATCGAAGATATAAAACGGTTTTGTACTCCCAAAACCACATATGCTATTAAAGTGATATTAAGCCTAGGTTCCGGATTCCTGCACTTTCCACAGATGTATTGTAACATTGATAAGATCTGCTCTTTATGGAGCCTATTTTGCTTCAATTATTTTTTACCCGGTAGCTACTTCTAAAAATAATAGTATCTCTTTCATCCCATTAATACAAATTCCTGCTCTTAAGCTCTCATGTGAGCTTAAAGTGATTGTAAAGGCTTGCTTTTTTTTTTCTTAAATAACAAACATGTTATACTTACCACCTTTGTGCAGTTGGTTTTGCACAGAGCAGCCCAGATCCTCCTCTTCTGGGGTCCCTCTTTGCTGCTCCTGGCCCCTCCCTCCTTTGAGTGCCCCTCAGCCAACAGCTTGTTGCAGGTTGTCACCTAAGCCGAGTCAGAGCTCCTTGTATCCATTCAGACACAGAGCCCTGACCTGGCCCTACCTCCTCTCTCCCCTGATTGGCTGACAGACTTTGACAGTCACAGGACCCAATAGTGCTGCTGCTCTGTCTCAGCCAATCAGGGGGAGTGTACTGGATGGCTGATGGGATTGGGGACATTGCTGGAGAGAGGAGGAGGTCAGGTAGGTAATTGGGGGTGCTGAAGGGGCTGCTACACACTAGAGCTGCACGATTCTGGCTAAAATGGGGCTCACAATCTTCTTTCACATTATGCAAAAAAATTGGGCTAACTTTACTGTTTATTTTATTTTTTTAAATTAAAGTTTCTATTTTCAAAAAAATTGTGTTTGAAAAAACGCTGCGCAAATACAGTGTGACATAAAATATTGCAACAACCACCATTTTAATCTCTAGGGTCTCTGCTAAAAAAAAAATGATATCATGTTTGCGTGCTCCAAGTAATTTTCTAGCAGAAAATAATGAATTTACTTGTAAGCAACAAATGTCAGAAAAGGTTTGGTATTTAAAACGGAGGTTCACCTCCGCTTTTCGGAACCCTCCCCCCCTCTGTTGTCACATTTGGCACCTTTCAGAGGGAGGGGGGGTGCAGATATCTGTATAATACAGGTCATCCCCCCACTGTCTCTTGGGAAACACACAGTTCCCAGGAGATAGCGGGGACCAGTTGGGATGCGCAGCAGGGAACCGGGAAGAGAAGCCGAAACGATTCACTTCCAGATTCCCTCACAGAGGATGGCGGCGGCAGCTGCTGAGAGCCGAGTGATCGGCTTTGGCTGACGACATCGCTGGACCCTGGGACAAGTAAGTTTGCATTTATTAAAAGTCAGCATTTAGGTGTACCTCCTCTTTAAATGGTTAAACTTCCCTCATCTACACGCTGGAGTTCTTTCCTTTGATAAAAGAACAAAAAGATACTTTGTTTCTACTTATTCTTGTGTTGTAATAAAACTTGGCAGGCTGTCTGGATTTTTTTTTCCAGCTGTGAGAACTCTCTGCACTTGTTAGAAAGATCGTGACATGCTGTTTTGAAGATCGGGAAGGGGAAAAGAACGCGATTTTGATTCTTAACGATTCATCGTGCAGCTCTACTAAACACAGAAGGTTTTTATCTTAATGCATACAATGCATTAAAATAAAAAAAGCTTCTGCCTTTACAACTCCTTTAAGCCTAGGTAGCCTTAGTCATACAGTATGGATTTTGTACCCCAAAGGATCATAGCAGTTTCACATTATTAAAAACTGCAGACAATCGCTTTTTCACCAGCCAGATTCTTTACAGGCAAACTTGTGGTGAGATGAGAGGATCAGCAAGGCAAAAGATTGTGTAGCACCACTAAACGGAAAAATCGGCTTCCATACTGAATGTAATAAACAAATTGGGCTGCTCCTTTGTGCATTTATTGCTACACAGTATACATAGCAACAAAGCTTGTAAAATTGTAACACACATGTTAGGCTATACATTAAGTGAATTACTTTCACGTGAATATCCAAAAGTGAAAAATGACCAGAACTTCTAGACATTAGATGAACAGTGTCTGATCAAACTAATCTCAGATTGGAGGTTGGTTGTAGACACCATGTGCAATTGTTTGCAACTTTTACAGACACCCTAAGGCTAATCAGTCTGATGTGGAAGGCAATTGATCTTTTGGAATGGATTTTCCTGGCTAAATGTATCTTCAGTATATTTAGCCAAAGCCATTATGTGTGTTTGAGAAAAGATCTGTGTGAAATGAATATTTGGCGCCAGAGTTGTGCATGCACAGTCGGATGCCATCTTGTCATCTGCCCCTTTTGGATGACCAAAGGTTGGCAAATGTTTTAATGAGAAAGATGGCCACGTCTCCCTGTCCTAGACAGACATGGAAAGGATCATGGAAAAGTGACTGACAATTGGTGGAAGACAATTTAACCAAATGCAAAAATAATCTTGCTTGGAACTATGGGGTTCCTAACCTGATTATCATAAATAATACTCGGGTGTTTTGCCTACCTCTATAGGGCAGAATTTGACATCCTTTAACTGTCTCTTGGAACAGCTGAAAGTCACCCCCTGGGGACTTCATGTAGTGTGCAGTTCATGGAATATCTAAGCTCTTGTTGATTGGCCCACTGTAATTGGCAAGGAAATATGTCTACCAGCTCAACTTAGAAGATGGCGGGTTATTTGAGTGAACTTAAGGGTACCGATGGGGAGACCAAAAACGGAACCTGCTGCTTTGCTGAGACAGGGGTCAGTCCAGGCACCTGCCGGATCCAGACTTCCATTGTTGGGATGACACAGTGCCTGGGCTGACATTTGTGATGTCAGCAGAGAGTGGACTTCACACCGCTTTCTGCTGAAAATGGATCACAGGGGTGCAAATGAATTGCACTCCTGTGATCCAAAGGAAACAAGCTTTGGCTGGACTTCTCCTTTAATTGCTGGGTGCAAAAAAAAATTGCTATGTAAGCTCAACGTCATGACTTGCTTTTCACTCAATACCAAAGACCATTTCTCTGTCCAAAGTGATAGCATAGATGGAAGTAGGGAAACACCTGCATTCTCACATGACAGGAGGGAGACTTGAAAGCACCTGGCATCTTTTCTTTTTTGTACATCATGGGGCACTGAGCCACAGTATTTACTGAATGGGTTATATAGGCACCTTTAGGTGATGGACACTGGCACCCCCTTGACAGTAAGTTAAGTTCCCTATATAGCCCCTCCCCTTACTGGGAGTACCTCAGTTTTTTCGCCAGTGTCTAAGGTGTTGGTCACGAGTAAAGACGTGCTGTGCTGAGTTCCGTTGGAGGAATCTTTGCTGGGGTAGGCCATGCAACCGAATCCATTCAAAGAGTCTTTTCCAGGCCGAATTCCCATACTTGGAAGCACCTGATATCTTCTATTTCCCCCTGATATCTATCTATTTTTCACTTCCTTCAGCCAAATGGAAAGATGCTAGAGAAAAGGGAAGGTATATAAAAGCTATTGGTGGGACTACTGTTAGAGTTAACTTGTTGCGTTGCCTTGCATGAGTAAAGCACACATGCACTTTAAAGGAGAAGTCCAACCTGAGCTCATTTGGCTGGGCTTCTCCTATGGGTCACAGGTGTGCAATTAGTTTTGCACTCTTGTGACCCTTTTTCAGTAGAGAGTGATCTGAATTCCACTCTCTGACGTTACCAGGATCAGTCCAGGCACTGCATCATCCCGACCTTGGAAGTCTGGATCCGCCAGGTGCCTGGACTGATAGGCGTCTCAGCGAGCCTCCTCAGCTCAGCGCTCAGTGAGCGTGGAGAAGCAGAGCAGGAGAGCTGCTGTGTCACAGGCAGCAGCTCTCCGCTCAGGGAGGTGAGAGAACTGAGCCATCGATTGGTGTTCGGTGGCTTGGTTCTCGTGAAGAGGTGGCGGGGGACAGTTGCAGCATCAGTCTACAGTAGGTAAGTATGAATATGGGATGAAAAAAATTCCCATACTTATCTTTTAAAATATGAACTGCATAGAAATCCTTGCTTTACCGGAAACAAAGATGTGTAATCAAAGAGAATCTGTACATCTTGGCTGGACAGCCCACAAAACTCTTAAAGTTAGACTGTCTACCTCCTGCACATGTGCACTGATATCTCCTTTGATACCTACAAAATGGCCAACAGTTGAAATGATTGCTCTAATAGGGATAGCTGTACTATAAATGCAATTATTATTTAAAAAATGTTACCCCTGGAAATTTAAACTGCCTTCATGACCAGGGCATATTTTGCTATTCAGCACTGTGCTACTTTAACTGGCAATTGCGCGGTCATGCAACACAAATTCAATTTTATATTATTCATTTCACACAAATTGAGCTGTCTTTGGGTGGTATTTAATCACTACTGGGTTCTTTATTTTTTATTATATAAACTCAAACATTCTGAAAATGTAAAAAAAAAAAAAAAATATTTTCTGCTTTCTGTTTATAAAACATATCAAATAAAAAAAATGTAAAAAAAAATCTAATTTCTAAATAAATTTAGGTCAAAATGTGTTCTGCATGAATTTATGTTCGAAAGTTATAGCGTCTAAAAACTATGGTGTATATATACTGGATTTAACACCGCTATAGACGCTATACTGTAATGGTGGTGATCAGTAATTTATATAGTGGGACTGTGATAGGGTGGCGGACACTGGCACTGTGATAGGGTGGCGGACACTGGCACTGACAGGCTAACAGACTGCGACATACCAGGTACGTTATCCAGCCTGCCTCTGCAGCTCGCCCACAGGAAAACTACTGTTGGCGAGTGGCAAGTAGTTAAAAATGCTGCACAGTAAACGGAGGACAGTTAAAACTACATACACAATCCAGCTGCTCTCAGTGCAGCCAGCTATCGGAGCCCTCCCAACTTTTATGCCTGGTGCACACTATGATTTTTATTTTATTTTTGCATGCTAATCTCATATCGAAAATGAAGAGTTTGCTAAAGTTATGAACATTCTTGTATGACAGAATAACAATTTGGAAGTTATGTAATGTGTTGTAGTGTATTTGTATTGTAATTTTGAACAACAAATTTTTGTGCTTGCCCCATTGGATAATATTGGATGAACTGTTTTCGAAAGCGGTGTACTAATGATCAGATTATCATAAGATCGATTCGAAAGCGGTATTTTTGGTACCATTTTCTGATTGTGTATACGAGTGAGTTTCAAGTGCCCCAACAACACCCCTCCACTACAGCCAGCCTGATCTGGGTTCCGACAGCTGTCATTTAATGTCTGTAGACTATAGGAAGAGATCAGAAAACATACCCTGTCTGAAGGATACATTCAATTCCAAAAGTAATCCCTATTCTATGGGCTAAAAATGTATTCATTGCTGTGAATTTATTGTAAATGAATCCAGTACTTTGATTGGGCTTCAGGTGTGCAAATGTGTGACTATCAGGGCTGAATGTCTCCCACCGGAAAGTAAGTGCCGCATTGCACGAAAAGGTACATATTGGTTGTTTCTATTAAACTATTTGTTATTGCTTGTTTGCTTTGTGTGTTAAGTAACCTCATAGCAAATTTGTATAAGACTATTGTGCTTTTAAGTCACAGACAATTCAAAATGTAGAATGGAGTCTTTTTGTAAACTGCCTTTGATCAGGATATGTGTATAGATTATGTGGTGACAGCATTATCTCAGCAGCAAACATGCTACAATAGAAAATCTGCAATTATACAGTGGATATTAAAAGTCTACACATCCCTGCAAATATATAAGGTTTCTGTATAGCAATGACCACAGTTCTGTAAGCAGAAAGCATATTCTTGCTAAGGTTAGTAGTAGGATAACTATTCAAGTGTTTGTAACCCAAAAAAAAAAAGCGATCTACTGCTCCCTTATAGAAGATTAAACAGCACCATGCCTGTGCTGTAAATAATTAAAATATTAGTGCGCTAAAATTAATCCTAAATGCTCATATCAAATCACATAATAGTGTATAAATACCAAATACATATATGAGTATTAACAAATAATGTGTGTCTTGACTATGATAATCATGGCTGCTGAGCCACGACTACCATGGTCAGTTTTGTGTACCTCTGTCATCCACAGCTCTCCTCTGTCCCCCTCACCCCTCCCTCCCTGCCTGTTGGCTCCATGTCTGTGTCGTCCCCCCCCCTCCTTCCGCTATCAGTATTTAAAAAAGTTTAATAATTGTTACTGGCAGCCCCTCTGTTTTATCCAGGGATAATGCACTGTATGTGTTTTTTTTTTTTTTTTTTTTTATAAATGAAGCCTCCAAATCCCTTTTTGCAGCTACATCCAGGCCATTCACGTGACTTTCAGACACTCTGCTACTTCAGTCCAGGGCTACAGCGGGAGGGGCGAGCGGCCACGTGACCTCTCTGGCTGATGTCAAAGGGAGATCTCAGCCCCTCCCATTATAGCCCTGGATCGGAGTAGCAGAGTGGCCGGAAGTCACGTGACCGGGTTGAATGTAGCTGCAAAAAAAGTTATTTAGAGACTGAATTTATAAAAAAAAAACAAAGAAAAAAAACACACTTCTACAGTGCATTATCCCTGCAATAAAGCAAACCTCAAGCCAAACATAACACAAAAATGAATAGCCCATGAAAAGATAAAACAACAAAACTAACTTTTGCTTCAATATCCACATTCAATCCACAGATTTCCTGCACAGTATTATTTTTCTACCGCTAAATGACCTCAATCTGATGGCCAGCATCATTCAAGCCACTCCCAGTCATAAATATTTATTCTATCTTGCCTGTTCCTGAATTTAGCTAATCTGTCACTGCTCTGATAATATTAATAGTAATTATAAGGCCTCATGAGTAAGTTTGATTTTCTCCTCTGAATGCCTTTTAATCCTGTTAGAAAAAAAAGATAAAAAAAAAAAATGCACCCAACGTTGCACATTGCATGTGCGTTTTAAGCATGTCAAGTGTTTGAGCGTTAATGGATTCCATTGGCCAGAATATTGGTTTGTTCTGGCCATTGGAAGAAATAAATGTTCAAATACTAAATGTGTCTAGCGCTTAAGAGCGCATTGAGATGCATTTACATGTGTCTGCCATCTCTAATTATATTTTTTTATGCCTGTAAACGCATCTCTTCTAGTATGCCGGTAAACATCTAAACTATATTGTCAAAAGTATTGTGATTGACCTGTAAAAAAAAAAAAAAAAATCATATAACAAAAAATCACAGTGAACACTAATCAAATGGCCAATGTCCATATGTAAAAATATCCAATAGATAGAAGACTTTATCTTCAATCCCAATCTGGAGCAGGGAACATGTGGACAAGGTAGATTAAGGTGGCATTGATAGAGATATTCAAATGAGAGGGTAGGTACTGTTACCGGAACAGGTGATGGAATATTGCCAGGCCAAGTGAACTTGTAATGGCATCCGAATCTTAGTCTGTATGGTTCAATATAGAGTTGGCCCACCCTTTGCAGCTATAACAGCTTCAAGTCTTCTGGGAAGGCTGTCCACAAGTTTTGGGAGTGTGGCTATGGGAATTCTTGACCATTCTCCCAGAAGCGCATTAGTCTCCAATCTAATTCATCTAAAAGGTGTTCTATCGGGTTGAGGTGCAGGCCAGTCAAGCTCCTCCACCCGAAAGTCGCTCATCCATGTCTTTATGGACCTTGCTTTGTGCACTGGTGCGCAGTCATGTTGGAACAGCAAGGGACTGTTCCCAAAAAGTTGGGAGCATGAAATTTTCCAAAAGGTCTTGGTATGCTGATGCCTTAAGAGTTCCCTTCACTGGAACAAGGGGGCCAATCCCAACCCCTGAAAAACAACCCCACACCATAATCCCCCCTCCACCAAATGATTTGGACCAGTGCACAAAGCAAGGTCATTGACACAATGTGGGCAAGCTCTCCGACATCATCGGAAAAGACATACATCAGACCAGATAACATTTCAAATAATTTATTGGTTTGCACTAAAAAATGGCCAATGCCTTTTGGAGGCCAGAAAAGCAGACCGTTGCTTGCCCTTTCTTTTTTCAGTGATGGGACACCTTGGCAGATAATCTTTGCAGAAATCCTCAAAGATATTTTGATGCAAATACAACCCTCTATAAACCAAGACAGCGTATATGTGTGAATCCTTTTCCCAAGAGATGGGATCTTCCTTCATGACTTCCCTGCCATACATTCTGGAAGATGATCCTCTTCTACTGGTTTTTAAGGCTATAACTCAGCAGTGGCCACAAATGACCTATTGATGTCCAAAAATAGATACGTAACAAAAAGTTGCTGGGCTAAACCTTCAAAATAAATGAAGAAAATGTCCATAAAGTGAAACCGTTCATGCTGTTCTCCATAGTAGAAAGAAACGGTGATTACAAGTAAAATTTCCTAATAAGTGTCCAATTTGGGTGAACAGGTAAATGTAAGTGCCGATCACCCAGGTGTACCTCTACCACAAATTTACGTAGAATGCCTCTTTACCGGAAACCTAGACCCCAAATTATAAGATTCTACACAAATTTGGTTTGCAAGCACAGATGATCTAATTCGGCTCCCCCTGTTATGCTGAAGGGGATAGTGTAATGACTGATGTAAAGTATCACTCCCTATTAAAGCCTATGGGAAAGAGATAAAAAAAACGCCCACATAAAGTAAAACTGTATAACAATTTATTAGAAGACAATGATGCTAAAAACTCACAGAAATCCAGATAAAATTCAGCATGTAGTTATCAAAGGTTCCGGGAAGAAAGCCACATGTAAACACGTTCGGCGTGCATGGTAACATCACAAACATGGACTCCTCCCTATATGTTTCATCAGAGAGGACATCCATGTCTGTGACGCTACAACACACGTCAAACTTGTGTACATGCGGATAGGTTAATGGGAACCTTTGAAAACGACATGCTGGATTTTAGCTGGATTTCTGTGAGTTTTTTAGCATCGTTGTCTTCCAATAAATTGTTATACAGTTTTACACTGTGGGCATTTTTTATCTCTTTCCCATGGGCTTTGATACAGAGTGATCCTTTCCATCAGCCATTAGATCTTCTGTGCTTATAAACCACATTTGTGTAGAATCTTATAATTTGGGGTCTACGTTTCCGGTAAGGAGGCATTCTATGTGTCTTGTGGTGGAGGTGCACCTGGATGATCTGCACTGCACTTACCTTTACTTGTTCACCCAAATTGGACACTTCAGATATTTTACTTGTAATCACCATTTCTTTCTACTATGGAGAGCGGTTTCTTCATTTATTTTGATATTTAGTGCGCCAACTTTTTGTTACTTTATTCTGTTATATAGCAAATAGTCCTATTGTGGTGTTGCCGGAAGCTTACACTTTTTATTTTCATTTTATTTTTCTACCTGTGCAATAATTTTTTCTTTATGCCAAAAATAGACTAGCCACCCAGAAATGTAAAGTCATTATTTTCTAATAGTGCTAAAAGATCTATATTAATAATGTTAGAGTCCAACACTTCCCCAGTTCATGACTGGACATTGAACAGAGGAGCAGCGTAATGATGAGCTCATCTTTTTGTTACTCTGCTTTCTCTTTTTATCAGCATGCTTCTTGTCCACATATTAATGAATTGGCTCCTTGTACTGCTTATTCCTTCTATTTGGAAATTTCCACAGCACCTCATTAAAATAAATACCCAGTGGAGTTTCTCTTTTGATAAAATGTCAAAGTACACAGATATTCTTTTTGGGAAATCCTCTTTTGATAGCCAAGCCATTGCCTAATGGTTGACTACCATCCCAGGTGACTCTACTTATTTAGTTCATGTCATTGCCATTAACTTGTTTTTATTTTATTACATTTCAGTTTGTTTTGGTGGTGCTGCCCTGGTTTTCTGTCAATGTTGATGACATCAGTCTTTCTTGAAAGGGTTCCGACAGAAATGATAGGCTAAAAATATCCAATGACTAACAGAATCCTCTGTATCCCTCCACCTACATTCCAATTAGTGACAGTCTTTTATGGAAAACAGAGAGAAGGGAGGGAATTTCTAATCAGATTAATACGCAGATTCTGTATAATGGATCCCATAGTCTGACTCTGTAATTTTGGATATTAGAATCTGAAAGAAAGGCTCAGCCCCTAGTCTTGTTAGCGGCGAAGTGCCTGCACGACTTGTTAATACTTACTTTTGCAAGTTCTGTTTATGTGTAGCACGATATGGTTTCAACTTGGATCTTCCTCTGATAGTGTCATGTTGGCCTTTTTTTCAATGCCTCAAGTACCCCCAACAGGTATTGTTTTCATGATTTTATTGACCTTGCACAGGTGCTTTAAATTGGTGGTTCTTAACCCTGTCCTCAAGTACCCACAACAGGCCATGTTTGCAAGTTTTCCTTTATCTTGGACAGGTACTTTAAATCAGCCAATGGCTTTGAACAGCTATTTTATCTAAGAAATTCCCAAAACATGGCCTGTTGTGAATACTTGAGGGCAGGGTTGAGAACCACTGCTTAAAAATCACTGTCAATGGCTTGGTGTTTATTAAAGCTAATTTATCTCAAGGAAGTTCCGAAAACTTGTCATGTTTTGGGTACTTGAGGACCGAGGTTGGTAATCACTAATGAAGGTGATTTTGCAGAGCAGATGTGGTCCAGGTGGAGGGGGGGCAGAAAGCCAGGGCATTGTGTGTATAAGGCAGCAGTGTGGTCCAGGTGGAGGGGGCAGAGAGCCGCTGCATTGTGTGTGTAAGGCAGCAGTATAGTCCCGGTGGAGGGGGTTTTAGAGCCCTTTGAATTGTGTGTGTGTGTGTGTGTGTGTGTGTGTGTGTGTGTATAAGGCAGCAGTGTGGTCCAGGTGGAGGGGGGCATAGAGCCAGAGCATTGTGTGTGTATGTGTATAAGGCAGCAATGTGGTCCAGGTGGAGGGGGGGGGGGGGGCAGAGAGCCAGAGAATTGTGCGTTCATAAGGCAGCAGTGTGGCCCAGGTGAAGGGGGGCAGAGAGCCAGAACATTGTGCGTGTATAAGGCAGCAGTGTGGCCCAGGTGGAGGGGGGCAGAGAGCCGGAACATTGTGTGTGTGTATAAGGCCGCAGTGTGGTCCAGGTGGGGGGGGGGAAGAGAGCCGAAGTATTGTATGCATGAGACATATACATTCATGTTAGTGGTACACTGGATTCAGAAATGTGAGGTTAGTGGTCCTTGAGGTCAAAAAGGTTGGCGACCACTGGTCAGCTGACCTTATGCTTCCATTGCAATTTTATTTTCGATCTGTCCCTGTTTTATTTCACCTAAAAGCAAAATAGATTTTACTGAAAGACTTGCCAAACTGTAGATTGCTGAAGTTTTGGAGCTTGAGCTTTTTTTGTGACACAAAGCTTTGTTTTCAATTCTGTCAAATGTCAATGAAAGTGTGAATGAGGAACCTGCGTCGATGTGTTGTACAAGACTGTGACATTTTTTGTATGCGGTGGCTTCTACCTGAAAGACCAAGTCTTGAACCCAGACAGAAGAGGGTTGCACGGTGGAAGTTATTGTACAAGAATTAGACAAAATATCTGTTGGGAATGTGAACATACAGGTTGAACATGCACATCTAATAATGTGGGTTGTGAACTCAGTCCCGTTTCCTGCTGTTTTTTGTTTGGCTTGTGACACAAAAAATAGTTGAAAGAGTAATTGTAAAATCTATCACATCCAGACATATTCCTTTTAATTCCCTAAGTGTTTTGATCTTAGTGTCCTTTGCTGTTTAATCATATTAACATTCTCAGGTTTCCTTGCATGTACTGCTTCCATCCCAAGTCTGTTACGGCTCTTAGAGTAATTTCAGCGGTTATCTTTTCTGTAGGTATAGCTGATCTCCATGCAGATGAATTAAAAAAGCATTTCGTTTATGTAGTAATTACTGTGTGTTTGGCAACCAGTCTTTATAAAAGCCTCCTCTAATCACCTGAACAGCATCTCTCAGACTATGAGAGAGAATGGCTGCAGTTTGAGCCAATTGGACTTGATGGAGAACTTGCTTGATGGAGAACTTGTATAGCTACACAATTATCATACAGTCTGAAGACTTGGAAATGCATTCCTGACTAAGTTGGGTTGCTGCTGCCCTCCACATCCTGCTCTGAAGTTTCATCCCGAAGCATAGGGAAAATCTTTTTAGAAAATTATTAATGGAACAAATGCCCTTAGTAAAAGATTTAACCTCTACTCCCGTTCTGGTGAAAACTGTAAAACCGACAGCAATAAAAACTTGAGTTTTTCTTAGCTCTTCCATATAAACTATTATAACGCTTAACAGTATTCTTTAAGGCTCGATTCACATCTATGCATGTTGCTTTTGAGCGTTTCTGCTGTGCTTTTTGTGGTGCTTGACGCGGTTTTTGGACACGCGCTTTTACCGCGTTTAGCGTTTTTTTTTTTTTTGTTTTTTTGTTTTTTACACTGTGGTTGCTTAGCAGCCAGCTATATACAGTGAAAAAAAAAAGAAAAAAAAAACGCAAAACGCAGAAAAACGCGGTACTTGTGTTTTTGCTGCAAGTCCATTGACTTCTATTTACATGCAAAATGCTGCATTTTGCATGAAAAAAAGTCCCCGACCCTTTCCAAAAACGCAGAGGCACAAAAATGCATTGATGTGAACATGTTCCATAGAAACCCATGTTAAAAAATGTCCCTGCATTTCTGCAAAATGCATAAAAAAACACTTTAGTGTGAATCAAGCCTAAAGAAGAGCTCTCAGGAACATAAAAAAAAAATTGTGATATTAAAGTCTTTTTAAATAAGAAACATGTAATACTTACCTGCTCTGTGTAGTGGTTTTGCACAGAACAGCCTAGATTCTTCTCTTCTCGGGACCCTCTTCAGTGCTCCTGGCCCCTCCCCCCTGTTGAGTGCCCCCACAGCAAGCAGCTTGCTATGGTGGCAGCCGAGCTGCAGCTCCGTGTGTCCATTCAGACACAGAGCCGTGGTCCGGCCCTGCCCCCTCTCTCTCTTCTGACTTTGACAGCAGTGGGAGCTAATGGCGCCGTGCTGCTGTCTCAGCCAAAGAGGAGGGAGAGTCCTGGGCAGCTAAGACACTCCTGCAACATCGATGGATCAAGATGGGTTCAAGAAAGTATTAGGGGGGCTGCTACACAGAGAAGGTTTTTATCTTAAAGGGGTTGTAAAGGTTCATTTTTTATTTTCTACATAGGTTCCTTTAAGCTAGTGCATTGTTGGTTCACTTACCTTTTCCTTCGATTTCCCTTCTAAATGTTTTTTTTCTTTGTCTGAATATCTCACTTCCAGTTTCTCCTCAGTAAACTTCTCACCATCATCCGAGCTGGTGGTTAGTCAGCCAGAACAGCTTACTGAACAGCTTACTGAGGAGGAACAGGAAGTGAGAAATTCAGACAAAGAAAACAAAGAAAAAAAACATTTAGAAGGGAAATCGAAGGAAAAGATAAGTGAACCAACAATGCACTAGCTTAAAGGAACCTATTTAGAAAATAAAAAATGAACCTTTACAACCCCTTTAATACATAGAACACATTAAGATAAAAAAAAAAATCTTCTACTATATTCCTAATTTTTTTAGCTTCTCTGCTCCTCCCCTGATAGAAGACCCATTTGTAGGTATTAAATTGAGCTCAGTTGCCACATTTACTTGCAAAGTGAGCATGCTTAGGGGAGAGGAGTATTGGCTATAAGGCTCCCAACTCGTTTCCCTGTTCCATCCCCTCTGTCTTTTGCTAGGATGCAAGCGGCTGGGTCACCAGTGTCCTAGCAACCAATGAAGTTGTGCTTCCCGGCCACCAGCATCCCCTCCTCACCTTGGGCAAGTACATGGAGCCAGAGACCATCATCCTCAATCAAGAATCATAGGTTATTTTTCTCCTTGCTAATTGCTTGGTCAGAAAGCTATAGGGGGAGGTACTGACAACCACACTAGCTCAGCTTGGAGAACACGTAGAAAGATGGGACAATTTGCTACATGTGCCTTGTACCCTGAAAGACCAAAGCTACCAAAATAAGTTAGTGAGACTTCTTCAGGTCTCATCTTAGACAGGCCATAGATGCATTGGTTGCAGGAGAAAAAATTGCTTGATTACCCCATCAACACTCAGTGCTGATGGGGGAATCCCTCCCGCAAAGCTATTATGTTCTTTCTGCTGGGAGAACGCGGTGATTATAGCTGCTGGCAACAATCACATGCCAAAAATCCGACATGCTGGTTGTACCCAAGTTGATCGACAGATCAATTTGGGTACAGTCAGCCTGCCCATAAGTGGTTTGAATCTTGTTCGGTCCCTGCTGAACCAGCCTAGATTCGAACCATCTGTGACCAGCTTAAGCCTGCAGTCAGTTATCAAATTTAGTTCCCGTAAAAAAAAAAACAGGGTAGCATTATCAAAACCGATTTTTGTCTAGTAGTATGTCTTCAAAATTTACAGCAAATCTGCTTCCACTTTACAGTTTATGTGCCTGTTTGACTTGATCATGTAAGTGCTTGTCATTTACATACATCTTTCAATACTGTAATCAGTCCCAAATAAGCAATCAAAACCCTTTTGAGCCTCATGTTTTTACTAAGAAGTAGTTATTTCCTTATAGCCACCAATATGATTTAGCCTTTTAGGACAGATCTGATGGTGATTGGTGGCTGGTAAAGAACGTGTTGATATCTTTTTTTTGTTTTGGTTGCATTGAACAGCTGATGAGTTTGCACTGTTAATATTGGTGAAGAGCGCTGATTTGAAATTTTTCTTTATCCTTCTGTTTTGTTTAGGGAAAACAATTGGATTGCGGTTTACAGGTCTTGGGTACAATCTAACAGTGCCTCAAGGGCGAGAAGCCAAATTGAACTGCAGCCTGCTTGGTATGGAGGAACCGGAGATCCAGTGGTTTAAGGATGGTGTTCCAGTGCAGAGTGCTGACCAGTTGTACATTCCAAAGAATGAAGATCATTGGACCAGCTTTCTCAGGTGATGTATCTTGTCCAGACTGGGTTAGAGTTAATATCTGTTGTATTATTTGGCATACAGAGACCTTGGCAAGTTTACCATATATACACACTCCTTTATCCACACTGAGATGGGTATGCAGATGCTCTGATTTGGCATGCCAGGTATATTTTTCTTTACTTGGAATAGAAAATCATGTATTGTCCCATATTGTAGTTGATACATTTAGTGGTTCCCATTTGGATTGTTTAACTACCTTTCAGTGATATTTCTAAAAGTATAATGCAGTCAAACCGAAATTTCTACTTCCTTCCTGCTCTAGAGACAGCTGACAGACGAGAGGTTCCCTTAAATTTTTGAACTTTGGAAAACCGTTTTGACTGTTATCACCCACTGTTTAATGCTGTTGATGACCCTAGTGGTACCTAGATTTACTGACAATTCATCAAAGCTTTCCAAAATCAGTCTGTCTAATCTTCATAAGATTGACTACCTAATGTCAATGTAATTTCAAATTGTAAATGTACAGTGGGGACGGAAAGTATTCAGACCCCCTCAAATTTTTCACTCTGTTATATTGCAGCCATTTGCTAAAATCGTTTAAAGGGGTTGTAAAGGTTTGTTTTTTATTTTCTAAATAGGTTCCTTTAAGCTAGTGCATTGTTGGTTCACTTACCTTTCCCTTCAATTTCCCTTCTAAATGTTTTTTTTCTTTGTCTGAATTTCTCACTTCCTGTTCCTCCTCAGTAAGCTGTTCTGGCTGACTAAATACTGCTCAAATGATGGTGTGAAGTTTACTGAGGAGAAACAGGAAGTGAAAAATTCAGACAAAGAAAAAAAAACATTTAGAAGGGAAATCAAAGGAAAAGGTAAGTGAACCAACAATGCACTAGCTTAAAGGAACCGATTTAGAAAATAAAAAACGAAGCTTTACAACCCCTTTGAGTTCATTTTTTTTCCTCATTAATGTACACACAGCACCCCATATTGACAGAAAAACACAGAATTGTTGACATTTTTGCAGATTTATTAAAAAAGAAAAACTGAAATATCACATGGTCCTAAGTATTCCGACCCTTTGCTGTGACACTTATATATTTAACTCAGGTGCTGTCCATTTCTTCTGATCATCCTTGAGATTATACTGATTGGACTTGATTAGGAAAGCCACACACCTGTCTATCTATATAAAACTTTACATCTCACAGTGCATGTCAGAGCAAATGAGAACCATGAGGTCAAAGGAACTGCCTGAAGAGCTCAGAGACAGAATTGTGGCAAGGCACAGATCTGGCCAAGGTTACAAAAACATTTCTGCTGCACTTAGGTTCCTAAGAGCACAGTGGCCTCCATAATCCTTAAAGACGTTTGGGATGACCAGAACCCTCCCTAGAGCTGGCCGTCTGGCCAAACTGAGCTATCGGAGGAGAAGAGCCTTGGTGAGAGAGGTAAAGAAGAACCCAAAGATCACTGTGGCTGAGCTCCAGAGATGCAATCGGGAGATGGGAGAAAGTTGTAAAAAGTCAACCATCACTGCAGCCCTCCTCCAGTCGGGGCTTTATGGCAGAGTGGCCCAAAGGAGGCCTCTCAGTGCAAGACGCTTGGAAACCCACATAGAGTTTTCTAAAAAAAAACACCTGAATGACTTCAAGATGGTGATAAATAAGATTCTTTGGTCTGATGAGACCAAGATAGAACTTTTTGGCCTTAATTCTAAGTGGTATGTGTGGAGAAAACCAGGCACTGCTCATCACCTGTCCAGTACAGTCCCAACAGTGAAGCATGGTGGTGGCAGCATCATGCTGTGGGGAAATTTTTCAGCTGCAGCGACAGGACGACTGGTTGCAATCGAGGGAAAGATGAATGCGGCCAAGTACAGGGATATCCTGGATGAAAACCTTCTCCAGAGTGCTCAGGATCTCAGACTGGGCCAAAGGTTTACCTTCCAATAAGACAATGTCTTAAAAAAATAAAAATAAAAAATAAATAACGGAGTGGCTTCACAACAACTCCATGACTGTTCTTGAATGGCCCAGCCAGAGCTCTGACTTAAACCCAATTGAGCATCTCTGGAGAGACCTAAAAATGGCTGTCCACCAACATTTACCACCCAACCTGACAGAACTGGAGAGGATCTGCAAGGAGGAATGGCAGAGGATCCCCAAATCCAGGTGTGAAAAACTTGTTGCATCTTTTTCAAAAAGACTCATGGCTGTATTAGATCAAAATGGTGCTTCTACTAAATACTGAGCAAAGGGTCTGAATACTTGGGACCATGTGATATTTAATTTTTTTCTTTTTTAATAAATCTGCAAAAATGTCAACAATTCTGTGTTTTTCTGTCAATATGGGGTGCTGTGTGTACATTGAGGAAAAAAAATGAACTGATTTTAGCAAATGGCTGCAATATAACAATGAGTGAAACATTTAAGGGGGTCTGAATAATTTCCGTCCCTACTGTAAATTCCAGTCCATGTCAAAACAAGTGATATCTATTCCAAAATATACTAAAAAAGATGACGGAAGAATATGAATTAAGGAGTCCTGTAGCCAGGGGTCAGAGATTAGATAAATTGTGTTCCCTCCACCGTAGAGGCCAACCACCACCAAGCCAGATAAGGTGTATTTCTTCCAGAACAATAGGACCCTCTGTCAGGAAGGTCAAAACACACTTTGGGGCTACAAAGGTAGTGTGCGTATTCCAGCAAGGCTCACAGATACAGTAGAGGTGTCCTCTCCCAATGCAACCGCCAATAAGACCACAAACTCCCACAATGTAATGCAAATAAATAAAAACACTATATATGAGCTGATATTTATTAAAAAAGAAGAAACGCTCACAAAATTAGATGAGAGATGTGCATAAAAACACATCCAGGCAGGTAAAATGACGTCCACCTGAACTTCTGGGTAGCGAGACGACGTGGACATGTTACATGTCCACGTCATCGATTTGTTTTGACATGGAGTGGAATTTGAGACATTAATTTAATACTGAGCTCAATTTGTTGCGTTTAAAATGGCGTCCGCCTAAACTTCTGAGTAGCGAGATGACGTGGACGCGTCCACGTCATCGTGCTACCCAGAAGATTAGACAGATGCCATTTTCCCTGCCTAGATGTGTATTTATGCGTATCTCTCATCTAATTTTGTGAGCATTACTCCTTTTTTAATAAATATCACCCCATAAGGTTTTACACTATATAGTGTTTTTATTCATTTGCATTACGCCGTGGGAGTTTGTGGTCTTTATTGGCGGTCGCATTGGGAGAGGACACCTCTACTGGATCTGTGAGCCTTGCTGGAATATGCACGCTACCCTTGTAACCCGAAAGCATGTTTGACCTTCCTGACAGGGGGTCCTATTGTTCTGGTAAGAAGACACCTTATCTGGCTTGGTGGTGGTTGGCCTCTACGGTGGAGGGAACGGATTTATCTCGTCTCTGACCCCTGGCTACAGGATTTTCATAGTTCATATTCTTCCATAATCCTTTTTTATTATATTTGGAATATAGATCACTTATTTTGACACTGGAATTTGAGACTTTATTTAATATTGAGCACAATTAGTTTTTTCATGTCACTTTAATAGCGCCACACTTTAATGTTCCTTTGTTTGGTTGTGATAAATATCTCAGTCGTGTTTGCAGTTTAACATTCATGTTGTTGACACAAGTACAGTAATATTAGTTTTATATATATAGATAGATAGATTATATATATATATATATTTTTTTTTTTTTTGACAAACATAATTTCTAATTTAAAATATATATTTACTGAAACTACCTTGTAGTATTTATTTAGGGGGTGTGTGCCCATTTTAACCTGCATTTATTACAGTTGTATAGCTAGTAGGTGATATTAACCAATTAGGCATTTAGCAGATGCCTCATATGCCCCCCGAGTCCATCCCCGCTGAGCATCAGCCCTTCTATGCAGCTGTCAGCTTGACAGTAGAGGTCCTGATCTTTGTAGCGGTGCTGCAGTTAGCAGCTCTTTAAGCACTGATTAGCAGAAACAAGTGTTTCAGCTGCAAAGCTAAACAAAGTTTAACACATTGTAGTTAGCGGCTGCTGTCTAAGGTTGATGACACACAGGTGACTATGCCACTAGCGATCCCACTGCTGACGATCTGTCAAAATCAGCACACACAGGAATGCTAAGAGGCTGCCTGTTTTTGTCCCTGTGGAGTAGCTTCCTCTTTAGCTAAGACAGTGAGATGTGGCTCCTATCACTAGTGATCAAGATTCAGCAGCGTTCAGGCCGGCGACAGAGCAACATCTTGCTGCCTCTGTTTCAGAGGTAGCAATTCCACAGGGACACTCGGGCAACCTTTTTAGTGATTCTGATGCTGGCAATTTGTTGCTAGTGACAGAATTGTTTTGTGTCATTGGCCATAAACAAATAATTCCAGTGTGTACATTTTTTTTTACACAGGAAGAGTTGCTGAAGCAAATCTAAAGGGCTTTCCTAAATAACACCTTATTATCCCTAACTAGACTTAAAGGAGATGTATGGTCAAAGCACTTAGACCCCTTTCACACAGCGTTAAAAAAAGCGCCTGTAAAGCACCTGAAAGAAGCCTTGTCTGCAATCCCAATGTGAAAGCCCGAGTACTTTCACACTGAGGCGCTGCGCTGGCAGGGCATCAAAAAGTCCTGCAAGCAGCTTCTTTGCAGCGCTTTTGGCACGGTGACTACACCGCTCCTAAAGCGCCGCTTCCAATTTAAATCAATGGGAAGCGCCTGCAAAACACCTGCAAAGCTCTTTTGGCAGCGGCGCTTTGTGGGCGCTTTTAACCCTTTATTTGGCCACTAGTGGGAGTTAAAAGTGCCCTTCTAGCGCTCGAAAAATGCTGGTAAAGCGCCACTAGTTTAAGCTCCGCTTTACCAGCATTTTTCGGGCTCTGGCACTTGGGCTTTCACATTGGGATTGCAGTTGAGGCTTCTTTCAAGCCCTTTACAGGCACTTTTTTTTTAACACTAAAGCGCCCGCAAAACGCCTGAAAAAAGCCCTAGTGTGAAAGGGGTCTTAGTTCTGCACTCCTGTGACCCAGATTCATCACAAAACCAGTCTAGGCTCTACAAGGATCCAAATAATAATGTCAGGATCTGACCGGCAGCTGGCTCAACCTCTCAGCACGCCGCTGAGAGCCTGAGACAGCTGCTCCTACACCCTCCACAGCCAGACACTGTGATTGCTGGAGGGGCAGAGCAGAGAGCTGGTTACTGACAGTCACTGGCTGACTGAAGACTGAGAACTGAGCAATCAGTGGTCTTTGATTGCTCAGTTCTTGGTGTAGAAGGGAGCAGGGGGCAGCTGCTGCACCAGACCAATGCTACATTCACATAGGTGTGTATGTAGTTTTTTTTTTTTTTTTGCAATCCCATTCTTCTCTTTTAATTAATGCTCTCTCTTAAACTTATTTTTTTTGCTTTTGAATATATATATATATAAAAAAAACATACCATTCTTGCATTGGTGTTTTTTGCGCTTTCATTCATTGAGGTTAGTTTTTTGTAGACGCCACAGTAAAAAAAAAATGCACATGCACACAAGACGTTTTTACAGCTGGTGTTGGGGGCGCCTGAAGTATTTTTTTTTTTTTTAGCTTTTAGCTGCGTTTTAAAAGCTTTTGGTGTTTTTAGGCGTTTTTACATTATAGGGAGTGTTTTTATTGTAAAAACGCCCAAAACTGCTAATGACAAACGCGCATAAACACTAGCTTGTATTAGTAAATAGATAGGAAGGTATATCCTATTTACTTGTCTTAAACTTTTTTTTTTTTCCCAGTTAATTCCTGGTTCCCTGGCCTTGGCAAATTATGCCATACATCCCAGGAGTTTTCAGGTGTGGTTTTCTCAGCTAAGCACACCCTCCAGCCTGCATACCTGAGCTATGGGCAGACGGATTCCCAGAAGTAAATGCTACATGAATCCTCTGCTCTTACTCATAATGACCACAGCCAGAAATGCTAGGGGGTGTTTTTCAAAGTGATTTCTCAACAAAATAAAGCATTGAGACATGAATGGATGGGGGAGTTTGTTTTAAATATTAAAATTGAAGTAAATCGTGTTTGTGGTGCTCAGATGCAATGTAGTTCTGCTTTAATTTGCAATGATATTTTTTTACCCTTGAAAGACAGTCCCACCAAAAGAAAGCTCTCTTTTCTAAAACCTTTGTTCCATAGGTCTTTTCAAACATATTTCCAAAATGTGAAAATGGCTTTGAAACGTAGCTAGTTAAATTAAAATGCAGTTTTTCGTAAGGTTGTATTCATCCATGGCATAGGGTTCCTTTTTTGGTATTGAACACTTTTGGCGAACATTAACTCATTTGTACTTGCAGCTTGAAAAATGTTGAGCATCCGGATGCTGGAAGATACTGGTGCGAAGCTGAACATAAAGGAATGAAAGCTGTGTCCGATAGCTTCTGGATCACGGTGGAGGGTAGGTCACTCCTGTGATAATTCCTCATGCAACCAATACCTCTGTGAATTTCTCCTGCTGAATGGATTCTGTTTTTGTTTTTAATTGGCTTTAGGTGTCCCATATTTCACCATGGAACCAAAAGATATGGCTGTTTTACCCAACACTCCCTTCAACATTACATGTGCAGCTGTTGGACCACCTGGGCCGTTGACCATTTTGTGGTTTGTGAGAGGGTCTACTACTGGGGAGACACCAGATAGCTCGCCATCAGTCCTGTACATACCAGGTACCTGCATTCAGCTGTAGCTGGAGGTGAAATTTTAAAGAATCTGTAATTTTGCTCTCTGCAGAGGCAGCCGGGATGGGAAGGATATATACATTTCCTTTAAAGGGTCACTCAACTCCGCTTTCATGAGAGAAAAAATAGCAAATAAAAAAAAATAATATAGCAATTACAATTGCTACATAAGTCATATTGCAATTGAATGTTATTAAAAACTATCGTTGCTTTTCAATCTACAGCGTTTTAGTATGGCGACCTGGAGGCGTTCTGTACAAAGGTGGTGCATGGGACGCCCCCCCCCCCCCCCCGGAAATGTTATTTTCTACTTGTGAGATTTGCTTACTGATTTTTTTTTTTTTTCCCAGACGTGTGCACTAAGATATAAGGATATAAGTCAGATGTTGGGCATCCAATGCAACAAAAATTAAATTTTTAGTGAGATACTCCCAAAGGTAAATCACCTGTAAAGGCATGCAGATCATGCCACTTTCCTCCTGAGAGCCCTGCAAGCGCAGCAGCTGATTGATAATTATGAAGTCACTCCCATTCACCTTCACTTTGCAGATGGGCACAGACAGTTATTTCTTCAGAATAAGAAAAGGTAGTAATCTGCAAAAAAAATCCTTGCACTATACATAGATCACCCAGAGGAAATGTTTTTATCAGTTGAGCAAGCCATAGATTATGCAATTTTCTTTCCTTCGACTATGGGTTGAAGGAAAGAAAGTCTCTTGGTTCCACCATCAACATAGTCAGTGTTGATGAGGAAATCCCTCCAGGTGCGGTATTGTATTCTGGCAGTGGGAGGTTTCCTCGCCTTCAGAATACAATGGCTATCACCAGTGATCGCACAAGAAAAACCCAACAGGCTGGTTCTACTAAGATCAATCAATAGATTTACTTCAGTACAACTTGCCTGCCCATAGGTGGATCTAAATATTTATATGTCTATGGCCAGCCTTACTCTTTAATTTTTTTTAAAATTGCAGGGAAAAGAACAGAAACATCAAGCAAATGCTTACAGCGTTTTTTTGGGGGGGCGAGAGTTATTATTAAAGTAGAACTAAAGGATGAACACTTACCTGTCCAACAGTCCCTTGTTGGTGTCAAAATGTTTGAATGCATGCCGACCGTTTTGGCCATTTCATTTGCCGACGGGGGGTGACCTCAATCCTGCTCAGGACCCAGTCATCTTGGCACTGTAAACTAAGCTGCACATGCACAGCTCGCTTCACAGCACTGGAGAAGACGGCGGGCAGGCAGGTAGGGGCATTTTATTGCAAAAGTAGTGCATGTATCTTCTGCAATAAAAGCCTGCCTGCTCCCTGTTTCTTACAGCTGAAGTTCAGTTCTTAAAAATGCTGCAATAAACAAATATATCACAACATTAACAGCGCTAAAAAGAAAAATAACTAGGAGTATTTAGTGCAATTCAATGTATAGCACACATATGTGTGACCAAGTCCCAAACAGAATCTGTAGGATAGAAATAGTGCTCCGTGACCCCTAAAATAGCATAAAAGAAGCCTCAAAAGCAAAATGACAACACCGAAAAGGAACCTCGTGGTCAAAAGGTGATCCCCGTTGATAATGCACTTACCACAAACAGGCCAATAGAAAGCCTTTATTATCTCCAAGCACAAATTAATGGAAACCTATTCTGATGATAGATTCTTCATGAGGTACCAGTTAAATTGTAACTTGATCTCTCCTTATATTATGGAACACAATCCGGCTGTTAAGCATTTCACAGTAATATCTTATGGTCGCTCACATAATGTAACATGGACAGAGAGAGGAAATGCATATAGTGTAACATCGCTTTATTTTGGGAACATCCCCACAACCAATAGAAATATGCATACACAATATAGTCAAATTAAAACGGCAATTAAAAGGCAGTAATATCTTGTATTGAATCCGCTCTGCACACTACATATCGACATCGCCTCTTCCTGGTGTTGCTGAGAGTGGTGAATCCTGGGATGACACGAGCAGTGACTGACTGACAGGGGAGCTGCGTGGCCACGCAATAACGCATTTCATAATCATGTCTTCCTCAGGACGACCACTGAGGAAGACAGGATTATGAAAAACGTTAGTCTGTGGCCATGCAGCTCCCCTGTCAGTCACTGCTTGTGTCCCTCTGAGGAAGACGTGATTACGAAACGCGTTAGTGCATGGCCATGCAGCTCCCCTGTCTGTCAGTCACTGCTTGTGTCATAAGTGGCAGAGCGGATTCAATACAAGGTATTACTGCCTTTTAATTGCTGTTTTAATTTGACTACATTGTAAGCAGATTTCTATTGGTTGTGGGGATGTTCCCAAAATAAAATGGTGTTACACTATATTAGGGCTGTGGAAATTATTAAATTATTTTGATCGGTACTCACCTGTCTGCCGGCTTCTGGGTCTTCAGGGAGTACCATCGGAGATCTGGTGATGTCATGGACATTGACGTCCCTAGTGACGTCGAAGTTCGGATTGAACGTAAAGCGAACGAGGGAGGAGCTACGCATGATGTCACCCGTTGCTGCCCTACAGGACTAACACTATTGTCGGCTTTACATGCTGTGTTTTTATCATCTTTATGTGAGTAGTTTGTGTTTGATCACAAAAATTACATCTTATACATAAGCGGTGAGCACTTAGATCCTTTCTTTCTACCCATGACCTGGCGTCCTTACTGAGATCTAAGAAGAGTGAGAGAAGTTCATGGTCCGCGTTAACCCTTTTGATACCCGCTTGCATAACCACCTGTTTCCACAGGGGTCCATACCATAAGGTGGGAGTGATTAGTTAGACCGGAGGTGGGGGGGATTGTCACGCTACTTTTAGGTCAGTGCTACAGTTGGAATTTAAAACCTATTTGTGTGAACTGCGAAGTTAAGTCATGGATTGTGGAAACTAGTGTTGGGTGACTGTATATAGTGTATACCACATTTACCACTGACTAATGCAGAGTTGCAATGCAAGGAGATCAGCTAAAAGTAGTTGGATTTATATGTGCGTTATAATTAATCAAAATTAGTAGATTAATCGAACATGAAAATTTTAATCAGTAACAGCCCTACACTATATGCATTTCCTCTCTCTTTCCATGTTGCAATGTGTGAGCGGCCATAAGATATTACTGTGAAATTCTTAGCAGAAGTATTGTGTTCCATAATATAAGGAGAGATCAAGTTATAATTTAACTGGTACCTCATGAAGAATCTAGAATAGGTTTCCATCCATTTGTGCTTGGAGATAATGAAGGCTTTCTATTAGCCCGTTTGTGGTAAGTGCATTACCAACGGAGATCACCTAATGAGCACAAGGTTCCTTTCCGGTGTTGTCATTTTGCTTTTGTGGTTTCTTTACGCTATTTGAGGGGTCACAGAGCACTACTGAATTGCACTAAATAGTCCTAGTTATTTTTCTTCTTAGCGCTGTTAATGTTGATATATTTGTTGATTGTGGCATTTTTACGTATTGATTTTATTTTATAATAACTGCTAGAGTGCATCAACTTTTTATTACCATTGAGAGCTGGGATCAGGAATACGTTGTGTTTATGATATACTTTTATTGGAAGTTTAGTTCTGCGTTTACTCCCAATGTGCCTTTGAACATGCTAAAATATCTGACTACTTCAGGAAAAGTCTGGGGATTAGTGAAGGGGAATACTGTAGAATGTCACTTAATTGACAGCTCCGAGTCTGCTGTGGATGGCACCAGGGCCCAATCACTGTTGGGGGAGCCCACGCTGCTGCCCACCGGAGCCATGCCACTTGTTAGCTGCTCACTAGTCACTACTGTCAGTTGTAGATACAGAGAAGCGCTGTTTCTGTATTTACAATTGACAGCGCTCCTCTGTCTGTCGGCGGCCATTCTGATCCCTCTCTGTTCTACACAGCTCTATATGAGAGCAGAGGAGTGAGAGCGAGGAGGGAGGGGAGAGAGGGGTGGGGAATGTATACAGGCAGAAGCTCCTCATGAAGCAGCCTGCATGGGCGGACATCCTGTAAGTTTAGTTGATCTTCTGTAGCTGCACCCTGACTGTGGGGGGGGTTGGAGAATTTGGATGTACACAGCCCTCAGTCCTGCACTCCATACAAAGTTTACCCCCTCAACCCTGCATTCCACATGTAGCGCACCCCTCAAACCCGCATTCCTTACGTAGTGCACTCCTCGAACCCGCATTCCACACGTAGTGCACTCCTCGAACCCGCATTCCAATACGTAGCGCACTGCTCAAACCCGCATTCCATACGTAGCGCATCCCTCAACCCCACATTCCAAATGTAGCACACCCCTCAAACCCGCATTCCATATGTAGCGCAGCCCTCAACCCTGCATTCCATACATAGCGCATCCTTCAAACCTGCATTCCATATGTAGCGCATTACATACACAGCGCACCCCTCAAACCCACATTTCATATGTAGTGCACCCCTTAACCACTTTTCAGACCGGACCATTTTGCAGGCCAATGACCAGACCACTTTTTGCGATTCGGCACTGTGTCGCTTTAACTGACAATTGTGCGGTCGTGCGACGTGTCTCTCAAACAAAATTGCTGTCCTCCCCACCCCCCCTCCCCCCCCCCACAAATAGAGCTTTCTTTTGGTGGTATTTGATCACCCCTGAGGTTTTTATTTTTGCGCATTAAACAAAAAAAGAGTGATAATTTTGAAAATAAAAACACATTATATTTTTCTTTTTGCTATAATAAACATCCCCCAAAAATATATAAAAAATACTTTTTTTTTTCCTCAGTTGAGGCCGATACGTATTCTACATATTTTTGGTAAAAAATCGCAATAAGCGAATATTGATTGGTTTGCGCAAAATTTATAGCGTTTACAAAATAGGGCATAGTTTTATGGCATTTTTATTAATATTTTTTTTTACTAGTAATGGCGGCGATCAGTGATTTTTATTGTGACTGCGACATTATGGCAGACACATCGGACATTTTTGACACATTTTTGGGACCATTGTCATTTATACAGCAATCAGTGCTATTTAAATGCACTGATTCCTGTGTAAATGACACTGGCAGTGAAGGGGTTAACCAGGGGGTGGCAGTGTAGGAGTTAAGTGTGTCCTAGGGGTGTATTACTAACTGTGGGGGGCTGGGCTGTGTGCTAGTGAACACTGATCTCTGCTCCAATCAAAGGAAGCAGAGATTAGTGTCACTTGTTGCTAGGCAGAACGGGGAGATGCTGTTTACAACGGCATCTCCCCGTTCTCCTTCCCCGTGAGATGATTGTGGGTATCCCCGCGGTGATAGAGTCCGAAGGACCCGCGACCGGTCTCACGGGGGTCCCGACCGTTGCGCGCGTGATGGCAGGGTGGCAAATTCAACTGGTCTTACCTGTACGCCAGTTTGCCTGCCCCTGCCATTCTGACGACGTACATCCTCGTGCGCCGGTCAGGAACTGGTTAATCCTGCATTCCATATGTAGCACACCCCTCAACTCCGCATTCCATATGTAGCACATCCATCAACCCTGCACTCTATACAAAGTTTCCCTCTCAACCGTGCACTCTGTACATAGCTCAACCCAGCACCCTGTATGTAGCTCACTCCTCAACCATGCAATCTGTACATAGCGCACTCTTCAACCCTGTACGCTATGTTGTGCACTCCAGAACCCTACAGTATGCATATGGTGCACTCCTGAAATCCTGGTTTATAACAATGCTTCACTGTTAGTGAAGTTTAGCTGCACTCACAATTTGATGCAGAGGTAATGATGTGCAGTAACCTCTAGCAGCCAATCAGTGAACAGTAGAAATCGGTAGCAACCAGTCAGTGAGCAATAATGATGTGTAGTACCCTTTAGCAATTAATCAGCAGTAATAATGCGCAGTAACCTCTAGCAACCAATCAGTGAGTGGTAATTATTTTTAGTAACCAACCAGCAAGCAGAAATAATGTGTTTTTAGCTTCTAGCAACCAGTCAGTGAGTGGCAATGATATGCTGCAAGCTCTGGCAACCAATCACAACTGCGGCCTAATCTACTGCAGTAAACTGATTTTGAGTCTAGCTGCTATTTAATGTATATCTCAGAATTGGAGGGGCGGTGGGGCCCCTAAGAAACTGTTTGAGTCCAATCAATAGTAAAGATGGCCCTGGATGGCACAAATGGTACCCAATTGCAGTCTTGTAACTATTGTATGTCTATACAAGGGAGGCAATACAGGTAAATACAAAAAAAAATGTATCCCGTGCTACCTCTTCACAAATGTCACAAATAATAAAAATGTGTTCTCACACCCACAGTGTATATATAGAAATAATATTAAAGTGACGCTGCTGCGCCTACCTAATAAACAGCCAATATATATTGGAAAGTATAAACACCAATAAAAATATGTGATAAAGTTCACAATATCGTGATGACAAATTAATTACCTTAAATAAATAGACTTAAAAGTACAATAAATGTGTAAAATATCATCATTCCACTATCTTCTATTGCATATACTCCGTAAATGTGTAAATATACAAACGATTATCACTTGCACCAGTGCGTAAATGTGAATAAATGTCTCTGTTAAATAGATTCACAGTCTCTCAATGAAAAACATAAACATCTAGTAAATTCTTAACTTCTAAAAAGGATTTACATGTTCATGTGATATTATATCAAACAGTGATTCCCACCACCGTTCACTCCTGCGTTCACCTCAAATGGTGAACCCACAAAATGCCAGGTCACATATCGCTTTCCCCTCTTAGGGGCTGCCTTGTGGTTCCACTCAGTTATGCCCTGTACACACGACCGGACTTTCCGGCAGAAAAGGTCAGATGGAATCATTCTGTCAGACATTCTGATCGTGTGTGGGCTTCCTCTGACTTTCTCTTTCTAAAATTCTGACGAACCTAGAAATCGAACATGTTTCAAATCTTTCCGCCAGAAACCAGTTCCTATCGAGAAATCCATTCGTCTGTATGCTGTTCCGACAGACCAAAAATGACGCAAGGGCAGCTATTGGCTAATGAACTTCCTTTTTATAGTCCCATTGTACGTCATCCCATTCTAAACGATCAGACTTTGGTGTAATTGTGTGTAGGCAAGTCCGTTTCGGCGGAACTCCGTCAAAGTCCTTTGGAGTTCAGTCCGACGAGAAGTCCTTTCGTGTGTACGCGACATTAGGGTTTCTCTCCTCTTAAAGGCATATATGTGATGATCACATATATTTTGATGTATGGTATGGTCCTTTAAAAGTAATACGTCCTTCAATGGACTCACATAACAGAGGTGATCCCTATAGTGTAGTGAGCTTCAATAAATGTTTTTTATTAATAAAAATGCACTTACAAACAGTCAAAAAGTGTCTGCTTGCAAAACAGGACCGCAGCTCCTGTGTCACTTTCTGGTTTCAGCACTCAATCAGTCACCTGGCTCCACCCAATGCGTGTCATCGTGGTCACGTGACTTCCTCAGGGGTACCTCGTTGGGCAGAGCCGGATGAGTGATTGAGTGCTGAAACCGGTAGTGCCGTCGCCCCTCTGTTCTGTAACACAAGGTGACAATTTTTGATTGATTGTAAGTGCATTTTTATTAATAAAAAAGGTTTATTAAAACTCACTAGACTCTGGGAATCTCCTCTGTTATGTGAGCCCATTGCAGGATATATGTGCAATCTTTTAAAGTGCCATAAACCCACATACTGTATATGTAATCAAGTAGCTATATGAGGAGATTTTCAAGAGGTAGCTCCGAAGAGGGGAAAGTAATATCTGAACTGGCATTTTGCGTGTCCACCATTTCAGGTGAACGCTTGTAGGAATCACTGTTTGATATCTTCCACACGTACGTGTAAGATCATTTCGGGAAGTTAAGCATTTATTGGATTATATGTTTGTTTTTCATCAAGAAACTTTGAATCTAGCTTAAAAATACATTTTATTCACATTTATGCACTGGTGCAAGTGATAATCCTCTGCATATTGACATATTTATGGTTTATATGCAATAGAAGATATAGTGGTTTTGCTATTTTGCACATTTATTGTACAATAGTGCATAGTGATGGTCAATTTAATACACTGTGTTGATAGTTCTTAAGAAATAATAATCTACGATTATTTCCCAAGAATTGTCAGAGACTTCTTGTGTAATGTATTATTTGCAAGGTGAGTAACAACAACCTGTTTTACCTGTGTTTTAGCCTTTCTTCTACTTATTATGTACAAATCCTTTCTGAAAATTCTTTCAATGGCTGTGTACTTTGCAAAATGTTCCATTAACTTCTTGAAATAATTTTTGTATGTACAGTTGGTATAGAAAAGAATTAACTGCCCTCTTTAAATTTAAATCCTTTAAAATAATCACATTTTGTTGATTTGCAGCCTGAAATTAAGACAGGCACCGTTTTTGTTTTATCCAGCTGTATTTAAAATGTATAACATCCAAGTGAAAGCTATAACATCAACATGTCAGAAGAGAAAAAATAATGCAAAAAAAACAGAATCGCACAGAGTTGGAAAAAAGATCACTCCCCTTATGTCAGTATTTCGTTGAACCACCTTTTACTTTAAAGCGATTGTATAGTCAAAATTTTAACTTTTACCTACAGGCAACCCTATAATAACGCTTACCTGTAGGTAAAAAAAAGTCTCCTAAACCAGTACGGTTTAGGTGATATTCCCCCTGCAATGAGCCGCTGACTGCAGCGGCGCATGCGCACGGGGGAGTCTCGGCTGAAAGCCCGGCAGATGACTGACTTGGGGGCAAAGAAGTCTCCCACGCGCATGTGAGGGAGTGACGACATCGCGGTTCATATCGCTGGAGCCGTGATACCCGGAAGACACGCCGAGGCAACATGTCAGCTACCTTGGCGTGGACCAGGTGAGATACCGACGCCTCGTTCTAGGCTAAGTATTTCATAATGAGCTAGTATGCGGCACATTATGCCTTTTGCCTTTACAGGTGTAAAAAAAAAAAAAAAAGTGTCATCGGGTTTACTACCACTTTAATTACAGTGTTTAGTCTGTTGAGGTATGTTTCTACTAACTTTTCACATCTAGACTTTGCAATATTTGTCCACTCTTCTTTGCAGAACTGTTCAAGTTCAGTTACATTTGATGGTGACTGTTTGTAGACTGCAGTCTTTAGGTCACTCCACAGATTTTCAATAGGGTTTAGGTCTGGTCTCTGACTAGGCCATACAAAGACATTCACCTTTTTCGCCTTAATCTTTGCTGTGTGCTTTGCCAGAAAGTTGTCTATGGGGAGAAGGTATACTTTCCAACATGACAAAGACCCAGAGGGAAGCAGATTTTCCTCAAGAATTTGACGGTATTTTGGCCCATCCATTTTTTTCTTCTATCCTGATAAGTGCTCCAGTCCCTGCTGCACAGAAATGCCCCCATAACAGGATAATACCGCCTCCATACTTTACTGTAGGACTGGTGTTATTTGGATGGTGAGCTGTGTTTGATTTCTGACAGATATATACTTTGGTGTTGAGGCCAATTAATTCAATTTTAGTCCCATCTGACCATAACACCTTTGTCCTTGTGGCCTTATAATCTTTAAGGTGCATTTAAGGTGGTCAGAGGAGACTAAAATTAAATTATTTGGCCTGGATACAAAATGATATGTCTGGTGGAAATCCAATACAGCTCACCCAAATAACACTATTCCTACAGTAAAGTATGGAGGTGGTAATATCCTGTTAGGGGGCATTTCTCTGCAGCAGGGACTGGAGCACTCTTCAGGATAGAAGAGACATGGATGGGTGATCCCTTTTCCAACTCCGTAAGGGCGTAGATAAGGGGGAGGGGTCAGGGGTGTTCCAACCCCCCCCCCCCGGCCAAAATTAAATGCATGGTGACCCTACTTTGCAGCCGCACATGGCACCAGTGACAGGCAGCAATGCAGTCAGTGGCAGACAGAGTGTCATAATGCTGCTGCAGCAAGTGTAAAAGATCATTAGGCATACCACATGCACGTTGTGGTGCACCGCCAGGCCGGTCTATCAGGCTCAAGCTGAAGGCTGACAGCTCTATCACCAGGCAGCCCACTTAGCACAGTGGGAGCCAGCAGTGCGTGTAGTCCTGCCCACTGCTCTCTACACCCTGTATTACCGTTGGCTTGCAGTGCCACTGCCACCTTGGGCTGGAGAGAGGCACTTTGCCTGGGCCCTGGAGTGCAGAGTACTTGTACAGTGCTGTGTAGCCTCCAGCCTCCCACATGGATGCTGCAGTCCAGGTATGTCACTCTTTCTCTTCTGGCCTAGTCTCAGAGAGTGTCCCCAGACTTGCTCAGAATGCTGTGCTGCTGCTGACATCCTGCTGTTCATACTAGGTAATCATGAGTCAGTCAGAGACTGTCTGTGATTCTTTGTGGTCAACTGGTAAAGTATGTGATTGAGGCTGGCTGGGCTTAATTTTGCATTGCTTTTGTTACTGACAGTTTACAGAGGCTAAGCTGAATTTTCTATTGCTTGTTGTACTGACAGTACAGCCTGGCACTGGCAAGCTTGTTGTGGTGCTCACCAGCTTACTGATTCAGCAGTTGGCACCACATGTCTGCCAATGTCAGAGCCAGGCTGGACTTTCTGCTGCCCTCAGTGGCATGTCTTTGCCCTGTTTAACCCTGGTTCATACATATGTGGTGCAAGAAGCGCATTGCAATCACACTGTTTTTTTTATCTGCTGCAGGTGTCAATTCAAAGTTAACTCCCCAAAAGAAGGTTGCATACGCAGTGTTTATCTGAATCAGATTGCACGGTTGGTCAAAAAAAGGTGCCTGCACTTTGGTGCAATTCATCCCATCGAAAAATGAATGGGCTCAAATCACACCACACAGAATCGCATGTGAATTTAACAGGATTGCAGTGCAGTTCCTGAGCGATTCACATGCAAACTATAGTGTGAAACCAAGCTTACTGTGTTGATTGCGGTGCGATCAAGGCCCATTCATTTTGAATGGGGTCATTCAGTCATGCGTGCAGTTTGCATTGTCGTTTTGTGACTGTGATCCGGTGCAGGCAAACACACTGTGTTTTGCAACCTTTGTTTGGGATGTTGTTAAGATAGCGCTGACACCCACTGCAGATTGTAAGAGGGGTGCCATTTGAATGAGGTGCTGGAACGTGCATGGATTGAGGGTTTCCCACATTCTAGTGTATCTCCTAAGCAGCAGTGTGTTTTTCCTCTGCCAGTGCAGGAAGGTGTGCAATTATACACCTTGCACCCGCTCAGATGTGAACCTAGCCTAAAGAAAAGTCAGTGTATTCCTGGCTGGTAATTTTTCAGTTGATTGTTTTTTTTTTTCCTCTGTGATTAATTGAAAATTAAGCTAATGTGAACACAGTGAGTGTGCTTCCTTCCACAAGATGGTGCCCTTTGTACCTGCCCAGTAAGGTGGCTATTACAGTGAACCATACTGTGGTAGGCAGTGTATCCCCCTCCCTTGTTTTTTTTTAACCCTGTAAGGCTACTTTCACACTGAGGGGCTTTACAGGCATTTTAGCGCTAAAAATAGCGCCTGTAAAGTGCCTTTCCTGTCACTCCAGTGTGAAAGCACTCGGTGCGCTTGTGAGACAAAAAAAAGTCCTGCGAGCAGCATCTTTGGGGCGGTTTAGGAGCAATGTATACACCGTTCCTGCCCATTGGAATGCTTCGGCAGGGGCCCTTTGAGGGCGCTTTTAATCTTTAATCCCTTTGGCGGCAAGGTTTAAAAGCGTACTGCTAGCGGCAGCAAAGCGCCACTTAAACAATGGATAAAACTAGCAGCACTTTACCTCTACTACCTCAGTGTAAAAGTGCCCTAAAAGTTAGTCAGTGAGTGTTCTGTCTGACACAACATGGGGCACTTTGCACCATAATAGCCAACCTTACTGAGGAGGTGCAAAGGGCACCATCTCCTTGTAGGTAGGCAGCACACTCACTTTGCACCTATTCAGTTTGGACACTAAGGGGGTTATTTACGAAAGGCAAATCCACTTTGCACTGCAAGTGCACTTGGAAGTGCAGTCGCTGTAGATCCGAGGGGGACATGCAAGGAAACGAAAAAACAACATTTTAGCTTGCACATGATTGGATCATAAAATCAGCAGAGCTTCCACTCATTTCAGATCTACCCCTTAGATTGAGAGCGACTGCACTTCCAAGTGCACTTGCAGTGCAAAGTGGATTTTCCTTTCGTAAATAACCCCCTAAGACTGGACAATAGCCAACCTTACTGGGCAGCGTTCATAAAAACGGGAAGAAGGAAAAAACTGATCAGGTTCGATCTTCTAAAGGACCTGATAAAATACAACTAGGGATGCGGTTGCTTACTAGGCGCAACACACATTGTTTTTCCTTTTTCCAGTCTTTATCATTTTGGCACAATTAATTTTATTTAAAAATACTTTTACTTAGTACCCGCTGCTTAAACCCCTCAAACAATTATCTAAACCCCTGTAACAAACATGATTCTTTTTTTTTATTTTATTTTTTATTTTTTCTGACATGCTGGTGTTATAGCTATCACTTAGGTGTTATAAGTTGCACTAGTAATTATAGATGGATAAAACGAAAAACTGTGTCTGTCTTCATTTAAAGCTTCAAAGCAACAAAATTTGATTATTTTAGAGGGGGAGATTCTTTTCTATACCCATTGCATATAGAGAGCGGGATATCAACCTGTCAATTCAAGTTGAGCAAATGATGAAAAAATTCCCTAAGCAGACAAGAAATATATCTGGAGAAATGGGCTTCTGAAATCAATTTTTTTTCTTGCCCCCTTTCCTCTTATCCTTTCTCTATTTGTCATTGAGATCATCCATCACATTAAGGGACCAATAGGGAGACTTGAAATGCGGGGGTCAGAATGAGTTGAGACATTTTGACATTTGTGCGTCATATGGCCATGGAACATGTTTTTCTTACTGATCATAGACGCACAGGCTAATTGTATGTATTTATATCACTGTGTGAATAGGACACCCTTCCCCTCTTAAGCAGTGCAAACCCACTGGTAGACTCCTCCCCTTTTGAATTTCCTTGACAGGCAGGCAGGTTTTCTTAAATTTTTTTTAATTAAAAGAACCACAGATACAAAGTGGCCAGTAGTATCTGGGTTTCTTGTAGACATGAGACCTTCCCAAAACAGTCAGATATGCACTATCTTGTCTAAGTGGATCCTAAAGCCTGTTTTTCCTCATATCCTACAGAAATAATGAGCAGGCAGCTGTACAATTTAGCACACATCGTGAAAGTTTTATTCTCCTTTTAGAACATATAAGAAAATGGCCCTCTGAAATGACTGTGATCAGATGGGGTGCTGATCCCCCATCTTTAATGTCTGTAAATGAAGCCAGGTGGCCATTGTTGGGGGAAACTATTGATTTCATACAATAGTGTTATAGGAACACAACAGTGCCATAGGAGCTCCAGATAACTTTTGTTCCATCATGGTGACCTCATTCTGGCCTTTGTACCATGGGTGGAAGGAAAGAAAATCGCTCAATTTCCCGATCAACTTGGTGCGTGTTGATGGGGAAATGCCCGCGGTGCTATTGTACTCCACCAGCAGAGGGCGTGGAAAGCAATCCCAGCCAGCAGAATACATTGGTACTGCTAGCGGTTATAGCCACTGGCAGAAACCGTATGTAGAAAAATCCGACAAGCTGGTTGTACCAAAGTTGATCAATTAACCTGGGTACAGTTAGCCTGCGCATACATGGTTTCGAATCTCGTCCGGTCCCTGCTGAACCTGACAAGATTTGGTCCATCTATGGCCAGTTTTATTTGTATTTTCTTTTTCTTTTTTTTTTTTTTTTTTTTTTACTTTTCTTTTCCTTGACCCAAAGGATGGTAGAAACAACCTTTCAATTTTATGTGGAGTGTTCCTCATCAGATCATGCTCGTATGTTTGTTGCTTTAATCTTTTTTGCCTGATATGACAACAATCAACATGGAAATAGATGGTGCAGAGCACTTCACAACACATTAAAGATAAAGAAAACTAGCGTCCGCTATGAATTTCATCTGAACCAACTACGTCTAAGCCATGGGTGTTACATAGATATGCTTGATGGCGAGCTAAGACTTGTGCTGTGTTATTTGTCAGTGGCAGTGCAACAGGTTCAGGCAGTAAAGGAATTCACCTGATGTGCCTGTTCAATTCTAATTAACAGCAAAAAAAATGTTAACGCATCAGCAATGTGACAATACAGGTTGTAGGTCTTTTTGAATCAACATTTTGCTAATAAAAACAGATAGGTGTACAAATTTCAACAGCTTTAACCACTTAAAGACCGAACCTCTTTTTTTAGATATGTTGTTTACAAGTTAAAAACATTTTCTTTTTGCTAAAAAAAATTACTTGGAACCCCCAAACATTATAATTTTTTTTTTTAACACCCTAGAGAATAAAATGCTGGTCGTTGCAATACTTTCTGTCACACCATATTTGCGCCGTGGTCTTACAAGCTCACTTTTTTTGGAAAATACACTTTTTTGAATTACAAAAATAAGACAACAGTAAAGTTAGCCCATTTTTTTTTTTGTGAAAGATACTGTTACGCCGAGTAAATTGATACCCAACATGGCATGCTTCAAAATTGCACCCGCTCTTGAAATGGGGACAAACTTCTACCCTTAAAACTTTACCCTCTCCATAGGCGATGTTTAAAAAATTCTAAAGGTTGCATATTTTACAGAGTTGTTCTAGGACTAGAATTATTGCTCTCGCTCTACCGATCACGACGATACCTCACATGTGTGGTTTGAACACCATTTTTGTATGCGAACGCTACTCGCATATGAGTTCACTTCTGCAAGCGAGCTTGGCGGGACGTGGCGCATTTACATTTTGTTTTCTTTCTTATTTATTTTACCTTTTTTTATTTTATTTTTTTACACTGTTTTTAAAAAAATAAATAAAAATTGTGTCACTTTTATTCCTATTACAAGGAAAGTAAACATCCCTTGTAATAGAAAAGTATGACAGGACCTCTTAAATATCAGATCTGGGGTCAAAAAGACCATTAAAAAAATGATTTAAAAAAAATGTCCCTTTAAGAGCTATCGGCAGAAGTGACGTTTTGACATCGCTTCTGCCCTACAATGTCATAGAGGTGGGTGGGGGCCATCTTCCCCTCACTCGTCTCCATGCCCAGCCACAGAGAGGATCCGATCGCCACTGCCGACGGCTACAGTAAGCGGTGGAGGGCACTGGAGCGCGGTGGGGCGGGGCCTTCTCCCGCCGACGATTAAAAGTGATCTTGCAGTGAATCCGCCACAGAGACCAATTTTATCTTGTAATGGACCGCTGACCGAACACGAGGATACCGGGGTTATGGCAGCTAGTTGCTGCTATAACAACAATATTTCTCCTCAAAGAAAGGACGTATATCAGCGTGTGGCGGTCCAGAAGTGGTTAAGGAAGGGTCTACATTTTAGTGACTAATCTTTGGTATTGACCCCCCGCTTAAATACATGGTGGAATAAAAGAATCCTAGGGAGGTAGCTGGACATCTGGAGGCATCTGAATTTTCAAGTTAAGGGGCCTCATACTCGTGAAAGCAAAGGGCCAGTTTCAGGGGGGTCAGATTATTGCCAGTAGGAGTAGAAAATTCCCTGGGGAAATTGTAATTAAACAATGCCACATGGTCAGTGAGAGAAAAAAATGCCTGTGGTCAGTTGAGAGGGATGGAAATAGATACTTCTCAAATGTTGATGTCTATGAAAAGAATATTGCCCCAAAGTTGGCATCATTGGGAAGACCAGTGCCCCATCATTAGTGTTGGTGAAAGGAATATTGCCCATCAGTGGCATAGTACTCTCTTATTGGTGTGAGTTGGAGAAATAGTACCCCAACATTGTTGTCTGTTGTATAAATGGTACCCCATCATTGGTTTAAGAAGGAGGAATAGTGTCCCATCATTGTTGTTGGTAAGAGGTCCTGTGTCTCATCTTTTTGTATTGGTGGGAGGAATTGTGCTCCATCAGAGGTATCGGTGGGAGAATTTTAGTAGTCAATGGGAGGAACTGTGCCCTGTTTCTGGTGTTGGTGCCGGATCATTGGTACCCCTGGAAGTACTGAGGCCTCAAGGCCAGTTAAATGCAGGCAGAAGTCTACAGTTTTGGGGTCATTGTTCTAGTGCGACGCTAGAAAGGTATAGTTCTTTTGTGTCACTATTCAGGTTTAGTCTATGAAGAGAGGCAGGAATGATGCAATTGACAGCAGCATGTTTTAACACGAGAAAAAAAAAGGACCTGCACATTTTTTTGCAACACACCATACCACTGGTGTACTGCAGTATGGGCGCATTGCTGTAACATGGTAAAGTGCACCACTTACCGCAGGTTGCTGCAATCCAAAGATCTAAATGAGCCCCTCAAGTAACACTGGCATCTGGTAATAAACTAACATGGCCCTAAGTTGTTCTCTTGCCAGGGGCCATATTTGGCCATAACCCAGCTCTGCCTTTGATATTCGTGACAGAAAAGCTATTGTGCTTCAGCACGAGTGTAAGCAAATGTTACAGAATTTATTCTGCTAGGCAAATTTAGCAGCCAAATTTAGAGCATTAATCGTTGCATTTTTATGGGTTTTAAGGGAAAGCTTTCTTTTATTTTTAGTTGTTTGTGGATATGATCATAATTGTATTAGCATATATAATAAAACCAGTGGCAGCCTGTCCATAGAGGGCGCACGGGCATCGGACTATGGATTCCAATGCAGGGTGGGTGTTTTTTTTGTTTTTTTGTTGAAGCACCTGATTAGAGCCAGGTGCTCTAATAGGCTTCAAAAAAGGGTGGGCTCGGAGCGCAGAGCTCTGCGCTCCAAGCCCACCCAGTTGTGTGACATTAGCAAATACATTTTTGCTATTTTCACACTAAAGTTCCTCGTCGCCAATCGGGAGGCAGGTCTTGAGACCTTTTTAAAAATTGGCCAAAGCATAAGGCGATCCTATTGGATGCCTAGCGCTTTGGCAGAAGAGGAAACACACGATGGAGGAAGCTTGAGGAGCGGAGCTGCCGCTGTCCGCATTCCAGAAGAGGACACCACAGCCCAGCCACACAGGTGGGTAAGTGGCGAGGGGGGTGCTGTCAGTGCCGCACCGCCCAGCGGGGGGGCGGGCTGCTGTCTCAGTGATCCGCTCCAAAAGAAGAACCCACCAGCCGCCACTGAATAAAACCCTTGTGTGTGTTTTTGCTTTTAATTATTTTATTTATAGTACCGTATATACTCGAGTATAAGCCGAGATTTTCAGCCCCTTTTTTTAGGCTGAAAGTGCCCCCCTCGGCTTATACTCGAGTCACCGCCGTCTGCCTACCCGATCAGCGTGTCGTGCAGACAGACGGCGGCCATTCCACTATTCAAAAGCCGCGCCTCCCTGTCTCTGATAGGCGGAACGCTCAATTTCCCAGCAGTCAGTGGTCCGCCTATCACGGATATCCGCTCATCCTCATACTATGGACGAGGATGAGAGGATGTCCGTGATGGGCGGAACACTGACTGCTGGGAAATTAAGTGTTCTGCCTATCACAGACGGAGGCGCGGCTTTTGAACAGTGGAATGGCCGCCGTCTGTCACAGACGAGGAGAAGAGGTGCGGCGATCCTGGCATGGCCGCCGTATGTTTTTACATGCAGATCGCTGCAGAAGGACACAGGCTGCAGAAGGACAAAGAGGCACAGGACACAGGTAGGCTGGACACAGGTAGGCTGGACACAGGTAGGCTGGACACAGGTAGGCTGGACACAGGTAGGCTGGACACAGGTAGGCTGGACACAGGTAGGCTGGACACAGGTAGGCTGGACACAGGTAGGCTGGACACAGGGATGGACACAGGGATGGACAGGCATGTCTCACCCTCGGCTTATACACGAGTCAATAAGTTTTCCCATTTTTTTGTGGTAAATTAGGGGCCTCGGCTTATATTCGGATCGACCTATACTCGAGTATATACGGTATATTATGTACATTAATGCAACCATATGTAATTGTATGCTTTTTTGGCCTAGGTTCTAACCCTTGCAGTGGTAATATATTAAAGCCTGCAGGCAGTAGTTGGAAGACTCCAGATTGGGAGGGCTACTCTTCAATAATGGTTCTTTGTCAAGCTCCAGATAAACAGCTAAATATAAAGTTAAAATACATATTTCTATCCATCCAGTATTTTTCTATCCATCCAGATGTACACAGCTCTTCCACACGGCCCTATCTGGCAGGGAAGGAGACTTCATTCTTTTATTACTACAGTTTATTGACCCCTACGGGTCTTGTCTTTTTCCCCTCCCCAGCTTGTGGTGGACAGTGAAATAAGAAGCATCAGATTGCTCTCTGTCCCTTATAACATACCCATTGTTAGCACATGAACACTGCATCACATCTGATTGGCTCCTAGTACTGCTTATTCCTCTCACAACCTGTGTTCTGCTGTACAGAGACTGCAAGAGGCTACATTCAAAAAAAAAGATGTATTATTGAATACAAAGTTGAGTTAATTATATATCTTGTAAATGCCTGGAACTCTGTTTTAAAGTGAACCTTTCATGAATTTAGCTATAGGGAGATACCATATGGGTTATGCTTTAGTGAATCGACTCAATAAATTTTCTTAGAGCAATCATTCAGCCAGGATTCTGATAGCCACCCAAAGAAATGAACTTGGATGTATTTACAGCAAAAAGTAACGTAAAGAATTATCCTGTAAAGTTTAAATATTAATCAAAAAGGACACTTTTTGAAAAGAAGAAAATGAGAACATGGGGCAATAACTGCTATTTGTGCTTGATTTATTTCCTACAATTTTAATGTATTAAATCCAACGGCTCAAAAATGCTATAGTTATTCCTTCAACAATGTACATACAATTTACTACCAATAATATTTCTCTGCAGGAATTCGAGAAACCACAGTCTTCTCTTGTGAAGCTCACAACTCAAAGGGGCTATCATCATCGAGGGCTGCCATTGTACATGTCAAAGGTAAGAGCTCTCTATATATTTGTACAGCTCTTTTGTATAATATGGTCTTTGCATGCCCTTTTAGCAGACTGCTGCATGAAGCACAATATAAGATTTCACCACTGGATTACACAGCAGGGGAAATATGGAAATGAAACTCCAGTTCCAGAAAATATTGAGGGGACGTTTATATTTGCGGCTAGGAAGCATGTACAGAGGTGACTGCAGAAATTCACATTTTAAAGGAATAAAAGTGGACTGTAATTTTGTGAAGGTTGACCAACAAACCGCATGATCCCAACCCTCAGCCCGAAGATCTAATGTGGAGCTTTTTGTCCAAAGATGTAGTGTGATGCTCGAATGCAAAATATGGGTTACCTTGGGGTTTCTTTTGCTGGGCAGATCTCTTCTTCTCAATTAAAAAAGTCAAAAAAAAAAAAAAAAAGGTGCTAACCATACGTATGCATCTTCTGTCCATTGGGTAGTCGCACAACGACAGTTGGTCCAGCTTGGTGGAGAATAACATTCTATAGCCATCTTTATCCAGTAGCTCTTTCTCGATCCCAAGTGAATTGATCAACAGTTGACCTATAAAAGGTCTGCTAAGTATTGTTAACACTTATTAAAGGATCACTGAGAATAATGAATTCTGATAACAGCACATGGTCAATATCAATCACAATATAATTCACTCTATGCATTCCTTTTTTTTTTTTTTTTTTTCCATATTTTTTTTTTTTTATTCTTCTTAACATTTACATGAAAGGAAAGCTGTCCAGCAAGAATGTCCGAGACCACAGGCTAGAACAACTCCAGGGGTCGTAGACTTATTTTTCTAATTGATTTAAACCAGTTGTCCTCAAACTGTGGCCTTTAGCGTGCCTTTATCTGGCCCTTGAGGCACTTCTCCTCCCACTGACACCAACAATGGGGCATAATTCTTGTTATGTCAACAACAAGAAACAGTTGTTTTTCCCATTGACACTAATGTTAGGCCATTATTCCTCCCACTGACAACAGTGATGGGGCATTATTTGTCCCAGTGATGGAGCACTATTCCTCCTACTGACACCAATGATGGGGCACTATTCCTCCTACTGACACCAATGATGGGGCACTATTCCTCCTACTGACACCAATGATGGGGCACTATTCCTCCTACTGACACCAATGATGGGGCACTATTCCTCCTACTGACACCAATGATGGGGCACTATTCCTTCTACTGACACCAATGATGGGGCACTATTCCTTCTACTGACACCAATGATGGGGCACTATTCCTCCTACTGACACCAATGATGGGGCACTATTCCTCCTACTGACACCAATGATGGGGTACTATTCTTCCTACTGACACCAATGATGGAGCACTATTTCTCCCATTGACACCAATGATGGGGCATTATTACTGCCACTGATACCAATGATAGGGACCAATAAACTGGCCCTCTAGTTAGAAAGTTTGGAGACCCCTGATTTAAACCATAATAATAAAAGTCGACCAGTGTAAGCACTCCTGGCAGTGTTAGTTTGTCCCAACCCCTGTCACTTTTGTTGGGACTGTTTGATATGCACGTAGTTGTACAGAAAATCTAAAAAAGGCATGTGAAATTAAAAAATAGATTCTGTAAATGAATTATCATTATATGTATTAAAGACTAACCCCAGCCATTGTTTTTTGTTATGGTTAGAGTGGGCCAGAGCTATCATTTCTGTCAGTGTTCCCACTATGGGGATTTTTTTCTAGCTCCTTTTTCTGTGATGCCTATAAAAGAAATGATGGGTGCGGGAATCGTCAGGACAGAAAGATACAAACAACATAAAGTTGTCATTAGTTTATCCCTTCCCCACTTTACTAAAGTGTTTTTAATTTGATCTGTGTTCCCATTTGTAGAAATTTGCCATCACATCCTATTGACATCCTATAACCTTTTGAAGTTAAATTGTTACCAAGCCCAGGACCCTGCATTTACTATATCAGGTCTCCTACAGTGCACAGAACATGGAAATGCAATAGTTTTAGTAAATATAAACAGCTAAATACCCTTTCTTATCAGCAGTGTATATAGCAGTCTTGTGACTTCGATCAGTGTCTGGTTAAAGCTTGTAGGAAGAGTTTTTATTCTCCCCTGATTGTCCTATGAGACTGCAGGACCCCTGACCCTCTGCCTGGACAGTGCTGATCACATTCAGTCTCTAAAAGAAAAAAAATCACTTTCTAGCAATACACACCAAACTGAGCATGTGCAGCTTGCCCCAAGGCTCTGTTCTATCAGCAGATGGTTTGGGCCCTGTAGAAGAAGGGGAGGAACAGAGAAGACAGGATCAAACAGCCTTTTTACACAATGAAGAGAAATAACCCCTTATGTTACACAGTGAGTATAACAAGCCTGCTTTACTGCAGACAGACTGACAGACAGTCCGTAACACTGCTTTAGGGGTACAAGTAGCATTAAAAAGGTTATTAACCTTAAAACTATACTAAAATCTTTGTTTATTTTTACCCCAAATTTTTTTTTTTATACTAACCCTGATCCTCCTCCTCTTGGGTCCCATTTCGGCGCTCCTGGCCCCTCCCTCCTGAGTGCCCCAACAGCAAGAAGCTTGCCTTTGGGGGCACCCAAGCCGCAGTTACCTTTGTCTATTCAGACACAGTGCCGCGGCCCTGCCTCCCCTCTCTCCTCATTGGCTCACTGACTTTGACAGCACCGGAAGCCAGTGACACCATGCTGCTGTCTCATCCAATGAGAAGGGAGAGTCCCAGGCAACCGAGTCTCTCGTGCAACATCGCTGAATCGAGATGGGCTCAGTTAAGTATTAGGGGGGCTGAGAGGGGCTGCTTCACACATTCTAAGCAAAATGAGGTTTGGCTTTAACAATTTGCAATTACCTGACTGCAACATTTTTCACAATAGTGCTCCTTTAACTGCGATTTCTATCCTCCGATTGTTGAATAGTTCATGGTAATTTAGTTACACAAGGTTCTCAAAGGACACAGTTGGGAGCAGAGTTATTTTTGCTGCTTCACACCTACTCAGCTAAAGCTGTTCATGGTACTTATAGAGTAATGAGAACAATATATTTTTTTTTTCAGAAAATGTACCAGTTTTTCTTACATTTTAATGAGTTTATGATATAAAGATCCTAGATAGACTTGGTACTAAGCACCATTCAGCAGTTGCGTGACATTGCTGTTGGCTGGTTATTATTGAGGTGTTGCTCAGAAGAACTGTACAGTGTTTATTTCCACCTTTATCCTCATATGTTGCATGTTTTTCAGGCTACATTCCTCACTTGGTGTCAATGGAGCTGTCATCTTCACGCAGCTCCAATGAGCATGCATACTTCTGCAGGCACATACAAGGACACATCACCTTTTTACAAATTTGGGCCTCTGAACACAGACGTAATAATTTACTGATGTTTAGCCAGGATGTTATTGGCAAAGGCTGGTAGAAAGAGCCTGAGTAAAAAACACAAGGTACGTTCTGTAAAGACCTTGTGTATTCGTGCAAACAATCTTCCTCCTCTTGCTGCTCCAATTTAGACATCTATACCGATCAGCCATTACTTTATGACCACTGACAGGTTAAGTTAATAACACTGATTATTCCTTTTCAATGGCACATGAACGTTGGTGAGATTTATTTGGCAGCAAGTATACATGTTGTCCCTGAAGTTGATGTGTTTAAAGCAGAAGAAATGGGCATCACAGTGTGTTGTGTATGGGGCTGCGTAGCCACAGATCAGTCAGTGTGCCCATGATGACCCATGACCAGAGCCAGAAGTGCCTACATTGGGCACATCCGCTTCAGAACTGGACCACGGAGCAACGGAAAAAGGTGGCATGGATTTATGAATTATCACATAGATGCCTGGGTGTACGTGCGCCTCTTACCTGCAGTATGGTAAAAAGGTAAGCGGGCAAAGGCAGTGCGATGTTCTGGGCAATGGAAACCTTGGGTCCTGCCATTAATGTGGATATTATGACAGAACTCCTACCTAAAATTTGTTGCTGGCCAAGTGCACCCCTTCAAAACGGTATTGGTGGCAGTGGCTTCTTTCAGCAGGTTAATGCGCACCTGCCACACTGCAAAAATGGTTAAAGATTGGATTGATGAACACAATAACAAGTTTGAGGCGTTGACTTGCCCTTCAAATTCTCCAAATTTCAATTCATATGAGCATCTGTGGGAGGTAAAACAAAACCAAAGAAAATTCCCAGCTCAACTCGCCAACTAGTCTGCTACCAACCGATGTTTTGTTAAGAACAGGGGTTTAGTTGGCACACATTAGCAAATACATGTGTAAGCTGCAGAAACCACAGCATATCTTCAGAGAGGTCTGGTGGCATCCATGTCTCCACAGGTCAGGACTGTTTTGGCAGCCAAAAGGGACTTACTCAATATTATGTGAGTGGTCTCTAAGTTATGGCTGATCAGTGTATGCTCCTATCTTAATTTCTGTCCATAATTCTCAATATGGACTGTAGTCAAGGCTGTCTTTAATAATAATCAGACCCAGGGCAAACATTTTCTTGGGGCCCCCCTTCCATGCAATTTAGTTCTCCACCTGCTTTGAGACACATAAAAAATAGCAGTTTACCAAATCAGATCAGGCAGCGATTGCGTTTGGTTGCCAGAGGTTAGAGTTTGATTACCGCTCGCTGACTGGCTGCTAGAGGTTACAGGTACATGACTTTTGCTTGTTGACTGGTTGCTAGAGATTACTGTACATCAAAACTGCTCCCTGATTGGTTGCTAGAGGTTACTGGACATTGTTACCAATCGCTAGTCGGTTGGCAGAGTTTACTGCACATTATTACTGCTCACTGATTGGTTGCTAGAGGTTACTGCATATCCTTACCACTCAAAGATTGACTGCAAGAGATTAGTGCACATCATTACTGCTCACTGATTGGTTGCTAAAGGTTACAGCACATCATCTCCTCACTGCCTGCACATCATGGACTGGGGGTGTTAGAGAACCCATCAATAGACAGAAAACACCTAGGGATCCTAGGACTCCTGGGGTCAGTGGCAATGCTGGGGGAGGGGGTGTGTGATCAGTGGAAATGTTGTGGGGGTTGATGGGATCAGTAGCAGTAGTGGGGGGGGGTGGGATTAGTTAGGAAGCAGTACACTATGGCAAATTCTGAATCATGCAGAGAAAAGCTGGACATATTTAGCAAGTATATAGTGGTGGATTCTACACTGACCACTAATGTAATTGTGAATTTACAATGACCACCAATGTGAGGGGGGGGGATTTACGCTGACCACCAATGTGAGGATGAATTTGCACTGACCACCATGTTACAGAGGATTTTATGCCAGCCACCAATATAAATGAAGAATTTACACTGACAACCAATGTAATGGGGAATTTTACATCAACAACAACACTGGCCACCAACGTAAGGGGAGATTTACACCACCAATTTAAAGGGGGCTTCTACATGGACAACTAATGTAAGGGAGGATTTGAAACTGACCACAAATGCAAGTTTGGATTTTTTTTACCGATTACCAATATAAAAAGTAATTTCTACACTGGCCACCAATGTAATGGGGATTTACACTGGCCACCAATGTAATGGGAGCATTCACAGTAACCACCAATGTAAGGAGAGATTTACACTCACCACCAATGTAACTGAGACATTTAGCCTGCATTCACATTTGTGGGTGTTCTGAATGCATGCAAAATTCATGACACCAAAGAAGATGCCCTTTAGCAGGTACACAGCAGCGCTATTAATTGTTAGTGACACCCTCACACATCTGCTGAGATGTGTGTATTTACATGCACCAGAATTCAGAGTGCTGTGGCACCATGTTATTTTGAAAAAAGTGTTCATCCTCCAATTAGATTACCTAGGCTGATGTTGGGCCTAATGACCACAGTTGTAGGCAGGACTTTCAAGCATGCCCCATTACCTCCCTAGCGGGCAGCTTCAGCAAAAGTGATGGTGGATATGACCTCAGGAGAGCATGTGAATATCGCCTCTATTCACATTTCAATGCCGCTGGTCTGCGGTTATTTACATATGGGGTCCCAGTAGACAACTTTGCAGTTGAAACGCATAGGGAAAGTATATTTCTGCTCCCCACATTGCTTTTCTGCTTATCACGTGATTTTTAATGCATTTTCAGTTATTTTGTGCTTTTTATACATACTTTTTATAATAAACCTTTACTGGTTGAACTATACGATGAGAAGCGCCTTTTTGTGCTTTTTTTTTTTTTTACGGTGAGCCTCTGTGGAGCTATTTCAGACTAAAAAGTTTGAGCCCCAAACAGCCGATCCACCCCTTAAGTGCGCATCGTGGATTGTGATGACAGAAGATTGGGAAGGAATACCCCCTAGGTGAAACATCATCTGGCTGGAGGTCCGTTTGCCTTGGCTATCATACCCATTCTGAGCTCCTATGACACATTGCTATAAGGTAGTTGTGTCCAACTCATCTGGTAAGAGTACCCACCTTTTTCTGATATGATCTAGTAGTCTGTTGCAAGATTTACTGTGCCTTTGGATGTTCGAGGATTGAAGTTCCAATATTTGAATTGATACCAGTGGACATTTTTATATTTATCTGGGACTTCTCAGTCACTGTTATACAATTTGAGGATATATATATATATATAATTTTTTTTTTTTTCCACTTACATTAATTTTTGTATATATGTGTATTATAGCACTTTTTATTCACATTACTTGACATTGTAGCAAAGTGTCATTTTTTCAGTGTTGTCACATGAAAAGATATAATAAAATATTTACAAAAATGGGAGGGGTGTACTCACTTTTGTTAGATACTGTGTATAACAAAATTCTTTCTATGGTATGTTTAAAAGACCAAAAAAAAGAGAAAATAAGAAAAGTTTATTGGGGTGTAAATGTTGGTGTTCCAAGTGGAAGTTGTGTCTGCTGTACAATATCGCCCTTTTACAATGTGGCTTTGATGTTGGTAGCCAACAAGGTGTTAAACACTGAGGAATAAGCAGAGGCTAGAAATAGTAGAATGATTTATGTAATGGCCTACAAGTAAATTTAGCTTTACATTGGCGGCAGTTGTATGCCTTGGAAATGAATTGCTTGTAGATTCAGAGTATGCTTTCTTTAATAAGCAGATCCTTAAGGCTGCATTCACACCTGAGTGTTTTCAGCTCATAAAACTCTTGTAAAACGCCCGATTAAAACGCCTGAAAAACGCCCAACAAGCGAAATCCCATTCATTTCAATGGCACCTGTTCACATCTGAGCATTTTGTCACCTGAAACAAAATGCCTGAAAAACGTCCTAAGCTTAGAAAAGAACATGAGCTTCTTTGGAGCAGATTACAGGCGTTTTTCTGCCTTTTACATTGGTGACCTGAACAAAAACGTGGCAAAATCGCGGCCTAAGTGGATAACCCTTCCCGTGTTACTTTTTACACTATATCTAGCACATAAATCTATACCACTGATTCACTTCACGCAGAGGAGAGAACGACATTTATTGTGTGCAGTCATGGAGGATGAAATTGGATTGTAGTTATAAACTTACCTACAGTAAGGGCCCATTCACACTACTGTAGCGCCGGCTCCTGAAGAGCACACTCTATGCTTTTTGAAAGTTAAGGTTACACCTGAACTGCAGTTTGGTTCAGGTACAATTGTTCTAAATTTGGACTTCAGCATCAGTCTGACTGGACTATAGGATGTTCAGCCTGGCCACAAGGGGCACGGTCTCTTCTGGCCGGCATGGAACCACAGTCTAGTTGGGTGCTTTAAGTTTACTCTTTCGGAGCCCGCCCAGTGGGAGTGTCACTCTTGCTGTGCTTTCTGGGAGAGGGTACTTAAGATGCAAACGTCACGTGGTTCGGGGGTTCCGGTCCAGAGGGATGTTCTGACTCCATGGTCCTCCTGACCAGCCCCCAGAAAGGCTACGGCCTGGGGTGCGGATCCACCTGACTTATTGTCTCGGGGCTGGCCTGAGGCAAGGAAACTAAAGGATTCCGAGGTGGTCCGGTGCCGTCTCTGGTAGTTGGAGAGGACCAGTAGCTTCAAGCTATCCAGGGGAGGACTCTTCAGAAGAAGGCCACATACAGGTTGGCTTCTTGGCAAGAGACTGGAAGGGCTAAAGTAACCAAGTGAATCCTGTCTCGTGGGTATCGCCAAACTGGCTGAAAGATCCAGGTATCACACGAGTGTTCCATAAGTGTTCGTTTCCTGAAGTCTACAACACTGTCTGTGGCAGAGATGTATTCCTGTATGTTCTACAACAACGTCTGGGGCAGAGACTTCTTTTCAAACCGAATGACAATCTTCAGCTTTTTGGGGTTAGCACCAAGCACTGAAAATAAACCATGTGATCTCTAATTCACTGCTCTAAATTCATCATGTGATTCAATTTCTGGTCGAAGTTGCTGTTATAGTCAGCTGAAAAAGTACTCCTTCAGTTCAGTTGGCGATATCCGTTACAAACTAATTGTAAAATTTCCATTCAATCTTCTTTATATTTACCAAATAGGCCCTCATGCTACACATTTATTGTTAAATCTATATGAGATGTACTCTAATATGTAAATCTTAATCTCTAGAAAAGTTGGAATTGGGAACTACATATGCACGATTTATTTGTAGCAATACCTACTGGTATATTCTGGTATTTTGAACTGTCCTTGCTGAAATAATTGCACTCCAATAACATTAGTGGTTTAGGTCAGTGGCCCCCAACACTTTTGGCACCAGGGACTGGTTTCAGGGGAGACAACTTTCCCAGGGATTGGGGTGGCTGGGGGCAGGATATTCACAAAGTGCGATGCATACTAGCTCATTATGCCTTCGTCTTACGGGGTATTTTTTTTTGTTTTGTTTTTTTGTTTGCAACCTCTATAAGTGATATAAGCTACATTAGGATAACTGCACTGGTTTCACAAAAGGGTTGCGAAAGCAGGGATGAAAGGTTTATGAATCTTTTATAGAAAATCTATACTGAAAGAAACATAAGTTGATCTCCTTCACAAATGTTGTTTGCATGGCTGTCCCTGGTTTCAGGAGTTTCAGCAACATTGTCCTAGAAATAGGATGCAGATTAGAAGTCCGGGTCAAGTGAGATCTCCTAATCAACATACTAGTTGTAGGTTAGGGGCTCAAGGCACTGAAGACATCGAATTAGCATGATGGTCAAGAAATTTGTATCTACAGTGGCTGAGTTCAACAGTGGCGATCATCATACTGCCTTAGGACATATACTTTATGTCCTAATACCAAAAGTATTGCGATGTCTGCCTTTACACGCACATGAACTTTAATGGCATCCCAGTCTTAGCCCATGAGGTTTAATATTGAGTTGGGCCACCCTTTGCTGCTATAGCAGCTTCAACTCTTCTGGGAAGTTTGTCCACAAGGTTTCTATCAGAATTTTTGACCATTCTTCCAGAAGCGCAATTGTGAGGTCAGGCACTGATATTGAATGAGAAGGCCTGGCTCGCAGTCTCTGCTCTAATTCATCCCAAAGGTGTTCTATCTGGTTGAGGTCAGGACTCGTTCATCCATGTCTTTATGGACCTTGCTTTGTGCACAGGTTTAAGTTATTTGGTGGAGGGGGATTATGGTGTGGGGTGGTTGTTAGGGGTTTTGGCGTGGCCCCTTGGATCCAGTGAAGAGAACTCTTAAGGCATCAGCATACCAACACATTTTGGACAATTTCATGCTCCCAACTTTGTGGAAACCGTATGGGGAAGGCCCCTTCCTGTTCCAACATGACTGTGTACCAGTACACAAAGCAAGGTCCATATAGACATGGATGAGTGAGTTTGGGCTGCAAAGGGGTGGTCCAACTCAATATTGAACCCTAGGGATTAAGACTGGGATGCCATTAAAGTTCATGTGTGTGCAAAGGCAGGCGCCCCAATACTTTTAGTAATATAGTGTATTTCCTGTATGCAAATCCCAATTTTTCTGAAAAAGGAAACTGTGCTAAAATACAAATAATTTGATGAAAGATAAATGTCACCAAAGACTTAAAAAAAACACTTGACAAATTGTTTTAGATGTTGTCCACAGACTTTTGAAGTTCTGCAGTGGCGATGGGCAGACTCGGCTGTGTTTGTATAGAGAAGGGCTGCAGGGTGGGAATAGATTGTCAGCCTGGAAAAAAAAAAAATTGTAGAAGGAATGTGAGTCTGACAATAGAAGGTTTCCAGCAGTGAGTTAGCTAGCTGTTTGTTATGCATGTCCATGCTTCGGCTGTGCGCTTATGGCTGAAGACAAAGAGAATCTAGGTCAGGGCTAAAGAAAGTGGGTGAGCCACTGATCTGTGTAACCACAAGCACGTGTAGATATCCCCCTGGCAGAGATCTAACAAAGCTGAAAATTTGTGATGTCTTTGCTACAAAGTGACCATGTCGCGTGAGCTTCCCATAGTGTATTGTACATGTGTGAATCTACTGGGGTGGTATGCTACTTCTTTCAAATTTACCTAGAACAACAGTTATTAGAAACCACTAGACCTAAAACAAAATGTTACCTAAAGTAAAACTCTGATCAAGTATATAAGGAAGATTGTTTTATTAAAGCAAATCCATATAAGCCATGGAAGGACTGGAAGCACTGTGACAGGTTTTCCATGAACGACTTAACCAAATGGGCATTTTATTTGCAGCTTGCAGCCAGCATTAAGTAGGTGACCTGCTCCTCAGCAGCTGTTATATTGTTACTCTATGAGGAAAGTATAATACTGGTTCTAACCTAAATGTGTGAGGCACCAGCCATTACTCTGAGGAAGGGGGCCAGCCCCCTGAAACCCGTCATCATTGTGAGGTTGGAGGGTGGACTTTTTGGACTCTCTATTTATGATACACTACCATTCCATTTTGGTTTGCGAGTATAAATTGTATCTTTTATCCTATAATAAAGTGCTGGCGATAATACGATGGGTGTTCACATCCTTTTGTTCTTGTTTGTATAGATCTGTGAGGTCACTTATTTCTCTGAGTTTATTTGAGTTTTATCCTCTGTTGAGCCCTGATAAAAGGGGAATAGTATTGTCCCCAAACACATTGAATGCTTTTATTTAACTTATTTAATGACAATGTGATCTTGGACTCTTTCTTCCATTTTAGTATGACACTCCTTTCTGTATTTCCATGGTTTGAGCTCACTTCTGTCATTCTGCCCTTTCCTCCTGTGAGCATTCAGTTTACACTGCTACATACCTGATTGGCTGCTTGTTCTGCTTCTTTCTCCCTCTTCCTTAACTCTTTTCTGTACAGTGGACTTCAAGAGGCTGATGTCGGGTTTCAAAACTTGCACCGCTTGCATTTAATGTATTATGTATGCAGGGCTACAATAATTTATGCCTTTATATACATGGAGTTCCACTTTAATACACAATGCATGGAGCAGAAGGCAGAATGATGTAGCTGTCAATATGTATTTACCTTACTAAAGCTGGACAAACGCAGTACAAATACAGACAATAAAAGTTTTTGTTGAATACCAGATTTATAATTCCTAATTTTTGGAATTTAGAAAAGCATAAAAGACCAGTGGCAGAAAAAAAGAAGTTTTTCAGTCTGTCCTTATTTTTGTTTTTTAATCTTTTTTTTTTTTTTTTTGTCTCAGAATAGACCTTTTATTATTGGAAGCTTGTTTATATTCACTTACTGTTGATTTTTTTGATTGTAAGCTCTAACGAGCAGGGCCCTCTGATTCCTCTTGTACCAAATTGTAATGTAACTGTAATGTCTGCCCTCATGTCGTAAAGCGCTGCGCAAACTGCTCTTGTTATATAAAACCTGAATAATAATAATTGGCTCGCTTCTGGCAGTCCGTTCCAAACAGTCACTCCTTCTTTGTGCTAGTTTCAGGTCATGCCCCTGTTTTCTTGAGCTCAGTTTCATATTGACAAAAAAAAAATCTCCTTTTTTGAACGTTATTTGGCTAAAACTCCAATTCCTACAAAATTCCAGCTTCAGAAATGTGTAACTTCTGTCTTCCAAGTGTAAGATATAAGTATTTATTTTTTTGAAAGCTAGATTTCTGGCTGTTGAAAACGTAAAGACAAAAATTAGTTTATTTTCTTGGGAAGAATTTGGACACCATATTATATTGGGAATTGGGTACTACGTATAAAGCCTGCATGCAAAGTGAGAACCCCTTCTTGGCTCCTCTCATCTGAGACCTAATTCATGTCTTACTTTATCACTAATTACACACTTACAATGGTGAGTTGAATTCCTTGCCAACTTATTGTGGTGTTTTCTCAAAAGTTCGGGTAGTGAAATCTTTCCACTAAGCTATCCAGCACTTCAAGCCTCACCAAGGAGTTTTTGCGACAATTTCCTTAACTACTTGCTAACTGCCCTATAGCAGTTTTACTGCTACAGGGTGTCAGCATATATATACTGGATAGAGTATATATACACTGTTGTTCTCATAAGTTTACATACCGTGGCAGAATTTATAATTTCTTGGCCATTTTTCAGAGAATATGAATGAGGACGCAAAAACATTTTTCACTCATGGTTAGTGTTTGGCTGAAGCCATTTATTATCAATCAACTGTTTACTCTTTTTAAATCCTAATGGCAACAGATACTACCAAAATGACCCTGATCAAAAGTTTACATACTCTGGTGATTTTGGCCTGATAACATGCACACAAGCTGACACAAAGGGGTTTGAATGACTATTAAAGGTAACCATCCTCACCTGTGATCTGTTTGCTTGTAATTCATGTGTATGTATAAAAGTTCAATGAGTTTCTGGACTCTTGACAGACCCCTTGCATCTTTCATCCAGTGCTGCACTGACGTTTCTGGATTCTTAGTCATGGGGAAAGCAAAAGAATTGTCAAAGGATCTGCGGGAAAAGATAGTTGAACTGTATAAAACAGGAAAGGGATATAAAAAGATATCCAAGGAATTGAGAATGCCAATCAGCAGTGTTCAAACTCGAATCAAGAAGTTGAAAATGAGGGGTTCTGTTGAAACCAATCCACGGTCAGGTAGACCAACTAAAATTTCAGCCACAACTGCCAGGAAAATTGTTCTTGATACAAAGAAAAACCCACAAATAACTTCAGGTGAAATACAGGACTCTCTGAAAACATGTGATGTGGCTGTTTCAAGATGCACAATAAGGAGGCACTTGAAGAAAGATGGACTGCATGGTCGAATCTCCAGAAGAAAGCCATTACTATGCAAATGCCACAGAGTATCCCGTTTACAATACGCCAAACAGCTCAGAGACAAGCCTCAAACCTTCTGGCACAAAGTCACTTGGAGTGATGAGACCAAAATTTAGCTTTTTGGCCACAACCATAAACGCTACATTTGGAGAGGAGTACACAAGGCCTATGATGAAAGGTACAGAGGTGGATCGCTGATGTTTTGGGGATGTGTGAGCTACAGAGGCACAGGAAAATTTGTCAAAATTGTTGGCAAGATAAATGCAGTATGTTATCAAAAAATACTGGAGGAACTTTTGCATTCATCAGCCAGGAAACTGCACATGGGATGTACTTGGACATTCCAAACATGACAATGATCCAAAACACAAGGCCAAGTCGACCTGCCATTGGCTACAGAAGAATAAAGTGAAGGTTCTGGAGTGGCCATCTCAGTCTCCTGACCTCAATATCATTGAGCAACTCTGGGGAGGTCTCAAAACGTGCAGTTCATACAAGACAGCCCAAGAAGTTACAGGAACTGGAGGCTTTTTGCCAAGAGGAGTGGGCTGCTTTACCATCTGAGAAGATAAAGAGCCTCATCTACAAATGCCACAAAAGACTTCAAGTTGTCATTGATGTTAAAGGGGGGGTTTAATGGTATTAAACTTTTGTTTAGGGTAATTTGGGTAGTTTCTGTTGCCGTTATGATTTAAAAAGCGTAAACACAGTTGATTGATAATAAATGGCTTTTGATAAATTTGGCATTTGTGCCTGTAGGGGATGTGCCACGTCTGCTGTGAATATTCACAGCTGAAGACGTTCTGCGGGTGCTGGCCACTTGATGTCCTCCGGCACCCACCAAACGTCGGTAAAGAGCACAGAACGCCGATCTACCTATGTAAACAAGGCAGATCATTGTTCTGATGGGGGGGGGGAGGCATGGATTCTGTGTTACTGAAAAGCAGGGACTAGAATCCATTTCTTCTCCTAGTAAAAACAGCACACAGTGTACACCACAACACTAGCTAGGCACACATTTAAAGTGGAAGTAATCCCATAGATTTAAACATTAAAAAAAAAGGCATTCCGGGAATGCTAACTGCACATTGGCTGTGCTCTCAGCCAAACTATCAAACCATCCAATGGCTGGTGTCAAGGAATCACATGTGCAGCACCATAGCAGTTGAAGATTAAACAAAGGCAAAGATGTCAGCTTCCTTGGCTGAAAACGATAGGGTTTACTTCCACGTTAACCCTTTGATTGCCCTATATGTTTAACCCCTTCCCAGCCAGTGTCATTAGTACAGTGACATTGCATATGTTTAGCACTGATCACTGTATTAGTGTCACTGGTTCCCACAACGTGTCAAAAGTGTCAGTGTCTGATTGTCTGCTGGAATATCACAGTCCCACTATAAGTTGCTGATTGCAGCCATTACTTGTAAAAATAAATACATATTCCAGTAATTTTATAGTAGTAGTTTGTAGATGCTATAATGTTCGCATAAACCAATCAATATAGGCTTGTTGGGATTTCTTTTACCAAAAACATGTAGCTGAATACATATTGGCTTATTTTTTTAATTTATTTTTTCAAAACTTATTGGATTTTTTTTTTTTTTTTTGTTCATAGCGCAAAAAAAACAAAACTCAGTGGTGATCAAATACCACCAAAAGAAAGTTCTATTTGTGGGGGAAAAAATATGACATAAATTTGTATTTGGGTACAGCATTGCATATCCGTGCAATTGTCAGTTATAGTAACGCAATCCCATATCACAAAAAGTGCCTGGTCATGATGGGGGGGGGGGGTAAATCCTCAGGAGGTCAAGTAGTTAAAGTCCGATGTGCCCGCCAATCCCTGCCACTGTGTGCCCACGATCCTCAAAGTGCCTGTCGATCCCCGCCACCAATTGCGTAAGTACCGGTTGAAAGGCAGACAGCGGGGGCGTGTGTTTGCCACCCCCCCTCCCAAACAAAAGGGCACCAGCTTCCACTGGTTAAAGTGGAACTACAGGCAGCGTAAGGGAGGGTTATAACCCCTGTAAGGTTTATTTTTGCCTTCTTTCAAGTTACCATGGCTTGGGCGCATTAATGTCCTTAAGATGGATATCCTCCTTAACTGACTCTACTTATTCCAGGCCCTCCCAATCACCCTCCTGATGTCCTATTACCGAACACTCCACTCCCCTAGCGATTAAATTCATATGGCAACACCACCCGCCAGATTAAAATACAAAGTTTTATGCTCACACAAACACATTGGCAGTATTGGTCTCCCTTATTTCGTTCTATATCATGCTTCGGCCATATTCTCCAGATTACTTGAATGGTTCCCACGCCCGTTGACCAAACCATCAACACTGATTGAACAAGATATGACACAAGTAGACCTGCGGACCTTACTCTGAGGATACAACCTCAAATACCGCACCGTGCCTATGCTTTCCCCATTGACCGAGGCAGCACTGGCTTTGTGGTACCGCCAACATACAGCTCATGCACTGTCTACTGACCCCAGTCCTTTAACACCTTTATTTGACAACCTGACACTTCCCGACTATGAAACTTAAGGACGTGTAGGTGGCTATGAGAGGGCAAGTTGGCCAACAGCACACTCATTTGTTCACCCAACAACGGGCAGATTTATACCACATGAGAGACACCAACCCCCCACTGCAAACTTGTTATACATGATGTCCTTGATAAACTTTTGCTCTACCCTACACTTATCCGGTTGAATACATAGGACCCCAACGGCCTTAAAGGTTCCTAGATAAGCGTTATCTTTAACATACAAATACATTTTCTCCCACACACATAACACTCTGCCCACCTTTACCCAAAAATGGTCTAGAGACCTAGATACAGAAATCACTTCGGGTGAATGGCAAACCTCCTTCACATTTACCCATAAGTCTACGATCTCCAGCTTCACGCAGGAGAAGAACTACAAACTACTCTCTAGATGGTATAGAGATCCAACCAAGTCTGCCCCTTCTGGAAAGGAATATTTGAGGTATATAATGAAATGTATTATGATGCCTCTCTCTCCCTCTCCCCTACTGTCATTCCACCAGGGTTCAGTCAAAACCCAGAAAACAAACCTCCTCAGGTTTTTTCTGTCAGCAGCTCGCCAGCTGATAGCGAATTTCTGCAAATCAGAGGTAATCTCCCCCCCCCCCCCCCCCTTCACAGGTGGATTGATATCCTCAATGACGTCATGCTTATGGAGGAGAGGCTAGAGAGGGAGACAACTGGGACAAACGCCTTAAACTGTGCTATATCTGGGTCCACTATTCAGCTTTGGATAGATTATTACTCAGACTAGCCAGACTAGCCAGAGGATGAGCTAAGGGAAGCCCTAGGTTTTTAATACCGGAATATCATCGGGGTATGTGGTCCTCGTGAGTTGATGATCAAACTCCAGTGAAGGGCTCTCCAACCATCTTGTCTCGGCTATATCGAGAATGAATTATAACAGACACACTGTATGTGTATCTATGCCTTCCCTCATACTCCACCCCTCCTCCCTTCCCACCCCCCCTCCTCACATGGATCTATATGTCCAACTGCTTGGACGCACTAAATGTTTAGGATGCCGATTGCAACTTTGGAGCAATGTCATTTGTATTTTCATAACCTAACACGATGTACCGACTATGTGGTGGTATTTGTTTACCACTACTCCCCACCCCCTCTTCTTTATTTTGTACCCTCTATTGCTCTACTTGAAAAATGGTTAATAAAAATATATTCAGCCTTTATTTTTGCCTTTTTTCCCACTCAGGAGATTTAGCTTCACTTCCTGCCCCATAGTCAAAGCAGAAGGGGAGAGGAAATGCCTGCAAATTAAGGGAGTCACTTGGGGACCCCCAGGTCACAAAAACTAGTGTCCCCATTGGAAGATTTCCATTCTATTACTTTTCTGGGGACAATCCAAAATGTGGCATTTCCTTTTACTTTCACATTCAATGTTAATGGTAAACAGGACATATAGAAAGGGAGAAATTCACTAATGGGGGACACAGACAGCAATAAAAACTGACAGGTGTTCTAATCCCTCTCCCTTCTATAAAAAAAAAAAGAAAAGGTTTTCCCTTAGTTATTCTTTTTGTACAATTCCACTCAATATCATGGTGTGCAAATTGTCCGGGTGAAACAAATCTCTTTGTATTGTCAGATGGACCTGTTGCTTTTTTTTGTTTTGAGATGTTGGGGCTTGTTGACACATACTGTTTTCTGCACTGGATCAACATAGGTCACTGCAGAAACTGATCATTTTAGTGTGACTATACCTTTTCAATTCTTTTCTTTTTTTTTTTTTTTTTTATTTCTTTTTAGAACAAAGTGTCCTGTTTGACCTGGCATATTGTATATGCTGTAAGTACATTTGTGTTTTCTCTTTACAGGTCTGCCCCACCCGCCTACAAATGTGAATGTGAATAAAGTGACCAGCACCACTGCAACTGTCACATGGAGGCCCGGGTTTGACAACTATTCTCCCCTCCTGTCATGCACAATGCAGGTATGTCTAAAGGGATAGCATTCATTTTCATAGCGAGTGTCATTATAAGGAAAGCTAACCCTACTTTGTATAGTGCTTTACCCATGCATGCACATGAGGTACATGAGGGAGTAAATGAGTTGAGAATTTAGAGTTGAGAGATGAGAATTGTCTTGCAAATAATTGTAGCTGTGCTGACTTTGAATACCCAATCATGTGCAGATGAAATAAACAAGAAGTTGCTTTTTACATGATGATTGGATTATTGAAATGAATCTCGGTCAATTTATTGAACCAAAATTTGCACCGTTTTTAACAAATCAGCCTCAAGGTGTTTTACCATCTCATCAAAAAAAAACAACTATTAGGTGTACAAATGGGCACATAATATAGCCACAATAGGGAAAAGTCTTCTGTGTGGCAGCCCCTGCCTTGGTTTAAAGGGGTTGTAGGGCTGCAGCCCTCCCATTTTATTTACCTGAACGTGATCATCCTCCGTCCAGGAACAAGCACATCATCTCTAGCTGGTGTCTCGTGTCCTGATTGGATAGATTGATAGCAGCACAGCCATTGGCTCCCACTGCTGTCAATCAAATCCAATGACGTGGCGCAGGGGGGCAGGGCCGAGTCCTGCATTCTGTGTGAATGGACACAGATGCGGGACTCTGGAGCTCATCCGCTTGGGTGTCCACCAAGGAGAGCGCTTCTCCAACATGGACACTTGATGCGGGGAGGAGCCGCCAGCACCACTGAGGAACCCCAGAAGAGAAGGGCCGGGGCCACTCTGTGCAAAATGAACTGCACAGTGGGGGTAAGCACTTTTTTATTATATCTGTACTATATCTTTAAAGTGAATGTAAAACTTCACCTATACCCAGTGAAGTAAACAGTCTCAGATGATACACCGAGATAAAATAAATCTTCCTACATAAGTTTTTTACTTATATGTGTGCTTTCTTCGGCTTTCTAGACTGTTTAGAAAGTGCACATCATGTTATAATTTTCTCTTCCTGTTCCACCACTGGGTGTTTATTTCTGGCATATACTGTGTGACAGCTGATTGGAGGAAAGGCAAACCCCGCCCCCTACATAGGCAGAGGAAGAAAGAAATGTGCAGAGCTGTGCTGTGAATAGATCAGCTCTCTGTTAATTTTTTTTATATCACCCAACACTAATTTCAGACTGGATTTATCTCAGTTATCAGAGAACTTATCAGTAGTTATCATGCTGATAACAGAGGAACCAAGCAGCAGAAAGACACGGGACTTAGGGCTTTGGAGAGAGATAAGTAAACACTACAGATAGATGTGCCCAGGTCAAATTTCATGAATGGTGTTTACATTCACGTTAAAGCTGAAATTTTTAGATATTTTTGCATAGTTACCTTGGTCCAGTTTGGATCAATGTAAGAATGGATGTGCCATACCTGGCCAATCCCTGTGGAAGCTGGAAATCACTGTAGTATGCACTGCTACTACAGTTATCAATGCTAGCTTCCAGGTCCCATGCCAAGAGTCTGCTCTGCTGTTTAGTTTACAGAGGAGCTCATTTTCTTGGCACAGGCGCTATTCAGAGATTGCTTTGCATCTTTTCAATGAATGCAAAGCATTCTCTGACTCAATGAGGTAGCAAGGAGGCGATGTTGTTAATGTCCACCTCATCCAAAGAACACTTTGCTTTCACTGAAAAAATGCAGTGTTTTCTTTTGCACACTATGCAGCAGGGCAGCCGCTTGACACAGGACCCGGAATCTAGTGCTAATCACTGTAGTAGTGCTGCCTACTGCAAAACAGAAAAACATAGCCCCACCGCCGCACACCTCATCCGGCCCGAGTGGTAAGCAAATAAATAAAAGCAACCTCAGCTCGATTCATCCAGACCACAACTTCAACATTTTTCACCCCACCCCCGGGGCTTAATCTTGAAGAGTATTGCCTACTGCAGTGATTTCCACAGAGATTGGCCAGGTATGGAAAATACATTGCTCCAAACTAGGCCAATGTAACTGCAAAAATATCCATACGTAAGCTTTATCTTTGATGGGATTATACAGCCACTTCCATGATGTAGTGGGAGCTTCCTCTGAGTGGCAGCTCACGTAAACCAGCATAAAGTCATGTAGTGAAATTTTATAAGTGCGAATAAGTGTTATGACAGCTCGATGGGTAACAGACTGCAGATAGGCGCTCTCTTAGTGCTTGGAGTGCTAGAGAGTGATGGTTGTTTGGGAGCCGCACATCAAGTCCAAGCCTACTGTGTGATGGTGAATGGCAGTCTCAGCCTGCCCTCAGCCAGGTCACGCTCCCAATGTGTTTCACGCCGGTCACCGGAGTTTACTCATGAGCTTACTCCAGTGGGCTTGGCCTGGCTGAGGCCCAGGCTGAGACTGTCATTCAGTATCACGCAGCATGCTTTGACTTGATGTGTGGCTCCTGGGACACCCATCACTCTACCATTGCTTGGAGCATAGACAAGCTCCCTTCCCGGCCAACAGTCACAGCGGTGGGCACAGAATTTCATTCCCATACAGCCTGAGTGGTTCACATACATATCTTGGTTCGTATGAATTCCTAGACTTGCATAAGACTACTACCTACTTACAAGAACATCTGTGACAAGGCACTGGTCAAAGGTTTAGTCAATGTTAGTTGACTATAATCACTGGATATCTGGTATAAAGCAATACTTTCTTTTTCATAAATATTTTTTATTAATATTAAGAATAGGAATTATAACAATGAATACAATTTATACAATACATATATATATATATATATATATATATATATATATATATATATATATATATACACACACACACACATACACATACACATACACACACACACACACATACACATACACATACACACACACACACACACACACACACACACACACACAGATATATATATATACATACATACATACATACATACATACATACATACATACATACATACATACATACATACATACATACATTTTAAAGTATATAGAATAAAGTAACAGTTAAAAAGAAATAGGAAAAAAATTGAGGATGGGGGGGAGTTGGAAATGGGAGGAAAATATCAGAATGAGAAAAATTAATCAGCAATCGTACAAGAGTTTTTAAGCGTACATCATAGGTGTAAAGGGGATCTATCTTTTTTTATTTTGAGGAAAGAAGGATATAACCCAGGGGGACCATATTTTCTTGACCTTGTGTAAATTATCACAAATAGCAGCAAGTTTTCCATTAGACATATACCAGTTCATTTTATTTTTAACTGATGAGGAATTTGGAGTAAAAGACTACCAAGCTTTCGCAAAAGTTTGTTTGACAGCACTGAATAAGAATGTTAGGAGGGGGAATTGAATATTTGTGAAATTTTTTGGTTAGCCTTTTAGTAAGGCTTCTAGTGGGTTCTTGGAAAGCTGTTTTCCAAACATGGTAAAAATTATTTGGTATGTGTCAGCCCAAAATTGGACAATTCCAACATACACCGTATTTATCGGCATATAACACATACTTTTTTCCCCTTAAAATCAGGGGAAAATCGCTGGTGCGTGTTATACGCCAATCCCCTGCCGATTTGTCAACTTCTCTGCCGCTCTCGGCGGCTTTCGGAAAGCCGAAAGCTGCCGAGAACGGCGAGTGCGGCCGAAAATAGCCAAAAGCCGCCGAGAATGGCCGAGAGCTACCAAGCGTCGCCGAGATACACAGGACATCCACTCTGTATCCCAGTGGTGCAATTTTTAAGCCTGCAGAAGACACTGACAAGGCTGCAAATGAATGACAAGGCTGCAAATGAATGACAAGGCTGCAATGGAAGGCTGCAAATGACTGACAAGGCTTCAAATGACTGACAAGGCTGCAAGGCAAGGCTGCAAATGACTGACAAGGCTGCAAGGCAAGGCTGCAAATGACACTGACAAGGCTGCATTGATGGGCATTTAAATGTAAGTTTTTTTTCCTTAACCACTTGCCGACCGCCGCACGCCGATGTACGTCGGCAGAATGGCACGGGCAGGCATAAGCACATACATGTACGTGATTTGCCTCCCGCGGGTCGGGGGCCCGATCGGGCCCCCGCCCGGTGCCTGCGGCGGTCGGTTTTCGTTCGGGAGCGATCCCGGACGAGGGGACGGCCATTCATTCATGGCCACCCCCTCGCGATCGCTCCCGACGAATGGAAATCCCCGGTGACATCACTTCCTCTCCTGTAATGTAAACACAGGAGAGGAAGTGATGTATTCTCTCCTCCGTGTCGGTATTTTTCGTTCCGACACGGAGGAGAGCGGATCAGTGAGTTGCACCAACACATCCCACACACAGTAGAACATGCCAGGCACACTCACACCCCCCCTTTACCCCCCGATCACCCCCCCAATTACCCCTGCCCCCCAGTCACAGTGACACCAATGTCATTTTTTTTTTATTTTTATTTTTTTTTGCATTGGTGTCATTTGTGACTGTAATAACTGTTAGGGCAGTTAGGGTTAGCCCCCTTTAGTTCTAATGTACCCCCCTAACCCCCCCAATAAAGGTTTAACCCCGTGATCACCCCCCGTCGCCAGTGTCACTAAGGCTGGGTTCACATTGCAGCGGTTTATGAGAACGAATGTGATTCGCACCGCACTGCAGTGCAAATCACATCCGATCTCTGTGCGATTCGAGTTCAGCCATTCGCCGCACCCGCCGCACCCGCCACACCCGCCGCACCCGCCGCAAATTCGCACGGGACCCTTTTTTTGGCCCGCAGCAGAATCGGATCGCATGGGTGTTCACACCATGCGATCCGAGTTTGCAGATCGCACTGCGATATGCGAACTGATCTGGGGGTGTCAGTAACATTTCACTGACACTCCCAGCAGTTCGCATAGGGCAGTGTGAACTGCCGCCGGGAGGCATGCGATGCGGGAACCCGCCGCGGATTCGCGGCGTTTCCGCATCGCTCCAGTGTGAACCCAGCCTAATAAGCGATCATTTTTCTGATCGCCGTATTAGTGTCACAGGTGACGCTAGTTAGGCAGGTAGGTATTTAGGTTCGCCGCAGCTTTTTATAGCGCTAGGGACCCCCATATACTACCGCATAAAGCCCCCTGATTGCCCCCTAGTTAACCCTTTCACCAGTGATCACCATATAACTGTTACAGGTGACGCTGGTTGGTTAGTTATTTTTTTATAGTTTCAGGGCACCCGCCATTTATTACCTAATAAAGGTTTAACCCCCTGATCACCCGGCAGGTGTCATTTGTGACTAATAACTGTTAGGGCAGTTAGGGTTAGCCCCCTTTAGTTCTAAGGTACCCCCCTAACCCCCCCAATAAAGGTTTAACCCCGTGATCACCCCCCGTCGCCAGTGTCACTAAGGCTGGGTTCACATTGCAGCGGTTTATGAGAACGGATGTGATTCGCACCGCACTGCAGTGCAAATCACATCCGATCTCTGTGCGATTCGAGTTCAGCTATACAGATAGTATGGCTGAATTCGTGTCGCACCCGCCGCACCCGCCGCAAACTCGCACGGGACCCTTTTTTTGGTCCGCAGCAGAATCGGATCGCATGGGTGTTCACACCATGCGATCCAAGTTTGCAGATCGCACTGCGATATGCGAACTGATCTGGGGGTGTCATTAACATTTCACTGACACTCCCAGCAGTTCGCATAGGGCAGTGTGAACTGCCGCCGGGAGGCATGCGATGCGGGAACCCGCCGCGCATTCGTGGCGTTCCCGCATCGCTCCAGTGTGAACCCAGCCTAATAAGCGATCGTTTTTCTGATCGCTGTATTAGTGTCACAGGTGACGCTAGTTAGGCAGGTAGGTATTTAGGTTCGCCGCAGCTTTTTATAGCGCCAGGGACCCCCATATACTACCGCATAAAGCCCCCTGATTGCCCCCTAGTTAACCCTTTCACCAGTGATCACCATATAACTGTTACAGGTGACGCTGGTTGGTTAGTTATTTTTTTATAGTTTCAGGGCACCCGCCATTTATTACCTAGTCTCACTAGTGTACCCCTAAATTTAGGGGTGTCTACTTTCTAAAATGGGGTCATTTGGGGGGGGGGGGTTTGTGCCATCTTGGCATTTTATGGCCTTCAAAACTGTAACGCCCTTAGAAAGCCTGAAGGCGGTGCTTGGTTTTTGGGGCCCCGTACGCGGCTAGGCTCCCAAAAAGTCCCACATATGTGGTATCCCCGTACTCAGGAGAAGCAGCAGAATTTATTTTGGGGTGTCATTTCACATATGCCCATGGCATGTGTGAGCAATATATCATTTAGTGACAACTTTGTGAAAAAAAAAAAAAGTTTGTAATTTTCCCGCAACTTGTGGCAAAATATAAAATATTCCATGGACTCAACATGCCTCTCAGCAAATAGCTTGGGGTGTCTACTTTCTAAAATGGGGTCATTTGTGGGGGTTTTGTGCCATCTTGGCATTTTATGGCCTTCAAAACTGCAATAGGTAGTGAGAAGTGAACTCAAAAAATTACGCCCTTAGAAAGCCTGAAGGCGGTGCTTGGTTTTCGGGGCCCCGTACGCGGCTAGGCTCCCAAAAAGTCCCACATATGTGGTATCCCCGTACTCAGGAGAAGCAGCAGAATTTATTTTGGGGTGTCATTTCACATATGCCCATGGCATGCATGAGCAATATATCATTTAGTGACAACTTTGTGAAAAAAAAAAAAAAAAAAAAAAGTTTGTAATTTTCCCGCAACTTGTGGCAAAATATAAAATATTCCATGGACTCAACATGCCTCTCAGCAAATAGCTTGGGGTGTCTACTTTCTAAAATGGGGTCATTTGTGGGGGTTTTGTGCCATCTTGGCATTTTATGGCCTTCAAAACTGTAATAGGTAGTGAGGCGTGAAATCAAAAATTTACGCCCTTAGAAAGCCTGAAGGCGGTGCTTGGTTTTCGGGGCCCTGTACGCGGCTAGGCTCCCAAAAAGTCCCACATATGTGGTATCCCCGTACTCAGGAGAAGCAGCAGAATTTATTTTGGGGTGTCATTTCACATACGCCCATAGCATGTGTGAGCAATATATCATTTAGTGACAACTTTGTGTAAAAAAAAAAAAAAAATTTTTTTTTTGTCATTATTCAATCGCTTGAGGCAAAAAAATAAAATATTCAATGGGCTCAACATGCCTCTTATCAATTTCCTTAGGGGGTCTACTTTCCAAAATGGGGTCATTTGGGGGGGTTTTGTACTGCCCTGTCATTTTAGCACCTCAAGAAATGAGATAGGCAGTCGTAAACTAAAAGCTGCGTAAATTCCAGAAAACGTACCTTAGTTTGTAGATGTGACAACTTTTGCGCAAACCAATAAATATACAATTATTGACTTTTTTTTTACCAAAGACATGTGGCTGAATACATTTTGGCCTAAATGTATGACTAAAATTGAGTTTATTGGATTTTTCTAATAACAAAAAGTAGAAAATATCATTTTTTTTCAAAATTTGCGGTCTTTTTACGTTTATATCGCAAAAAATAAAAATCGCAGAGGCAATCAAATACCATCAAAAGAAAGCTCTATTTGTGGGAAGAAAAGGACGCAAATTTTGTTTGGGTACAACATTGCATGACCGCGCAATTACCAGTTAAAGCAGCGCAGTGCCAAAGTGTAAAAAGACCTCTGGTCATTTACCAGCAAAATGGTCCGGTCTGAAAGTGGTTAAACTTCCCTCCTAAACTTGGGGTGCGTGTTATACACCGGCATGTGTTATGATATAAAATAAGCTCAGGAATGCATGAAAAAAGGGTAAGATTTCCAGATCCAGTAATGATGTATACAGGGGAGAAAAGATGGGGCCCAGATCGTAAAGTATGTTCAAACTTGAATTTATTTATTAAAAATAACAGCCAGTTTGGTACGCACATGGGCAACGAGGGAGAAGTCCCCCACCAAACCATGAATATAGAGATAAGGGGGACCCACCTCAAGGATTACATCGTCCTTATGAATGTAGTCCAATACCTACATACAACTACTACGCTTCTTTGAGAGACCAATACAAAGATGAAAGAGGAGGTAGATATTATCAGACATAACATTAAGACCCCAAGTACGATAGGTCTTTTTTAGGGAGGGCACAGAAAATCACCCATTGAGGCGAACAGTAAAGACAAGAGGGACGAGAAGAAGTCCAGAAAGGAGAGGGTATCTTTTTAACCTTAGTGGTAAAGTGACAATTTTGAAAATAAAGCAATATCTTTTACTTTTTGCTATAATAAATATACTCCAATAATATATTATTAGTAATGGCGGCAATCTGCGATTTTTTTTTTTTTATTTTTTTTTATCGTGATTGCAACATTATGGCGGACACATCGGACACTTTTGACACTATTTTGGGACCATTGTGATTTATACAGTGATCAATGCTCCCCGTTCTACCTCTCCACACTGCAATCGCGGGCTGCCGGAGAATATCGAGTTCCCAGGACCCATGACGGGTGCAAGCCCGAAAGGCTGCAAATTTAAAGGGGCGTACCTATAGGCCCATTTGCCTGCCTTTGCCATTCTGCCAATGTACATCTGTGTGCAGCAGTAGACAAGCGGTTAAGAAAGTATTCTTACAGGACTTGAAAGATTTAAATATTAAGAAAAAAGAAGAACATAACTACATTGAAAATGGCATTAGCAAACTGTCTAAAAGGAAAGATGTTGTTATTCGACCAGCAGACGGAGGGGGGAGGGGGGGGTTGTGATCCTCTCAAATGAGCAATATAACGAAAACGGGCTTAAATTCTAATGCCGCATACACACGATTGGAATTTCGGCCAGCAAAAGACCGATGAAAGCTTTTCATCGGATAATGTCACCGTGTGTATGCTCCATCGGAATTTAGATGGCCGAATTTCCGCCAGCAAAAATTTGAGAGCATGTTCTCAATTTTTCCAACGGAAATTTATGATCGTGTGTATGCAATTCCGACACGTAAAAACTCACTCATGCTCAGATTCAACTACAAGATGGAAGCTCTTGGCTACTGGGTATTGCACCTCCTTTTTCTAGTCCCATCATACATGTTGTACGTCACCGCGTTTTTGATGTTCGAAATTTGGTGTGACCGTGTGTATGCAAGACAGCTTGAGCGAAATCCAGTCGGAATTCCGTCCGGAAAACCATCAGAGCTTTTTCCAATCAAAATTCTGATTGTTTGTGTACGCAGCATTAGAAGAGGAAAGTACCTATACGTGACTACCCAGTAACTCCATGTTTAGATGTAGGGAGGAACTCGAGCAGGTTGTACATTTGGGACTAAAACAGAATATATTAAATAAAAAATGAGGCCAAATTCCTAATATTTGTATCTGGTCTTACACCCATCATATACTCATTATCCAAGATCCATAAAGATAAGGCTAATCCCCCACCAAGACTGATAGTGAATGGGAAAGATTCCCTGACCGATTGGATCAGTCAGTATATAGATAAATACTTACAGCCCTGGATTATGGCCACAGCAGATGTCTCTTTACTATATACTGGTGATACTACACCATCAGGCATGCAAAGCCACAGAATGGGGTCTAAGAACACACACCACGTTATCTTGTGCCCAAAGAAACTACCTTGTGAAATGTCTTAAATTCTGCTTAAAAAAAAACTACTTCTGGTATAACTGTGAGTATTCCTTCCAAAGAACAGGAGTTGCCATGGGAGCAAAATTTGCGCCCAGTGTTGCAGGCCTGTTCATGGCCCAATGGGAAGATGAAACCTTCTTCACTAATACACCAGCAGAAGTCATCATTTTTAAAAGATATATTGATGATATCTTAATTTTATGGAAAGGTTACCAGAATCAGCTGGTATATTTTCTTGAAAAACTCAACATCAATGATTAGAAATATCAGACTTGCTTAGGATATCAAAATAGTAAAGGTCTTGCGAGCTACTAAATCAGTTTACCTATCTTAATATAGTGTGATGACAACTGCTAGCACTAATCACGTCCCATACAAATGTGTGAGATTCAAAGATAAATAGGTAAATCATGTGCTGCGCTATCCCCTTAATGATCTGCTGAACCTGCAGCAAAAACCTAAAAAATAAAATTGTTAACAAAAGTGATGTGCCTATAAAATCAAGTCCAAGGCTGAAATAATATATACGCAACTAATGTCATACAGCTTACAACATCATATAGCGTGAATATACACACATTTCATAAAATATAAATATTGATAAAAAAGTGATCCATAAAGTGCTCAAGTGCGTATAAGTCCGTGATACTCTGACTACCCAGGATCAGTTTTCAGTGTCCTTAATACAGCGATAATAAACGTGACTTGATAGGTGACTGAATATAGCGATCTGCAACAGTGATTACACTCAGGTGCTCCCCACCCCAAGGTAATGGCCGCTCAGCTCAGAGCGTGTAAGCTCGCAATTAAGTTTGCTCAATACATGCTTTTGAATCATCAAAACTGATTCCAGGTCAGGTTGCAAGGTCCAAACATTGCTCAAACATGTAGCCTCCTCATATGTAGGTATCAAAAAGAAACTTCTATAGTGTGATACCGTTTAAAAAAAAAATTTTTACTGCAAACAAATCCCTATTATAGGGTACTCACATGGGTCTGGTGTGTTAATGCACCGCTTTATAGCTTGCCTTAATAGTACCAAGCTGTGGATGAGATCGTGTGCACCTACTCCATAAGACAGGCCAGCTGCCTCCTGCTCAGTCCAGGGAAGGGCCTTATGTGCACGCCATAAAGTGCTGTGAGACATATCAGGGGATTTGTTGAGATTAAAATATTCTTTTAGGGAAACTTAGATTTCAGAGAGAATATTAGGTTTATTTAGAATAGTAATTTAACCACCTCAATACAGTGCAGTTACACCCCCTTCCTGACCAGACCAATTTTCAGCTTTCAGCGCTTCAACAGCTTCAACAGTTTGAATGACAATTACTCAGTCATCCAACACTGTATCCATATGAAACTTGTGTCCTTTTTTCCACACAAATAGAGCTTTCTTTTAGTGGTATTTAATCACTAGTGGGTTTTTTATTTTTTGTGCTATAAATAAAATAAAACGTAAATTTTGTGAAAAAAATGCCTATTTCTTTGTTTCTGTCATAAATTTTTGCTAATTAGTCATTTTTCTTCATAAATTTTGGCCAAAATGTATACTGCTACCTATCTTTGGTAAAAATAACCCACATTAGTATATATTATTTGGTCTTTGTGAAAGTTATAGAGTCTACAAACTATGGTGCCAATCACTGAAAATTGATCACATCTGATCAGGCCTTCAGTACATCAGGTGTATCTAATTTCTTGAGACACTAACAAGTCAGGAAAGTACAAATACCCCCCAAATGACCCCTTTTTACAAAGTAGACATTCCAAGGTATTAAGTAAGTAGCATGATGAGTTTTTTTAAGTTGTCATTTTTTCCCACAATTCTTTGCAAAATGAAGATTTTTTTTTATTATTATTATTTTTACAAAATTGTCATATTATCAGGTTATTTCTCACACACAGCATATGCATACAACAAATTACACCCCAAAATACATTCTGCTACTCTTCCCGAGTACGGCGATACCATATGTGTGAGACTTTTACACAGCCTGGCCACATACAGAGCACCAACATTAATGTAGTACCTTCAGACGTTCTACAAGCAAAAATGACGCATTTGATTTCTCAACCACCTATTACACTTTTGAAGGCCCTGGAGTCCCATAAAATGACCCCATTTTGGAAAGCAAACACCCCAACGTATAATCTGTGAGGCATAATGAGTCTTTGGAATGGTTCATTTTTTTCCAGAAGTTTTTGGAATATGTGGAAAAAATTAAAACGCTTTTTTTTTTACATAAAATTGTCAATTTATAAGATATTTCTAACACATAGCATGTATATAGCAAAAATTACACCCCAAAATACATTCTGCTACTCCTCCCAAGTATGGCGATACCACATGTGTAGGACTTTTACACAGCCTGGCCACATAGAGAGGCCGAACATTGAAGTAGTACGTTCAGGCGTTCTAGGAGCATAAATTACACATCTCATTTCATTCCTACCTATCACACTTTTGAAGGCCCTGGACCACCAGGACAGTGCAATTACCCACAAAATGACCCCATTTTGGAAAGCAAACACCCCAACGTATATTCTATGAGTCATGGGCTGCAAATAGGTACTCTGGTACTCTGATGGGCTGGAGATAGGTACTCTGGTACTCTGATGGCCTGGTGACAGGTACTCGGGTACTCTGATGGCCTGGTGACAGGTACTCGGGTACTCTGATGGCCTGGTGACAGGTACTCGGGTACTCTGATGGCCTGGTGACAGGTAATCGGGTACTCTAATGGCCTGGTGACAGGTACTCTGATGGCTTGGTGACTGGTATTTGGGTACTCTGAAGGGCGGTGACAGGTACTCATATGGACTGTGACAGGTACTCGGGTACTAAGATGAACTGTGACAGGTACTTAGGTACTCAGATGAACTGTGACAGGTACTCGGATACTCAGATGGACTGGGACAGGTACTCGGGTACTCAGATGGGCTGTGACAGGTTCTTGGGTACTCAGATGGGCTGTGACAGGTACTCGGGTACTCAGATGGGCTGTGACAGGTACTCGGGTACTCGGATGAACCGTGGCAGGTACTCGGGTATTCGGATGAACCGTGACAGGTACTCGGGTACCCTGATGGACTGTGACAGGTACTCGGGTACTCTGATGGGCCGTGACAGGTACTCGGGTACTCTGATGGGCCGTGACAGGTACTCGGGTACTCTGATGGGCCGTGACAGGTACTCGGGTACTCTGATGTGCCGGGACAGGTACTCGGGTACTCTAATGTGCCGGGACAGGTACTCGGGTACTCTAATGTGCCGGGACAGGTACTCAGGTACTCTGATGGGCCGGGACAGGTACTCAGGTACTCTGATGGGCCGGGACAGGTACTCAGGTACTCTGATGGGCCGGGACAGGTACTCAGGTACTCTGATGGGCCGGGACAGGTACTCGGGTACTCAGATGAACTGTGACTGGTACTCGGGTACCCTGATGGACTGTGACAGGTACTTGGGTACTCTGATGTGCCGTGACAGGTACTCGGGTACTCTGATGGGCCGGGACAGGTACTCGGGTACTCTGATGGGCCGTGACAGGTACTCGGGTACTCTGATGGGCCGGGACAGGTACTCGGGTACTCTGATGTGCCGGGACAGGTACTCGGGTACTCTGATGTGCCGGGACAGGTACTCGGGTACTCTGATGGGCCGGGACAGGTACTCGGGTACTCTGATGGGCCGGGACAGGTACTCGGGTACTCTGATGGGCCGGGACAGGTACTCGGGTACTCTGATGGGCCGGGACAGGTACTCGGGTACTCTGATGGGCCGGGACAGGTACTCGGGTACTCTGATGGGCTGGGACAGGTACTCGAGTACTCTGATGGGCCGGGACAGGTACTCGGGTACTCTGATGGGCCGGGACAGGTACTCGGGTACTCTGATGGGCCGGGACAGGTACTCGGGTACTCTGATGGGCCGGGACAGGTACTCGGGTACTCTGATTGGCCGGGACAGGTACTCGGGTACTCTGATGGGCCGGGACAGGTACTCGGGTACTCTGATGGGCCGGGACAGGTACTCGGGTACTCTGATGGGCCGGGACAGGTACTCGGGTACTCTGATGGGCCGGGACAGGTACTCGGGTACTCTGATGGGCCGGGACAGGTACTCGGGTACTCTGATGGGCCGGGACAGGTACTCGGGTACTCTGATGGGCCGGGACAGGTACTTGGGTACTCTGATGAACTGTGACAGGTACTCGGGTACTCTGATGAACTGTGACAGGTACTCGGGTACTCTGATGAACTGTGACAGGTACTCGGGTACTCTGATGGGCTGTGCCAGGTACTCTGATGGACTGTGATTGACAGGTACTATGAGGGGTGGTGACAGGTCCTCTTTATTGGGGGGGGCAATCAGTATGATTGGTATACACTGTAGGCGGTAACGAGATGTTACCGCAATCTCCTCCTCACACACGATCAGTGTGTGAGGAGGAGAACCCGGTAACATCACGTTACCACGGTTTGTTTACATTTTAGTGATCGGCTGTGAAAGGATCACAGCCGATCATGTGGGTAAACAGCCGGCCATTGGCTGTTTACCAGCGTCGGTGACAAGCAGTGTTCTCGGGGAATAGGTGCGCCGCCTGGCCGTCATTTGACAGCCGGCGGTCAGCATCTAGTTAATAACATCTACATTATTTTGGTTTGGTATAATGTAATTTAAAACAGGTTAAAGTTGCATCATGGTCAGACCAGGAAATAGGAAGAATATCGCATGAATGAATCAATGGTAAAAAAATATAGTGGAATAAAATTGTGGACAATTCTAGAATATATTTTATGCGGCGTTCCCTCTAGGTATCTAATAATGAAGTAAAACCTTGGATTGTGCGAGCATAATTAGTTCCTGACGCATGCTTGTAATCCAAAGCACTTGTATATCAAAGCAAATTTCCAGATAAGAAATAATGGAAACTCAAATGATTCGTTCCACAACCATTTAGTCATAAGTCCTGTAGTTTATAGTCCATATAAAATGATTATAGCAATGTGATAGGTTGTCTGAACCATAAAATGTCCATCCACAAGGGGGATTAGAAGCAAAATCCAGCAGGAGCTACAGAGTATAAAAGAGAAAAGAGGTGCCTCTAAGTGTAGCAATATGGTTACATTTAATGAAGGTACAACATTTAGCAACTCACATGGTTGATGATTAAAAGAGGCACATATAAGTATGCAGACATCCGGGGTAAAGCGGTCCACATAGACCATCCCCTGCACTGCCGGCTCTCACCTCTGTCTGTCTGCAATTGTGCCTGGGAAGACTACCTTCCAGTAGAGCAATCTGAAAGCGAGGCTTGAACTGCTCGTGGAGCACAGCGTGGAAGCAACAACGTCAATGGTGGTGAGGAGGATGGTCTGTGTGGACAACTTTACCCCGGATGCCTGCATACTTAGATGTTCTTGTTTTAATCATCAACCATGTGAGTTTCTAAATGTTGTACCTTCATTAAAATGTAACCATATTGCTACACTTAGAGGCGCCTCTCTTCTCTTTTATACTCAGTTGTGACATGACGCTACCTGTATATCAAGAAATCGCTTGTATATCAAGTCAAAATTTATTTAAAAATGTTGCTTGTCTTGCAAAACGCTCTCAAACCAAGGATTTACTGTATTGAGAAAAGAGATGGGTCAAATTACAGGAGGAGGGATTCAAGTCAAAAGATTTAGTGACTGTAATTGAAGGTGATTTATTCAGTTATTCTGTATTAGAATTGTAATTTCAATCATCTATGACCATGCAGGACCAGCTCACAGGTATGTGTGTCACCAGCATAAAATTATACCAGGAATTAAATCATCAGAATAAATTATTAAAATCCAAAATGTGACAGGATGCCGAGCCCAAGCCCTGAGGTACACCAACTAGGAGAAAAGGTGAAGCAAAAGTATTATTGAATTAATTGTATTGGTTTTTGTGCCTGCATTAGGAACATTCACCCTCTCAATTTGACCTGGTGGCTGTTCTCACAAAAAGTTAAAATAAAAGAAGTTCCCAAATTTTGAGTGGTCACCAAAGCAGGAATAGAAAGGAAATCTTTCAATGAGGATACTGGTTCTGGTGACCCTGATGACTATCAGGGATTTCCTTGTCTTTGGTGTTTGCTCTCCCTTCCTGTAGTAATGGACAGGAAGTGAAGGGAAATCTTCCTAATGGGACACAAATGGAAAAAAAAAACCTGACAGTGGTTATGACCTGTTAAGTATAGAGTAAAAAAAAACATCTAAACAGTCCCTAAGGGGTTGCACTGCACTTGTATCCCTTTTTATGCGTAATCTGTTCCGTACTTTTCTGCGCTGCGGAGTAGAGCGAGGGATGAAAGGATTAAAGAATCTGACACGCTCATTGGGGGAGACTTTCTAGCAGGTGGAAATTTCCCTGCACAATAACAAGCTCCTTCAACCCCTGGAGGTGCTCATTATTGCCACTTTAGAAGACTGGAAATTAACTTATAAATGAAAGTAGTGCTTAAAATTAGGAGCATCACTTATTATTAGAAGCCTATGGCAATGCCTGCAGCATGGAGTTAATGACAATTTTGTGAATAACCAGTGGGTGAAGTAAGCTGGAGAGTTCATGAAGAAAGTAGAAAACGCACAAAAGAGATAGTATACCATCGTATTGCAAAAGCCCGTTGTGGTATAATATCTCTTCAAGGGAATGCAAAGTCTTTTCAATTTTTTTTTTTTAATATACATGTGAAAATGATCAGCTTGTAAATAATAATTATATTCATTGGGTCTTAAAGCGGAACCTTAACCATAATAACTTGATAAAAAAATAAGGTTCTTTGCCAAGAACATACATTCCACATTAATTATGCTATCAAAACTAGTGTATGCTGTAAATTGCCTCCAGCGTTGCTCCCATTTCTTTTTGCTGGAGGCTGCCATTTTGCTGAAGTCCAGAGCCCCTGAGCAGCAGTAAATCGTTAGGCTTTCAGTAGATTGTACATTTTTGGCAAAGTGCCCAGAAATGGAGAGCAAATGAGCATGTTCAGGGCTAGACAGTGTATTCCTGAATTTTAAAAAGTATAGTCCCTTATTTTTAATGTTTTACATAGCTATACCTGCAAAAGGGGCCAGCCTGTAGTGATTTAATAAAACTTACATTTTCTGACTAAAGTTCCACTTTAATGTTTTAAAGTTTTATTTCTGTGTATAATTTGTAAATATATATGTACATGGTAGCAACCATATATGACGGACCTTCTTCTGCTATGCAGTGCTACATCATTGTTGTGCTCCTTCCTATAATGCATGTGTAAGAGTTGGCCAACTCATGGAAAGCAATGCATTCACTGGGTGACTTATATTTTATCTCAATAGTTGTTAAACAAAATGGCTGAATGAGGTGGAATCAAATTCAGAGCTCCCTCTAGGACTATTGTCTCCAAACTGCAGCCCTTTGCTTGCTTTTAACTGGCACTTGGAGCACTCTTTCATCTACTGATACTAACAAAGGGACATACAGGTGCATCTCAAAAAATTCATCAAAAAGTTAATTCATTTCAGTAATTAAATTCAAAAAGTGAACGCATTTTTTTCTTTTGATTTTGATGATTATGCTTACAGCTAGTGAAATCCCAAAATTCAGTATCTCAGAAAATTTGAATATTGTGAAAAAGTTCATTATCGTAGACTCATGGTGTCACACTCTAATTAACTCAAAAGACCTGTCAACGTTTCCTGAGCGTTTAGTCTCCATCTGGTTCAGTAGGTTACACAATCCTGGGGAAGACTGCTGTCTTGCTTACTTGAAAGTTGTCCAGAGGACAGTCATTGACACCCTCCACAAGGAGGGTAAGTCAGAAAAGGGTCCTTGTTAACCACTTCAGCCTCGGAGGTATTTGCCCCCTTAATGACCAGGCGAAATGGCAGTGCGTCACTTTAACCCAAACAAAATTGATGTCCTTTTTTCCCACAAATAGAGGTTTCTTTTGGTAGTATTTGATCACCTCTGCGGTATTTATTTTTTGCGCTATAAGCAAAGAGTGACAATTTTGGGGAAAAAATATATTTTTTTATTTTTGCTATAATACATATCCAAAAAAATATATAAAAAACACATTTATTCATCAGTTTAGGCCGACTTATATTCTTCTACATATTTTTGGTAAAGAAAATCGCAATAGGCATATATTGATTGGTTTCCGCAAAACTTATCGTGTCTACAAACTATGGGGTAAATTTAGGGCCTTTTTTTTTTGTTTGTTTGTTATTACTAGTGATGGTGGCGATCTGCGATTTTGAGACATTACGGTGGACAAATATGACTCCAAATGCCACTTTTTGGGACCAGTGACATTATTACATTGATCAGTGCTATAAAAAACCCACTGATCAATGTAAAAATAACACTGGCAGGGAAGGGGGATAAGTGTGTTCCCTCAGTGTGTTCTAACTAGGGGGGATGGGCTGGCAGGAACATGACAGAGATCACTGTGAACAGTAGATATATCATGTCATCTGTCAGAATGGGGATCCGCCTTGTTTACAAGTGCAGGTCCCCATTCTGCCTCTGTACTAGGCCATCGCGGTTGGACATTGAGTCCGCCCGACCCACGGGCACACTCCCGCAGCATGCTCAAGCCGCCGTACAGGTACGGCAATTTGCGCAGGAGTGCCGACCTGCCGCCATATAACGACGGCAGCTGGCCGGCAAGTGGTTAAAGAAGCTGGCTGTTCACAGAGTGCTGTATCCAAGCATATTAATGGAAAGTTGAGTGGAAGGAAGAAGTGTGGCAGAAAAAGTTGCACAAGCAGTAGGGATAACTACAGCCTTGATAGGATTGTGAAGCAAAGTCCATTCAAGAATTTGGTGGAGATTCACAAGGAGTGGACTATGGCTGCTTCAAGAGCTACCACACACAGACGTATCCAGGACATGGACTACAACTTTCACATTCCTTGTGTCAAGCCACTCCTTAACCAGAGACAACGTCTGAAGAGTCTTACCTGGGCTAAGGAGAAAAAGTACTGGACTGTTGCTCAGTGGTCCAAAGTCCTCTTTTTGGATGAAAGTAAATTTCATTTAGTCCCAGAGTCTGTAGGAAGAGTGGAGAGGCACAGAATCCAAGTTGCATGAGGTCGAGTGTGTTTTCCACAGTCAGTGATAATTTGGGGAGCCATGTCATCTGCTGGTGTTGGTCCACTGTGTTTTATCAAGTCCAAATTCAGTGCAGACATCTACCAGGAAATTATAGAACACTTCATGCTTTCCCTCTGCTGACTGGCTTTATGGAGATGCTGATTTCATTTTCCAGCAGGACTTGGCACCTGCTCACACTGCCAAAAGTACCAATCATGGTATCACTGTGCTTGATTGGCCAGCAAACTCTCCTGGTCTAAACCCTATAGAGAATCTGTGGGGTATTGTCAAGAGGAAGATGAGACACCAGACCCAACAATGCAGATGAGCTGAAGGCTGCTATCAAAGCAACCTGGGCTTCCATAACACCTCAGCAGTGCTACAGGTTGATCGCCTCCATACCACGCCGCATTAATGCAGTAATTCATGAAAAAGTAGCCCCAACCAAATAATGAGTGCATACTATACTCTACATGGACATACTTTTTAGTAAACCAACATTTCTGTATTAAAAATCCTTTTTTTAATGGTTTTATGTAATATTCAAATTTTCTGAGATACTGGAATATGGGTTTTCACTAGATGTAAGCCATCACAATCAACATTAAAATAAAGAAATGCTTGAAATGTATCACTCTTGCTGTAATGAATGTATATAATATATGAATTTCATTTTTTGAAATGAGTTACTGAAATAAATTAACTTTTTGAGATGCACCTGTAATTCCCCCAACTGATACCAGTGAAGGGCATACTTTTCCCTAATGACACCAATGATGGGGCACAATTCCACCAATGATGGGACACAATTCCACCCAATGACATCAGTGATGAGACACAATTCCTCCCAATGATGAGACACAATTTCTCCCAATGACACCAACAATGGGGCCAAATGACACTAATGGTGGGGCACAATTCTTCCCACTGGCACCACAGATCGGGTATTGTTTTTTCCCACTGATGTCAAGACCTTTTTTACTCCTAATGGCCACAGTTTGTCCCCCCCCCCCCCCCCCCCATAGTCTGAAGGACAGTTTACTGGCCCTTTGTTTTGAAAGTTTGGAGACTGGTGGCTACAAATGTCTGTATTTAATGCTATACCGAAAATATGGAATAGCAAATGTGTAAAAATGTGAAAGTTTAATTAAAAATTACTTTCAGGCAAACAGTTCTATAATACCCTAAATATGCTAATCATTTACATTAAAGCAAGTGAACAAACTGCAATAGCAAGACATTAAAGCGGGATTCCACTGACCTATCGTTTTTTTTTTGGTGTCATTGATATCTGATTATACGATTAGTCTAGCACTCACTTGTTGCTGTTTTTTTTCTTTTTCCCTGGCTTGCCAATTTCGTCCGCGAGTTTAACTTTTAAAAATTCCTCCCGGCCATTTCCATTTTGCTTGTAGGCATTTGAAGCCCAAAAGCACTTAGTTCCGGGATGCGGTGAATGCTGTGTTCCCAGCATTCACTGCTCGATCCCGCGCATGCTTAGTGATATCAGCGGCGTCATTCAGTCCCGAAATCTCATGAGAGTTCGGCAGGACGGCATTACTTTTAGAATCGCAATTAAAAGGTAATTACGACGATCTGATTTTTTTTTTTAAAGGGTCAATTGCACATCTATGGCAGAAAGAGATTGGCTTAGGATGTTGTTGAAAATGTGAGTACAACACCGCTTTAAAAGAGAAGTATGGCCAAAGCTTTTTTGTCTTTTTCTCTTGTGGGTCACGGGAGTGCACTTACTTTTGCTCTACTGTGACATGTCAGCTGATAGCAGGCTATTGTCTGCTGTTGTCTGATGTGGCAGAGCCACTCCAGACTCTGGAAGGACTGAACTATATTTTGGGGAAACAACCAGCTGTCCAATTGACAGCTCGCTCCACCTCCCAGCATGGGGCTAAGAGTTGGGGCCTACCACTCCTGCCTCCTCGCTCCCAGTGCTGAAAGAGCAGCGAGTGGCGAGCAGTGACTGACAGTCACTGTTCTCTGTTCCCAGCAGACCATGTCATGTAATCAGTTCTTGAGGTTAGAGCTGAGGTGTGACATCGGCAGCATAGATGTGAGTATGAACATTTTTTTTTTTTTATAAACACCAAACTTCTCCTTTTAACTTGAAAAATGCAAAGACCAGAGGTTTGGTTTTTTTTTAGCAATGTTTGTGGCATGTCTGTGTGTTTAACTGCCTTGGTTAGCAGCCAAGTTGCTTGTGAATGGGTCACTCTGTACAACACATTTTTTACATTTTGCATGCTACCCTTTACAAATATTTTAAATGTAATTTTTCAAAATAAGAACATTTTGTTGAGACATCGATCAGGACTGAAAATTGAGGGTATTTATTGAGACATTTTGAGGACCAACTTTCACAACTTGGGACAGTGAGGCCGCGTAAACACGCGGGGACTGTTCGCTCAACTTTGTTCGTCAAACAGTTTCAGCGGACAGTCCGCTCAAAATTAGCATGGACGGACTTGCCCACACACGACGAACGAACAGTCCGCTGAAACCGTGCGCGATGACGTGAACGGCACGTACGACGGGACTAGAAAACGACGTCCTATACACTGCAATGCAACCTTCGGCGTATAAATTCTTTCTGAGCATGCGCGGAACTTAGTTTGACGAACAAGCCTACACACGCGGGGACTGTCCGCTCAAACCAAGTTTCAGCGGACAGTTTTTCGGGATTTCCGAAAAATTTTGTTCGTCAAACTGTCCGCTGAAACTGTCCGCTGAAGCCCACACACGAGCGGACTGTCCGCTGAAACACTGTTCAGCGGACAAAGTTGAGCGAACAGTCCCCGTGTGTGTACGCGGCCTGAGAGTTGGTGTTTATGCAAAGTGTGCCTTTTAATTCCACCGTTTAACTAATTTAGTGAATGGAACATTTATTTTTACATATCTATTTTAGGTCTAGAAGGATCAAGCATATCTCTAAGTTAAAGTAAATATCAAATATTCCATATACATATTTACCGTGATATTAAAGTGTTTAAAAATATTATTCACGATTTATATAGCGCCAACAGTTTATGCAGCTCTTTACAATATAGAGGGGGGGACAGCACAATTACAGTACAGTTCAATACAGAAGGGACAGGAGGGAAAAAATAACAAACATTTCATACTTACCTCCTCTGTGCAGTGGTTTTGCACAGAGCAGCACTGATCCTTCTCTTCTCTGGTCCCTCACCGGCACTCCTGGCCCCTCCCTTTTACTGAGTGCCCCCACACAGCAAGCAGCTTGCTATGTGGGCACTAGAGCTGAGCTGCTGCTCTGTGTGTCAATTCAGACATGGAGCCACAGCTTGGCCTTGCCCCCTCTCCTCATTGGCTCACTAAGTTTGATGGCAGCGGGAGCCAATGACACCCCCTGCTGTGTCTCGGCCAATCGGGAGGGGGAGTCCCGGACAGCCGATGCTCTCGTTCAACATCACTAGATTGAGATGGAGGTAAGTATTAGGGGGGCTAAGAAGGTCTGCTGCACACAGGTTTTTTATCTTAATCCTCTCCAATGCCAGGTACCCTGTGCCGGATTAAATGTGATCCTCTCCAATGCCAGGTACACTGTGCTGGATTAAATGTGTACCTGGCATTGGAGAGGATCACATTTAATCCAGCACAGTGTACCTGGCATTGGAGAGGATCACTGTGCTGGATTAAATGTGATCCTCTCCAATGCCAGGTACACTGTGCTGGACTATGTAAATCCTCTCTTGTGCAAGGTGTACACAGTACTGTGTGATTCTCTCCTCTGCCAGATGCAAAGTTTAATGAGGTCCTTGCCTGTAGTCTGTGTGATCCCCTCCTGTGCCAGGTACACAGTAGATCTCTGATGTCAGAGAGACACAGTTCATTTTCTGCCATGGATGACTAGTTTGTTTTTGTAGGATTATGCATTTGTACCACTAAGTAATCACCTGAAATGCTACTGTTTTATTATAATTAACACTAATGCCTGGCAGCTAATGGGCCTTAGGCAATCACATATTTTATTAGTATTCATTGTATTAGACAACAAACATGCAGCCTTATGTCAACTATCACACATTATTTACATACTGTAGCATATGACTTAATATTCCCATTGGCCACGTAGAATATTTTATATTACATCCCTGTTAGTAATATATACCCAACAAATCTAAATATTGGGACTTTGAAGGTGTTGTACATTATATATAAACCATACACATATATTTCTATAACATACAATGGTCTTATTTACGATGTTTCTGGTAAAAATGTATTTAGCAGCAGTAAAAGTACAGTACTTGTTTCAAGGCCAATCTATTCCCACATATATTTTGTAGTAAGCAATATATAACAACTATATACACTCCTTCACATTGATACCCTGTTTATCCCCACAAAGAAATGGATTATATGTGATCTCTTGTGTTATCTCTGTGATCTCTTGCATATTGATCAGATTGTGGGGACGTGCGAATTCCAACGTGTTTCGTGGGGTTGCTATGCCCACTTCATCAGGGATTGTGAAGGATGATATTTATTTTGACTGAACAGATGACCTAGCACTAGAGGTCTATGCCTTTACCATAACTTCCCCTGGAAGGGGAGCCGGTCGGACCAAGCCTGCTAGGGGTCACAACACTGAAGTCGTGTGTGGCATAGATATTCCAGCTTTTATTGCGCTTGTAATGTTGATAAGAAAAGACACATTGGATACAAAGTAATCAAGTGGGTGACTGCTAACTGCAATTCAAACCACCTTGATTAAGACCCAACTCCTGTGTAATTAAAGCTGCAGAGATGAGTACTCTGTGAGGATGATAATACTACACCCCCTCCTGTATGTGGCTCCTCAGCCTTTGCTTGGTATTCCCTATAGAATATTATAATTCCTGAGAGGAGAGTAAAAACTTCTCCATCCAATTGTCCGAAACAACATGTTTTAAATATTATGTAAAAAAAATGACATTGCCTTGTGTACTTTGCAGTGTTTGTAAGGGAAACAGGCTATGTAGTAAAGAATAAAGTGATTATGCCACCAAAAGAAAGCCCTATCTTTCTCAAAAAATGCATGGCCATGTAATTGTCAGCCACACTATCACAGCACAGAAAACTGGTCTGGAAAAGTGTAAAATGCTAGTATTAAGGTGGTTAAAGATGTTATATAAATAATCCAATTATGAGATCCCTTCCTAATGACTTTCCTAACACCATGACTTCCAAATGTGTTTTTTCATAGTAACATCATTTTACTATAGGCCAGGAGTCTCCAAACTGCGGCCCCTTACTTGCTTTTATCTGGCCCTTGGAGTACTATTCCTCCCACTGACGCCAACAATGGGACACAATTCCTCCCACTGACACCAACTGTGGGACACAATTCCTCCCACTGACACCAACTGTGGGGTGCAATTCCTCCCGCTGACACCAACAGTGGAGCGCAGTTCCTCCCACTGACACCAACAGTGGAGCGCAGTTCCTCCCACTGACACCAACCATGGGGCATAATTCCTTTAGCTGACACCAACAATGGGGCATAATTCCTTTAGCTAACACCAACAATGTGGCACAATTCCTCCCGCTGACACCACCTGTGGGGCATAATTCCTTTAGCTGACACCAACAACGGGGCATAATTCCTTTAGCTGACACCAACAACAGGACACAATTCCTCCTGCTGACACCACCTCTGGGGCACAATTCCTCCCACTGACACCACCTCTGGGGCACAATTCCTCCCACTGACACCAACTGGGGGGCACAATTCCTCCCACTGACACCAACTGGGGGGCACAATTCCTCCCGCTGTCACCAACTGGGGGGCACAATTCCTCCCGCTGTCACCAACTGGGGGGCACAATTCCTCCCGCTGTCACCAACTGGGGGGCACAATTCCTCCCGCTGTCACCAACTGGGGGGCACAATTCCTCCCGCTGACACCAACTGGGGGGCACAATTCTTCCCGCTGACACCAACTGGGGGGCACAATTCTTCCCGCTGACACCAACTGGGGGGCACAATTCTTCCCGCTGACACCAACTGGGGGGCACAATTCTTCCCGCTGACACCAACTGGGGGGCACAATTCCTCCCGCTGACACCAACTGGGGGGCACAATTCCTCCCGCTGACACCAACTGGGGGGCACAATTCCTCCCGCTGACACCAACTGGGGGCCACAATTCCTCCCGCTGACACCAACTGGGGGCCACAATTCCTCCAGCTGACACCAACAATGTTATTCCTTCAGACCAATGTCTGTTATTCCTTCTACTGACCGCAACGAACAGGCACTAGTCCTCCCACTGACACTAAAAATAGGGCATTGTCTACTCCCACTGACCCTAGTCCAGCCCCCCTAATGTCTGAAAACCAGTAAATTGGCCCTTTAATTAGAACATTTGGAGACTTGGCATATAGCATCAAAACCACTATGGCAGCAGGACTGCAGCAGTAAGTAGCTAGGAATAAGGCTACATGCCAAAACACGTAAGCCCTTGTATTATTTTGTAGTTCACCTGCACCTACAAGAAATGTATTAATTGTGGAAGATCGAGCTGCTGACTTTCTCCTTTCTCTGCTAAACCAGCGTATCAACTGCTCTCCACTTCGGGGAATCAGACCAGGTGTCTCTTATTTCATATAACTGTAAGGCTGGCCATACTTTATACAATTTTCTTACACAATTTTCCTTTAGATTTACCAAAACCATATAATATAAGGCTTAACCTAACCTAAACACTTTTGATTTGTATGCAAACAGGCAGACCCTTGCACTACATAGCTGAAGGTAATTATATAGGAAATTGTATAATGTATGGCCAGCTTTAGTATGCTTTTGCTGCATCCAAAATGCTGACAGATTTAAGATATATTTTTTTTAAATAATGAATGGTTCAGAACTTTAACTTTAAGTGCTTTAAAGAACCTTTTCATCCAGAACCTTCAAAGTGTTGTTGAAATGTCATCTTATATCCATTTCTGCTTCTGTATTATATACATTTAGAATTTACTGCTCAGATTTTTTTCATCGTTTTTGCTGTGTGGTACTGTTAGTCACAATGCCGAAGTATTAATTGCCCGAGTGTATAAAGTGGATGTTTCTCTGGAGCCCCGTGAAGTCTACAGGTTACTATAGTAACCTGCAGGGTGCCATAGAGAGAAACAGATAAATCCGTCTAACGTACATATCTACTGTAATACTCATACGTGTGGATAATGTACAGTTGTGATGCAAATGCTTGCCTTTGGATGTTTTAACCCTGTTCTTTTTAAGTGGCAGCAGACCCATTTCCTTAGCGATGTTTTGAAGAAGAAAACCAGGTTAATGGTTGTGTTTTTCCAAATCGTGTGGCTTGGCGAATCCGCTGACTCAGACTTTTATGGCTCTGACTCATACAGTTATCTTCCTCTGGATAAAAATACTTCTTTTTTACTTCCAATCTACAGCAGCAGAAGCACTGGCTGCTCAATGTTTCACGGAGCCTGTGGATATTAGATGACAGGCTTCCAATCTGGACATTTTCAGGTAGATAAGGTGACTGACAATCTAATGTTTTTGGGATAGTCTAAAGGCTCGTCGTACACATGGTACGAAAACCAGAAGGGAAAAGTCTGAAGACGAGCCGTCTGCGGATTTTCGGATCGTTAGTACGGTGCTTTCCACAGCCGATTTGACTTTTTCATCAGACAAAAGCTGGATGTGCAGGCTATAAAATTTTTGTCGCATGTGAACTCAACATTTGATTTTCTGATGGTCCGTATAGAAATCATCACCCAAAAGTCGAAAGTACAAACACGCATGTTAGCAATCAAGGAACAAGCCGGAAGAGTTTGGTCTTTGTAAACTACTGTTTCGCAATCTAGAATTAACATTCATGACGCGGCAATTGATGAAATGTCAGAATGCAGCGCACATTCTCATCTTCTTTAATGGGATAATAATGAAGCTGCTTTGCTGGTGATAATGTTGTACTGTAGTTATGCCAAACATATTTTAAAAGGCATTTGTTTTGTACGATCTGAAAATCGAGATTCAGCGCTCACCAAACTTCTACTAACACGAAATTAGCATAAGGGGCCCAAAGGGTGGCGCTTGAGAAGTTAACTTCCTCTTTATGCTTTCAAAGTCACTACGTTGGTGTTTGTCAAATGACACTTTGCGGATATTATGTTAGGCAAAATCCTGCACATGCCCTTTTGACAAAAATCAGATGCTCGGTCGTCCAACAATCAGACCATGTTAAACACTCAACTCAACCCAACCCTTCTCAGAGGAGATGGTGAGTAGTGTAAAGAAAATTACTGGGCAGAATATGGATATCCAAGTATTTTCTTAATCTTGACCCATTCCCGCCGAGCATACGCAGATGTGCGTACTCGACTTTCGGGGGTTATACCAGGATGATGCCTGCAGCTGCGGGCATCATCCCGGTACCGTTGTTTAGACCTCGACTTTCCAAGGATAACAACCGATGCGGCTAAAAGCTGCTCGGTTGTTATCCCGGAGGAGCGGGAGGGGACGTCCCCCCCCCCACCTCTCTTCCGGGGCCTCCTGGTGGTACGGGAGGGCTGATTGATGATCCGCGACTTCTGGCAGCTAGTGACAGACTGAAACAAAGCTGTAAATGGCTTTGTTCCAGTCTCCTTGATGTAAACACAGAAGCAACGTCACAACTTCACTCCCTGTTTACTCGGCTGCCAATGGCGCCGGATTTAAAAAAATATACAGTATTCAGATACACCGTTATCAGTGATCTGAATACTTTGAAGTGCAAAGGAGGGATTGGAGGTCTTTTGGAAACCCGATCCCTCCATAAAGAGTAACTGTCACCACCTATTAATGTCACAAGGGATGTTTACATTCCTTGTGACAGCAATAAAAATGTTTTATTTGTTTTTTTTAAAAACACGATTTAATAATATAAATATAAGAAAAAAAAAAAAAACCTACCCCGTCACCGCGAACTCACGCAGCAAAGAAAGCGCATACGGAAGTCGTGCACGCATATGTAAACGGTGTTCAAATCACACATGTGAGGTATCGCTGCGATCATCAGAGCGAGAGCAATAATCCTTCTCTGTAACTCTAACCTAGTAACTGTAAAAAAAAAAAAAAATTAAAGTGTTGTCTATGGAGATTTTTAGGTACCAAAGTTTGTTGCCATTCCACGATTGCCTGTAGTTATAAAGCGTTACATGTTTGGTATCTATTTACTCGGTGTAACATAATCGTTCACATTATACAAAAAAATTGGGATAACTATACTGTTTTTTTTTTTTTTTTAATTCATGAAAGTGTCCCTTTTCCCAAAAAATTGTGTTTAAAATACCACTGCACAAATACCTTGTGACATAACATATTGCAACAATTGCCATTTTATTCTCTAGATTCTCTGCTAATATATATATATATATATATATATATATATATATATATATATATATATATATAATGTTTGGGGGTTTTAAGTAATTTTCTAGCAAAAAATAGGGATTTTAACTTGTAAACACCAAATGTCAGAAATAGGCTTAGCCATGAAAGGGTTAATGAGTGCTAAATGAAGCTCTCATTGACCTCTGTAGCTGCCCGCACCATAGAGAAATTCATCCTCAGAGTTTACAGCACTGATGTCATTTACTCAGCTGCTTAGCTCAGCCTTCCAAACTTTAACGTAAAAGGGGAAACGGGGAGCTGAGCTGCGCGTTTCTACAGAGAGCAAATTACTAAATGTTCACTCTTTTTGTAATGGGAGCTGCAAGAGAAATCAAAGTAGCATATCCTTCTGTAAGGAGAAGTATTACAGCCTTGTTTTGTTTGCTATGGGGTACTTGAGCAGGCTCGCTCCTGAGCTACACTCGGTGTGTACATTCACACACACAAAATGGCTAGTCTAAGCCCCCCGCTCTCTCCTCATTGGCTCACTGGCAGTGATTGACAGCCAATGGCTCCTGCTGCTACTGTATGTGAGCCAATGAGGAGAGCGAGACCCAGGAGAGCTGCTGCTCTCATGTACATTACGGGATTGAGATGCGGCTCAGGTAAGTATAATTGGGGGGGGGGGCATGGAAGCTGCATCCAGAATGCATTAAGGTACAAAAGGCATAAAATGCAAATAAGGTAAAAAAAAAATCTTAAGCCTTTATAACCACTTTAAAGTGTATGGAAACAGCATAAGGAGCCAAATTAGTTCATTTCTAAAAAGGAGCAAGCAGATAGGTAGAGAAAGCAATCTGATTGACTTCCTTGAACAGGTTGACAATGCAAACCCACTGTAATGCAATGCAGAAGTGGTGTTGTCACCCTTGATACACAGGGTGCCTATAGTTGGTTATTATCAGCCAGCCCCTCAACTCAGCCGATGCCTGCAGCACAGCCTAACTATGGCTCATTGACAGCAACCTGGGGCTCCCAACAGTGAAAAACACCTCAAAGGAAGATGGGAATTGACATTGTTTACTATACAGTGACATCGGTGCTGCTGAAAATGCTCTGCAGCTACTCCATATCCACAGTCCTGGCCCTGCAGGGACAGAAGCTTTGCTATAGCGGTTACGTGACCACTGAAAAAGGTATGCCTGCATTATACTTTGCGATTAACCTATACTTTCGGTCGCTGGTTCAAATCCCAATCCATCTGCCTGGAGTTTGCATGGTCTCCCTGTGCCTGCATGGGTTTCCTCCGGCTACACTGGTTTCCTCCCAAACTGTAAAGACATGCTGGTAGATTAATTAGATATTGTCTAAATTAGCCCTAATATATGTATGAATGTGTGTTAGGGACCTTAGGTTGTAAGCTCCTTGAGGCTAGGGACTGATGTGAATGTACAATGTATATGTAAAAGCGCTGCGTAAATTGACAGTGCTATATAAGTAACTGAAATAAATAAATACTTTATTATAATCTAGTTGCATTTCAGTACACAGTAGGTCTGGCCCAATGTGACTACCACATTGTAATGTATGCATGGGTTATAGGGAGATCTAAGATGCATTGCCTCCAAGAGAATGATTGTTATAGCTATTTGCAGCCTTTGTCGCTCTCCCGCTGGTTTTGCTTCATTCAAACTCCTTACTTGGAAAAGGAGTGCAGGCTGAAAAGCCATACATCTGTGATTAAATGGATCTATATTTTACAGAAGGATTTTTTTTTTTTTTTTTTTTTTCCGTTTTTCTAATTGGCTTGAGTATGTGCATACAGATTTTAATACAAATACAGCTCAATGGACTTCTTCTTTAAATGTCCCAAAAATGTAATTTAATACATGCAAATAAGTTGGTTAGCACATATTGCAGGGCTCTTTTCACTGAATATGTTCACTTTTTTGAGCTTATAGAGAAAAAGGGTCGGGACTTTAAATGAGTTGTCTGTATTGTAGCTAATCGAAAGAGTCAAAGTAAAACATAAACAAGTATTTATTTGTTTGCCATGATTGAGTAGGTACATGGCAGACAATACATGCAATGATGGCACAAATCATGTATCCAAAAACATTTACATGTTAAAAACATGAATAGAATATACAATAGTATTGTCCTCAATAATAAAAATGATTATAATATAACAGTTATAATCCACGGCATTGCCTGAATCTAAAGACCATGTAAGTATGTATGCATTGCATCTGGGTTAGGCCCGACACGTTTCATGGGATCTATCCACTCATCAGGGGCAGACGCATCTCTAAAAAGATGTAAATATAACAACATCAACCACTCATGGACAATAAATTAACATACATACAGGGAGGATAAGGTGGTCATCCCTGTAAAACTCACGTATCTGCTTAGTGTGAAACGAACACAACGCCGGGGTGCTAGGGCCGAAAGGAATGCCTATTCCTTTTTTGAGCTTAGTATCATTTTATTCAGCCAGCTATCAGCTGATTAGTAAAAGTGAAAACTTTTACAGTTCCTCTGCGAGTAGCTAAAACCGGAAGAAAAGAGTGTTGTGTCACCGTCCGTTTCAGTTGATTCATTCCCTGGTTATTGTACCCAGGGAAGTAGCTGCAGGGGAGGCATTGGAAGTCTAATATACCCCTGATGTCTCGATAAAGAGGACCTGTCACCTGCCTGTGCTTATCAATCAGGGCGCTTGTTGCATGTGATAGCAATAACATTAAATGAAAAAAAAAATTTTGAGCCCACACGTGTGGAAACTACAATTTACAGGTATTGCTGCTAACTTTGATATGAGAGCAAAAAGTCTAATTCATGGTTAACGCTAAATAAATAACCTGTAAATACTTTAAAAGCATTACGTTATAAATATTTTAGGTGTTATAGTTTTTCACCCCTTCATGGGCATGCATTTTTAAGACTTGACACCTTTGGTATCTATTTACTCAATGCAACTGCATATTTTTATTTTAAAATTGAATATTATTCTGTGTTTGTGTGCACCTAATTGCACCTAATTGCATTTAGGTGTATCTTTTACTGATAATGTAAATTTGATACACAGTTGCACAAATATCCTGCAATGTAGATAATTGCAACTGCTAGCATTTAATTTATTTTTATAATTGTATGTTTGCCGGTTTAAGCATTTTTTTTTTTTTTTTTTTAGCAAAAACAAGTGTGAGAATTTAAAATAATCACCCCAGATGCAAAGTTACTGCCCCCCAGGCATTTAGATTTAAGATATAAATCATCGCACTGTTCTCAGTTTTCTGCATTCCTGAATTGCCCGTTTCCCAACATTCGTATTTTCCAGTGATTATTTTGGAAATCGGAATGCACAACTTTTTTGTAGTTCCCACATATGTAACACCAGGTTCTGAGGACAAACAATCTCTTAGTATAGCATGTTGAATCTAGGTTAAAGCTCGCCATACACTAGTAAAATTCTGCTATTTTGATTTTCTAATCCTTATTAAAGAAGTCAAATCGATGTTCGTTTTCGACGGCAGTGATGAAAAAATTCAAAGGAGAAGGATGAAAATTTTTACTCTAACAAATTTCTAATAGTAATTTGGTTTTCATTCAGGAAAGTCCATTCACTCCACAATCGAATGTCAAAAGCAAATTTTAAAATGTCAAGTGTATTTATGAGAATTTTCATACAAATGTTTGTATGAACGTTCTAATATTTATGGGCAACTTAAAGGGAAGCTCTGCTTGTTTGCCTTCTCCCCCCCCCCTCCACTGCCACATTTGGCAATTTTTGGGGGGGAGGGGGGTTCGGGTATCTGGTTTTGACAGGTACCCACTGCCACTTCCAGCTCAGTTTGTTACAGCGAGCTGAGCCAAAAGATCGCTCTCCCCTCCTTCCTCCACAGCCAGCCCATTCATAAAGTGCATGCGCAGTATTAAACTGGCTGTGAAGCTGAAAGGTTTCTCAGCCGGTTTCCCTTAGCCAAGTTGGTGGCTCCAGCACCTGAGAGCCACTTTAAGAACTTTGGCCACCTTGGACAGGTATGTGCCCTAATATTCTTAGAGGAGTTCTGCCCCCCCCCCCAACAAAAAAAATTAAGCCAGGAGCAACAGTATTTTGGGGTGGGGGCAGAAACTCCTCCTTAAGAGCGGTTCCATGATGTCATTGTGACTGCTGTCGTGTTCAGGAGGTAGCACCTAGATAAATGGGAACACTTGAAAAATTGGGCTTAGCTTAAAAATGTTTGCAGGTTGGAAAATACGAGGAGTGTCCCAAACATTTACAGTCTGTGGAAAGAGTGATCTGACAAACGTGAAACCTTATCACTGCATCAAGTCACTCTTCCAGATGTTTACCGCTGAAAATAGTGCATGCACGCTATACAGTTTACGTGCACTCCTTGCAAACAGTTGGCATTTCCTGTGGTTGAATTGAAATTGGAAAAAGTGAAGACACGAGTGGTCATCAAATATTTATTTTGGAAGGGCCTAACTCTTGCAAGCATCTACATGGATATGCTGGCAATGTTGGGGGAGAATGCCCCATCCTACAGCACTGTTAAAAATTGAAAGACAGAATTCATGTGGAGACATGACAGCCTCGAAGGTGACCCCCTGCCTGGCAGACCTGCGTATGTGACCGCACAGGAAAACATTGATGAGGTAATGGTAGATCGCCGAGTTGACTTCCAGATAATTGCTAAGGTAACAGGCATATCAAAAACCACAGTTCGGCACATCTTGACCCAAAATCTTGATATGCACAAGGATTTTGCCTGATGGGTCCCACAATTGTCGACACCGTATCAAGAATGCTCACGACGTCTAGGGACAATCTGCATCTGTTGAGGAGCGGTACAGGGAACTTTTGTGCCGGGTTTGCAACTGTGGATTAAACTTTGGTCCACCGCTTCCAACCTCAGAGCAAATCCCAGTCAAAACTGTCTTCTGGGATTCCATGGGTGTGCTGCTTATTTGTTACCTCTATAATGGACAGGCTATCAGCAGGGACTACTATGCAACCTTGATTTATAATTTGTGTGATGCCATTAAGGTGAAAAGACGTTGGTAGGCTCCAAAAACTTACCTGATGTGGCAATGGCTGCCATCCATTCCTGTGGCTTTTCTCTGGTTACCCATCCATCATACTCTCCAGATCTGGAACTATCGGACTATTACCTATTTTCAAAACTGAAAAAGGAACTGTCTGGTGTTTGTTTCGCCAGTGACAATGATGTAATTGATGCCCTGACTACTTTTTCGGATGATCAAACTAAAGATCTTCTTTCAACAGGGATCCGAGCACTAGAGCACCTTTGACATCAATCACTTTCTTCTACGTCGGGTTCAGAACTTTTAGGATGCCCCTCATAGGTCTTTAGAGTTTTTTTTTTTTTTTTTTTATGGATATATCTGTTAAAACTCTTAAAGCTGAGTTTGAAGTAGATATAAAGAACACTCTTTTTGTCTAGTTTTGTATCACTTTAAAAAAAAAATTGTTTTTTTGTTTTGTTTTTTTACATTGAATTACCATATTTGTCTCAATAGGTCCTTAAACTGGAAATCACGCTGAGACACGGAGGGTCTGAACCAGTCAGTGCAAGCTGTCTAAATCTGGCTGAACGCTGATTGATCAGTGTGTAGCCATCCCCATTAAACAGAAATTGTTGTGGTAAACTTCTGTTGATGGGACATGTTGGAAAACGTTTGTCGATCAGCTGCTGCAACGTTCAGTATATTCTAGCATCAGCTGTTAGAATACAAAGTCCCAGTGGTGGAGGGGGAGATTTCCATCTCATTTGTGTGGATGGTGGAATCTGTTATGCCTCGTACACACGATCGGACTTTCCGACAACAAAACCGTCGATTTTTGTTCAAAGATTGTTGGCTCCAACTTGTCTTGCATACACACGGTCACACAAACGTTGGCCAACAATTACGAACGTAGTGACATACAAGACGTACGTGATATCTCCGTTACGATCGCTAGTTTTACAAGACCGAGCGCTTCCGGTTCATACTTGATTGCGAGCATGCGTGAACTTTTGTACGACAGACTTGTGTACACATGATCGGAAAGTCCGACAACTAAGTTGTTGGCGGAAAATTTGAGGATCTGCTAGCCAACAAATGTTCGATGGAGCCATACACATGGTCGGACTTTCAGCCAACAAGCTCACATCCACATTTCCCATTAGAAAGTCCGACCGTGTGTATGCGACATTAGACTTTTTTTGTTCAGGCAGCTGCCTGAACAAAAAATAAATAACTGTGTATAGTCAGCTTTCGCTGCTTTGCGCAGTGCATTAAGTCAATGGTTTGAACATGCTGTCAGGAGAGGAGAGCAGAGTGATAAACCTTTTCTTATTCACTGTCCAATCACAGGCTTGGAGGAGATTGGTGACCGGGATGTAGAAAAGAAAAAAGAGGCCACTGACCTGTCTGTGCTGTCAGGCGATTTCAAATTCTCGAATTCGCTTGTATCTTTATAGTTTTAACATAAACTGAAAATATGGGTATCCTTATTTAAAATGCGTCTAAACTCATAAATGGAAATTTAATATTTTTCAGCTGACCGGTCTTTGGAAATGGTGGCCACATTCAATTTTATTTTTCATGCTTTTTTTTTTTCCTTATATTATCAGATAGTGATCCTGTCAGTACCACACTCCCTGCTCTCATTCATAGTACTTTATGGTGTAAGCCTTGTCTCCCCACCTTTGCAGCTTAAGGGGGGAGCATTTGGGGAGAGAGTTGGTAAAAACGTGACTCCACTGCTTGTTTTTACTACTCTCCCCTCAACCACAAGTGTAAAAAAGGCCTTACAGTGATTGTAAAAGCAGAATCCCCCCCCCCCCCCCCCCAAATACATACCTGAGCCCGATCTCAATCCAGCGATGTGCACGAGAGCCAAGGCTCTCTTGACTCTCTCTCTCTCCTCATTGGCTTAGATACAGCAGCATAAGCCATTGGCTCCCCCTGCTGTCAATCACAGCCAGTGATGAGGATGCCAGGCTCAGGGGGAAGCACACTCAAGTGCCCCCATAGCAAGTACTCGGTAGGAGAAGGAGCAAAGAGTGCCAGCGGGGGGATCTGAGAAGAGGGGGGATCAGGGGCGCTCTGTGCAAAACCATTGCACAGAGCAGGTAAGTATGCATGTTTGTTATTTTAATTTAAAAACAACCACCAATTGTTCTTCGAGAAATATTGCTTATTTATGCCCAGCTTTAAGCAAATTTTCACAAAAAGTTGCGTAATCCTTAAATACAAGGGCTTGTTTTAACGGTAGTCACCTAACAATACCCACTTCTTGTCTTTTAGGTCCTAGTGTTACACGATGTGTACTCGCAGCATGTCATCGTTCCTCCTTACGCCGTCACCTTAGAAGAGCTTAAGCCATTGACGAATCACAGCATCCGCCTGCAGTGTGCTAACGAAGTGGGCTCCTCTGTTTTCACTGAATGGCTGTCGTTTCAAACACTGGAAGCCGGTAAGCAGAGCAATGTTAAAATACACTTTTCTTGTTGACTTATTGATCATCAGGACCTCATAAGCTGATACACTTTAATTCCTGAGGCTGCTTTGGACAGCACTTGAAGCAGATTATGAAGGGGACTCTTGGCGTTAAGGCATACTTGTCATGATCCTGCATGTCCTTCAAATCTAGTTTCTGTGAGGGCAGAACTCCTCTACAGTTGACTTAGAGAGGGAGTAACCAGGCTGATAAAGATATCCACTCTATATCAGTAATGTGTTAAAGGTTAGATCAATAAATACCTATTTTTAGAGTTTGCTATTGTCACATTGTGTTGGTTAACCAACCTGACCTTTTTTTTTTTTTAATACGAGTTACTTTTAAGGACTGTACACCAACATTCACAGCAATGCTTAGATTTCTCTGTCTGCATTTACTGCACCTCTAACAGTGAGATATTCATATTGTGCTGGGGTATCATCTATGAGGGGCCGTATAGTGCACAGGTACCCACAACAGCCTTACCTGGAAAAAAAACGTCCATTTAATTGTCACTATGCTGTCCAATCGCTCTGCCTCTCTCCTTCTTAAAGCGGGAGTTCGGCCGTTTTTTTTTTTTTAAAGTCAGCGGCTACAAATACTGCAGCTGCTGACTTTTAAAATAAGGACACTTACCCGCCCAGCGCACCCGCGATGTCGGCACCCGAAGCCGATTTCTCGATCGTCTCTCGGGTGCTGCCGCCGCCATCTTGGGTATGGGAATCAGAAAGTGGAGCCTTGCGGCTTCACTTCCTGGTTCCCTACTACGCATGCGCGAGTCGCGCTGCGCAATAAGGATGGTCCCGGGGGACCCGCTGGAGGTGGCGTAAATATCCGCAGATTCTGCGGATATCTATGCCGCAAGTGGGTGCAAATACCTGTACTGTACAGGTATCTGCACCCCCCTCCCCCCTGAAAGGTGCCAATTGTGGCACCGGAGGAGGGAGGGTTCCGATGAGCGGAAGTTCCACTTTAGGGTGGAGCCCCGCTTTAAAACCTAAAGCCGGCCATACACAGTGCAAATTTCTTTCCTACAACCAGGGGTTGATATGGGAGTCCCTCCAGCCATTGTGTTCTTCCAGCGGGGGTGGCTTTGCATGTAAGATCGATCAACTTGGTACATTCAGCCAGCCCATAGATGTTTTGGATCTCGGGTGGTTCCTGCTCCTCCTAACTCCAGCTTCACTATCATGTAAATAGTTTGCTTGGGCCAAACAAACTATTTGCTTCACAAAAAAATGTGGCTACTGTTAGCGTTGTATAAACTGTACGATGCATCATCTCTGTTTTGGCAGTGGTATGGGGACTCCCTGTTCTGTTCCCAGAACAGAATTGAGCCGGGCTTCTTAGCCATTCACAGGAAGTCTTGTATTATATCAATCAATACAAGGCTTCCTCTGAATGGCTGAAATGGTGATTGAGACATCACCTGGCTGCCTCCATACCTTAGCCATAGGCGTGTGTAGGGTGTATCACCCTGTAGGGTGCAGATGCCCCCTGCTGCCCTGCCCCCCATACTAGAAGACAAAGAAAACAAGAGAAGGGCGCACCGACTTAGTGCAATTCGATTATAAACATTTATTATAGGATAAGAAGTGACACGCATAATACTCACAAACGCATGTTATATATACGCATGTCAAAACACAATGTAAACAAGTCGCCTCTAGGATTGCGGGAATGCTCCAATGATGCAAGGAGACCAGATGGCATCTGTGATGGCTAGGCTGATGCATTTCAAGGGATACCCCTCTTCCTTAGAGCCACCTGGCCCTCCTCCCACAGTGTTTCCAGCTTCCCTCCTCTCCTCTCCTGCCAGCTGCTGTCGGGGATCTTTTTAAGTGGAGAGTGGGGGAAGGAGCCGGTGCAGCGGGGGCTGGAGAGAAAGGTACTGGGGAATCTCAGTACCTTTCATTATCTCAAAGGTTTGACATCAAGGGTTTGTTTAGACCCCTGATATATTTCACCAAAGCCCCTCAATGGGGCTCCTAAAACAATTGTAAAATAATATTGTAATAAATAATAATATTGTGACAATGTATTAAAAACTACAATTTTAAATAAAAAAAAAAAAAACTACTGGCACTGTACAATACTCTACCGACACCGCCCACTGCCCTTTTGAAACTGTCCATGTTTTAATACATGCTTACATTTATTTATAAGAGTGTGTGTGTATATGTATGTACACCCCTCCCATTTTTGTAAATATTTTATTCTATCTTTTCATGTAACAACATGACACTTTGCTACAATGTGAAGTAGTGAGTGCAGAGCTTGTATAACAGTGTAAATTTGCTGTCCCCTCAAAATAACTCAACACACAACCATTAATGTTTAAACCGCTGGCAACAAAAGTGAGTATACCCCTAAGTGAAAATGTCCAAATTTGGCCCAATTAGCCATTTTCCCTCCCCGGTGTCATGCGACTCGTTAGTGTTACAAGGTCTCAGGTGTGAATGGGGAGCAGGTGTGTTTAAATTTGGTGTTATCGCTCTTACTCTATCATACTGGTCACTGCAAGTTCAACATGGCACCTCATGGCAAAGAACTCTCTGAAGATCTGAAAAAAAAGAATTGTTGCTCTACATAAAGATGGCCTAGGCTATAAGAAGATTGCCAAGACCCTGAAACTGAGCTGCAGCACGGTGGCCAAAACCACACAGCAGTTTAACAGGACAGGTTCCACTCAGAACAGGCCTCACCATGGTCGACCAAAGAAGTTGAGTGCACGTGCTCAGAGTCCTATCCAGAGGTTGTCTTTGGGAAATAGACGTATGAGTGCTGCCAGAGAAGCTCCAGAGGTTGAAGGGGGGGGGGGGGGTCAGTGCTCAGACCATACGCTGCACACTGCATCAAATGAACTGCATGGCTGTCATCCCAGAAGGAAGATTGATGCACAAGAAAGCCCGCAAACAGTTTGCTGAAGGCAAGCAGATTAAGGACATGGATTAATGGAACTGAACTGAAGCAGGGCATGATCCCCTCCCTTCAGAGACCGGGCCCCAGGGCAGTATTCCAACATAATGACCCCAGACACACCTCCAAGGTGAACACTGCCTTGCTAAAGGTGAGGGACTGGCCAAACATGTCTCCAGACCTAAACCCTATTGAGCATCTGTGGGGCATTCTCAAACGGAAGATGGAGGAGCGCGAGGTCTTTAACATCCACCAGCTTGGTGATGTCATCATGGAGGAGTGGAAGAGGACTCCAGTGGCAATCTGTGAAGCTCTGGTGAACTCCATGCCCAAGAGGGTTGAGGCAGTGCTGGAAAATAATTGTGGCCACACAAAATATTCACACTTTGGGCCCAATTTGGACATTTTTTCTTAGGGGTGTGCTCACTTTTGTTGGCAGCAGTTTATACATTAAAGGAGAAGTCCAGCCTGAGCTTGTTTGAATGGGCTTCTCCTATGGGTCACAGGAGTGCAATTTTTTTTGTACTTTTGGGACCCATTTTAAGCAGAGAGCAGACTGAAGTCCGCTCTCTGCTAACCACACTGGAATCAGTTCAGGCACCGCGTCATCACAATAATGAAGTCTGGATCTGCTAAGTGCCTGGACTGATGCCTGTCTCAGCCTCTCAGCAAGCCTTTGATAGCCTGAGATGGCCTCTCCCTGCCACTCCACATCTCAGCGCTCCAGTGAGCGCTGGAGGACAGAGTAGAGAGCCGCTGACTGACAGTGAGCAGCTCTCTGGCTGAGAGAAACGAGCCATCAGCAATGTTCGATCGCTCGGATCTCAGTGCAGAGGCGCCGGGGGACAGATGCAGCATCGTTCCGATGCTGCATCCTGCTAGACAAGTATGAATCAAAAAATAATAATCTTTTAATGGCTGTGTGTTATTATTTTGAGGGGAAAGCAAATTTACACTGTTATACAAGCTGTACACTCACTACTTTACATTGTAGCAAAGTTTAAGTTCTTCAGTGTTGTCACATGAAAAGATATAATAAAATAGTTACAAAAATGTGAGGAGTGTACTCACTATTGTTAGATACTGTAAAAAGTCTACACACCTCTGTTTATATGTCAGGTTTCTGTGATGTAAAAAAAAAAATGAGACAAAGATGAATCATTTCAGATCTTCTTCCACCTTTAATGTGACTTATAAACTGTATAATTCAGTTGAACAACAAACTGAAATGGAAGGTGGAGGGAAGTAAAAATAAAAAACAAAAATAATATGGTTGCATAAGTGTGCATACCCTTAAACTAATACTTTGTTGAAGCATCCTTTGATTTTATTACAGCACTCAGTCATTTTGAGTATGAGTCTATCAGCATGGCACATCTTGTCTTGGCAATATTTGCCCATTCTTCTTTGTAAAAACTCTCCAAATCTGTCAGATTGTGAGAGCATCTCCTGTGCACAGACCTCTTCAGACCCCCCCCCCCACAGATTTTTGGATCGGATTCAGGTCTGGGCTCTGGCTGGGCCATTCCAAAACTTTAATCCTCTGGTAAAGCCATCTCTTTATTGATTGTGATGTATGCTTTGGGTTGTTGTCATGCTGAAAGATGAAGTTCCTCTTTGTGTTCAGCTTTCTAGCAGAAGCCGGAAGGTTTTGTACCAATATTGACTGGTTTTTGGAACTGTTCATAATTCCCTCAACCTTGACTAAGGTCCCAGTTCCAGCTGAAGAATAACAGCCTCAAAGCGTGATGCTGCCACCCCCATGCTTCACGGTGGGTATGGTGTTCTTTTGGTGATGTGCAGTGTTGTTTTTGCACCAAACATATCTTTTGGAATTATGGGCAAAAACTTGAACCTTGATTTCATCAGACCATAACACATTTTCCGACATGCTTTTGGGAGACTTCACATGTGTTTTGGCTAAATTTAGCCAGGCTTGGATTTGTTTTATTTTTTTGTTTTTTTGTTGTAAGAAAAAGCATCAGTCTTGTGTCTCTACCCCATAGCCAAGACATATGAAGAATACGGGATTATTGTCACATTGTCACGCCAGTACTTGCCAGATATTCCTGCACCTCCTTTAATGTTGCTGTAGGCCTCTTGACAGCCTCCCTGACCAGTTTTCTTCTTGTCTTTGCATCAATTTTGAAGGGATGTCCAGTTCTTGGTAATGTCACTGTTGTGTCATATTTTCTCCACTTGATGATGACTATCTTCACTGTGTTCCATGGTATATCTAATGCCTTGGAAATTCTCTTGTACCCTTCTCCTGACTGATACCTTTTAATAATGAGATCCCACTGATGCTTTGGAAGCTCTCTGCAGACCATGGCTTTTGCTGTAGGATGCGACTAAAAAAAGCGTAATTATTGCTTAATTCTGAATAAAGCTGCATCCCCAGTTATAAGAGGGTGTGCACACTTATGCAACCACATTATTTTAGTTTTTTATGGCTGTGGGCAAAGGGGACGCGGGCGTGACTTCCGCTCGGATTGCCACAGTGATCCGGGCGAACCTCGGTGCAGCTGTCAAAACCAGGTACCAGCTCCCCCAAAATGTGGCAGAGAAGGGGGGAGGAGACAAACAAGCTGAACTTCTCCTTTTGGGGGAAGTTCTGCTTTAACCACTTAAAGAGGGATTCCACCAAAAAAAAAAAATATTAAAAGCCAGCAGCTATAAATACTACAGCTGCTGACTTTTAATAAATGGACACTCACCTGTCCCGGGTTCCAGCGATGCGGAGGCCGATCGATCGCTCGGCTCTCGGCTGCTGCCGCCACCATTCTAGGTGAGGGAATCAGGAAGTGAAGCGAATCGGCTTCACTTCCAGTTCCCTACTGCGCATGCGCGAGTCTCGTCGCGCAATAGGAAATCTCCGCGCTGTCACTGGGACCCGTGTGTGTCCCAGCAGACAGCGCGGCAGGGCAGGAAATGGCGTAGACTCCCACGGGAGTCTATGCCCGGAAGTGGGTGTAAATACCTGTCTTTGACGGGTATCTCCACCCCCCTCCCCCCTGAAAGGTGTCAATTGTGACACCGGAGGGGGGGAGGGATCCGATCAGCGGAGGTTCCACTTTAGGGTGGAATCCCGCTTTAAGGACCAGAAGGATTTACCCCCTTAATGACCAGGCCATTTTTTGCAATACCGCACTGTGCTGCTTTAACTGACAATTGCGTGGTCGAGCGACGTTGTACCCCAATTTGACTTCCTTTTTTTCCCACAAATAGAGCTTTCTTTTGGTGGTATTTGATCACCTCTGCTGTGTTTTATTTTTTGCGCTATAAACAAAAAAAGAGTGACAATTTTGAAAAAAAAAACAATATTTCTTTACTTTTTGCTATAATAAATATACCCCCCCCCCCCCAAAAAAAAAATCTTCATCAGTTTATGCTAATATGTATTCTTCTGCATATTTTTGGTAAAACAAAATCGCAATAAGCGTATATATTGATTGCTTTGCGCAAAAGTTTTATAGCGGCTACAAAATAGGGGATAGATTTTTGCCATTTTTATAATTTATTTTTTACTAGTAATGGCGGCAATCTGCGATTTTTAGTGGGACTGCGACATTGGGTCGAACATATCAGACACTTTGACACTTTTTTGGGACCATTGACATTTATACAGCGATCAGAGTTACAAATAGCCACTGATTACTGTATAAATGTTACGGGCAAGGAAGGGGTGAACACTGGGGAGCGATCGAGGGGTTAAGTGTTTCCTAGGGAGTTGTTTCCAACTGTGGGGGCAGTGTACTGACTGGAGAAGGAGAGAGATCACTGTTTCTGATCACTAGGAAAAGCAGATCTCTCCCTACTCCCCTGTCAGAACGGGGATCTGTTTGTGTACATAGACAGTTCTGGCTCTCTATGGCACGACTGCGGGTGGCTTGTGGACATCGCAGCCGCCGGCTACGTGCATCGGCTCCGGCGTTACGCCGAAGGCGCCCTATCCCTCGTAAAGCAGCTGACTTACACCTACGGTGATTTGTGCGGGGAGCCAACCTGCTGCAATATAATGACAGTGGCTGGCCAGCAAGCGGTTAAGTTGAATACAGCACACTAGAAATAAAATGGTCACATAGCCTGAACCTGATCATAGTTTTATTGAGGATGAGAAGAAATGTCTACTTGTGAACATGTTTATAAGCACATTGTCCCCCAAGTGCTGTATTTATTTCCATTATACCATACGGTCTGTCAACTGCCAATCTGTCATAGTATTGTTTGTATGTGGGTGGGAGTTCTACAACTAGTACTTGGGAAAAGCCTTTAAATATGGAGAAAGATAAAGAACGAAAAAAGCGGGGCCCTAAAGGGGAAAAAGGCAAGAACCAGACTGGATGGAATCACCAGCCCTCTTCCCCAGATTCAGCATTCACGGACCTGTGTTGCCTTTTAAGTGTATTTAAAAAAAATAGGAATTCAATTATCCCTCATAAAATGAAGACGAACAAAGGCAGACATGCTTGAAGTACAGCCAGGGTAACAGCCATGGCTTCCTCCATAGATACAGTGGAGGAGTGAACATGGCCACCCTGGGACAGGAAGTGTGTTATTCACTAAATTACCAGATGTAAAGGGGGAAAATGCCTCAAAAAATAAAAAATTAAAAAATAATAATAATTAAAAAAAAAAAATATATATATATATATATATATATATATATATATATATATATATATATATATTTATGGTCAAAGCCCTCCGTCCTCAAAAGATATGGAAGGAAAACATAAACACGCCACATGACTAACAACATAGACCTGAAGTGTGCCCTGGTCTGCTGTACGGTAAACCCAGGTGAGCTGGGCAGTGAGCCCTGTGCTGCTGGGCGGTATGCTAAGAGAAGGGCGCATACCTAGAGAAAGTAATGGATGTTTCTGTCTGCTGTAAGGTCTGCTGTAAGGTAAACCCAGGTGAGCTGGACAGTGAGCCCTGTGCTGCTGGGCGGTATGCTAAGAGGAGGGGCGCGAAAGACTTAATTTAGGGAGAAAGTCGTTTATCATGGCAAGACCAGATGTTTTTAGAGGGCAAGGCCGCAGAAGGCTTGAAACATTTCGGACTGTGGGTTGGGAATGTACTGAGCGAAGCAGGTGGATTTCCATCTGCCCAACTTCCTGATCGCGTGCTCTGGAACTCCGTTGCGCGAGGCTGCTGATGCTGCTCCAATGAGGAAAGAATGTCCTGAGTAACGAGCGGGGTCGAGGCCTAAATTGCGTAGGAGGATCTTGACGTGACTGATAAACTGATTGCTGCTTAGGGGTCTAACTGGAAATGGTAATAACGGGCTGTCAGGTGAAGGATCAGGTAAGTGCGCTAGCAATTGGTCCAAGACGGCCACAGGGCACCAGGAATTGAGGGTTTCAAAAAACTTGATGTCCGTCCCTGGGCCCACCTGTTGTGTTTTAGTCACCTCTAGATGTAGGATGAAGAAGGTTTGGTGGCGAGTGAGGTGCCGCCTGCATAGCGTCTTACAGCGGGAGCTGGTGACTGTAAATTCGCTGGGGCGTAAAAACCGTAGAAAGCTAGGTAAATGGCTGCTCTAATGACCGGGCTGGGAAAGAGGCCAAAAGGGGAATGAGAGAGGATGAGCGATATCTCTGGGAAAATGGCGCTGGTCACGGGAAGACGTTTGCTGCTGACAGACAGAGCATCAGCTGAGGTATTACATTTGCCTGGGATGTGGATGCAGAGAAGATTAAACTGGTGCTGAAGGGACAATTGTACCAGCCTGCGTAGAAATGACATTATGGCCAATGACTTGGAGCGGCCTTTGTTTATGATGTTGGCTGTGGCTTGATTGTCTGTAGCGACAGTAACTGTTTGTCCCGCCCAGCTACTGCCCCAGACTTGCGCTGCAGCCACTATAGGATATAGCTCGAATAATGAGGAGGATAGGCTGAACCCGGGAATTGAGAGAATTTCTGGCGGCCGTGGGCGAAGTGATGGCCGAAAGTAGCCGCAAAGCCTGTGGAGGCTGCGGCATCTGTGATTATCTGGGGTGAAGAGGGAGATGCTGATGGGATAAACATCGAGATGCCGTTCCAATTTGCTAAGAAATTGTCCCACATGTTGAGATCGGCTATCGCTGCTTGGTCTAGCCTGAAGACATGGTCGGGGTCTTGGACTTGAGAAAGAAATACCAAGAGACTGGAGACGAAAGATCGACCCTGGGGAATAATCCTTACCGCGTAGTTGAGCATGCCGAGCAACGACTGAAGTTGCCTCTTGGTGCACACTTGGGTAACCGTAAAGGTATGAATGACCGCCCTGATGCGGGTTAATTTGTCGAGAGGTAAGCTAGCCTGCATGGCTTGAGTGTCGAGAATGATACCCAAGAAGGTGATGCGTTGTGCAGGGCCTTCCACCTTCTTCTCTGCTATGGGTATATTGAGTTTGGAAAAAACCTCCCTAAGGCTACTTAGATCTACTGGGGGTTCGCCGGGTTTCTCAATAAGCAGAAAGTCGTCCAAGTAGTGAATCACTTTCTGACAGGACGCGTGGTGTGAAAGAATCCAGGACAGGCACTGGGCAAACGCGCCAAAGAGCCACGGACTACTTTTGGAGCCGAAGGTTAACTTTGTGGCGAAATAGTACTGGTCCTTCCATTTGACTCCATGCCATTGCCATAGGCATGGATGAATCGGTAGTAACTTAAAAGCGTCCGCGATGTCTGCCTTGGACAGCCAGACGCCAGCTCCTAAGCTGAGGATGGTTTGGATGGCAAGGTCTACTGAAGAATATTTAAGGGCGAATTCCTCTGAGGGTATGAGGGAATTTAAACTAGGTATGTGAGAAAAATGAGGCGCGGACAAATCATAGACTAAACGAAGTTTATTAAAAAACTTGCCTTTAACGAGCCCGATGGGGCTGACTCTCCAAACAGAGAAAGGTGGGTGTGAGAAGGGGCCAATCATGTACCCCTGGTCAAGTTCATTCCGCAGCAAGGTGCTGATCGCTTCTTCGTCTGTGGCTGCTGACAGTAGATTTCTGCATTCATGGGTGGTGTCTGTAAGTGTAATAAACCCCGTGTGGAAGCCTATGGTGAATCCTTGCACTAGGAAGGCTGCTAGTGAGGGGTGTGAAAGAAGGTAGAAGTGCAGCCATCCGATGTGTATACGGCTTAGTCATGTGTGGTTGGGTTTTTTGATCCCGCAGGCGTGTCTGGGGTGAGCTTGGTGGCAAGCGAGGCAGATATGGAGGAGTCTACATTGAGGGATATTGCAACCCCCGAAGTTGAAGTTGTTGCAAATTTATGCCCCTCCTAGTGCTTTAATGGGACATCCTAACTTGTCTTCTTGGGGGCGCTGTGTAGATGCTCCTGAACTCTGAGCTACATTTGAGAAGGGGGGAAAGTACGGAGGGCGTCTGTCCTCGTTTTCCGAACACCAGCTAGCTGTGTGGGTGGCCGACTGGCAGTTAGTGCACAGCGGGGAGCGTAGCCGGGCGAAATGGCGACAGAATAGTTCTGTATCGACTGTGCTCCGGTCGGTAGCCATCTGGAACTGGCTGAGCCTAGCAGCTGCTTTGGCTGAAAAGGAGCGATGGCAGTCGTAAAACTCACTGCCTCCATACCTATAACCTAGATCCGTCACTGCGTGTAAATACAGATCTAGTTCTTCCCTCTTGTTGGGGTTGAGGGATCAAATTATGTGTCTGAACATGTCGAAGGCGAGCACGAACTCAGTGACTGTGAGCTTACGTGCGAGCCTTAGGTCTTTTGCTTTCAGGATGAAGGAGACGTCCCCCCATGTGTAGGCTTTGTTTTCCGCTGCGGCATTAACTGAAATAAGGAGGGAGGCCAGATTGACATCTCGGCCATCTAGGATGTCCTTCCTTATGCCAGCTGGGATGAGATGTGCCGGGAAGACGGTGGTGCTGCACTGGGGCGTACCTGAAGGCATCGGCATGGGGGTGGTAGTGGCGGGTGTAGGTGGCACGGGGACCACTTGTCGTACCTCCAGAGACTCCACTCTAGTCTGAACATCGGAGACTGTTGTTGAGAGTGAAGACACTAAGGAGTGCAGCTGAGTAACTGCTGATGAAATTGATTGTAGGGACGCCTGAGAGACTGGTGGGGCTGGCGTAGATGGTGGAAATAGTAACTTAAAAAGTTTAGCTTTCCTTGCTGTAGCCGGATAGGGAATATCCCTACGTCACAGCTCTGCTGTGAGTTTCGGGATGGTCCAGGCTCTGTAGGACTGCACGTCGTCGTTAGTTGAGCCCGCCCCGGGTGATGACGGGACAGGGGAAGGGATGTCACTGCTAAAACGAGAGGGGAAATGCATATGTTTTAAGGAAAGATTGGGGATACAGGAGGGAACAGAAATATATACTTCTCTTCTTTTTTTTTTTTGAGAAGATAGATAGCAGAAAGTAAGAAGAACAGGAGGAGTGACAGCCATAGCAACAGTTGGTTTGCGCTCGAGCGCTGTTGAGTGTAATTTTAGAAAACTCATAAGAATGCGTGACAACCGAGTTGAGCCAGGAGGTGACTGGCTAGATAACCAATAGCTCGGGTGTCCGTCTGTGCTTGTCACAGACTAGTGCACCAGAGTCCCCGGGGCGGACCGGGAGGGTAGCGGAAGTCTGGTGTGCTAAGTAGGAATGTTGCGATCTGTAGCAAATTGACGTGTGTTCGGTCTGCTAAATGCTTGCACTGCCAGCAAGAAAAGGGATTAAGCGACCTTGTCTGCGTAGTGGAGGCTTGTGCTCCGAAAACAGAGTGAGATGCATAGAAGTATGTGACAGTTGCTAACGCCTCGGAACCAAAAATAAATTATGTATGTGAAGTTAAATATGTCGTGAAAGGGTGTGAGAGAAAGGAAAATGTATATATCTTACTGTTTAATACCTTCTAACTACGCACCTGCCTTGAAGCCCTAGTGCTGGCGTCTCTTGTTGGGGTCAAGGAGTTTCGACCAAGAACCTACAGCGGGGTGACATGGAAGTAGTAATAAAGGTGGATTGCAAGAGCTGTTTCGGGGCCATAGGTGACCCCCTGGTGAAGAAATGCAAACCCTAGCCAAGTTCCCCTGTTTTTTTTTTCTTCCTTTTTTTTTTTTTTTTTTTTTACCTGGAATGGATGGTCTGAGCCTGTTGCAGGATGGACCAATTGGCAAGCTTACTGACCTAAAAAGGGGGGAAAAGGGATAGAGAAAATGTATGAGTAGCCATGTTGCTACTGGAGACGTTGGCCGTTTTATGAGCCAAATGCAGAAAGACTTGCAGTGATTGCAAGAAGACGGTTCAGGTAGAAAAAGAAAAGGTAAGAAAAATGACTATGTAGGATTGACCGTGCGCGATTGAGCGATTTGGTAGAGAGGTTTGTGAATGAACATGCTTAAAACAGATTCGAAAAAGTGAAAGAAAGTATTGCCGAAGCTTTGTGAAGTGTCTAGTAGAAACTGGGCTGGATGCGAGCCCTGAAAGAACGGGTGGTGAAAGATTCGACCCGTTTGGGTCGGTGATGCGATAGGGTTCGGTGCGGTTTGTTTAAGGATTGATTTCAGTGGGGATTCGAATCGTAGCGCTGATGCTGCGACTAGATGCGAATCCCCCGTAAACAGCTGCGAGTCTGAACCGAGACAGCCGATGACATGGCTGGGCTCGGACTGACTAGGTGTAGATGGTGTTTTTTAGCGAGGCCTTACGAATTGCCGAGAATTCGAACCGTAGAAACGAGTTTGGCGACCAGATTCTAAAAGAGTAGAGGGTCAGTTTAAGGTGAGGTGCACGTTTGGTGGACAGAGTAGAGGTTACGACTGGTTTGGTTAACTTTGCGGTAGATAGAAAGACCAACATACATGAAAGACGACACGAAAAAGGGGGTACTGGCCGAACGTGCGACATTTAGCGAAAAAAAAACATGCTAACGAATTGATACGAAACTTGAGTAAGAGGTAACAAGATAGTCCTGCTTGTGACGGCGAAGCGTGACAGTTGACGAAAGCTTGTGAACGGGATATCGATCGTGAAGTACGCACTCATGAACACGGCAGGTAGAAAGGACAATATACATAAAAGACAACGCGAAAGGGGTGCTAGCCAAAGGTGCGACAAATTAGCGAAGATAAACATGCTAATGAATTGATACGAAACTTGAGTAAAAGGCAACGAGATAGTCCTACCTGCGACGTCGATGTGTGACAGTCGAAGTAAGTTTGCGAATGAGAACGGGATATCGATCGTGAAGTACGCACTCACGAATACGTAGTGAGTAGTAAAGTTTGGCCTGGTGACGTTTGTACCGCGCACTGGAACCGACACTGAGCGTTGTGGGAGGTCTGGTTAAATACTCTCCGGGCTCCTCCCATAATTACGGGCCACCATACTGGCCCTCTTTTATTTATTTTATATATATATATATATATATATATATATATATATATATATATATATATATATATATATATATATATATATATATATATATATATATATATATATATATATATATATATATATATATATAATTTATTTAGTAGATACCCTAGAGAATAAAATGGTGCTTGTTGCAATATTTTATGTCACATTGTATTTGCGCAGCAGTCGTTAAAAAATTGTGATTCTCATTTTGGCCAGAATTGTGCAGCTCTGCAATAACTGTATCACCCCTCACCTTCCTATATTCTTACCTAGGTCGTATGTTGATCCACGCTGTGCCCAAATGCAGTGGTGCTGGCCTGTGTTTTTCACAGTGCACAGAGCCAGCCATGGGAGCCATTGTAAATCAAATCCTGTGAGGAGTGAGCATGGGGCGGAGCCAAACCACAATATGTGTGTCTATGGACACATGCAGCATTACTCGGGAGCAAGCCCAGAGTTGTTCCCCCATAGCAAGCGGCTTGTTATGGGGGCACACACAGAAGAGTAGGAGCCCAGAGTGTTCTGAACGGAATGGTCAGGTATAAAGGAGACGTTAAAGTCTTTCTAAATAAAACAAGAAACTATTGAGAATAAATGGGACTTTTAAGGCATACAAGTAGTTTAAAAAAAAAAAATGTATTCAGTAAAAAAAGAAGTTGCTTAAAAAAAATCAAACCCCTAAAAAAAAAAAAAAAAAAAAAAAAAGTGCTATATATATTAAACATATTTCAAAAACTCAATTTAAGGCCCGTAACATAATTTCCCAAAGTAACAAGGACATTGTAATTTTTGCAAAAATACACATTTACAGATGTACATCAATTGTATTAGACTCCAGATCCCTCAATGCAAGTCAAATACATCTGATGAACATCTGATACATTTGATAGCACTTTTTAGGTGTGTTCCCTTTTTTAAACAAATTCTAGACTCTCACCCCTCCAGCTATAAGACATACACCATTTAATCACACGTTGACTTGTCTAATATGTTTCTCGAAAATTCAAATACATTTTCCTTAAAAAAGAATAAAAAATTATTTTGTATGGAAAACAATGACTTGTGGGATTTTATTTGTTGTTTTTTACATGTGTCTAATGATGTAGACTTCTTGTATAGAATTGAAGTCCCATTTATTTTCAATAGTTTTTGGTTTCATGTTTTTTCAGGAAGAGGTGTGCCCTTTAAGGGAGAGTTGGTTGGAATCCTTTATGGCTTATTTTTTCTCTTTAAATAAAGACTTATGAATATCCCTCTGATTAGAGGTTCATTGCAGCATAGAAATTGAGCAGAAACAGCAGTATCAGCATGTAACGATGTGGTATACAGTGGTATCTGTCCCTGCTCGAGGGCTTGTGGTAGGTCTTGTTTTCGAGGGCTTGTGTGTATGTGGTTTGTCGCCCTGCAGATATTTTCATTTTTTTCATACAAATTTGAAAAACCACAAGGATATTCTAAACGTTGGTAGGAACTGTGACAATAACGGCCATTTGCCATGGTCCAAGATCAGAGAATTGCCAAAATCCCTGAATTACAGGGTCACAACCTTCCTTCCTATTTATAGAGGTGAAGCTGCCACATTGTGACATGGCAGTGACAATGTGGATTGCCGAGCCCGGGCTGCACCCCTACAGATAGAATAAGTGCCGGCATTTCTGCAATCTGATGGAAATGGAATTCCCTGTCTGTCGTGCAATCACCGCGGAACAAGCTTACATAACTCCTTTTTTACTCAAAGAAGCATTACTGGGATTTCCGTGCTGCAAATACAGGAAATATGTCATATTTTCTTTCTCCCTAGGGACTTTGCATTCCAATAGTGATTTGTTGTAATTGTATGAGAGTATTTCAGAGAGTAATCTTCCACAAAAAATAGAAAGATCACCGGTTTAAACAAATACACTATATGCTTGAATATTGTTAAATTTGCTTTACTTACTGCTATTTCATGAATAATTTCATGAATTATATTTGCAAAGATAGGATAGCTTTTTATGATCTATATATAACGGAAGTCTGAACTGAGGAAGTATGCTACATGCCATTGCTGTGCTCTCCTAAAAATGCTAGCTCCCTGACTGTCATGCTGAGCCAATGGGGTTGACTTGCTGAAGGGTAACAGACTGTTCATGTTGCAAGGGAATAATCCTCAGAGCTTAGTGGAGGCGTGGGTTTGAATCCCACTTCTGAGACCACTGAACTGTAGGGGTTAAATTCTACCATTGGTCTTCCCATCGCCTACCTTGACTATCAGGACCCTGGAAGCCTTGCCTATTCAGACCACACACTGGATCATAGAAAACAGAGACTTTTTTTTATTGGGCATGGTTCATCATGTTAAATATACAAAAGACCTGTGGGAGGGAACATCTCTGCCCACCAATCTGATACAAATATAATGCATATTATAAGTGCATGTCAGATGACAGATTTCCTTTATTATAAGGAGAAGACCTCCTTTATTCATTTAACCAATCATAGAGATACACATACAGTAAAACCTTGGTTTGAGAGCATTTTTCAAGACAAGCTAAATTTTTTAATTAATTTTGACTTGATAGACAAGCGATGTCTTGATATACAAGTAGCGCCACGTCACAACTGAGTATAAAAGAGAAGAGAGGCGCCTCTAAGTGTAGCAATATGGTTACATTTAATTAAGGTACAACATTTAGCAACATAAGGGGCGACACAGTGGCGTAGTGGTTAGCACTCTCGACTAGCAGTAAAAAGGGTTGCTGGTTCGAATCCCAACTATGACACTAGCTGCCTAGAGTTTGCATATTCTCCCTGTGCCTGCGTGGGTTTCCTCCGGGTACTCCGGTTTCCTCCCACACTCCAAAGGCATGCAGGTAGGTTAATTGGCTTCTGTCCAAAATTGGTCCTAGTATATGAATGGGGACCTTGGATTGTGGGCTCCTTGAGGGTAGGGACCAATGTGAGTGTGCAATGTGCAGGGATAGGGACAATTGTAGACACTCAGGTTGAACTGGATGGACTGGTGTCTTTATTCAACCTTACTAACTATGTAAGTCTCTTTGAAGTCCTGGGGTCCAGGACACATACCAGGACTTACTAATCCCAGATAACATTCTGGGCGCTTCAAAGTGTAACAATATATAGTTACATAGTTAGTAAGGTTGAACACTTGGAAGCGCCTCTTCTCTTTTATACTCTGTAGCTCCTGCTGGATTTTGCTTTTTTTTTTTTTTTTTAATACTTAATTTAATTTTTAAAATACAAAAACAGTACAGTATATTCACCAATTGTTTCTCCCCCAAAATCCCCCCTGCCTCCGCCCCACCCACCCAAGACACCAATTTCCATTTTCTTTTTCTGTTTTCTTTTATTTCTGTCTTTACCCCATTCTATTATTGGATCGTTACCTCAACATACCTCCACGTCTTTTTAAACTCTGTCCAGCTATCCCATTTATCTCTACTCTCTACCTCTTCCCTACTTAGATCTAATCTCTCCAGGTTATAGGTGTCGTCGATACCGAACAACCAATCTTGCATTCTTGGACTTTCTTGTTCCTGCCATTTTTTTGGTATAAGGCTTTTTGCTACATTTAATAGAATAGGTAACAAAGATTCTCTATATTGTTTCATCGGACTGTCTGTTCCATGGAACAGACATGTCCAAGGGTCTTCTAATACTACCCTTCCGGTGATTTCTCCTGTCAATGTCAGGACTATAGTCCAATATTGTTTAATTATGGGACAATCCCACCATAAGTGTGCCATTGTTCCCACCGCCTTACAACCTCTCCAGCAATCTGGAGATTTATTAGGTTGGTATTTACTTTGTTTTTCCGGTGTCGCATACCACCTTGCCAGGCACTTATAGTTCATCGCAGCCGTCCTGGTGTCTACTGCAGAGTTATGTCTTAATTTAATCATTTTATCTATCATATGTATGTCTCTTTGTGTTCCCAGTTCGTGTTCCCACTTTTTGATGTATGGCGGGGCCTCCCAACCACTTCCATCGGATAATATTTTGTAAATCCAAGCTATTTTGCCTTTTGATTTCTGCTATGTACATAAAAGCTCTAGGGGTCTGAGGTCCTCCACATCCCTTATTGGGTGTATTAGTTTCTCAACAAAGTGTTCTAATTGGAGGTACCGCCATCCACTCGACAAGCATCAACTCTGTTTTTAAACTTAAGTCTTGATATGTGCTTAATTCCCCTCGTGTCAATATGTCTTTCAACTGTGCCTGCTAATTTTTAATCCAATTCCCCCAATAGTATTTTTCCCTGGTGCAAAATAATCATTATTTTGGAAAAAAAAAATCAAAGGTGATTTATGTGTCCATTTATTTTGTTTATGTATTGTATCCCATATTTTAAATACATTGTGTGTTAGTTCATGTGTATCCCCCCCAATGCCCTATATCTAGGTGAATTCCATATTACTCTACTTAATTGTGTACTACTCATTTCATTTTCTATTTTGACCCATCTTTTTTCATTGTCTTCCTTTACCCAATCCACCATTCATGTAAGTACAACTGCTTTTTAATATTTACCAAAATCCGGGACGGCGAGTACCCCCTGTTTTTTCCCTTTTTCTAATACCGCTGATGCGATTCTCGGTTTTTTGTTTTGCCATATACATTTCATTATGATCGTTTTTAAAGGGGTTGTAAAGGTAAATATTTTTTCACCTTAATGCATTCTATGCATTAAGGTGAAAAAATATCTCACAGTGCCGGCGCCCCCAGTCCGTTTTACTTACATCACCTCCTTGAAAGTCCCGCGCTCGCCCCCCACGTCCTCTTCGCCGCTCAGCCTGGCCGCTGATTGGTTGGAGTGGATGGATTGAAAGCAGCGCAGCCATTGGCTCGCGCTGCTGTCAATCACATCCAATGATGCGACGGGTCGGGGCAGAGGGATACAGTGAGCAGCTATAGCCGCCGGCTGTATCATGGGAGCGCGCCGCAAATGCTTCTCACCATGCGAGGGAGCTCGCATGAACGTGAGAAGTACTTGCGGGAGGAAGCAGAGACAGCCGCCGAGGGACCCCAGAAGAGCAGGTTCGGGGCCACTCTGTACAAAACGAGCTGCACAGTGGCAGTAAGTATAACATGTTTGTTATTTAAAAAAAAATAACTTTACAACCCCTTTAACGTTTTAAAAAATGTTTGTGGTAATGGAATAGGTAACATCTGAAACTTGTAGACGATCTTTGGGGCTATAACCATCTTTATCGCATTTATGCGCCCTATCCAAAAGAGGGGTCAACTGGATATTTTTTTTGTCTCTATCTTGATTTCATCCAACAAAGGAATATAATTACATAGATTTTTCTTAGAGATGTGGATAATCTGATTCCTAGGTATTGTAAACTCTTCTTCCAAGGGAACTGAAATTTGAAAACTTTGGGGGATTTTGCTTCTAATCTCCTTGTGGAGGCTTCCATTTATGGATTGACATTTTATGGTTACACAACCTATTACATTGCTATAATCTTTTTATATGGAATATAAACTGAAGGACTTATGAATAAATGGTTGTGGAACAAATAATTTGAGTTTCCATTATTTCTTATAGGGAAATTTGCTTTGCTATACAAGTGCTTTGGATTACATGCATGTTTCTGGAACGAATTATGGTCGCAATCCAAGGTTTTACTGTGTTTAGAATTATTTATGTATTCGTAGCTAGGCAAACTATACTGTTACTTAGAATAGTTTATAAAAAATGAAAGTGGTTTCCTAGCTTCCTTTCTAAAAGCCAAGACATGTGTCCGATACATATGGTCACTTACAAGTTCCTCATATTAAGTTTCATAATTACTATATACCTTATTCAAATATACTTAGAACAAACCGCTTTAAAACAGAATCTAAAGTAGCAATCTACAGCCTGAAATATTATTCCTCATTATATTAAACAATTATTTAACCCTATACTTAGGCCCCTTTCACACTGGGGTGGTGCGGGCATCGGCGGTAAAGTGGCACTATTTTTAGCGCCGCTTTACCATTGTTTTAGTGGCGGTTAAAACTGCCCCGCTAGTGGCCAAAAAAGGGTTAAACCCGCCCGCAAAGTGCAGCTGCAGCGCTTTTCCGGCACTATAGCTGCGCTGCCCCATTGATTTCAATGGGTAGGAGCGGTGAAGCACTCCAAAGATGCTGAAAGCAGGACTTTTTTTTACCATCCTGCCAGCGCACCGCTCCAGTGTGAAAGTCCTCCGGCTTTCACACTGGAGTGAAAGGAGACGCTTTTTTCAGGCGCTATTTTTAGCGCTGTCACGCCTGAAAAAGCCTCAGTGTGAAAGGGGCCTTAGTGAATGGGGTAAAGCTTTGCTGACTTCTATTATACAATCAAAGCAAAAATTGAGGGTTTTTATTTATTTCCTCACAAGTGATTAGGTTCTCTTTTCAAAGTGAAACATCATCATATTCAAAAAGCTCTTGGGCAAGTTCCATTGCAAAGAGCAACTTCTCTTGTGAAAATTAACAACCTATTTGCCTTAAGTAAATCACCCTCAATGCCTTCAATAGTTTAGCTCACTGACTCAAATCTTTCCTTTTTTGTTTTTTTGCTTGTGTGCCACATCTATTCTGGAAGTGCATAAAGGGTCCCACTAGAGTTTATTTCAAAGGTGAATTCAAGGGGTGTCTTCCTCTCTGATCATTCTGAATCCTGACAAATGGTCAGATATGGTCGTGAAAGCTTACAGTTGGTTAAGAAATATAAAAAAGAGATATGAAATTTATGGCACCATGATGATTGATATTTGTCTTTAGAGCTGAGTGTTTTCACAAATTAACACCCCTGATAATGTTCTTGAACAATCATGCGACAAACTTCTACCAGCTAAAAAGAAGTTGGTTTCATTTGAGCATTCTGAATAACACAGATAGCAGTGTATGAAGGTTTTGTCCATACTGTCGCATACCAATTAGCTGGTGGAGATCAATGTAGTAGCAGTGCTTACTACATTGATTACCAGGGGAATAAAGATTTCAAAGAACACAGCAACCACCAGAACAAGGGACACTTTCAATTCAATGTAAGTACAGTCCCTTGTGCTGATTAAAAACATAGTTAACTAAATAGGAAAAAAGTGGCAGTGAGGTCCGTTTTGCATAAGGCACCTCATCCCATAAAGTCAATTAAAAAATGGGAGTAAGGGAAGGGATGATTGCGGTGCCAAGCAATTCACGTGTACAGCAATATTATAAAAATTATTTTATTTTATTACATCACAAATAAATGCAGAGTAAGGGTCATAAAAACAGTATGGGTTTTAGGGAGTAATATACAACCAATGAAAGGCCAGATTGATACAGGGCCTTTAGTACAATTTCGGGTCAAGTCTTCCCTACATGTTTCGTCAAACCATTGGCTTCCTTAGGGGAATAGGACAGATCGATTGTTGGAAGAAAACTCTACAGAACAAAGAAAATAAGTATTGAAAAAACATGAACATAAATTATCAAAACATATTTCACACAAGAGTAAATAAAGAAGTGGGAATTTGAGACTAGATCTGTTTGTTTCAGGTCACTCCATAACACCATGCAGCAATTATTTATTTAAATTTATTTACTCTTGTGTGAAATAATGTTTTGATAATTTGTTTATGTTTTTTCAATACTTATTTTCTTCTGTAGCAATAATCCCTTCCCTTACTCCTATTTTTTAATATTTAACTAAACTTGAGCTTTAAAGGGAAGACTGTTAGTAGATAAAATGAACACCCTTTAATGCAGTTCTAAATTAATACAGAAATCAACTTGATATAAACTCTATGTAATCCCAACATAGCAGCACTTGGAGAAAAGGGGTCAACACTGTAAATCATAATCAAAGACGTATTGTCCAGGAACATGCTGACAGGAAGAGAGAGAGCGCTTTATCACCCTGCTGTTGTCCCTTCAATGTCCAGTCACAGCCTTGGGGTAGGGAGTTGACTAGATTGTATTACTTAAAGTGGAGGGCCACCCTGAAAAAAAAAATACATTAAAAATTAGAAAAAAATCATTAAAAAAAAATGAGAAATTTTTTTTTTTTACTTACCAGAAATGCCTGTTGCTAGACATATCATCCTAATCTGCCTCTTCCTCCTCTGCAGAGATCTTCTTTCTTCTTTCCTCCGTGCGGCGTCTTCTGGGTAATGGGGCGCTGTGTGTTCTGGGAACTGCGTGTCCCAGAACACAGCGTGTCCCATTCACAAAGCGCTGCGCGACTCGCGCATGCCTAGTAGGAAACGGGCAGTGAAGCCGTAAGGCTCCACTGCCTGTTTCCCTTAGATCGAATGGCGGCGCTGGGACCCGAGAGCCGAGGGACGGGTCGGCCTCGGGCGGCCGTCATCGCGGGCGCCCTGGACAGGTAAGTCGGCTTATTAAGTCAGCAGCTACAGTGTTTGCAGCTGCTGACTTTTAATTATTTTTTTTTTTTTAACCGGCCCTCCTCTTTAATTGCAGTAGAGAAAAGTAAGGTCACCAGCATTGCTGCAATGTCTGGCAGGGCTGAGCAAATCTTGGAAATAACTGGATAATGGTACAAATCATTTGAGAGGTTATAATGCTTTGATATATACATTTAACTGCATATTTGATTTTTATTTTTTTTTGTGAAGTTAGGCTTTACAACGTAATGCAAAGTACAGAAAATCCTGGTAACCATTTTAGATGGCATCTTTGATTGCTTTGATGTAAATTTCAAATCTGTGCAATTTGGTCTACTTTACTAAATAGCCCTGAAAATTGCATTTGCATATTACCCTGAATACCCTGGACAGCTGCTCAGTCAATATATCACTCTGACTAATGCTTACAATTAATATGGCTTTGGCGAGTGTCGTGATAATGCAGGAAAAATAAGATCCCTCGGGAAGAATTTCTCCTGCCCAATGTTGCTGTTTATTCATAATAAAATAAAATGAAAAGTTAAAGCTTCCCTATGAACTGGATATGTTTCCCCCTTGAAGCAGAATAAACATAACCTAAAGTGGCATTTGAAGGCAGTTTGGCATACACAGCTCTTTTGGAGAACAGACAGATTTTTCCATTCTGTGTGCTCTGTTCTCCGTGGGATTGCTCTCTGTAACATATCCAGGTACTCGGAGGCTTGTCATCTAAAAATAAACACTATTAGACCAGGGTAGGAGGTGGGAGTTTTACATGTAGCATTGCTTATCATTAATTTACTCAAGTATTCACGATCTACCCACATGTAAAACAAATAATGTGGCGCTTCCTCAATACAATAAATACAATAAAGTGCATAAACTTCAATACATTAATAAATATTCGTGTAAACAATATACTGTGTATTGCAAATATTCAAATGAAGTGTCTTTTCTGCATGCACATTTCTAATGAAATATAAAAAGTGCTCCGTGTGTAAACAATTCCAATACAGTATTAAAGTGCTCTGCGCAAAACTTTGTTCATATAGTGATGTCACTATCCAAAGTGCACACATAAGTAATGTTCTAATTCTTTCAAAGTGATAACTTCCACCATCTATGATCATAGTGTGCTCCAGCCTCTCACGTCAGGGAAAGACCTCTACAGGTCTAGTCTCCCTTCTAGTATCACTCTTTAGGTGTCAGCCGCCACACTCAACAACCATAAGCTTCTCAGAATATACAGAAAATTCAAATGGATACTTAATATCTCATCACCTCCACGCTCCTCCGTAGTAAGCTCACATGCAATAGAAATTCATCTCCATGTGCAGAATCCTAATAAAAGTATTTTATTAAAAGCATTATTATTAAAAGTATCAACTTACATTTAAAATACCACTGTTCAGCTTCACAAATATCAGGCACAAGTGACGTCACCCGGCTCTCCCGACGTGTTACGTCACTGATCACGTGACTTCTCCAGCTTACCCCTTTCTTTTAACCCTCACACCAAACCCTTCCTCTAACCCTCAAACTAGTCTGTCCCTGTAACTCTCACACTAACCCTACTCCAGGCCATTCCTTAACTTAAGGTGCAACTGCACTTTTAGTGCAGTTACACATTACTGCTTATTAAATGTATCCCCAGCCCACATCACCTCCAAGGTTGTTTGTCGTCCTGTCCTAGCTCTGACAAGATATTGGCTTTACAGCCTCCTTTCTCATCCCCTCTTGAAGATCCTCTCATTCAGGTTATGCATGACAAGAGCTCTATTCAATCCTATAGAGTAGGACTGTGGAAATTAAAGATTAATTCTCGATTAATCAATTAATTTTTTTGATCGATCAAAATTCTTTTGATCGGTACTCACCACTCTGCCGGCTTTCGGGTCTTCAGGGAGTTGTCGGAGATCCGGTGACGTCACGGACATCGACGTCACTGGACTCCTCCCCCCTTCCCCAAGTGCCTCCGTCTGCTAACAAAGGGAAGGGGGAGGAGTCCGGTGACGTTAAAGTTTTGATTGAACTTAACGTGTATGGGGTAGGAGCTACACATGATGTCACTCGCTGCTGCCCTACGGAACTAACACGATTGTCGGCTTCACATGCTGTGTTTTTAATCATCTTTATGTGAGTAGTTTGTGTTTGAACACAAAAATTAAAGAGGAAGTAAACCCTGATGGGTTTACTTCCTCTTTCGTTCCCTGCAAAGGTAAAGCATAAATGGACTACTATGCATTGCATAGTAGTCCATTATGTGTCACTTACCTGACACAGGAGCCAGCGAAGTCTCCTCTGTCCCCTGTAGTTCCGAGCGTCCATCTTCTTGGTGGGTCTCGCTGCTCCGGCGAAGCCGGAGCAGCGATGACGTCACCCCCGTGCATGCGCACGGGAGCCGACACTCACGGCATATCGCCGCGATCTGCGGCTTACCCAGTGCGCCTGCATGCCGCTGTCTACGGCGCATTCGCCTTAGACAGCGGTGGCTGTCTTCAGGTAAATATCTCCTAAACCGTATAGGTTTAGGAGATATTTCTTGGACCTACAGGTAAGCCTTAATCTAGGCTTACCTGTGGGTCAAAGTGGTTTGTAAGGGTTTACAACCACTTTAAATCTTATACTTAAGCAGTGAGCACTTAAATCTTTTCTTTCTACCCATAACCTGGCTTCCTTGCTGAGATCTAAGGAGATGTGAGAGAAGTTTATGGTCCGTGTTAACCCTTTTGGTACCCGTTTGCATGACCACCTGTTTGCACAGGGGTCCATGCCATAAGGTGAGAGTGATTAGTTAGACCGGAGGTGGAGGGATTGTCACGCTACTGTGGAAAAAAAAAATACTTCCGTCAGTGCTACAGTTTGAATTTAAAACATATTTGTGTGAACTGTGAAGTTAAGTCATGGATTGTGGAAACGAACTAGTGTCGGGTGATTGTATATAGTGTATACCACATTTACCACTGACTAATGCAGAGTTGCAATGCAAGGAGATCAGCTAAAAGTAGTTGGATCTGTATGTGCATTATAATCAAAATTAGTCAATTAATCGATTTAAAAAAAAACGATTAATCGAACACGAAAATTCTAATCAGTAACAGCCCTATTATCTATTATAGAGAAATCGTACTGAGGTGACTTGTGGGGTGGCAGCACTGTAAGAAAGTTTTTAACCACTTGCCGCCAGCCCTATAGCAGATACACGGCAGCATAGTGGTTTCAAAATCCTGACCGGACGTCATGTGGCGTGATCAGGATTTTGAGCCGCTGCGCGCCCCCGGGGGCGCGCATCGCGGCGAACGTTGTTACGGGGTGTCAGTCTGACACCCTGCAACTGCGATCTCGGTAAAGATTCTCCGACTGAGACTCTTTACCACGTGATCAGCGGTGTCCAATCATGGCTGATCACAGTGTAAATAGGAAGAGCCGGTGATTGGCTTTTCATCACTCGCGTCTGTCAGACGCAAGTAGAGGAGAGCCAATCGGCTGCTCCTCTGACAGGGGGGGTCTGTGCTGATCGATTATACGCGCCCCCCCCCCCCCGAGGATGCCTACACTGGACCACTAGGGATGCCACCAGACCACCAGGGATGCCCAGCACAAGGTAATCCTCCCTAGACCACCAGGGATGCCAGTCAGTGCCCACAATGGATGCCAATCAGTGCCCATAATGGTTGCCAATTAGTGCCCACAATGGGCATCACTGATTGGCATGCATTGTTTGGCACTGATTGGCATCCATTAGTACAGTATAACATAATACAATGCCGCCTATCGGTGCCCACCTGTGCCGCCTATCAGTGCCCACCTGTGCCGCCTATCAGGGCCCACCTGTGCCGCCCATCAGTGCCTATCCATGCCCATCTGTACCGCCCATCCATGCCCATCTGTACCGCCCATCCATGCCAATTTGTGCAACCTATCAGTGCCCATCAGTGCCGCCTATCAGTGCCACATATCGGTGTCCATCAATGCCACCTCATCAGTGCCACTTCATTGGTACCACCTCATTGGTGCCCATCTGTGCCGCCTTATCAGTGCCCATCAGTGTAGCCCCATCAGTGCCCATCAGAGAAGGATGAAACTTACTTATTTACAAAGTTTTAAAACTGAAACAAAAAAACATTTTTTTTCAAAATTTTCTGTATTTTATTTGTTTAGCAAAAAATAAAAACCGTAGAGGTGATCAAATACCACCAAAAGAAAGCTCTATCTGTGGGGAAAAATTATAAAAATGTCATTTGGGTACAGTGTAGCATGACCGCGCAATTGTCATTCAAAGTGCGACAGCGCTGAAATCTCAAAATTGGTCTGAGCAGGAAGGTGTTTAAGTGCCTGGTATTGAAGTGGTTAAATATTTATCAGGATAGAGCTTTCATCAGAATACTTTATAGTATCAGCACACAAAATAAATCCTGGCAAGTCAGGTACTTACTACAGTAGTTCATTGAAATCTCTCAGTCTTGAGCATGAGACAGGCTCCAAGTGACACAACACTCAGAATAATGAGATCTTTCATCTTGAGTATTGTCATGATTCGAACATTGCACAACAAATCACATAGGTGTGAATAGGGGCTTAATTCTGTCTTTATCAAGGAACTGTGCTTTTTTTTCGTTTTCGCCTAGAGCCAAAAGGATAAGTTAAAATATAAAAAAACAGGATTGTACATTGTGATTTTTTTTTTTGTTTCTTTTTTTTTTACTTTTCACTAATGCTTTCCAAAGTTCTCAGATCTATAATATGCTATTTTCAACTTCCTTCCGTGCAGTAAATCATTCTGCAAGGTCTTCCATTGCTCAGCAAAACTATAATGGGCTTTCAAATCAATAGTCTGAAAAAGGCAAAGACTAGTGGCAGAGGCTTGTCCTGTGACATCACAATGTATAAATCTTTGACTTTGTGTACCCTGCAGTTATTTATATGTGTGGGAGTGATTGATGATCTCCTTTGGGCATGACTGTACTTTCACCATCGCTTGCAGAAATGTCAACTTTCTTATCAAAGAAAAATATTTTTCTGCAGTGTAGTGATTGTTGAGTGTGATTTTTTTTTTTTTTTTTTTTTTTTTTTTTTTTTTCGCCTGTTTATTGCACACACAGAAGCATTTCCTAAAATCAGATCTGAAGGTTGCATTATTTTGCTACAATTTTTTTTTTTAAATAATTAGGCCAGGATTGGCAGCCTGTTAATTCTGCAATTTGTCAGAAGCTCTGAGGAGCCTAGCCATAGACAAGAGACTGCGGTTGGAAAGTGCATTCCTAAATACTCTTAAATTAGGTGTTTATATACTGAACAAACCACCCTGCCACTGGCTTGTATCATATTTTTTGTGAAACCATCACCTCCCCTCTCCCTAAAATTGGTCGGTCAGAGGTTGGCTGCCGAAGTCATACTGTGAATGGACAAACAAAAATGAAAGACTTTCCTATCACAATACTAAACTACTAAATTAAATAATAAGCACTTTCAGAAAGTGAAGTCTGTAAAGGCAGACGGTTTCCTTTAACCACTTAAGCCCCGGACCAATTTGCAGCCAAAGGACCAAGCCCCTTTTTGCGATTCGGCACTGCGCCGCTTTAACTGACAATTGCGCGGTCGTGCGACATGGCTCCCAAACAAAATTGACGTCCTTTTTTTCCCACAAATAGAACTTTCTTTTGGTGGTATTTGATCACCTCTGCGGTTTTTATTTTTTGCGCTATAAACAAAAATAGTGACAATTTTGAAAAAAATGCAATATTTTTTACTTTTTGCTATAATAAATATCCCCAAAAATATATATATATAAAAAAAAACACTTTTTTTCCTCAGTTTAGGCAGATACGTATTCTTCTACATATTTTTGGTAAAAAAAAATCGTAATTAGCGATTATTGATTGGTTTGTGCAAAAGTTATAGCGTATACAAAATAGGGGGTAGTTTAATAGTATTTTTATAAAAAAATTTTTTTACTAGTGATGGTGGCGATCAACGATTTTTATTGTGACTGCGACATTTTGGCGGACACATCTGACAATTTTGACACATTTTTGGAACCATTTTCATTTATATAGCAATCAGTGCTATTTAAATGCACTGATTCCTGTGTAAATGACACTGGCAGTGAAGGAGTTAACCACTAGGGGCAGTGTAGGTGTTATGTATGACGTTATGTGTTTTTTTTTTTTTATTGTAGGGGGGCGTGGCCTGGCATGTGACATCACTGATCGTCCTTCCCTATAAAAGGAAACAGAGGATCAGTGACAGCCACACAGGGAAGCATGGGGAGAGGTTTGTTTACACAGACCTCTCCTCGTTCTTCAGCTCTGTGACCCCATCGCGGAACACCAGCGGCTTTCGGGTTCGCTGGTCCCGCGGCTACGGTCACGGAACACAGGACTGGGTCGGAAGCGCGGTGACGGCAGTGCGCTCCCGACCCACGGCTGGGCACTTAAAAAGCAATGTACAGGTACGTGCTTGTGCCCAGCCGTGCCATTCTGCCAACGTACATCGGTGTGAGGCGGTCCTTAAGTGGTTAAATTATATTGACTATAAAGCGATGAAAAACATTGGAGCCAGGGGAACCTACATGTATTATGCATACCACTGGGCAGTTTGCAGTATGATCATAGTTAGCATTCATTACTGTTCTCTTGAGTGAGCAACTGGAGGGAATTTGAATTTTACGCATATCTGCCAACTGCAAAATATCATGGCCAGTTACAGACAACCATTCTGGTCATTTGTTAGATTATGCTATTATGCTTTTTTTTTATTATTACCCTGTTGATACAATATATAAATCCACTCTATGGCAAAACATTGGTGAACATCTGACTATCACACCTACAGTACCTTGAAAAAGTATTCATACCCCTTGATATTTTCCACATGTTGTCATGTTACAACAAAAAACATAAATGTATTTTATTGGGATTTTATGTGATAGACCAACACAAAGTGGCGCATAATTGTGAAGTGAAAGAAAAATGATGAATGGTTTTCCAAATTTTTTACAAATATGTGAAAAGTGTGGCTAAAATTTAGTGGAATTAATTTCCTTAGTAAATAGAATCCACTTGTGTGTAATTTAATCGCAGTTCTGTGAAGCCCTCAGAGGTGTGTTAAAGAACTTTAGTGAACAAACAGCATCATGAAGGCCAAGGAACACACCAGACAGATCAGGTATAAAGTTGTGGAGAAGTTTAAAGCAGGGTTAGGTTATTGAAAAATTAATACAAACCTCGCACTAAAAAATGTGTATTAATCTTCATGCAAAAAAGATACAAAAATAAAAAAAACTGTAGCTGCTAACCCTCGTGCTAGATTAGAAATTATAGTATAAGTGTGATAAATGTGGTGAGGGGCACTAAAATAAATATATATATGTTGCCACTACTCTGTGATAAATATCAACAGTGACTTATTTACTCACAACTACCAAAAAGATTTGTTATAAAAATGGAAATTAATTAGAATCACCCAAATATCTCCAAACCTAGACAGAAAATCGTGCTTATAACGATGAGTAAAGTCCAATCATAGATGTTTGAAAGGTCCTGAACATGAACTTTCTTCAGTCCTAAAAGACAATTCTCTGTGCAAATTCAAATCCAAATTGTAGATAAACATATGCAGAAATATTGCTTCTACTGTGCGAATGGACCACCTCCACCAGCTGTACTGAACACCCAAATGTGCTCTGAAATGGATGTCTCCTTACCAGAAGTTGTTGACCTTAATGGTTAGAAAAAGGTCAAATGAGCCTTATGCAAGAAATCACTTGCTGCCATAACCAAAATAAACCATGGGGGGAATGACCACCTCCTCTCCACCAATGGGAGCAGCCGGAGTATTATGCAAAAAAGATGCAAACATCGAAATAGTGTAATCCCATTTTAACCACTTGCTTACTGGGCACTTAAACACCCTTCCTGCCCAGACCAATTTTCAGCTTTCGGTGCTCTCACACTTTGAATGACAATTACTCAGTCATGCAACACTGTACCCAAATTAATTTTTTGTCCTTTTTTTCCCACAAATAGAGCTTTCTTTTGGTGGTATTTGATCACCTCTGGGGTTTTTATTTTTTGCGCTATAAATGAAGAAAGACCGAAAATTTTGAAAAAAAACGCATATTTCTTTGTTTCTGTGACAGAATTATGCAAATTATTAATTTTTCTTCATAAATTTTGGCCACAATTTATACTGCTACATATCTTTGGTAAAAATAACCCAAATTAGTGGATATTATTTGGTCTTTGTGAAAGTTAGAGAGTCTACAAGCTGTGGTGCGAATCGCACAAAATTGATCACATCTGATGTACTGGTGGACTATCTCACTTCTTGCGACCCGAACAAGTCAGGAAAGTACAAAAACCCCCCAAATGACCCCTTTTTGGAAAGTAGACATTCCAAGGTATTTAGTAAGAGGCATAGTGAGCTTTTTGATGTTGTCATTTTTTTTCCCACAATTCTTTGCAAAATTAAGATTTTTCATTTTTTTTTCTCCACAAAATTGTCATTGTAATAGGTTATTTCTCTCACATGGCATGTGTATACCACAAATGACACCCCCCCCCCCCAAAAAATTCTGCTACTCCTCCTGAGTATTACAATACCACATGTGTGGGACTTTTTCACAGCCTGGCCACATAGAGAGGCCCAACATGCAGGTAGCGCCATCATGTGTTCTAGGAACATAAATTACACATCTAACTTGTTGACTATTTATTACACTTTTGAAGCACCAGGACAATGACACGTGACACTGATGACAGATGGCACTGATACGTGGCAATGATGACACTTATATGTGGCACTGATGACACGTGGCACTGATGACAGATGGCACTAATATGTGGCACTGATGACAAATGGCACTAATACGTGGCACTGATGACACGTGGCACTAATACGTGGCACTGAAGACACGTGGCACTAATACGTGGCACTGATGACAGATGGCACTAATACGTGGCACTAATACGTGCCACCGATGACAGATGGCACTAATACATGGCACCGATGACGCGTGACACTGATGACAGATGGCACTGATAAGTGGCATTGATGACATGTGACACTGACAACAGGTGGCACTGATGACAAATGGCACTGATACGTGGCACTGATGACAGATGGCACTAATACGTGGCACTGATGACAGATGGCACTATGTGGCACTGATGACACGTGGCACTGATGACAGATGGCACTTATACGTGGCACTGATGACAGATGGCACTGGGGACAAATGGCACTGACAACAGGTGGTACTGGGGGCAGGTAGCACTGGGGTGGATGGCACTGGGGGCAGGTAGCACTGGGGCGGATGGCACTGGGGCAGGATGGCACTGGGGCAGGATGGCACTGCTGGGGGAGGATGGATGGCACTGCTGAGGGAGGATGGATGGCACTGCTGGGGGAGGATGGCACTTTTTGCAGCCGTTCATCTCTCCCCTCTCACACTCTGTCTGTGTGAGTAGGGAGAGCGGCGCTGAGAGATGATCTCATATGTTTACATATGAGATCATCTCCCATTGGACACGCCGATGGTGCTGTAAACGGCCGCTGTGATTGGCCGTTTACAGCAATCTGTGTTTGCCTGTCCCCGGGGGACACGACGAACACAGAACTTCCGTGATGCGCGCCCGCGGCAGCGCGCATTGCGGAAGTAAACATTAGGACGTCCAGGGACGGCCTCCTGGACGAACGCGCCTGCTCTACGCCCGTCATTCGGCTATTCAGCTATAGCTGTGCAAAACTGGTAGAGACATCCTCAAAAAAGACTTGTATTTGCAGTGTGTTGACTCGAGGGCTGAATACAAATGCACGCCATACTTTTCAGATATTTAATTGTAAAAAATTTTGAAAATCATTTATAATTTTCCTTCCACTTCACAATTATGTGCCACTTTGTGTTGGTCTATCACATAAAATCCCAATAAAATACATTTACGTTTTTGGTTGTAACATGACAAAATGGGGAAAATTTCAAGCGGTATGAATACTTTTTGAAGGCACTGTATATACATTTGGACATCTCATGAAAAACCTTGAGAATTAATATGAGCTTGTTTTTCTTTGTAGCCATAACAGCCTACATTTTTGGAAAGGCATTCTAAAAGAATTTAGATTGTATCTGTGGGAATTTATGCTCATTCAGTCAAGCGTATTTGTGGGTTTAGTTACTTACATTTGACAAACATATATTGCAGCCATCGGCATTCCTTTTTATCTCAAAGATGTTCAGTAGGATTGAAGTTAAGGCACTGTGCAGGCCACTCAAGTTACTTTACAGCAGGGGTATTGAATTCAATTTCACGGAGTCCGATCTATAATATCTTTTTCCAGCCGAGGTCGAATGAATCGCCTGTTTCTGCAATGACTCCGATTCACGACACAAGCCCCGCCTCTGAAATCACAATCTCTTTTTTACATTTCCTCAGTCCCCCTTTACATCACAGTTTTCCCTTGACAGTATCACTCCCCCCCCCCCCCCCCCCCACAGTAGTGTCCCCTGTCCTCCCTTCACATCGACCCCCCCCCAGTAGTGTCCTCTGCCCCCACCCTCACACCCCCCCAAAGCAATGTCCTGTGCCCCCATTTTACCTCCCCTCAGCTCTGCCCCCATTCACATTGCAGCCCCCCTCAGCTCTGCTCCCCCCATTCACATTGCAACCCCACAGCTCTGGCCCCCCCATTCACAGTGCAACCCCACTCAGCCCCTGTAGCACTGCCATCCATTCACAGTACAGACCCCCAATAAATCTGACCCACCATTCACATTGTAGCCCCCTCAGCTCTGCCCCTTTCACTCCTACCTTTTTCAGGTACACAAAGTAGAGAGCAAGAGGCAGGGCAGCTCTAGACAGTGGGAGACAGCAGCTTTGGATGGAGGGCAGGAGTAGGAGCTTCCGGAGTAAACTTTTCAAGTATCCTAGCAGGTGATTGGTTTTTAGGATGAAGGGCGGTCCTAGAAACCAATCACCTGCTGGGACACTTGAAAACTCCAGCAGTCCTCGGCCTTCATCCAAAGCTGCTTTGTCTCCCGGCCTCTGTCTAGGATTGTCCTGCGGGTGCCGTGCTGTGATGACAGCGGAGTCGAAGAACCAATGACAGCACGGCGGTCTGGATCAGACAGTGACTCAGTCCACATCAGGCCCCGGTCTGCCATTTAGTGATTCCTGCTTTACAGTTAGACCAAACTGGTTAACCATGAGGCTGATTTTCTGAAGGGGTTGAGCATCTTCATGCAATAAATTGTGTCTAATATTTCAGGAAATAGAAATATAATCCAAGATATGGCTTTTATAGCCGTTTTGGACCAATGGAAGTCAGCATATGCCATACCTGTGGGATTACTGAAGCAGCAGATGATTGTAGTAATTTTTTTTTGCTAAAGTGATAGCTGCTATTTTCTGTGTCCCGTACAAGGGGCTGCTCTGCTGCAAAGTGAACACAGCGGAACGTTTGCTCAGCATGGGAGCCATTCAGAAAACGCTTTGCATTTTTTTTCACTAAACAAAAGGCATTCTCCGATTTGGCGAGGCGGGGATGTTACGATCCCTATTCAATCAGTGAATGCTTTGCATTTGTTGAGAAAAATGCAAGGCATTCTCTGGTGTCCAGCATGGAACCCAGAAGTTAGTGGCTATCACTGTAGTAGTGGAGCTTACTCCAGTGATTATCAGCGTCTACAGGGACCCCACAGATATTACAAATGCATGCTTCCAGTGGTCAAAACTAGACCAATGTAACTGTGGAATTGGGTCTGTAAAGTGTTACTAAACCTAGGAGCCTGCATTCACTATATCTGGTCTCCCACAGAACATAAGACATGGAAATGCAATCATTTTACTAAATCTAAACGGCTAAATACCTTTTTCTCATCAGCAGTATATAGCAGTCTTGTGACTTCTATGAATGGTTAAAGCTTGTAGGAGGAGTTTTTATTCTCCACTGACTGTCCTATCAGGAAGTAGAACCCCTGACCCTCTATCTGGACAGTGCTGATTGGCCCTGTGCTGAGCACATGCACCCTCCCAAGAAAATAAAAAAATACTCTCTAGCAATACACACCAAACTGAGCATGTACAGCCTGTCTCCTAGCTATAAGGAAATATATTGGGGACAGTGGAAGAAGGGGAGGATCAGAGGAGACAGGATCAAACAGCCTTTTTACACAATGCAGAGGATTAACCCCTTAAGTTCTACAGTGAGTATAACAAGCATGCTTTACTGCATTTACAGACTGTTTTTACTAATGTTGTGGGTTTAGTAACACTTTAAGTTGTCCAATCTTAGGAAAAGCTAATTCTCATTTACTTATTTCAGCTGCACATGATAGGATAACTGAGGTGAATAGTTACACACAGTTTGTTTAAAAACTCTCAACTTCTATAGTAAATCAGCCTTCATGTCTTTATGGAGCTTACTCTATGTAGCTAAACTCAATAATTTAGAGCGTCTACATACTTTTATACATACAGTATCTCACAAAAGTGAGTACACCCCTCACATTTTTAAATATTTTATTATATCTTTTCATGTGACAACATTGAAGAAATTACACTTTGCTACAATGTAAAGTAGTGTGTGTACAGCGTGCATAACAGTGTAAATTTGCCGTCCCCTCAAAATAACTCAACACACAGCCATTCATGTCTAAACCACTGCCAACAAAAGTGAGTACACCCCTAAGTGAAAATGTCCAAATTGGGATCAAAGTGTCAATATTTTGTGTGGCCACCATTATTTTGCCCCATGCCTTAACCCTCGTGGGCATGGATTTCGCCAGAGCTTCACAGGTTGCCACTGGAAGGACTTCCACTCCTTCATGACTGCATGACGGAGCTAGTTGATGTTAGAGACCATGCGCTCCTCCTCCTTCCATTCGAGGATACCCCACAGATGCTCAATAGGGTGTAGGTCTGGAGACATGTTTGGCCAGTCCATCACCTTTACCCTCAGCTTCTTTAATAAGGCAATGGTTGTCTTGGAGGTATGTTTGAGTCATTATCATGTTGGAATACTGCCCTGCGGCCCAGTCTCCGAGAGGGAGGGGATCAAGCTCTGCTTCAGTATGGCACAGTACATGTTAGCATACATGTTGTAGATCTGTATTGTGATCAGGGCATCAAAATCTTCAACATGATCTACCAATCATGGGTATTAAGAACTTTTATAAGACACTGTTTAAAAATGCTGTACGTTGCTAATAATTTTCCTATGTAGAGAGATAAAGTTCTATTTTTTTTGTGCTGTTCTAAGTTTTAATATGCCTCTAAAAGCTGTGATGCATCTGTGCTGCTTGGACAGGACATTCTAGTGCTGGGCACTTGCAGTTCAATAACTTAATTCATGCTAATATTACTGCCTGCATCCAGCACAATTATCCACTGTCACAGCTTGGTTTAGGTCACAAAGCAATCATTGTTACAGTCTTCCCAAGGCTAGCAGGCTGAGCTAGCCCTTGTTAAGCTTGTTAGAATTCCATCATTAGCAGAATTTGGCAAAATGGGAGCGAGTACAAGGGAAAAAGTCCATGTAATCCAGTTTAATTAAGTTTAACGAGTGATGTGTTTAATTAGTTTGAAATTTGAAATTATACAGTTTACACAAAATTATGAGTTTTTAGCAAATCTTTACATCCTTACATTTAATCAAAGAGAATAATAGCCTTGAAATTGACTTTCACGTTGCATTAACCACTTGACCTCCAGAAGATTTTACTCCCTTCATGACCAGGGCATTTGTTTGCCATTCGGCACTGCACTAATTTAACTCATAATTGTGCGGTCATGCAACACTGTACGCAAATTACATTTATGTAATTTATTTCACACAAATAGAGCTTTCTTTTGGTGCCATTTGATTACTACTGTTTTTTTTGGGGTTTTTTTTTTTTATTATATAAACAAAAGAAGGCTGAAAATTTTGAGAGAAAAAAAATATTTTTTACTTTCTGCTATAAAATATATCCAATAATAAAACAATAAAAAATTGCCTCATAAATTTAAGCCAATATGTATTCTGCTACATGTGTTCAGTAAGAAAAATCCCAATAAGTCTATATTGATTGGTTTGCGTGACTGTTATACCGTCTTCAAATGATGGTATACTGTATATACTATAATTCTATACATTTTTTTAATCTAGTAATGGCGGTGATCAGCGACTTATAATGGGACTGTGATAGTGGGACGGTCAATCTGACACTAACTGACATGGACAACACCAGTGCTAATACTATACGCTGTCACTGTTCTGATGGCAGTGTCTGTGAAGCGGTTAACATCCAGGGGTTAACTGTGTGCCTGACAATGTGTGCTGCTTTTACTAATCAATGTGGTGCAACAAAATGGCTACATCGCTGGTCCATGTACAGAGCCCTATGTTGTTAGTTAACATAGGGCTCGGTACTGTGCTATGCTAAGCCGATCAGTAGGTTCCGGCTAATGATATGAGGACCTGCTGTACAAAATCACACCACAGATGAGGCAGGGGGCACGCCCCCTACCTGCAAATGCCAGATCACATACATAAATGTGATCTGGCGCAAAGCAGCCACCCTGTGGATGTAGATGTACACATGCAAACATATGTGCAAGTTGTTAAAGGCAAAGTTCACCTTTACCAGAAACTGCCTATGCAAAACAGCAAGACAGAAATGGGATCTCTGGGAGTTTTTCGGTCAGGTTTTGGGAGGTATGTAAATGGTCTACACCTATAGCAATGGCATTATTTAACTTTGGTCAAAGCTGCATCGTTTGCTTTTCTCTGCAGACACCCACCTGCATTGGCAGTCTTCAGTAAATGTAAATGATGCCTTTGCCATTTGAATTTATCCTTGCTTAAAGGGGTCCTATTGCCACTATAAAAAAAAAAATAAGTAGCCTGTCAAAGCAGAGATTCAATACTTGCCTTTTGAGAGGCTAGTGCATGAAATCTTCACTTTCTTGAAGCCCACTGGTATACGACGCTGGTACTGTGGTTCCTCTTCCCAGCTGCTATGTCACTTGTCATTGTGGCACAAACATTTTGGCATCTTTTATTTCCTCTGTCAGGCTGTAAGTATGGAGTCTATGAATAGACTACATACTGCAGAACTTAGCAGTGACGTCATCATGCCCCCGGAGAGAGCACAACACTTCGGTGACAGGTTGGATGATTTTTTATGTTTAAGGACCTATCCTCCTCTAATAAACTGGTTCATGCATTTCTTCACTATGGAGTTCTGTTTCTCTTCCATGCTGAGTACTATTGATCTTTGGAGACCAGCAATGGTTGATTTAATGGGGGAATGTCCAATCCAGCAGGGATCTGTATGAAAACCATTCAGCGATGTCAGACCTCTGTAATTGTGGGGTCTAGCAACCTATTAAGCAGCTTGGTGTGCAAATGGAGGAGCACTGGATGAATTTAATGCGGAGCTACACCTTTTCATATGCTGTTATTCGCATGCTTTCGGACTTTATTTTAATTTATAACTTAAATATATGGAGCACTGTGATTCACATTGATGATTAAGGCTATGTGATATACTGTATATTGAAAGAAGGTTGCTACACATCCTTTGAGTTTATTATTTAAAGAGACAGTAAAGCATAGTTTGCTTATATACGATATGCTTTATTATTTTTTGTAACCGATAATAGTGAGTACCGCTGTCTCATAGCACACCCATGATCATTTTTTTGTTTTATTAAATCATATGCTTTAAAATTACATATGTTAAAGTGTGTTCTTATTGGAAGAGTTCACCTCTTTTCTTCCTGTATCAACCATAAAATGTTTGGTATAAATGTGGTCTAGAAGCACCATATATAGATTTTTTTTTCTTTGCGCTACATATCCATGGGAGAAGGGACAGGGGGGGGGGGGGGGGTAGGATGGGTGGCTGCCCTCAGCACTGCAAGTCACAAGCCTAATCTGGAGGACAGAAGAGAGTCAGGAGGAGGTGCTCTCTCCCTCTTTTCTAGCTCCATCTCCTGCCATTGATTGCTCCTGCAACGGAAATGTCAGATCTGGACTGTGCAGGGTAAGCACACCCTGTAAAGTCCCGATCTGACAACAGGTGTCCTCGAGTCACTCTCCTATACCCCTGCAGCAGCCAAGCATCTCTCCTTGCCGAGAGAAAGTGTCAAAGGTCCGCTATCCCTAGGCCTCTCCTCAACTCCGGTGTGCCAGGATGAGGAGCCTGGGGGAATTTTCTGGTAAGGAAAAATTTTGTTGGAGGGGGTATTTGTGTTCTGAAGGGGGATTTGGGGGAGGGGGGATTTGTGATAGGAGGGGAAATGGGGATGGGGGGATGTGCTAGGAGTAAAAATTTGCAGAGGGGGGTCTGTACTATTAGTGGAAATTGGGAGGGGACTTGGGGGGTTTGTGTTGCAGGGAGGATTTATGCTCATGGGAAAATTTGGGGAGGAGGATTAGTGCTAGAATGAGGGATTTGGGGGACATGTGTGGTGGGAAGTGGGATTTTGGGGGTTGGGGCTTTGTGCTAGAAAGGGCAACTTTTTTGGGAGGGGGATTTGGGTGTGGAGGGTCTGTGCTGATAGTAGGGATGATTAGGGGGATTTTTGCAGGGGGATTCAGGGTTATTTGTGCTCATGGGGATATTTGAGGGGGGGTATTGCCATTTGTGCTCGGAGGGAAATTTTGAGAGGTAGAAGATTTGTGCTAGGATGTTTGATTGGCGGGGGGGGGGGGGGGATTTCTGCTAGGAGGACAGATTTTGGGAGAGAGGATTTGATGGAGGAAGGGGAGAGTCAAACATCTAATCTGGGAAGCAGGGGAGTTTTCACTTAGGGAGAATTTTGGATGACAAAAAGCAAAGTATATGCTTAGGGGATCAGCGTGCTTGATTTTTTTTTAAACATTTGGGGGGGGGGGGGTTGTTGATACACTGCCTATTCACACCCCTTGAAATTTTTCACATTTTGTCATGTTATAACCAAAAACGTAAATGTATTTTATTGTAATTTTAAGTGATGGACCTACACAAAGTGGCACAAAACTATCCAAATTTTATGGAAAAAAAAAAAACATAGTTCCCTTTTAACAGAAGAGGGAGTGTCCAAGTTAAACCTAAACCCAGAAATAACTTTCATATTGTAAATAATGATTGTTATAATGCTGTCCCAAGGAGATTTCCCTTAGGATGACATAAAGCATCTCTATTACTGTCATTTAACAAGTGACTCAGGATCCATTTGGAATGCGTTTTGCACAGCCTGTCATTTTTCTGCATTTCGCTGAACAGTCTTTCGGATGTGTTCTGCATATTCTCCCATTTATATACAAATGTCTGTGAACTGTCTAATGATGAGACTTGTTAAGGCAGAGCTGGAGCAGCTAGTACAGTTTTTATCTTGTGTCAGCTTGAATCAGGGCTTCACTATCTCAGCATCTCCCCCATGTGTCATCACCTCGTGATTTGGGTATTGTTAGTAGAAGATGTTAAGCTGTACTTGCATATTATGACACTTCAAATGGAAGCAGAATATATTTTTAATGTATCATCTGTTATTTTCTGAGATGTGGGTCTGTGGATAAATTCTAGTGCTTATGGTCAACATCTCAGTTATTCGTCACATTTTATTATTTTCAGTATTAGAATGTTCAGGCTTTGCTGTGCACAATAGTAAAATTCTACTTGATAATATCACTGATATGTTAAGAGAGTTCTACCCAGTACTAAAAATACAGTTCTATGTGGATTCAATTATGTTGATGAATCGTTGCTCCTTATGAAAGTTCCAGCTTGCTGAGCCATCATCTACAGCCATTACTCATTGTTAAGGTGTCATGGCCACAAAAATATAGGTGTTGCCACTGCTGGAATTTTATAAATAGGCAACTCCTATCATATTGATTAGTGGTTCCAAATGAATAACTACTGCAGTATGGAACAGACACAAAATATACACTATGCATCTTTCCAAATAACTGTTTCTGCTTTATTATGACACAATTGAAGGTTTTTATACACATGATTACATAGGTATCACATTAATATTGCACTTGTACGTTTATGGTAACAAGGGGCATAACATAGGCAGGCGAATTCTAATCAGGACTCATAAGAATGCAAACGTAATGAAAACATTATTAATGCTGTGTGCACAGTGAGGGCAGTATGCAATACATACAAAATAGAATATAATTATATATACAGAACTTACAAATTTCCTTTACAGTCTCCTCTCTTTTAATCAATAATTTGATCATTAACCATACCTGCTATCACCTTTAACCTGGAACCTCCACATGCTTAGGTGGAGGTAGTCCTGGCCAAAGAGGCAAAAACTCCATTGTGGAGAATATAATAGCTCAGCAGCTTTTTCATTACAAAATTACTTTAGATTGTGAAAAACAAATGATTGATAAGACATATTTACAGAGTACTGGCTGTACACTCCTGTGGCCAGAATAGCCCTCTAACTTAATTGTTGGCATGCTGACTTATCAGCATATGTAAACAGACAATTCTACATAAAGTGGAAGACATGGGTAAACTTATTTTCACATAAAAACACATTTCACATTTAAAGTATTTGAATAAATAGTACTCTAGACTGTGATTGCAAGGGGGAAACAAATCAAACACAGAGATTTCTTTAATTTAGTAATTTTTGCAGTGTCTGGTGTGAATTTTCCTTCAAGTTTTGCACAACTGTACATAAAATAGATGCTGCATTGAGTCTCCAAACATTTCCTTATATATAAATGTCTCTTAAAGGGGTTGTAAAGGTAAATGTTTTTTCACCTTAATGCATTCTATGCATTAAGGTGAAAAAACATCTCACACTGCCGGCGCCCCCAGTCCCCCCGTTTTACTTACCTGACCCCTCGAAAATCCCGCGCTCGCCCCCGCCGTCCTCTTCGCCGCTCAGCCTGGCCGCTGATTGGCTGGAGTGGATGGATTGAAAGCAGCGCAGCCATTGGCTCGCGCTGCTGTCAATCACATCCAATGACGCAGCGCGCCGGGGGGAGGGGCCTTGTGATACAGTGATCGGCTATAGCCGCCGGCTGTATCACGGGAGCGCGCCCGCAGTGCTTCTCACCAATGCGAGGGAGCTCGCATTAACGTGAGAAGCACCTGCGGGAGGAAGCAGAGACAGCCGCCGAGGGACCCCAGAAGAGCAGGTTCGGGGCCACTCTGTGCAAAACGAGCTGCACAGTGGAGGTAAGTATGACATGTTTGTTATTTTAAAAAAATAAAAATTTTTACTTTACAACCCCTTTAACAATCCACAAGTCACATGGCTTTAGTTTTAGATCCTTCCAAACTGTTAGGATCTGGAATTGGGGAGAAAACACAAAAATGTATTTGTAAAAAACTTTAAAAGATCAGCAACATTCTCTGTGAGATTCAAATGGAGGACTTCAGCTGCTGAGACAAAATATAAGAAAGTGAGTAACGCATTCCAAAACAAAATCTCATAGGGAGAGAGTCAAATACCCCCTTAGGGGCATAATAAAATATAAGAAAATATTCAGGCAATAGTTTTCTAATTTATTACTCAACTTTTTCCGCTACATTGTAGACAGTAGGGGGTGTAAATCTAAAACCTCAAAACTTCTAGTAAGGCCTCTCCTATAAAAATGATTTCCTCCGTTACTCTCTGTAGATATTGTGCACTCTGTACTTACAAACTACTGCTGATAACACTTTTTACTGTGGCCTATGCATCCAGAAAACATGTCCATACAGAAATGCATACTTGCAAAATCTTGACTTGGACATATCTTTTTGTAATCTCTGGAAGGAATGTTCAGCTTTTGGTAACACCTTTGGTAACAGGTAAAACAAGTAGTGGTATGTTATAAAAACTGTGTTGAACCCTGCCTCTATCCCATGCTTATTTACTAAGTCAGGCATAACTGCTTGTGACTGCTGACAAGCTTGAGGGAAAATAGTGTCTGGCACACATAAAGGATCACCTTTTTCCAAAGTCTAGTTTCATAGGAAGTTGCCCCTGTGGACCACTTGTTGTTCTTGTTCTGGGGGTCCTTAAGTTGACTTATTAATCCCAGCTATACTGGGCCAGAACTAGGGTGGAATCAGTGAGTTGCACAGACCCAACAAGTGTCCAGGGCTGTAAATGCAGCATCCTTAGTCGCCTGGTCTGCTTCCATGTGTGTTTTCAAGTTAATATGGCTACCTCAACAAGAAGCTGAAAGGCCGAAGACAGCCAATCAATTACCTTAACATACTTCATAGTTTACCTGCCAAAGTAAACACAAACTTTTGGCCCTTGAATTGGAACCAAAAGCTCTTTAATTCTCTACTGTCTATACAAATATATATATATATACTCTCTTTATAGCTCAGAGGCTTTGCTAAAACATGGAGCTCTGCTTCTTGAGCTGGGGAAAAGGGATCCAATGACTCTGAATACAGAGTGTCCTTCTGGGTGATAAATTTCATACTCGGTATAAAACCAGGATCAATGCTACAAAAAAATCAAATATCAGTTTTTTTAGGGCATGTGTCCTGCACTGGGCTCACAGCAGCTGATTCCTATGTCATCAATTTAACACGTGGTTTTTCTTTGTCTCCAGCCTCCTCCAATGGAGGCAATAAGGTGGCTGGATTCAAAGGTATGCATTTTTCATTGTTTGATATGTACATAAACAAAACAAATTCATATTTTGAACCTTTTATTAGACAAACGTTTAGTTAGCTGTATATTTGCTGTGCAGAATGTGGGACCATTCAAAATTAAATATTTGACCAAAATAATGTCTGTAACTTTGTCTAATAGCACCTTTGCATAAAGCTACAGCTCTGATATATGGGGGTGAACCCTTCATTACTGGGTCCAGCTTGCATAAATATATTGCAATGGCTTGTTTTCTATCATGCTGTTTGTGTAAGAACTTCAGTTGTATGTTTCAAAAAGAAAACTTTTTCCTGGCAATATTATAATTTCTCATTGCTTGCTCTGTTAGTTTTAGCTAGATAACACAAGTCCATAGTTTCCATCTGACATTATTTTCCTGATGTCATAACATAATAAGTATTCTTCTGCTTATACCACGGCACTTACAAGGAAAAGGGGCACATACTTTCACAATCCACAAATTCTGCTTTGGATTTCTAAAATAATTAAAAACAAAAGGACCAACAATCTGTATACGACAGAACAGAAAGCTCTCCACCAGATCAAAAACTATAAAACATCTGGCTGCAGGTGGCATCTATCTTAACAGGGTGTGTGAATTTGATGCACAGTCCATGATGTGAGAGCAATAATAAATTAAATGAAATATAACAGACCCATCACTTAAAGTTATCAGACCTTTAGATTTCATCTTTGTAGAAAAACTTCTTATGTATCCCATCCATCTTGGCTTTGTTAAATATTATGGCAGCTGTATTCCAATTAACAACCTCATCTGAATCGTTTTTTTTTTCTCTCAATAAGGGTGTATTGTATAAATGAAAAATTAAAACATTGTTATCTTAATCTAAACTAATCCCATTTTACAAATTTCCCCAATAATTTGGATTTCATTTCAAACCAAAGGTTGTCTAAACCAGTTACAATATATCTATATTAATAAAATTGTTAAACTCAGATCAGAAATTAATACTCAAGTGATAATCTCAATATCACACCCTAATTCTAATATATATCCACAGATATATTTCCTTAAAGCAGGACATTTTACTTCCCCTTTTTTAAATGCACGGTTTCCACTATCAAAGGATATTCAATACATAGTTAAATGTAACTTTTTGAAAAACAGATTAAAAAATAATTGTGATCCCATTGTTTATCATTCGATTATTTAATCCCGCGCATTTTGTTATTAATGTTTTGTCTAAAAAACAGAAATTGGCATGGTGTCCTTCTAGGTTATCACTGATCTCTCATCCCAGCTACATTCTTTCATAAGAGTGCAAAGGAGGGGAATCACATCTGCATACATGACACACACAAGAGATAGAACTAAAGGTTCCAGCATTCACACACGTACACGAATATCTCTCTAAAATCTCTTACATTTTTCCCATTTGAACACAACACATGCATATCATTCTCTCACTTTCTTTTAACGCTTTAATATTTCCCTGCTTAAATTCTGCTTTCCTTATTTTGTTCTGATATCCTTTGCATCCCATGTATTGTAATCCCATACTTCACATACTTCTAGCTTCTATGATTCTATGATCAGATGGGGAGCCGTAGTGCTCATCCCATCTTCCCTCTCTGACAACATATAAAGTATTCTGTTTTTACTTTACTAGTTGTAGTGCCTGACCCCAAATTCATCCCACAACTTAACATCAAAATGTCTCTTTCTGTCTAGTGTTAATTGTCACCCTTGATCTACCCTGCTCACATAGATAGCTGTTTCTCTATTTGTTTACACTACATGACTCTTTGTCCCTGTGGCCTTTGGTAACCCAGCTACCCATTGTGGATCCCTGTCCACTCTAACCATGTATCTAGGGGCTCAGTATAGACGGAACCACACCTTCAGTTCATATATTTTATAGCGTGCCTCTTGCACTGGGCATTTTTTGATGGTCTCTTGCCCTTCATTCCCTTAATTTAATGCCCATAATGACTGGCCAGTCTTTCTCATCTATAGTTGTGCCTATACCCTCTTGCCCCTAAACTACTTTAGCTGATGTGTACTACATATACATACCTGTGAACAGCACTATTTTTCCCTTTCTTATCCATAATACTCCAATGGACAGTAGACAGTGGCAAAATAACATATAACCACTGATCAATACAGTTTGATTAAGGGGAGTAAAATAGATACCCTTTGTCCTGAAAATGCCTTACAGATCAAGGAAGTCTGATGGCTCAAATGCAAGCAAAGGGCTTACCTCAGCTGGCTGATTATCAGAAATTCCTGGATCGTCTCAAGCATTCTTGTTTTGGATTCTCAGGGTCACCTTTAAATGCCCTCCTAGGCAAAGCTCGCCATCTGACATGGGATTTTATAGATGGGCAACTATTATCCTCATATTGATTAGTGGTTCCAAATTAATAATTACTGCAGATGCAAAAGATACACTTGGCTTTCAACTTACCAAATAACTGTTCTGCTTTATTATGATGCAATTGAAGGTTTTTATACCCATGATTACGTAGGTATCACATTCATATTACAATTGTACGTTTATGATAACAAGGGGCGTAGCATAGGCAGACTAATTCTAATCAGGACTCAAAAGAATGCAAACATGTAATGAAAACATTATTAGTCCCCTGTGCCCAGTGAGGTCAGTGTGCAATACTTACAAAATAGAATACAATTATATACAGAACTTACAAATTTAATTTACAATAACCATTCTCTGAAAAAGCTTGTTGCTTGACACACACTCATTTTGTGTCTTTCAATGGAGGATAAAAATTATAAAAACAAAAATACCTCTTCAGTGCTGAAGTCTTTGAGGAGGGAGTGGGGGGTCAGTGGCTGATAAATGTAAGCATCATCTCACAGCAGTTTCTTAAATGGACTTCAGCCTCCCAAAGGTGACTAGGTTTGCTCCGGGCCTTGCTGCCCACTCTGGACATGGGGGATCGTAGTAGCTGAACAAATACAATAAAGACATAAAAAGGGGGTGCATCAATCAGCATTGTGTATTACCTAAGAAAGCCTTTTTCAATCAGGGTGCTTTCAGGTTTCCCCAGGGGTGCCTTGGCAAAATGCCTAAATATTGTCCAAAAATTGTATACAAGCCAGCAGGCAGATCAAGCCTTCCTTTTAGTTACACAAAGCCACATGTTTTCATTGTGCATCATTACAAAGTTCTAGCCACTAGCATCTTAACAACCAATGACATCAATCATCAGTTGATAAGGAGGACATCGGGCACCTGCACAGTATCAATGTTTTTTTTTGTAATTCCTTTATTGAATGCCAGAAGAAATAACAGGCGCATGGACAACATTAATAAAACATACAGAATTTCAAAACATAAACCTTTCGGTAGCACCCGGGTGGGAGATATAGAGACCACCCCCAACTTAGGCTTAAACTAAACATAGAAGCATTCCTGAACAGGGGGCTAAATTCAGGGGTCAAGTCCTGGGAAAAAAAGTGTGGGAACTCCCACCCAAGATCCATTCCCCCACCAAAAAAAAAAAAAAGGTACACTCATATGCATATATACTTTACAGAAAATACAGTACAACATTTATTGTAAAGTGCCAGTTTACAAAAACAAAATAACGTGTCAAACAAAACAATCAACACAATGGGTGATGATCTTTCCCTCGCAGGGAATTTCTACCACAAATACACCCTGTTCCAAATTCTGTTACACAGCCCATTAGAAAATATCCCACAAACAGGAATAAGTATTGGCAGGGTATTGCAGAGTATTGGCAGGGTATTGCAGAGTATTGGCAGGGTATTGCAGAGTATTGGTAGGGTATGTATTGAAGAGTATTGGCAGAGTATTGCAGAGTATTGGCAGGGTATTGCAGAGTATTGGCAGGGTATGTATTGAAGAGTATTGGCAGAGTATGTATTGAAGAGTATTGGCAGAGTATTGCAGAGCATCGTCAGGGTATGTATTGGCAGGGTATTGCAGAGTATTGGCAGGGTATGTATTGCAGAGTATTGGCAAGGTATTGCAGAGTATTGATAGGGTATGTATTGTAGAGTATTGATAGGGTATTGCAGAGTATTGGCAGGGTATTGCAGAGTATTGGCAGGGTATTGCAGAGTATTGGCAGGGTATGTATTGGCAGGGTATTGCAGAGTATTGATAGGGTATTGCAGAGTATTGGCAGGGTATTGCAGACTATTGGCAGGGTATGTATTGCAGAGTATTGGCAGGGTATTGCAGAGTATTGATAGGGTATTGCAGAGTATTGATAGGGTATTGCAGAGTATTGATAGGGTATTTATTGCAGAGTATTGCAGAGTATTGATAGGGTATGTATTGCAGAGTATTGGCAGAGTATTGATAGGGTATGTATTGCAGAGTATTGGCAGGGTATGTATTGAAGAGTATTGATAGGGTAGTGCAGAGTATTGGCAGGGTATTGCAGAGTATTGGCAGGGTATTGCAGAGTATTGGCAGGGTATTGCAGAGTATTGGCAGGGTATTGCAGAGTATTGGCAGGGTATTGCAGAGTATTGGCAGGGTATTGCAGAGTATTGGCAGGGTATTGCAGAGTATTGGCAGGGTATTGCAGAGTATTGGCAGGGTATTGCAGAGTATTGGCAAGGTATTGCAGAGTATTGGCAGGGTATTGCAGAGTATTGGCAGGGTATTGCAGAGTATTGGCAGGGTATTGCAGAGTATTGGCAGGGTATTGCAGAGTATTGATAGGGTATTGCAGAGTATTGATAGGGTATTGCAGAGTATTGATAGGGTATTGCAGAGTATTGATAGGGTATTGCAGAGTATTGATAGGGTATTGCAGAGTATTGATAGGGTATTGCAGAGTATTCGCAGAGTATTGATACTGATAGGGTATTGGCAGGGTATCGCAGAGTATTGGCAGGGTATTGCAGAGTATTGATGAGTATTGGCAGGGTATTGCAGAGTGCAACTTACACACTAGTGACTAACCTGGTAGAGAAGGAGAAGTAAACTGGAAAAGTGCAGCGTGTGGCCCCAGGAGGCCAGGACTGACTGGCACTGGGTAGAGGGGAGGAGGGGGGGGACAGTCCGGAACTCCGGATCCAAGCAGGCGCGCAGCGTGTGTCAGCCTGGCCACTGACTCGCGCCAGTGCGTGCCCACGTGCACGGCCGAAGTCATGTGACCGGTTGCTAGATGCGGAGCGGTCCCTGCCTAGCAACCAGTCACTCGGCGGCTGAGGTGCGGCGGCGAACTACGCGCTGCATAGCCTCAGCCCTCAGGCAGCTAATGGGAACGGCGTTCCCGCTGTGGGAATAGTACGGGAACGCCGTTCCCATGCGTTCCCGCAGGACTCGAGCCCTGGCTAAATTCCCCTCTAAGACCTCCGAGACCAATTGGGCAATCTGACCCCACCCAGGTGAGCGGTAATCATCACATGGCCATGCATTACAGTGAGAAGCACGAATTTTGTTATTTTATAAAGAAAGGGAAGAGGAGGGAGATGGGCGATGGGCCGGGCCCCAAGCGGGCAGAGCATACATTGTTGAACACTGGTCATTCCCGGGGGAGCCCACAACCCAACCACAGCCTACATGGACTAGCCGGCAAAATCTAACCGTGAAAGAAAAAGGACTGAGGAGGTGAAACGATGAAGGGGTTACGGAAGAAATGGACTACAGGGGGAGACAGGGGGGAGGGGGGGCCAGAGAGAAAGGAAAAGAGATCAGGACAGAGAGACAGACCAAATAGAAGAGGCAAAGAAGAGACTCCAGGCAGGATGAAGCAAAAGAGCAGAATAGTGACCATGGGCGCCACCAAGCCGTGGGGGGGGGGGGGGGGGGGGGACCAGAAGCCAGCTAACAGCGACCCTCTCTCAACGGGCAGCTAAAGCTACCACCCGGAGGTAGGCCTTAGTGTAGGTGAAATGTTGCCAAGGTCTCCAAGTCTCACGAAAGGCCTCCTCCTTATTGTGAAGCGTCGCTGTGAGGTCTGCCATATCTCTTAATTCGTTCACTTTAGAGAACCATAGAGCCAAAGCCGGTGGGTTCTCCGATCTCCAGCACAAAGGGATACAGGCCTTTGCCGCATTCAGCAATTGAATAGTCAAAGAGTTCCTATACTTTTTAATGGATCGCTCCGACAGGTGCAGCAAGCAGGCCGCAGGGTTCCCCTCCAGGGAGACACCCGTCAGATGACCAATCGTGTCGGTCACCCCACGCCAGAAGGGGACCAGCTTGGGACAGGCCCAAAAGACATGCAGCATGGTTCCCTCCACCTCCCCACAGCGCCAGCAACAGGCAGGCACCTGGGGGAAGATGCGGTGGAGAACGGATGGGACCCTATACCATCTAGATGTGATTTTGTAGCACGTCTCCTGAACCCGTGTAGCCATAGAGGATTTCTGCGCAAAATGAAGGATCTTCTGCTGTTGATCTGGAGTAAAGTGGGTGCAGAGCTCCGCCTCCCACTTGGCCACGAATGGGGGGACATACCCCTCAGCCGGACGAATCAGGGCAGAGTAAAGGAGCGAGAGGCAGTGCCGCACCGGCTCCCCCCGATGACAGATTCGCTCTAACTCCGTGAGGGAGCGAGAGATGCCCGGTGTCCGCAAACAGTTACGTAAGAAATTCCTCCTGGGTCCCTGGAGGTTGACGGAGTCACTCTGGGGCCTGGGATCAGGTGGACCCGGTCCAGCTCCAGGTCAGTACCCGGGGGCTTCCCAAGGACCTGATTCAGCAGGGCCACCACTGTAGTACGTAGGTCAGATCCCATGGTCGCCTCCGGGATGCCCCGGAGGCGCAAATTGTTCCTCCGACTTCTGTTTTCGCCATCCGCACAGAGTTGCATTTCAATCAAGTGTTGCTGCAGGGCTTGCTGCCCGCACTCTAGGGCGGCCAAGCGGTTTTCCGAGGAAGAGCTGGAGGTCTCCAGTACGGTGACCCGTTCATCAACAGTGTCCACTTGCTGGCGCAGGTCGTGGAGCTCGCGAGACAGGGCATTGACTATGGAAGCTGCCATCTCCTGCAGGTCCTGCTTGGACGGCAGGCCTGCCACTAAGTCCCGCCAGGGGCCATCCGCTCCAACCCCCACGCCCCCCCGCCTGTTAAACTGCAGGGAATGTCCATGTTTGGAGAGGCCGGTGAGGCAGGGGAGGGGGCCAGGGGAGACGATCCTTCTGCCTGAGGGGGGTTCGGGCGGGATGAAGCTGCCCCCGCCGCACCACCCGTCCCCTGCGGAGCGATACCTTGAGAGTATGAAAGACGCTGTGGCGCCATCTTGGCCGGTATGGCAGGGGAGTCGAGCCCGGGCTGGCGAAGAAAGTAGTTGCTGATGCCCTGTCCCCGAGCCCCGCGGGTGTCTGCGTGCTCCTGGCATGTAGTTTTCACCACGTCTGGCGAGTCTGCGGCCGGTTCTCTGGCTAGCTCCTGCAGAGCTCCAAACAGTGCGTCCTCACATGACCATCATTAATCCACGTCCCCCAGGATGGCTACTCGGCAGGGCAGAATTTACAGTAGGAGGCCGGGCCGGCCTCGGTGCACTCCCGCGGGTGACGAGTTTAGGAAAGGCCGGGGATCCACAGGCCTTACTAGGCCACACTAGGCCGGAGCCTGCCGCGTCCTCCCCGAGTGCTGTATGGGCCCCAAAACACCACAGGGCGGACCCCTAGCGATGGATGCGTGGCAGGGGGGGGGAAGGATGAGGGTCTCCTACCTGCCCGAGCGGCTCGGTGTAGCGGCGGCCGGGAGGCCTCGGGGTGGCAAGATGGCGGCGGGCGATGCCGGTTCTCCTCGCGGCTCCGCGGGATCTGGTAACTTGAAAAGCCCCGCAATAGCCACCCGGGGGGGAGCAGAGCAGTGTCCCGGACCCGATGATGTGGGTCTCGGACGGAAAATCTTCAGCGGAGGTGCGGATGGCGGCGGATTGCTCCGTAGGTCTCAGGAGCCAGCCTCAGACACGTCCGCCTCCACGCACGTCCGGCCACGCCCCCCCCCCCCCCCCCACAGCATCAATGTTTGTCTTCCCCCTACCCCCCTCCATCAGCATTGGGGTCACAGCTGGGTGAGGAAGAGAAATTAAGGCAGAAGAGAAATATTGAAATACTAGTCAGAAGCAATATGCAAATATGTAGTTTCTTTGAATGAATAAATCACCTTCAATGGTGGATGCCCTACGTGTGTGGATGTTGCTGCATTATGTATAACTATTAGAATCGTTTTTTTACATTTTAGAATGGGGTGCCTCTAGGCTGTCCAAAATTTTAAAGGGTGCCTGGACTAAAAAAGGTTGAGATGCCATTTATTGTATAAAACACAACTGCATATAATCACAAACCAAAGCTAACTTATTTCGGGGGTTATGCCCTCTTTCTTTGAGCTCTGAGGAAGAGCGTATAACACTTAAAATATGTAGGTTCTGCTTCTGTTATGAGGTCAGATTTTTTTTTGCTACGAGTACTATTCAGGGTGGTTCTTAAAGCTGGTTTCACCCAATGTTTAATTGTTTTTCACTCAGCTTGGTTTGTGAGTATATCCACTTGTGTTTATAAATTGTATCTTAGGTAATGCACAAGGCTGGAGCAGAGACTACAAATGGCTTTTTTTTAACACACCTTATGGAGGCACAATCAATTCTGTCGTCAACGCTAAGAAATGCCATGCAGAAGGTTGCAAGAAATCGGCAGCACTCGGATGCAATAAAGGAGGATAAGTGTGAAAGCAAAATGCCATTCAGTTAGGGCAGTGGTTCTCAACCCTTTCCTTAAGTACCCCCAACAGGCCATGTTTGGGGAATTTCTCTTAGATAAAATAGCTGTCCAAAATACCAAGCCATCAACTCTGATTTAAAGCATCTGTGCAAGATGAAGGAAAACCTGCAAACATAGCCTGTTGGGGTACTTGAGGACAGGGTTGAGAACCACTGAGCCAGGTTTTTTTTTGTCTACTTTGACCTCTTTATGCTGATGGGAGCCTGCGCTTTAAATGGGTCATGTTTCCTTAGGGTGGTAGGAGGATTTTTCTATCCTACCTGTGATATTGTGATTGCACAATGCTAATATCATTGGGAGTCTTACCCTAACAGCCCTCGATCATTGTTAGTGAACTGTGAGCCGTTCAATGACAGCTGGGTCACTGTTCTTAGGGCACCAATAGAGTGCACCCAAGAACAAAACCATTATGCATATGCATCATGGATGAAGGTTAAAGCTGGCCATAGATGGATCAAAATTTGGATGGTTCGGCAGGGACCATTCGAATTTCAATTCCGCTATGGCCGTTCCTCTTCTCACGAATGGGCTTGTTGGAAAAATGTTTGTTCATGGTATTTAGTTGATCAGTATATTCTGACAGTGGAGGAGTCCTGCTGTCAGAATACAATAAAACAGCGGGGAGGATTTCTCCATCTACCTTGTGTGGTGGGGGGGAATCTGTTCAGTTCAACCCACTGGCTGATTGAAAAAAATTGATAATGGCCAGCCTAAGACCCATACGCCCTGCTGCTGCATACTTTATATGCATATTGCTATAGTAAAGTGGTAAAGGCATGTGCATCCTGAGGATGTTTTTATAGATTCTGATTCAGACTATTTTCTGCATTGATAGAATATCTTTAAATGAAGCCTGCTGCATTTTGGTTTGGGTTTTCTTTGTACCAGTTGTAAATCAGCTCCTGCACAGATTTTCACGTTTTTGTTTTGTCCTCAGTGCCAGCACTCGCTCCGCAGAATGTCCATGTCACCAGGACTGAATCCGGCTTGATGTTAGAATGGGAAGAGATTGCTCTGAGTCTGCAAAACTATACAGTGCTGGGATACAAAGTACGGTGGGAGCAGGAGAATGTAACACAAGTAAGATATCTTTAAACTGTACACTTCATCCTATTAAATGTATACACAGTACAAGGTATAATGCAATTACTAAGCTAGGAAATGTTCCAGATGTTTAGAACACTGGTCTGTTTAGAGACCTGCTGTTTGCTTGATCTTGACAAATGCAAGATTTTATATTTTGCTTTGGGTGGAAACAATGGAGAGCTTTTCAAATTGGTATACAAAGGACATTTGGCCTACCAATATTAGTAGACTTTTTAGTGATTACCAACCTGATAATTGTGTTTTTGTATTCTGTTAAAATTTATCTTGACCAAAGAAAATCGAGAGCTCTGACCCTAAAAAGATCTTTCAGATGGTTTAAATAAAATAGTACCAATACCCATCAAACTCCACTGCAGTTGTACAGGTTAGAGAAAGTTCTAAAATCTTCACATACAGTAGCAGCTTGAACAGTGATCCCAAACTCAGGAACAGAAGCCCTCACAAAGCTCAATTTATACAAATAATTTGATATTATTTAATTTAATTTATACCCCCCCCCCCCCCAAAATGGATCCTGCATGTGCTTGTCCTGTATCATTTGGCCGCCTGTAATACCTAAAAAACCTGGCTGATCCTGCCAGTTTCTGCCCTCCCTTCTGTAAACTGACCACGGTGTATCATGGCTGCTGAGCCCCGACACCGTGGTCAGTTTACGTGCCTCCATCATTCGCAGCCTGCTGTCTGTCTCCTCTGTGCTCCTGTGAACTCCTCCCCCCCTCCCCTACCTGTCTGTCAATTACTGTAATTTGTATGCATCAATGCTGTCTCCTTATGCAGTGTCCCCCTCTGTGTGTAATTTAAAAAAATAAATGCTGTAAATACCTCATGTAAGTGCTGAGATTGCGATCACATGACCGGCTGGATCTCTCCTCCTCTCCTCTCCTCCTCCCCTTCTCCTCCCCTCCCGAGTGACATCAGCGGGGGGAATCCCAAACCTCTCCATTGCATCTGACAAAGAAGGAAAGGAGAGACCCAGCCAGTCATTTGATCGCAGATATCGGCTCTTACATGAGGTATTTACAGCATTTATTTTTATAACTTACACACCGAGGGGGACACTGCATAAGGAGACAGCGCGGATGGTGATTACTTGTTAGAGTGGCTTAACAACTATTTCAGCATGTATGTAAGCCCTTTTAATGAACCCTTCTTTACTTCCTTTGGTCTGTTAAATATACTATTTACTGTTATATACTATATACTGTTTTGTTATGTCTAAAAAAAAATGCTGATCCTGCCAGGAATCCAGTGAGTTCATAAGTTCCTGTGCACACAGAAGTATTATCTTTTTTATGAAAGAAAAGACCAATTCTCACACATTTCACGCAAAACTCCAAAAATGGGCTGGACAAAATTATTGGCACCCTCAATTTAATATATGGTTATACACCCCTTCGTAAAAATACCTGAAATCAATTGCTTCCTGTAGCCATCTATGAGTTCCTTACACACCTCTACTGGAACTTTGGCCCACTCCTATTTCCCCAACTGCTCCAGGTGTCTCAGATTAGAAGGGTTCCTTTTACCAACTACTGTTTTGAGATCTCTCCACGGGTGTTCTATGGGATTTAGATCTGGACTTACTGCTGGCCAGTTCAGTACTCTCCAGCGCTTTGTCTACTTAAACCATTTCTGGGTTCTTCTGATGTGTGCTTTGGGTCATTGTCCTGCTGTAAGACCCATGACCTCTGACAGAGACCCACCTTTCTGACATTGGGCCCTACATTGCACCCTAAAATTCTTTGATAGTATTGATATTTCATAAAGCCATGGACACCGTCAAGACCTCCGGTGCCTAAAGCAGCAAAGCAACCCCAAAACATCAGTGAACCTCCACCAATGCTTGGCTGTAGGGACTGTATTCTTTTGTTTAAAGGCCTTATTTATTTTTCTGAAAACAGTAGAATGATGGGCTTTACCAAAAAGCTGTAATTGTGTTCCGTCTGTCCACAGCACATTCTCTCAAAAGGATTTTGGCTTCCTCTGGTAAGTTTTGGCTAACTCTTCGATCAATTTTTCTCTTTCGTCCATGTCCAGGGAGATTGGCTACAGTGCCATGGGCTATAAACTTCTTGCCAATGTTGCGGACAGTGGACACAGAAACATTAAAATCTCTGGAGATGGACATGTAACCTTGAGTTTGCCATGCTTTTCCACAATTTGTGTTCTCAAATCATCAGACAATTCTTTGCTGCTCTTTCTCTTCTCCATGCTACATGTGGCACACAGAGACACACAACAGAAAGGCTGAGTAAATTTCTCAGCATTTTAACTGGTTGCCAGTGTGATTTCTATATTGTAGGTGTAATTACAAATTACAGGAGCATCACGAACTTGAATGCATTATTTCTTACAGTTTTAAGAAGGTGCCAATAATTTTGTCCAGTCCATTTTTGGAGTTTTGCGTGGAATGTGACAGATTTGGCTTTTTGTTTCTTTGCTTTTTTGTCTCATACCAATACAAACAAAAGAAATAAGCATGAGAATGCCTAAACATTTGTAATTGTAACAATTTTCTGGGTAAAGTAATGCATTATCTGACAGATATATTTTTGGCCATGACTGTAGGTTTACATCGATGTGGGTGCACAGCTGAGTGTAAATTGCATGTGTTCCCTCACCAAAAACATACTGCTGTTAAGCAAACACGTGGGAGTGCCAGTAAATCTTAATGGCACCCCTATGCCATGGAAACCTCAATTCATTGTCCCATGCACTGAAACTCATAGCACCATGCAGTTTCCATGCAGTTGTGGAAAAGGTACAGGGACTTTTTCCATGCATTTCCTGCAGGTACAGCAGTCCATTCATTTGACATAAATGAGGCCACCGCAAGCAAAACGCATACTGTACATGTGAACCTAGCCTAAAGACTGCAAACTGCAATATATTAAATATGTGTTCTTGGGTTTGGATAATCTTTATGCAGGAGAGCCATTTAATTAAAAATCAGCTTTCATTGTTTCTTTAGTACAGGGGTAGGCAACCCCTGGCATGGGTGCCACAAGCAGCACGCAAAGCCACTTTTGCCGTAACGCGACTCCTTCCCCATGAGCAGAGCAGCCTAAGGAAGTGTCAGACGCAGCTTCTGCCGCACTAATGCATCCCAGTCTCAGATTTCCCCACACCACATCTGCACTGAAGGGGAGGTACAATGCCCCCACACATTGTAAAAGATGGGAAATATTTTTGGTTCTCTCACTTTGCCCTAGATACAATCGTCAGCTCTTATGTGATGGGGAAGAGACTGGGTGCAGTTCTGCTAGGGGGGTGGTCCCTGTTTCCAGGAGAAAGCAGGACTGTGATTGGCCACTTCTAAAACCACAATCAGGTGACAGTTTGTGGAATTACTGTTGAGCTTCTGGGAACTTTGTTGAAATATATATACACAATAGAAACAATTATGTGTGTGTATGTGTGACTTGCTACTGACTCCTCAGCTCTGCATCATCTACTAATACCAACCTCTGCATCACCTACTGCCAACCTCTGAACTCTTATCACTTACAGCTGAGCCCTGAACTTTGCGTCTCTTATTCCTGAACCTTTGCGTTCACTACCGAACCCCTGCATTCTGTGTCCCTTTAAGCCACAGACAGTATTCAGCGCAATGAAAATCACACCCAAATTTTGGTGTGGCGCTCCATGCCACACTTTTTCTCAGCTGCAGGGGCTTGACTTTGTGATCTTGTACACAGGCCCGCTGCTTTCAAAAAATGCCCCCAACCTGAGCTCATCATTGTGCATCCATTCCAGATGCTTGTATGTGATATCATTGGGGATTGTCCACTTGCCACATCACCTGCCACGTCACCTGTCACAAGTTGTGGATTGTCCACTTGCCACATCACTTGCCACCTGCCATGTCACTTGCCACAAGCTGTGGATTGTCCACTTGCCATGTCACCTGCCACGTCACTTGCCACGTCACCTGCCACAAGTTGTGGATTGTCCACTTGCCACGTCACTTGCCACATCACCTGCCACATCACTTGCCACGAGATGTGGATTGTCCACTTGCCACGTCACTGGCCACGTCACCTGCCACGTCACTTGCCACGTCACCTGCCACAAGTTTTGGATTGTCCACTTGTCACGTCACTTGCCACGTCACTTGCCACAAGATGTGGATTGTCCACTTGTCACATCACCTGCCACATCACTTGCCACATCACCTGCCACGTCACCTGCCACAAGTTTTGGATTGTCCACTTGCCACGTCACTTGCCACGTCACTTGCCACAAGTTGGGGATTGTCCACTTGCCACATCACTTGCCACATCACCTGCCACGTCACTTGCCACGAGATGTGGATTGTCCACTTGCCACGTCACTTGCCACGTCACTTGCCACGTCACCTGCCACGTCACTTGCCACGTCACCTGCCACAAGTTTTGGATTGTCCACTTGCCACGTCACTTGCCACGTCAGCTGCCACGTCACTTGCCACAAGATGTGGATTGTCCACTTGTCACATCACCTGCCACATCACTTGCCACATCACCTGCCACGTCACCTGCCACAAGTTGTGGATTGTCCACTTGCCACGTCACTTGCCACATCACCTGCCACGTCACTTGCCACAAGATGTGGATTGTCCACTTTCCATGTCACCTGCCACAAGTTGTGGATTGTCCACTTGCCACGTCACCAGCCACATCACCTGCCACAAGTTGTGGATTGTCCACTTGCCACACCACTTTCCACATCACCTGCCACGTCACCTGCCACAAGATGTGGATTGTCCACTTGCCACGTCCCTTGCCACGTCCCCTGCCACGTCACCTGCCACAAGTGGATTGTCCACTTGCCACATCACTTGCCACATCACCTGCCACAAGTTGTGGATTGTCCACTTGCCACGTCACCTGACACAAGTTGTGGATTGTCCACTCGCCACGTCACTTGCCACATCCCCTGCCACAAGTGGATTGTCCACTTGTCACGTCACTTGCCACGTCCCCTGCCACAAGTGGATTGTCCACTTGCCACGTCACTTGACACGTCACCTGCCACAAGTTATGGATTGTCCACTTGCCACGTCACATGCCAGTCACCTGCCACAAGTTGTTTATTTTCCACTTGCCACGTCACCTGCCAGGTCACTTGCCACGTCACCTGCCACAAGTTGTGGATTGTCCACTTTCCACGTCACTTGACACTTCACCTGCCACGTCACTTGCCACAAGTTGTGGATTGTCCACTTGCCACATCACTTGCCACCTGCCATGTCACTTGCCACAAGTTGTGGATTGTCCACTTGCAATTGCAATTGTTTAAAATATTTTTCTAATGGTTTTTCATCATTTGCAATCATTTTTGAGATTTTTAATGTAAAAAAAAAGGTCACCTTTAAAAACGCATATAAACGCAAACGCGGCTAAACGCGGTAGCGGCGTTTTGCCGCGTTTTGCGTCTGAAACGTGGAAATTTTTGCTTCTGAACGCATTTTTTTGCTTCTGGAAAAACAAGATTAAACGCAACTGCATAAAAACGGAAAAAAACGAGACTGTGTGCATGGACACATAGGATAACATTGAATGAGTTCAGGGGCAGTTGAAAAAACTGTCCAACTGCATCTGAACACGCGTTTAACTGCGTCTCGTGTGCATGAGGCCTTAGAACTCCTTCACACGGCCATTTCGCCACTTACTCCGGATTCCAGAATCAGCAGGTTCTTGTGGCTGGAATCTGAAGTGCATTCGCATAGCAGGACAAGTGTCCCAAACCACAGGTAACCCCATGGTGTGCAGCTACATGCGAACCGTGGCAACGGCTGTCAGACAGTCATCATTTTTTTTATAGGCTGACCAGCTGCTGCTGTACACATGCACCTGTGATTCTATCTGCAATCTGGTGTAGGGAGCTGGAAGAGGATTTTTTTTTTTGCAGCAATTTGTGAAAAGGAACCCTCATGAGTGGGACATGCAACAGGGATATGTGCAAAAATATAGCACTCAAAATGGTGTCATGTATTATAAAAGTAACAAAAGCTTTATTATTGACAAAAAACATTCAAGATAAAAACATTAAGCATATATACAAAGGCAATTCATAGTTTATGTCGGATATACAAAATTCCCACCAAATGTGGATCAAAACTTGAGATAGTTCTCAAAATGTAGATACCCAATGAATTTCGAGAATGCTATCTCTTCTTCAGGGTTAGACATCCTTGTAGAAGAGCAATGATATAGCGTTCTCGAAACACCTGCCTGCTTGCCTTTTAGGGGGGAAATTGGACATTGTTTTCTTAATGGAAGGTGTCTCATAGCAGTTTTGATTTTTCTTTGTTATTAGAACATGTCAAACTTTAGGGAGTTGAACCCTTTCTTACAATGTTAATGTTACTACTCCATTGCTCTGAAGCATGTAATCTTTGTGTCCATTCACTTTTTTTCCAGAGTGTTTCTCAATGTCCTTTCTAAAATTCCTATTTTGTTTTCATGGACCTGCATGTACTACTTTCACCTCTGGTTTGTACCTATACAATGTTTTAATACTACTTTCTTTATTACCAGGGAGAAGAATTTGTACAGGGAAACCAAGCCAACTTGACGGTCTGGGATCCCCAGAAAGACCTAACCGTGCGTGTATGCATGGCTAATTCTGCTGGATGTGGACCTTGGAGTGACTTCCTTCTCGTAGCTTCTACAGAAGAACCTGGTGAGTACTGAATTTGTTCATGTTCTCTGTAATATCCTGCATGAACCACTGGTAAAGTTGGACTCTTATGCCGCGTACACACGATCGGACTATGCGGCGGACTTAGTACGGTGGACCTAGTCCGGCAGAACACTAGCCAGACATTGCAACTGAGGTCTGCCGGACTTTTCAATGAGCGGACCTGCCCACACACGACCGGACTTTACCAGCGGACAAACCGCCGGACTATGGCGGGAGTCCGCCAGACTTTTGAAATGAACGGACTTGCCCACACACGGAGAAAAGTCCATTCATTGTTGCCGCCTCCATGGGCGAGATTAACACCTCGCTGGCCCCGCCACCTGGTATGGACTTAAAGGGGAAGCCCTACGCTGAAAAAACGGCGTGGGGGTCCCCCCCAAAGTCCATATAAGACCCTTATCTGAGCACACAGGCTGGTCAGGAAAGGGGGTGGGGACGAGCGAGCGAGAGTTTCCATGCCGCACCTGCACTGAGGGGGAGGCACTTTGCCCCCACACCTTGCAAAAGATGGGAAACATTGTTTGGATGAGGACTGTCATTGGCCACTGCCAAAGCCAATACCAATCTCAAAAAGAAGGGAGTTCATTGTAATTAAGAAAATCACAATCGGGTGACAGTTATGTCACGTACACACAATCGGACTATCCAGCAGACTTGGTCCAGCGGACCAGAGTCCGCTGGACAATCCGCCCGTGTGTGGGCTCCGGCTGACTTTTTTTTCCCCAAAAGTCCGGCGGACTTAGAAGTTTTGACTCACAATCCGGTCGTCTGTGTGCTAGTCCGCCGGACTTTTGAAATGAATGGACTTGCTCACACGGAGAAGAGTCCGTTCATTCCAGGTAGACGGGACTAGCGCAGGAAGTCAGTTTCGCCGCCTCCATTGGCGAGATTGACACCTCGCTGGCTCCGTCACCTGGTATGGACTTGAAGGGAAAGCCCTACGCCGAAAGAACGGCGTGGGGGTCCCCCCCCCAAAGTCCATATCAGACCCTTATCCGAGCACGGAGCACGGAACTTCTAAGTCCACCGTACTTTTGGGGGGAAAAAAAGTCAGCCGGAGCCCACACAAGTCTGCCGGATAGTCCGATCGTGTGTACGCGGCATTACTTATCATGGTTGATGGGTAGAAGTTGTAGAGAGTGAATGTAAATGTTGATAAATAAAAGGGTGCATTTATTTTTCTTTACGTTATTTTTTCAACCTTGTGGTTTGGTATCGGCTTGGGTAATTGGATTACGTGAACACGATTCTGGTATTCCTTTTCGTTGTTGCTGCCTAATATTTTCAATTTATCATTATAGTTGCTAATGTTATACAGAAACTTTTCAGCAAAAGCTCAACAATTCAAATCTGTCCTCATCTGCTGCATGCTTCCTGTGTTATTTCAAAGAGCCCTCCTAGTGCTTATCTTGAATTTCAGAATGATTAGCATTTGTGTTCTGATCTGAGAGTGGGAGGGGTTTAGTAGTTCAGCAAAAGACACTGGGCAATACTGACCCCACTTATGCTGGCCATACACGATTCGAATCCCGGCGGTTCAGCAGGGTACAACCAGCCCGACGGATTTTCTTGCGAATATTGCTAGCGGCTGCTATAGCTGATTTTCTTGAAGCAGCCCAGATCCTCCTCTTCTTGTGTTCCTCTTCTGTGCTCTTGGCCCCTCCCTCCTGTTGAGTGTCCCCACAGCAAGCAGGTTGCTATGGGGGCACCCGAGCCAAGTGACAGCTCCCTGTGTCCATTCAGACATGGAGCTGTGGCCCCACACCCGTTCTCTTCTCATTGACTGACTGTCTTTGACAGCAGTGGGAGTCATAGGCGCCATGCTGCTGTATCAGCCAATGAGGAGGGGAGTCCCAGGCAGCCAAGATATTCCTACAACATTGCTGGATCTAGAGGGGGTTCAGCTAAGTATTGGGGGGCTGCCGCAGACAGAAGGCTTTTCATCTTAATCCATAGAATGCATTAGGATAAAAAAAACCTTCTCCCTTACAATCACTTTAAGTTGAATTCAAGGCTGGAACAAAAAATAGCCTTTCATATGGGTCCCTCCAATACTGCTAAGCTTAAATGCTCAGTATATAAAACACTACCAGAATAAGGGAAAATATAGATGTGAATAGTCGTCAATCGACAAAGATAGAGATTTTAAAACACCATATGTGTGGAAGACAAATGGTGTTTAACCCCTTCCCATCTAAAGATAAAACAAATGTTATTGCCTAAGCACAATTTTGCAACTTGTGTTGTCATTGTCCATTCAGGTGGATTATATCTTGGTTTTTTTCAGGACAAATTGGGCTTTCATTTGGTGGTGAATGGTAATGGATATCGCCTGATTTATTTTTATTTTTTTTATCAAACGAAAACCAAAATAGTAAAAAAATAATAAAAACCAAAGAATTTAGCTGTATATTTTTTGCTACTACAATAACCTACCACCTAAGGTAAAATAAATTTTCCTGCTCCCGACAATCGCAGCGATACCACATATGTGTATGTTGTTGTTTGTACCCATAGTACAGCCCAGAAACAATAGTGCGAATTTCGCTTTTTATTTTTTCTTCTCCTACCTTAAAAAAATGCTGCCAAAAATATCCTGACCATGACATTTGACCCCGACCTTGACCTTTTACCCTTACTTGACCCAAACATTAACCCCGGCACTGAGCTAGAGCAAACATTGATATAGGTTTTATTTATTTTTTCATTTTTCTTTTATTTTTTTTTACACTTAGTTGTTGTTTGCATCTCTCTCTCTCTCCTTGCAGAGAGAAAAATTAATGTATCTCTCCCCTCCATTCAGAGGGAGAGAAAACACAGGGGCGGGCTTCTCTGTGACTAATTACTGTGACAGCCAATCAAAGGCTATGACAGCAATCGGATGACCCAGAACTGGGAGTTTCAGCTCCTAACCTTTATTACGGGACCCAAGGCTCCACGGAAGAAAGTCCAGCCCAGCCTGTTCAGGGATGTTCGTTCCCTTTTCATGTAAATAACCTCTTTCATGCATCTTGCAACCTAGTTGTCCTCTCTGTCCAAGCTGTGCTTTACTGTCCTTGAGACAAGTTCAGCTTTTATACTGTTCTTATACCGCACCTGTATGTAGCAATAAAGACTTTCTATCTGGATTACTGGAGTTGCCGGCTACCTTCCTTTCTTGAGAGAAGTTCCCTTTTCCCTCAATGATGACCTTAGTTTTGTGGTAAAAGTATAGCAAATATAAATTTATGTAGCATATACAACTGTGAAACGAGCCATATTGTAATTTAATGTTATTTAAATGTTTATTTACCTTTTCATTTTAATCTGCAGTGTTGTGATTTTTTTTTGTACAATTCAATGCAATATACAAGTCAGATTTTAGACATCTTCTGCATTAAAAAAAAAAAAAAAAAATTGAAGTTATTTTTGGTGAGATATGGGTTAGTTCTAAAGGAATGCAGACACTTTTCTTCCCAGTACACACTGAAAATGTATCAGCTGTTTATAATGAACCCATCCCTCCTATTCAAAATCTGTATGCAAAAGACATGGTCAAACAAACAGCTATTTCTTCAGAGCAGAAATGGGTTGGATTCTGCAACAAATTTTGGTAAAATCTTCACAGTGTACATTGATCAACCAGAGGGGATTGTTTTTCTCAACAAAATTTACCACTTGAGGACCGAGCCTCTTTCTGAGATTTGTTGTTTACAAGTTAAAAACCGTTTTTTTTTTTTAACTAGAAAATTACTTAGAACCCCAAACATTATACATTTTTTGTTAACACCCTAGATAATAAAATGGCGGTCGTTGCAATACTTTCTGCCACACCGTATTTGCTCAGCGGTCTTACAAGTGCACTTTTTTGGGAAAAAATACACTTTTTTTTTAATTAAAAAATAAGACGACGGTAAAGTTGGCCCAATTTTTTTTTATAGTGTGAAAGATAATGTTACGCCGAGTAACTTAATACCCAACATGTCACGCTTCAAAATTGCGCCCGCTCGTAGAATGGCGACAAACTTTTACCCTTAAGTTACAGAGGAGGTCAAGAATTATTGCTCTCGCTCTACCAATCGCGGCGATACCTCACATGTGTGGTTTGAACACCGATTTCATATGCGAGCGCTGCTGACATATGCGTTTGCTTCTGCGCGCAAGCTCGCCGAGGACAGGAAGCGTTTAAAAAAAAAAATCTCATTTATTTTACCTTTTATTTTTACGCTGTTTAAAAAAGTCATTTTTATTACTATTATATGTAAACATCCCTTGTAATAGAAAAAGAGCATGACAGGATCTCTTAAATATGAGATCTGGGGTCAAAAAGACCTCAGATCCCATATTTACACTAAAATGCAATATTAAAAAAATGTCCCTTTAAGAGCTATGGGCGGAAGCAAAAAACTTCACTGCAATGATATGGGGATGGGTGGGGACCATCTTCTCTTCTCCATGTCAGGCCGCAAGATCGCCTCCGCCGATGGCTCCGGTAAGCGGCGGAGGGCACCGGAGCGCGGAGAGAGGGGGGCCCCTCTCCCACTGCCGATAAAAGTAATCTCACAGTGAATCCGTTGCAGAGACCACTTTTATCTTAAACCGGACCTCTCACTGAAGAAGAGGATACCGGGGTTATGGCAGCTAGCTGTTACCATAACAACGATATTCCTCTTCAAACAGCCAAAGTATAATGAAGGTCCGGAAGTGGTTGTTACTTCTTAAGGTGTATGAATAGTGTTGAGTCTTGACCTGTAGAGTTTGCCCTCCTATGTTGGTCCATTCACTTGGGGAGAGATTGTTTTGTCTCCCCAATGTACAGGTCTTTGCATTCCTCAAAATTACTTTGCTTGTGTTTGGGTGTTAGGTCTTTAGGATGTACAAGCTTCTGTCTCATTGTATTCTGGGACATGAAGAACGCAGGGATGCAATGTTAAAGATTCTTCTGACGTTTTCTGACACTCCAGCTACATATTAGGTGACAATGTTTGTGCCAACAGCTGATATTGACTTGGTAATTGGGTTTTATTTTTTTTACCTGGTGCTGCTGATTCCCCTATGATAAGGCCAGTGCTTTTGGTGCAGGGCCAGGAAAATGTGGGCCGGAGGGGCGGCTGCCCTGGGCACTGTGGTATCATGTGAGATGGGGGGGCACTACAAGGAGTTGGGAGGGAGAATTTGTGGGGCAGCAGGGGGAAGAAATGTTCTAGCAGGGGAAATTTGGGGGGAGGGGTGCTGGGAAAGGTGATTTGGGGGGATTTATGTTGGGAGGGGGAGGGGGAAAGAGGATTTGTGCTAGGAGGGGGGATTTGGGGTGTTTGTGCTACAAGAGGTGATATGGCAGAGGGTGAAGGGGATTTGGGCTAGGAGGGGAATTTTTTTTTTTGTTGGGGGGGGGATTTGTGCCAGTAGGGATGATTGGGGGTATTTGTGCTGGGGGGAATTTTGGGGGGGGGGGATTTGTGCTGGGAGGGGGAATTTGGAGTGGAGGGAGAGGATGTGTACTCGGAGGGAAAATTTGAGAAGTAGAGGATTTGGGCTAGGAGGAGTGATTTTTTTTTATTTTTATTTCAGGGGAAGGGGGAGATGTGTGATGAGGGGCATGGGGAAGAGAGGATTTGCGAGGAGTGATGGGGGAGGCAAAAATTTGTGCTGGGAGGAGGATTTTTTCCTGGGGGGGGTAAGCATGCAGGTTAGTGCTCAAACTTTTTGGGGGGAGGGGTGAATTTTTGATAACACATAATGCTCATACATCTTGGGGGGTGGCAGTCTGGCATGTTCGCCCTGGGCTCTGTATGGCCTTGTCCTATCACTGCTTGGATGTGTCAATGTTCTCTCTTTAACTTGGAGACTCTAGTGGTGACAAGCATACATTTTAATGGAACAGAAATCAAAGCAGACGTGAAGTAAGAAAGCAGTGCCCAAAAAAGGCAAGCAGGGTGCAAAGAACTAGTCATCTGTGTTGTCTTTCTGACTGCAGGTGTTCCATCAGAATCGGTGACCCATCTGATTTGGTAACCAAAGTGATCCTACCAGGTTTGCTAATCTGACAGAACACCTGCAGTCAGAAGGCAGCAGCGGACATCTTAATACACCCAGCTACGTCTTGAATCTAAGAGTAATTTTAACAATAAAGTTAGCATATATAAATAAATAAATATAATATATATGCTGTTTGCATGTTTAATTTTGAAAGCCTAAAGGTTTAGCGCTAAACAGTGCAGAGGTGTACCAACATGGCCTCCGCCACCTTCTTACTTCTGGCATCCAGCTATACTTTTTTTTTTTTTTTTTATTTGTTTTTATATACGCTCACTTTATTTCTAAAATTACTCTTAAAGTGGATGTAAACCCACTTTCATCCTTTCTAAACTACTGCAATATTGGTTATCTAGAAGGATATACATGCCTCTGTCAAATGTCTCCCCTCTGTCTTCTGTGAGACACGAAAAACTGCAGATTTTGTGGGTGGGTCTGTTTTCCAGGGCTCAGTGGGTGGAGTCGTGATGTCAGTAGACTCCCCGCCCACCTCTACACTCCCCTTATCAACATGTATTTTCTCCTTGGGGGGGGGGGGGGTGGAGCACCATGACGTAGGCGCGCGGTGAGGACGATCGCCTCCGTCCGCCTCCCTCCTCCGACCGACCCACAGGATCCCCGCATGAAGACGCAGCCCATGACGAGTGCCGACGTATGAGGCGAGCGCCGACGCCGGGTTTGAGAGCGAGGCTGGGACGCGCGGAAGATCCGAAGGGCTGTAAGGCAAACACTACGGAAGAGAGCCGGGACCCAGCAATCCTATCCCACGAATGACCAGGGCGGAGGGAAGGAGCAACCCGACAGCTTGGTAGACGGGAAAAGGAGTGAAAAGGCCTGGGGATCAGCCGGTCGGATCCCAAACGGTTATCTTCTACAGACGGGAGTTTCAAACAAGGACCCGGCAGCCGGAAGCAACACGGGACGGAGCCTCAGAGTAAAGGTACCGGACGGGGAGGGGGGGAATGACCAGGAACCTGATATGAAGTGAGTAGATTGCTTTACAAAGAGCTCATTGAATAAGGACTGTCACAGAGACGATCGCTAGTGATTTGAAGAGATATGACGCAAATTGGCTGAGCAGGGTTGACTAACAAGAAGGGAAAAGGTCTTAGCCTCCCCACAAACTGCTGATACTCAGATTATGACGGCCCTCTAGATGGTAAGGTGCACCAGGTATTTCAGCCACGAAGCAAGTAAGATAAGGAATGTGACTAGCTCTGAAATTTTATAGGCCATTCTGGAAACATATGGGTGGATGGTGAACACTCATAGAAGGTCTACATACGATTTCCTGATCAGACCCCCTCCCAAGAATGAAGGTACCCCCCCTGCCTGACTGTTGAGAGAAAGACAGTGGAAAACTACAAGGAAGTGATTTCCCATGAATTGCGATAGTGTGGAGTTTGAGTGTCTGTATCCTTCCTAGTAATCGGTGGATTAGAGGGCCTCTCGCCAAGTGTATGGACAAGCTTTGACTGAGATACTCATACCCCCTTACCCCCTTTTGTGTCTGCTCCATCGGAAACCTTGCTTCAGAGGAGTGAGTGGGTACTAAACCCCTCCCTGGAAGTGGCAGGACATCAGCCGGGACCATCTTATCTACTAACCCCCAAGACTCAACCCACCCGAGCACAGACTACCTACCTGTGCCATTTGACCCCTTCAGGAGATAACTTTGTCAGCCCAGTTTGATTGTCTGGAAAGAACATTACCCTCATATTTCCGTACGCTCCCTTTGGGTACACTGAAGGTTTATATTGACATTTCCATATATTTCTGTGTAAGCAAGGATAGCACAGGTGGACCTTGAAAAGGGCCAACCTGGGGCTGGAGGAGTCCACTTGAAAGGATCTTAGGAAATAGAGGATTATCTTTCCTACTAATCGGTTGATTAGTGTGCCTCCCTCCAAGTGTATGATTAAGCTTTGATGGGGATACACATACCCCCTTGCACCCCCTTTTTTTTGTGTGCCCTTCCCCAAATCCTGGCCTTAGAAGAGCAAGAAGGTATTAACCCTCTCCCTGGTAGTAGCGGGACGTCAGTCGCGACCAGTTTGCTTATCAACTGGTAGGGAGAGGCACAGAGATAGTGATATGATATACCCACTTGTTTAAGAAGAGGAAACAGTGCAAGAGATAGGTGAATATACGCTGGATTGGAGAAACGTCAGAAGACCCTCAAGTCCCAACATATACTAGTATAGACTATCTATCTGCGCCCTGAGACCCCCTCAGGAGATAATTGCGTCAGCCCAAATAGGTTGACTGGAAAGAACATTACACCCATATTTCCGTATTTTCCCTTTGGGTATATCGAAGGTTTATATTGACATTTTTTGTATATTTTTGTGTAAGCAAAGGGGGCGGGAAAATGAGGGGGAAGACCAAACCAGGTAAAAGTGCCCCCCCGGTATCCAGTCCCGGAGGGATACAGAGATGTATGGCATGTAACAATGCGAATACCAGCACGCTGGAGGAGGGGCAGGAAAGCCCAAAACAAGGAGGGGGAAGGAGGTCAGGGCCGAGTAGACAGAAGTTAGGAGAAGAAGGTAAAGGCGTAAAAGCAGACGGGGCTAGAAGTGGAGGGACGAAAGAAATAAGTTCAAGCACTACAACTCAAAGTTCGAACAGAGGCCAAGGGGAGAAAGGGGGGGAGAGAGCAATGGGAGAACCCATCCCCGAGGAAGAGACCCTGCGACCCAACCCCCAAGTGGATTCCGCCCCGATAAAAGAGATTCTGGGAGAAATGTTCGCAAAAATGGAGGCAGCCCTAAAGACAGAAATAGCGGGAGTGCGCGCAGATATAGGTAGAGTTCTGGGGAGGGTAGAGGAGATTGAAGAGAGAATGGACAACCAGGAGCTGAGGATAGAGGAGATAGCAGAACAGGTTCAGAACCTACGGAGAACAAATAGGTCCCTCCTCTATAAACTAGAAGATCAGGAGAATAGGGGTAGGAGGAAGAATGTACGTATTAAAGGCATCCCTGAAAAATATGGTGCCGCAGAGCTGAGTAAAATAGTGCAGCAGGTTTTCAATCCATTATTACAAAGGGAGCCAACGGAAAACATAAAATTAGATAGGGTCCATAGGATCGCAGCCAGGGGAGGAGTAAGCAGGGAAGCAAAACGGGATGTGATAGTGAGGTTTCACTACGTAGAGGAGAAGGGGCAAATAATGGAGAAACTAAGGGCAGTGTCAGGGATCCCCTTTGAGGGTACAGAACTGCGAGTATTTTCAGATTTAGCCCCAGAAACGCTGAGGAGAAGAAGACTCCTAAAACCCCTTACGGAAGTTATGAACGCGGCGGGCATCTCATATCAGTGGGGTTTCCCAGCGTGTTTGTGGGGGCGAAGAGACGGCCGTTCGGCGGTGCTTCGCTTTCCGGAGGACTTAAGAGGGTTTTGTGAGATCCTAGAGATTACCCCCCCTCCGTTACCTGGTTGGCAGGAGGAGATAGATACGCACTCCCCCCAAAGAAATCTAAGATGGCAGAGAAGGAGAACTAAAGAGGGGAATGATGGAGAGGAAGACAACAGATATAGGGGGCAGCAATGTTGAGGGTAAGAAGGGTCCTGTGGGAAGGGGGGGGGAGGTGGGAGGGGGGGAGTCGTTGTTACTGGGTAGGTACTACCAGGTATGAACCCCCAGGTAAACATGGAGTATAGATGCTGTCTGAGAGACAGGGTCGGGTTCATGTACACACAAAAGGGGGGAGAGACCCCCTACCAATGGCTGCAGTTGCAGAGTTGGGGGAGAGGGAGGGAGGTGGGAGGGGGGTATGGGGTTTTAGGTAGCGGGGGGGAGTGTTTTTTTTTTTTTTTTTTGTCCTTCGCGTCCTCCTGGTCCGCTGGAATGGGAAAGCCCATTCTGGGTCAGCGCTCGGGAAGCGATAAAATAAAATAATAGAGGCCAATGGTTTCTATTAACGTGATAACATACAATGTAAGGGGAATAAACACAAGGGAAAAAAGGTATAAAATTAATAAAGAACTCCAATTTATGGGGGGAAAAGTTATATGTCTTCAAGAAACATATATCACTAGCAGCTCAGGGATAAATTTATCATCGCACCAATTCCCAATGTGGTTCTATGGAGACTCCACATCAGCGCACTCCAGAGGAGTAGCTATTGGCTTTGAAAAATCAGTAAGATTTGAGATCGATGACCGAATGACTGACCCAGATGGGAGATACCTATTTTTAAAGGGCAAATTGGGAACTATGCAATGTACGATTGTTAATGTGTACGCACCTAATAGTAACCAAGAGAAGTTTCTGTTGAGAGTATTAAGTAAATTAGAAGAATTCAGAATGGGTATGGTAATTTTAGCTGGTGATTTAAACTGGTGCTTGGATCCTAAGTTGGACTCCTCAGGGGGTGGTTTACGGGGGGCAGAACACCGCTACAGGAAAATAAATAAAGCATTTACCAACGCTCAGCTACATGACGGTTGGAGGATTACCCATCAGAAAGATCGGGACTATACCCACTTCTCCTCAGTACATAAAACCTTTAAAAGATTAGACTATATTTTTGTAGGACAACAATTGGTAGCCAATTTAAAAAAAGCAGAAATTAAGCCAATCACTCTGTCCGACCATGCCCCGGTAAAAATCCAACTAGAAATACAGGGCCAGATGGGGACAGGAAGTGCATGGAAATTAAATGACTCACTCATCCTAGAACAAGACGTAAGTTTAAAAATCTTGCAGGAATTAAGCGATTTCTACGAGACGAATGATACAGGAGAATGTTCAAAGGCTACTATTTGGGAGACTCATAAGGCGGTCATTAGGGGGATTTTGATTGGAATTGGTGCAGGGAAAAAGAAAGACAGGGAGAAGGCGAAGGGACAGCTATACAAGAAGATCGAGGAATTAGAACAAACTACCAGACCCAGAGGGCTCCAGGAATCCCAGGAATTACAAAAAAAAAAAAGAGAGCTGGAAGAAATCCTAGAACAAGAGAGGAGGACAGCTTTCCATAAAATAAATAGGGAGAGACATCTGTGGGGCAATAAGTCAAGTAAGTGGCTAGCTAGAAGAGTAAAAGAACAGAAAAATAGGACTTATATTCCGAGGATTAGAGATAGGGAGGGGGAGATGAAGTTCGCAACACCGGATATCGCAGAGAACTTCCAGTCATACTATAGCGCCATATACAACATAGGCAGGAGAAGGGAGGCAAAGGAGAAAAGGAAAGAAACGATCAGGGATTACTTAGAGAAGTTTAAATGTTTAAAAGTGACATGTGATGCTCCTCAGGAATTAGAGACCCCTATCTCAGTTACGGAAGTGGAAAGGGCAATTAATGAAACAGCTATGGGGGGAAGTCCCGGACCGGATGGCTACTCTATCTTATATTATAAAAAATTAAAACATTTTCTAGCACCCAAGCTTTGTGATTATTTCAATGAGGTGGGGGACGGGGGGACCTTCCGTGAAGAGGCCCTGCTAGCCCACATCACATTGATTTTGAAAGAAGGAAAGGACCCAGCAGCGATGGAGAGTTACAGGCCGATCTCATTATTAAATACAGATGTAAAACTCTATGCGAAAATTTTGGCTGAACGATTGAAAACTCTCCTCCCCGAGTGGATCCATACCGACCAGGTGGGATTTGTCAGGGGACGAGAGGGGAGGGATAACGCTCTAAAGTCAATAATGCTGATACAGGAAGCAATTAGAAGAGAGACTCCCACGCTGCTCTTGTCGGTGGATGCCGAGAAGGCATTTGACAGAGCAGATTGGGAGTTCATAAATGAGACCCTGGAACATTTGGGGCTGGGTGAGAGAATGATGCAGAGGGTAAAAGCATTGTATAACAAACCGACAGCCAGGATCAAGGTGAATGGCTCCCTGTCCCGCCCCCTTGAACTATTCAATGGGACGAGACAGGGATGCCCCCTGTCCCCGATCCTTTTTGTGATTGCCTTGGAGCCGCTATTGGCGGCAATCCGGGGCGGTCAGGACATACGGGGAATAGTGGTGGGAGGTAAAGAGTATAAGGTGTCTGCATTTGCGGACGACCTGCTCTTGTACGTGACACACCCCAGAATATCAATACCAGCGATAGTGAAGGAAATAGAACAATATGGTCGAATATCTAATTTTAAAATTAATCTATCTAAATCAGAAATATTAAATTTGAATGTATCCAAAGAAGTTCAGAATGACTTAACCGCAAGCCTACCTTTTAAATGGAGTGGAGGGGAACTGAGCTATCTAGGGATTAAATTAACGGTAAAAAAAACGAATTTGTACGAAGCAAATTATATACCTTTACTTAATAAAATTAAATCCCAAATGGAGAATATGAAACATAAAAGAATATCGTGGATAGGCAGAGTGAACGTAATAAAAATGTTCATACTGCCGACAGTATTATACACATTTCAAATGCTTCCCATCGCCCTCCCAGAAAATTAAAATCTCTTGTCCTCGCATTTATATGGTACCCCAAAAAATCGCGTATTGCACACAAGGTCCTTGTAAAGGAGAAGGAAAAAGGAGGAGTGGGTCTCCCAGACTTTAAAAAATATTATGAAGCCATAATATTATCCAGGATAGTAGATTGGATACACAACCTCGAGGGGAAGAGCTGGGCAGAGTTGGAAACAAGATTAAGTGGGACAGACTTAGCAAAAATGATTTGGATACCAACGCAAGTAAGGAACCTAGGAACAGGTACTAGTACAGTCACAAGGCACACATTGAGAACATGGGATAAAATAAATAAGTCACATAACTGGACATGCAATTCCCCCTTAATGTCACTACTAGACACAAAATATTTTTTGCCAGGAATGGAAGAGCGGATGTATTATAGTAGATGGGCACAGAAAGTAGAAGTAACACTGGGAGAGGTGATGAAAGGGGATAGGATCCTAACATATAGGGAAATTATCCAACAATGGGGACACAGACCCCTAGACAAATGGAGATACAATCAACTAGCACACTTCACACAAGGGCTTCCACAGCCCCTACGAGGTATGAATGAGTTAAGGCCACTAGAAAAATTATTTAAGGACCCACATAGCATAGTGAAAAGGATATCTAAACTATACAAAATACTAAGAGGTGAGGGAGAAGGGGAATTACCTGCATATTTAGGGAAATGGGAAGGGGAACTGGGGACACTTAGAAATGATGAACACAGAAGAAAAATCTTAAAAATGACATATGCACTAGCGAAAGATTCACGAACATATGAAATGGCTTATAAACTAATAGCGAGGTGGTATATGACACCCATAGGAATGCAGAAATTAAGAAGGGGTGAGGATTTGATGTGTTGGAGGGAATGTAAAGAACAAGGCACGTTCATACACATATGGTGGGATTGCCCAAAAATAAGACCCTTTTGGGATAAGATAATTGAAAATATATATCTGATAACTGGAAAGAGGATTAGGAAATGTCCATGGACTTGCCTGTTCCACGACTCAGACATGGGAGTAAGGCAGTACAAAGCCACCCTCATCCCTTATCTCTTGAATGCAGCCAAAGCCGTAATACCAAACCATTGGGGAGATCCCCAGGGGCCGACAATCCTAGAGTGGGTGAAGAGGGTGGAGCAGATTAGACTGATTGAAGATTCGATCAATATAACCCAGGAGCCAGAAAGTGTAATCCAAGGGAAATGGCAACAATGGCTGACATTCATAGAGAGTGGGAACTGTCATGTCTGATTAATAGGAGCAGGGAACAGGGGAGGAGGGCGAAGGACACGGGTGGAGAATGGGGGGCACAGCTCCGTCCGATTAATTTTTTATTTTTTTTTGGCCCGCGGGGGGGGAGGGAGGAGGGGGTTTTATAAGTGTATTATGTAAGATGAGAGGTGTAAGGAGTCTGTAGCTTTGTAACACTCTGTACGACTCCACCCTCAAGATTTGTAAAATGATGTGTGAATAATGTACGAAAAATAAAAATAAAGAATATATAAAAAAAAAAAAAAACATGCATTTTCTCCTGTGTATTTCTTACACTGAACTTCTGCTATGATCACTAACATCCAGTCAAAACGCAGAAAAGTCCCCACATGACTTCAGCATGCCAAATAATGCTGAGGTGTGGAACAGCCAATCCTTGCAGAGCTGCTGAAGATAGGAGTGCGGGTGGAAATTAAAAAATAATGCATGTCTTAGGCTAGTGCACAAGATATGTAAATCACCTGTCAATCACAGCAAGGGGGAAGAACGGACAAAGATTTCACAGTTTGTCCGTTTTATTTCGCTGAAAAAAGATATGAGGATTGCTCAGAGCTGGATTAACTCTTTGTGGCAAGACCGGGCACAGCTGATCTGAAATCCTATACTATATATTGTGCCAGACAAAAAAAATAATAAAAAATTTGGGTTTACATCCACTTAAAACTCAAGACTAAGCTGGGTGTAGTAAGATGTCCACTGGCTTCTTCTGACTGCAGGTGTTTAGCAAACCTGGTAGCGGTGGAACGCCCGTGCGCAGCTGACGCAACGTCACTTCCGTTACTTATTCTAAGGGGTCGCCAAATCTTGCGGAACACAGGTAATCCAATGTGTCGGCACAGTATCCTGTAACCCCCATCCCCCACTCTGAGGAAGAAGAGATGCATGGTCATATGACAAAGCTTTTTAACCTTGTGAAAAGGATAAGAAAGATCCTTAGGTATACCTGTATTATTAATTATCTATAAAACTGTATGTTCACAGCTAGTTTAAAGACAAAGGGCACATTTAACATTTCTAGATGTTCACTAGAACATGGCAAATCTTAACTGTTTGAGCTCAGGTGTACTTTAGTTGCATGTGGTTGGTGTCTCTATTGTCCATGTCAGTGGTTCAGAAACAACTGAAGCCCCGACGATTTGCATGACAGCCAAGGAACAGCCATTTTTAAAAGCTCAACAATGGTAGGTTTGTATTTCCCAGGAACAGTGGTGTGAAAAAGTGTTTGCCCCCTTCCTCATTTCCTGTTCCTTTGCATGTTTGTCACACTTAAGTGTTTCGGAACATCAAACCAATTTAAACAATAGTCAAGGACAACACAAGTAAACACAAAATGCAATTTGTAAATGAAGGTGTTTATTATTAAAGGTGAAAAAAAATCCAAACCATCATGGCCCTGTGTGAAAAAGTGATTGCCCCCCTTGTTAAAACATACTATAACTGTGGTTGTCCACACCTGAGTTCAATTTCTCTCCACACCCAGGCCTGATTATTGCCACACCTGTTCACAATCAAGGCATCACTTAAATAGGAGCTGCTTGACACAGTAAGGTCCACCAGAAGATCCTTAAAAGCTACACATCATGCCGAGACCCAAAGAAATTCAGGAACAATTGAGAAAGAAAGTAATTGAGATCTATCAGTCTGGAAAGGGTTATAAAGCCATTTCCAAAGCTTTGGGAATCCAGCGAACCACAGTGAGAGCCATTATCCACAAATGGCGAAGACATGGAACAGTGGTGAACCTTCCCAGGAGTGGCAGGCCGCCCAAAATTACCCCAAGAGCGCAGCGACGACTCATCCAAGAGGTCACAAAAGACCCCACAACAACGTCCAAGGAACTGCAGGCCTCACTTGCCTCAGTTAAGGTCAGCGTTCATGCCTCCACCATCAGGAAAAGACTGGGCAAAAATGGCCTGCATGGCAGAGTTCCAAGGAGAAAACCACTGCTGAGCAAAAAGAACATCAAAGCTCGTCTCAATTTCTCCACAACACATCTTGATGATCCCCAAGACTTTTGGGACAACATTCTGTGGACCGATGAGACAAAAGTGGAACTCTTTGGAAGGTGTGTGTCCAAGTATATCTGGCGTAGAAGGAACACTGCATTTCATAAAAAGAACATTATACCAACAGTAAAATATGGTGGTGGTAGTGTGATGGTCTGGGGCTGTTTTGCTGCTTCAGGACCTGGAAGACTTGCCGTGATAAAAGGAACTATGAATTCTGCTGTCTACCAAGAGATCCTGAAGGAGAATGTCCGACCATCTGTTTGTGTACTCAAGCTGAAACCAACTTGGGTTCTGCAGCAGGACAATGATCCTAAACACACCAGCAAGTCCACCACCGAATGGCTGAAGAAAAACAAAAAATGAAGACTTTGGAGTGGCCTAGCCAAAGTCCTGACCTGAATCCTATTGAGATGTTGTGGTATGACCTTAAAAAGGCCGTTCATGCTCGAAAACCCTCTAATGTAACTGAATTAGGACAATTCTGCAAAGATGAGTGGGCCAAAATTCTTCCAGGACGCTGTAAAAGCCTCATTGCACGTTATCGCAAACGCTTGGTTGCAGTTGTTGCTGCTAAGGGTGGCCCAACCAGTTATTAGGTTTAGGGGGCAATCACTTTTTCACACAGGGCCATGATGGTTTGGATTTTTTTTCACCTTTAATAATAAACACCTTCATTTACAAATTGCATTTTGTGTTTACTTGTGTTGTCCTTGACTATTGTTTAAATTGGTTTGATGTTCCGAAACACTTAAGTGTGACAAACATGCAAAGGAACAGGAAATGAGGAAGGGGGCAAACACTTTTTCACACCACTGTAAGTGTCTATGAAATAAATTCTACACAAATGGTTTTATAAATGCATAACGGTGGTTATATGAAATCTGCCTGAAATTTCAAGGGTTAACTTATTTTTTTCCTCAAAGTAATCCCTTGGAAGCATAACTTGCACTAATGGAAAACAGCACAGTTTGTGGCAATTGGTTTAATTATTTTTAATCTTAAGACAAATGAGTTTTGATTGTCCTTTTATTTTGGCTATGTAGTCCGCCCAGAGCAGCTAACATTCATTTAAATTAAGGGGATTGTATAAGCTGCGCCTTGATGAGTTTTCCAAAAATAACCCTCCGGCAGCCTGCAAGGCTTTTCATTTCTTTTGTGCCCAATTTGGCTGGTGACTGGTATAAGCACATAAAAGTCGCACTCATGTACGCACCTACCAGTTCTATTCATGATATCCTAATGGTGATTATTTCAAATTTTGAGTGGGCAGTTGATGCGTGTGCCACATTTAGCCAGGCGCACCCCTCACAGACGTCTTTCTTGATGCTCATCTCCTGATGCTCTTGTGAAAATCTCCGCCTTTCTCAAATTCTTTCACAGTCAGTTTGTCGCCCCCACAACACATCATCTTATCTCTTGTTCATACTATTTGGATTACGGTACTTTCAAAACTGAAAAGCTTACAGCTTTTACGAGTCAGCGGTGAATGGATGTGTGTAGATTTTTGAATACATAATAAAGAAGCGCTATGTATATTTAAAATACTATCAGACAGCACTTGTATGTGCAATAGCCACCGCTGGTAAAGGCAATGTAGTCTTCTTTGTTTTTAGACAAACATCTAAAACAGATCAGGTGGATATAAATAATCTTATCAATTTGCCTTAATCATTTAAAAATAACAATACATCAAAAGTTGATCATACTGTTCAAAAGTTTTAGGCAGGTGTGAAGAAATGCTGTAGATTAACCACTTAAGCTCCGGACCAATTTGCAGCCAAAGGACCAGGCCCCTTTTTGCGATTCGGCACTGCGTCCCTTTAACTGACAATTGCATGGTCGTGGCTCCCAAACAAAATTGGCGACCTTTTTTCCCACAAATAGAGCTTTCTTTTGGTGGTATTTGATCACCTCTGCAGTTTTTATTTTTAAAAGCTCAACAATGGTAGGTTTGTATTTCCCAGATACAGTGGTGTGAAAAAGTGTTTGCCCCCTTCCTCATTTCCTGTTCCTTTGCATGTTTGTCACACTTAAGTGTTTCGGAACATCAAACCAATTTAAACAATAGTCAAGGACAACACAAGTAAACACAAAATGCAATTTGCTGCCTGATCCGAGGTTGAGTTCAGCAGTGCACCAATCAGATGGCTCCGAATGGCAACAAGGGCATTTTTCACGGGCACAGGATTGTTGGATCAAATTCTGTTGAGCGGCAGTGAGCACACATGGATCATACAGTATACACACACGCATGCACAGTACACACAGATGCACAGTATATACACAAACACATGCATGCACAGTATACCTACACGCATGCACAGTAACACAGACACAGTATACTTACAGACACACACACACACACTAGTGCACAGTATACACACACACGCACACAGTATAGACACAGACACATGCCTGCACAGTATATACACACACAAGTGCACAGTATATATATACACACACACACACTATAGACACAGACACATGCCTGCACAGTATATATACACACAGTATATACACACACTATAAAAAGTCTGATGGAACACACTGCTGCCTCCATCTCCTGGCATGCTGGGACTTGTAGTACCCCAGCAGCTCACAGACACCGGAATGCATGTGAGGGGACTGTGCCTGTGTACTGGTAAGCAGGTAATGAGTAGGGAGGTGTAGCACAGATGGGGGGGGGGGGAGACATTCAGCACATCCTCCAGAAGCAGTTCACTTCTCCTCAGACAAACGATCTAACTGCTTCAGAGACAGGAAGAGCCCTGCTTGAGCAAACACAGCCTCCCCCCTCCCCCTTGCTGACAAGGGTAAACCACTCATAATAATATATTCAGCTCAGTTGCTTACCTTCTATCAGGCTGCAGGCTGTGCCCTCCCCCTCCTTCTTCTTCTTCTCTCCTCCAGCTGTCGGCATCTCCTGCTCATATCTCGAATAAGCCGCGCTGAAGAAGGGGGCGGGTACACTGTTTTCCCATTGGCTGAGGAGGCAGTGGAGAGGCGGGGCAACTACAATCTCGGGATTTTTACATTAAAAGTATGTCGGTAAGGGACATTTCAGGGACAGAAGTAAAAAAAACATAGATTTTTTACATACTGTCCCTGGTTTTTATTATGGCTGACAACCCTGGTGGGGCCCCCTAGTGGCCGGGCCCTCGGTCCGTGACCGAGTGGCCGAATGGTCAGTCCGCCCCTGCCTGCTACAGAATAAATTTGGGGCCAATCACACGCCTCCTAGGCAGAAAGAGCAATGTGCTGGCAACCAAAGGAGCTGTAGGCTGTGTTAGTTGTGTCCATTTACTTATAGGGCTATTAACTACAAAAGAAAGAGTGTCGTCATCCTATCAAAGGAAGTGTCTACCCAATGGTTCAATGGGCAGAATCAACAGACATGTACTAAATATTTTAGGGGGTACTTGTAAACCAGCCCAGTTTTACTGGTATGGTTAGCCAACAGTAATACAGCATGTGATTTTATAGTTTGACATTCTTCTACTTTAAGCAGCTGAACAGAGTCATTTATCGAAACTAATCTACATTCCCTACCTTTAACAAAAAAAAAAAAAAAAAGAAATGTGAAAATCACAAGAAATGTGAAAAAAATATTTAAGATGAACCTAATGGTGCGTACACATGTAGCAGACTATCCGGCGGACTTAGTCTGGCGGACTTTCCGCCGGACTGTCCGCAGGACTTTCCGAACGAGCTACCTGCCCACACATGGTACTTTTGCGGCGTACTAAGTCCGCCGGACTATCCGCCGTACTTTTGAAATGAATGGACTCGCCCACACACGCGGAAGAAAGTCTGCTAATTTTGAGCGCGTCTCCAGGTAGCCGGGACCAGCGAAGGAGGCGTCGCTGGCCCCGTCACCTGGTATGGACTTAAAGGGGAATCCCTACGCCGAAAAATCGGCGTTGGGTTCCCCCTAGATCCATATCAGACCCTTATCTGAGCACACTACCCGGCCGGCCAGGAAAGGGGGTGGGGACAAGCGAGTGTGTATGAGGCATAATAACTCAAAACTGAAGTGTAGGTATGTCAATATATAACATTGTGATGTCACTGTCCCACCTCTCTATCTCATCTAATCACAGAAACATTTTCATTAATTGTGTATATGCAAAGTTTTCCCTCAATAGTGCTTGTGCCAAGTGAGCAACTTCTTGTGTTCACAATGCAGCAGGGCAACCACTTGACACGGGACCTCAAAGCTAATAGAGATCACTAGAGTAGCGGTGCCTACAACAGTGAATTCCAGCTTCCACAGGGATCACACAGGTATGGCACGTACATACTTACATTGGTCTAAGCTACTATGCTTTCCCTTTAAAGGGTCTTGACAAGTAAAAAATGAAAATCACAACTACAAAACCTGTATACAGTGGTGTGAAAAAGTGTTTGCCCCCTTCCTCATTTCCTGTTCCTTTGCATGTTTGTCACACTTAAGTGTTTCGGAACATCAAACCAATTTAAACAATAGTCAAGGACAACACAAGTAAACACAAAATGCAATTTGTAAATGAGGGTGTTTATTATTAAAGGTGAAAAAAAATCCAAACCATCATGGCCCTGTGTGAAAAAGTGATTGCCCCCTAAACCTAATAACTGGTTGGGCCACCCTTAGCAGCAACAACTGCAACCAAGCGTTTGCGATAACGTGCAATGAGGCTTTTACAGCGTCCTGGAGGAATTTTGGCCCACTCATCTTTGCAGAATTGTCCTAATTCAGTTACATTAGAGGGTTTTCAAGCATGAACGGCCTTTTTAAGGTCATACCACAACATCTCAATAGGATTCAGGTCAGGACTTTGGCTAGGCCACTCCAAAGTCTTCATTTTGTTTTTCTTCAGCCATTCGGTGGTGGACTTGCTGGTGTGTTTAGGATCATTGTCCTGCTGCAGAACCCAAGTTCGTTTCAGCTTGAGTACACGAACAGATGGTCGGACATTCTCCTTCAGGATCTCTTGGTAGACAGCAGAATTCATAGTTCCTTTTATCACGGCAAGTCTTCCAGGTCCTGAAGCAGCAAAACAGCCCCAGACCATCACACTACCACCACCATATTTTACTGTTGGTATAATGTTCTTTTTATGAAATGCAGTGTTCCTTCTACGCCAGATATACTTGGACACACACCTTCCAAAGAGTTCCACTTTTGTCTCATCGGTCCACAGAATGTTGTCCCTAAAGTCTTGGGTATCATCAAGATGTGTTGTGGAGAAATTGAGACGAGCTTTGATGTTCTTTTTGCTCAGCAGTGGTTTTCTCCTTGGAACTCTGCCATGCAGGCCATTTTTGCCCAGTCTTTTCCTGATGGTGGAGGCATGAACGCTGACCTTAACTGAGGCAAGTGAGGCCTGCAGTTCCTTGGACGTTGTTGTGGGGTCTTTTGTGACCTCTTGGATGAGTCGTCGCTGCGCTCTTGGGGTAATTTTGGGCGGCCGGCAACTCCTGGGAAGGTTCACCACTGTTCCATGTCTTCGCCATTTGTGGATAATGGCTCTCACTGTGGTTCGCTGGATTCCCAAAGCTTTGGAAATGGCTTTATAACCCTTTCCAGACTGATAGATCTCAATTACTTTCTTTCTCAATTGTTCCTGAATTTCTTTGGGTCTCGGCATGATGTGTAGCTTTTAAGGATCTTCTGGTGGACCTTACTGTGTCAAGCAGCTCCTATTTAAGTGATGCCTTGATTGTGAACAGGTGTGGCAATAATCAGGCCTGGGTGTGGCTAGAGAAATTGAACTCAGGTGTGGACAACCACAGTTATAGTATGTTTTAACAAGGGGGGCAATCACTTTTTCACACAGGGCCATGATGGTTTGGATTTTTTTTCACCTTTAATAATAAACACCTTCATTTACAAATTGCATTTTGTGTTTACTTGTGTTGTCCTTGACTATTGTTTAAATTGGTTTGATGTTCCGAAACACTTAAGTGTGACAAACATGCAAAGGAACAGGAAATGAGGAAGGGGGCAAACACTTTTTCACACCACTGTATATAGCATTCCCCCCAGGTAGGTTTCAGCTGATGCAATCTACAGGTAGCTTATAGATGCTGTTTTAGGATAGACTGATGGATTGGTAGACTGTCTTCCAGGGTCTGGTTTCTTAACAAATAACAATAATACGTATCTACTTTCAACTTGCAAAAGTGGCTTTTATGCAGTCTGGGTATTTTGATGATGATTTGTTTTTTTCACAGCATGAATTAAAAATTGACATTTCTTTCTGATTGCTTATTTGATGGCTTAATTTAACTTTAATAGCAAAAGGGGTTTTGATATAATTCTATATTGGATTGCTTCATAGCCTGAAATAATACATCCGTCATGAACAGTGATTCGTTTAGGGGCTGTAATGGGCATTTAATCTCCCAGCTAGCCTAGTTTAACCACTAGAGATCCACGCTATAGCCGAATGACAGCTACAGCGTGGACCTGCATTGCTGGGACGACATCTATTGACGTTGTCCCGTGCATGAGCGGCCTGCGCGCCCAGCGCGCTCTGTGATTAGCGAGTCTATGAGACTTGCTGGATTGGAGTAAGGGGTCGATCCCCGTGATCAGCTGTCAGACAATGACAGCTGATCATGTGCTGACAGCACGAAGAGAAAAAAAAGCCGATCACCGGCGGCAGTGAGAGGGACATCAATCCCGATCACTGCGAGCTACCGCCAGCTCTCAGTGCTCACCTGTGTCCCCTACAAATGCCACCTAGCAGTAGGCAACAGTTCTGTCTACCAGTGTCCACCAGCGCCACCTATCAGTTCCCACAATCAGTGCCTGAAGAACAGTGCTGCACATCAGTGCCCATCAGTGCCATCTATCAGTGGTACCTATCATGCCGTGCCACCCATCAGGGCCCATTAGTGCCATCTTATCAGTGGCCATCAGTGCCGCCTTATCTGTGCCCATCAGTACTGACTTATCTGTCCCCATCAGTGCCACCTTATCTGTGCCTATTAGTGCCCATAAGTGCAGCCTATCAGTGCAAACCAGTGCAGCCTATCAGTGCAAACCAGTGCCGCCTCATCAGCGTATATCAATGAAGCAGAGAAACTACCTGTTTGCAAAATTTTATTAAACATGATTTATTTTTTATTTTTTTTAACTTTCCATCTTTTTTTGTTTAACAAAAAATAAAATCTCCCAGCTGTGATTAAATACCACCAAAATCAAGCTCTATTGTGGGAAAAAAATTAAATTTGGGTACAGTGTTGATTGACCGCGCAATTGTCATTCAAAGTGCATCAGGAGGGGGGTTTAAGTGCCCAGTAAGCAAGTGGTTAAGACCTGCAGAAGCATTTTGCTTATCCCTACATGAATGTCCATGTGTAAAACCCACAATTTGCCTATTGAGGGTCAACAACAGGTTTACTTTATTTCCCCACCCATAGCAGCATATACTTTATACCTTTCCCTTTTCCCCCTAGACACTTTGGGGTTAATTTACTAAATCTGGAGAGTGCAAAATCAGGCTCACTTCTTTAAAAAAAAAAGAAAAAAAGGAGGTAAAGTGGAATTCCAGCTTAAGCCTAACTAGCCTTAAAACTGTTCCTTCCCACCTTCTAACACCTATGCTAACTAAGATGTATATGAAAGATGTAAATAGTTACCTAATAAGTGAAAAACTCTTCTGGCTATGAAAAAACTTTTTTGAATGATTTGGACCAGTGCACAAACAAGGTCCATAAAGACATGGATGAGCAAGTATTGGGCGGAGGAACTTGACTGGCCTGCATAGAGTCCTGACCTCAACCCGATAGAATACCTTTGGGATGAATTAGTGCGGAGACTGCAAACCAGGCCTTCTCGTCCACATCAGTGCCTGACCTCACAAATGCGCTTTTGGAAGAATGGTCAAACATTCCCATGGACACTCCTAAACTTTGTGGACAGTTTTCCCAGAAGAGTTGAAGCTGTTATAGCTGTGAGAGGGGCCAACTCAATATTGAACCCTGCAGACTAAGACAGGGATGCCATTACAGTTCATGTGTGTGTAAAGGCAGGCGTTCCAATACGTTTAGTAAAATAATTTATGTATACATACAAATATATCAAACACTGTGAATATATAACAAAAGTGTGTGAAGTGCAATGGTGAATAATCAGGAAATTTCCGCCAACATGTGTAACTTTAAATTTTAAAGGACTTCCAAAACCAAATGTCCTTCACCATACACAGGAAACACACTTACCAAAGGTAATTTAAAAAGTAAAATAACCAATTAGACAGACACAGCTTGTATGTTTCCAGAAAAAATGGTATTCCCCAAGGCTTCCACTTTAAACACTGCTCTTTTCCTTTTCCAGCTCCTCAATCCCTCAGGTGGATATATAGGAACCAAAGAGAACTCAGTGTGGGAACGTTCAATGAAAGTTTATTAAAACATGATGTAATATACTGACATATCACAATACAAAAGCAGGCCTGTAGTGTAACAACCAATATCCAGATGAAACTGGCAATCAGCAAAGGAATGCAAGCAAGCCACCAGCTGCTTGGATCCCAGCAACTCTCATGGGTATAATCCAACACAGACCAGAGAAGCCCCCAGCATTAGGCTCTTCCCCTACACGTTTCGTCATTTAATGACTTCATCAAGGAGGATGCCTACGGCCGTTCTAATATATTCCAGCCCAGACCATGCAAGGATGGATCCCCCAGGGCCAGAGCATAACTTACAATAAATAGCATCAACCTTGACAAGCATGTTTATCAACAAGATAAATACAAAACAAAGTAAAACTTCAATATTAAGTGAAAACTATTTAATTCATTAATTACTAGCTGATTAGCTCTAGGGTAAAAGATGGATAAAACCAACACAGTAAGCTCCATAGCAGTATAAAATTAAGAACACTTTCTCAAATCTCACTCAATAGATTAAATAAAAATATGAAATGCTATTTTTTTACAAAAGTTAATATTAATAAACCGATATATAAAAACTCTTTAAAAAATCATAAGTACATAGAGCATAAATACAAAACCAAAAATGTATTTATGATCAAATACCTAAAATCGCCAAATAATTAGTTATCCAAAAATATATTTGTTATACATACATAAAAATATATACAATTTAGAGCTGCAAGAATCATTATAGAATCTACCCCCTCACGATCTAAAAAACAGCATTTTCACGATTCATTGCAGAGGGTTCTCTGCTCACTGCAAACAACTGTCAAAAAAAATCAAAAAAATCAGGCAGCCTGCCAAATCTTATCACAACATTGTTTAGCGGAGATAAACATTGTAAAATTGTATTCTTTTAGATAGGGGTAGGCAGCCTTTTGAGCACAGTATGCCGAAAAATGTTTTCAAACAAATTCAGCGTGCTGATTTTATAACAAAAAAGTCAACTTCACATTCTCAATCACATAAAGGATTTTTTTATAAAAGGAATTGCTGTAAACTACTTTAGTAGTGATCATCCTGCACTCTCACGCCTCAGATCAACCCCAATTCATGAACCGTCACTCCTCAGATCACTGTACCCCCTGCTCATTTGTCCCACCACTGTACCCACTTGCTTATCTGCCCCACCATTGTACCCCCCTGCTCATCTGTCCCACCACTGTACTCCCTTGCTTATCTGCCCCACCATTGTACCCCCTTGCTTATCTGCCCCACCATTGTACCCCCTGCTCATCGGTCCCACCACTGTACCCCCTTGCTTATCTGCCCCACCATTGTACCCCCCTGCTCTTCTGCCCCACCACCGTAACCCCCCGCTCTTCTGTCCCACCGCTGTTACCACCCTGCTCTGCTGTACCACCCTGCTCTGCTGTCCCACCACTGTACCACCCTGCTCTTCTGTCCCACCGCTGTACCACCCTGCTCTTCTGTCCCACCGCTGTACCACCCTGCTCTTCTGTCCCACCGCTGTACCACCCTGCTCTTCTGTCCCACCGCTGTACCACCCTGCTCTTCTGTCCCACCACTGTACCACCCTGCTCTTCTGTCCCACCGCTGTACCACCCTGCTCTTCTGTCCCACCGCTGTACCAGCCTGCTCTTCTGTCCCACCGCTGTACCACCCTGCTCTTCTGTCCCACCGCTGTACCACCCTGCTCTTCTGTCCCACCGCTGTACCACCCTGCTCTTCTGTCCCACCACTGTACCACCCTGCTCTTCTGTCCCACCGCTGTACCACCCTGCTCTTCTGTCCCACCACTTTAACCCCCTGCTCATCTCCCCCACCAATGTTCCCCCTTTCTCATCTGCCTTACCACTGTACCTCCCTGCACATCTGCTCCACCACTGAACCAGATTCTGATCTGTCCTAACACGGAACTTATCTGCTCATCTGCCTCACCACTGTACCTCCTGCACATCTGCCCCACCACTGTACCACCTGCTCGTGTGTTCCACATGTACATCCTTTCTCCTCTGCACCCCTCTACACATCTACCCCACCACTTTACCCCCCTGCTACTCTGCCCCACCGTTGTAACCCCCTGCTCATCTGTCCCACCAATGTACCTCCTTTCTCTTCTGCCCCAACACTGAAGCCCACTTGCTCATCTTTCCCACCACTGTAACCCCCTTTTCATCGGGCCCAACACTGAACCCCCTTTTCATCTGTCCTAACACGCAACGTATCTGCTCATCTGCCCCACCAATGTACCTCCTGCACATCTGCTCCACCACTGTACCACCTGCTCTTTTACCCCACCACTGTAACCCCCTGCTCATGTGTTCCACTGATGTACCTCCTTTCTCCTCTGCACATCTACTCTTTTATTCCTGGCCACCAGATACAGCAAGGTGAAAGAAGCATATACTCCTGGAAAAATGTGACAAGCAAGTACATTAAAACTGATAGAGATCCAAGCACCAGTTTGTAGTTTAGAGAAGATGTCAGCCATTGGTGAGGAGTGCTGGAACTGGTTGTGAAGGGCTGGTTCCAGACTGTGATGCACACACAGATGGGGCTCTCTAGACAACTATAGAGCAAAATAAAAGTTAGAAGAGCACATATCGCTATAAAAGTTTAACGGTTTATTGTGCAACATAATATGCACTCACAAAGGTGATCACGCAATAAGAGCGCTTATCACAATTTCCAGGATAGTTTGATTTCACCATCCATGGTCTGCAGCTGGCAGAAACCTGGAGGGTAACTTGGTCACTGTGGTTGTCTCCTAATTCTTCTCTTGCTATTATCTTGAGTAAGCAGGAACACGTTTCAGGGAATCATCCGCTTTATCAGCACCTCTATAGAAAAAGTGCAGGTACACTTTAATTTTTCTACTAGCTGAACCATATTTGAAATTGAAATTTTCTTTTTACACAGATCGGCAACGTAATCCACATACTAGAATGTCCTGGGTCCCCCTAGTCTTGGGTATTCTCACTGCTTTAGTCACAGTTGTGGCTATGACTTTAATCTTTCTGAGAAAGAGAAGAAAAGAAACAAGATTTGGGTGAGTACACTATATGTGACTTTCTAGTTATTGATAACAGAATGGCACTTTTTCAAGACATCCACAAAATGGAAAGTGTATTGCTGTAGAGAGATTTTGCTGATATTTACTATCTTATAATTAATTGCCTTTAAAGTAAGACTAAACTGTCAAAAGATTATTTAGTTTTGTATAGCAATTTAAGTTTCACAGGATGCATGGGGCTGCACAGCATTTCATTATTCATGAACCATGGGTTATGTTGCTGCCTACAGGAGATTGAACACTAGGGCACAAACAACGGAGGCTAGCCCCTTGGGGTAATAACCCCCCTTTTAACTATCATGCTCAGTTTCACTTAAGACAGTCATATACAGTTCGAATCTCGGCTAGATCAGCAGGAATCGTCCAAGATTCGAACCATGTATGGATACGCTGAATATACCCAATTTGTATAGCTGCTAGCAATAATCACTATGTTCTCCTGGCTGGGACAGCTTCCCCTGCCCCCCCCCCCCCACTGGCAGAACACAGTGGCTCCTATTAATGATAATAAATACGGTTTGACAAAGTCTATTGTGTATTTTCACATTTTGCTCACTGAAATGTGTAACACTTGGAATAGGCAATTGCTGTAGATGAAATGTGTAATTGTTGGAAGTGACCTACTATTCCTGACTCGTATATACATAAACCCAAAGTTCCTCCTTAATGGGTTGGTGTCATTTTTGCAACCATTGATAGAGCTTCCCAAATGGCTGTATTCCATAATAATCGGAACACCCAACAGGAAACATGCACTGGTTCACTAAAGAATTAAAATGCAAGCTTGCAAGACCACTTTTTTATTATTATTATTAGATTGGCCATCTTTAAAGAGACCCTATTGTGAGACTATTAATTTCAACAAATATCTTCCTATTATTTTTGCATTTAATGTATTCTATGCATGTAATAGCCTTGTGTAGACATCCAAGAGCCCTAAGACTATTGCTCTTGGATGTGATGTCAGCAACCCCAGCAGACTCAGAAATGTCACTCGAGTGACATTCTATCAGATACGGTATATAAAAGTTTATAGAAGTGTAAGAATCTCAGGGAAGGGCTGAATGAGCTGGGCCAGCACAGAGAATAATTATACATTCCCAGAAAAGTAAAGACGTTTGACATGCAAAGAGGTGGGAGCCATGCTAGGGAATTTACCCTTCCAAGAGTAGTCACATTTTCTAGCAAGTTCAACGGCACATTAAAAGTGTAAAATAATTTGAAAAGTATGTAGACTCAAAGTATTGAAGCAAGAGAGTCACTATGAGGTCAGCAATGGCAGGCTGCATGTTTCTTTCAGGAAAGGATTCTCCTTAAGGAGAACCTACCATTTGCACTTGTGATGGCAATGAAGTTAAGTGAAAAAAATAAGTTTTAAAATCGAAGGTTTAATATTAAAGGGAAAAAAATATATATTTTTCAAAAGTCCCCGACTCCCATGTGTGAATGCAAATGAGTGCATATAAATAAATCCAAATGCATGTTTTTGGTGTGCATGCACACAAAAATTATGCTTGCACCACACATAGTGGGTATCGCATTACACACCATAGTGAGAACAATAATTATAGGACCTTATTTATGATTAATGCTAAATTGATTTAGAGACTCACTGCCTGCAACCTCCTCGGACACGTCGCAGGTCTCAGGAAGCTGCAGGTCCCAGCTTTCCTTCCACAAGCAAGATGGCGGCTGACCCAAAGGCAGCAATAGAACTGCTAAGTGTGTGTTTATTAATTTTGAGTTTTTCTAAGAAACGACTGTAGCTCCTCTTTAGCAAAACCTTATCTTTTATATTTTTATATTTTACCCCAAAAAATAAAATAACCGGATATATATTGTGTTTGTGAACACGAAATGTAATTTGTGTGCAAGTATAGATTTGATAAAGAGTAGCGTAAATACGGTGCCAAATAAACAATTGCAACTAACACCATTTTATCCTGCACGGCCTACTTTATGAATATATATATATATATATATATATATATATATATATATATATATATATATATATATATATATATATATATTCATAATTTTTTGCTTTAAAGTGTGTTTACATGAAAGAAGGGCACATTTATGTATTTGTGCGCAAAATAAAAAAAAGGGTGCAGGGAAAGAGATAAACAGTAATTTTAGAGCAAATGCAATACAGGAACAAAGCAAAGTGTACTGATTTAGTGTACCTCTGGGAAACAAAAGTACAGTAACCGGAACCAAGATCAGAGTGCAGTATCTTCAGGTGCCTGCGTACACACTTTGGTTCTTTGCGGAATACCCCAGTACTCTATAGTCTGAGATATTCTAATAAGCAAATGTCAGATTTTTAATAGGCATGCTGTGTCCTGCCCCTTCTTGCTTTTCATGATTCCCTGTTAGCTACAAAGTGTGATGAACAAGCTCAGTGGGCAACAGACAGCCAAGGTAAGCAAAAAATGAAAACGGAAAGGAGCAGGCTATATCCAGATCATGATATATCTGGTCACAATTTGCTTAATTAGAGCACCTTCGATTTCCAAATATTGGGATATTTTGCAAAAAAAACCTGAAGCTACATTCACCGTCACCTGCACAGGTGTTACAAAACTGTTCAAGTGTGATTTTAATTGCTGATACCCTGTTTTGTTGTGTGTGTTTTCAAATGAAAGTATTTTTTAGGTCAAGGTTTTGATACAGTGATCAGTGGCGGCTGGTGAAGTTTTAGGATGGGGGGGGGCAGACTTTGCCCTTCCTTTTTTACCCCTCCCACTTATAAGCCCCACCCCCTATAGAATCCACCCACTCCGTCCCCTGTATTCCACCCATAGTGTTAGGAGTATATAGCTCAGCATCACAGGACAGAGTATACAGCCCCATAATTGCACAACAAGAGTATACAATCCTAGAATCACAGGACAGAGTATACAGCTCCAGAATCGCGGAACAGGAGTATACAGCTCCAGAATCGCGGAACAGGAGTATACAGCTCCAGAATCGCGGAACAGGAGTATACAGCTCCAGAATCGCGGAACAGGAGTATACAGCTCCAGAATCGCGGAACAGGAGTATACAGCTCCAGAATCGCGGAACAGGAGTATACAGCTCCAGAATCGCGGAACAGGAGTATACAGCTCCAGAATCGCGGAACAGGCGTATACAGCCCCAGAATCGCGGAACAGGCGTATACAGCCCCAGAATCGCGGAACAGGCGTATACAGCCCCAGAATCGCGGAACAGGCGTATACAGCCCCAGAATCGCGGAACAGGCGCATACAGCCCCAGAATCGCGGAACAGGCGCATACAGCCCCAGAATCGCGGAACAGTCGTATACAGCCCCAGAATCGCGGAACAGTCGTATACAGCCCCAGAATCGCGGAACAGTCGTATACAGCCCCAGAATCGCGAAACAGGCGTATACAGCCCCAGAATCGCGGAACAGGCGTATACAGCTCCAGAATCGCGGAACAGAATCGCGGAACAGGAGTATACAGCTCCAGAATCGCGGAACAGGCGTATACAGCCCCAGAATCGCAGAACAGGCGTATACAGCCCCAGAATCGCAGAACAGGCGTATACTGCCCCAGAATCGCGGAACAGGCGTATACAGCTCCAGAATCGCGGAACAGGCGTATACAGCTCCAGAATCGCGGAACAGGAGTATACAGCTCCAGAATCGCGGAACAGGAGTATACAGCTCCAGAATCGCGGAACAGGAGTATACAGCTCCAGAATCGCGGAACAGGAGTATACAGCTCCAGAATCGCGGAACAGGAGTATACAGCTCCAGAATCGCGGAACAGGAGTATACAGCCCCAGAATCGCGGAACAGGAGTATACAGCCCCAGAATCGCGGAACAGGCGTATACAGCTCCAGAATCGCGGAACAGGCGTATACAGCTCCAGAATCGCGGAACAGGAGTATACAGCTCCAGAATCGCGGAACAGGAGTATACAGCTCCAGAATCGCGGAACAGGAGTATACAGCTCCAGAATCGCGGAACAGGAGTATACAGCTCCAGAATCGCGGAACAGGAGTATACAGCTCCAGAATCGCGGAACAGGAGTATACAGCTCCAGAATCGCGGAACAGGAGTATACAGCTCCAGAATCGCGGAACAGGAGTATACAGCTCCAGAATCGCGGAACAGGAGTATACAGCTCCAGAATCGCGGAACAGGAGTATACAGCTCCAGAATCGCGGAACAGGCGTATACAGCCCCAGAATCGCGGAACAGGAGTATACAGCTCCAGAATCGCGGAACAGGCGTATACAGCCCCAGAATCGCGGAACAGGCGTATACAGCCCCAGAATCGCGGAACAGGCGTATACAGCCCCAGAATCGCGGAACAGGCGCATACAGCCCCAGAATCGCGGAACAGTCGTATACAGCCCCAGAATCGCGGAACAGGAGTATACAGCTCCAGAATCGCGGAACAGGAGTATACAGCTCCAGAATCGCAGAACAGGCGTATACTGCCCCAGAATCGCGGAACAGGAGTATACAGCTCCAGAATCGCGGAACAGGAGTAGCTGTAGCTCCAGAATCGCGGAACAGGCGTATACAGCCCCAGAATCGCGGAACAGGCGTATACAGCCCCAGAATCGCGGAACAGGCGTATACAGCCCCAGAATCGCGGAACAGGCGCATACAGCCCCAGAATCGCGGAACAGGCGCATACAGCCCCAGAATCGCGGAACAGTCGCATACAGCTCCAGAATCGCGGAACAGGAGTATACAGCTCCAGAATCGCAGAACAGGCGTATACTGCCCCAGAATCGCGGAACAGGAGTATACAGCTCCAGAATCGCGGAACAGGAGTAGCTGTAGCTCCAGAATCGCGGAACAGGAGTATACAGCTCCAGAATCGCACAACAGAGTATACAGCTCCAGAATCGCACAACAGAGTATACAGCTCCAGAATCGCACAACAGAGTATACAGCCCCAGAATCGCGGAACAGGCGTATACAGCTCCAGAATCGCACAACAGAGTATACAGCCCCAGAATCGCACAACAGAGTATACAGCTCCAGAATCGCGGAACAGGAGTATACAGCTCCAGAATCGCGGATCATGGTATACAGCCCCAGAATCGCAGATCATGGTATACAGCCCCAGAATCGCAGATCATGGTATACAGCCCCAGAATCGCAGATCATGGTATACAGCCCCAGAATCGCAGACCATGGTATACAGCCCCAGAATCGCAGACCATGGTATACAGCCCCAGAATCGCAGACCATGGTATACAGCCCCAGAATCGCAGACCATGGTATACAGCCCCAGAATCGCAGACCATGGTATACAGCCCCAGAATCGCAGACCATGGTATACAGCCCCAGAATCGAAGACCATGGTATACAGCCCCAGAATCGAAGACCATGGTATACAGCCCCAGAATCGAAGATCATGGTATACAGCCCCAGAATCGAAGATCATGGTATACAGCCCCAGAATCGAAGATCATGGTATACAGCCCCAGAATCGAAGATCATGGTATACAGCCCCAGAATCACAGATCAGGGTAAGCTGGGCATACATTGAACAAAGCAGGGACTGGCCGAATTTAAATCCGTTGCTCCTTACATGAGAGAAGGAGGAGGAGCCCAAAATAAATTCACAGTGCTCTCTCCGAGTCCTCCACTAATAACACTGAAGGGCTTCCAGCCTCATCCTCTAATTTGTGGCCAGCACCATGGCAAGCTGCTGCCACCTCCTGGGAATGGAGGAGTGGGTGTGAGGTCGAGTGAGTCACAGAATAGAAGGGTTATGATGTACCATGGAAAACATAGCTTGCTTTGCAAGGATGAAGAGGAAACATAGAAATAAAAAAGAAAATGAGAGAGAGAGATCTGCAGTGAAAAGGGTTACTGCACATTACGGTCACCCCCGATCCCTGCACTTTGCTTCAGGCTCTGGCTACACACAGGCTCAGCACTGCCAGCTTCATGCCCATCCGTCACATCAGTGATCCACTACCTGCCTGACATCACAGGATCAGTCAGTCTCCACTCCACTCTGACTCCACCATAGCACAACAGTGAGCCAGCCAGAAAACAGGAAGTCACGATTGATGCTGAAAATGCACCGCCCAGTCCCCCTTTGGTCCCGGGCCAATAAAAAAATCGTCCAGGAGCCAGAGGCAAATGACCAGAGAGTGGGAGCGTTTGCGCCCCAAACACGCGTAAATAGGGGCAAATTGGCTTCCCAGCTTGCAATCAGCTGATTGCAAGCTCAGAATCTTCCCATAGACAGCCGTGTGCCCGGCGCCCCGGACACTCTTAAAGTGACTTATTGTTTTTGTGAAAAGCTTGGGGGGTGGCGCCCATGCACCCTCTATGGTCGAGCCGCCACTGACGGTGATCTGTGCTATTTTTAATGTTATCAAAACAATTTTTTAATTGACATTGATTTGAGGTATGAATATCTTCTTTTTTTTTTTTTTTTTTTTTTGCAGGCATATGTTCGGCTCAATGTTGGGTCGAGGAGGTCCCGTTATCCAGTTTACAGCAGCCAGGTCATTTAATAGGAGAGGGACAGAGATGCTGGAAGCAACATGTAAGTGAATATGTGCTTTTTTTATTTGGGTAGTTTACACAGCTGTCTCTTATTTTCTGCTGGGACAAATAGGTCAATTTCAAATGCAATTTGCACTCCAAGCAGGGTGTCAATTGCAACTGATTGTACAACTCCGGCAGTTGGAGGTACCCTGTAGTTCTGCTTCTTGAGGACTACAATCTATGAAGGCTTTCCATTATTGCTGTTATTCTTTAACAAAAAGATCTGTCACCTACACACAACACTCAGGCACAGCATATAACTAAACATGTGTTACACTGACTGTGTGTCACAAACTGTGCGGTAACTACCATGCTCATGAGGAGTCTTGGGAATGTGACTAGCCCGTTTACTTGCACAGAGCATGCATACTGAGTTTTGAGATTCCTGCTTATCACTAGACAAGTGACACTGTATAGCCATGGTGCTCAACTTGGAAATTATAGACTGCCCCAAGTACGGCCCTGCCACCTCCATGGGGCTGCACAATAGCAGCTTGTTTTTGTGCACTAAAGTGCATTGCATTGAGTAGACAACACATTTAAACGGACACACACCTCAATTCCTGAACATTTCAGTCCTGCTGTATGTTTTACGGACACTGAAGAGAAAGTAGGAGTAAAATGAGCCCCATCATTAGTCAGTAATAGTAACTCTCAAGCATTGGTGTCAGTGGCTACAATAGTAACCCTCAGCACTGGTGTCATTTAACAGAGTATTAACCCCCAGCATTAACGCATTTGTTAGACCCCTCAAAAAACGGAATCTGTCCCTTTTAAAGCATGTTATGCAGCACAGTGCTTGTGCTGTGTCATTTGGCCCCCTGTAACACCTTAACAAAACCTGTCTGATCCTGCCAGCTTCTGCCCTCCCCTATGTAAACTGACCACGGTGCATCATGGCTGCAAAGCCCTGACACTGTGGACATCCGCAGCCTGCTCTCCTGTGTCTGTGTCTTCCTCTGTCCTCCTCCCCTCTCTGCCTGTCAGCTAGTACCAGGGCTCCCCCACACCACTCCTGCTGGTATAACATATTTTTGTTGCTACCATCCCCTCTGCAATATTAAATGATATAGTTGCATAGTAAGGCTGAATAAAGACACCAGTCCATCCAGTTCAACCTGAGTGAGTGTGCGTGTCTACAGTTATCCCTATCCTTGTACATTGCATCTCATTAAGATGCTCATCTATTATATTATTATTTAAGGTACCCATATAGCACCGTCAATTTACACATACATTGCACACTCACATTGGTCCCTACCCTCAAGGAGCCCACAATCCAAGGTCCTCAACTCACATTCATATACTAGGGCCAATTTTGGACAGAAGCCAATTAACCTACCAGCATGTCTTTGGAGTGTGGGAGGAAACCGCAGTACCCGGAGGAAACCGACGCAGGCACAGGGAGAGCATGCAAACTCCAGGCAGTTGTGTCATGGTTGGGATTCAAACCAGCGACCCTTTTTACTGCTAGGTGAGCGTGCTACCCACTACACCACTGTGCCACCCTGTTCTTCATGTGTTTTCTAAAACAATCCGCTGCTAAATACCTTATTCTATAGCGACTTTCCTGTCAACTCAAGAGGAGAGAGACGGCCGAACACATTAGCGCAGATTGGCGCTATAAAATAAGGTATTTAATGGTGGATTTTTTAGAAAACACATGCAGGGCAGCACATTATTTAATATTACAGAGAGGATGCTAAAAACAACACCAAGTGGGTTAACAACCACTTTAACGCCTTCTCGCCAAGCGTACACAGATGTGCGTACTCTGCTTCCGGGACGTGGTTGCAGGCATCATCCCGGTACCGTTTTTTCCAGCGGGCCTTTGGCTATCCAGCCATAACAACCGAAGCGGCTAAAAGCCGCTCGGCTGTTATGCCGGAGGAGAAGGAGGGGACGTCCGTCCCCCCCCCCCCCCCCCCCGCCGTTGTTACCGGTGCTCCCGCTCGATTGGGAGCACCGATTCAACATCCGACGCCGCTGCTGGGGAGGAACTGGAACGAAGCCGTAATTGGCTTCATTCCAGTATCCTAATAGTAAACATGGAAGCGACATCATGACGTTTACTCGGCTGCCAATGGCGCCGGTTTTAAAAAAATATACGGTATTCACAATCGCCGTTTTCGGCGATCTGAATACATTGAAGTGTAAAGGAGGGTTAGGGGGTCTTTTAGACCCCCAATCCCTCCATAAAGAGTGCCTGTCACCACCTATTACTGTCACAAGGGATGTTTACATTCCTTGTGAGAGCAATAAAAGTGATCACATTTTTTATTTTTTTTAAAAAACAATTTAGTCATTTTAAAAAAAATAAAAAAAATTAATACATTTTTAAAGTGCCCGCCGTCCCCGCGAGCTCATGAAGCAAAGAAAACGCATACGGAAGTCATGCCCGCATATATAAATGGTGTTCAAATCATGTGAGGTATTGCCGCGATCGTCAGAGCAAGAGCAATAATTCTAGCACTAGACCTCTGTAACGCTAACCTGGTAACCGTAAAAAAAATTGAAAGCATCGCCTATTGAGATTTTTAGGTACCGTACTTTGTTGTCAATCCACGAGTGCGTGCAATTATAAAGTGTGACATGTTTGGTATCTATTTACTCGGCATAACATTATCTTTCACATTATAGAAAAAAATTTGGCTAATTTTACTGTTTGTTTTTTTTTTTTGTCCTTTGTCCCAAAAAGTTGCGTTTAAAACACAGCTGCGCAAATACCGTGTGACATAAAATATTGCAACAATCGCCGTTTTATTCTCTAGAGTCTCTGCTAAAAAATATATATATATATATATAATGTTTGGGGGTTCATTGCATACTAGCACATTATGTGATACCTACCCATTTAACTGTCTTTAAAGCGAAGTTTGAACTGTGCTTTGGCCATGGAGGGCAACAGGTTTACCACAGGACCACACAGACAGAGTCTTTTTTTTTTTTTTTTCAAATATTATTTTATTGGGTTTTAACAGGTATAACAATGTATCAATGAAGGGCATATCGGTACAGAAGTGAAAACAGGCATAAGATATCATATATGCTTCGCAATTTCATAACTCTCCATTCTATTGCGGCAGAAACACATAGCAAAAAGAGAAACCTGGAGAAAGCCTGAGGGGGTATTGCCTGTGGCTATACAAACAGTTTGAAGAGAAGCCTGTATTTGGGGTAGGGTGTAGTAAAAAGTGAGGGGGAAGTAAACGGTCATCAAATAATAAGGTTAGCCGCTAGTGTTGCCCAGGATGTTGGGGATAACCTTAGTATGTGGAGACGTTGAGCAGGTGCCATGGGACATATAGGGGGGTTGTGATAATAGTAATAATAATAATAGACACCGTCCATGGCCCATCCAACCACCATTCACCCCTTTCGGGAGCTTGCTGTGAATGGGGGGGGGGGGCGCGTAGCTCAACCCAGTAGCACCTATGGTGACGGTTTTATGGAATCTATTTGCTGGTCCCTAAGGGTGTGAGGAGTTTGTGGGATGGAGGGGATGAGGGGAATCCAGTGACTGTGTATGGGGGTATACCCATATCATTCCTAATGTGGGTCAGAAGGTGCATAGAGTGTACGGTCAGCCCAGGGCCTCTTAATGCATTTCTGGGGGGGAATGCTAGGTGGAGGGTGCAGGGGGGGCCGGGACGGGAAGGGTAGTCTGAGAGTGGGTCGACCTGTAGTGGAGCCAGCGAGACCATGTAGCAGAATATCTGGTAGGGTTGTCATGCGCTTGGCAGATTAGCTTTTCAGACAGTGTTTTATCATTTCCTTCCATCCTCTAAAGTGTTGCTTCATATACCATCAACAACAAGAGAAGGAAAAGCCTTATGTAGACTCTAGTCTATATTAGTTGGAGTTTTACATAGGGCTGAGGACTCTCCCACCCTTTCATGATGCTGCTAGTGGAAAGGACATTTACCAAGCACTAGCTCTGTTATAAAGCAGGAAGAGGAAGCTTCCCATACCCAGAAATACTGGATATTTTTTATTATTTTCCAGAAGTCAAAGTGATTGATTGCATTTTCCTACAAATCTGTGTATGAAATGACACCATAATAACATGGCACAAGAGAAAAAGTCACAACAACAATTACCTTTTTAAAAAATGTACAAAAAAAAAAACTGAAATGCGCAAACATTTCCCATTACAATGTGACAGTGCTATATCCTTAGCCCAAAAACGACTTGAAGACACTCTTAGATTCATTTATTAAAAGGCAGTATTCTATCTTACTGCTTCTTATACTCGCAATTAAGTTGCCAAGCAGAATATTAGTTAATATTCCAACAGGGCTTGGAAACCCATTTAAGTGATGTAAAGCAAACCTAAATGACTGCAAGTGACTTAAAGCAGACCTTCCATAAAAATAGAAGGTAAACACTACTGAAAGACCTTACCCCCCCCCCCCCCCCCCCAAACTCAAATTGGCTTTAAATGCTATTTAATTTAAAAGTAAAGCTGCATTCAGGTAGCAGCAGAAGCTGGGTCAAGGTAATCATTTATTTTTTAAATACAGTACATTTAAAATGCCTATTTGACTTTGGGGGACTTTCAGTAGAGCGAGCTTTAGCCCAACTCCAAAACTGCTAAACTGTGTTTTTTTTTTGGGGGGGGGGGCTGTTTTTGTTTGTTTTTTTGAAAAGGTGTGATGTGGATGTGGTGTTTTTTTTATTTATTTTTTATTTTTTATTAGCCATTTGGATGATCTTCCATCACATCCTCAGTGGTAACTGAGATTAAAATTGACCAGAATTTCCCCACTTGAGGAATAGACTATGTTAATAGATTTAGAATACAATGAGCACGGCAGGAACCTTTGTTGGACTTTCATTGCTGTCCATCTCCCTGTTGGGAAGATCTCCTCTTTTCCTGTTTAGTTACCCTACCATGAAGTAAACTCAGGTTAAGTCCAAACATTTATTTAAGTATTAAAAAAAAAATACATATTCTGTTTATGATGTGAATGATTTGCTGCTTTAATATAATTCTGGACTTTACTTTAGAGACCCAAAATGTTCTGACGACATAGTTCACCAATGCTTATGTGATGCCAATGGACAGTTGCTAATGCATTCTATCTGCAAAGGTTCATTCCCAGTGTGCAGTGGGAATATCTTAACCTCCCCAACATAGACACAATAGTAAAAAAAAAAAAAACCTGAGAGTAATTATAACCCTTTTGCCCGGAGTTAGTCTTTAATGTTGCCAGTAGCAAGGCTGATATTAAAACATCTTCTTTCCTAAGTATTGCAATATATTCATGTGTTTTAGTGTTTGCTAAGTATTAAAATATTCATGTGTGTTTGCTGAATCTACAGTGGACAGCATCGGGATCAGTGATGAGCTGAAATCCAAGCTTACAGACGTCCTCATCCAGCAGCAGCAGTTTACCTTGGGAAGGACATTAGGAAAAGGTTGGTGAGAAGGAAATGGCTTTCACAGATTGAAAACTTTTCTGAAATGTTTCCTTTCACTTACCGTAACTAAAATTTCTTGTTTGCTTTAGGAGAGTTTGGCTCTGTAAGAGAGGCTCAATTAAAAATGGAAGATGGTTCGCTCCAGAAGGTCGCTGTGAAGATGCTGAAGAGTAAGAATTACATACTGTGTATAGTTCAGTAGCCCTCAGTGCTGGGATCTTTGCCCTATACTGTTTACTTGCAGGAGCTTAAGAATTCAGTGCTGCAGCTCCCTGCATAGGACAGAAGGACTATATGTTACGGAAGGGCTCTATTTAGTATTGAAGATTAGATTGGGACAGAGATGTGAAACTAGTGTTCTTGGGACGCATGTAGCCAAACTCATTTTCAGCTGATTTAGGCCTATCTAAACCCCAAAAACTAAATGTAATTCATTGCCGCCTACTATTCCTTAGATACAGTGCCTTGAAAAAGTATTCATACCCTCATATTTTTTCATGTTACAACCAAAGGCATACGGTAAATGTATTTTATTGGGATTTTATGTGATAGACCAACACAAAGTGGCACATAATTGTAAAGCGGAAGGGACAGTAATAAATGTTTTTCAACATTTTTTACAAATAAATATCTGAGCATGCATTTGTATTCAGCCCCCTTTACTCTGATACCCCTAACTAAAATCTAGTGGAACCAATTGCCTTCAGAAGTCACATAATTAGTACACGGAGTCCACCTGTGTGTAATTTAATCTCAGTATAAATATCGCTGTTCTGTGAAGCCCTCGGAGGTTTGTTAGAGAACCTTAGTGAACAGAAAGCATCATGAAGGCCAAGGAACACACCAGACAGGTCAGGGATAAAGTTGTGGAGAAGTTGAAGTTTAAAGCAGGGTTAGGTTATAAAGAAAATCCCAAGTTTTGAACATCTCAAGAAGCACTGTTCAATCCATCATTCAAAAATGGAAAGAGTATGACACAACTGCAAACCTACCAAGACATGGCTGTCCACCTAAACTGACAAGCTGGGCATGGAGAGCATTATTCAGAGAAGCAGCCAAGCGGCCCCTGGTAACTCTGGAGGAGCTGCAGAGATCCACAGCTCAGGTGGGAGAATCTGTCCACTGGACAACAATTAGTCATGCGCTCCACAAATCTGGCCTTTAATGAAGAGTGGTAAGAAGATGCCATTGTTGAAATAAAGCCATAAGAAGTCCCGTTTGCAGTTTGCAATAAGCCATGTGAGGGACACAGCAAACATGTGGAAGAAGGTGCTCTGGTCAGATGACACCAAATTTGAACTTTTTGGCCTAAAAGCAAAACATGTGGTGGAAAACTAACACTGCACATCACCCTGAACACACTATCCCCACTGTGAAACATGGTGGTAGCAGCATCATGTTGTGGGGATGCTTTTCTTCAGCAGGGACAGGGAAGCTGGTCAGAGTTGATGGGAAGATGGATGGAGCCAAATACAGGGCAATCTTGGATGAAAACCTGTTAGTCTGCAAAAGACTTGAGACTGGGGCAGAGGTTGACCTTCCAGCAAGACAACTACCCTAAATATACAGCCAGAGCTACAATGGAATGGTTTAGATCAAAGCATATTCATGTGTTAGAATGGCCCAGTCAAAGTCCAGACCTGAATCCAATTGAGAATCTGTGGCAAGGCTTAAAAATTGCTGTTCACAGATGCTCTCCATCCAATCTGACAGAGGTTGAGCTATTTTGCAAAGAAGAATGGGCAAAAATGTCACTCTTTAGATGTGCAAAGCTGGCAGAGACTTGCAGCTGTAACTGCAGCGAAAGGTGGTTCTACAAAGTAATGACTCGGGGGGCTGAATACAAATGCACAACACATTTTTTATTTGTAAAAAATTTTGAAAACCATTTATAATTTTTCTTCCATTTCACAATTATGTGCCACTTTGTGTTAGTCTATCACATAAAATCCCAATAAAATACATTTACGTTTTTAGTTGTAACATGACAAAACATGGAAAATGTTAAAGGGTATGAATATTTTTTAAGGCACTCTATAGTGGCTGTATTTGTTTTCTTTTTTAAGGCCTTTATTGGTGTAACAACATGCCTGGTGTAAGGGTTAGGTTAAGTTAGATTAAATTTTATGGCTAAGGTTAAATTTTTGTGGGTTACCGTATTTATTGGCGTATAACACGCACTTTTTCCCCTTAAAATCAGGGAAAACCGCGGGTGCGTGTTATACACCGATCCGCCGCGATTTCTGCACGATTTTTGGGCTCTGGGTGGCTTTAAGCCGCCTTCGGCCCTTCTCGGCGGCCGAAAACCGTCGAAGGACCGAGAGCGGCCAAAAGCCGCCGAGTACGGCCGAAGGCGGCCAGAAGCCGCCGAGTACGGCCGAAGGCAGCCAGAAGCCATTTTTAAAAACAAAAGCTGAGGGGACAACGATGCACAAGGCTGCAGTGACGGACAGGCTGCAATGACAAGGCTGCAATGATGGACAGGCTGCATGTCAATGCTGCAAATGACACTGACAAGGCTTCAGATGGACACTGATAAGGCTGCATTGATGGGCATTTAAATGTAAGTTTTTTTTCCTTAAATTTCCCTCCTAAAAGTTTTTTTTCCTTAAAATTCCCTCCTAAACTTGGGGTGCGTGTTATAAGCCGGCGCGTGTTATACGCCGATAAATACGGTACTTACCTCCTCTCCAGAAATTCCATATTTGTAAGCTCCCTTTTCAGAGCCGCCATCTCCCTTCTGGCTTCTTGTGGTTTTGGGGTCTTCAGCTATTTTGATTGGATGGGGTGACATAAGTCCCAAGTGTGCGGCTTATGGCTTACTTTTGGAATTAAGGCTGAATTCCAGGTATCGATTTTATTGCAAAGTTACAATATAAGTATGCTTATTCCATATCTGTGAGACCAATATAGAAGCGGAGAATCGGTGTAGTAGTCACCGCTTCTGCCCTTCTGTAAAAGGGGGTTGTTTGCTCAGCCCATGTGCCATTCTCACAATGCCTCACATATATCTTCATTTGGGTAAAGCGCTCTCTGATTGGACAAAGTGGGGCAGCGATTACTACAGAAATTCACCACTTCGAATATGCATACTGGTGAAGGTATAAGCTGAACTCCCAAGAAGATAAAAAAAAAAGTCAAACATTACTTTAATTTTAAAATGCTAGCAGTGTAAGTATCGGAATTTGACAGTTGGCTGGAATTTAGGTTTAGGTGACGGTACATTTTAGGATTGGGCTAAGTCAAGGATCTCCAAACTATGGCCCTCCAGTTGTTCAGGAACTACAACTCCCATCATGCCTAGTCATGTATGTAAATGCCATAGTTTTACAATGCCTCATGGGATGTGTAGTTCTGCAACAGATGGAGAGCCGTAGTTTGGAGATCCCTGGGCTAAGTGGTAAGGCTTTACGGGGGAATGGAGAAGGGAGATGTTGGGGAGAAGTTAATGCATTAGTTTAGGGATTAGGTTAAATGTTTTATTGCCAGAGACGCTTTTTAGTTTTGGGATTGTTAGGAAATCAGTTTTTTTATTTTTTTTTGTTTTTTTTTCTTAAATTTTATGTACTGTACTGCATTGCCATTGCAGAATTTTGGGTCTGTATACTCTATTGTTCACTGTAGGAGTTCATTATTTCTGACCTTGTCCTACAAGCACCATTAGTTCCTATCTATCTCTAACATTAATTTAAAGCTGGCCATTCCCTAGTAACAATTTATTCAATAAATTTTCTTTTTATGGACATTCATTCAATTTTCGAATCGTTAGTGATAATTTTCTACCACGGCGACAAGAAAATTCCGAGGGGCAGAATTGAAAATTTGTCTCTAACCAATGACTTTTTAACAGTGAATGTGTGGTTTTCATTTGAGCAAGTCTGTTCACTACAAAATTAATTGTTAAAAGAAAATGTTTTTAAAGTGCTTTCAAACAACATTTGTTATGTCGTCAAATTATTTTTTGGAGTGTTTGTACGAAACAGCGGTAGTGATATATATATATATATATATATATATATATATATATATATATATATATATATATATATATATATATATATATATATTACTAGTTATATTATATATAATATATTATATTATATATATGTGCTAGTATGCATATGAAAGACTTGCCTTAACACGAAGCCCTCTGGCGGCATGCTGTCACCGATACAGAGGCTTCCATCTTCAACTGGTCTTCTTTCCGGGTTCGTGGACTCCAGCCTTCTGACTGGCATAGCCCGATGACGTCACTTACACGCATGCAAGTCTCAGCCGTGGCACACAGCTCTGAAGGAACAGCACTAGTATGCTGACATATGATATCAACAGCTGCTACTTGCTAGAATATCTCCTAAATGGTGCACGTTAAGGAGATATTCATTTTATTACAGGTAAGCTTTATTATAAGCATACCTGTAGGTAACGATCAAGAAAAAGCGAAGTTTACTACCACTTTAAATTGAAGATCTACAAACGTATGGCCAGGTTTAGTCTTCAAAGACGTGTTGTCCCCTCTTCTAACTTGCCACACTTTCATTAAATGCCTAATTGTTTGTATCATGGGAATTTTTAGCAAGCTTTTAATTTTAACTTTGTAATTTGCCAGCAGAAAACATGCTGGAAAGTATCCACATATTGAAACATAAAGCTGTTCAGAAGAGTAAAAATCAAACTTTTATGGGTGCTATCTATTCTCTTGGATGGAGGGACACGTACCAAGTAAATTAGTGACATAATTTGATGCAAACCATGCTGTCTCTCATTTAGCAATGTTGCTTTTCTCTAAATTTTTGACCCCTGCAGCTGGAATTCCAGGCAGCAGAGACAGATTTGCAAAGGTTTGAGACAGATTTAGCACTGAAGATGAGACAGACTTTCCCTCAAAGCAGATGCACAGTCAGGACGTGGGCAGATTTTATTCTGTGTGCAGTGCTACTGCTAGAGCAGCAGAAAGAGGAATTTATGAATAAAGTAATAGTATCATAAATCTGTCCATGCTCCTGTTTAGCATTGCCTTGCTGCGCAAGGCAAGTACTTGAACTTTAAAAAAATTCAGATTTTTTTTTTCAGGTTACTCTAAGCAACAGTGATAATCCTAAAGGTCTACCATGCAATACACCCCTGCCCATACCATAGGGGACATTTATCAACTGATAAATGCCCCCTATGGTATGGGCAGGGGTGTATTGCATGGTAGACCTTTAGGATCATCACTGTTGCTTAGAATAACCTGAAAAAAAATGGAATTTATTTCAAAGTTCCCATGTACTGTATAACTATTAGTCTCTATTTGGGTCATCAGATCAAATACCCTACATATCAGTGAAAATTGTGTCTTTGATTACTTTTTTTTTTTGATGGTGCTTCAAGTACTTACCCAGCTTACTACTTAGTAAGCCCCTGACCCTCAGTAAGCATGCAAACAGTGAAGTCAAAACTTTAAACTTCCATACTGGTTCACGGTCAGGGACTGGCAAACCAATGAGCATGCAACTTCAGCTCTAGAAACTTCCCTATTTCTGTCAAAACAGATTTTCTTTAACCCACCTCATACAAAGCTGTTCTACATTGGTATAATAATTGGTTAAGAAGACCTGTTCCATTTGCAGAGACTGCTAAACATGACTCCATCCTGCCGTAGGCATAGAATTGGAGAGCAGATGAGTGAAGGTCATTATGTGCCAGTCTTTAAGGGAGGTCTTTAAACCATTGCTGGCATCTACATCATAAGAACCTTGTTAGATGCGATTCCAATAGACAAGCACAGATTTCATTTCCAGCACAGATATAATGAGCCTTCCGGATTCTAATTTCAGAGCTTGTTCCTCCGCACTTCTCGCCTCTTCTAACATTTCTCCCTTTCTCCTGCCAGCGGAAATTTTCTGCTCCAGCGATATTGAAGAATTCTTGAGAGAAGCTGCTTTTATGAAAGAATTTGACCATCCGAACGTCTGCAAATTAATAGGTAAAAAGAAGGAAGATGTTTGACACGTCTTTCGCTCTGCATTGCTCGCTCTGTTAATGATAGAATTGCAAAAGTGGTCTTATTTTGGGATATGTCTAAAAGTTTTGACTAGATAGCTATTGTATGTGTAGCTAATTATGATAATTTTTTTCTAATCCAGAATCAGTGCTCATAATTCACACTGAAATATAGAGAACCATAGGCTTGTCCAATAGGGTAGAGGTGGAGGGGATGGTTATCCAAAGAACAGTTTTTCTCTTTTTTTTATCCTTTTTTCAGTTAAAGCACCCTTTGAAATTATGTGCAATCTCAAGACACCCCATTTTAAAATGTGAACAGTTTTACATGTCGCAACAGCATCCACCCACGTGAGACGCCCCAACATTAGAGGTGATTTAATCATCCACCATTGAAAACTGCTACTGATTAATATTCTAGCATTTCTCTTCTCTCCGTTTCTCTCCTTTCTCTGCTTCCCCAGAACTGATAGAGAGATGCCTAGAAGGGCAAACAAGGATGTTGTGCAGCTGTCTGAAGTCCTCCTTATCAGCCGGTGACATCACTGGTTGTTAAGATGCCATTGGCTGGCCCGCACAATATAAACCTGTTTATTTATGTAATAAAAAGGCGTGCTTGATCCATTTGCTGGCTGCCTGATGATTATTGCGCAGTTTGCGGCAATTTTTAGGCATTTTTCAAAGGCACCCCAGAATGCCACACCACCCTGGTTGAAAAAAAAGCTGCCATAGAAAACAGCCGGAGATGACTTCACTGAAAGGACGACAGTGTGCTAAATGTTTGGTTGCTAGGGAATAGTGTATGGTGGACTTTAGCTTTGCTCTTTGTAGTTTTTTTTACTGAACAAGCCCAGTTTAGGCCCATCCATAGAGGCAAATTACAACATGACTGTATTCATAGTGAACAACCAGGAACCAATATAATGTAAACTATAAGCTTATTGGTTGCTAAATACTTTGCCCATCATCTTTGTACCTTTCTGTTAAATATTGCATCATTAAAGACTTGTTGAGTATATGAATGGGGAGGGAAAGGTGTTGGGTTAAGGATCACCTTATCTAGTTGTCCTGGTTAGACGTTAGTTTTGTTGTGAAGGAGAATATTCCCTTAGGTGGCTCTCCAGAGCATTGTTTTTCAACCTATTTTCAGGCAATGTGTCCTACAAAAATATTCACAATCTTGAGGTACCCCATTCTAAAATGTAAATAATGAAACTTTGTTTTCCATATCGCAGCAACATCCACACACATGGCATACCCAACCTTAGCGTTGATTTATGCTTACAAAACAAATACATCTTTGCACACTGGTACTGACTAGTATTCTGGCATTTCTCCTCGGTTTTTCTTCCTAAAGTGGCAAGGGGTAGGCAAACAAGGATGTCCTTAGGTGCCCAGTGTCATCCTTAACCTATGATAGCATAGTTTTTTTAGGAAGCTGGCAGCTAACCCATGCAGTTCCCAAGGTTATAACTGTGCACAATAAAAACCTGTGGTTTTGTGAGACAAAAAATGCAGACTTTATCCACCTGCCAGCTTGTTGAGAATTTTTAGGTACTCCCGAGCCTGTGGAACGCACGCCACGATCAATCTTTTCACATGTTCGGATTTATATTTGAAATCGTATTTTTTGTAAGTACCCATTCCCTTGTACAAATAAATTTGTTTTAATGGTACTTCACTATCCATTTTTTTTTCTTCACTTTTGGGTACCTGTTTTGTTTGGCTGAGAAACGTATTAAAGAAACTGCGGATTTGAAGATCTGATACCACATCCGTCATTCCTGGACACCATTACAAAGCTCTAAGTGAGCTGAATATTTCTGAAGCCTTTTGCACTACTTACCTTCGGATAGGAGCACTTTTTGTCACTTTTTGTTTGGCCATTATTTGGTTTTATATACATTGGGATATTTATTCATTGTGTTTGCGAGCACTATATTTGATTAGCACTTTGTGTGTAGCAGCTGCATTTTTATTTTACTTTTTTACACCATTTAGAGGGAGTTTATATATTCAGTTTATATATTTTTTCACAGTCCATAGAGTCTGCCCATTTTTTTTTTTCGTTATTTTTTTTTATCTGTGTATAGATATGTTTGTCCCGAGCATGTTTGAAGCCATTTACTGTTGACTGTCTCACTACCTCTGCTGGAAGTTTATTCCAAGCATTAACTACCCTTTCACTAAAATAATATAAAATTTGTTTTGAACTTTCCTCCAGTTACTTTGAAGGCATGTCCCCATGTTCTTGATTTTAGTTTCATATTGAGCATCCTGCCCTCCTGAACTATATTCAGGTTTCGATCATGTCTCCCCTTTCCCTTCTTTCCTCCAGTCTATACATATTAAAGCGGAGTTCCACCCATTTAAAAATCAGCAGCTACAAAAAGTGTAGCTGCTGACTTTTAATAGACACTTACCTGTCCCATGGTCCAGCGATGCGGGCGCACAAAGCCTCACTCCTCTCTCCCTCCTCTCAATAGCGCCAGCACTCTAACTGTGGGCGCCCACTGCTCATGTACGAGCCGCACTGTGAATGGCTGGGCAATCTTCTGGGACCTGTGACATGTCCCAGAAGATTGCAGGGAGGAAAGAGGGAAAGGTGATCTTCTGGCGCTGCGGCACCAGGGGAGGAAGTTGCGAGCTAGATGCCTCAAACGGTACCTGCTCCTCCCCCAAAAAAATGACATGCCAAATGTGGTATGTCAGGGGTAATTTTTTGGTGGAAATCCGCTTTAAGTTCCTGCAGTCGCTCTTGATATGTTTTATCCCCCAGACCTTTCACCATTTTTACCTGTCTCTGGGCTCATTCTGTCTTATCAATATCTTTCTGTAAGTGAGGTCTCCAGAACTGGACACCGTATTCTAAATTAGTTCTCACTAAAGATCTATATAGGGGAATCGGAACCTCCTTCCTCCTGCTGATGATCCCTCTAGTGAGGCATCCTAAAATTTGATTCACTTTTCCCACTACCTGGTCACACAGTTTGCTAATTTTGCGATCATCTGAAATAAGTATCCTCCAAATCTTTTTCTTCTGTAGTGCTGGCTAACACTGTACCCCCAATGGTGTACTCTCTGAAGGAATTCTTTTTCCCAGGTGCAATATTTTACATTTAGAAACCTTGAACTGCAGTTTCCACTGCGTTGACCAATCCTCCAGCAATGCCAAATCATGTTCCATGTTACAAACACCTTCAGGGATTTCAACCCTATTACACGCTTTTGTATAATCAGCAAAAATACATACCTTGCCCAACAAACCTTTAGTTATATCACTTACATATAGATTAAATAGAACAGGACCTAGTATAGAGCCTTGTGGTACACCACTAGTGACTGGTCTCTGTTCCCGAGTGAAGCCCATTTACAACCACACTCTGGTATCTATCCTTTAGCCTACTGCATATCCACTGAATCACCCAAGGGTTAAGTCCTAGCTTGTAGAGCTTTTGTGTTAGATCATTGTGTGAAACTGTATCAAATGCCTTGCTGAAATCAAGATATGCTACAGCACCACCCTGGTCCAAAACATATTGGTAATATAGTCAAAAAACTCATTAGGATTAATCTGACATGAACTGCCCTCAGTAAAGTAGAGTCCATTGAAAAGGGAATGTGGCTTGCCAGAATATCGCAGCGCGCATGCTCATGAAACACGTTCACTACAAGTGCCATCATCCCCTGCAGCCATCCCTGTCTTGTGTCTCATGCCTCGTTCTGAGTTCCTGAGTTCCTCGTTCTGAGTTCCTCCACAGCAGCCAGCTTTTCCATTTACGGCAGTGGACACATACACAGACAGCGCCAGAGCGTGGAAGATCAAGGGACCAGGAAGCAGGAGTGTCACCAGGACTTACCCTTGCGGGGACCTATATGCTTGTATTCACCACTTAAATATTGCTCCTCTGGATACAGGCTGGGAATCCCTACAGACAGAAACAGCACACTCTTCTATCAATTTTTGGAGGCTGGTAATGATTGCTCAAAATAGGGGGCAGGAGTACAAAGGTTAGAGTATCCATCTTTTGGGCTCTTTTTCGCACCTCACCGAAGCAACCTTCACTGATTATCTGAAGACGCTGAGGGATCAGAGGCATTTGAAGATTCACCTGTCCCCGCAGAAGGCTCAATCTGCCTGTGTGTATGACTCCGCTCTTGAGGGGGTCCATCTGCTCCAGTGAGGGTTTCCACTTACAGAGCTTCTCCAAGTTGAGACCCGTTTCTGTATTAATACTATCTTTAGCGACGGTTGATGGATACCGGATAATTTATATCTATAGTTGATTTTGCTGTGCATCTATATATATCGACTCATCTCTCCATATACCTATCAATTCTGTGTATTTTGTTGTTTCTTCATGATCGACAATACCCCTTCAATCTCTGTATCACGTTGCCATATGGACATTTATTTGAAGGATCACAATTTATTTGTACCTTGTGTTATATTAGGGTGATTGTTCACTTTAGCGCAACTTATTTTATACTGTGCCCTCAGTAAAGCCATGCTGCTTTGGGTCCAGCGAGAAACACCTCTTACAATTGAATCACCACCAAGAATATGAATTTTCCTTTAGGAGCCTTATCTACAACACTTGCCTGGTTTGCAACTTCCGATTAAAACAGTTACTTTGGCATTGCAATTTTATTTCAGGGTCCTCCTTCCTATGCAAAGAAGGGTTGTTCATCTCACAAGCAGCTATGTTTGCAACCTTTTTATCTGCTTCTAGCTCAGAAAGAACACTATACCTGTTATGCAGTGTCGCACCAAAAGCTACAGTATATGTTTATGGTTCACAGCCTCACTCTTCCTGGCCCAACAGTTGTCCACACTTCCCTTCTCCTGCATAGTCTTTGAGGAATAGGTGGCTTTTTGCAGGGCAGCTCAACAGAACAAACACGCTTAGACCGCTTCCTGATCTCAGACTGCAAGGCACAAACCAAGGAATTTAAACAAGCATTTTCATCATGTAGACTAGAAATCTGCATACAATTGGGACAGATTTTCCAGCTTCCAAAAAGTACCACGGAAAACAAATGCCAAACAAGTATTGCACTGAACTAAACCAGGCATTTTAAAAAAGATTTACTTAAATTCAAACGCAGGTACTAACCAAAGATAGTTAGCTGTCTCCAGACTCCTGCTCTTTTTAAGCTACCACTGTTCAAAACTATGCAATTTTGTCCTCCTGCATTTCTGTACTGCTGCACTTGGAGAGCGAAAAAAAAGAGCGAAGTCTGCAAACAAGGGCCATAAGTTGACTTGTGTCTCAGACCAACCTAAAGTACCAGGAGTTAAGAGCGAAGTCAACGGTATAAAGTCTACTAAAGGTTTCTATTAAAAGTTGTTTAGTAAAAATGTCACAATTCAAGGGCTCTAAAGGCTCCCCTTCACCAGGACTTTAAGAGATTACTCATAAAGTACAATGAATATATCATCTAAATGGCTCACATTGTGTTAGTATTGTTTAAATATATAATCAGTTATGCATATTACCCAATGTGAACCATTTAGGTCATATACTTATTGTACTTTTATTGTAATCTCTTATAGCCAGATAAAGAGGGCCTTTGAAGGTCCCAAATGCATTGATGTGTTGCTAAAGACAACTTTTAATAAAAATCTTTTCTGGACTTTATTCAACTGCCTTGGCACTTTCCTCGTTGTACTTAAAGCTATTGAATATTTGTAATTGTCTTCTTGTAATTGTCTTCTTAAGAGTCTTTTACCAGCCAATACATGGATGGATGAGACAGGTTCCCAATTTTCATTTACAGTGGAATGCTAAATTCCAGCAATGACCAAATATTTTGATTCTGATGCTTGTGTTCCCATTGAGGAGATGTATCTTCACTTCCTTTTCCGGTGACAGGAAGTCAGAGGGGCAAGACGTGAAATCTCTCCAGTGGTGTAATACAGAGCCAAATTTTCCATTAGGCACAATAGGCCTGTGGCTAAAGGCAAATAGGTAGCTTTCCCTGTAAAATAAGTGATGCTAGCAAAGTGGTGGTGGGGAGGGGAGGGGAGGGTAGGTTGTTTTGGGAATTAAAATGTGTGTGCCTGCAGGCTCCAGTAGGGAAAGGTGAGAACCTTTGTAAGCATTTTTATTGCCATCTCTGCCTTCCTGTCCTGGTGACCCCTGGTGTCACAGGGATAAGTGATGAAGTGGAAACTTCCCTAGTGGAGGCACAAATAAAAAGCTCTTCCCCACTTTGCTTAAGACCAAAAACCATTGCCTAGAAACCAGGCCGATTTGTTCTAGACTGATAATATATATTGCTGTCATTAAAATGAGCAGATGCCCTGTCACATCCTTTAGGAATTACACTTTTTTAATGTTCTAATGATGTTTTCACAGATAGTTTCACATGCCAAAATATTACTGCTCATGTTATCAAACTCGGAGCTATACACTTTTAATTTGCTTGGAGCTTAGTTTCAGGATGGGTCTTGTATAAAAATATTGTTACATGGAAGAGGAAATGTGTGATACTGGTATACAATTCAATGATAAGAGAAGAAAATAAAAAGCAAGTAACTGCCCTGAAATATAAGCCTTTGTTCATATGGACATCTTGCGTTGTTTCATTTAAACACACAAACATCATATTCCTCAAATCAAGCTCTCCTGTGTTTAAATGTTCTGGTGTTTACACACGTTTGGACGCCCCTGACACACAGATTTCTATTTTCTCTAAACACGGCTAAACTGAATGCACCTAAAGTAAATGCGCATTCTGCATTAAACCATTTAAAATCATTACATGCATTTACGATATTTGCATTTGGAAATGTCCTATAAAAGCATATATATTTCACGCCATATGAATGTGGTACTGTCTGTTGTAGCTTTTCTTTATTTAAATACACGCTGGTACATAACCGTGATATGGGTAGACAAATTTGCCCCTATGCATTTTCAGGGGTGCAGGGAACCAGGCACCCTTCTCCATATTTGGACATGCCCCAAAGTCCTATGATTTTGGTCCTGGATCTATGCAATGTTCTGAATGGTCTTAAACATATCTCATGCAGCAATGCTTTCCAGGCTTTGCGTGCAAAAGTCGATCCTTTCTTTGACTAAAGCCCAGAGGAAACTGGTGGGGTTGGTGTTCCATGCAGCACGGCAGACCTTGGCCAGAGCCTGGTGCAAACCATTCCTTCATTTCGCTGAAGTTAGGCAGCAGCTCATGGGAATCATAAGAAGCTTCGCATCTATATTTACTGACGCTCACTCCAAATTCTTGAAGATTTGGGATCCATGGATAACCTATAATGACCATCTATACTTCAACCGTTCTTTACTCTCCATATGATTATCTGGATGGACATTTTCTTTTTGTGCTGTGTAATGAGTTGGCCCATCCAGGATTCCCCCCCCCCCCCCCCCCCACAGGAAGCCTCCCCCTCTCTCCGCTTTCTACCTCTCTGCCACCCCCGGCAGATTTTGGATGGATTTCCTCCTGTATGCTCTTCCCCTCTTCTCACACCTTAGCCCTGTCTTGGGTTTTGGAAGACCTTACTCATTCTACTACCCCCAATGAGGCACACTCCCTCAAATGTAGTGTTACCGATGGAGCTTCTTCCAGCTTACAGTTGAACATGCTGTGGCTTGAAATAGTATTCATACCCCTTGACATTTTCTAAATTTTGTCATGTTACAAACAAAAACATAAATTTATTTTATTGGGATTTTATCTGATAGACCAGCTCTCAAAAATTCCACTCACCTGCTCCCATTTTGCAAGTGGATTTTGAGGGCTGGTGAGCTATGACTGCCTGGGAGTGGGGGCTGGGAAACACCACCGGCAGGCGGGTTGTTTGGGAGCCGTTCTCCCAGCGATCAGAGGGAGAGAGAGGGGCGAGACGCCGCCCAGATGATCAGAGCGCCGGGAACATAACCGCTTTCATTTCGATAGCTGTGTGTTCCCTGCCATGCTCCGTCACATACAGCCCCTCCTCTTTATCTGTGAACTTTGATAGACAGATCACCCGTCCAATCCTGGGACAGGTAAACTGTCTATCAAAGTTCCCCGGACAAGAGGGGGTTGCATTTGATGGCGAGCGGCGGGGAACACACAGCTATTGAAATGAAAGCGGTGGCTTTTATCTAGTGCAGGACTAATAGTTGTCCTTTAAACAGATTCTCCCACCTGAGCTGTGGTTCTCTGCAGCTCCTCCAGAGATGTCATGAGCCTCTTGGCTGCTTCTCTGATGCTCTCTTTGCCCGCCCTGACTGTTCAGATAGACGGCCATGTCCTGGTAGGTTTTCATTTGTGCCATACTCAGATGATGATTTGAACAGTGCTCCGTGAGAGATTCAAAGCTTGGGATATTTTTTTATAACCTAACCCTGCTTTAAACTTCTCCACAACTTTATCCCTGACCTGTCTGTTGTGTTCTTTGGCCTTTGTGATGCTGTTTGTTCTCTACGGTTCTCTAACAAACCTCTGAGGGCTTCATAGAACAGCTATATTTATACTGAGATTAAATTACACACAGGTGACTTCTGAAGGCAATTGGTTCCACTAGATTTCAGTTACGGGTATCAGAGTAAAGGGGGCTAAATACAAATGCACGCCACATTTTTCAGATTTTTTTTGTAAAAAAAATTGAAAACCATTTATCATTTTCCTTCCACTTCACAATTATGTGCCACTTTGTGTTGGTCAATTACATAACACCCCAATAAAGTACATTTACATTTTTGGTTGTAACATGACAAAATGTGGAGAATTTCAAGGGGTGTGAATACTTTTTCAAGGCCCTGTATGCTGTTACCTGTGCCTCATAGATTAAGATGTAATTTGCAGTGTCACCTCTGCTCTATTCAGTGGACCTCTTCCTATAATTTTTTTTTTTGCCTCTGTAGTCCCACCATTGTTTTCTATATGCAAATGTTTTACATACCCTCTACCAATACTAAAAACCCAATAACCCTTTTTTTGTGAAATAAATGCAAAAATCCACTTTATCTCACTCTCCTAGTAGCTCCAGCTAGGTCCATGGGTTCCATGCGCTGAAATTTTCAGTTCCAGCTGCATGTGGAGCATTGAACACTAGGAATTTACAATTTATACCATGATACGTGTAATTACTTTTTTTTTTTTTTTTTTTTTTTACTGTATTTATAATTTCAATGGCTTGGCTATGATTCATTTTGTTTGTTTGCATGACAATTTTATTAAATCTTTAGACTGCATTTACTCATCCACCTCATTTAAAGTCCAAAAAAAACCTGATCCTGTTCCTTTCAAGCATGTTATACAACACAGTGCTTGTGCTATGTAATTTTGACCCCCTGTATACCCTAAAAAAACTGTCTGATCCTGCCTGGCTATACCCCCCCCCCTGCAAACAGACCACAATAATCATGGCTGCTAAGCCCCTGATACCGTGGTCTATTTGCGTGATTCCGTCAGCTACAGCTCTCCTGTCTGTGGCTCTCCCTGTCAGTGTCCTCTGTTCTCCTCCCCCCTCTCCTCCCTGCTTGTTCCTGGGCCAGCACCCCCACCTTGGTCCCGTTCTTCTCTTGCCTATCATAACTCTTCTTATCCCCTCTTTATCGTTAGAACATCTGTCCCTGTCCCTGTGTAATGTAAAAACTCCACCGATCTGTACCTGTATAAACATCTCCCGGCGCCTAGCCGCTCATCGGCTCTCTCTCCTCCGCCTCCCCAACTGACGTCAGCGCCTACTGCAGCTGTGAGCCGAGACAGAAGAGAGGAGAGCAATCACCTGCACCCGGAGCAGGGCTTATATCGTTACAGATCGGCAGATTTTTTTATATTACACAAGCACAGGGACACACGTTCTTATGATACAGAGGGAATAAGAAAATTATATTACAGTGGCTTAATGACCACCTACTAGGGGCCAATGACTACACCCCATTCAATCACTCACTCAATTCCCGGTTGTTTAAACTCTGGTTAGACGATTTATAGACTTGTTTATTCCTTAAACTGACCATCAGTCATATCTGCCTGTGTATATTATTGTGATAAATGAGGTTGATTTTGAAAGTGACCAACTAGCTATGACATTTTGATATTGCCTCCTTCTTCCTTCATGATATTTTTTTTATTTTTTTTTTGGTCTGACAAATTTTCTGCTTTAGTGGTTGTCACGTGAGCACCGAGATAACCTTGGTTTTCTGATTTCTCCTGTTGCATAATATTTTCTTGGCTGATTGTGATCAAATGTCAACGCACATTGTTTAAATCGCGTCTATAGTGTTTTAAGTTGTTACTTATACAATAAAGGGTATCACTTAAACTCCAAACCTTCCAGCTATAAAAATTCAACTAATTGGCTTAAAGCAGTAATAGCATGTAATATATTGCAGCTTACCAGTCCATAGATGTGGTGGCACATTAGTTTTCATTATTAGGGTTTTTTTTTCTTCGTTTCACCTGTTGATGAGCCTGTAATATACCTCCTTGTATTAGAGTGTCTACATTAGGAAAACCACAATTGCTCTTTATAGGACGTTCACGGCAACTTCTAACCAAAAAAATAAGAATTAATAACATTTATTTTCTCGATTTGAAAGGTTTGAACCACATATATTACATCACATATTACATAGTATAAAATATTTTACACAATTGGGGTTACAACATCAAGAAGTGTGATCCAAATGGTATCCCCCACAGCATCCCCTGGGAGAACACAGTGGCTCCACAGGAAGCATTCTCCTGTCAACACTGTGTTAATGGGGGAATCAAGCGGATTTCTTTCCTGCAACGCGTGATTTCAGGAAGGAAATTTGCTCTGTTTATGGCCGGCCTTAGTCATATACCAAATATTCAAAGATACCAAAGATATTACAGAACTGTGATTGGTCAGGTGCTAATAATAATGCAGGCAAATGCAATTAGTTTATAAAAGGTGCAGTGGTAAAACTATGTAGAAGTGGAAGTTCATAGACCTACCATAGTCTATATGGAAGCCTGGAGCATACACATAAAATTTTGTCTTGCTGCATGGTGACTCGTTTGGGTAGCAGTAGAGTTTTCCAGATCATAAACAATGCTACAATCATTTAAAACAAATTGCAGTACAAAGCACTAAACATTCTCTTAGTCATTTGCTGCAGGCCCAAGTGTTGAGATTGTCTATGCTTGAAGACCTCTATATATAAAGCATGCCATGCAGTCTAGTTACTTGTAGTTGATTGAACAGCACCCAAAGTATTCATTCTACGTATATCATTCACAGGAGTGAGTCTGAGAAGTCGTACAAAGGGAAGGCTGCCAGTTCCAATGGTCATCCTACCATTTATGAAGCATGGTGATCTCCACACCTTCCTGTTGATGTCTCGCATTGGAGAAGAACCCATTGTAAGTTTGTCAGGAGGTGTAGCTTTGATATTTTGATGTTTCAGTTGCCCTGTTGGCTGCTGAACCCCCTGGCTTGTGTTGACATATCAATATTTTCCACTGCCAGAAACGAAAAAAACTGAGTATCTTTGATCTTATGCAAGGATTTGAATTTGAAAGTCTTTAGGTATATAAGTCTATATACGTGCCTATTGAAACATTTACCTTCCAATTCAGCCTTGATTTAAGATTACTCTTTGTCAAAGGTAAAAGACCCCTGGAGATGTGACAGTTGCTGCTGTCAGCTGTCTGGATTTTCTATGCTGATATCACACTCCGTCTTCTAGCTCCTAAGTTAATATATCAGTATCAACCCCAGAGCTCTGTAGTGTGCATTCCTCTTTATATGGGGCTCTCACATAAGATATGGCAGTTGGCAGTACAACAGCTGTCAGATTTTAGATGGCATCTCATCTCTAACTTCCTGGGCCTAGAGTCCACTTTGCAGTTATAACTATGTAAAACATTTTTAAAAAAGTACCTACACTGTTTAAAAATTCAGCAATACACTGTTTCACCCTGCTCGGCACATATTCAGTTTCTCTCCATGTTTAGGCACCTTTAGGTGCTGACGAATTTGTAGAAGCCGATGTGCTGGTAGCATTAAAGTGGAAATAAATCCTCTTATCCTTTATAGCCAAGAAAGCTACTTTTGTTTAATCTGCAACTGCTGGGGTGCTGCAAATGTGGTCTGTTATGACACCAGTTATTTGAAGATTTGACAGTTTAGTTGGGGAAAAAATCAAATGTGACAGCAATGCTGGCATTTCAGGAATGTAACTTTTTTTAAACTGTTGGGTTTAGTTCTGCTTTATGATTTACTTCTGCTCAGGCGCTCTGGGCTTCAGCAAAATGGCAGCCTCCAGCTAGAAGAAACAGGAGCAATGCTGGGGGCAATTTTCAGCACACACACATTTCTGAAGCATAATTATTATATGGGATGTATCTTGCTAAAGAATATTATTTTGTATCAAGTTGTTATGGGCCATTGTACATTCACATCAGCCCCTTTGCAATCTAACCTCCCTTACTCACATTCCTAAAAAAACATAATAGGACCTATTTAGACAGATGTGACTAAAGCTATTAGCATGTCTTTGGAGTGTGGAGAGAATCTCACACAGACACAGGGAGAACATGCAAACTCCGTGCAGGTAGTGCCGTGGCTGTGACATTTTCTGCAGTAAGGTACAAAACCTTCTGAATGCAGCTTCTGTCGCAGCCCCCCTAAATACATACCTGAACCCGTTCTCCATCCAGTGATGTGCACAAGAGCCGAGACTCCCTCAGCTCTTTCAATCCTCATTGACTCAGATACAGTAGCAGGAGCCATTGTCTCCCTCTGCTGTCAATCATAGCCAGTAATGAGAGAGTTGGGGATGGAGCCCAGCCCTGCTCTGTGTGCCTTATGGACACACAGAGCAGGGCTCAGGAGCGAGCATGCATGAACGCCCTCATAGCAAGTGGCTTGCTATGAGGCACTTGGCATGGGGGGGTAGAAGCCCAAAGCACTGGCGGGGCAAAACCATTGCACAGAGCAGGTAATTGTGACATGTTTGCTATTTTAAACAAAACAAACCTTTAATATTACTTTGAAGTGTACTTCCACTTTTGCAGCAGCTCCATGAGATGTGTTAAATCTTCTCATTCACATAGCATAATTAAAAGCAAGAAATTGTGTACTTTTTTACACTTTTCTAAAAACTGAAGTTTCCCCTTGCTATGCAGATGAGACTGGAGAGTTGACAATTACCATAATTAACTCTTCTGTACTGTGCTTGCAGATTTCATTATCGGTTGTAAATTTGAACATTCTATCCTAACAAAGGGTTAAAGAACTTAAAGTTGAGCTTCTGCTTTGCTGTGATAATGAGGGGATACTCAGTATGTCCCTTGCTGTCAGTGGAGACAGATTAAGTTTCATTTCATTTAAATTATTCAGAGTAGCTTGCTGTCTTTCCAAGGCCTGCTCAAAACAAGCACCTAAAAGATGGAAAGTATTTTTAGGTATGCTGTGCACATGGGAAAACATGTAAAAACATAGTGGGATTTTCTCAAATTTGACTGCAAAACTGGACACTGCAAAATTTGAATGCACTTAATTGCTGCATATAGACTTTAAAAGATAGATCACACGTGCTATTTTCTGACAACCCCAGGCATTCTAGCTCTGCTGACTAGGCAAGTTTATGTTAATGCAGAGTGGAAGGAGGATGCAGTGAATGAGACATGCTCAGAGGGAGAATTGTAATGATAAAGGAAAAGAGTTTTTTTAATCTGTCTCATTAGGGTTGCTGGTGGGCATCTGCTTTCCACCAGACGAGAGATCTTAGACCAGCCATTCTCAACCTTAGGGCTCCTCCAGAGATTGCTAGGGGTAGAGATTCCTTGAGCATTCTTTCCATCTGACGGTGCCTGCATAGTTACAGGACCAGTGCCACTTGGCAAAAACAACTACATCAATGTTCATTTTAGCTGTCTGTAAGTGTGGCATTCCTTCTCAAATGTAAGGGGCATTTTTGCCATTGACTCCCAATGAATTGATTTTAGTAGGGGTTCCCCAAACCTAAAAATTATTTTAGGGGTTTCTATGGGAAAATAAGTTATGAAAGGCTATCGTAGATCAATCTAGCTTCATCTGATGACTGTCATTTCATGTATATAGATGTATTTAGCCAATAATAATAAACTTTATTTTTTTTTTTTTTAGTCAGAAAAAGATTTTTATTTTGTTTATTGTGCCAAATACATGCCATACAGGATATTACAGGATAAGATAGAAAACAATTGTTATCACAAGTTGCTTTGTCAAACATTGTATTGTGTACAGTCTATATGTGATTTAAACATTCTAAATGATATGCAATGATACATGAGAAAGGCATAGCAGATAGAACTAATTAAGAAGGAACCAATTAAAAAAAAAAAAAACATCATAAAGAAAAATAAGACAGTTGAATATTCTTAAAGGGCTCTACATGCCCCCAGGGCCCTGGGGACATGTCGCTCCCAAGCATTCTACATGACCCACCAAAGTCATCAATACTACTTGAATCAAGTGCTATGTATGTTCTCTTTTCGACTACTAAAGTTAGCGTCTTTTAACTCCTATCCCTGTAAAAGTCTGTCTTTTACCAATTGATGTGGTGCCAACCCCGGAGCATCCAACCAAGCCTGCCACATTGCATAGAATTTGCGTGGTGCATTTCTGTGCTGATATGTTAGTTTTTCTCTTATTAGCAGTGTATTAACCTTTTTGACCTATTGTCGCCTAGTGGAAACCCTGGGAGTTATCCAAAATTGTGCAATTAGTTTATGGGCAACATATAGCAGATGAAGAATCACCGTGTGAGCTGAAGGGGTTAATATCTCCTCATCCAGGGCACCCAGTAGGCATACCATAGGGTTTTGTGGTGTAGTGATAGTATAAACCTGTGGTATTGCAAGGACTTTCTTCCAATAGCGGAAGAGTTTGGGACATTTCCAGAGTATGTGCATGAGGTCACCATTGTCCATCTCACATTTTGGTCAGAGGGGTGTGTCCACGTACTCCCCATTTGTGAAGTCATACCTGAGTCCTATATGCCCAATGTAGCAGATAAAGATGAGATCATTTTTGAGAGGCGGCTACTGAGACCAGGGAGGCGGAGGCGAGGCAAAGGTTCCACGTCTCCCCATACATGGCTCCCACATCCTCCTCCCATTTACACCTCTTGTATTGCATTGAAAGCACATTATAACTAGAGATCATACCTTTCTTTTCACCTTCCATTAGGATCTCCTGTATTAATGAGTGGTCTGTCAATCGAATCAATGTTTGCCTTGACTGCGTTGGTAGTGCGTGTCACAGCTGTAAATATTTGTAGAAGTTAGTACATGGTATATTGAATTCTGTTTGTAATTCTATAAATGATTTATGGTTGGGCCCATTATGTATTTGTGTGATTATCTTATTCCTGCTCTTTCCCAATTCCCATACCCTCTGAGTTTGAATAGCTCTTTATAGTTCAAGTTTCGCCAAAGGGGGGTATGAGTCAGGAAACCTCGTATCCCCAGCAGCCGCTTAATGTAGGACCATAGTGTCTTTAAAAGAAGTTTAGTTGGGGCCCCAGGATCGAAATGCGGATAACCCGCTTCCAGGCATGTCAGTGCTGTGTGTTGTCATCAGTTGTGGTGTGGAGAAGCCTGTGAATCGGGGCTGATGTGAATCGGGGCTGATATGTCTATCAATCCCCCCCCCAGCTGCTGTAGCTGGGAAACAAGGTAATATGCGCTAGTCCCCCTTCATCTTTGTTGTATTGTAGCCATAGACTGAGTATAGCCTCAAATACAAAATATACATATACCTTTGTTGTATTATAACATAGATAAGCTAATTCTGGTCATCTTTTTGCACCAGATTAGTTCCCTAAACTGGGAGTCTATCCTGTTGAACCAACATTGTGGAATCCGGTCTGGGGAGTTGTTAAATATGTACAGTAATTGGGGAGCCCATACCATTTTTATAAGGTTAATTCTCCCCACTACGGATGGTGCTAATTTGCACCAAGCATTCGAGCATTAGTACTGACTTGTTCCAATTAATGGAGAAGCCAGACAATGCACAAAAGGCCTTGATAAGTCATAACTGCACTCAATGATTCCTGCGTATCACACAAATATAGTAGTGTGTCATCAGCATACAATGACACTACCTCAGTGCCTGTACCGTGTTGAAACCCCACTATGTTACTGTCCACCAGTATTCGCAAGGTTCCAAGGCCAGGGCAAATGGCAGGGGTGACAATGGACACCCCTGTCTGGTTCCCCCAGAACAGTGGAAAAGGCTCCAATATTTCCCCATTAACCCTGATCCAGCCAATGGTTGGGCATACAATAATTTAACCCAGCTAATGAAATTTATACCTAGGCCTATATGATCCAACACTTTCTGCAGGTATGGCCATTCGACACTGTTGAAGGCCTTAGCTACATCCAGTGAGAAGATAGCCCAATTTCCAGTGTTGTCTACAGGGAGCTGTAAGTTTAGAAAAAGTCTCCTAATATTTTGGGCTGTGGATCTAGCGGGAATGAACCCTGACTGGTCTCTATGTTTGAGCTTATGTAAAACTTTATTTTATATAGCACCTTTAAAGACAGCTTCTCAAAGCACAAAAAAAAAACACAAATACACAGGGTAACATAAAGGGAAAAAAGGGACAATTATGTAAACGTTTGTCCAAAACAAGTTTTTAGATTTGATTTGCGTTTAGAGGAGATGACTCTCTGATGTTCTTTGGAAATTAATTCCAAAGTTTTGGAGCATGGAAAGACAAGGCTTTGTCTCCCATCGAGTGTAGGTGAATAGGGGACACACACAGCAGACCAGAATTTTAGGCGCAGAGGTTGCAAGGGGAGGAGTAAGTTGATAAAAGTTCAGAGAGATAATGGTATTTAGGGCTTTCACACTGGAGTGGTGCGCTCGCAGGGCATCAGAAAAAGTCCTCCCCGCTGCTCCCCATTGATTTCAATGGGGAAGCGCTGCAATACCACCGGCAAAACGCCGCTACGGCCCCGTTTTGCGGAGCAGATTTAACCCCTTTTCAACCACTAGCGGGGGTTAAAACTGACCCGCTAACAGCCGAATAGCACTGCTAAAATGACGGTAAAGTGCTGCTTTGCCGCTGATGCCCTAGGTGGCTCAGTGTGAAAGGGGTCTTATAAGTGAGCAAGAGGATATTAAAGTCTATACTATCTTATGCTAAAAATGTATGTCTAAATGCAGAGCAGGTACTTCTATCGCTGGTGAACTATAGACCATCGACCAATAAGCCCACCCCAGCCAATAGGATTTACACCTTGAGAGCATTCAATCTTAGACATGCTGATCCTGAAGATTTCAAAATCATCAAGAGACCGTTGCGTTATGTCTTTGAGTAAGTGCTTATAATATATAGTGATTGTGAGATTGCCAGGTGGTATGTAGTTGGTACCATTTAATATGGCACTGATTATGCTTACAAGAAGAAATATAGAACATTCTCCACTAGGAGGAATTCTCAACCAGGGTTCCTCCAGGGATAGCTAAGAGTTTCTAAAGCTGTGGCTAACTGACCTTCCATTTGATGGTGCCTGCATGGTTCCAGGTCCAACACCAGAACCAGAGACATTACTTCAAGGGTGTCATTTTGGCCACCTCTGCAAGGGTGGCATTCTTCTCACTTACTACCACCAATGTAAGGGGCATTTTCTAAATGAACTCCGATAGACTTATGTAATCAGGGGTTCCCTGAGACCTGAAAATTAGTTTAAGGGTTCCTCTGGGTTAAAAAGATTATGAAAAGCTGCTCTAGATAGATGCATGATTACCCAGTATAACGCTTGGTTTTGACTTTTCTTTTTGGCTGAGAGTGACACTGCTCAGAGCTCCATTCCTTGGAGAACATAGACTTGAGTTGTAAATTGGCCAGATTATTTGTGGTGGCGGAGGACTCATTTACAGGCTCTGCGTGAATCCTTCTCTGCCGCTTCAGGCTTGTTTGCAGTCGCACTAATTCTGTGTTAGTTGGCAGATTTAGCCACATGTTGTTTTTCTGATGCAAAGATAATTTAACTTGAACTTTTTATTTAGGATATGAAAAGTTTTTTTTTTTTTGCCTACCAACTCTTTTTAAACTTTTGAGGTTTAACAAACTCTGAGGGCTCTAATGGGAGAGGGTTGTGTCTGATAAGCATAATATGAAGTCCTTGTGCCTGCTGGGGACATAATCACATCTGGGTGTCGTGCATGAATGCAGATGCACACACTGTCAATCATTTAGAGCCTCCAGCTTGTCGCATTGATTGGAGAGGTTGTAGTCAAACGCCCTAAGGAAACATCACCATTGTTAAATAGTGTAATGTATTTTCAGAAAGAAGATATTTTGAGCTATAATTGCAGTGATTATCATCTTTTAACTTGATTCCTCTTCTGTATTAAAAATAGCAATTTGTAGATTAGCCACTAACTTGCAATCACTCGCAGCCTTTAACAACTGTAGAGATAAGATATCAGCTGCAAAAAGTGCATTGTTTTTAGTGAGCCAACTGACTTATAGACTTGCATTGTACGAAGGAGCAGTAGGACTGGTCATACACTAGTAGAATTTTAGCTGTAAGAACATCAGCAAAAACATTTTTTTCTGTAAGAACGTTCCTTCATTTTTCTAATCATTAGTAGGATCAAATAGACGTTCGTTAACCACAGCAAGGAGAAAATTTGATGGAGCAGGATGAAAATTGTTTCCTAAATGTATGAACTTCTATGAGTGAATGTGGTTTTCATTTTGGTCCATTCATTCCAAAATAAAATGTTAAAAGGGAACCAAATCTCAAACTATTTTAGAATGATGATCAAATGTTCAGAGAATTTTCATATAATTTTCCTAGTGTATATTCTGCCCAAGGCAAAACCATAGTGTCACGCTGCAAGGCAGGGGGAGCCATGTGCATGCAATGAGCAAGTGTTTGCCCTGATCACAATTTATACATAGAAACAAGGTTTAACACACATGGGTAACATTATTTACATCAAGCTGATCTCTTTTGCACATATATGTAAAATTTGATGAAAACACTATGTTGTCACTATATGTAAAAAAAAAAAAAAAAAATCTGTCTAAAGAAATAATTACTGTAATTTGCTTAAGGCTACTTTCTTACTAGCGATTAGGGCTGGTGTGAATAGTAGCAGCAGAAATCAGAGATTGCTGCTGTGGTTAGGTGAAACCACCAGCCCTGTTTACATTAATGACAGGTTGCCAGCAGCCGCAGCTATTCGCTGCTGTCCGCATAGCCATTTTTGTGCATCCTGCAGTACTCACCGCAGGTAATCGCTGGCTGTGTAGAGAGCCACGAACAGCTGTGGCCACCTGCAACGTGTCACACCTAGCCACTGAACGGGGCCGGCTGTCGCACCTAGCCACTGAGAGTCGCAGTAGGAATCTCCGATTCCTGCCGCTACTATTTCCACCTATCCTAATCGCCAGTGTAACTGTAGCCTAATGCGATTAATTCCTATGATCATCAAATCCATCTAGTGGCCATAATGTGGGATATTCGTGCTGTAGGTATTTCAGAAAAATACAGCATTATAGCCACTAGATGGAGCATACGATCAATAGAAATAAAAAGTAGGTAAATTACAGGGATTACTGATGACAGCTGTGTGAATGATTGAGACGTTCACCCAGCAATTTTTTTTTTCAAATAAACTCATATGTATTCCCTTTTATCTAAAGCTTCATGTACACTGGCCTACATTTACTGCAGCCATGGGAAAATGCAAATTGCAGCATATTTTTGCTGCAGTCTTGCCACGTTTTGTGTTTTCCAGTGGTCGGCACCCAAAAAGTTTCTATCCTGAATGCGATTCTTCTGCGTTCAGGAGGCGAAGGTTGAAGCTCTCCTAAACTCTGCTAAACGCCTATGTGTATATTGAAACCTAGGCTTTTATGGAGTTGAGTTTAGGTGCTCTTGGTGTTTATTGGCCAAAGCTCCTAAACTCAAGTTTAGGAGCTGGCAGTGTAGGCTAGTGTACATTAAGCCTTTAATGGGTCATACAAGCTAAGCATTTAACTAGTCACAGGACTTTAACATAATTATAGAAAAAACTAAGCTCAGTTACACATTTTTGAAAAAAAGATCTGAACCAGGAAAAAATCTTCAGCTTTTACTATGCAATTGGAGGTTTCTTTGCTCTGCAATATGTTGCACAATGTTAATGAGTTGACGGGAACTTAATATACTTTTTGAGGATGTTGGTTTCCAGACAACTACTATTCTTTTTTGCCATTGTAAGGAAAGTATGTAAAAGCGATAAGGTTATACGATTGATTTCAAGCTCTAGTCCCTTCAAAATAGATATACATTTTTTTTTTAATGTTGATAAATTGTATACATTCATTTACATTATTGTGTTTTCATTTGTACAGACTCTGCCTATACAGACATTAATAAGATTCATGATTGACATCTGTAGCGGAATGGAATATCTAAGTTCCAAAAATTTTATCCACCGGGACCTCGCCACCCGCAATTGCATGTAAGTACATAATTTATCGTTTATTTATGATGGTTTGTATTCTTATTGAGTTAATTGGTTTTCTTAGCCTTGGCAGCACAGACTTTACGGTTCAAAATTCATCTACAAATCACTTTACAAAGCTACACCTACCTGTTCTTTGATGCAACTTTACCCTCTAATCTGAAGTCTTCAGGCTTCCAATGACTTAAAGTCCACACAACAATAATGATTATTATTGGCGGAGGCTGGTGGGCAACATCATCCCTTATATACAGTATCTAACAAAAGTGGGTAAACCCCTCACATTTTTGTAAATATTTTATTATCCTGTGACAACACTGAAGAAATTACATTTTTCTACAATGTAAAGTAGTGAATGTACAGCTTGTATAACAATGTAAATTTGCTCTCCCCTCAAAATAACTCAACACACAGCCATTAATATCTAAGCTGCTGGCAACAAAAGTGAGTACACCCCTAAGTGAAAATGTCCAAATTGGGCCCAATTAGCCATTTTCCCTCCCCGGTGTCATGTGACTCGTGAGTGTTACAAGGTCTCAGGTGTGAATGGGGAGCAGGTGTGTTACATTTGGTTTTATCGCTCTCACTCTCTCATACTGGTCATGGGAAGTTCAACATGGCACCTCATGGCAAAAAACTCTTGAGAATCTGAAAAAAATAATTGCTGTTCTACATAAAGATGGCCTAGGCTATAAGAAAATTGCCAAGACCCTGAAACTAAGCTGCAGCATGGTGGCCATGACCATACAGCGCTTTAACAGGACAGGTTCCACTCAGAACAAGCCTCACCATGGTCAACCAAAGAAGTTGAGTACACATGCTCAGTGTCATATCCAGAGGTTGTCTTTGGGAAATAGACGTATGAGTGCTGCCAGCATTGCTGCAGAGGTTGAAGGGGTGGGGGGGGTCAGCCTGTCTCAGACCATACGCCGCACACTGCATCAAATTTGTCTGCATGGCTGTCGTCCCAGCAGGAAGCCTCTTCTAAAGATGATGCAAAAGAAAGCCCGCAAACAGTTTGCTGAAGACAAGCAGACTAAGGACATGGATTACTGGAACTACATCCTGTGGTCTGATGAGAGCAAGGTAAACTTATTTGGTACAGATGTTGCCAAGCGTGTGTGGCAGCAACCAGGTGAGGAAAACAAAGGCAAGTGTGTCTTGCCTACAGTCAATCATAGTGGTGGGAGTGTCATGGTCTGGGGCTGCATGAGTGCTGCCGGCACTGGGGAGCTATAGTTCATTGAGGGAACCATGAATGCCAATATGTACTGTGACATACTGAAGCAGAGCATGATCCCCTCCTTTCAGAGACTGGACCACAGGGCAGTTTTCCTAACATAATGAGCCCAAACACACCTCCAAGACGATCACTGCCTTGCTAAAGAAGCTGAGGGTAAAGGTGATGGACTGGCCAAGCATGTCTCCAGACCTAAACCCTATTGAGCATCTGTGGGGCATCCTCAAACGGAAGGTGGAGGAACGCAAGATCTCTAACATCCACCAGCTCCGTGATGTCATCATGGAGGAGTGGAAGGGGTCCCCAGTGGCAACCTGTGATGTTCCGGTGAACTCCATGCCCAAGAGGGTTAAGGCAGTGCTAGAAAATAATGGTGGCCGCACAAAATATTGACACTTTGGGCCCAATTTGTATATTTTCACATAGGGGTGTACTCACTTTTGTTGTCGGCGGTTTAGACATTAATGGCTGTGTGTTGATTTATTTTGAGGGGACAGCAAATTTACACTGTTATACAAGCTTTACACTTAGTACTTTACATTGTAGAAAAGTGTAATTTCTTCAGTGTTGTCACATGAAAAGATATAAAACTTTTACAAAAATGTGAGGGGTGTACTTACATTTGTGAGATACTGTATGTTGGATACCAGTGGCGACTGTTGGTATATTTTTTTTTTGCCCCACCCAATCGATCGCCAGGTCACCTCAAGCCAACCCGCCCATCTAGGTTGTGGCAGCTCTGGGTGGCGGGCGGTGGCTTCCCCTGCATCTCCTCCTCCCATGCATCACACCATTCATCTCCTCCCTCCTCTCCTCCATCCGTCTCCTCCCTTCTCTTCCTAGGCGGCCAATCGGATCACCTCTCCTTTCGGCCAATCGGGTGACTGGTCTCATGACCCGCTTCCTGATTGGCTGGGACTCATAAAAAAAGCGTGTTTTACTTATTGGCAGGGGAAAGGAAGAGTGCAACTTTTATGAAAATATATTCCTTAAAGCAGAACTTCACTGAAAATTAAAAGTTTTCATGCCGGAGTTCGACTTTAAAGCAAACCTATGCTCGCTGAAATTCCACAACGCTTTTCCTTTATGGTAACCCTTAGGTCATCAGCTGAGCCGGGAACAGATAGAACCCCACAAGGAGGAGATCAAAGAGGGGATAGAGAAAGAAAGCTTAGGAGTAAGAACAAAAAATCCTTACGAAGCTGTAGCTCAGGGGTGATGCTAATATATTCCTTGCAGCACTAACGACATATGGTGTTGTAAAGTACAGTTATTTAGTGTTGCAGAGATAAAAATATAGTGTTTGTTTCCTGAAGCTTGGGATATCTAAGGACCATATTTACTGAAATGTGGCTTTCCACAAGGCACCATATGGTGGCTCATTTGCACAGGCTCTTCTCTTCGCCTTCATTATGTCTGATACATATGGATGAAGCACAGTCACCTTGCTGCAATAAATTGATTCTTATACTCTGGGCTAGAATTTGCCTTTGTTTTGTTAGAGCCAATAAAAAAATAATAATAATTACCAACATATTCCAAAGATGTGGAATTGTGTGTAGGGAAAATATCATATCGCATAGGAAACTAGGCACAAATAGCATTTAAGAAGACTCCAATCTCCAGTCTGAGAAAAGCTGGCACAGGGACGCATGCCATGCTGATGACTGGAACAGCAAATGTTCGATGAAGAGCAGAGTGAGGAAATTTTCTGTTTCGAAGCCAGTAAAGTCATTAACCCCCGTTTGTATCTGTTGCCCAGAACCATGCTGTGCTAGGAGACCCAGCAAAAACAATGTACCTGAACCCTAAGCCCATCTAGATTATTTGATTATTCTGGAAGATTGTCAAGAACTGAGCTGTCCTTTGTTAGAGAATAATGAATGGCTCCAAAACTAAAATTAAAGGAGAACTGCAGGTGAATCAGGAAATTCAAAAATTCAAATAATGAATACTAAGAATAGCCGCATCTATCTGCTTTTTTTGTTTTCATTTTTTCTACTGGGAAGAAGACCAGTCTTGAAGTCAAATGCAAATAATGTCCCAATGAATGGGAAAAGCACCCACTGGTACAATGAATGGAAGCTTCGTTGACTGATGTCTACTGGTAGGTGCTCTTCACGGGTTTGGTGGCTTTTAGAACAGCCAATGGAACATTTGTGTGGGCCCCAGTAACCCTCTTTTAAAATTGAATTGAGAATTAAACATGAATATTTAAATACTAATAATGTAGCACTCTATCTACGTATCTACGACCTTTATGTTGTCCACATTTCAGTCTCTAAAGACTCAGAGAGAATGAATAGGAAGCAGTGTGTCTCATAAACAAAGTGTCTTATCTGCTTATTTCTTTCCTACACTTTAGTACAGCTCAGCTATTCCACTATTGGTATAATAATTAGTTCTAATTCGTTTTTTAAATAAGTTTTGGGGCTGGTTCACACCAGAAGAGCGGGAAAGGCCAGTTCCATGTGCGTTTTCTTGCAGCACACATTTCTCTGCGATCCTGGTGTGATCTGAGCTAAACTTTAGGTGAACAACTAAAAGAAAATGATGAACTACATTCTGTATACGGAAGTTGTTTTACCTACCAATAGATTTTTATGTCTGTCCATCAAGTCCTGAGATTTCCACAGGTCTACACTAAAGCCGCGTACACACGGGCGGACTGTCTGTCCAACTTAGCGGACAGTCCGCTCGTGTGTGGGCTTCAGCTGACTTTTTCAGCGTGCAGTCTGGCGGACTAAGTATTTCGGAATTTCCGTAATATTGTCCGTCCAACTTTGGTTTCAGCGGACAGTCCGCTCCTGAGTAGGCTAGTTGGACGGACTAAGTATGGCGCATGCTCAGAAAGGATTTACACGGCGGAAGGTTGCATTGCTGTGTATTGGACGTCCTATTTCTAGTCCCGTCGTACGTGCTGTACACGTCATCGCGCAAGCTTTCAACGGACTGTCTGTTCATCGTGTGTGGTCAAGTCCGTTCATTCAAAAGTAGGACGGACTGTCCGTCGGATTGTCTGACGGACTTAGTTGGCCAGACAGTCCGCCCGTGTGTACGCGGCTTAAGGCACAACTCCTCTTGTGAGACAGAAAACCAGATTTTTTTGTGCTGTAATCAAGTAATATTTAGAAGTCTTTGTTGCCCTTCTGTGACTGGACAGTGATATCGAAGCAGCTAACGGATGAGTCCAACTCTCTGTCAGTTTGATTGCGTCACTATCAGTTGATGTTCCCCGTTAGCACTGCAGCACATCTGATTGGCTCCTTGTGTTGCGTCTCCCTCTCTGTCTGGGTTTTTCTCTACGACTGTTTCGAGGGACTGATAGTGTGCTAAATTCAGGTACTTGCATTTAAAAAATACATTTAAATATGTATTAAAATAGACCCCCCCCCCCCCCCCCCCAACCTAAAAATTCCCTGTGTCTAATATTTTTTGATTACCTTACATTTAACTTTTGCACCTCATAAGGTCCCCTGGGAAGGCCACATGAGCGTTGCCTTCCGGTCCGGCGCATGCACTGTGTGAGCTGTGGATTGTTCAGTAAAAAAAACTGTTCCACAGCTTGTAAGCTGCATGCATAAAATCAGGCAAGGCATCATCAGTGGGCTATTTTAGGATAAGAATTTATTGATTTATTTTTTATTTTTTTTCCCCATAAAGATTGCATTGCTGCTGTCTGTGAAATTAAAGTGATGCTAAACACGCACTGTTTAATTTACCTTATCCCTTCTCTTTCTGTATGTGGATGATGGCACTGCAACTATTTTAATTAAACAAATAAAACAAAAGTTCCTTTTTTCCTAATCGATATACAGCTGTCACATGACCCAGATCTTTTCCCAGCCTGTCTGTAGGGAAAGGAGGAGCTTATAGTCCTCTGCTGCTGGTCACATGTTTAAAATAAAAAAACACTCTATGGAATAGAGAGTAGAAAAAAATATCAATAAGCTGTTTTAAATTGTTATATAAATACTTATTTGAAATCAAATCTTTGTTTTAATTTTTTGGGCAGTAATGTGGTATAGGTAGATTTCTGTCAGTCATAGGCTGCGTTACGCCCCTCCAGCCTGTGTCTTAGAATAACAAAGAGGTGAAAATTCCATCAATCAAGATGTAATATCCCACCCCCATTGTGTTTAGCTGGTTAGTGGGCATGGAGGAGGAGGGGGAAAGTGGGTTGAGGTTTACAACTGTGTATACACCCACATGTGTGACTCAATAGTCACATGGTCTGCTCAGATGTGATAGGGAGGAAATGTTTAGCATAGAAACTCACTGAAAACTGAGCATGGGCAGGAGCTGCCAACACTGCTCTGCAGAATCCCCTACTGCACTGGGGACATGAACGGAAGGGGGCGATAGAGAACAGTGGGATCAACCAGTTGTTGTTTTTTTCAGAATACAGATACAGAGTATGAACAGCATGTAATACACCATTTACTGATTTATTTATTTTTTGATGTGGGTTTAGTGACACTTTAAGGAAAGGATGGGTGGGCGGTTGGGGTCCACTTTATTGAATACAGAGCTGCATTCATTTTATATCTGCCTGGATTTCAGCTTTAAACGCCTTTTGCCAGTACATAAAGCAGTCAAATATACTATATATAGTACCGTATTTGTCGGCGTACAACACGTTTAGGAGGGAATTTTAAGGAAAAAAACTTTTAGGAGGGAAGTTAAAGAAGTTTAAGTAAAGAAAAAACTTACATTTAAATGCCCATCAATGCAGCATTATCAGTGTCCATCTGCAGCCTTGTCCATCATTGCAGTCTTGTCAGTGTCATTTGCAGACTTGTCAGTGTAGCCTTGCCGTTTAAAAATGGCGCTGCCGAGATACAGAGCCGGATGTCCTGTGTATCTGAGCAGCGCTCGGTAGCTCTCGGCCTTTCTCGGCGACTCTCGCCCATTCTCTGCGGCTTTCGGACTGCTCATGTAGGACTGCGAGAGCGGCCGAAAGCCACGAGAACGGCCGAGAGGCTAACAATCGGCAGGGGATTGGTGTATAACACGCACCCACAATTTTCCCCTGATTTTTATTTTCCCCTGATTTTAAGGGGAAAAGGGTGCGTGTTATACGCCGATAAATACGGTATATAAATATATAGCAGCACCCCTTGATAGCATGAATTTCTTTAGGCCACTTTCTCACAGCTGGTTAACTGCGGCCACTGGATTCTAGCGGCAAGAATCAGGAGAATCTTGGGGCTGGAATGACTGGGGAATGCGATTAGAAGCAGCCACACAGCGGACTAACAGTGGCCGCTGCAGTTCGCATTGTGACTACAGGCTTGGACATCTGTCTAGGGCCGCTGATAGGCCAGTACAACTGGCCCTGCTGTACCGGGTCTGACCAGCAGGGGGGCCCGGGCAACCTGAACTGCAATGTAAATTTTTAATGAAAAAAAAAAAAGATTCTCCTCCACTGATCATCGTCCGCACTACAGCGCATATCCTATGGTGTTGCGGAGTGATATTCCTCTCTCTCTCTCCGCGTGAGAAGTAGCAGAGTGAGAGGCGAGCAGAGAGTGCAGGGGCCGGGCGATCGAGCGATTGTGGACACTCAGGAAGAGGGAGAAAGTGATCTCTGCTGGGGCCAAGGCAGCTGAGCTAACAATTACACAGGTGAGGTGTATGCTTGCTTGGGGGGAGGGGGGGCTTGAAGTTCAACATCTACTACTACTCTGCAATACATACCCTGCCAATACTCTGCCAATACTCTGCAATACTTACCCTGCCAATACAATAAGTCCCGGCCAGCGCATCCTATTATGGTGTTGCGGAGTGATATTCCCCTCTCTCTCTCTCTCCATGTGAGAAGAAGTAGCAGAGAGAGCAGGGGCCGGGCAATCAAGATATTGTGGACACTCAAGAAGGGGGAGGAAGTGATCTCTGCTGGGGCCAAGGCAGCTGAGCTAACAATTACGCAGGTGAGGTGTATGCTTGCTTGGGGGGGGGGAGGGGGGCTTGAAGTTCAACATCTACTACTACTCTGCAATACATACCCTGCCAATACCCTGCCAATGCTCTGGAATACTTACCCTGCCAATACCCTGCCAATACACCTGAAAACTATCTACAGTAAACTATCTTTAACAAGACCTGGCTTGTTGTTTTTTTCAACCTTAGTCATTTGTTTAATCTCCCTAATTTTTTCTAAATACCATTTTATTTATTCATTAATGGTTTGTATTACATATAGATATTAACGAGGTCTGTTCTCATCTGAAAACAGTATTTCTTTTGGATAATCAAACCTATAACTGGCTGGAGAAAAACAAATATCACTTGTAGACAAACCTACACTTTGTTTCAAGGCGGGGTCTGGGGAGGGGCAATGGGTGGGGCCAGGGGTGGGGCTGAAGGAGGGACCAGGGGCGGGGCCAGGGTGGAGCTGAAGGGGCCCCATCAGGTAGGCTGTACGGGGCCCCATGATTTCTATCAGCGGCCCTGCATCTGTCCCTAGCCACATGTACCTGATTTGTGTGTGGTTACAGACGAACAGCAGTGGCTGCTGTCAGCCTGCCATTAGTTTAAATAAGCTGATCGCATGCAATGGTCTTTCCAGCCACAAGAATCACTGATTCTTGCTGCTGGTAACCCGCGAAAGAGGCACAACAAGTCATGAGGTAGATTTGTGATCAGCTAGTGACATTTCCTAAAATACATGTTTAGAACTATTTGCCAACCACCTAATGGAAGTTAACATCAGGCTTGAAGTAGGCGTGTCTTTTTTTGTAAGCACAGCAAAGAGATACATTTTAGACCTAAAATGAGCATGAAGCTGGAAAAAACAGCTGGTAATCCTCAGTTCAAGAAAAAGCAGGGAGCAATAGAAGTAGCATGACAACACAAACGTTTTCAAACTTCTTATATTGTACAGCCACATGACAAAGCAGGGGTGGCTAAATGACATTGCAATATGGTACATAACTGGACACGCTCCCTTTTATTTCTTTTTGTGCAGCGAAAATAGTTTCCGTATACCCACTTGACCTCTGGAAGATTTATTCCTCCACCTGACAAACCCGTTTTTGGTAATTCGGCTTTGCGTTATATTAACTGACAATTGCGTAGTCAGTCATGCAACACTGTACTCAAATAAAATGTATCTAGAGCTTTCTTTTGGTGGCATTTGATCACCTCTGCAGTTTTAATTTGTGGATCAGTGTTTCTGCTTTAGAGGAACACAGGATCCATGCCTTCTGAACTGACAGAATGACAATCTGCCTTGTTTACATAGGCAGACTGCCATTCTGGCAGTGTACTGAACGATCAGCGGGTGCCAGTGGACATCGGGTCCACAGGACCCGCCGATCAGCTCTCGCTGTGAAAAATCCCAAAAGGAGTGAGCCACCAGTGGTGCGCACTCGCGCTGATATCCGGAAGTGCAGGATCACGTATATATGTGCGTGATCCTGCACAGCACGGCCTCCATGTAGAAGTAAATCTGCTAAGGGGTAGTCAGCAATTGTACTTAACTTATTGGCTGCAATTGCCCTTTAAAACTGACATATTTAAATTATAAATTCTCGTTTTGACTTTCTATCACCAATGTATTTCATAAATCCTTGCAGCTGCTCATCGTGTCACCCGAGAGACACCTGAATGTTAAATAGATATTAAGTGACTTGATAATCTTCCCAGAGTGTTCAGTTCCTTTGTTCACTTAGCTCAGTTACTGCGCAGCCTCCTGGAATCTAGGACACATACTCGCACAATATTGTTAAAGGCCAATTAGAGGGGGTGGCAGTTGAATTTAAATGGGAGCCCCTCACAAATGTTCCCTGCCAAAAGACTGGGAAAGCTAAATTTCATTGCTTAACTAAATTTACAATTTCCAATGCAGTAGGAGTCTGAGGCCAATAAAGCAGATGGTTTTCTTTTTCCTTTCCTTCCCAAGAGTATGAAGGACCTAGCAAGTATAAGACGTCCTTGTGTTGAGGGTAGGAATTTTTTTTTGCGGCCTTCTGCCTGGACATTATACTGACCCGTTCCCGCAAAAATACAATAAAAGTGGACAGTATGGTAAAGGACTCCCAATTAATGTTTTTACATTCCAGATGATAATAAAGACAATACTGGGCAGAGCTGACAACCTTGAAAGGGGTCCTCTGCTCACTGAGCAGATAGGGTAAGTCAGGATTATCAGGTAGGAAGATGGGTTATTGCAATTAGAGGGAGTGGTAGGGGCTGACAAAAAAGGAAGGCCAGCCCTGGGTTTGAGCAGGGCTGGCCTTCCTTTTTTGTGATGGAGCATTGGAGCATGTGTCAGAGCATTAGAGCAACGGCATCCTAGTACATTTTGACAGATGGAGGCACTAAACATTGTGAGTGCATATTCTAAAGTCAAATTTTTTTTTTTAATCTAAATGCATTCTATGCAGCAGCCCCTTTCAGCCCCTCTAAACCCTTGTACACACGGTTGGAGATTCTGACGGAATGTGTCCTATCGGACCGTTTTTGTCGGATATTCCGACTGTGTGTCGTCTCCATCGGACTGTTTCCGTCGGAATATCCGACGGACCAACTTTACCAACTTGCCGGTAAAATTTTCCGACAAAATGCTCCGATCGGACATACACCGATCATGTGTAGCCTACTCCGACGGACAAAGTGCCACGCATGCTCAGATCAAATTCCTAGACCAAAGCTATTGGCTACTAGCCTGAACGTAGTCCCGTCGTAACGAAATAACGTCCGACAACTTAGTCCGACCGTGTGTATGCAACATCGCTTGTGGACCTCTTCTGGAATAAATCCGTCGGAATTACTCAGACGGATTTGGTTGTCGGAATCTCCGACCGTGTGTACAAGGGCTAATACTTACCTGTCTCGGCTGCCCAGGACTCCCCTCCTCATTGGCTGAAACAGCAGTGCGGCGCCACTGACTCCTGCTGCTGTCAATCAAAGTCAGTCAGCCAATGAGGAGAGAAAGGGCCCGGGCCGCAGCTCTGTGTCTGAATGAACACATGGAGCTTCAGCTCAGCTCAGGTGCATCCATAGCAAGCTGCTTGCTGTGAGGGCACCTGTCAGGAGGGAGGGGCCAGGAGAGCCGAAGAGGAACCCGAGAAGAGTTATGACAGGTACGCATGATCGGAATTTCAGCCAGTAAAAGACATGAGAGATTTTCATCGGAAAATGCAACCGCGTGTAGGCTCCATCGGAATTTAGCTGGTCGAATTCCCGCCATGAGAGCATGTTCTCAATTTTTCCATTGGAAATTCCGATCGTCTGTAGCAATTCTAATGCGCAAAATTCCTACGCATGCTCGGAAACAATTTGACGCATTGACCTTGATTTCTTCTCGGCTTGTCGTAGTGTTGTATATCACCGCATTCTTGATGATCGGAATTTGGTGTGACCACGTGTAGGCAAGACAGCTTGAGCAGAATTCCTTCGGGAAAACCATCAGAGCTTTTTGCTACCATAATTCCGATTGTGTGTGTACGCGGCATAAGAACCAGGATGCCCTATGCAAATCCACTGCACAGATCAGGTAAGTATAACATGTTTATTATTTTTAACAAAAAACTTTACAATCACTTAACGATTATGTGGGGAATGCTTTTAATAAATGGCATTGTGTAATGAGATCTTTTGGGTTCCTTTCTCGTGTGTGGAATATTGTGGGGCAGTGGATGGTGATTTACTTTGAGAGGCTGACCAAAGATCTTAATCGCAATTTGACATACCTCAATATGTACTTGAGATCAACAAGTTGCAATGAGTTCAGTCCTAGAAGGGAACGAGAGTAGTGACAGGCACAAGCATTTTTTTCTTTTCATTACGGAGCACAGTCACTTTATGTTTAAGAATTGGAGCACTTTATTTAAAGCAATTTGCATTTGTATGGACTGTTAGCACGTTAATGTTGTATCCTATGAACATGGCCGGATTAAGAGCATCATGGGCCTGGGGCTGATGATTTTGGTGGGCTTTTTTATAGAAACAAATAAAATGAAAATGCAATCAAGTAGAAAGGGGGATGAGGGAGAAAGAAGGGGTGGGGGAGTGAGAGAGAAGCAGAGATGAGAGCAAGGGGGTGAGAGACAGAGTGCCTTTGGGTAGATTTAGTAGGGTAGTAATGTGGCGGGCATAGCATGCCATGGTGAAATGTGCGTGGAGCCACATTGTGGTAAGCGTGGGAGTGGCTTCCCCTACACGTGATACATGGGAACGTGCGTGCTCTGTCACATCTAGCTTGATGTGAATGGAGTCTTACACTTACCAACCATGTAACAGGGGTATTTACTATGACAGACCCTTCTCTGCCTCTCTACTTATCTCTGCATCTTTAGCGACCTTGTCTCAGTACACCTATGCATTCTAAATCTCACTGCTAACCTCCGCACCCCAAACCATCCCCTGCCCCCTCTCCTCTCTGCTTAACTCCATGCCTCTGCTCATCTTTCACCCCAGTCCCCCCTGCACGCCCCTTCTTTGGTCATGTTTGCCCTGCAAACTGTAATCCCTTCTCTGTTTACCTCTAGAACCCCCCCCCCCCCCCCCCCCCATCTATCCATCGTCCATCTATCTGCACGCCTTTGCAGTACAGGCCGATGGCAATTCATATATCAATGACATGATATCAACACATTTTAATGTCACCAAGATTTACATATCAATGCCGTCGCAATTTCTATATCGGTCATGTGTAAGCTGCACACAGAGAAGGGCTGTGCATCATTAGTGATTCGCTCACACCACTGGGCTGGGCCTATCTTAAGGAAGGGGCCTGAAGCTGCAGCTCCAATAGCCCCTTGTTAATCCAGCCCTGCCTATGACTTGTGGCACTGTATAGAGTGTAGGGGTAGGGTTGCCACCTGTCCTGGATTCACCCGGACAGTTCGGGTTTGGAATCATGTGTCCGGGTTTCAGACTGCTTGAAACCAGGACACATTATTCAGACAGGGCTATGGCTTCCCAGCAGGGTTGCTGGCTGCAGTTGTCTAAGCTGAGAATGTCCGTTACACTCTTTCATGCTGCCCAAAGCCAGCACTAACAATCTCCCAACACACATACAGATGGGAGAAGAGAGAGGGCTTGATCTGCACCTCTTCCTCCTGGTCTTACCCCTCTGGATCTGCCCACACTCCTTAGAAAAGAAAAGTGCGGGCTGGAAATTTTAAGTTTAGCAGCCTCTGGATGAGAGGTGCTGACTGCCAATGGGGTAAGTGAGCTCACCAACCATCCCTGTCTGTGACTGAAGTCTCCCCCCTAAATCAGAATAAATCAGAGTTCTCAAAGCACCCTTTACACCAGAGGCCACAGTGTTCCCCCCTCCAATCAGGGTCCTTTACATACATCAGAGTTCTTAGTGTTCCCCCTTAAATCCGGGTTCCCAGAGCATTCCTTATGTCAGAGTCCCCAGAGTCCTCCCTTACATCAGAGTCTGCAGAGTCCCCCCTTACAGTGAAAGGGAACTCTGTGAGTTTAGATGTAAAAGGGAACTCTGTGGACGCTGATGTAAAGGGGGACTTGTTATTAACTTCATATGATTAGAAATGTTATTTAATAGCAAAATACATGAATAGGTTATACTACAAAAAAGAAAAAAAAATAGCCGTCTGCCGCTAAAGTGTTCGGGGGCAGTGCAAATATCTTTATTGGTGATTTCATACGTTTATTTTATTGCAGAAGACTGCCTGTTCGGAAGTTTTATGTGTAATTTTTCTGCTTTCAGAAAACGTTTGCATTAACATAAACCTCCTAAGTATTCATATAAGCATGATCCAGAACTAAACTGTTGGCTAGCAAATTGACATCTCCTGTATGATAGTGCTGCTCAGGTGATAAACTATTCATATGCTTATTTACGTATGACGTCTTCTCAATTTTTCATTAAAAAAGCAAATGAAATGTCTTCTAGCCGTGTGTGACAGTTTTCTTCTGTTAGCTAAAGCTATTTTTACCTTGTTGTCTGGAAACCTCTATTTTTTCCCATGCTAAGCTGCAGCCGCTGCCATAAGAAAACTGTGGGTTTTCTTTTTTTTTTTTTTTTTTACTTTTTAAAATAGTTTACACTGGTTAGTATACTGTTGCCTGGCAACCACTCAGCTCAGTGTCTGTGGGCGAGCACTAAGCATCCCTTCCTTGTATACTTCAAGTAGTAAGTAACAGATTAGGGAAGTGCTAGTTTCACTGGGTAAATTTACCATTACTGTATGTGTGTGTGTAAGCGGACCTCCAGGCACATGGACAAAAACCAGAAGCAACAAAGATGTAAATTCTTTAAAAATATAGAATTAAAACTGAAACTCAAAAACAAACATTTATTATATTGCAGCTTACCAATTCTTAGATGTGGTGGCTGCATTCGTTTTCTTTTTCAGGCTTTGTTTGCCTTATTTTTATCTGGTGATCTGGCCAGTAAGTCTGTTGTTTTTCAAAAGAACAAGCTTTCCTGCAGATTTACTTGTTAGAGAGATGAAAAACAAACCATTTGCCACTGGCACGGGTGCTTATATTAAAGTGGTTGTTAACCCACTGTTAGAACTTTATATAATCCTGTTTGTTTCCTAATGCTAGGTGCTCCTGTCTCTGTGTTTTATAAAAAAATAAATTAAAAAAAAGCCAGCTATACCTGATTTCAGAGCACTGCTCAGTGCTCACATGACTGGCCGGCTCTCTCCTCTCTCTATCTGACAACTGCAGCAGGCGGGGCCAAGATTCCTGATTCCCCCGCCAGAGGAGAGAGCCGGCCGGTCACGTAAGCGCTTTGAAATCAGGTATAGCCTGCATTTTATTTTTATTTTTTATAAAGCACAGCCAGGAGCACCTAGCATTAGGAAACAAACAGGACTATATAAGACATAAAATGTTGTTTCAGCAGCAGAAGGGGAGAGGGCAGGCACTGACACATAGCAGACAGGCAGGGAGGAGAGTACAGGAGAGCTGTGGCTGATGAAGGCACGTAAAATGGCCATGGTGTCCTGGCTCAGCAGCCATGATAAACCATGGACAGTTTACAATGGGGAGGGCAGAACCAGGGAGGATCAGTCGGGTTTTTAGGGGTAACAAATGCTTTAAGAATTATTTATGTAAAACCTTTATCCCAAAAGAAAAACAGTTGATGTAATGGCTTATAAAGTGTGAGCTGGAGCTTGGCTTCAATTTATTAGTGTATTTAAATTTGCAAGTACATCTGAGACTCCCCTCCCCCCAGACTGACAATGCTGCTGTCCAAAGGTGCCCCCTGTTCTCCTTCATCCAGAGCAATGGCGCTCTAATACAGGAGGTGTGTTACTGGCCAGATAACAAGGGGGGAAACAGAGGGGAAAAAAACCTTAACAAGAAAATGAATGTAGCCACATCTAATGATTGGTAAGCTGCAAGACGTTACATTTTTAGTTTGTGGCTTAATACTGCTTGAAAACCAGAACGATATAAAGGACACAAATTGGTGCAGTTCTGTAATCATTAGGCCCCTTTCAAATCTAGGTGGTTTTCAGGCGCTACATCGCTACAAATAGTGCCTGTTTACGCCTGAAAAAACCGGCCCCTTTCACTCCAGTGTGAAAGCCGGAGGGCTTTCACACCGGAGCGGTGCACTGGCAGGATGGTGAAAAAAGTACTGCTAGCCCCATCCTTGGAGCAGTGTATTCACTACTCCTACCCATTGAAATCAATGGGGCAACGTGGCTATACCGCCGGCAAAGCGCCGCTGCAGCAGCGCTTTGCGGGCGGTTTTAACCCCCCCTAGCGGTCGCATACCACCGCTAAAACGACGAAAAAGCGCCGCTGATTATCTCCCAGCCTGACACAAGTGATTTATGCTGATAACAGAGGAAGGAAGCACCAGAGAGAAAGGACAACTAGAGCTTTTCGAGAGAGACAAGTTAAACACTACAGATTTAGGTGCTTAGTTCAAATTTCATGACTGAGGTTTACAACCACCTCAGTGGAATTCCGTCCTAACCCTAACCACTTTTGAAACTGTCCCCTCTCCCTCCTAATTCCTCTGCTTACTAACTTGTGTAAGAAAAATGTATACACCTATTTTCAGGCCTCTTTGGTCCGGTCACGTGATCTCCCGTGTCTGCAAGTTGCAGGGGAGAGGAGGAAGTGCCAACAATGGCTAGTAAAGCCTGAAGAGGTGACATCGCCCATATTCTCCAATGGCCCATCCATTTTTGGTGTTCTCCCCTCTACCCTGCAGCCTCACTGGCTGTGAACAGGGGAGCGGCATTACGTGACCGGACCAGAGCGAAATGAAAAGAAGGTAAGTATATACATATTTTACACACAAGTTAGTTAGCATAGGTGTTAGGATGAGGGAGGGGACAGTTTTAACATTAGGTGATATTAAAGTCTTGTATTTTCTTATTAAATATTAAAAATAACAAACATGTTAAACTTACCTGCTCTGTGCAGTGATCTTTCACAGAGCAGCCCAGAGCCTCCTCCCGGGTCCCTCACCGGCGCTGCTGGCCCCTCCCTCCCACAGCAAGCAGCATGCTATCAGGGCACCCGAGCTGAGCCGCTGCTCTGTTTGTGCTCTGCATTCAGACATGGAGCCATGGCTCGGCACTGCCCCTCTCTCTACTCATTGGCTCATTGATAGACAGCAGTGGGAGCCAATGGCACCCAATTGATTCCACTGACACCAACAATGGGGCACATTTCCTCCCACTGACACCAATGACAAGGCATTATTCCTTCCCTTAATACCAATGATAGAGCACTACTCCTCTCACTAATACCAATGATGGACCCAGGGCCTGACTGGCCCCTCAGAGTCTGAAGAACAGTAAACTGGCCCATGTTTGGGAAGTTTGGACACCCCTGCCATATACAACAGAATGCAAAGTGTGATAGGGAGAGCTATCGCCAGTAGCCAATCAGCTTTTTCCACAGTGTACCATGTGATGACAGTGATTGAACTTTTTGTGTTTAATTGAACAGCACTTTATTTACATTGACAACTATAAGCAAACGGAGGGTGTGCAGTTTACTTTAGGACTATAGTTTAGGTAATTAGCATGTCATTTTCAGATGGAAAATAATTTGAACATGCTGACAGGAGGAGGGAAGGAATAACCTGCCGTGTTGCCGCTGTTCCCTCACTGTTCAATCGGCAAGTTGGGATTATGCTCTTGATCTATCTCTGTTTCGGAGGAGGTCAGGAACCTGGCTGTACTGTGTAGGTCACAAGATTGAATACAATAAATAACAAACGTTTATAGTTCCCACTATTTTGCATTTTTAATTGTGTTTAGCTGCTTTTTTTTTTTTTTACAGGGAAGACATAGGGATGGGTAAATAGGGATAATAAAGGAGTATGATCTGTGGCTCTGTTGAGCCATACCTTCTGGTCCAAAGCCCAACGCCACTGGGAAATGGTTTTCCAAATGTTATGTATTTCATAAACCCCCTGTAATTCTATGTGTATATATATATTTGGGAAAACATCAGTCAAAAACTGGTTAACCTTTTTTCTTACAAGATGCCTCATTTCAACAACTTGGGGGATGTTTTACTAGAACTGGTGCACTCAGAATCTGGTGCATCTGTACATGGTAGCCAATCAGCTTTTAAATTCAGCTTGTTCAATTCAGCTTTGGCAATAAAACCTAGAAGCTGATTGGTTTCAGTGCAGAGTTGCACCACATTTTGCACTGTCCAGCTTTAGCAAATACCCCCCCCCCCCCCCAAGTGTCATCACATTAAGGCTTCCTTCTCCTCATTTCTATATTTACATTGAAATGCTGGTCAACCCCCCCCCCCCTTTTTTTTTTCTGTAATCATATCCTTCTACCTCTCTGCCCCTCTTTCCTCCAGTTATAGGTGGGAACCATCCCAGCTTCTTGGCGGTGAAGAGAGGTATACCCTCCATCACCTTCTGGAGGTGGACGGCAGTATTCCCAATTTGTTTTTTTAAATATTATATTTAGTGTTCCAGGTTCAGGTGGACCCTACTTTCCTCACGCACCTTAAAGTAGGGCCAAGGCTCTTTTGGGGCTACCTCTCTGGTAGGTCAGAGGAGTGTACTTCATTCTGCACTCCTATGACCCATATTGAGCCAACAGCGGCCTAAAGTCTGCTAATGACGGATGTCAGTCAGCCAGTCCAGACTCTACAGGACACCCAGATGCCTAGCCAGCAGCTGGCTTAGCCGCGCAGCATGCTGTGAGGCTGAAAAATGTAAAATCTTGCAGCTTAACAGTCCATAGATGTGTGCAGGCTGATTTTTGTTTCCTTTTTTAAGGCTAATAATATTTTCAGAAAATACCTGTTCATTATGCCAGAAATGCAGTGTTCAACACGTGATGACTTGAACAGACGTGATGAAATGCAGTATGCAATGGCTGTTTCTGTTTCTCCTCTCACAGGTTACATGAGGACATGACAGTGTGTGTTGCAGACTTTGGTCTTTCAAAGAAAATCTACAGTGGGGACTACTACCGTCAAGGGTGTGCATCTAAGCTTCCAGTCAAGTGGCTGGCACTGGAGAGCCTGGCAGACAATGTTTACACCGCGTACAGTGATGTGGTGGGTGCTTTTTGTTGCAAATCTATCAAAATCAATCTACATTCTGTAGAACCCTGGGATGTCTGCGTTCTCTGCCTGATTTTTTAACATGCACAAGTGTATCTACAGTGCATCCGGAAAGTATTAACAGGATTAAATTCATTATTTTCTTTATTTTTAGTTTTTTATTGTTTTTTTGTTTTTTTTTTAAATAAATTTGCAAAGATATTAAATAAACTTCTTTCACATTGTCATTATGGGGTATTGTTTGTAGAATTTTGAGGAAACTAATGAATTTAATCCATTTTGGAACAAGGCTGTAGGCTTTGTCCAGGTACACAGGAGATATAAATAATTGCTTTTATTGACTATGGATATCCATTTTACTTTGTCGTTTGTGGATGTGAAGGTCAGATTGTTTTTGACTTTTTTTTTTTTGAGTAAAGTTATTCATTAATTAAAATGTATTAATCATATTTAAATTGCTGCTACTATAACTATATGCATCATTTATTTATATTGTCTTCCCTCAATCCTCATTTAGCTTAAAAAATGATAGTTTAAAAAAAAAATACCCCATTATACCCACAAGATGGCAATGTGCAAGGAGTATGAGTTTGAGGTAGTGTGGACATTGAAAAAACAAGCAAATATAAAATATTTTCCTGGTCTTTGTAAAATATTCCCTAGTATGGGTTAGGTCTAGGTTTGCTTTAACACAGTGGATTCTAATTTATGTACATCATTTGTTTTCCTATTATACAAAAGCAATTGTCATTGTAACTAAAATGTTTCAATCTTTTAGTGGGCATTTGGCATCACCCTCTGGGAAATAGTGACCCTGGGACAGACACCCTATGCTGGCATTGAAAACTCTGAAATCTACAGCTACCTCATTGCTGGGAATAGATTGAAGCAGCCGCCGGACTGTCTGGATGAGCTGTAAGTAAAGTGTTTACCTGTGTCACATTCTGTGGACGTTGAAACCTGAAAATGCTGTGCTATTTTTTTACTTTTTAAGATTTTTCTGCGAGAGATCTGAAGATGAGTAAAAAATAGGACCTAATAACAGCATCTGCTGTACACTTAGTGTGGATTCTCCATCTTATTAAAAGTGAATGTATTTACATTGTACTGGGTAGGAGAGATTGCAGGAAATTGGCTGTGAAATAAAAAAAATACAAGCAATTAAAGAGCTGCAAACACTATGGATATCATTGGTGATTTTTTTTTTTGTACATGAGGTCAGTAGCTTTATGCAGTTCTGTTATATACTTGGCAGCCCTACAAGGACATCAAGAACATTTTGATGTGTATTTGTTTTTCCAGTAGAAACAATACTTCTGTAAAAAAAAAAAAAATGAATGTAAAGCACAAAATAGTGTGCATTTTTCATGCAGATTCCATCACAGGACTTTTGACAAAATACTTGCAAGGCTACATAACAATGGGTGTGACCAGTGCCATTTATTATAAATACAGTACAGTATATCACAAAAGTGAGTACACCCCTCACATTTTGTCAATATTTTATTTTATCTTTTCATGTGACAACACTGAAGAAATGACACTTTACTACAATCTAAAGTTGTAAGTGCACAGCTTGTGTGGCAGTGTATTGTTGCTGTCCACTCAAAAAAACTCAACACACAGCCATTAATGTCTAAAATACTGGCATATAAGTGAGTACACCCCTAAGTGAAAATGTCCAAATTGAGCCTAATTAGCCATTTTATCTCCCCGGTGTAATGTGACTCATTAGTGTTACAAGGTCTCAGGTGTAAATGGGGAGCAGGTGTGTTAAATTTGGTGTTATCGCTCTCGCTCTCTCGTACTAGTCACTTGAAGTTCAACATGGCACCTCATGGCAAAGAACTCTCTGAGAATCTGAAAAAAAAGAATTGTTGCTCTACATAAAGATGGCCTTGGCTCTAAGAAGATTGCCAAGACCTTAAAACTGAGCTGCAGCACGGCGGCCAAGACCATACATCGGTTTTCCACATTTCGAACAGGCCTTGCCATGGTAGACCAAAGAAGTTGAGCGCACGTGCTCAGCATCATATCCAGAGGTTATCTTTGGGAAATAGACATATAGCTGCTGCCAGCATTGCTGCAGAGGTTGAATGGATGGGGGGGTCAGTCTGTCAGTGCTCAGACCATACGCTGCACACTGCATCAAATTGGTCTGCATGGCTGTCATCCCAGAAGGAAGCCTCTTCTAAAGATGATGCACAAGAAAGCCTGCAAACAGTTTGCTGAAGATAAGTAGACTAAGGACATGGATTACTGGACCTATGTTCGGTGGTCTGATGAGACCAAGATAAACTTATTTGGTTCAGATGGTGTCAAGCGTGTGTGGCGGCAACCAGGTGAGGAGTACAAAGACAAGTGTCTTGGCTACAGTCAAGCATTGTGGTGGGTGTGTCATGATCTGGGGCTGCATGAGTGCTGTGGGCACTGGGGAGCTACAGTTCATTGAGGGAACCATGAATGTCAACTTGTACGGTAACATACTGAAGCAGAGCATGATCCCCTTTGCAGACTGGGCCGCAGGGCAGTATTCCAACATAACGACCCCAAACACACCTCCAAGACAACCACTGCCTTGCTAAAGAAACTGACGGTAAAGGTGATGGACTGGTCAAGCATATCTCCAGACCTAAACCCTATTGAGCATCTGTGGGGCATCCTCATATGGAAGGTGGAGGAGCGCAAGGTCTCTAACATCCACCAGATCCATGATGTTATCATGGAGGAGTGGAAGAGGACTTCAGTGGTAAGCTGTGAAGCTCTGGTCAACTCCATGCCCAAGAGGATTAAGGCAGTGCTGGAAAATAATGGTAGCCACACAAAATATTGACACTTTGGGCCCAATTTGGACATTTTCACTTAGGGGTGATCGGGTAAATGGAATCGCCATTTATTTATCAAACATTTAGTTATAATGATCAAAACATGTATTCTGATTAAGCAGAGATTCTGGGATTTCCCTATCAGGGGTGTACTCACTTTTGTTGCCAGCAGTTTAGACATTAATGGCTATGTGTTTAATTATTTTGAGGGGGCAGAAAATGTACACTGTTATACAAGCTGTACATTCACTACTTTACATTGTAGCAAAGTGTCATTTCTTCAGTGTTGTCACATGAAAAGATATAATAAAATATTTACAAAAATGTAAGGTGAGATACTGTACATCTTGAATTTGGTATTTCTCATAAAATAGTTCTAAAAGGCACATGTGTGATCTGGACCTTAGTCGAACAGTTATTTCTAGTGATCTTGCTTTTCTAGATGATGCCTAAAACCCTTTAAAAGTTACATCATCAGCATGCACAAAATCATATTCAGATTTCGCCCACCTCTCCATAGGAGTCAGAAGTGTTAATAGTAATAATGGCTTTTTAAGAACATTTTTAATCCCATGCAGGCCTGACATTGGGAAGTGGGTGGAAGTCTATTATGTGGCAGACATGGAAAGCTAAGAAGTTAAAGGTGCATTGTTCCCACAATGTAAAGTGCTCACCAGTGAACAAACACCTTCAGCTTGATTTTTTTTCTGCCAAACAGTAAATATGGTATTCTTAATGATAATTAGGCATTAATGCCAATTTTTGAATCACCTGTGTGCCAATAATTAAATATACAGGTGGGCAGAAAAGTTCATATGGTTTACTAGCTCTTATAATAACAATAGAGAAAGAGGTGATGCAACAGGCAAAGTTAAAAGTTAAAACTGGGAATACAACGCCACCTTGTGGCAGATAAAAAATGATTATTTACTTTTGCTGAGAGATCAATGTTGGCGACGAATCGAAAATCGGCATACAGCATTCCAAAAGTGCAAACGCTGCTTTGTGCAAAACCCACATTGAAACAGCGGTCAGTTGGCTGCTTCTGGTTAAAGCTTACCTTTTACATTTAGAACCTATTCTTTCCTTTTGATTCCTTCTTTCCTTCTGATCCTATAGGCCAGGGGAAAAATGATTTGTCTGTTAGGGGTGAACAGATGCATAAAATAACCTATTTATTTGCCTTTACGGACTCTGACACTTTGACAGCCCTGGAGAAATAAGTAGGCACCAGAACTGTCACGTAAGAGAGGGGGAATGAGTAACATGCTCACCCATGCACCAAAGTGGCTAGGAGTCCACTTCACTCCTGGAGGCCAAACAAGATGGCGTAGTAGCAAGGAAATGCGAGTACATGCTGCTGGGGAGAAATGGAGTTGATTTACCCTTTTACTTTGCATTACATGAGCAAGGGAAAGGGTGTCATTTATTTTTTTTGTTTAGAAAAGTTAAACAGTTTTGCATAGACCTCAAGGTGCCTATTATGGCATACCAGCAGACCTTTACTAACTTTTATCTGACTTCTGTGTGGCACTTAAAAAGACATCCAATTTTTCTACCTTGTTTTCTAGCATGTCTTTTGTATAGCAGGTATACAGCATGGATATTGTTAGTCTTGTTTCATGAATATTGGATTAGTTATAAAAAAAATATATGTAAAGTGTATGCAAACCCTAACAAGAATTGTTTTTTTTAGAGTGGGGAAAATACAAAATCTGCAGGGGATCAAAAAAAAATTTAAGTTTGAAAACATCATTTTTTTATCATAGGTGTATTTTAAATGATAAAGACAGAATATCAACCAAACATGCAGACAAAAAAACATGATGTTTGAAAAATATTGAGTTGCAGTTCAGTGAGTAAAATAAGTATTTGATCCCCAACCAACCAACAATAATTCTGGCTCCCACAGGCTGGCTACAGTATGTGCTCATGTGGTACATGAATTAGTCCTGTCAATTTAAAAAGGTGCGCCTAATGACAACTTATTATGTGTATAAAAGACACTTGTCCACAGAATCTTTCTTCGATTCAAACCTCACCATCATGGGCAAGACAAAAGAGATGTCAAAGGATGTCAGGGACAAGATTGTAGACCTACACAAGGCTGGAATGGGCTACAAGACCATCAGCAAGAAGTATGGTGAGGAGCAGACGACTGTTGGAGCAATTATTCGTAAATGGAAGAAATACAAAATAACACTCAATTGCCCTTGGTCTGGAGCTCCATGCAAGATTTTGCCTCATGGGGTTAGGATGATCATGAGAAAAGTGAGGGATCAGCCCTGAACTACACAGGAGGGGCTTGTAAATGATCTCAAGGCAGTTGGGAGCACAGTCACCAAATAAACCACTGACAATTTAATACACCGCCATGGATTGAAATCCTGCAGTCATACCAATGAACATCTAAATGATTTAGGGAAGGATTTGGAGAAAAGTGTTGTGGTCAGATGAGACCAACATTGAGCTCTTTGACATTAACTCCACTTTCCGTGTTTGGAGGAAGAAAAATTCTGACTATGACCCTAAGAACACCATGCCCACAGGCAAGCACAGAGGTGGAAACATTATGCTTTGGGCCTGTTTCTCTGCTAATGGTACAGGCCAACTTTGCTGCATTGAGAGGCCAATGGACGGAGCCATGTATTGTAAAATCTTGGATGAGAACCACCTTCCCTCAGCCAGAACACTGAAGATGAGTTGTGGATGGGTCTTCCAGCAATGACAATGACCCAAAACATACTGCCGAGACAACAAAGGAGTGGCTCAAAAAGAAGCACATTCAGGTCATGGAGTGGCCTAGCCAGTCTCCAGACCTTAATCTTATAGAAAATTTATGGAGGGAGCTGAAACTTCGAGTTGCAAAGTGACAGCCAAGAAACCTTAAGGATTTAGAGAAGATCTGTAAAGAGAAGAGTGGACCAAAATCCCTCCTGAGATGTGTGCAAACCTAGTAACCAACTACAAGAAACGTCTTACCTCTGTGCTTGCCAACAAGGGTTTCTCCACCAAGTACTAAGTCATGTTTTGCGTGAGGATCAAATACTCACTGAACTGCGAATCTATTTATAACATTTGTATCATGTGTTTTTTCAGGATTTTTGGTTGATATTCTATCTCTATCATTTAAAATAGACCTATGATAAAAATTATAGACCCTTAATTTCTTTGTAAGTGGGCAAACTTAGAAAATCTGCAGGGGACCAAATAAATATTTCCCTCACTGTATGTGTTCCCTTTTGTCCTGTCAAATATACCATTCAAAATATTTTTATATGTCTGTTCATTAACTGCAAAATATACAGTGCCTTGCGAAAGTATTCGGCCCCCTTGAACTTTTCAACCTTTTGCCACATTTCAGGCTTCAAACATAAAGATATAAAATTCTTATTTTTTGTGAAGAATCACCAACAAGTGGGACACAATTGTGAAGTGGAACGAAATCTATTGGATTTTTGAAACTTTTTTAACTAATAAAAAAATGAAAAGTGGGGCGTGCAAAATTATTTGGCCCCCTTGCGTTAATACTTTGTAGAGCCACCTTTTGCTGCGATTACAGCTGCAAGTCGCTTGGGGTATGTCTCTATCAGTTTTGCACATCGACAGACTGAAATTCTTGCCCATTCTTCCTTGCAAAACAGCTCGAGCTCAGTGAGGTTGGATGGAGAGCGTTTGTGAAGGTTTTCATCCAGAATGGTCCTGTATTTGGCTGCATCCATCTTCCCCTCAATTTTAACCATCTTCCCTGTCCCTGCTGAAGAAAAGCAGGTCCAAACCATGATGCTGCCACCACCATGTTTGACAGTGGGGATGGTGTGTTGAGGGTGATGAGCTGTGTTGCTTTTACGCCAAACATATCGTTTTGCATTGTGGGCAAAAAGTTCGATTTTGGTTTCATCTGACCAGAGCACCTTCTTCCACATGTTTGGTGTGTCTCCCAGGTGGCTTGTGGCAAACTTTAGACGAGGCTTTTTATGGATATCTTTGAGAAATGGCTTTCTTCTTGCCACTCTTCCATAAAGGCCAGATTTGTGCAGTGTACGACTGATTGTTGTCCTATGGACAGACTCTCCCACCTCAGCTGTAGTTCTCTGCAGTTCATCCAGAGTGATCATGGGCCTCTTGGCTGCATCTCTGATCAGTCTTCTCCTTGTCTGAGCTGAAAGTTTAGAGGGACGGCCAGGTCTTGGTAGATTTGCAGTGGCCTGATACTCCTTCCATTTCAAAATAATCGCTTGCACAGTGCTCCTTGGGATGTTTAAAGCTTGGGAAATCTTTTTGTATCCAAATCCGGCTTTAAACTTCTCCATAACAGTATTACGGACCTGCCTGGTGTGTTCCTTGGTCTTCATGATGCTCTCTGCGCTTTCAACAGAACCCTGAGACTATCACACAGCAGGTGCATTTATACAGAGACTTGATTACACACAGGTGGATTCTATTTATCACCATCAGTCATTTAGGACAACATTGGATCATTCAGAGATCCTTGCTGAACTGAAAGTAAAGGAACCAAATAATTTTGCACGCACCACTTTTCAGTTTTTTATTTGCTAAAAAAGTTTAAATTATCCAATAGATTTTGTTCCACTTCACAATTATGTCCCACTTGTTGGTGATTCTTCCAAAAAAATTAAAATGTTATATCTTTATGTTTGAAGCCTGAAATGTGGCAAAAGGTTGAAAAGTTCAAGGGGGCCAAATACTTCCGCAAGGCACTGTACATACCTTTTAATCCTGCCAGAAAGAGCTGAATGGATAGCTTCCTTTGCTCTTTGCCTCTCATTAGTTAGCATTGTTCCTAGTTCTCTCTGTGAACTGCAATATGTTACAGAAAAGAGAAGAGAGGAAGGTTTTGTTCTGTCCTTGGATAACAAAACTGCTCTTCAATAGATACAGTACGGTGAGAGAGCATTGGCACACTAGGACAGGAACTTTGTTTCTGGCAACATCACCAGGTAAAAAAAGGAAGACTAATCCTAGACATAAATACAGCCACCACACCTAGGAAATGGTAATCTGTGATATTCCACATTTTTGTTCTTGGGTTTAGATACGATTTTACAAATATAATGCAATAATAAGATTCCTGATCCTTCTCCTCATGCCTTTTCCTGATTGAATCAGATTATTTTTAATGTGACCAGAAATAAATCAATGTCTCTTATTACAGGTATGAAATGATGTGCCAGTGCTGGATCACTGAGCCCAAGAGGAGGCCCTGCTTTACAGACCTAAAAAGACGGCTAGAGACCATCTTGGGCCGCTTATCTATATTATCAGAGAGTCAAGATCCACTGTACGTAAATCTCGGGGAGACTTGTGGAGCCACTGCTGCAGACTCCATTTTTCACTCTGGTTTTGACAGCGATGACTGCTGCATGGACATTTCACAGACAGGCGGGGCTGCAGCAGTCTCTGGCGACTATCGCTATATTGTGAATCCTGGGTGCCTTAGAGACACAGACGAGCGGCCTCCGTCAGCACAAGCGCCGGAAGCCAGAAGCCTCCTTAATGAGGATGAGGACGATGAGGAAGAAATTCAAGAAGCTCATGTGGTCATTAACCTTTAGTAAAAAACTTCAAGCTTACAGCGGGATGTGATACCTTTAGCTGCATCCTTTAAAGCCATGTGTCTGTATAAGCTCAACCCACGATCCAGGTGGACATTGTTATGAATTCTAGGCATTAAAAATTGTTTATGGATCTGCATCAATAAAAATGTAAATTTTTTTTTTCAGCTGTAAAACTTTATATAAAATTGTATAGACAATGTAAGTATTGAAATGGGCTGTAAAACAGCCTTCGATAGATGAATTCCTAAAATGACTTTACTGTACATATTTTTTACACAACTAAAGCTCATCGATAACCAACTCTTCTTTCTCTCTGTTTGAATGGTATCACAGCCTCACCGCTGCATCAACTTGCTCAGCTAAAGCTTCCCTGTCTCTATGGAGCTACAAGATCAACTACCTAATGCAATATCTGAAGACTTATAAACTTTGGTTAAAACCCTGATTTATCTATAGGCATCCCATTTTCTTTTAATAGACTTTTCCAAAAAGGGAAATTAGAAAGAGAAGTGTGATGTCAGTACTGATGTGTTCAGTTGAAAATAATGTTGGCTAAATCACGCCTGTAGGTTCCTTGCTACCTTAGAAAAAACAGTTGGTTGCATGTGTCATATTTAATTCATATGTTTTTTTCCAGAAAGAGAACAATTGTTGTGCCATTATGCTTCCAGAACCAAAATAATATTTTTCTAGAATATATGACTTTGACCTTCTTTGCACCAGTCAGTTGTTCTGTTGAGAGGACCAGACCAGCCAGACGTACTTTAGGAGGCTATTTATAAATGTTTTCATACAAAAGTTGTGCAAATGCAAAATTCACACATTTTTATTGGATTCAGTTGTGTTAATGTTGTGTGAAAACATTTATAAAAAGACCCCTTCATGTTTGCGCATTGTAGATTATTGGAATTTGAAATCTGTGTTTGGGGATGAACTCTTTAGCGGCTGTCACTCAGGGTTAGACCAAGCACAACTAAAATACATTTTCACATAAGTGAGGTTCATTGTATCAATAGTTTTCTCTAAATAAAGAACATTAGTCCAGCGACCTAAGTTTCCTCGCTTAGATACTTGTTTGTCTTCCTTCCACTTATGGTATCTTATAAATAAAGTGCAAGAAAGGGCTAGACTGCCATGACCATGATGCAGCTGTCAGAAGCCATCTATTCTTGAAGTAAACGTGTCATTAAAAAAATATGGTGGCTGCCATTGTTGACCTCTCCTGAAAATCCAGGTAGTTTTCCATCATTCTAAACCTTCAGTACCTAGTGTTTATCCAGGAACATACAGATAATATTAAATGTCACTGTGCAACAAGCTAGCTTCACTCTGTAATTACCTCACAGCCAAAAAAAGACAAGTATATACATGTGTGCAGTGCTATACTGTAGCTCAAACTGCGGACCTTTGCTTGCCTTTATCTGGCCCTTGGGGCACTATTCCTCCCACTGATACACTATTCTGTCAACTGATATCATCAATTGGGCACCATTTCTCCCATTGATACCAACTGGGTGAGATTTCTGCCAATAATACCAATGATGGGGCACTATTCCTCCAACTAATATCAAATGTGGTGTTGTTCACCCCCACTGATGCCAGGAAGATTTCCACTCCCACTGGCCATAGTCTGGCCCCCCTAAAGTCTGAAGAACAATAAACTGGCCCTTTTTTTTTTTTTCAAAAGTACAGTGAAATAAATAGGGGGTGGTTTTCGGATTCCCCCTACTTAAATTCTAAATCTGTACTATCTTGTGTGTTCCTATAATTAGCTAGTCTATCAAAGTTCTGACTATTAATGGTGCTAATATAATGACAATATTGGCTACAAAAATAAACACAGTGCTCAAGGAAGCAAAGGTCTCATTTATTTACAAGGAAAGTACAATACTAACCTAGAAATCTAAAAGAATATTACAGAACATATAGAAAGTAAAGAGCAGAGATGATACATTATGCAAGCCCATCCTCCGTGTTCTGTATTTTAGCTGGGCTCAAGGAAAAAAGATGGTTCATTGTTGGCCCTCGCAGTCTTAAAGCATTCACAAACGCCAGTCATTCAGATGCCCTTTTTTCCCACCCTGTATAGTCCTCTGTCCAATGAGTGACAATCTGTAAACTATAAGGGGCTGTCCTTTCTAATCACGAGGAAATATGGTGTGAATATTTGTGTGTGAACCCTGAATATCCTCCAGGAAGTATGGCGCTGTCCTCCACCAGGTGGTGGTGTTACACTGCGAGCAAATACCTTGACCCAGGTCAGCATTCCAGTCTATATCTAGCCCCTTTGATATTGTTGAAGACCAGGAAATCAGTCCTTTTAATGTCTGTATTGCCAAGAGGTCTGATTTGACACTTTTTTTTTATTCCCATTCCCCACTCAAACTGGTAGAAACAGCCCCAAAAAGACTTGCAGCTGTAATTTCAGCGAAAGGTGGTTCTACAAAGTATGGAGGGGGGCTGAATACAAATGCATGCCGTTTTCACTTATTTATTTGTAAAAAATGTGGAAAACCATTTATCATTTTCCTTCCACTTTACAATTATGTGCCACTTTGTGTTGGTCTATCACAAAAAAAATCCAAATAAAATACATTTATGTTTTTGGTTGTAACATGCAAAAATGTAGAAAATTTCAAGGGGTGTGAATACTTTTTCAAGGCACTGTATGTGCAAATAGTGCCCTCTTCCACATGAATAAAGTGCCTTGTGCTTTTTTTCATATGATTTCCTTTCCAGTGCCACCAAATCACCCCGTGTATAATAAGGACGCGTCAAGTTGGAGTGCGCGGTGCGTAGACTCGCACACAGCTGGAACGCACAGCAATACTTTACTGTATGTAACCAGCTTCAGATTGACTTTTAATAAAAAAAAAAAACTGAACTTTTTACACTATGAGAGGCCCATCCGTCTGTTTTCTTTATAATTAACTACTCATGCCACGAGAATCCATTGCGGGAAAAGGATACTGGCTAACACCGAAAGTGATCATGGGTCTTTGGGAGACCACCAAATGGATCATGGGAGACCACCAAAGCGTTTTCTGACCCCTGTTCATTTATATGATAAAAGAGTCAACTATGTCTGGTGAGTAGGGACCCTCATATATGTGGTGATTTGGTGGCACTGGATAGGAAATCCTTATATGAAGAAAAGCACAAGGCACGTTATTCATGTGTAAGATGCCCTATTTGCATATATGTACTGGGACTGACTTTTGCTTTGAACATTTCATATTTAGATTTTGTGGCACTTAGATGTATATTTTGAATATGATTTGAGAGTTATTGATAGTTGCACATAGGAACCCATCTTGGGGCTCCTATATACAGTTCAGTAGTATTTGGTTAATTGCACTGATTATAGGTTCTTATATTGCAGACGCTATTTACACATAGGATTCTATGAGCCTATATTTGTAAGATAATACCTATCAAAGGTTTGGAATAGCAGCTGCATTAGATATTATTGGCGCAAGTGAATTTATTCATTTTTACTGTATATATATTAAACCTAATATTGTGATCTCAAATATTGTATGCAAAAAAATCTTTAAAAAAAAAAAATCAATGCATAAATTAGAAAAAGTGCAATCAAGTTCATGTGTCTGTAAATAATGTAAATAAAAAGTTCTGTGACCAAAAAAAAATGTAGCACATTCTTTGACATTTATATCTTCTCCTGGTAAAAAAGTGAACACCTTCCAACACCACCAAACCATTTGTGTACGTGAATCTGCTCACCTTTGTTTTAACCTTCAATTTATAAGAGGTCTAACCAGGCAAAATGGTAACAATGATGGCAATAACTACAGTTCCAGCTTTGTGGGTCACTATCTGATGAAGTCCCCTCCCAGGGTCATTAACGCATAAGGGTGGAGTCTACTGGTGTGATTTTATCATATGCAATAGTAGAGCCGCTGAGCAGCGGAATTGCTGGCAACAGTGTTTCTAATCTCTTCGGCTTTAATGTCCGCAGTCCATAAGGAAGCAGAGATGTTACTATTTCTGTGCCAGCTGTTTTCTCTGTCTTGTGTGAGTATATTGGATTATTTTATTTGATTAATAAGACTTTAAACAGAGAGCATTATGTATGGTCTTATTGCCTTGAGGGACACTGGAAATGGATTGAGGCTCTTGGATGACCCATGGGGCTGGAAGTGTAGATCATTATTCCCATCAGTGTTACCATTTTGCCTGGTTAGACCTCTTATAACTTGGAGGTCAATAAAAAGGGGGGCAGATTCACATACACAAACGGTGTGATGGTGTTGGAAGGAATTGCTCACTGATTCACCATAAAAAGATGTATATGAAAAAAAATGCACACATTTTTTTGGTTACTGAACTTTTGTATTCACATTATTTAACTACTTCAATACTGGGCACTTACACCCCCTTCCTGCCCAAACCAATATTCAGCTTTCATCACTGTCGCTGTTTAAATGACAGTTCCGTGGTCATGCTACACTGTACCCAAACAGAATTTTTATCATTTTGTTCCCACAAATGGAGCTTTCTTTTGGTGGTATTTGATCACCTCTGCGTTTTTTCTATTTTTTGCTAAACAATTTTGAAAAAAAAAGTTTTTCTTTTGTTTCTGTTATAAAATGTTGTAAATAAGTAAGTTTTCTCCTTCACTGGTGGGCACTGATAAGGCGGCACTGACAGGCGGCACTGATATATGGCATTGATAGGCATCACTGATGGCACTGGCAGGCATTGAGGATGGGCACTGATTGGCATTTCCCTGGTGGTCTAGGGTGGCATACCTGGTGGTCCAGTGTAGTGGCAATCCCTGGTGAACCTGGCGAAATCATGGTTGTCCTGGGTGGGCATCTGAGGGGGGCTGCGCTGATAAACAATTATTACAGACCCCCCCCCCGTCAGGAGAGCAGCCAATCGGCCCTCCTCTACTCGCGTCTGTCAGACGCGAGTGAGGAAAAGCCGATCAAAGGCTCTTCCTGTTTACATCGTTAACAGAGGCTCTTTACCGAGATCGGTGTAGCTGACATGCTACACCACCAATCACCGCGATGCACGCCCCCCACAGGCGTGCGAGAGTGGCCGTTCTGGGCGCTGTCATATGACGTCCACCCAGAACGAGAGCCACCCACCGTCATTTGACACATAAACACATGAACTTTATGTAATTTTATATTTACAGTTTTTTTGCACATTATACTTATTTGAGATCACAATATTAAATTTAATATATTAATTTATTATGTATAGCACTGCACAAATGTAAATGCTTACATACAGATAATAAATGAATGTTTATTTTGTATGCACAGAACAAATAGAGAAAAATCGCCACCGCACAACATACAAGACCAGCGTGTAATAAGTGATTGCAGCCTCAGCCTAACGCCATCCAGGCCACTCCCCAACATGTTTCCCCCCACCCACGGGGCTTAGACAACACGCTATTCTAGTAAAAAGTGTTCTATACCAGGGCCAAAAGACATGGTGCTCATTGCTATTGTGGTACCTTTTCTATTAATAAAAAAAAAAAAAAAAAAAAAAGTCTATATTTTTACAGTTGTATGGATCACTGCCTATGCTGCAGGTCAGCAGGGGACACAATTACAAGAAGTGATCAATGCTGACATTTGCACAATGGGGACTGCTGTCATGTGACAATGTGCATCGGTTTCATAAATTAAAGAAATGTTGCAATTTTGCAGAGAAATACCTGGCCATGTGTATACGTTGACTTAAAAAAATGATTTTGCCAGGCATTGTGGAAAAAATTAGAAAATGCTGACATCTCTATCTTCTTAAAACCCATAAAAAACATTTTATCTTTTGGTGACCAAATGCCATGGTCATGTGCTCTCTTCTGAAGGGGAACTTATCAGCCCTTCAGTGGATATCATATGCCTAGTATCTCAGCGTTGGTTATGTGACCAGCATTTAAGCAGAGTGATAAATTCAAGACTAAAAGAAAATAATTGAGGCCCCTCTTTAATTTAAATAATTTTATTTAAATAATCCAAATTATTACATATATTTTTTTAAATTTTGCTCTGTGGGAAGTAAAATGTGAGAATTTTGTTCATGTCAACTCTCGCTATAGTTTATTGGACTTGTATCCTGTAAGGAAAATACTTCAAGGGTTGAAACGCTTTTGTGCATTAATGCATGGTGTTTTAATGCATGTGCTATCTTAACATGTTATATGCATTACTGCAGTGTGGTTCTGTTCATTCATGTTGAATGGCACCTCCGTTTGCTCAGGCAACACAGCTCCATTTTATATTTGTTGCAGTGCACAACACATGGTAATATGCTGCTATGTGCGGTATTTGATAAAATGCTGCATGTCCATTTCTTTTGTCCATTCTTGTGCATTAGCAGCCCATTTAAAATAAATGCACTGCCTAACACAATGCACATTAACGCGAGACACAATGCACAAACATGGCAAAGTATTAATGGGCCCAAAAAGTATGTGTAGCCAAAGGTTTTTTTTTTTTTTCCCCCAAGATAGGGGTTTTAATCCTTCCTTTCCTTGTCAGGTTATTTTACTTTTAAATCATAAATAGTGCAGCGCTAATTAAAAACTAAAATACATAAAAATTATAAATGGATATTTATAAAATCTTCAGAGAGATAGTCCATGTAAACAGGGAGTAAAGTAGAAAAAGTCCTCAGCTGTGAACACTTGTGCTTGTAAAAATGCTTTTCAATCTTGTGCAGATTTGTGAAAATACCACCACCGACAGTAATACAAGCCGCTCACCTTGCACAATGGACCTACTGAGCTAACAGGTCAACACAAGCCTTCCCCTCACAAAGGGTTAAATGGAGGTGTAAGTGCTTTTATAGCTGATAAACTTCCACTGCTTTACTGCTCCAAATGCTCATCAGATCTCCCAATCAATGTTGTTACAGACAAACCTTGTTGTACCATGTAAGATCAAAATAAAACATGCATAGTGCTCTCTGTATATACACAATACATTTTATTAGATCCAAAAGAATTCTACTCACAAATGAAGCACTGTGGTCCCAGTGCTAAGAATAAAAATGTTTGCTGCTTGCATGTCTCACAGAGACTGAGTGGAAGGTGGCTGCTGCTGACTTGTTCGGGTCCTCCTGAATGCGTATCATCTCAGTAGGCGGAACTTCATCAGCGCTGTTCGGAGGCATGTACAACAGCCCTATTAACAGCCACCTGATTACCAGACATGCGCAGTGGTGATCCTAACGGTGTTAGTTGCCATTACGGACATAGTGGCTAAACTCAGTATCGCAAGTCAGCCGGTGCTCCGTCAAACATGGACATACAGGGCAAAAACTGACCCGCAAACCGAGCAAGCCCTGTCCCAGGCAAACACACCTGAAAGGGGTAAGATCGTAACAACACAATTAGGATAGAATATATCCATCAATGGTGCTCAAAATGTTACAATGAGTTACAAGTAACTCAAAAATATAAAAGAAGAAAAATTTAAACTAAAAACATCAGAGCAACCAACCTCCACTCTACAATACATATTAATATTAAAAAAAAAATTTTATTCAAAAAATGTACACACAGAGAAATTTCTAAGATTAAATGCAAAAATTTATATAAAACCTAATAATTAGCAATCTGAAGTAAAACTATTTAAATCAAACTCTACATTTAAACCCATGGGCACTGCCACCTTAGTTTCATTTACAATTTAAAATGCTTAGAAACATTATGGGTTATGAGTCCTTTCTTAATATTATTAACATGTTCGCTAATTCTGACATGTAATGGTCTAGAAGTTCTACCTATGTATTGTAAGCCACACTCACATTCCAACATATATACAACTCCTGTAGTCACGCAAGTAATCAACTCTTTGATTTTATAAATCTTATTGGTGGCAGCTGCCACAAAATCCTTTCTTTTCTTCACATTGCCCCTGCCCTGCCTACATACTGGGCATCGCCCGCATGCATAGAAGCCAGTCAGAAAAGAAAAGAGCCTATTTTGTACTTGGGTATTGGGGTCGATTACCCCTGGTGCCAGTCTGTCCCTGAGCATGAGTGCCCTCGTATAGATGAACTGAGGTCTTTCAGGGAGGGCTGGACCCAAAATCATATCCTGCTTTAATATTGGCCAATGTCTTTGGATCATTTTTTCTAACTTTTTATATTGGATTTTGTAGTCCAGAACCATCTTCACATTAGTAGAGGTTTTTGCATCCATTGCTTCCTATCCATTTTTCTTACTATTTTGGCCTCCTTCTCAAGGACTGGTCTATCCAACCCTTTCTCCTAAAATCTGGTTGACAAGACCTGAGACTGGACAATGAAATCTTCCTCTTAGGTGCAGTTAAGTCTTAGACAAATAAACTGCCTTCTGGGTATGTTACACAGCCATTTGGTATGATGACAACTGCCCAATGGGATGAAAGAATTATGATCTCTCAGCTTGAAATGGTTGATCATCTTAAAGGTATCACCTGCTTTAAAAAAATTCTAGATCAAGAAAGACTGTCCACCCAGTATGGATGTTCCACGATAAAATAATATTTTTGTTATTGGCATTTAACTTGTTAGTAAATACCTCTAATGCCGCGTACACACGACCGGACTTAGGTCCGACAGACTTTCGACGGAGTTCTGACAGAGTTCTGACTGACTTTCCGAATGAACGGACTTGGCCACACACAATCACACCAAAGTCCGACGGATTCGAATGTGATGACGTACGACCGGACTAGAATAAGGAAGTTCATAGCCAGTAGCCAATAGCTGCCCTCACATCGGTTTTTGTCCGTCGGACTAAAACACACACGAGCGGATTTCTCGGTAGGAACTGGGTCCGGCGGAGTTCTGGCGGAAAAATTTGAAACATGTTCCATTTCTAAAGTCTGTCAGACTTTTGCAAATCAAAAGTCCGCTGCAGCCCACACATGATCGAATAGTCTGCCGGAATCATTCCGTCAGACTTTTGATGTTGAAAAGTCTGGTCGTCTGTACGCGGGATTAGCCAGATCTTTCACCCTCCCAAATCATAATCAAATCATCAATATACCTGTGGTAGCATACTAGTTCAGGGGGTCGGTTTTTGGACACACATTCTTCCTCCCAGTGGGCACACGCACTTTTGACAAAAATCAGACGCTCGGTTGACCAACAATCGTACCGCGTGTACAAGGCTTTCACAGGACCACTTTAAAAAAAAAAACGGGGAGTGCCTGCAGCTCCAAGAGCTGCCTGAAGAATCTGATGCCTAAAGCTGGCATTAGCTGGGGCCTGAACTTCTACCTGGTAAAAAGAATATGTGAACAGAGGACCAGAGGGCAGCCTTGCAAATCTTGGAAAACCTTGCCTGATGACAAAAGGTCCAAGAAATACTTAAAAATCCAGTCGAGTGTGCTTTGACAGCAAAGGGTGTAACCCAATTTTTAAGACCATAGGGATAAACAATAATCCGTTTTAGACACTAAAAAATGGTGGATTGAGAATTTGCTTCCCCTTTGCCAGGATCATCTGGGATGACAAAGCATGAGTCTGTGTTCCTAATGAAAACACTGTGAGGTAAAGAGAGATGGCAGTACAATTTCATGGTTGAGGTACATGTTCTATCCCTGCCCCATTGTGTTTAGCTGGTTAGTGGGCATGGTGGAGGAAGGAGGGAGTGGGCTGTCATTTACCATTATGTATACTCCCACATGTGTGACTCTATAGTCACATGGGTTGCTCAGATGTGATAGGGAGGAAATGCTCAGCATAGACATTCATTGAAAACAGCATGTGCAGAGTTGCCACAACAGCTGCAAATTCCCTAGCTAATTTGAGGACATAAACAGAAGGTGGAGAAAGAGAACAGCAGGATCAACCACGTTTTGGCAAGATATAGAAATTGAATCTCATATTGACTAAATGAGTATGAACAGCATGTAATATAGCATTTGATAGTTTTTTTTATAATGTGGGTTAGTGACACTTTAACAGTTTATCTTTGCTGTGAAGCATGCAAGCATTTTACTGAAGTTCAACTTTAAGCTTGTTGTGGAGATTTTATGAAGATGTATTTAATATGTATTGTCATAGTGTCTCCCAGTGTTCTCCCGCAGCCCTCTCTAAAGAGCTGACTGGGGCAGACTGATGCTGGTTGAGATCCGTCTGGTAGTGGAAAGCTTCTTGAGGATGTGGAGCAGTGTTTGCAGATGTGGGGATATGTCCACCAGATGTGGGGATATGTCACCAGGGCCCCTGTATGAAGCACAGGCGATAGTCTGGGGGGGATGTGTTCACTCTGCAAAGACATTATCGGTTATGAGTGGATGTACGCTCATGTCACCTGTGTGCCTGATCAACACATTTGCGGGAACCATGGCATGCTCCTGCAGATAATCTCCCATTCACAGGAATGGTAGTATAATCACGCGTATGCATTGTTCTCTGAACAATGCAGAATAAGGATTCACACCAACGTTAAAAAGGGGACTCTTTTGGGTGGGTTTGCCCCGGAGACAGTGTCTATGATTTCAAGGCCAGCCATGATGACGGCTTACAGAGACAGGGGGCGGGAAATCATACACACTGCCCCTGCCCAGACACGCCTATAAGACTCCCCTAGTCATTGTTCATTGGTTGAGATTTGTATAACTCCTCCTGTTTGAAGGACTGCCTGTGTTGATTGGCTGATTGTGAAACCATCAAGCTCTATTATTAAGTACTATAAACAAAACTCAGGCTCTCCAGAGGATAGGTGTGCTGTGGAGTTGAGGATGTGAGATGGTGGTCATGTCTGTTTACTTATACGGGCGTACTAAGATGCATTATACCAAAAGGCTGAAAGTGACATGGAATACGAATATGGTATAGTGTAATTTCCATGACAAGGTAGGCTCAAAATGTTACCTCACTGCCTTTTTTCTTTTTTTTATATCGATTCTTTAGGTTAATGGGCGTTAAACTCTTTATAGGTACATGGTCTGAGACGAAGACTTTATTTTACCGTGCCTTTTTAAGCCAAGCTCAATATTCAGTGCAATGTAGTCTATGCCTGTTCTCGCTGCAGCATTCTGTGTGCACCACATGTCTTTTCTGGCCCAAGGTCCGTCTTTCGCAAATTTCAAGGTTGGGAGGTATGAAATTAAATTAGTTAACACTGCAACCTTATGATTAAATATCCAGGGACAAAAACACCTCCCTTAAAGCGAAATTAAAGCTGCTTTTTTTTTTTTTTTTTTTTTTTAAATAACAAACATGGTATACTTACCTTCCCTGTGCAATGGTTTTGCACAGAGCAGTCCCAATCTTGCTTTTCTAGGGTCCCCGTGCCGGCGCTCCAGGCTCCTCCTCTTTGGCAAGTGCCCACATGGAAAGCTGCTTACCATGGGGGCACCTGTGCACGGTCACTCCCAAGTCGCCCTGTCTGTCTATTGAGAATAGCCTTTAGTTTCAAATAGTGAAAACATTAGAGGACTGATATGACTGTGTGTAAAAATGCTTGATCTGTCTGGTCCAATTATAACAAACATAGAAAAAACACCTGGTACCAAAGTACGGTGAGGCACCCCTTGGGGTCGTTAATAGACAGATCAAACCAGGTAGTATAAAAGTATAAATTGTATTACAACATATCAATAATATACATGTTAGATAAGACAGTCCATTCTCAGAGCAAAAAGGGATTTAACTGTTGCTTCTTATCTGGCAGTGAAGGTCTAAAAAGAAACAGGCAAGTGCATTACACATTCTTAAAGTGATAGTATCTCTCTCATATATATATATATATATATATATATATATATATATATTATACACACACACACACACACACACACACACACACACACACACATCAACATTACCAGACCCTTATGATTCTACTAATTTCCCTCCTCTTGACCCCTATAGAGGGGTCACTACCAAATCTTCCCTACCTAGTTTGATACTAGAGGGTCCACAGTACTATTTCACATCTAAGTGGAGTAAAGTTCTTCTTAGGGTGTATGTGGATACATATCTTTACTCATTCGCATCACCCATCTCGGCATCATACGAATCTGCTCATCTGACTATCCGATAACATCTCTTCCTTGGGGTCATCTTCCTCAGTTCTATCATTGTACTAATCTTTTGTATTACACATTCAGCACACCTGAAAAACAAATAAACAAGCAATTCTATGACAATTATTCCTACGAGGACAAAAAGAAATCTGTTGAATCCATGAAAATTAACCATTTCTAAACAAAATTGAATCTGGGTTTGTTTTATTTTCTATCATAATGTCACATTGTATACCTTTTTTCCCTGTTAAGCAAGGGGATATTCCCAAGGCCATAAGTTATATTTAGCATAAAATATATTTTCACAATAATAGAACATTTGTGGTATTTCTGAACATACTAGTTTTTGGGCAGCTTTATATTGCTTAAACTCAGAATGGGGTTTAACGTCTGGGGTCTCGTTAAGGCCAATTTCTGGCTTTGCTCATAAGGATACAGTTTTTCAGGTGTTTAATGGGGAAAAAATATCTGATGTGTGCCTTTTTGAACTGTCTGGAAATCTAGAAATTACTCAAATTACTCCTTATCCCCCTCCCCCCCCCCGTTTCACCCTTCCTCTTTTCCCCCCTTTTCCTTTCCCATTTTGTTTTCCACCTCCCACCCTTTCTCTCTTCTCTTCCTCCTCTGCTTTTCCTCCCATTTCAACACTCCTCCTCCCCACTTCTTCTTTTTTCTGACCTTTCCCCCCTCCCTTCCTCCTCCTCCTCCTCTCCTTCTTTCTTTCCCTTCACATCTCCATCCCCTCTTTCTCGCTCTTCTCCCCCCTCGCCCTCACTTTCTCCCCCTGGAGCACAATTTTTGCCATATACGGGTATTATCTGATCCAATGTTTACACTCTGACCCTTATTCTCATTCGCTTTTAATTCCACACAATCCCCCTGGTCCGCCACGGGGGGTGATTTTTGAGCAGCTGGGTTTTGTAACTGGCAATTCACCTGTTTGGTAAGCAGTCCTCCCCTGTTTTTTTGCTGAACTGTATTTACCTACTTCATATTGTCATATATTCTCGTTATTGTTTTTGTGTTTCATCTGATTACTTGTCTTATAGATCACTCCTGACGAAGCGGTGTTTGAACCGTGAAACTAGTTGAGGTCTGGTTAATCTATGGGAAACACTTCACCAACAGATACTTCTAGGGGAAATCTCTTGAATATTTGTAAATTGTATATGCAATCATTTTAATGTGATTTTTGTATGTATTTTCCTTCTCTTTTTTTATATGTAATAAAAAAAAATTTATTCAAGAATTGTAATTGTATTTATCAGTACCGACATAGTCCATTACCAGCTTTGGGGGTCCAAGCATTTGTGTGGCTAGTCTCAGCAGTTACCCTCAAAATTTATTCAAGAATTGTAATTGTATTTATCAGTACCGACATAGTCCATTACCAGCTTTGGGGGTCCAAGCATTTGTGTGGCTAGTCTCAGCAGTTACCCTCACGCTCTTACCCCTTTCCTCGTTTTTCTTATGCCTGTTAGCATGTGTAATTTGTTCAGGTGATTTTCCTGAACCGGGACCTCTGTGAGTCGGGTAGTGGGTCCCGCGGACTCGATCGCGGATGAGATACCCGTGATCGTCTCACAGGGAGGAAGAAGGGGGAAATGCTAATGTAAACAAGCATATTCCCGTTCTGCCTAGTGACTGTGCCTGTGATCGGGAGCACAGATCAGTGACGTGTCACACTTAGCCACGCCCCCCCCCCCACAGTTAGAAACATGCTGTCAGGAAAGGTTCCCTCTGCTGGTAATATCGATCATTTGGTGTGCAGTACTGAGATCCACCAGCAGGTGTCTCCTGGCAGTTTGGAGCTGTCAGAAGAGCTTTTCTCTGCTGGAATTATGTCATCTTTGGGCCGCAGTACTGGCGTCCACCAGCGGAGGCATCCTGGCAGTGTGGAGCAGGTATTACCTTCTACAATCAGGTGTCACATGACTGACAGCAATCATAGTATAAATACCCGGCAAGTGCACACACACCTTGCCCTGGTATTGTACTTGTGCCCTGTCCTGCAGGCTGTTTATCTGTTACCTGATCCTGATCCTGAACCTTGATTCCTGCATCCTGCCTCCTGAACCCGTTGTACCTGATCCTGTCTATTCTTGCATCCCTGGAACCTTGTCCTGCAACCTGATCCCTTTCTCCTTGTCCCCCCATCTGCTGACCTCCTGTTTATGACCCTGGCCTGGCTTGACTACGATTCTGGTACTCCCTTTTGCTACATATGCTGGTTAGTTTGTTTATCATCACTGTTTGGTTGTTTGATTTGTTCACTCAGTTTGTATTGGTGGTGTGTTCACATTTATATGCATTTACTTTAATAAACTTTCACCTATTTATGTCTGGTTCACTCTGTCGCAGTCACACAGTTCTGGTCACATGACACACGCCCCAGGACACACTTAACCCTTACCCTGCCCCCTAGTGGTTAACCCCTTCACTGTCATTTACATAGGAATCCATGCATTTGTATAGCACTAATTGCTGTATAAATGACAATGGTCCCAACAATGTATCAAAAATGTCTGATGTGTCCGCTATAATGTTGCAGGCATGATAAAAATCGCTGATCGCCCCCATTACTACTAGTAAAAAAAATAAAAAATTAAATAAAAATACCATAAACTATCCCCTATTTTGTAAACGCTATAACTTTTGCGCAAACCGATCAATAAACGCTTATTGCGATTTTTTTTTAGCAAAAATATGGAGAAGAATACATATCAGCCTAAACTGAGGAAAATAAATATTTTTTTTATATATTTTTGGGGGATATTGATTATAGCAAAATGTAAAAAATAATGCGTTTTTTTTTTTCAAAATTGTCACTCTTTTTTTGTTTATAGCGCAAAAAATAAAAACCGCAGGGGTGATCAAATACCACCAAAAGAAAGCTATATTTGTGGGAAAAAAAGAACATCAATTTTGTGTGGGAGCCACGTTGCACGACCACGCAATTGTCAGTTAAATCGACGCAGTGCTGAATCGCAAAAAGTGCTCTGGTCAGGAAGGGGGTAAAATCTTCCGGGACTGAATCGGTTAAGTGTATTCTATGCGTGATATAGGTGTGACTGTATAGTTTAGTCCAATCAGCATTCATATCCAGGGCCGTCTTTAAGGTGGGGCAAACAGGGCAGCTGCCCTGGGCCCAAACATTGTTATAGGGCCCAACATCTAGCCACGTGTAGCTGTAGCTGAAGAGAAAGGGAAACAGTAAGCGGCACCATGAATGACATCAGAGATGGCTGAGTGGAGAAACACACTGACAAGCAGCTGCAGGGGCCGAGGAAGTGAGGAAGTATCACAGAGGAGGCAATGACATTCCCCAGGCAGCATGGATGAGCGGAAAGCGGACGGGGAGAGTTCTGACTCTTAATGAGCATGTGTGCTTAGTTGAGGTGATGTTTTCCACTGTTTTAGCTGCTAAACTATTATTGCCCTTCCCTGCTTACTATTAGCACTATCAGCGCTGCCTGTGCATACTGATTGGCATGGATGAGCAGACAGCTGTAATGTTCAACAAGCTGAACTCTTTCACTGCTTTAGCCACTGTACTATCACTTATCTCTGCCTCTCTGCTTGCTATGATCATTGACAGTACTGTTTTGAAGGTAATACTGTTTGGCTTCATTAACCCCATCTTTTCTGCTGCATCTTTTCTGCTGCAATTCAGGATAACACTTCTATTCTGGCAAGGGGACTGCTGTGTGAGTTTGTAGCATATTCTCTCTAGCAACCAATTAATTAGCAGTAATGATTTGCTGTAACCTCTAGCAACTGATCAGTTAACAGTAATTATCTGCAGTAACCTCTAGCAACCAATCTGCAAGCAGAAATGATATGTGGTAACCTTTAACAACCAATTAACAAGAAGGAAGGATATGCTGTAACCTCTAGGAAGTAATCAGTGAGCCTTAATGTGTGCTGTAAACTCTAGCAACTAGTCAGTGAGCCATAATGATAGGTTGTAACCTCTAGCAACCATCAGTTAGCAGTAATGATGTGCTTCTGTAATCTCTAGCACCCCACCAGAAAGCGGAAATGATTTGCTATGACGTCTAGCAACCAGTGAGTGAGTGGTAATGATATGCTCTAACCTCTGGCAATCAATCAGTGAGCAGTAATTATATGCTGTAACCTCTGCCAACCAGTCAGTGAGCAATAATGATATGCTGTAACCTCTGCCAACCAGTTAGTGAACCGTAATGATGTGCTGTAACCTCTAGCAACTAAACAGTGAGCCGTAATGTGTGCTGTAACCTTTAGCAACCAATCAGCAAGCAGAAATGATGTGCTGTAACCTCTAGCAACCAATCAGTGAGCAGTAATTATATGCTGTAACCTCTGCCAACCAGTCAGTGAACAATAATGATACACTGTAACCTCTGGCAACCAGTTAGTGGACAGTAATGATGTGCTGTAACCTCTAGCAACTAATCAGTGAGCCGTAATGTGTGCTGTAACCTTTAGCAACCAATCAGCAAGCAGAAATTATGTGCTGTAACCTCTAGCAACCAGTCAGCAAGCGGTAATAATCTGCTGTAATCTCTAGCAACCAGTCAGTGAGCAATGATACGCTGTAACCTCTGGCAACCAGTTAGTGAACAGTAATGATGTGCTGTAACCTCTAGCAACTAATCAGTGAGCCGTAATGTGTGCTGTAACCTTTAGCAACCAAGCAGAAATGATGTGCTGTTACCTCTAGCAACCAGTCAGCAAGCAGTAATGATCTGCTGCAAAAAAATGCATTTTGAGCATCTGCCATTTATTGTATGTCTCAATATGCTTTAAGGGAACAGGATCAATTTTTTTTTTTTTTAGGGTTAAAACACTTTAATTGTAATGTCAGAATGTTTACACTGAAAAAATAGACAGTATTATATTTATGCAAATAAGCAAGGTTCTATAAATTAAGGAGATTCTTGCTTATTTCCACAAATAAACTAAATAACTTGAATTCATTTATCCGTGCTAATTTGAAGACAGAGAGGAATATAATAATGTGCAAAAATATATATATTTATTTACTATAAATTCAGTGCAAAATAATATCAAAATATAACTGGTGATAAAGATTATAAATCTGAATCTCAATAATATGGATAATATCAATATTGAGAATAGAACCACACGCTTTTGTTACAAAATACCAATGTATCAACACTTTTAACTATTTTGTAAATAGCTTCTCAATGGTTCAACAGACTGTGAAAATAAGGAGGTGTTGATTTGAACATGTTTCAGATAACAGACCTTGCAAGCACAGAATACTCTTAAAAACACATGGACAAAGTTGTATACCATGTATGTCTACTTGGTGATATAATCAAGACTTTATATTTAAGGTAAAGACAAATTTAGATTGAAATTAATGTTTAAGCATACATGATAACTAAGGATTGCCTTTAGCCTTATGAGATATACAAATATGTGTATTTTTCTCTTTAATTGAAACAGAAATAACTTATATTGCAGTTAAAATTTGCTCTTTATCAGAAACCATGAAATCAGTCCGAGACAGTACAGTTAAATAACACTTGTTTAATAATGAAAGTAAAAAGAACAAAAACATAGTCAAAACATAGCCAAAGTTCAGTAACTGGAACGGATAGTCAGCCAAGCCAGAAGTCAGGGATCAAAGTAGTGGAACAGCAAGCAGGATCTGGAGCCAGAAGAGATGCCAGTCTTTAAATAGGAATGCAGAATATAGTTTCTTGTGATGTGACCAAGGCGAAGGCAGAGCTCCTCTGGACTGGACAGCTAAGTAGGCAGGACTGATGAGCAGGATCATCAACTGCTGAGTAACTGTGGAGAGAGATGGGAGCTGGCAATTAGCCGACAGCTGAGTGGCCAGCCTAGAGAAGGAAGGGCTGAGTCCAGCCCTGACATTCTTTTCCAATTTAATGCTGCAAAGATTAAATAGCCCAGCCAGATAGATGTCCAATACAATTTCTTACAGATTATTAGAAATGTATACTTTACCAGAAATATCAAAATTCTTTGAGAGATGTCAGCTGTTTGTCCTCTCCTCAGTATATGTCAGGAAGGGCTAGCCAGTACCCAAGATGGCGGCAGAAGAGGACGACCTGTGACCGCAGCTCCTGTCAGAAGACCTCTGGTGCATCTGCGTGCGCCTGTGTGCGAAGGTGTGGGCGCACATGTGTGCATTGTCAGGAAGTCAGTACTCAAGATGAGAATCCAAGACAGCCTGTTTCCTCAGTCAGATTGCCGCCAGTGTGCCTGCGCGCGTCTTTGCGTGCACACGAGCGAATGCACGTGTGCGCACCCTGTGACAGCATTTGGCGCCCAACAGGCTATTTCAACTCTGCCAGTGCACAAACTCAGTGCTGTCTGCTCTACAGCGTTCCCATGTGTTCCTGTTGCCTGTATCTGATACCCGTTCCTGTTACCCAATCCAGCTTGCCTCTGACGATTCCTGCTATCTGCCAGCACCTGACCCAGCTTGTTTGACCACCGCATCTGCCTGCTCCTTCTGCTACCTCGCTGCCAGCCCATCATGGACCCGGCTTGTATACTGACTACTCTTCTGCCTACTGCACCGGCTCCTGACGTGTCCGCCAGTGTATGATCCGGCCTGCCTGGAGAATCCTGCTGGACTGCTGTTCCTCTTGCACCTGCTTCTGATTCCACGGTCTGCGACCCATCAGGCACTCGCTCGACTCTGCACTCCTGCGCCTCCTGTCTGCTCTACCATAGGGCCTCGAGGCAGAGGTGTAAGAGAGGCTGTCCGCTGCATATCAGGCTCTACCATCTCGGGTACGTGACAGTATACCTCCTTCCTGTTTTTTTTTTTCATCCTCTACTGCCATGTGTATACAACCTTTCCCCCCCCCCTCCCCAGAAAGTGGGTGTATATTTGCTTTTCACATAATGACATCAAATATGTATAATTTAACGCATTTGACCCTTACACAATTTCCAATAGGTGGCAGTGTTATATTAAAAAAAAATTCTGAATGTTACTTAACATGTCCACATATCACTTTAAATAACCTTTGACTTCAAGTCTTAACCGTTTCCCGACCGCCTCATGCCGATATGCGTTGGCAGAAGGGCACATACAGGCAGAATCACGTACCTGTAAGTTCCCCTTTAATAGGCGGTGGGGGTGCCTGCGCGTGCCGCTCCGTGAGTCGGGTTGCGGGTCCCGTGGACTCGATCGCCGTGAGGATACCTGCGATCGCCTCACGGAGAGGAAGAACGGGGAGATGCTAAAGTAAACAAGCATCTCCCCGTTCTGCCTAGCAACAGTGTCACTGATCTCTGCTCCCTGTGATTGGAGCAGCCATCAGTGATGTGTAAAACGCAGCCACGCCCCCACAGTTAGCAACATGCCCCTAGGACAGCCACCTAGTGTTTAACCCCTTCACTGCCAGTGTCATTTACACAGGAATTGGTGCATTTATATAGCACTGATTGCTGTATAAATGACAATGGTCTCAAAAATGTGTCAAAAATGTCCGATGTGTCTGCCATAATGTCGCAGTCATGATAAAAAGCGCTGATCGCCGCAATTTTTATCATGACTGTGACATTATGGCAGACAAAAAAAAAAAATTATTAATAAAAATGCCATAAAACTATCCCCTATTTTGTAAACACTATAACTTTTGCGCAAACCAATCAATAAACACTTATTGCGATTTTTTTTACCAAAAATATGTAGAAGAATACGTATCGGCATAAACTGAGAAAAAAAATATAATTATATATTTTTGGGGGATATTTATTATAATTGTCGCTCTTTTTTTGTTTATAGCGCAAAAAATAAAAACCGCAGAGGTGATCAAATACCACCAAAAGAAAGCTCTATTTGTGGGGAAAAAAGGATGTCAATTTTGTTTGGGAGCCACGTCGCACGACCGCACAATTGTCAGTTAAAGCAACGCAGTGCCGAATCGCAAAAAGTGGTCTGGTCAGGAAGGGGGTAAATTCTTCTGGGGCTGAAGTGGTTAAAAAAACATAAATATGATCGTATATCATTTATATGCCAGACTTTACTAGTCTGATTCTCAGATATATAGCGTCTAAGTGAATCTAAACAATGTAATTCATTTTCCGCTAAATACCTTAATGCCCCATACACGCAGTCGGAAATTCAGACGAAAAAAGTCCAATCGGATTATGTTAAAAAATAAAAGAATTGCGCTAGGTGTGAAATAAACAATACATAAATAAATGAATAAATAAACTGTGAAGGATACCCTGCAGCAAAGCACTATAACCCCGATATAGGGCACAAAGAAAAATAAATAGACAAAAAGTGCAGCGATGGGTAATAAACTAATAATGAAAGTGATTATGAATAAAAACCGTGATTATACAAAGGAGTATTCTAAATATTTAAGTGATCAAAAAAAATCATGATAGTCCATATGTGTTAATATGATCAATCCATGAGCAACAAACACGTGCAAACGCAAAAACAGTTCATGGGTAAAATAATCCAACAAAGAAGTGTTCACAAATGAAATCTAAATAATAAGTTTCCAACACTAGTGCTGCCCGTCACCTAGGAATAAGCAATGGATGCTTACCAAAAAGCCAGCAACCACCCTTGTTCAGGGGGGTCACATAAGGCTTAGTAGAACGGCAGGCTTGCTGTTGAAGTACCACCAAGTACCAAATTGCCAAATATTTGTATATATTTTAGTGACATATTGCTCGGGATGGGCTAGTGCTGCGATCACTCTCTGCCCACTTCCTGTGCCCTTCTTGAGCGAGTACCTAGTCGTAGAACGCAAGCATAACTGCGGTGCGCTCCAGTGACTTAATTTCAGGCTGATGCAGCAACTGGAGGGTTCCGCCCTCCGCAAAGTGTGTCATCTGTGATTACGTTTAAAAGGGCGTGCCTGCATCACTAGGCCATGCCTCTGATGAAATCCCATAGGCCAATACAGCAGGACGGACAGTAATATAATATATTGAGAAGGACTGCCCCGGAACTACTTTCATTCGTTAGAAACCTAAATGGCCAGGCAACGGGGTTGGGACTGGACGGTGTATGGATGAAGTTTAAAAAGGGCACATAGGAGGGAAGTCATCCCTTTTTGCACTCTTGGCTCCTGTCTGATGGGTCTCTGAGCCGCATGGCTTTCTCTCTCACCATCTTGAGCCCAGCTGAGGATACTGTATCTAACGGACAGCTTTGCAATAAGTATATTTGATGTTTCTTGTTGTTTATATGCTTTGTAATATCTTTGTTTAGTATTTTCATGTTAGAGTTTTACTATTTTCTTGGGAAATAAATAAGACGTACCGTATATACTCGAGTATAAGCCGAGATTTTCAGCCTCTTTTTTGAGGCTGAAAGTGCCCCCCTCGGCTTATACTCGAGTCATCGCTGTCTGCCCGCTCGATCAGCGTGTCGAGCAGACAGACAGCGGCCATTCTATTCAAAAGCCGCGCCTCCGGCTCCGCCTTCGCCTGTGATAGGCGGAACACTGAATTTCCCAGCAGCCTGTGTTCCGCCTATCACGGACATCGTATCATCCTCGTACTACGGACGAGGATGATACGACGTCTGTGATAGGCGGAACACAGGCTGCTGGGAAATTCAGTGTTCCGCCTATCACAGGCGAAGGCGGCGGCGCAGCTTTTGAATTTTACAATGGCCGCCGACGAAGAGGGCACGGGACGGAGGCAAGGCAAGGCACGGCACGGCACGGGACGGGACGGGGGCAAGGCAAGGCACGACACGGGACGGATGCAAGGCAAGGCACGGCACGGGACGGAGGCAAGGAGGCAAGGCACGGGACGGAGGCTCGGGACAAAGGTAGGCTGGACACACACACACACACACACACACACACACACACACACACACACACACACGGATGGATGGAGACACACACAGGGATGGATGGATGGATGGATGGAGACACACACACACAGGGATGGATGGATGGATGGATGGAGACACAGACACACAGGGATGGATGGATGGATGGATGGAGACACACACACACAGGGATGGATGGATGGATGGACACACACACACACACAGGGATGGATGGACGGACACACAGGGATGGACGGACACACAGGGATGGACGGACACACAGGGATGGACGGACACACAGGGATGGACGGACACACACACACAGGGATGGACAGGCATGTCTCACCCTCGGCTTATACACGAGTCAATAAGTTTGCCAGTTTTTTGGGGGGTAAATTGGGGGCCTCGGCTTATATTCGGGTCGGCCTATACTCGAGTATATACGGTAGTTTTATTAAGCAGTGTGTTTTCATAGCTAATATTATATCATTGTGCTTATCAACAGAGTTTTGATAGACTAGTTAACTATAGGAATAGACAAATTAATAAATATATGGAATAAATAGAGGGAATTCATAATCACCTATAGATAATATTTAGTTTAGAAGTTTTTTTAAGTTCAGGATTTATTTCATTCACCTTCCAGCAGGACAATGACCCCAAACACACTGCTAAAGCAACACTTGAGTGGTATAAGGAAAAACATTCAAATGTTTTGGAATGGCCTAGTCAAAGCCCAGACTTCAATCCAATTGAAAATTGCTGTTCACAAGTGCAAACCACCCAACTTGAAGGAGCTGGCCCAGTTTTGCAAGGAGGAATGAGCAAAAATCCCAGTGGAAAGATGTGGCAAGCTCATTGAGACTTATCCAAAGCGGCTTGGAGCTGTGATAGCCACAAAAGGTGGTACTACAAAGTATTGACTTCAGGGGGTTGAATAGTTATGCACATTGACTTTTCTGTTATTTTGTCCTATTTGTTGTTTACTTCAGAATGAAAAAATCTTCAAAGTTGTGGGCATGTTCTGCAAATAAAATTCTGCAAATCCTCAAACAACCCATGTTAATTCCAGGTTGTGAGGCAACAAAACACAAAAAATACAGAGGGGGTGAAAACTTTTGCAAGGCACTATAATGAGGATTGAGGGGATGATGATGAGGAGGAGGAAAGTGAGGGTGAGCACAACCCCAAAGAGGCAGCCATCATGGAAGAGTAGAGAGCAGCCACCCTATTCCACCAGATTGTGGAGCTGTTATCTCCTGGCCCATTTCTCACAGATCAGCTGTTTGGGCTTTTTTTTAGCACATGTGCAGCCAATCGCACTATTGCAATTTGCAAACTTTGCCTCAAGGCATTTAACCTCCCACCACTCAGCTCGTTGGCAAAAGCACCTGAAAGCCACACAAAGGGACGTAATTCTTCTCCTCCTCACTCCCCACCTTTCTGGTCTGCCCCCGCTATACCTCATGACTTCTCAGCAGCCTCCACTGACAGGGATGATGGTATAGCGCAAGATGTTCCAAGTCCTTGCAGCACATCTGCCAGTAGCACACCACCAGCTGTAGACTATAGCAGACAAATTAGCCTGCCCCATCTGCTGCAGTGAAAAAAAAATACAGGCACTGCCACCCACGTGCTCAGCGTTTCAATTCAAGCATGTCAAAGCTGCTAGCTCTACAACTCCTGCCTTTCCGTCTGGTGGAGTCTGTCCCCTTCCTTGAATTTGCAGAATGTGCTGTACCACAATGACAGGTTCCCAGTCACTATTTCTTTACACGTTAGGCTATTCCAGCTCTATACCATCACGTGGAAGGCAATGTTGTGGCATTGTTATCAAGGCAGTCAACCGCAAAGTCCACCTTACTGCTGACAAGTGGTCCAGCAAGCATGGTCAGGGACAATATCATTTGTTCACAGCTCACTGGGTAACTCTGCTTGCAACTTGGAAGGATGCAGGACAGGGCTTAGTGCTGTAGCTTGTTGTGCTGCTACATCTAAATACAGCTAGTGGTGATTGTGACAGACCTAGCCAGAACACAGGCTTTTTGAGAGGACTGAATGCGAGCCTCTTGCCAACGGATTATGGGCCCTGGATTTTAAGGGGTAAAGGGTGAATGAGAACCCCACTACAATCTGTGCTAGTCAGATTCAATGCTGTATATATGTATATATATATATATATATATATAATGTGTGTTGCCTCATGCTGTTGGGACACAAACTGTTAGATGCTAATGTCATGAACTCCAGCCACCTGTATGTTGTGTAAATGAGTATAGTCTGAGTATTGAGTATTCACACATTGTTGTTTGTGCTAATTAACCCTGTGTTTATGTTTATGGTAATGTTTATTGAATTGTTAGTGAGCTAGGAGCCGAAAAGTCTTATCTCTCAGTCAACTAGTCTGAGTGTTAATTTAGATAATTAGCTCATGCTAATTAAGTTAGGTTTTAGTCTTCTACTGTATTATAAATACTTGGCATTTTGGTTCTAATGAAGGAGTCCATGTTAAGCAGCTAAGCGAGTGTCGCCTTGCTTTGTGCTTGTGAGCGGTTGGAATGTCTGATCTCTATTCAGACTTAGGAAGCGGTATACTGACGGAAGCACTCAATCGGAGTGTGGGATCGGTTCCGTCACATTGTTGGCAAGCAGTGGGATACTTCCTGCAGTCTGGAACATCCAAACCTCCACCTGGATCCAAGGTCCGGATAGCAGGAGAGGAGGAGAGGTACAGATACCAGCCGCCATGGAAAAGGAATTCAGAAGGAGGTTGCAAGAGATGCAGCTACAGCACAGAGGACCAGTATCAGAGCAGGTCCTGCTGGGATGGTTTGATTCTATTCGCTGCAGACTCTGGAAGGAAGCACTATCCCGTGAGCAGCGCTACCAGGGAAAAGTTCTCCCCTCCAACCAGGAAAGGTACTGGTCGCAGTATGGATTGCGGGTGCTGTTTTTAGAAGAAAAACCGCACAAGGAGCAGACAGCTGAATTAAGCAGGCTGGTCTGGGCAGAGATTAAGCTGGATGAGAGTTACAGAGCCCTCTGGTGGCATGTATCCCAAGCATATCCCTGGATAACGGATGACAGCCCAACGGAAGGCTTTGGCTACGGCGGCTTGGGACTGTTGTATGTGAAGCTGACAGGGGACTCTAACTTTGGGAGTGATTTGGAGTGGCGGTTGGACGATGGCAGTGGCACTGGAAGATTTGGAGTTTCTGGCCGAACAGGAATGGGAGCTGGAGATCGCCTACAGACGGCTGCTAGATTCTGCTCAGTGTCAGGGCTGGTCTCCCTTTGCCTGGGACTATAAGGAAATACCAGTGGACAACTCTGAAATCCTGGCTGAAGAGTCGGCAATGTGGCAGAGTAACAGTGTGCTTTGCCAACCTCCCCCCCAGCTATGGACGCGGAGGTCTTATGGCGGATGCAGCAAGTGCTGACTGACCTTGATGATCCTGTTTCTGCATGGAATGATCTTGGATGGACAAATGTGCCGGTCCAGCAGCATGCCGGAGAACCGGCAGTGGAAAATCTGGAGATTGCCACCCCCAAAGCTGAAGTGCTGACAACAGGGCAGAGCTCCGCTAACCTCTGCTCAGCACCGATAGCATCTTCTGGGTTCCACGGACAGGAGATGATGAAACTCTTTCCCCAGTCACCAGTTGCAGAGACAGGGGATTTGATAGACTTTTCTGCTGAGGAAGAAGAACCGGATGAGCCTCCAGCAGAACTGGTATTAGGGCCAAACTTTACTGTGCTCTGCCCAGCACCAACAGCAGTATCTCTGGAATTACAAGGAACTTCCCCAGCTGAAGTGCTGGTCACCGGAAATAGGGTCCAAGGCCTCTGCCCCACGTCTGTGGCAGTTCCGAAGGTTCAGGGTGACAAGGTGGTGGTCACTTCCCAGCAGCAGATCAGGATACAGGGGGAGAAGGGAGATAATGTGTTCGTTGTCCCTCCCCAACAGTTGGCCAGGGTGGAGGAAGCAGTCTTTCCTCTCCAGCAAAGATCCGTTCACCGGGAAGACAGTGATAGAGAAATGTCATCCCAGCAGCCAGATGAGGGAACAGAAAATAAATCAGCCGGCTCACCTTCCCCATGGCAGTTACACCATTTGGGAGTGGAGGAAGCCAGCCCCCTGCCACAACAGTTAACCGGAGCGGTGGATGCGGAGTCCCCAACAGAAGTGCTGGCAACAGGTCAGAGTGCTACCAACCTCTGCCCAGCACCGGCAACTGTGGAGTTACAAGAGACTCCTCCAGCTGAAGTGCTGGCCACCAGACAGAGGGTCCAAGACCTCTGCTCCACACCTGCAGTAGTTCTAGGGGCCCATGGTGAGAAGATGACGGTCACTCCCCAACTGTTAGTCAGAGTGGATGATGTGGGGCCCTCAGCTGAGCTGCTAACAAGGCAGAACGCTACTGGCCCCTACACACAACTGCAGCTTGAGCTGATATCGGGGTATGGAGCTTTGGTCTCCACTGACACAGCGCCAGAAAATGGTGCGGCACTGATACAGGAGGATGTCAGCCTTGCTTTGCAAGAACTGGGGGATTTTCACCTACCAAAAGTGGATGGGACTTCAGTCCCCACTTTTATACCCCAGGGATGCTGGGCGGTCGGCCCAGATCCCCAACAGCATTACGGAGTGAGCCCAGTCACCCTGTCTTCTCTCCAGCATCTTAAAGGACTCCAGGGAGAAGGGCCAGGCCAGGCCTCTCCCCAGCGACGGGCATGTTCTCCGAGAGAGGCAGAGGTTGGCTGGGTAAGTAATGCTCTGTTTGGGACACTTTATCTGGGGTACTGTGTGGATACTAGCATTAGAGGACTGGAACCACTGACTAACTTTGGGGTCTCCTCCTGTGTTAGTCTCCTGCCGAAAGGGGAGATGTGTGACAGACCTAGCCGGAACACAGGCTTTTTGAGAGGACTGAATGCAAGCCTCTTGCCGACGGATTATGGGCCCTGGATTTTAAGGGGCACATGGTGAATGAGAACCCCACTATAATCTGTGCTAGTCAGATTCAATGCTGTATATATGTATATATAATGTGTGTTGTCTCATGCTGTTGGGACACAAACTGTTAGATGCTAATGTCATGAACTCCAGCCACCTGTATGTTGTGAAAATTAGTCTAGTCTGAGTATTGAGTATTCACACATTGTTGTTTATGCTAATTAACCCTGTGTTTATGTTTATGGTAATGTTTATTGAATTGTTAGTGAGCTAGGAGCCGAAAAGTCTTATCTCTCAGTCAACTAGTCTGAGTGTTAATTTAGATAATTAGCTCATGCTAATTAAGTTAGGTTTTAGTCTTCTACTGTATTATAAATACTTGCCATTTTGGTTCTAATGAAGGAGTCCATGTTGAGCAGCTAAGCGAGTGTCGTCTTGCTTTGTGCTTGTGAGCGGTTGGAATATCTGATCTCTATATTCAGACTTAGGAAGCGGTATACTGACGGAATGCACTCAATCGGAGTGTGGGATCAGTTCCGTCACAGTGATGATGCGAGAACTGTAAGCCTCACCCCCTCCTCCTCCATGCCCTCCTCTGCTGAATTGTCCCATGAACCACAAGTACCCCCTAAGCGTTTAAGGGGCTATTCAATGAGTCGGGCTAAAAGGTACCATGCAGTGCTTCAGCTGGTCTTTCTAGGGGACAGAAGCCACACCTGAGCAGAGATTCTTGCAGCTCTGCAGGGGCAGGCCCAGAGGTGATTCACTCCATGCCAGCTGGAGCCAGAAATTGTGGTGTGCGATAATGACAGAAACCTGTGTCTTCATCATATGGTGGGTGATTAGGGGCAAAAACGGATATGGAGAGATTTCCAGTTGCCGATCCACTGGTTTACTGGGTCATGAGAATTAAACACTGACCAGAACTTGCCCAGTATGCAATAGAGCTGCTGGACTGCCCTGCATCCAGCATGCTTTCCGAACAGGCATTCGGTGCTGCTATCTGTTTTGCTTTTATCAAGAGTACCTCTTTAGGGTTATGGTGTGAAGGCACCACCGACACCAAAAGACCAATTTTTACGCAACTGTTTGAAAGGGGCATCAAATTAACATTTTTGACAGCAAGGCTAATTCTTGCTTTCATCAACAGTACCTCTATAGGGTTATGGTATGAAGGCACCACCAACACCCAAAGCCCAATTTTTACACACCTGTTACTTCTATCCAAAGTATGCCAAAGAGGCACCAGAATTTATCCAAAAAATCTCCAATCTTTTTCTGAGTGCACTAAATTGTGGCCTCATTATACAGACTGGCTCCCAAAGCCGTTGTTTATAAAATAAGGAAAGCTTGAATGGAAAATGTATTTTTTTTTTTGCTTTATAAATTACATTATTGCTGCAGCATATTCTATACACGGTACAGATGTGCCACTTTACAGGCAGACTAAAGCCCCATACACACTATCAGTTTTTCTGCTGAGCTTCTCCTTCAGATTTACCAAAACCATATAATATGAGGTCAAACCTTAGGAGTTCCAATTTGTATGCAATCAGGCAGGCCCTTGTACTACATGGTTTTGGTAAACCTGAAGGAAAAACTCAGCAGAAAAACTGATAGCGTGTATGGGGCTTAAGGGGACCCTCAGGCACTATATTTAAATAATTTTTTATTTTTTATTATTATTTCTATTTTTGATGGTTTCACTTTAAGCATCAGTATATCACTGCTCATTTAAAAAATATGTTTTTTACAAACTTTTTTTTTCATTGATACATGTCCCCCATGGCAGTACTCGGATCCCAAAACCATTGTATGCCCAATTACTTGCACATAAGCCTTCAAAATGGGCACTTTTGGGTCCCTTAGACTTCATTGGGGTTTGTTATTTGGTTCTGAATGTTTGCGATGTTCAAAAGTTCTGCCGCAAACCAAACAGGGCCCATCTCTAATCTCCAGCAACAATGGCATTTCATAGCTGAATCATTTGGGGATACTGTTCCTCTTTACTTCTCATTCGCTGTCTTTTTGCTTGTGTAAATTCTGTTTATTTATTTTAGTAAGGTGTAAAGCATACAACAGTGTAAGCAACAGTTACAACTGTAACTTCAGACATAAAAAAGAAACACAAACAATAGATTAGCACCAGTAGTCAGCACAGCTCCAAGCAGCATGATATAGACATTCATCACAAAACGTTCATCCACATGGAATATACAATAAAGAATCATCATGACAATAATCAGTCCCTTTACAACATAATTAGGCTTTATAGGATGATGGCAGGTGTAACTTTAAATGCTGATGAAGTATAATCTCTGGAAGCACATGTCAAAGAGTACTAAGGCACATGGAACATACCCCAACCTCAGGTATATAATAGGAGGACAGAAATGTTAAACTTTAGTTAGACACCGTGGACATATCATTCACCTAACCTCTCCAAACCTTATCAAATTTGTCCAGCACCCCTCTACTACCATAGGTATTCTTATATAAAGGTAGAGTTTTGTTAATCAACGCCTTCCAGGCAGATATTGATGGAGCCACATGTTCTTTCCATTATAAAATTATTATTTTTCTGGCATAGTAGAATAACGAGGAGAGTAGAGTATTTGTCACTTTCTTAGGGGCTAAGACTTAATAAAAAGATTGCAACAGAAGGTTGTATAGGGGTGGTCATGACTGCCTGGACAAACAGCTGCCGACCAAAACTGTTGGATGGCCACACAGTCCCAAAATATATGAATAAAGTAAATTTGTGGGGCAGAACAACGCCAGCAGGTAGAGTACAGAGAGGGAAATAATTTAGCCATGCTGTCCGGAGTCAGGTAAGCCCTATGAAGGATTTTATATTGAATAAAATGATCTCTTGCTGACCTGAGTCTAGTGAAGGAGGCATCCCACATGTCATCCCAATCATCACCATCCATTTGAGGGAAGTCGATCAATCAGCTTTCTAAATTATAGAGATTGCCTTTGGCAAGTCAGCGTCACTCAACAAGGCCTTCAAGTCTCTAACCCCGACCACTAATGCAAATCTACATAATTGGGTGTCAAAAGCATGCCTGAGTTGTAGGTAGAGAAAAAAAATTAGACTTTGGCAAATGGAATTTGGATTTAAGGGCATCAAAGGGAAGCAGCACTCCCTGCCGCACCACGTCTACAACCTCTTTGATTCCGAATTTTGTCTAAATGACAGGGTCGGTATATAGATTAACATGGGACAGCTGAGGTTTCTTCCATAGTGGAAGAAAGGGCGTATATGATAGGATCCTCCATGATATCCTCCCGTCTAGTCACCTTTTATACCAGAATAATGGAACGCATCAATGCTGTAATGGGGTAAGGAGTTTTATACCCTCTAAAAAAATGTATGCGACAGCGCCTCATAAGATCCCACTACCTCTGCCTCCAGGAACACCACCACATCATCACCAGGGAGAGTCAATCCTTCGTGGTCATATACTAGCTGGCCTGCTAAAAAGTAGAAAGAAAATTTGGGCACTGCTAACCCCCCTTCCTTCCATGGTTGTCGGAGCACCTGTAGTCTAATACAGGGGGAAACCCCTTTCCATAAAAAGGCAGAGACCAGACGGTCAATGCTATGGAACATTTTCTTAGGGATCCACAAAAGGAATTTCTAAAAATATACAAGTAAAGGGGCAAAATGTAAATTTTCATTAAATTGATCTCTCCAATGAAACACAATGGCAAATTTTGCCAGGCCTATAATCCACATTTAAGGGTCTGCAGTACAGGGGTAACACTTACAGGGATAAAATTTCACACTGAGTTAGAGATGGTGAGGCCCATATATTTCACCCTATCCACCCACTGGGGACCGGATGGTAGGAAATGGGACTTTGAGGGGCAAATACTGAGACTTACGCCAATTTACCCTGAGGCTGGAAAAGGTGGTGAAGGTGTTTAAAATGGACAAAGCTGCAGTAAGCGAGAGTCCCGCATTAAAAAAAACATGTTGTCTGCGTAAAGTGATGTTTTTTTCTCCAGACTGCCCACCTGAATGCAGTTCACCTCCGAAGTTGCGGGTGGCTCAAACATCATTGCAAATAGTCCAGGAGACAATGGGCATCCCTGACGAGTGCCCCTGGAAAATTCAGACAACATCCCATTAAGCTTGATTGGCACTACTGGACTATGGTACAATATTTTAACTTCTGAAAGGATGGGCCAAATCCAAATGTAGTCAATATTATCTCCATATACTACCAAACGCAATTGAAAGCTTTTTCTAAATCTAGAAACTCTAATGTGCACCCACTAGATGTTTCCTGATGTTGGACGTGTAAAAATCCATCTAAGATTGATATCCATAGCTTTTTTTGGCATAAACCCTGTCTGATCTAGGGAAATAAATTAAATTGTGGACTTACTGTAAGTCTACGTACCAGTATTTTCATAAGGATTTGTTAAGTCCATATCTAATAGGGATATGGGTGTGTAGGAGGCACAAAGCAGGGTGTCTTTGTTGGGTTTAGCTATCAGTACTAGTGATGGACGAACTTCCGACGGGACGTTTCGCGAACGCAGACCGCGAACGCGGCCTATAGTTCGCAAACCGGAACGTTCGCGGCGGGCCCCATTGACTTCAATGGGAGGCGAACTTCGCAAACCTACAGGTCAAATTTGCAGCCACAAAATAATTAATAGCTGTGCAAACATAGTCCCACCACATGGCCAATGACATGACACAAGTATGAGGTGAATCTGGGATCGAAAACTAAAAGCATTCTTTTTTTATATGGGAAATTGTTGTGACAATTCAGGACTGTGGAGCGCATGAAGGCAATGGAGGAGAGGGAAGGTCAGGGACCAGGGTAGGCAAAGAAGAGGGTGCAGGAGATGATCACCAGCAGCGTGACATACAGCAATGACACCTGCACCGTGATAGAGTCATCTGACAACAGCACCGTGATAGAGAGCACTGACATCAGCAGCGTGACATAAAGCACTCACACCAGCACCGTGATATACAGCACTGACAGCAGCACCGTGATAGAGAGCACTGACATCAGCAGCGTGACATAAAGCACTCACACCAGCACCGTGATAGAGAGCACTGACATCAGCAGCGTGCTATACAGCAATGACACCTGCACCGTGATAGAGTCATCTGACAACAGCACCGTGATAGAGAGCACTGACATCAGCAGCGTGACATAAAGCACTAACACCAGCACCGTGATATACAGCACTGACACCAGCACCATGATAGAGAGCACTGACATCAGCAGCGTGATATACAGCACTGACACCTGCACCGTAAGCAGCCCCAGGAGGAAGTCAGCATAGCACAGGGATGGTGGGAGCCCCTAATAATGAGAATAGCACAGGGATGGTGGGAGTCCCTCATAATGAGCATAGCACAGGGATGGTGGGAGCCCCTCATAATGAGCATAGCACAGGGATGGTGGGAGCCCCTCATAATATGCACAGCAGAGGTACAGCCCCAGGAGGAAGTCAGCACAGCACAGGGATGGTGGGAGCCCCTCATAATAAGCAGCCCCAGGAGGATGTCAGCATAGCACAGGGATGGTGGGAGCCCCTCATAATAAGCAGCCCCAGGAGGATGTCAGCATAGCACAGGGATGGTGGGAGCCCCTCATAATAAGCAGCCCCAGGAGGAAGTCAGCACAGCACAGGGATGGTGGGAGCCCCTCATAATGTCATAATGAGCATAGCACATAGATGGTGGGAGCACCTCAAAATATGCACAGCAGAGGTACAGCCCCAGGAGGAAGTCAGCACAGCACAGGGATGGTGGGAGCCCCTCATAATAAGCAGCCCCAGGAGGAAGTCAGCACAGCACAGGGATGGTGGGAGCCCCTCATAATAAGCAGCCCCAGTAGAAATATGACACTTCTCAACCTCTTCAAAGAGGAGGGTACGGGCATATAGTACGGTGTGCTTTTTTGGACAAGGAAGTGAGCCAAATGAAGAAAGAAGGTCTTTGTGCTCGTTTAAAAAAAATTTTTATAGACATATACATGGTCTACTGGTCACATGTGTTGAGTTCCTCCGAGATCCATGCCTCATTCATTTTTAGAAATGTGAGGTAGTTAACACTGTCGTGAGCTAGGCGAGTACGCTTATCGGTCACGATCCCCCCTGCTGCGCTGAACGTCCTTTCGGACAGGACACTGGATGAGGGGCAAGCCAACAGTTCGATTGCAAATTGGGCAAGCTCTGGCCAGAGGTCAAGCCTGCCCACCCAGTAGTCCAGGGGTTCATCACTCCTCAGAGCGTCCACATCGGCCGTTAACCCGATGTAGTCGGACACCTGACGGTCTAGGCGTTCCCTGATGCTGGATCCGGATGACACCTGTCGATGGGTCGGCTGAAAGAATGACCTCATATCCGAAGTCACCAACACATCTTCAAACCGGCCTCTTCTTGCAGGCGCTGTTGGATTGGTACCCGCAACTCCTTCTCTGGGAGTGGGAATTGCTCCTCTGCCAGCGCAGGCAAAGGCAGCATGCAGCATTTCTCGAAACAAGGCCTGGAAGTGTTCCATTCTGCCAGCCCTCTGTGACGGCGGTAACATTTCCGCCATTTTGTGTTTGTACCGGGGGTCTAAGTACGTTGCCACCCAGTACTGGTCCTTGACCCTTATGCTTTTTATACGGGGGTCCCTATTAAAACACTGGAGCATGAAGGCCCCCCATTTGCACTAAAGTGGAAGCTGTGTGGTGGCCTGGCTCCTGCTCATCATCCAGGATAATGTCGTCCTCTTCATTCTCCTCTCCCCATCCACGCACAACAGGGATCCCAGAAAGGTTTAAAGCAGGGATCCTCAAACTACGGCCCTCCAGCTGTTGTGAAACTACACATCCCATGAGGCATTGTAAAACTCTGACATTCACAGACATGACTAGGAATGATGGGAATTGTAGTTCCTGAATAACTGGAGGGCCATAGTTTGAAGACCCATGGTTTAAAGCATGCTCTTCTTGCTCCTCCTCATCCGCCCCGGCACCATCCTCCTCTGACTCCTCTTCAGACTCCTGTTGTTGACTTGTCTCAGATAGAGTAGCCCCCCCTGGGAATTCATCCAGCATTGCGACTTCCTCATCTTCCCGCTCCTGCTCCTCCACAGCTTGATCAATGACACGACGCAATGCACGCTCCATAAAGAAGGCATAAGGTACCATGTCACTGATGGCGCCATGGCTGCAACTGACCAGTTTGGTGATCTCCTCAAATGGGCGCAGAAGTCTGCATGTGTCGCGCATAAGCAGCCACTGGCGCGGTGAAAAAAAAACCAGCTCCCCAGAACCGGTTCTGCCGCAGAGTTCATACAGGTAGATGTTAACTGCACGTTTCTGCTGGAGCAGCCTATCAAGCATATAGAAGGTTGAGTTCCATTGCGTCGGGCAATGGCAAATAAAAGACGTCTGACCGGCAGATTGTGTCGCCGCTGAATGTCAGCAAGGCGAGCCATGGCCGTGTAAGATCTTCTGAAATGGACCGAGATTTTCCTTGACTGCCGCAAGATGTCCTGGACCCCAGGGTATTTGACAAGGAATCGCTGCACGACCAAGTTTAAGACGTGTGCCATGCATGGCACGTGCGTGATTTTGCCCTGTTTCAATGCGCTAAGCAGATTGGCACCGTTGTCACACACCACTTTACCAACTGTCAAATTGAGCGGTGTTAGCCACTGATCTGCCTGTGAACGCAAAGCTGAAAAGGAGTGCCGGGCCAGTGTGGCTCTTGGCTTCCAGGCACAACAGACGCAGCACGGCATGGCAACGTCTCACCTGGCATGTCGAATAGGTTCTGGGGAGCTTGGGCGGCACAGCGGAAGAGACGCTAGCAGCGGAAAAGGAGGAGTCAGCTGAGGAGGAGAGGGAGGAGGATGGAGTAGGAGGAGGAGGAGAAGAAGAGTCAGGCCTGCATGCAATCCGTGGCGGTAAAACCAAATCTACACGGGTGCCACGGGTTACATGCTTGACGGCCGTCAGAAGGTTCACCCAGTGGGCAGTAAAAGTGATATACCTTCCCTGCCCGTGTTTGTTAGACCACGTGTCTGTGGTCAGATGTATCTTGGCACCGACACTGTGTGCCAGAGATACATTCACTTGCCGCTGAACATGGCCATATAGCTCTGGGATGCCCTTCTCTGAGAAATACGTCCTTCCTGGCACCTTCCATTGTGGTGTTCCAATGGCCACAAATTTGTGAAAGGCCCCCCGAGTCCACCAGTTTATATGGCAGTAGTTGGCGGGCTATGAGTTCTGACAAGCCAGCCGTCAACCATTGGGCAAGAGGGTTATCCGGCGTCATCATTTTTTACGCTCGAACATTAGGCCCATGGAAGCCTGCCTTTTTGCAGAAAAACGTGAGCTTGGCGTGATGGAAGGTGGAGTGGAGGACAATTGTGAGGAGAGAGGAGAAGGAGAAGTAGAAGAGGAGGCTGGACGGTGAGAGCCTGCAGTGTGGCTTTGTGTGTTCCGTTGCTCCCACTCGGCTCGGTGATGGCTGCTCATGTGCCTTCTTAAGGCGGTCATCCCTAGGTGAGTGTTGGGCTTACCGCGACTAATGCGTTGACTGCAAAGATTGCAGATGGCAACGCTATTGTCAGCAGCGGACACGTTAAAAAAAGCCCACACTGCGGAGCCATGTGCCGGTGTCCTAGGAGCGCCAGATGTGACCGTACATGGTCGATGACTCGCTCCTGATACATTTGCAGTCTGCTTTGTCCCTCCTGTGCAATGTAAGTTATTCCTGCTTCTCCTCCCTATCTGCTGGTCCATATCTCCCTCTGAACTCCCCTCCTCTTCCTCTCTTGTGGGCACCCACGTGACATCACTAGACACGTCATCATCTACGTCACCTTCCCCACCGCTATAAGTAGAGATCTCGGAGTAGGCAGCAACACCAGGGACCAACCTCCTCCTTGGGCTGATCTGGGTACTGTCGTCAGACTGCTGAGTAGCGGTTGTTGCTGCCTCCTCTTCCTGATGCAATACCAAGAGTGGCTGCGCATCAGAAATGTCTTGATATGGATTAGAAAATAATTACTGTGACTCAAGCGGAAGGTATGTGGTGGTGGTGTTGTTGGTGGTAGTGTCTTTGGGGGTGCACATAGCAGAGAGTGAAGAAGAGGGTGTAGATCGAGAGGATGAGGAGGGTGCAGAAGAGTAAGGCTGAGCGAGCCACTCAACCAAGTCTGGTGCTTCCTTTTAAAGTAATTGAACGCACCTTCTGCAACTTCCCACTTTGGTTCAAGCCTGTTGCTCCTGCCCTACCCCTACCACCCCTGCGGAAGGGCCTGCCTCTTCCTCTGCCTGTCATTTTTTAAATGACCCTGTGACAAATCTCTCAGTCCCTATACCGATGAAGGACTGCTGCAGTATAGGGCAGCGGTCAGCAGTAGTGCACCTCAACCCTATGTACTGTGGACCTATACCAGTCCTTATAGAATGGCAGACTGTACCTCACTCAACCCTATGTACTGTAGCACCCTAGACAGACCAATTTACCAGTCCTTATAAGGACCTTTGTGGATCAAGTAGGTTGTGTGTGAGTGATTAGCAGACTGTACGTCAGTCCCTATACCGATGAAGGACTGCTGCAGTATAGGGCAGCAGTCAGCAGTAGTGCACCTCAACCCTATGTATTGTGGACCTACACCAGTCCTTATAGAATGGCAGACTGTACCTCACTCAACCCTTTGTACTGTAGCACCCTAGACAGACCAATTTACCAGTCCTTATAAGGACCTTTGTGGACCAAGTAGGTTGTGTGTGAGTGATTAGCAGACTGTACGTTAGTCCCTATACCGATGAAGGACTGCTGCAGTATAGGCAGTGGTCAGCAGTAATGCACCTCAACCCTATGTACTGTGGACCTATACCAGTCCTTATAGAATGGCAGACTGTACCTCACTCAACCCTATGTACTGTAGCACCCTAGACAGACCAAGTTACCAGTCCTTATAAGGAGCTTTGTGGAACAAGTAGGTTGTGAATGATTATCAGACTGCAGCAGAAGGGCAGCAGTCAAGTATAATATTCTTTCTATATTTGGAAGAAAGAATATTATACGCGTACAAGCCTATTACCATACCACTGATACCAGTCCTGAAAAGAACCTTTGTGGACCTAATATAGTAACAGCTACTGATTAAACTGACCCTCACTGCCTCACACACTGCTTCCTGCTTGTCCCTATATAAACTGACAAAACAGAGTCTACTGGAACAATAACTGCAATAGCACTTTTGTGGACCTGATAGTAACAGCTAATGATGATGACTAAACTGACTGTCCCTACAGCAGACACACCGTCCTGTCCCTTTCTCTAAACTGACAAAAGACACTCAGGCTGCTGCAACAATCAGTAGCACAGCAAACCTATATACACCTAACACCTATACCAGTCCTGAAAATAACTTTTGTGTACCAAATAGCTAGCGATTTGGGTCACTGCAATCTATCCCTGCTCCACACAGCAACCTCTCCCTATAGTGACAGAAGAAAGAATGTAAAATGTTAGGGAGAATGTCCAAGTGTCCATGTGCTGTAATGTCTCAATTGGCTGTCCTGTACCCCATGATGGATGTGTCATCATAGGTCAAAGTTCTTTTACACAGTAAACACGGAAGTCCGCCGGACGAACAGCGCCAATAGTCCGCCGAACGCGCGGACCGCGAACAGCCGAAATTCGCCGCAAAACGACCGCCGGGCGAACCGTTCGGCCATCACTAATCAGTACCACATGAGCATCATAATAAGAAGGAGGAAGGCAGCCTTGTTGGAGACAATCATGATATAAATGCAAAGGTTTCAGGGGAAAGGAGCTCTAAATAATGTCTGTACCACTCCACTCGCAACCCATCAGGATCAGGGGCCTTGTGATTACTAAAGCAGCCAATCGCACCAGCCACCTCCTCCTCCTCCTCCTTTAAGGGGGCATCGAGCAAGGCACAAGTCTCCTCGGGTAAAGTGGGTAATCATAAGGGCTCAAGGGCTGCCACCAAATCTCCCCTAGACTACGGTGCAATAGGTGAATATAAATCGGAGTAATAAGATACCAGGGTCTGAAGGATTCCTTCTATAGAGGTGATTAGGTCACCAAAAGGGGAAGTAAGACAGGGAATAACCGTTTGGCGTTTAACATCTGTTGTACGTAAGGCCAAAAGTTTCCAATTTTTATCACCCTGTTCAAAAATGTCTCCTGCTGAGTCATGTGTCAGGCTTTGTAGTGTAGACCCAGTTCCCTTTTGGCAAACTGCAGGTTAGCTAGGGTTTCAGGGGAGGGGGCTTCAGCATGGGACCGAGCACACTCCTGTTCACGGTCTTGTAACACCAAGGTGACATGGTTGTGCTCAACTCTCGCCACCTTAATGGCAGAAATATAAATCCCCCTAGTTGTTGCCTTAAAGGCATCCCACACCATCTGTATCATAGAAGACTCCTCATTCACCTGCCAGTAAATAACCATGTGAGATTGTACCTGTGGCTTGACCAAAGTGTCACTCACCCAGCCCAGAGTCAGTCGCCAAAAACCACAAGGCCTGTGCTCAGCTAATTGCAGGGATGCTTGTAATGGTGTGTGGTCTGACACCCCCCCCGGGAGGTAACATCCCGCACAACCGGAAACAGGGCAGCAGTGGCAAAGGCCAGATCAATTCTGGAGGAAGTAGCATATACTGAGGATAAATATGAATAACATTTAGTGTTATGGTGTTGCCATCTCCACAGATCCATAAGCTCCCAACTTGGAGGGGCTGTCCCTGATTTGGAACAAAGTCACTCTGTCCCTCTTTTCTCCTCAATTGTCCCTCATTTTGGTCTGATCTATATAATTGTATATAAAACACACTACTTATCTTTCCAAAAGTGTTTCCCAATGCTAAACCTTTCATACAATTTAAAAATTTCTGTATTTGTAAATTCCAGAAGCCAATATAAAGAAATAGTAGTGGTTAAAAAGCACTTGTGAATTTAACCAATCATATTTTTTTACAATTTTCCTTTAAGGGGGCATGGTAGGGGGTGTGTCCTATGTCTACATACATTTGCTAATAGGTGTCCCTCATCCCCATCCTAGAAAGTTGAGAGGTATGCGTAAGACCTGCAGACAAGGGCCAGTGGGATAGCTCAATCTTGGGAGCTCTTTTTGGATTGGAGATATACACGAACAGGCATGTGTGCTGGAGCTTTGAGAGGCACGCCCTAATGCAGTTGGCTACGCACATCTATGATCTGCCCAATCCTTTGGTCTTTGTGGGGTACCCTCTGATCAGCATTGAAGGATAGTCGATTAAACTTGGCTTCACCTGCTTGCTGCTATTGGGTTAAAGGCATACAAGGAATGAGACTGTGATCTACCCTCCTCCTCCTCCTATTTATGTTACTGCCTTCATGTAGTAGATGTTCAAAGGCCTTTTTAAAGGCTGTAAAAGAATGAAGGCCCTGATGTCAAGGAACAAGAAAGAAAGTTCCGAAGAGCCCAAGAAGCTTAAGTTAAAAGATTACACTTAAAGGTTTTTTATGATCACAAACAGACCAAATTGGTTTTAGCACAATCCCGGCAGTTCTTGGATCTATATTTCTAGGAGATATAGGCAAGCAGTGGTGACTTGGCAACGGAGATGCACATGCATAATAAAAATGTAAATGTTAATATACTATACAAATAAAAAAAAGGGAATGTGCAGGGAATACCACATCAATGTCAATATTAACTTTCCTTTCTCTTATTCCTCAAAATGAGTCACTTAACATTGTTACTCATTTGTGCCTGGATATTCTGACAATGACAAGTGTTGGTCCTATAGTTCAGAAAAATTACTTCTCTAGTAAATCCTATATGCTTAAAATAATTTAAATTAAATGAATTATATTACTTTCAATGACAATATATATATATATATATATATATATATATATATATATATATATATATATATATATATATATATATATATATATATATATATACACATATTTATCCATGTATAATGGAATTAACAGTTACTAAAGCTAACAGGTTCTATGGAACCTGCAGTACATATCTTTGTCCATTAGATGTCTCTCCTCACACAGTCTTTCCCATGGCTGTATAAGATGTTCATAGTCACCTATTGTTATGGTGAGTGCGGTGTGCTTCTATTGGAAGAGAGAGGAAGAGCACTATTCCCTTGGGTGTCTTTCCTTTACATTTGGATGCATTTACCTGCACTGAGCACTTTAATTAAGGACTGCATAGGATGGACTTTTTGCACAATTGCTTATTGTTCATTTGATTTGTTTACATATATTTGTTTGCACTGAGCACTTTAATTAGGATGAGATATTTTGGGTATTATTTTTATTAGACAGTTAAAAGAGCGCTGTCTATTTTTTCTTTACATCTTTGGCTTAATTAAGCTGAAAGATGCGCAGCTCTTTCATGTGGATTTATATTTTTTTGTTTTTTGTATACAGTAAAACCTTGGTTTGACAGTAACTTGGGTTGAGAGCATTTTGCAAGACAAGCTACACTTTAAAATAAATTTTGACTTGATATACAAGCGATGTCTTAATATACAAGTAGCGTCATGCCACAACTGAGAATAAAAGAGAAGAGAGGCGCCTCTAAGTGTAGCAATATGGTTACATTTAATGAAGGTACAACATTTAGCAATTCACATGGTTGATGATTAAAACAGGCACATCTAAGTATGCAGGCATCCAGGGTAAAGCTGTCCACATAGACCATCCACCTCACCGCCATCAACGTCCCCCCTTCCACGATGCGCTCCATGAGCGGTTCAAGCCTCGCTTTCAGATCGTTCTACTGCAGGGTAGTCTTCCTAGTTGCAATTGCAGACTGACAGTGGTGAGAGCCGGTGGTGCGGAGGATGGTCTATGTGGACAGCTTTACTCCAGATGCCTGCATACTTAGATGTGCTGGTTTTAATCATCAACCATGTGAGTTGGTAAATAAAATACCTTCATTGAATGTAACCATATTGCTACTTGGTGCCTCGCTTCTCTTTTATACTCTGTAGTTCCTGCTGAATTTTGCTTCTAATCTCCTTGTGGAGGCTTCCATTTGTTGATGGATATTTTATGGTTACACACATTGCTGTAATCTTTTTTTATATGGACTATAAACTCAAGGACTTATGAATAAATGGTTGTGAAACGAATCATGTGAGTTAACATTATTTCTTATGGGAAAGTTTGCTTTGATAGGAGTTCTTTGGATTACAAGCAAGTTTCTTGACCGAATTATGGGCATATAAATTCATTACACATTTTTATAGAACAACATTTTATATAATTTTGCTTGGGTGTAGATTATTCAACCACTTCAGTCCCGGAAGATTTGGCTGCTCAATGACCAGAGCACTTTTTACAATTTGGCACTGCACTGTTTAACTGGTAATTGTGCAGTCATGCAATGCTGTACCCAAACAAAATTTGCATCCCTTTTTTCCCACAAATAGAGCTTTCTTTTGATGGTATTTAATTGCCTCTGCGACATTTATTTCTTGCGATATAAATGGAAAAATACTGAAAATTTTGAAAAAAAAAATGATATTTTCTACTTTTTGTTATTAAAAAAAAAATCCAATAAATTCAATTTTAGTCATACTTTTTAGGCCAAAATGTATTTAGCCACATGTTGTTGCTAAAAAAAATGTCAATAAGCATATATTTATTGGTTTGTGCAAAAGTTATAGCATCTACAAACTAGGGTACATTTTCTGGAATTTACACAGCTTTTAGTTTATGACTGCCTATCCCATTTCTTGAGGTGCTAAAATGGCAGGGCAGTACAACCCCCCCCCCCAAATGACCCCATTTTGGAAAGTTGACACCCCAAGGAAATTGCTGAGAGACATGTTGAGCCCATTAAATGTTTTTTTTTTTTGTCACAAGTGATTGAAAAATGATAAAAAAACAAAAATTACATAAAGCTATCATTAAATTATATATTGCTCACACGTGCCATGGTTATATGTGCAATTACGCCCCCAAAATATATTCTGCTGCTTCTCCTGAGTATGGTAATACCACAGACTTTTTGGGAGCCTAGCCACATACAGGACCCCAAAAACCAAAAACTGTGTTGTTGCTTTTACTCTCTAAAACAGCAGAAAAATTATACCAAACATCATATTAGTTCTACAACAGTGCATGGTATGTAGTAACACGCTTGCTCTACATGTTTTACATATGAATGCTTCATCGGGAGCTTAGTAGCTGTTCTACAAAAGAGGGGGGAGAGACATATAAGCATATACAAATAGTAGAGTGTTCAACATTTTTGGCAGAATTCATCCAAAAGGTAGACATGCAGGAGATACCCATAAGTGACATACAACAGGCAATTTGAGGTTGAACGTGGGGGTGTGCCAGTTAGAAAACAAAGAAAAACAGAAAAAATAGGAAGAAATAAATATTTGTAGAAAACAGCAAGGGTATATATCCCCAATGTCAAGGCGTCCATTATTTGAGAAAAGATAAGAATAGTAAAGATAGCAGATTTGAAAAGAACCAGTTCCTGCATAAAAGCAGATGAGAGAAGATAGCAAGTAGTGATGGACGAACTTCCGACGGGACGTTTTGCGAACGCGAAACGCGAACACAGCCGATAGTTTGCGAACCGTAACGTTCGCGGCGGGCCCCATTGACTTCAATGGGAGGCGAACTTTGCAAACCTACAGGTCAAATTTGCAGCCACAAAATAATTACTAGTTGTGCACACATAGTCCCACCACATGGCCAATGACATAACACATGTATGAGGTGAATCTGGGATCGAAAAACTACAAGCATTCTTTTTTTATATGTGAAATTGTGACAATTCAGGACTGTGGAGCGCATGAAGGCAATGGAGGAGAGGGAAGGTCAGGGTAGGCAAAGAAGAGGGTGCAGGAGATGATCACCAGCAGCGTGACATACAGCAATGACATCAGCAGCGTTACATACAGCAATGACACCTGCACCGTGATAGAGTGATCTGACACCAGCACAGTGATATACAGCACTGACATCAGCAGCGTGACATACAGCAATGACACATGCACCGTGATAGAGTGATCTGACACCAGCACCGTGATAGAGAGCACTGACATCAGCAGCGTGACATAAAGCAATGACACCTGCACCGTGATAGAGTGATCTGACACCAGCACCGTGATAGAGAGCACTGACATCAGCAGCATGACATACAGCAATGACACCTGCACCGTAACAGAGTGATCTGACACCAGCACCGTGATATACAGCACTGACACCTGCACCGTAAGCAGCCCCAGGAGTAAGTCAGCATAGCACAGGGATGGTGGGAGCCCCTCATAATGAGCATAGCACAGGGATGGTGGGAGCCCCTCATAATATGCACAGCAGATGTACAGCCCCAGGAGTAAGTCAGCATAGCACAGGGATGGTGGGAGCCCCTCATAATAAGCAGCCCCAGGAGTAAGTCAGCATAGCACAGGGATGGTGGGAGCCCCTCATAATGAGCATAGCACAGGGATGGTGGGAGCCCCTCATAATATGCACAGCAGAGGTACAGCCCCAGGAGTAAGTCAGCATAGCACAGGGATGGTGGGAGCCCCTCATAATAAGCAGCCCCAGGAGTAAGACAGCATAGCACAGGGATGGTGGGAGCCCCTCATAATGAGCATAGCACAGGGATGGTGGGAGCCCCTCATAATATGCACAGCAGAGGTACAGCCCCAGGAGGAAGTCAGCACAGCACAGGGATGGTGGGAGCCCCTCATAATAAGCAGCCCCAGGAGGAAGTCAGGACAGCACAGAGATGGTGGGAGCCCCTCATAATGAGCATAGCACAGGGATGGTGGGAGCCCCTCATAATAAGCAGCCCCAGGAGGAAGTCATCACAGCAAAGGGATGGTGAACTTTACAAACCTACAGGTCATATTTGCAGCCACAAAATAATTACTAGCTGTGCACACATAGTCCCACCACATGACCAATGACATAACACATGTATGTGGTGAATCTGGGATCGACAAATACAAGCATTCTTTTTTTATATGTGAAATTGTGAAAATTCAGGACTCTTGAGAAAATGGAGGCGAGGGAAGGTCAGGGTAGGCCAAGAAAAGGGTGCAGGAGATGATCACCAGCACCGTGATATAGAGCACTAACACCTGCACCGTGATAGAGTGATCTGACACCAGCACCGTGATAGAGAGCACTGACATCAGCAGCGTGACAGAAAGCACTGACACCTGCACCGTAAGCAGCCCCAGGAGGAAGTCAGCACAGCACAGGGATGGTGGGAGCCCCTCATAATAAGCAGCCCCAGGAGGAAGTCAGGACAGCACAGGGATGGTGGGAGCCCCTCATAATGAGCATAGCACAGGGATGGTGGGAGCCCCTCATAATAAGCAGCCCCAGGAGGAAGTCAGCATAGCACAGGGATGGTGGGAGCCCCTCATAATAAGCAGCCCCAGGAGGAAGTCAGCACAGCACAGGGATGGTGAACTTTACAAACCTACAGGTTATATTTGCAGCCACAAAATAATTACTAGCTGTGCACACATAGTCCCACCACATGGCCAATGACATAACACATGTATGAGGTGAATCTGGGATCGACAACTACAAGCATTCTTTTTTTATATGTGAAATTCTGAAAATTCAGGACTCTTGAGACAATGGAGGCGAGGGAAGGTCAGGGTAGGCAAAGAAGAGGGTGCAGGTGATGATCACCAGCACCGTGATATACAGCACTGACACCTGCACCATAAGCAGCCCCAGGAGGAAGTCAGCATAGCACAGGGATGGTGGGAGACCCTCATAATGAGCATAGCACAGGGATGGTGGGAGCCCCTCATAATATGCACAGCAGAGGGTGCAGAAGAGTAAGGCTGAGTGAGCCACTCAACCAATTCTGGTGATTCCTTTGACGTAATCGCACGCACCTTCTGCAATTTCCCACTTTGGCTCAAGCCTGTTGCTCCTGCCCTACCCCTACCACCCCTGCGGAAGGGCCTGCCTCTTCCTCTGCCTGTCATTTTTTAAATGACCCTGTGACAAAACTCTCTACAGAAGTGCAGTATGTATGTGGAAGAAGGTATATAACACCCCGCTTTAATCTATTGTTTTTGGGGGCTACTGGTCTATCACACCAGTTACAATACTTTTTTTTTGGATTGCGTTTGTCACTCTTTGTAGTATCGCTGCAGAACCGCTCAGCAGTCACAATGCTGGACAGTGGAAACGCACTATACTATTTTATACGTGTATTACACAACTATATACTGCACACCAAATAGTACACCTATACCAGTCCTTAGAAGGAACCTTTGTGGAACTAGTAGGTTGTGATTAGCAGACTGTACCTCACTCAACCCTATATACTGTAGTACACTATACCTTACCAGTCCTTATAAGGACCTTTGTGGAACTAGTAGGTTGTGATTAGCAGACTGTACCTCACTCAACCCTATATACTGTAGTACACTATACCTTACCAGTCCTTATAAGGACCTTTGTGGAACTAGTAGGTTGTGATTAGCAGACTGTACCTCAGTCCCTATACTGATAAAGGACTGCTGCAGAATAGGGCAGCAGTCAGCAGTAGTGCACCTCAAACCTATATATTGTAAACCTATACCAATCCTTAAGGATTATCAGACTGTACCTCACTCAACCCTATATACTCTAGTACGCTATAACTTACCAGTCCTTAGAAGGACCTTTGTGGAACTAGTAGGTTGTGATTAGCAGACTGTACCTCAGTCCCTATACTGATAAAGGACTGCTGCAGAATAGGGCAGCAGTCAGCAGTAGTGCACCTCAACCCTATATATTGTGGACCTATACCAGTCCTTAAGGATTAGCAGACTGTACCTCACTCAACCCTATATATTCTAGTACGCTATACCTTACCAGTCCTTATAAGGACCTTTGTGGAACTAGTAGGTTGTGATTAGCAGACTGTACCTCACCCAACCCTATATACTGTAGTACACTATACCTTACCAGTCCTTATAAGGACGTTTGTGGAACTAGTAGGTTGTGATTAGCAGACTGTACCTCACTCAACCCTATATACTGTAGTACACTATACCTTACCAGTCCTTATAAGGACCTTTGTGGAACTAGTAGGTTGTGATTAGCAGACTGTACCTCAGTCCCTATACTGATAAAGGACTACTGCAGCAGAAGGGCAGAAGTCAGCAGTAGTGCACCTCAACCCTATATATTGTGGACCTATACCAGTCCTTAAGGATTAGCAGACTGTACCTCACTCAACCCTATATACTGTAGTACACTATACCTTACCAGTCCTTATAAGGACCTTTGTGGAACTAGTAGGTTGTGATTAGCAGACTGTACCTCAGTCCCTATACTGATAAAGGACTACTGCAGCAGAAGGGCAGAAGTCAGCAGTAGTGCACCTTAACCCTATATATTGTGGACCTATACCAGTCCTTAAGGATTAGCAGACTGTACCTCACTCAACCCTATATACTGTAGTACACCATACCTTACCAGTCCTTATAAGGACCTTTGTGGAACTAGTAGGTTGTGATTAGCAGACTGTACCTCAGTCCCTATACTCATAAAGGACTGCTGCAGAATAGGGCAGCAGTCAGCAGTAGTGCACCTCAACCCTATATATTGTGGAACTATACCAGTCCTTAAGGATTAGCAGACTGTACCTCACTCAACCCTATACACTCTAGTACGCTATACCTTACCAGTCCTTAGAAGGACCTTTGAGGAACTAGTAGGTTGTGATTAGCAGACTGTACCTCAGTCCCTATACTGATAAAGGACTACTGCAGAATAGGGCAGCAGTCAGCAGTAGTGTACCTCAACCCTATATATTGTGGACCTATACCAGTCCTTAAGGATTAGCAGACTGTACCTCACTTAACCCTATATACTCTAGTACGCTATACCTTACCAGTCCTTAGAAGGACCTTTGTGGAACTAGTAGGTTGTGATTAGCAGACTGTACCTCAGTCCCTATACTCATAAAGGACTACTGCAGCAGAAGGGCAGCAGTCAAGTATAATATTCTTTCTATATTTGGAAGAAAGAATATTATACGTGTACAAGCCTATTACCATACCAGTCCTGAAAAGGACCTTTGGGGACCTAATAGTAATAGCTACTGATTAAACTGACTGTCCCTCACTGCCACACACAGCTTCCTGCCTGTCCCTATTTAAACTGACAAAACACAGGCTGCTGCAACAATAACTTGAATAGCACTCAAAACTATATCCTATACTACTACACCATACCAGTCCTGAAAAGGACTTTTGTGGACCTAATAGTAACAGCTAATGATTAAACTGACTGTCCCTCCCTGCAACACACAGCGTCCTATCTGTCCCTCTCTCAGCCCTGACAAAAGACAATCTGCAGCAACAATGACTTGAATAGCAGTGCCTCAAACCTATATCCTGAACTACACCTATACCATACCAGTCCTTAAAAGAACTTTTGTGGACCTAATAGCTAGCGATTTGCAGTCTCTCCCTGCTCCACACAGTAACCTCTCCCTATAGTGACAGTAGAAAAAATATAAAATTGCTGCCGGATCGGGACTATTTATAAGTTAGGGGGAATGTCCAAGTGTCCATGTGCTGTAATGTTTCAATTGGCTGTCCTGTACCCCATGATGGATGTGTCATCATAGGTCAAAGTTCTTTTACACAGTAAACACGTAAGTCCGCCGGGCGAACAGCGGCAATAGTCTGCCGATCGGGCGGACCGCAAACAGCCGAAATTCCCCCGCGAACTGACCGCCGGGCGAACAGTTCGGCAATTCCTAATAGCAAGTAGTATTATTAGCCAAAACCCTACCTCCGCACATAAACCATACAGGAGCTATCTCATAGGTAGCCGGATAATAGATAGTGTTGATACAATAGTAACCAGCATAAACAGACCACACAGTGACCTAAAGCACAGAAACATATGATAACGGGATTAATATATAGTACCTAGTATTCATTCAGTCACTTTATGTGTGTGTGGTTTTTTTTTTTGCATTTTTTATAAACTGTAAACGTTTCGGATTAGGGGCTCTCAAAACGTGATGGCCATCTCGTCTTTTGAGACCCTGTGTAAGTGTACCCTAGGACTGTGCAATACTGTACCCTATACTAATACTCTACTAGTGTGTGGTAGCATTTTAAAACAGTCACCAATGCAGAGACCAGCTTGGTTAGGACAGGAGGGATAAAAAAATGTGGGTGTCGTGCCTATATCCGCATTTTCTGCAGACATGACATCTTCTTTGGGGGTTTCTTTGGGTAGGGGTACCAGGGAGGACATACGGAAAATGCCTCTCATGCAGCCGGCTCACTGCATTTGCGTTGGGAAGGTGGGCCACAACACCGTTTGGAAACAGAAGGGCTGTGATGATCTCGTCCTGGAATTTTAGGAAGGATCCAGTTGGTCCTGAAGCTTTGCATAGCACAAAAGCATTCAGCATAGCCAATAAAATGGAATAAATATACAGACACTTTTTTATACCAGCGTCTGGCCTTACAGGCAATTAAGTATGGCACCAACAACTGGTCATTGAAGTCCACCCCTCCCATGTTAAGGTTGTATTTGTGCACAGAGAGGGGTTTCTCCACATCACCAGTCGCCGCAGGAATTTGGACTATCGTATCTGCGTAAAGGGACAACAGAACTAAAACATTCTGTATATCCCTCCACTTCACTGTTACCAAATTATTACATTTCAAGCAGGTCCCCCCCCCCCCCCAAGTCAGGATTCCACAAGCCATTGGGGGGAGCCCTGGCGATTAGATCACACGGTGCCACATGTACCAATTTCACAATCAAAAAGGTGACTAAAAAGTGGCACGCTTGTGTAGTAATTGTCCACGTACAAGTGGTACCCCTTTCCGAATAAGGATGACACCAAGTCCCACACATTCTTACCAATGTGCCCTATATAGTCTTGGCAGTTCTCCGGCTCCATGTGACTATCTTTTCCTTCATAAACCATAAAACTATATGTATAGCCTGTTGCCCTGTCATATACATCTTGACCCCATATCTGGCACTCTTGCTGAGAAGATACTGTTTGATAGACAAGCGGCCAGAAAACTTAATCAGGGACTCATCAATGCAGACAACTTGATCAGGAGTAAACAAGGCTGCAAACTGCTGGTTGAAGTGGTTTACGAAGGGCCGAATTTTGTGGAGCCGATCGTATACAGGGTCACCCCGAGGACAACAGAGTTCATTGTCATTGAAATGCATGAACCTCAAGATCAGCTCGTATTGTGTCCTGGTCATGGAGGCAGAAAACATGGACATATGATGAATTGGTCAGTGGACCAATATGACCGCAAGTCACTTTTTTTTAACTATGCCCATGAGGCGGGAGAGGCCCAGGAAGGTCTTAAGTTCGGAGACCATAATAGGTCTCCAATTTCTGGAAAGGGGCAACTGGGGATTAGCGATAATGAATTGACCAGCATACAAATTGCTTTGGTCCACGACAGATCTATAAGGGATCTTCCATGAAAAAAAAATGAATAAAAATCCAGTGACGTAAAATCAACTGTTTCTACCTGAATTCCTGGTTGGCCAGTGAATGGGGGAAGTACAGGTGCTGCAGAAGTGGTGGGCTCCCAATTTAGATTGGCAAATGCAGCGGGAAGAGCAGTATAGGCTCGACGGGCCTGTCTCTGTCTTATTGATGGCTGTGGGGCACTAGTTGTGCTAGCCATCTCAGCAGCTTGAACTGCACTTATGGGACTCGCCACGTCACCAAGTGTTACTGCAGTGCTGGATGTAGGACCAGGATGTACTAGGCCGATGGTGCTTTCCAGTTCACCCAAAGGATGAGCGACACTAGTACTGGCTCTCTGCTCCACACGAGGGACATGCGGTTCTTGCACCTCAACAACAGCAGATGAACGGAGTTGGGTATGCCTGACCTTGGCAGGGACCACCACTCTGTTGTCAGAGCTATCTGTCAGGGTGCTGCTGCTGTCTACTGGTTCGTATTCTGAGCCAGAATCGGACAGATGGGGGACTTCCTCTTCACTCTCATCTGTCAGGCTCAGAAATGTGTAGGCCTCTTCACTAGTGTACCTTCGATTGGACATTTTGGCCTCTAAATTTACTCGTACACTAGTGAGACTCACAAAGAGCACCTGACTGTCAGCGACTGCTTCAAACGCTACCAAAAAACTGTTAGCATTCGCAGGGAATCAGGCCTGACTCTGTGAATGCTGTAGTTATGTGTTTAATGTTTTGTAATTGACAGTGATTGATTGATACTGCACTTGGGTGGGCTGGGCTTGCCGGAGGGGCTAAACGCAGGTGCTAGCAGGTATCTAGGCTGATTATCTAGGTATCTAACACTGCATTTATGGGAAATGCAGGTATCTAGGTATCTAACACTGCATTTATGGGAACCCTAAACTACTGGGGACGTTAGTATAGATCTGATCAGATCAGATATTGATCCGTTCAGACACTATACTACTAAGGGAGGTGTATGGTGCGTGCATGGGTGTTAGCGCTACTGGCTTAATCTGACGCTTCCCGGGGCGACGCAGACCCTAATTAACGCTAAAACCTAACTGATATCACCTGCCGGGTGATCAGGGGGTTAAACCTTTTATTAAGTAATGGACGGCGGGTGCCCTGAGGCTATAAAAAAAATAACTAGCTAACCAGCGTCACCCGTGACACTAATACAGTGATCACTGGTGACATGGGGGTGATCAAGGGGTTAAACTTTTAATAGGGGGGGGGTAGGGGGGTTCCTAGCCCTATCTGGGGCTACTACTAAGTACCCTAATGCTGATTAATGTCAAAATTACACCAGTACAGTGATCAAAGAAAAATATGAACACTGCACTGGGTGACACAGTGACAGGGAGTGAAAGGGTTAACTGGGGGTGAAATATGTGCCTATGTGTACTGTGTCAGTGTAGTGTTGGTGCAACTCACATTTGGAGGTCCTCTCTCCTCTCTCTGGAACAGAAAAGAATTCCAGAGAGGGAGATCACATCACTTCCCCTGTCTGTGTTTATACTTCATTCGTCAGGACCGATCAGCAGGTCCAGTGCGAACAAGTGGAGCTTCTACTTTTGGGTAGAGCTCTGCTTTAATATCACTTTAATAATCTAACACATATAATAAAGTAACCTGTATGTGGCCCTCACCACTCTACAAACATTCAATATACTATATCAAAAGTAGCCAATAGCATAACATATATATATATATATATATATATATATATATATATATATATATATAAAGAGATGATCAGCCTATCATTTAAATGGTAGGTTTATTTTAACATCGAGAGACAAAATGACAAAAGTATCCAGAAACCGTAAAATTGTATACTTACCTTTCCGTAATTTTCCTTTCCTGTCGCATCTTCATGGCAGCATACACTCTGGGTTGTGACTCCGCCCCCACAACCTGATAGGACCACATAGCTATAAGATGAAGATACCCCCCCCCGCCCCGGTATTCTCTGTATATATGAATCACCTTTGTGGGTGGGATATTGTATGCTGCCATGAAGATGCGACAGGAAAGGAAAATTACGGAAAGGTAAGTATACAATTTTCCGGTTTCCTGTCGCGGATAGAGCTGACACCTGAACTTTCAGAGTACTAGAGCTAAGACCTTTGTCTAAGCCTGATTGCAGGAACTCTAGGATCAGAGGAGCCGAAAGGGAGGACAGATCCCGGCCAAGGTCCTGAGAGAAGGCAACAAACTTCTCCCAGACCCTGCGGTAGGTGCAGTTGGTGGTGGGTTTTCTGGCCTGGAGCAAGGTATCAGCTACCTTCTGGGAGCAGCCCTGACATAGATACCTAGCCCTCTCAGCCCCCAAGCCATCAAGTGCAGCTTCCCCGAATCTGAATGTAGTAGCTGGCCCTGGAAGAGCAAGTCGGCTGACAGGGGAAGAGCAAGAGTGTCTGCTGTGCTCAGTTGTAGGAGGGTGGTGAACCATGGCCTCCTGGGCCAAAAAGGAATCACTGCTATCACCAATGCCGTTGATCTCTTGAGCCTTAAGAGAAATCTCGCTATCAGGGAAGTCGGAGGGAAGATATACCCGAGATGGAAGTTCCAGGGATGCTTGAGGCAATCTGTCCCCTCCGCTAAGTGAAAGGGAAACCTCGACAGGAACCTTCGGCATTTGGAGTTTGCCGGAGTTGCAGCAAGGTCTATGTCTGGTTGACCCCAGGTCGGTCTGGCAGATGAGGGAGAAGGCCTGAGGGCTCAGGGATCACTCGTTGTTGGAGGCGAACTCCCTGCTGAGCGTGTCGGCTAAGATGTTCTCGACCCCCGGGATGTAGGTCGCCCTCAGGTCTGACAGGTTCAACTGTGCCCATTCAATCACAGGGAGAACTCCTGCATCATGGAGGGACTCCTTGTCCCCACGTCTGTTTATGTAGGCGACAGCAACCTTGTTGTCCATCCTTAAGAGGACCTGCTTCCCCCTTAAAAGGGAGCTGAAGGCCAGGAGAGCCTGGAGGGCCGCCCTCATCTCCAGCACATTCGATACCGTGACCCGTACTTCGAAAGGCCAGCGGCCCTGCGCTGCATGGGACTGGTAGTGGGCTCCCCAACCTTCTAGACTGACGTCCGTGGTCACTACCTCCTGAGGAGGGATGACTATGTGTTTGCAATTGTTTAAGTTGTGGGGACGAGTCCACCAACGCAATGAGCGCCTGACTGTCTCCGAGATCCGGATTGTCTGGGTCATGGATGAACCATCCCACTGATGTAGGAAGGAGTTCTGCAGAGGTCTGGTGTGCCACTGAGCCCAACGGACCATAGGAATGGTCACTGATAGGGAGCCTAGAAGGCTGAGGCATACTCTGACTGGCAGGGATCTTGCTAGAATGGCCTTCTTCACCTTCTGGACCAACAGGGAAGACTTCTCCGGAGGCAGCTGCACTGTATTCAACTGGGTATCTAGTTGGGCTCCTAAGAAGATCATTCTCTGGGTGGGCCGAGTCTGGCTCTTCCCTCAGTTTATGAGCCATCCCAGATTCTGCAGAGTGGAGATGAGGATCTTTCGATGCTGTAACAGGGACTCCCGGCTGTCTGAGAGGAGGAGAATATCGTCTAGATAATGGTGGACTCGCATCCCCCTCTCCCTCAGATGAGTGATAACGGGAAGAAGGACCTTTGTAAAGGTCCTGGGAGCCGTAGAATTTCCAAAGGGAAGACTTCAGAACTGAAAGTGTCTGTGGTTTAGCGAAAAACTGAGGAACTTTTAGAGTTCTGAATGGATAGGGATATGGAGGTAGGCGTCCTGTAGATCTATGGAGAGCATCCAGTCCCCCAGATTTATGGCCTGGAGGATAGACTGGAGGCTCTCCATTTTGAATGCTTCTACCTGGATAGAGCGGTTTAAGTTTAGATCCAGGACCGGACGTAGGTCCCCTGATTTCTTTTTTACTAGAAATAGAGGGGAATAGAATCCCCGACCTCTTTGGGATAGGGGCACCTCGGTAATTGCTTTCTTTTGGAGCAGATCCTGAATGTATCGGGTCAAGGCTAACCTCTTTTGCCGGGATGACAGGAGGTTTGTTGGGCAAAAATGGTCCCCCGGGGGAAGTCACCTGAATGACCGTCTGTGCCCGACGAGAACGGTGGTTAACGTCCAGGGGTCGCTTATTGTTTCCGCTCAGACCAGCGTGAACTTTGAGAGTCTGGCCCCCACCACTGCTGGCTGGGTGGACACACCTTCAAAAGGACTTCTGGTCAGTAGATGCCGGGGTCCTGGGCTTCTGGAACTTCAGGAAGGACATTTGAGGGGCCTTCCAGTTCCTTCTGTACTCCCTACCAGGCCTGTAGGACTTGGCATCCCTGTACCTGTCTGGGAGGTTACGTTTAAAGGGAGGAGGCCTCTGAAGCTTTGGCTTTCTATCCGAGGGGATAAGCCCTGATTTTCCACCAGTGACCTTAGAAATAGCAGAGTCCAATTTTGCGCCGAAAAGGTTCTCGCCATCATACAGGATGCGGCACCAATTGGACTTGGAAGCAGGATCTGCTGCCCAGGGTTTGAGCCAGAGAGCCCGTCTGGCCATCACCGAGGACAACATAGCCCTAGATGCAGACTTAATAGCATCCACAGATGCCTCTGCCACAAAATCCCCTGCAAGGCTTAGTTCTTGCAGGGCTCTAACTATCTGGTCCTGATCAGCGCCTTGGATACAAGCTTTTCTGTGCTTGCTGACCAACTGGCAATAGCCTTACCCACAGCTGCAAGAACCACTGCTGGCATGCATACGCCTCCTGCTGCTAGGTAAGCTCTTTTGAGATCAGTATCGATCTTCCTATCCAGGACATCCTTGAATGACACGGCATCCTCGATAGGGAGCGTAACGTGCCTGGCCAGGCGCATGAGGGATGCATCCACCACTGGCGGGAACACGAGAGATTTAATTTTAGCCTCCTTTAGAGGATATAGTTTGGCAAGCCGATTGTTGAGACTTGCTTTCTTCTCGGGTCTCTACCACTCGTCTCTGATAAGTTCCTCCAACTCATCAATGAAGGGGAAGGCTTTGGGTTCTCTCATCAGGTTCGTTTGCAGAGAAAAAGTATTCATACCCCTGAGATCACCAGAGTGGGGTTCCTTCCATTTAGCTTCCTTTAGAGGCTGTACCGGTAAGGACTTCCACCCAGGAGAGGCTAGAACCTGGCTGGGGCGAAGCGGTAAGAGGGTGATGATCCGTGCGGTCCCAACAGGTGAGGAAAAATAAGAGAATACCGAAGCGACGGGCGTATCTTCATCTTATAGCTATGTGGTCCTATCAGGTTGTGGGGGCGGAGTCACAACCCAGAGTGTATGCTGCCATGATGCGACAGGAAACACACTTTTCAGAAAAAGTTATAAATTGATTTGCATTTTAATGAGTGAAATAAGTATTTGATCCCCTATAAATCAGCAATATTTCTGGCTCCCAGGTGTCTTTTCTCTTAAACGGAGTGCTTCTTATCTCAGATTGTTACCTGTATAAAAGACACCTGTCCACAGAAGCAATCAGATTCCAATCTCTCCACCATGGCCAAGACCAAAGAGCTGTCCAAGGATGTCAGGGACAAGATTGTAGACCCACACAAGGCTGGAATGGGCTACAACATACCTCTCAACTTTTTGAGATGGGAATGAGGGACATCTATCAGCAAAACTATACAGGCATAGGACACACCCCTTGCCATGCCCCCTTAAAGGAGAATTGTACAAAAAAGTAAGATTGGTTAAACCCACAAGTGCTTTTTTTTAACCACTACTATTCCTTTATATCGGCTCTTGGAATTCACAAATGCATCAATTTAGAACTCAGGTGAAAGGTTTAGCGCTGGAAAACACTTTTTGATAGATAAAAAGTGCATTTTATATACAGCTATATAGATCAGACCAAAATGGAGGGACAAATGAGGAGGAAAGAGGGACAGAGGGACATTGCTCCAAATCAGGGACAGTCCCTTGAAATCAGCGACAGTTGGGAGCTATGCTACAAGACCATCAACAAGCAGCTTGTTGAGAAGGTGACAACAGTTGGTGCAATTATTCGCAAATGGAAGAAGCACAAAATAACTGTCAATCTCCCTCCTTCTGGGGCTCCATGTAAGATCTCACCTTGTGGAGTTTCAATGATCAAGAGAACAGTGGTGAATCAGCCCAGAACTACATGGGAGAATCTTGTCAATGCTCTCAAGGCAGCTGGGACCATAGTCTCCATGAAAACAATCAGTAACACACTACGCCGTGAAGGACTGAAATCCTGCAGCACCCACAAGGTTCCCCTGCTCAAGAAAGCACATGTAGAGGCCCATCTGAACTTTGCTAATGAACATCTGAGGAACTGGGTGAAAGTGTTCTGGTCAGATGAGACCAAAATTTAGCTCTCTGGCATCAACTCACCATGTTTGGAGGAAGAGGAATGCTGCCTATGGCCCCAAGAACACCAACCCCACTGTTAAACATGGAGGAGTAAACATTATGCCTTGGGAGTGTTTTTCTGCTAAGGGGACAGGACAACTTCACCGCATCAAAGGGTCGATGGACGGGGCCGTGTACCGTCAAATCTTGGATGAGAACCTCCTTCCCTCAGCCAGTGCATTGAAAATGGGTCATGTCCAGCATGACAATGACACAAACACAAGGCAACAAAGGAGTGGCTCAAGAAAAACCTTCATCCCATAGAAAATATGTGGAGAGGGAGCTGAAGGTTCGAGTTACCAAAAGTCGGCCTCAAAACCTTAATGATTTGGAGAGGATCTGCAAAGAGGAGTGGGACAAAATACCTCCTGAGAGGTGTACAAATCTGATGGCCAACTAGAAGAAACATCTGACCTCTGTGATTGCTAACAAGGATTTTGCCACCAAGTATTAAGTCATGTTTTGCAAAGGGGTCAAATATTTATTTCACTCATTAAAATGCAAATCAATGTATAACTTTTTTGAAATGCGTTTTTCAGTTTTTTTTTATTATTCTGTCTCTCACTGTTAAAACAAACCTACCATTAAAATGATAGACTGATCATTTCTTTGTCAGTGGGCAAATGTAATAGGTGCAAGGAAAAGACAACAGGTAAGTGCTTTCCATGCGACCTTTGCCTTCATACTCCATGCTGAGAGGTCAGAAAGCTGTGTGCTGGAAAAGCCCTGCCTCTCTATATACTCAGATAGTGATATAGTAACCGCTTAAGGTCTGCCCTATAGCAGTTTTACTGCTACAGGGCAGCACCTGTGTACTAGGTTGCGTATATCACAGCCAGGTAAGGGGTGTGAATGCCTGCCGCCTCGCTTCTGCTGTGATTACAAACAACGGAAGGCGATCGGGGGTTGCCAGATAATTGATGTCCTCCACCACCTGTCGATAGTCAAGCAGAGAGACAGAACTGCGATCTGCCTATGTAAACAAGGCAGACTGCCGTTCTGACAGGGGGGATGGGATGGAATTTGTATCTCTGTAAAACAGGGAATAAATCCCATCACTTCCTCTAACACTGGCTAGGCACACAGGTAAAGTGTTTGTCTCCCCATTTCATATTCCTAATATGTGCCTGCTGTGCCATGAACTTGTATGAGAAAGTATCCTCTTCTCTTTGTATTGCTTCCTTTATGTGAAAGCCCTGGTGTTCCTGCTAGTTCTATGCTTTCCTAATAAAAACTGACCACACTAAGCAAGAGAGCACAGAATGGTCAGTTATCTAGCTATGCTGGTAACAGGCTGCTCTCCTCCAGTGATCAGACTGGTCCTGACACGCCTCTCACTGTACAGCCATTCACTGGCAAGCTCAGTGTGCTGCCTCTTCTCCTCCCCCAGCTCTTAGGCAGCTGAGAAGAAAGGGAAAGTGATCACTTTTTTAACCACTTGAGATCCGCGCTATAGTCAAATGACGGCTACAGCACGGATCTCAATTTCCGGGACTACGTCTATTGACGTCGTCCCCTTTAAGAGTTCCCCGCGCGCTCCCGGGAGCGCGCATCGGGGAAAATCTGTGTTGGCCGTGTCCCCTGGACACAGCCAATCACAGATCGCTGTAAACGGCCAATCACAGCGGCCGTTTACAGCGCGATCGCCTCCTCCAATGGGTGATGATCTCAAAATGTAAACAAATGAGATCATCACCCATTGCCGAATGTGTCTCCTCACACAGCGATAGCGTGTGAGGAGACAGATAACAGTGAGTGAGTGTTCTCTACGTGCCAGTGCTAATATAAACGTGCCAGTCCTAATATAAACCCTGCCAGTGCCCAGATCTACCCTGCCAGTGCCCAGATCTACCCCACCTGTGCCCAGATCTACCCCACCTGTGCCCACCTGTGCCCCGCCAGTGCCCACCTGTGCACCGCCAGTGCTCCATCTGTGCACCACCAGTGCCCGCCAGTGCCCATCTGTGCACCGTCAGTGCCAATCGGTGCCCATCTGTACCAATCGGTGCCCATCTGTGCCTCAGCAGTGCCCATCTGTGCCGCCCTTAGCAGTGCCCATCTGTGCCGCCTCAGCAGTGCCCATCTGTGCTGCCTCAGCAGTGCCCATCTGTGCCGCCTCAGCAGTGCCCATCTGTGCCCATCTGCTGCCTTATCAGTGCACATCCCTGCAATAAATCAGTGCACATCTGTGCCGACCCATCAGTGCCCATCTGCCGACTCAGCAGTGCCCATCTGTGCCGACTCAGCAGTGCCCATCTGTGCCGACTCAGCAGTGCCCATCTGCTGCCTCAGCAGTGCCCATCTGCCGCCTCAGCAGTGCCCATCTGCCGCCTCATCAGTGCACATCCGTGCAATAAATCTGCACATCTGTGCAATAAATCAGTGCACATCTGTGCCGACCCATCAGTGCCCATTTGTGCCACCTCAAAAGCGCCCATCTGTGCCACCTCAAAAGCGCCCATCTGTGCCACCTCATCAGTGCCCATCAGTGCTACCATGGCTAAACGTGTCTTTTCCGCTGAGGAGGCGTACCAAATTATTTCCACGGCCGACGAGAGCAACGGGGAGCTCTCTTCAGATTCCTTTTCGGATTCGGATTCTGAAGCCGACGTAAATTATGAGCCAGTCCTCAGCAGTGAAACACTGACTGATGAATCCGAGGAGGAAGATATCCGGCCCATCAAGCGAAGGCGTTCTAGTGAGGCAGTGCCGTCCACCAGCACCGAAGTGCCGTCCACCAGCACCGCAGTGCTGTCCACCAGCACCGCAGTGCCGTCCACCAGCACCGCAGTGCCTCAGCAATAAAGGCCAAGTACCAGTGGGGTGTCATCTCAGCCCCAAAGGGTTAGGAGTCATGCTGGCCTTCCCTATGCCCTTCAGAACCCCTTGTGGCTTCCTCCTAATTCAGGAGAGGCCAATGTTCCCCCTTTCACCGCCCAGCCAGGAGTCCAGGTGGACACGGAGAATTTTATCCCTATAGATTTTTTTTAATTAAATTTTTACGGAGGACATGTTGGCGTCAATTGTGGCCCAGTGCAACCTGTATGCACAACAATTTATTTTTCAAAATCCGACCTCCTATTATGCCCGTCCCTACGAATGGAGAGACCTAACGGTGGAGGAGTTCAAGCTATTTTTAGGCCTCACATTTAATATGGGACTCAACAAAAAAAATCAATTACGTACCTACTGGTCAACCCACCCCCTCCACCACTCACCGCTCTTCTCCGCGGTAATGCCCAGAACCAGATATCAGATCATCCTGAGGTTCTTACATTTCAGTGATAATTCCCAGTGCCTTCCACGAAATGATCCAAATTATGACCGCCTTTACAAAATTCGACCAATACTAAATTATTTTTCAGAAATATTCCCCAAATTGTTTACCCCGGACCAACACATATGTGTGGATGAGTCCCTTATTAAATTTAGTGGCAGGCTTAGAATGAAGCAATTTATGCCCAGCAAAAGGGCCCGCTATGGGGTGAAGGTCTACAAATTATGTGACCGAGCCACAGGGTACACATATTCATTCAAGGTGTACGAAGGGAAGGACACCCAGCTACAGCCCCCTAATTGTCCGGACTACTTGGGATCCAGCGGAAAAATTGTTTGGGACCTCATATACCCCCTACTGGATAAAGGCTACCACCTCTATGTAGATAACTTCTACACATCTCTGCCCCTGTTCCACAACCTTCACCGGAAGAAGACGCCAGCATGTGGCACTGTAAAAAAGAATCGGAAGGGCTTTCCTCAAAGTCTGGTGAACAAGAAGCTGCGGAAAGGAGAAACCGCAAGTCTAAGAAACAAGGAGGTTCTGGCAGTGAAGTGGAGGGACAGAAGGGATGTATACATGTTATCTTCTATCCACAACGATACCTTCGTGGAAATCCCCAGAAGGAATGGCTCCGTAAAGAAACCCAAATGCATTTCCGAATATAATTTGTTCATGGGAGGAGTCGACTTCAACGACCAAATGATGGAACCATATCTGGTCACAAGACGGACATACCATTGGTACAAAAAAGTAGCAATTTATTTTTTTCAATTGGCCATTTATAATTCATAGGTCATTTACCGCAACGCCACCCAAAACCCCAAACGTTTCTTTGGCTACCAGGAGGAAGTTTTCACAGCCCTTATTTTCCCAAACGGCCCACCAGAAAATATCAGATCAGACGTTGTTAGTCGACTCTCCGAGCGCCACTTTCCTGATAAAATCCCCCCCAAACCAACAGGCAAAAGACGCCAAAAAAGATGTAAGGTGTGTACCAGAGCAGGAGTCAGAAGAGACACATCTTATTATTGTGCACAATGTCCTTCCCAACCAGGCCTCTGTATAGGCGACTGTTTTCGGCGTTACCATACTTCAATAAATTTTTAGTGAAGTATGGTAAACATAATCCTCAGTTCCTGCCTTCATACACCTTCACACCCCTTATGCCACTGCCTGCTCTGTAACTGACCCTGGCTTGTTATTTGACCACTCTTATGCCTGCCGATTCTGTACATACCGCTGCCTGATCTGGAACTGACCCTGGACTGTTATTCGACCATGCTTCTGCCTAACGATTCTGTACATACCTCTGCCTGATCTGGAACTGACCCTGGACTGTTATTCGACCATGCTTCTGTCTAACGATTCTGTACATATCTCTGCCTGATCTGGAACTGACCTTGGACTGTTTGACCACGATATTTGCCTGCCTCTTGGACTGATCTTGTATTCTGCAACTGGACTAGTGGGATTCAACACGGGGTCTCACATATGTGAGGGGCTCCAGTATAGTTTTTCTGGAAGAAGAAAACTATTTTCTTTGTTTTCTTATTCCTAGATTAGGGTCTGGAGACTCAGAGGCTTCAAAGAGATTTGGGAGGGAGAAGCCTCTACCCCTATCCCCATTCTGTCCTGAACGAGGCTCTACTTCTGTCTGCTGCCTGTAGGACTTACTGCCATCATGCCGCACTGACCACACTAAAAAACTGTGTTCGCTATTGCTGACCAAGTCCCTGCCTGCTGCCTGGACCAGTGATATCCTCCTGTGGACAACTGCGCTTCTAAAACCACAGGTAATCTTTTCTTTACCCTTTGCTCAGCATAATGTATTTGGGGGTGTAATTCTTGGTATGTGCAGGCTATGTGTCCCTGGAACGCCGACGGTGTTTCTTGCATGTTGCGCCTCTGTATGTGGCCAGGCTGTGTAAACGTCTCACACATGTGGTATCGTTATACTCAGGAGGAGTAGTAGAATGTATTTTGGGGTGTTATTTTTGCTATGTAAATGCTGTGTGTTGGAAATATCTTATAAACGGACAACTTTGTGTAAAAAAAAATGCGTTTTCATTTTTTTCCACATTTTCCAAAAACTTCTGGAAAAAAATGAACCATTGAAAAGACTCATTATGCCTCATAGATTATACGTTGGGGTGTTAGCTTTCCAAAATGGGGTCATTTTCTGGACGTTTCCATTGCCCTGGTGTTCCAGGGCCTTCAAAACTGTAATAGGTGGTTGAGAAATTAAATGTGTAATTTATGCTCCTAGAATGCCTGAAGGTGCTACTTCAAAATTAGGCCTCTGTATGTGGTCAGGCTGTGCGAAAGTCTCACACATGTGGTATCGTTATACTCAGGAGGAGTAGGAGAATGTATTTTGGGGTGTTATTTGTGGTATGCACATTCCGTGTGGGAGAAATAAGCTATTACAATGAAAATTTTGTGGGAAAAAAAAAAAAAAAATCGTAATTTTGCAAAGAATTGTGGGAAAAAATGACAACTTAAAATAACTAACCATGCCTCTTACTAAATACATTGGAATGTCTACTTTCCAAAAAGGGGTCATTTGGGGGGCATTTGTACTTTCCTGGCTTGTTAGGGTCTCAAGAATGGAGATAGGCCTTAGTACATCAGATGTGATCTTTTTTTGCAAATCTTTATGATTTGCACCATAGCTTGTAGACTCTATAAATTTCACACAGATCATATAATATGCAAAAATTTGGGTTATTTTTACCAAAGATGTGTAGTAGTATAAATTGTGGCCAAAATTTATGAAGAAAAATTGCTAATTTGCTAAATTTTGTCACAGAAACGAAGAAAAATTCATTTTTTTTCAAAATTTTCGGTCTTTTTTCATTTATAGCGCAGAAAATAAAAAACCGAGAGGTGATCAAAAACCACCAAAAGAAAGCTCTATTGGTATGAAGAAAAGGACAAAAAAATCATTTGGTTACAGTGTTGCATGACTGAGTAATTGTCATTCAAAATGTGAGAGCACTGAAAGCTGAAAATTGGTCTGGGACTGAGGGGAGTTTAAGTGCCCAGTAAGCAAGTGGTTAAAAAAAGGGAAAAATAAATTTATAGTTTTTTTTTATATCTATACAAAAATGTTTTGCTTTTCATTTCTATTTTAAAATAAATGGATTGTTTTACAAGGTGATTGTTTACAATCACTTTAACCCTTTTATCACCCCTGATGTTAACCCTTTCCCAGCCAGTGTCATTAGTACAGTGACAGTGCATATTTTCTAGCACTGATCACTGTATTAGTATCACTGGTCCCAAAAAAAGTGTCACCCATTGTCAGAATGTCCAGCTATAAAAGTCGCTGATCGCCGCTACTAGATGTTTTTTTTCCCAATTGTCGGGCTTTATAGCGCAAACAATAAAAAAACGCAGAGGTGATCAAATACCTATTTGTGGGAAAGAAGGGCATACGTACTTTGGGGGGGGGGGGGGGTAAAGCGTTGCTTGACCGCACAATTTTCAATTAAAGTAACACAGTGTTGTATTGCAAAAAAGGGCCTGGTCATTGAGGGGGGTAAATTGTCCAGGGGTCAGGTGGTTAAATCACCTTTCTCCATAGATCATTGGGAAAGTCTCCCTCTTATTGATTGGATTATGACATCTGGGTGGTATTTTCATACCTCCCAACTTTTTGAGATGGGAACGAAGTACAACAATTAGCCAAAGTATGCAGGCACAGGACATACCCCCTGCCACGCCCTCTTAAAGGAGAATTATACGAAAAAAAGATTAGTTAAACCCAGAAGAGCTTTTTTACCACTACTATTCCTTTATATTGGCTTTTAAAATTTACAAATGCAGCAATTTAGAAATTGAATGAAAGGTTTAGCACTGGGAAACACATTTTGAAAGATAAATAGTGCATTTTATATACAACTATATAGAACAAACCAAGAAGAAGGACAAATGAGGAGGAATGAGGGATGGTCCCTTTTAAAGCGGAGGTCCACCCTAAAATGGACCTCCGCTCATCTGATCCCTCCCCCCCTCCGGCGCCACAATCGGCACCTTTCAGGGGGGAGGGGGGTGCAGTTACCTGGATAATCCAGGTAACTGCACCCACTTCCGGGCTAGCTGTCTGCGGAACGAGCGTAGGTTACGCCCCCGTTCCGCAATGCCCCGCCCCCTTCAGCAAGTGCCCCGCTGCCTGCTGGGAAACACACAGCTCCCAGAGGCAGCGGGGACCGTCCGGATTGCGCCGCGCGGCTCGCGCATGCGCAGTAGGGAACCGGGAAATGAAGCCGAAAGGCTCCATTTCCTGATTCCCATACCCAAGATGGCGGCGGGACCCGGCAGCCGAGCGAGCGATCGGCTTCGGGTGCCGACATCGCGGGCGCGCTGGACAGGTAAGTGTCACTATTTAAAAGTCAGCAGCTGCAGTATTTGTAGCTGCTGGTTTTTAAAAAAAAAAAAAAAAACGCGGAGTCCCGGTGGACTCCCGCTTTAATGATAATCAGGGACAGTTGGGAGCTATTGATATTTGTAAAGTCCATCCCCATCCCCCCAACTCATGGACCCACGTGTCATTACTGTCTTCATTTTGACGACAAACAGAGCGGCCACACCCCCAGCAGTGGGCGGAGCCCGCTTAGCCGGCACGTGACCCCGCCCCAGCCAATGCGGCGCTCAGAGCCCTCCTCCACGCGAAGTGCTGATAGCGGAGTGTATTGGGGCGCGGAGAAGGTGTGGCGCAGAGGGAAAAGTGAGCCCCGTTGTGAAAGGTACACCCCATCCTCCCACATGTGACAGTAAGCACGCCGGTCACTACAATGCATGTCACAGCCTGTGCCCGCTCTATAAAACACACCCCTAGCATGGGTTCGCCCGTTATCTGCATTTTGTACGACACAACCCTATGTACTGAACAGGCGATGGTGAAGGTGTGGGGGACACGTGACGCCGCCAGCCAATCACCGGCGTTCTAGCATTGTGTTTTGGCGCCGTGTGGTCCACGTCTGATTGGCCGGAGCGGTTTGGGGGGATTTATGCGGCACCGCTGGCTGTACTGTTCCCTGCAATAATTATGTTCTGATGACGGGACCGTGTCCTATCGACTCCTGATCCCGCCGGGTGTAAAGAGCGGCTCTCCTGGGTGTTAAAATGATTACGTGGAGGCAGCCGAGCAATGGCGGACGAGGGAACGTGTTGAGTGCAGTGTGGCGGGGTGGAGGGGAGAGCACGTGACCGCCAGCAGATAACACGCATGCGCGAGCTCAGGGTGTGCGCAGAGCCTCGAGGGTAACGTTCCCCCATCACCCAATACGTGTCCCGGGAGGGGCTGCTTGTATGTCGGGTCGTCATTACACGGGGAAAGATCCGACAATTCACAACCATCGCACACAGGGAGGTGGGATGTGACTGCAGAGCTTACCATCTATTTCACTAGTGGGGATCACAGGACATTTATACATTCATTACAGGGCATACGTGGCAGGACATTAATGCAATTACTGGACAAGTGTATATTGTATACATAGCCTGAAATAAATGTCCGTGTGTGTGTATATATATATATATAAATCCATTTTATTGACCATTTATATATTTTTACAGAGCATATATATATATATATATATATATATATATATATAATACGTACATTGTATAAATATACACAGTGGGTATAGAAAAAAGAACCCCCCCCTCCCCCTTTAAAATAATGTAATTTTGTTTCTATGCAGCCTGAAATGAATACAGACAGTTTTTGTTTCATCCAGCTGCATTATAACATCCAAGTGGAAGAGATAACACCAACATGACCGAAATAAAAATAAAATAATCGCCCAGTTGGAAAAAGCATCACCGCCTCCTAAAAAGACCTGTGAATGCAATCAATCGATAATCAATAGCTAATCACCTTCTCAATGGTACACAAAGCCATTTGATTGTGAACTGTGAGCAGCTGCGGCCATTTTGATTAGCTCAGCGTGAAAAGAGCTTTCCTGCTGTATTTCAGCCCCTTTAACTTTTTTTTTTTTTTTCCTGTGTATCCATCTCCTGACTTGTGCCTGTCCACAGCTTTTTTTCTGGTTATCTTTTGACAGTGCCTTGCCACCCATAGTTGATTGTTTGCTTCAGTTGCACTGCCAGGGACTGAAATGCTCCAGGAAAGCTCTTTTCAGACTGAGCTAATCAAAACGACCACAGTTGATCACAATTGAAAGTCATATGGCTTTGTGTGCCATTGATAAGGTGACTAGCTACACCTGATTGAGTTTACAAGTTATTTTAGGAGGGGTGATCACTTTTTCCATCTCAGTGATTATGATTTTATTTTTTCTGACATGTTGGGGTTATATCTTTCGCTTGGATGTTATAAGTGGCACTGAATAAATGCATCTGGATAAAACAAAAACTTTGTTCATTTCAGGCTGCAAAGCAACAAAATGTGATTGTTTTAAAGCTGGCTGATTCTTTTCTATACCTATTGTATACACAGTATATTTATATAATTATTGTTCTAGTTATTACAGGACATATATGCATATATTACAGCAGGCATGTCCAAAGTTTGGCCCGTGGGCCAATTGTGGCCCGTGTTCTGATTTTGAACGGCCCGCCTGGACATTCGGACCACCGGGGCCTTGGAGGGGACAGGGAGGATGTGGGACTAGTGCTGTACACACAGGAGAATTTTCTGTTTACAAGGCAGCCTCGGTAATAGGAAGTCCTGTCTCCTGTGCTGCCATTGGAGGACCATTCTTTCCATCATAGGAGGCAGGACTTTCTATTAAAGAGACCCCCGAGAAAACAGGAGTTTTTCCTGTATGTAATCCTTTGGCGCTCGTCCTGCCCTGTCCCTGTGCCCTCCAAGGCTGCAGATGGATGGGCATCAGTCAGGCTGCACTAATGGCAATGGGGGTTCTACATTCATGGCAATGGGTGTTCTACATGCATGGCAATAGGGTGCTGCACTGATGGTAATGGGGGTGCTGCATTCATGGCACTTGTGTGGCTGCAGATGGGCACTAATCCTTATTTTGCTTCACAGTTCTTTATTAAAAATTGAAGTTTTTGTTCCTGAAACTCCCCCCTTAAAGTGAAGGTGTGTGTTATACACCAATAAATACGGTATATCCAAATAACACGCTTAAAGAGGAGCTGCACCTAAAAAAAAAAATATTAAAAGCCAGCAGCTACTAATATTGCAGCTGCTGACTTTTAATAAAATCACACTTACCTGTCCCAGGTTCCAGCGATGTCGGCGGCAGATGACGAGCGATCGCTCGTCTCGCTGCTGCCACCGCCGTCATCCTCTGTCAGGGAATCGGGAAGTGAAGCATGATGGCTTCACTGCCCGGTTCCGTACTGCGCATGCACGAGTCGCGCTGCGCGTCTCTTATGGTCCCCCGCTGTGTCTCTGGGAACTGTGTGTTTCCCAGAACACAACGGGGGGGGGGGGGGGGCGGAGCATCTGCGGGGATCTGCGGCGGTCTGGCCGGAAGTGGGTGCAGTTACCTGGATTATCCAGGTAACTGCACCCCCCTCCCCCCTGAAAGGTGCCGATTGTGGCACCGGAGGGGGGGAGGGATAAGATTAGCGGAACTTCCCCTTTAGGGTGAAGAACCGCTTTAAGCTCATCTCTTCACCACACACTAAAAAAATAAAAAACTACTGACACAGTCCAGGCGTCATCAGTGCTGCATATTAGTGCCACTGTCACATAACATTAAAAAAAGTATTGGTAATTGGTATAGGCGAGTAATTGAAAATAAATATCAGTACTTGGTCTTAAAAAAGTGGTATCGGTGCAACCTTATCGTCCTGTATGGTCTCATTTACTTGGGCACTTAGGCTACTTTCAGACTGGGGCGTTGTGAGCGTTGCCGTTAAAGCTGCGCTAAATAGCGGCGTTATTCAAAAAAGGGTTAAAACTGCCCGCATAGCTAGCGGCGCTGCCCCATTGTTTTCAGTGGAAAGGGGCGCTTTAGGAGTAGTGAATACACCACAAAGATGCGGCTTGCAGGACTTTTTTGACCATCCTGCAAGCGCCACGCTCCAGTGTGAAAGCCTGAGACAAATTGTGTTTGTACATACAAAGTATGAACACCGATCTGTCATCTCCCCTACTCAGTCCCACCCCCACAATTAGAACATGCACTTGTTCGCCCCCTAGTGTTAACCCCTTCCTTGCCAGTGACATTTATACAGTAATCAGAGCATTTTTATAGCACTAATCGCTGTATAATTGTCACTGGTCCCAAAATTGTGTCAAAAATGTCCGATCTGTCCGTCGCAATATCGCAGTCCCGATATAAATAAATAAATCGCTGATCACCACCATTACTAGTAAAAAAAATAATAATAATAAAAATGCCATAAATCTATCCCCTATTTTGTAGACGTGATAACTTTTGCACAAACCAATCAATATATGCTTATTGCAATTTTTTTAACCAAAAATATGTAGAAGAATACATATTGGCCTAGACTAAGGAAGATTTTATTTTTTTTAATTTGGGATATTTATTATAGCAAAAAGTAAAAGATATTTTTTTGTTTATAGCGCAAAAAATAAAAACCACAGAGATAATCAAATACCACCAAAAGAAAGCTCTATTTGTGGGAAAAAGGGGATATCAATTTTGTTTAACCACTACAATACAGGGCACTTTCACCCCCTTCCTTCCCAGCCCAATTTTCAGCTTTCAGCGCTCTAGCGCTTTCAGTGACAATTGTGCGGTCATGCTACACTGTACCCAAATGAAATTGTTATCATTTTGTTCGCACAAATAGAGCTTTATTTTGGTGTTATTTATTCACGACTCCGTTTTTTTTTTTTTTCCGATATAAGCGCAAAAAAAGCGGAAATTTGGAAAAAAAACAATATTTTCTTTTTTTCTATTTGAAAAGAAATCCAATAAAATCAAATTATGTCATAAATTTAAGCCAAAATGTATTCTGCTACATGTTTTTGGTAAAAAAAATTCCGTTAAGTGTATAATAATTGGTTTGTGTGATCACGGACATATGTACGCAAATGATCATGTACATATGTGTGCAGGTGATCACGTACATATGTGTGCAGATAATCATTGGGACATGTGATTTTAGTGGGACATATGTGGGGGACATGTTTTTATTATTAGGGACATGTGTTTTTATTATTTGGGGACATGTATGTTTTGGGGACATGTGTGTTTTGGGGACATATGTGGGGACTGTGTTTGTACTGTGTGGTGTGTTGTGTGTTTACACTACACTGATGATCAGTGAGTAAAAAGCTGTAAAAAGCAGCCCATACTCACTGATCATCAGCCGGCTGCAGCGTTCTGCTCTCCTCTCCTCAGCGGTGACTTCCGTGTGAGGAGAGGAGAGCCGATTGCCTAGCAACCGGCTGTTTGTTTACATCACATGACGGCCGTGATTGGACACGGCCGTCATGTGATCAGGAGGGCCAATCACAGAGCCCTCCTGCCGATCTGAGATGTGCTGTGTCCGCGATCCCGCTACTCCTGAATGACGTTCCTGAACGTCCTATCAGGAGTAGACGGCTCCCACCCGGCCGTATATATGCATTGGCCGGGTGGGAAGTGGTTAAGTACAGCGTCACATGACCGCGCAATTGTCAGTTAAAGCGATGCAGTGCAGTATTGCAAAAAGTGGCCTGGTCATTGAGCAGCCAAATCTTCTGGGGATGAAGTGGTTAACAACATTAGGACTGTATGATACGATAAATACAGTTCTGTAAGCAACACCTTATTTTCTGGCAGTGCCCCTCTCGGGACTAGATTCTGGATCCGCCCCTGGTTTACATCTGGCTGCCCATAGATATAATATAAATCTGGAAAGCAACATTTTTTAAATGGAGATAAACCTTGAACGGACATGAAGGTCACAAAAATTAAAGTTTCCCATTCTGCTCCAATTCAGCAGAGGATCTCTTCAGGGATCACCTGAACATGCCTGGGTGAATCAACTGAACGGCCCGTGTGAAATGGGTGCTCACCTGACACTGTATCAGAGTTTCTGCATTTTTGGTGTACAGACTGTCATGGTTTGGCAGTGGCCTTCATACTCTCTGGGATGTGGTTGTAAAATCACACACACCTTACTTGGCTTTCAGTTGTTTTTATTTGTCCTAAGGGTGTCACATCTGTCATGTGTTGACTTGATGGGTTTGTTTCTGGCTATGTTTCCTGAATTTAATTCTAACCACGGTAGTAAGGGCACATTCCTGGTACATCTGTACTATGGAACACTGGATAAAGATGGACTATATCTGCAGTGGATTAGCCTTTATTTAGTGTAACAATGGTATGCAAATAACTGAACAGTCATTATGTGCTTGTTATGTGACAGTTGCTAGTTCTTTGACTAGACATTATTTCTTCAGAATTTGTCAGTCAAAGTTTTTGTCTTCATCCTTGGTATAGTCCAATTGCGGAAAGTTTTCTTTCCCTAACGGTGGCTACAATTTACAGTATTTTAAAGGCAAACTCCATCTTATACATCACGTTACACCTGTATCTAGTTTGTAGTATATAATATGATGCCAAGTGGACCCCCCCCCCCCCCCAACAGAATGCCCCCTCATGATAGCATGCGGGGAATCTTATCCCCCACAGCTGCTGTCACTTTTGAAATTGGCTGGACTGTGTCTTCATGTCCACGTCATTTATTCACAGAGATCTGTGAATGTATGAACTACAATTCCCATCTTCCATTGCAGAAGATGGCTGCAGTTCTCAATAGAATACAAGTGCAGTGATCTCTTCACTGGTAGTCCATTGACACTTCCTCTACCTCTTCAACTTGTAGGGTGGTTGAACTGTGTTTGGTTCTAGTAAGTTAGTGGCTGGCCCATGCTGGAGTAAGGGGTTAGCTTGTGAAGTTCTGTTCCTGGGCTTTTTGGTCTTAGCCAGGGATGAGGTCCAGGCCTCGCTTTTTGGCTGGATCTTCCTAGCTGACTTTTATTTTTTCTGTATGTGGAATTAGGACTGAAGACAGTGGGACTTTCATAAGACATCCAAGCCATGGACAATTCCACAATAGACTCTTGCCTCACAGAGGTATGCCTGGACAGCCACACCACATTAGTCAGAGTTAGGGGAAAGACGTTCATATTGAACTGTTATGCCACACATGTTCAGTAAAGTATAAGCCTGGTCTGAAGTTATTCAAAGGGGTGCATGTTGGTTTTAGTGTATTAAAGGAACCTGGGTCTGTAAACACACTACGGAGTATAAAGTAACACCACTACAAAAGGGTTACCGTGGTAAGACAAGTAAAGGAATGCAGTTATTATGGGTAACCGAGTGAAGAAACAAGCTACAGACAAACAGTCGATAGGAGTGGGACCTGGCAAGGTGACCTGTACCTTGTGACCAGGTCATAGACCTTCGTAACACAGGTTCGGAACAGATTCGGTTGCTATTAGAAATGCACCGATACCATTTTTTTTACAAGTACAAATACCAATACGTTATTTTTTTCGTACTCGCCGATACCAATTACCGATACCTAACGCAATTGTTTTGTTTACACTGCAGCTGTCAGCAGTGCTACAAAGCATTGAAAAGTTATTTACAAATGAAATACATTTTATTTATTTATTTTTTTAATTTTGAGCTTTTTTCAATGTGAAAATATTTGTTAACCGCTTGCCGACCAGCCCCCTCAGTTATATTGCGGCAGGTTGGCTTGACTGCGCGAATTGCTGATGCGCGTAGCCGGAAGCCGCGATGTCTGCCAGCCACCCACGATCACTCCACGGAGAGCCAGAACAGGGATCTGTCAATGTAAACAAACAGATCCCTGTTCTGTCAGGGGAGTAGAGAGAGAGATTGTCTGTTTCTAGTAATCAGAAACCGTGATTTATCTGTACTGCCAGTCAGTACACTGCCTCCACTGTTAGAAACACCTCCATAGGGAACACCTAACCCCTTTCCTACCAATGTAATGTATACAGTAGCCCTGTAAAGAAGAAATCGCTATGTATACCTTTTCTGAAGCCGCTCGAGTCCTGTCTCCAGCAATGAAAGCTCTGCAGAGGACACAGCTGACAACGGTTGTGAAATGTCAGGAAAGTGTTCCTTGCCCATAGAATGGGGCTTCTGTTGTCAGCTGCCTCCTCTGCACTCCCCTACACAGCTCAGTGAGAGACCAGACCGGAGTGGCTTTAGAAAAGGTATGTATTCTGATTTCTTCTTTACATGGCTAGATAGGTCAGTGTTAGACTGTGGATGCCTGTAGATTCAGAGATTTTAGTGTTAGGGTGGACTTCTACTTTAATATGAATTTCTGTAGTTCAGCTCACAATTTGTTCCTTGGTGGAATTTATGCTTTTATATAATGTAAGACAACATTGCACATGTACCAAGAAGCACAGCGTCCCTACAATATATGTGGCTGTAGATAATGGTGTTAAATAGTGTAAATGATGTAAAGGTGTGAAATCTGGCACTTTTATTATTGATTTATTTTTTCCAATGACAGATGTGGTGTTGGAGTTAATATGGGGGGGGGGGGGTCACACTTCCTTTGGTGTCCCGTCTATAAAATGAATTAATTGGATGATGTGGGGTTATGTGCCGATTTCTCGGTAAGCTCCGCCCCTCCTGCTCCCAGACTTGTGAGCAGCACGTGATTGGAGCCGCGCGCTCTTCCTGCTGGCGATGCCAGGTGAGTGACGTCATCGCCCGCTCTGCGCCTGCGCAATCGGTGTCTCCCGTATGGTTGGAAGAACGGTGGAGCAGCTTTTTTTTTCTTTGGGAGAAAGCTAAAAAAACAAACAAAAAAAACAAACAAACCACGAAGACACGTGTAGAGTAAAGCGGCCGGATGGGACGTGTCCCCTGCACTCGGGGCTTGTCGGCGGTGCTTGTGTGCTGCTTGGAGGGAAAGGTCAGCCGTATGCACAGCCTGCGGCGAGCAGTGTAAGTGGCAGTCCGAGGTCGGATGGTGGGAAAGTGTGACTGTGCGGTGCACAGTGTGATGGGGGTAGATATGGGTGTCCGCTATTAATGTCAGCGTCAGGCGGAGTAGATGAGGCTGGGATCGGGGAGGGCGATGTGCCGTGCTCGGAGCTTGTTGTCAGAAGTGTTAGGGAGGGACTGGCTGTGGCCGGAAGTCATAGAAAGCACAAAGAGGCCGATCACTGCTCTGCATGGGAGACGTGCCACATACGAGTAGCGCAAATCAAGGGCTCTACTGGTTAAAGCACAACTCCAATGAAAAAACACAACACTACTAGATTGCAGGTCACTAGTCTGCCGATGAGATGGCTGCTTCCGTTTTTTTTAGTTCCATGACGGTTAAATGCTTCAGTCCTGGGGTGACAGCACTCACTTGTTTTGAAGGAGCAGCGTTGTCACCCTAAGAACAGATTTCCCCTCTTCTCAGTCACTTAACATAAGGCATCCTTACCATAGAGAAACCTTTTAAAGTGATGCAAAATTAAAAATATGTTCTGCTTACCTGCTCTGTGCAATGATGCTGCACAGAGCACTCCTGTTTGGCGGTGCCAAGGGAGCACCTGTGTATGTACACTCCTGAGCTGGACTGGTCTTTGTGCATCCATAGACACACACAAATCTGGCAAGTCACACCCCCTGTTCCCTCCTCACAGGAGATTGACAGTGGCAGGAGCTTATGGATCAGTCTTGTGTGAATCCAGGCACACCAAAGAGCAGTGCTGCAGCCGGGATGGCACTGGAGCAGAGAGAGGAGCCAGGTAAGTAAAGTAAACAATCAAAACAAAAAGGCAAGGAAAGTAAACAAACAAAACAAAAAAGTTTGAGTTTAGAAGCAATTTAAAAAATGCTTCTGATCTCACGGAACCCCTAATAATTACTGTGATGTATGTTTGTTGAATAGGAATAACACTAAGGAGTATTGTGCTGACTTCTCTCCTCTGTGGAGCAGTTTACGAGGAGGGTGCTATGAGGGTGCTATGAGAAGTAGAGAGGATATTCTCCATGTCTCATAGTAGTGCAGTAAGAAGTGGTCTTGCGAATAAATTACTGACAGCCAATTGAATAAGGTACCATAGAAGCACCTGACTGACTATGTAAAATATATCCTCCCCTTAAGAGTGAAGAGAAAAACTGCTGTAATATGAAGAGGAAGTTGAGGAAATTTGTTCTCTGACTCCTTTTGTTGCTACTACCGAGTACAAAACTTTATATTGTCCAGCGTTGGGCACCGCACTCACATTAGAGCAAAGATTGCCTGAGAGTACTCAAGGAAAGTACATACAAACAGTGGAGTGGAAGAGGTGTGTGTGTGTGTATATTATATATATATATATATATATATATATATATATATATATATAGTGTGTGTCTGTGTGTTTTTCAAAAGAACCCCCAGCTATGTTTATGGCATGTTTTTTGTTTTCTCAATCATACGTTGCAGGACACAGAGGCCTTTATACTCGTGACTACTTGGCTTGCGTTGCCACTTTTTAGATGAATGGACACCCCGCGCAGACATAACCCCTTCCAGTTCATCAAAGCCTCCTTTTTTAGCTAGCATCCTTCGGTGATGGATATGCCTATGGTCTCTGAAGATGTTCCAATGTCCCGCGTGTTCTAACACCCTTGATATGGTAGAGGTGGAATTCATACAGATCAATTGCTATAGCCAATAGGCTAAGAAGAACCTGCATTTAAGAGTGGGGACAGAATGTAATGCCTGCTGTATCCTGTAGGCAGGAGGGGAGTATAGTCTATGAAGACCCTGCAGGGTGCATCTGCTGTGATTGGTGAAAATTGGGCTTCCTGGCCCCCAACCTTCGACTGGGGAGTGCATCTGAGGTTATAGTGGAGCATTTGGCAGAATTCCCTATGTTTCTGCAGTGATTTTGCAACTTTTCCCTATGGAAGCAACATAAGGCAGTAGTGGATCTCAAAGGAGGCAGTCTGAAGTGTTCATGATTACATCATTGTGCACAGGGCTGTACACGTGTCCCTGAGCTTCTGGTCTTGCACTGTTGCCACTGCGCTGGAATCCACAAGTCCTGAAGAATCCTGGAATCGCCTCCATTTTCACCTTCAGCTCTGATCAGTCGCAATTGGCAGGCACGAAAAGTAATGGGACAATTCTCTGCTGACAAACATGGCAAAGCAGTCCTTAGCAAAGGCTGACATTCCTCTCAGTTGGGTGAGTGCTACCCCCTGGCATTTAGAGGGCTGTTTAACCCTTCTTAGGCCATGGCCTCATGCAAGCAAAGAGGTGGGAGGGGGGTCGCTGGGTTGGGTTTCCAAATCTCTATCGGGTACAGTGTCCTCTGTAAGGTTTGCTCTTCAGCGGCTCCCCATAGGGGTCAGATTAGCTGTGAACTCCTGCTCTTATCTGCTATTTCCACTGTTTCATGGGACAATTCTTCACTTTGTGTGTCAAGGAAGACATTTTGTTCAGTTTTATCTGGGCTGTGTGATCAGCTTTCAAGGTTAGTTACTGGTTTGGTACTCTGAGGATGCTAATATGGGAACTTTCTTTCCTTTCCTTCCTTTTTTTTTTTTTTCCTTCCCCTCTGTATTCAAATCCTCCCAGGAGGAACCTCAGGGTCCAGGCCTGTCTCGAACGTAAAGGACTATAATGAGTTTCCTGGCAAATGTGGTACACTAAGTTATTGCTGCCAGAATCCTCTTCTAAAGTCATTGGTTTTGGGTCCTAGCAACTGTCAAAAAATCAGAAGTCCTTTCCAGTCCACCCTCACGAAAAGCTTTGTAAGAAATATGATTGGGCTCACTCAGAGAAGGAGTCTGCACCTTCAAATCAGTCTGCTCACTGGTACCCTAAGGATGTGGAAATTTACAAGAAATTGGGTTTTCCAAGGGGTCAAAAACTGGGGACTCCTCTATAGTTGCTTTTGCAAGAAAACTCGCGATGGCCTACATCCCAATGCCACAAGAAGAATGGGACCCCTAAGTCATCCAATTCTGCAGGTATATTCTTCTCACAGTGAATGGACCCCCACACTTCCATGGGTGAAGAGGACATCTATTGGCCTTTGTGGCTGCCCGAACTTGGGAAGTCGCAGACAAATGGGTCTGCGGTTTGGTATCTAGAAGCTACAAGCTAGAGTTTTTTGCTGCTTCACCCTCCTCACCTTGTCAGGGGTCTCCTAACTTTCTAAACAAAAGGCCAGTTAAGGGTCCTTCAGACCTTAGGTGGGCCAAACTGTGGCCATCGGGAGTAGAAAATGTCCCGGCATCAATGGGAGTAAAGAATGCCCTATCGTTGGTGTCATTGGCAGGAATTATGCCCCATCATTGGTGTCAATAAATGGAATGGTGCCTCAAGGGCCAGATAAAAGCAATTGAAGGGCTGTAGTTTGGAGACAACTGCTTTATTTGCTCAAGTGTCTTCAGATCCACGTAAAAGCATTTTTTTTGTGGCCCTGTAAAAACCACTGTTCCAAGGGACTATCTCGCCTGTGCCAGAAGAGGAGAGGTCTCATGTCTTGTTCATGGTTTCCAAGCCAAGTCCAGACTTTAAGGATCTCAACAGGTTCCCCAATGTACCAAAATTCAGGATCGAGTTTATCCGGTCGGTGATTTGTTTTGCTTTGTCAAGGATGCCTACCTCCCAGCACGATTTTCCAGCCTCCCCAATGGTTTCTACAGTTTGTAATGGAGAATCCCTACTACCAGTTTATAGCATTGCCTTTTTGGCCTGTCCCAGTTTGTGAAAACCAAGATATTGGCTTTGGTTGTGCAGTTGCTTAGGTATCAACATTGGGGGTACCTGAATGACATGCTTCTTAAGGAGCAGTTGACTAAAAAACTGTCAAATGTCCAGCAGAAGGTCCAAATTCTGGAGAGGTACAGCTGGATGTCAGACCTTCAGAAGCTGACCTTGGTTCTGATGCAACGTCTGGAGCACTTAGGCTTAGTTTAAGCTAGTGATCCATAGGAGAAATGCAAAATGCTTATCTGATTAATCCCAGGTGGAGTCCCTGAGGTTCTTGGATAGCCCTTGATGAAGGCTAATATCAAGGTACTGGAGATGATGGTAGCGGGTTGCAGTCCCCTATGCTCGATTTTAATTGTAGAGCTCTTCAGTGCAATATCTTTTCAGTGTGGGTCTGAAGTCGGTAGTCCTTTGGCTCTACAGAGGCATTAGTCTACCAAAATCAGAGTTACTCTGGAATGATGTGTATCCAAGCAGATACTGGATACCTGGAGAGCCTTCCATTGAAGTGGAACATCTTGATGACTGATAAAAGGCTGTCGGGCTGTGGAGGTGTTCCGGAAAACTTCTCGGTTCAGTGAATGTGGTCATCAGTGGAGCAGATGTTGCTGATCAAAATCCTGGAACTTTAGGCAATTTGGCTGGCTCTCCAACATTGATCTCTTCGTTAGGGTGCAGTCAGACAATGCCATGGCTGTGGCATACATTAGTCATCAAGGAGGGACCAGAAGTAGCTCTGCTTTAAGAAGATTTGGACCTGATTTTGTCTTGGATAGTACTTTACACTTTTGCTCTCTCTGCTATGCACATTCCTGGCTTGGAAAATTGGCAGGCAGAGTTTCTCGGCCATCAGCAGCTGATTTGTGAGAATGGATTAAACCCAGAGGTGTTTGCACCAATTTGGAATGGTGGGGAAAACACTGCGCTAAAGAAATAGTACTGAAGTGATGAGCAGCTAACACTCAATCAAACAAAGCCAAGCAGAAAAATGATTAATTAGTGTAGCGCTAAGTGTTATGTAAACAAAATACGTGAAAGTGTGATTAAACACACAGTATGAATAAGATCATACAATATAATACACAAAAAAGATTAGTGCAAAACCAGAAAAAAAGAACTAGGTGAATATAGTTCAGAATTAAAGAACCCAATCCAATGTGTCCTATGGCTGCAATAGGCCACATAAACCAAATGTGCAAAAAAGTGAATATTCCTGTGAGATGTTGCCAAAACACGGATTCAATCTGAATATGGCACTGAAAACTTGAAACCGGTTGTCTGAAGACACATATACGCCGACCGTTCAAAGATGGAAAGATGGGTACTCTTACCGGTATGGTTGGACACACATGCCATACGACAGTGGGTCATAAAGGCTTTGAGTCTCAGTCCGGTGCTATATGTAGACGGTAATTGGATGGATCCTAATGGAGGGTCCTCACTTCTCTGTCTTTGGACTCCAAAGGAGCTGGCATTTGAATCATAGGCGTATCCAGAGTTGGCTCTCTTTCTCCTGAAAATACTTAGGATGGAAAAATGTATATGCAAAAAAGAACATAAAGGGGGCTCCAAATTGTGCAGGTCAAACAAAGACCAATACATTTATTGCTATATGTCAGTGATGGCGAACCTTGGCACCCCAGATGTTTTGGAACTACGTTTCCCATGATGCTCAACTACACTGCAGAGTGCAGGAGCATCATGGGAAATGTAGTTTCAAAACACCTGGGGTGCCAAGGTTCGCCATCATTGCTATATGTCATTAATCACAAATGACACAAAATATTTAAAAGGAATTGAAATAAAAAGCAATGTGGGGTACAGAAAAGCTGGCCCGACGCGTTTCGACACAAAGGGTCTTCAACAGCAAGCCCCTGTTGAAGACCCTTAGTGTCGAAACGCATCGGTCCAGCTTTTCTGTACCCCACATTGCTTTTTATTTTGATACTTTTTATTTTTTTGATCACTTTTTAAATATTTTGCCTGTCATTTGTGATTTATGACATAGATTTATTGCTATATCGGTTTTTGTTTGACCTGCACCATTTGGAGCCCCCTTTTTTGTGTTCTTTTTCCATATACATTTTTTCATCCTGAGTATTGTAGGAGAAAGAGAGAGCCAGTTCTGGATATGCCTATGATTCAAGTGCCACCTCCTTTGGAGTCCTAAGACGGAGAAGTGATTACCGTCCACATACAGCACCGGACTGAGACTCTAAGCCTATATGACCCACTGTCGTATGGCATGTGTGTCCAACCATAACGGTAAGAGTACCCATCTTTTCCCTCTTTGAACGGCCGGTGTGGATGTATCTTCAGACAACCGGTTTCAAGTTTTCAGTGCCATATTCAGATTGAATCCGTGTTTTGGCAACATCTCACAGGAATATTCACTTTTTTGCACATTTGGTTTATGTGGACTATTACAGCCATAGGACACATTGGATTGAGTTCTTTAATTTTTAACTAATATTTACCTAGTTATTTTTTTATGGATTTTGCACCAATCTTTTTTGTGTATTATATTGTATGATTTCATTCATACTATGTGTTTAATCACACTTTCACATATTTTGTTTACATAACACTTAGCGCTACACTAATCAATCATTTTTTTTCACCAATTTGGCTGTGCTAGTGGATGCCAGACGTAGATCTCTTGGTGGCAAGATTTAACAGCATATTTTACAGGTCCCAGATCTGATATCCTCGGGTGTTAGGTACCCTAGTAACCTGTCAGTTTATAAGGCGGACCTAATTGAACCCTCCTTATCCTCTATGGTGCGGCTGATGTAAATGGACATGTCCATTTACAACATCCGATCTGCTAAAAACAGATGGAAATGCATCCGTTCCCCACCCATCTAGTGGATTCGATCGGATGGCAGTCAGGTGTAAACAGACAGGCGGTCTGTTTACATCCGACTGCCCATAGAGGAGCGCAGGCTGTGTCCGCTCTGCATAAGCGGAGGAACACAGACCAGCCATCCGCCTGCTTCATGGGGATCGGCAGACAGATTCCTCGTTGAGCAGATGGAGTCCGCTGTCTCTGGAAAGTAGAGATACACCAAAATAATGCTTATGTGTTTTTTCATAGGTCACGTGACTCAAAAAAACAGATCAGAAATGCAACATTGATGCATTCTTGCTGCGTTTTCAATGCATTTCAGCTGGAGGTGTGTTTTTGGGGCATATTTTTTTAACTGACCAGAAATGCAGCAAGCGTGATTATAACACCACAATGGAAGCGCAACAGACCAGTGTGAAGACATACATGGAATATAAAGGGATACATTTTTTCTTGAGCTTTTCTTGCGCTAAAGGTGCCAATAATGGACAACAATAAATTCATATTAATTAAAAAGTCAACTACAATACAATTTTTATAAAAAAAAAAAATATATATATATATATATATATATATATATATATATATATATATATATATATATATATATATATATTTTTTTTTTTTTAAAAACTGTGATTTTCAGTTTTGGTTTTCTGTACTGGTTTTAAGTATATCCTGCATTTTTGGTTTCAGCGCCAAAATTTCCATTCGTTGCACCTCTACTGGAAAGAGCCTAACTCCTTGGAATCAGTTTTCCTTTATCTTTGCATCCCCTCAACTTAAGCTTCTTGATCATCTGTCACGTATGATAAAGGTAGAGGGCATTCTGTTCACTCTGGTCGCACCTACTTGTCCAAGAAAAATGTATGCTGACATTTAAATCTCTGGCAGATGAGCCATGAGTTCTGCCAGATTGTCCAGAGTTGCTGTTGCAGGGTTCGATCTTCCATCCTGCTTTAGGCTAGGTTCACACCTATGCGGTGCTATTTGAGTGAGTTTTTAGTGCGATTCCAATGCATTTTGGATGCAGCTAAGGTTTGTATGTAGGGCCTGGGGTCCCCTTGTCATGGGATTACATACATCCTTTGAATCTCTCCAAGAGATTTTCTTGTTGCTTTTTTGTCCATTTGGTGGCCATTACCTCAACCGGGCGGCACAGTGGTGTAGTGGGTAGCACTCATAACTAGCAGTAAAAAGGGTCACTGGTTCAAATCCCAACCATGACACTACCTGCCTGGAGTTTGCATGTTCTCCCTGTGCCTGCGTGGGTTTCCTCCCACACTCCAAAGACATGCTGGTAGGTTAGTTGGCTTCTGTCCAAAATTGGCCCTAGTATATGAATGGGGTCCTTGGATTGAGGGTAGGGACTGATGTGAGTGTGCAATGTACAGAGTAGGTGACAGTTGCAGACACGTACCCACGCTCAATCAGGTTGAACTGGATGGATTGGTGGCTTTATTCAACCTTACTAATGACTGTGCTTGGGTGGGGTTTCCTGTCTTTTTTGTGAAGTTTCCATGAGGCAGTTTCCATTGACCTTATGGTGGCAGCATAACCCAAGTCGTCATAAATATGAATTCCTCTGTGTCCTGTGATGTATCACAATACTGTGATGATCTTCAATTGTACAGACCTGCTTTTTCTGAGTGGTACCATGGGTTATATGCTGCTACCTTCACGTTGCTGGAAGCTAGCCCCCACAGTGTACCCATACAAACCTACCCAGTTCGAGGCTTTGTTTTTTTAGTTAGGTTTTGGACCTTAGTTGATGGACCCCTTCTCCTGTTGGAGAAGAATTTTTCAAATTTTCACCAGTTTTCCTTCTTTGACACTTCTATCGAGATCTTACTGCTTATAGCTCATTTAGCAGTTTATGGATTGTTTACCCTCGATGCACATCTTGGGAACCGTATCTGAAACCAACAACGAGGCCAGCTTGTTATGTTTACTTTGGTACTGGATCCCGCTTATGACATTTTACCTTTTTAGTTCATGATGCAGAAAGTGAGTTAGCTGTAGGGTGCTAAACAAGTCCAGGGCCATGGTCCATTCCTTTTGGCACCCAGACCCTGAAGACCCCCTTAGTATGCGAACCATGACAAGTAAAGCCTATATCTGGTATGGGACCAGCTATGTCGAAAAGGCTAAGACAGAGCTTCCCTGTATATTTATATGTGCTGCTCATCTTGCAACTCTTGTCCTCTGCATGAACCTCTTGTTCATTTAAGTCGGATGGAAGTTGGACCGAAGTAGGACCGATGTCGCAGAGCAAAGTGGGATCGACAGTTGTACAACAGTTATGTCGTACTAGTGTGAACTCGGCTTAAGTGGTTAAACTGACCTCATTTACAGACTGAAGTTCATCCCTTTGATCTAAAAGAACCAAATGATACAATTTTTTTTTTTTTTTTATCTCTCAGCGCTGAGCAATGTTGTGGTAAACGTTGCTTTAATTCTGTAGGTAAAAATAGAGGGTGATGGAAGGAATGGCCTAGAATATAGGGGACATGCATTCATAATTAGATAAGACATACAGTGGGTATAGAAAAGAATCACCCCCCCCCCTTAGTAAAATCACATTTTTGTTGCTGTGTGGCCTGAAGTGAAAACGCAAACGTTTTTTTATTTTATTTATTTTTTATCCAGCAACTTATATTTTGCACTTGAATGTTATAACACACAATGTTGGAAAAAGGATCACCCCCACCCCCCGTGTCAATATTTTGTTGAACCACCTTTTACTTTTTATATTTAATTATAGCCCTTAGTCTGTTGGGCTATGTCTCTACTAACTTTGCACATAGCTATTTTTGCCCACTCAGAACGGCCCAAGTTCAGTTAAATTTGATGGTGACCGTTTGTGGACTGCAGTCTTCAAGTTATTGCACAGATTTTTCAATAGCGTTTTCAAAATATTACTAAACCCACAACTGTAAAATCAGTCTGTATATGAAGTAAAGCATGCTTGTTATACTCACTGTGGAACTGAAGATGTTAATCCTCTGCATAGTTTATAAAGGCTGTGTGATCCTGTCTTCTCTGATCCTCCCCTTCCTCCATAGACCCCAATCTATCTGCTAATAGAACAGAGCCTTGGGGCAAGCTGCATATGCTCAGTTTGGTGTGTATTGCTAGAAGGGTTTTTTTTCTTTCTGGGCAGAGTGCATGTGATCAGCACAGGGCCAATTGGCACTGTCCAGCCAGGGTCAGGGGTCCACACAGTTGAGCGTGTCTGGCATATTTGCCTACTTAGACCAAATGGTTTACATTTTTTGGGGCAGCTCCGAGACTTGCAAGTAAGGGCATAACAAAAAAAAAAAGAAAAGTCACCATCAAATTAAGCAGCCCCTTCTATTCACTAATATTGGGTGGATTCACCCTTTTGCAAGTTAAGGCTGTCAACCTTTAGCATAAAACAGGAGGAGCACTAAAATGGAGTTCCCTGCTAATTCCTAGAACCAAAGGGGACTACAGATATTGGTTGTACTTGCTATTGAAGGCCGTTATTTGCAACCATTACATTTAAATCATAGGGCTGTTCCACACCATTTGTAGAAAGTTGGCTCGCTGGAGCCCCTAAAAATATAGGGATTAGGGGATGCGTTTTGTGTGATCAAGTCAGAGTTCAGAAGTACACTTGGTGTAAAAATTTAAGCTGAATTGGGTTTCCCTAGAGCATGGATGCTCAACCTATGGCCCTCCAGCTGTTGCGGAACTAAGTCTCAGGAGGCATTGCAAGGCTGACCCCTACAAGCATGTCTTTCTTTGCAAAAGCTGGAGCGCCACAGGTTGAGCACCCATACCCTAGAGCAGGGGTCTCAAACTGGTGGCCCTCCAGCTGTTGTGGAACTACAAGTCCCATCATGCCTCTGTCTAAGGGAGTCATGCTTGTAACTGTCAGCCTTGCAATGCCTCATGAGACTTGTAGTTTCGCAACAGCTGGAAGGCCACCAGTTTTGAGACCCCTGCCTTAGGGGATATAACGGAGAAGATGGTTTAAGACTACACTCTCTTCTAAATTTCTTCTGGAATATCAAGGACCTCCAACTTCATTGATTAATTTGAAACGTTTCTGAAATTTCAAGGATATCAAATTTGAATAGTAAGTAGGGGGCAATTTCTTATGTTCAGAGATGAGTAATATTTTCTCTAGCGAATGTGGTTGCACAACTACACCTGCTAACCCATACTAAGCCACCACTGCATGCTAACATTGCATATAGGGCAAAAACAATGTATTCTGCTGAAGAGCCTCAAATGATTTAAAGTTAGATCCTGAATAAAGTTGGGGGGGATATGTTAAACAAGTTAGCTAGAGACTTTAAGAATGAAAGTATAGCTGCAGCCACTGTTAAGGCTGAAGTATTAACTTTAGGTGTAACCCCTAGTACTTATGCGTCAATTGTGAAGCTACATAATATAAATTCAATTATGCCAGCTCACCTCTGCCCCCCCCCCCAAAAGAAAGTTAAGCTCTTATACACTTCAGAGAAAAAATGTGTGGAACAGCACAGTAAAGTTCAAGAGCATATAAAGGAAACAAGGTAAAAATATAATTTTAAATATAATAACCCTACCCAACAAATTAAATGGTAACCTTGATCAGGACAGAACAACCCCTTTTGAAGTCACCAATACAGTGGGAAGGTTTTTTAATGTTAGCTAAATAATGTTCATACTCTGTACTGTACATCATAAAATTGTCAAAAAACTATGTTCCATTAAAATTTTCATACATTGTTTTTAGGAAAATGAATTTTCAATGGTATTTGAAGCCTGATGAGTAAGTCTTCAGGATTTTTGACCATCATGGAGGAAAATAAGATGCTAGAAGCAGCTCCAGAAAGTGGGAGTAAACCTCCATCAACAACGCCTGCTTACTTCGTTATCTTACACCAGTCTGAGGGTGATGAAAAAGAAGAAAGGATCCTTGTAGCCAACCAGGATGCATCCGCAGTTGCACCACTTGTCCAGCCTGGACCTCACGAATCAAAGTCGAATACCTTTCTGTCAGCTGATTGTATTTCTGGAGGAATTACTGTAACCTTGGATAACAACAACATGTGGAATGAGTTTTACCGCTGTAGTACAGAGATGGTATTAACAAAGCAAGGAAGAAGGATGTTTCCTTATTGTCGCTACTGGATATCTGGTATGGACCCTTACCAGAAGTACATCCTTGCTATGGACATCACTCCATTGGACACTCACAAATACAAGTGGAATGGCAAGTGGTGGGAGCCAGGTGGAAAAGCAGAACCGCATGTATTAGGAAGGGCATTCATTCATCCTGAGTCTCCATCAACAGGGCAGTATTGGATGCACCAACCTGTTTCTTTCTATAAGCTAAAGTTAACTAATAATATTTTGGACCAAGAAGGTCACATTATCCTCCACTCTATGCACCGCTACTTGCCAAGGCTACATGTTATCCCTGCTGAGAAGGCCACGGAAGTAATACAGCTTAATGGACCTGATGTTCATACCTTCAGCTTCCCACAGACAGAGTTTTTTGCAGTGACTGCATATCAGAATGTTCAGATTACCCAACTAAAGATTGACTGCAATCCTTTTGCCAAAGGCTTTAGGGAAGGGACTATGGTGGGGCGGCCTCCTAAAGAAGGCAAGCCTAAGATTTTCACAGAAGAAAAAGATTCACCGGGTAGCAAAAAGTTAGAACATGATGATCCAGAAAGCACTGAAAAACGAAAAGCGTCTATTTCATTGTCTGAGCAGTCTGATGCTGACACTGAAAATGAATCCGTCAATGCCAAGCAAGAACTACGGAGTCTTTCAAATTCGCAGAACACAGTCCTGCAGAATTTACTCCTAAAACTAAATCAACTTAGCAGGTAAATAGAAATTATGTTCTTTGTTCAGTTATAATAATTTTCTAACAGTATCAGATGTTTTTAGCCCTTTCGTGTCCGGGGCATTTTTTGCTATTCAGCACTGCGCTACTTTAACTGGCAGTTGTGTGGGCATGCAACACTGTACGCAAATTACATTTTTTGTCCTTTATTTTATTTATTTTCACACACACAGCTATTTCTTTTGGTGGTATTTGATCACCACTGAGTTTTTTTTATTTTTTTGCGCCAAAAAAGGAAAAACGATTTTTGCTTTCTGCTATAAAACATTTCCAATAAAAAAAAAAAAAAAAAAAATCTAATTTCTTTATTAATTTAGGGCAAAATGTATTCTATGTCTTTGGTGAAAAAAAATCCCAGTAAGTTTATATTGTTTGGTTTGCGTGAAGGTTATAGCATCTGGCACAGACACTGGAATTTATTTAATTTTTTTTATACTCGTAATGATGGTGATCTGTAACTTATAGTGGGACTGTGATAGTGTGGTGGGAAATTTGACACTTGCTGATAGTGGCTGGGGGGGTACACTGACATCAGTAGTAACACTAATACAATGATCAGTGTTAATACTTTACATTGTCACTGTACTACTGACTCTGGTTTTGGAAGGAGTTAATATGTAGGGGCGATCAATGAGTTAAATGTGTGCCTCACAATGCTTACTGTGTGTGTTTTTTGTGCTGCTTTTACTAAGGGATCTTGATGTTTGTCTTTTTTTTTCCCCTGCTTTTACATTTTGTGTGTGCTTGTCCGTTGTTTTTCCCACCATTAAGCATAAAAGCACCTTCCAGCTCCTGCTTTCCAAAGTTCCAACTGGAATATTGATCCCTGATCAGTTCCTACTGCCTGTCTACTGTGACTTTGGCAATCTGACACTCACTGGCAGTTGTCTGGGTTTTTGTGCGTTCCTTAGGCCTTGCCCTCTGAGCTTAATTGCATACAATGCTGTGAAAACGGATTTGCTTCTTTCTGATTTTTATTTTTATTTTATTTTTGCATATTTGTCACACTTAAAGGACTCAGACAAATCTTATTATTACACAAGGTTAACCAGAGTAAATACAAAATGCAATTTTTAAGTGATAGTTTCATTTTATTAAAGAGGAAGTAAACCCTGATGAGTTTACTTCCTCTTTCATTCCCTGCAAAGGCAAAGCATAATGGACTACTATGCATCGCATAGTAGTCCATTATGTGTCACTTACCTGATACAGGAGCCAGCGATGTCACCGCTGTCCCCTGTAGTCCGGCGCATCCATGTTGTCGGTGGGGTCTCACAGCTCCGCCGCTGTCATTCGGCGAAGCCGCCACTCCCACGCATGCGCACGGGAGCCGACATGCACGGCAGCTCCATTCTTGGAAATGCCGCGCCTGCGCGCCACTGTCTACGGCGCATGCGCCGTAGACAGCGGTGCCTGTCTTCGGGCAAATATCTCCTAAACAGTATAGGTTTAGGAGATATTTCTTGGACCTACAGGTAAGCCTTAATCTAGGCTTGCCTGTAGGTCAAAGTGTGTTGTAAGGGTTTACAACCACTTTAAGACAAAAAAGCTGTCAAACCTGCCTGGTTTTATGTGAAATATTGCAATAGCTGGCAATGAGCAATTTTGGCCCACTTTTTGCAGAATTGTTTTAATTCAGCCACATTGGAGGGTTTTCCAGCATGAACAGCCTGTGTAAGGTCATGATACAGCATCTCAATTGGATTTAAGTCCGGGCTTTGACTAGGCCACTCCATAACCTAAATTTTGCTTTGTTTGAACTTTTTGGAGGTGGGCTTGCTGTTGTGTTTCGGATCATTGTCCTGCTACATAACCCAAGTGCACTTGAGCTTGAGGTCACAAACTGATGGCCGGACATTCTCCTTTAGGCCTCATACACACTGGACGTTAAAATAATGTTATAAACATGGCAGTAGCTTTGCAGTGAGTTTTTGAACATTTTTGCAATAGCGTTTTTTAGCATTATATATTTTTATTTTTTTTAGCATGGTTTTTTTTTTTATGGATCAAAAAGGCAGGTGAGCCGGGTTTTTTTTTTTTTTTTTTGCGTTTTATCAGTGTTTTTTATGTTACAGCATTTTACAGCTGACAACAGCTGAAAAACTCCTCTCAGAACCCGCTTGTTTTTTTTTTAATTCAAAAAACTCCCCAGCCATAAACTGTTGATAACCGCCTATGTGTGCATGGACACCTAGGATAACATGATGAGAAGTTTGAGTATAGAAAAAAAAAATGTCTGAAACTGAAAAAAAGCTGCTGTAAAAAAACGTCCAGTGTGCATGAGGCCTTAGGATTTTCTGGTAGAGCTCAGAATTCATGGTTTCATCAATAAGTCTTCCAGGTCCTAAAGCTGCAAAGCAGCCCCAGACCATCACGCTACCACCACATTTTTGTCTCATCAGTCCACAGAATATTTTCCTAAATGTCTTGGGTATAATCAAGATGTTTTTTGGTAAATGTGAGATGAGCCTCTGTGTTTTTTTGGTCAACAGTGGCCTTTGCCTTGGAACTCTCCCATGGATGCCATTTTTGCGCAGTCTTCCTTATTGTTGAATCGGGAACACTGGGCAAGTGAGGCCTGCAGTTCTTTAGATGTTCTTTTATGACCTCCTGGATGAGTCGTCAACATGCTCTTGGAGTCACCACTGTTCCAAGTTATCTCCATTTGTGGATAATGGGCCCCCCTCGTGGTTGGTTCACTGGAGTTCCAAAGCCTTAGAAAATGCTTTGAAACCCTTCCTAGACTAATACATGTGTTTTATGATCTGTTCTTGAATTTTTTTTTTAGATTGTGGCATGGTGTATGGCTTTTTGTGATCTGTAAAGCCTCATACACACGATCGGACTTTGTACAAACTTTCCCGTGGAGTTTTCTACAAAGGGCGTCGGCCGTGAACTTGTATTGCATACACACGGCTGGATTTTTTCAGTCAACTTTCACCAAATCACGTGGCTTTTCTGCTCTTTACCAGCACCTTTGGTCAACTTCTGTATTGTTTTCTGATCTTTTGCATTGGTTCTGAGCATGTGTGTTTGTACTTTGTCCTATGGTTTTCTGTACACATGATTGGACTTTGCTCCATCAGACTTTAGTTGCCAGAAAGTTTGCCCGTTCACACAGCCAACAAAAGTCAGATGAAAACTGAAAAAGTTTGTCCGATGGAGCGTACACACGGTCGGATGTAGCCTTAAAACAGTTAATTTGCATGTTTGTTGTCAAAAAGTTTGATTGTGTGTATGGGCCTTTTAGCATGCTTCACTTTGTCAGACAGCTTGGATTTCTTGATTGAATAGGTCTGGCAGTAATCAGGCCTGTGTGTGGCAAGTGAAATTTAACTCGGCTTTCCAAAAAATTGTGGTTAATCACAGTTCATTCATGATTCAGCATGGTAGGGGGTAATTATTTTTACACAGGCCCAGGCAGGTTTGAACAGCTTTTTTTCCCTTAACCACTTAAGAACGACCTCATGTAGATATACATCGGTACTTTGAAGAGGGATATTTCGGTAACGGCAGCTGCTGCTGCCACAACCGAGATATCCCTCTTTATAGGAGGCGGTCCTGTGTGCGATAATGGTGGTCTCCATGATGGGTCCACCGCAAGATCACCGTTATCGGTGGCGGGAGAGGTGCCACCCCCGCTCTCCCGCACACTCCGCCGCTTACCGAAGCCGCCAGTAGCGGCGGAGACGATCGGGTCCTTTCCTCAGCTGAGTATGGAGACGAGTGAGGCTAAGATGGCTCCCACTCGTCTCTATACCATAGGAGGGTGGAAGCAACGCCAAAACGTCACTTCTGCCCATACCTCTTAAAGATACATTTTTTTTTTTTTTTTTTTTATCAATGTAATTTTTTCAAATGCCTTTTATTTTTATTTTTTTTATTGCATTTAAGTCCAAATATGAGATCTGAGGACTTTTTGACCCCAGATCTCATATTTAAGAGGACCTTTCATGCTTTTTTCTATTACAATGGATGTTCACATTCCTTGTGATAGGAATAAAAGTGATCCTTTTTTTTTTTTTTTTTTTTTTTTTTTGTGTAAAAATAAATAAAATCAAGTAAAATAAATAAGAAAAAATATAAAAATGTTTTAAAACACCCCGTCCCGACAAGCTCCACGCAGAAGCGAACGCATACGTGAGTAGCGCCTGCATATGAAAACGGTAGTCATACCACACGTGAGGTATCGCCGCGATTGGTAGAGCGAGAACAATAATTCTAGCCCTAGACCTCCTCTGTAATGCAAAACATGCAACCTGTAGAATTTTTTAAAATGTCACTTATGGAGATTTTTGAGGGTAAAAGTTTGACGCCATTCCACGAGCAGGTGCAATTCTGAAGCATGACATGTTGGGTATCAATTTACTCGGCGTAACATTATCTTTCCAATATAAAAAAAAGGCTAATATTACTGTTGTCTTATGCGCTTGTAAGACCGCTGCGCAAATACGGTGTGGAAAAAAAAGTATTGCAATGACCGCCATTTTATTCTCTAGGGTGTTAGAAAAAAAACTATATAATGTTTGGAGGTTCTAAGTAATATTCTAGAAAAAGTTTGCTGTTTTAACCAGTTCCCGACCAGCGCACGCCGATGTACGTCGGCAGAATGGCACGGGCAGGCATATTGCCGTACAGGTACGTCCAATCTTTAATCTTTAGCAGCGATTGCTGTATAAATGACAATGGTCTCTAAAATGTGTCAAAAATGTCTGATGTGTCTGCCATAATGTCGCAGTCACAATAAAAATCACTGATCGGCGCCATTACTAGTAAAAAAAAAAAAAAAATTGTTTATAAAAATGCCATAAAACTGTCCCCTATTTTGTAAACGCTATAACTTTTGTGCAAACCAATCAATTGCTTATTACGATATTTTTTTTTTTACCAAAAATATGTAGAGGAATACTTATCGGCCTAAACTGAGGGGAATTTATAGATAGATATATTTTTGGGGGATATTTATTATAACAAAAAGTTAAAAAATATGCGTTTTTTTTCAAAATTGTCGCTTTATTTTTGTTTATAGCGGAAAAAAGTGATCAAATACCACCAAAAGAAAGCTCTATTTGTGGGGAAAAAAAGGACGTCAATTTTGTTTGGGAGCCACGTCGCATGACCGCGCAATTGTCAGTTAAAGTGACTCAGTGCAGAATCGCAACAAGTGGTCTGGTCTTTGGCCAGCAAAATGGTCCGGGGCTGAAGTGGTTTAAGTGGTTGTAAAGTCAATTTTTTATTTTATTTTTTTAAATAAGAAACATGTTATACTTACCTCCACTGCGCAGCTCGTTTTGCACAGAGTGGCCCCGAACCTGGTTTTCTGGGGTCCCTCGGCTGCTGTCTCGGGCTCCCCCCCCCCCCCCCCCCCCCCCAAGTACTTCTCACGTTCATGCAAGCTCCCTTACATTGTGAGAAGTATTTGCGGGCTCGCTCCCGTGATACAGCCGGTGGCTATAGCCGCTCGCTGTATCACTTGGCCCGTCCCCGGCGCACCGCGTCATTGGATGTGATTGACAGCAGCACGAGCCAATGGCTGCGCTGCTTTCAATCCATCCATTCTAGCCAATCAGTGGCCAGGCTGAGCAGCGAAGAGGATGTCGGAGGTGAGCGCGGGACTTTCGAGGGGTCAGGAAAGTAAAATGGGGGGGGGGGGGGGCTGGGGGGGCCGGCACTGTCAGATGTTTTTTCACCTTAATGCATAGAATGCATTAAGGTGAAAAAATATTTACCTTTACAACCCCTTTTAATAAATGAAATACTATATTAAAAACTGCACCTTATTTACCCGGGTTATCTTTGTAATATTACAATTTGTTTAATGATCTGAATCATTTAAGTGTGAGAAATATGCAAAATATAGTCTGTGTTTAGGTATAAATGGGCTAGCTTTACTGGTTATTTTTTATTTTTTTTTTAAATTGCATTTGAAAGACCACTGCGCAAATACAGTGTGACATAAAATATTGCAACAACCACCATTTTATTCTCTAGGATGTCTACAAATATATATAATTTGTGTGTATGTTTGGGGGTTCTAAAGTAATTTTCTAGAAAAAAAATAAAAATATGTTTTTAACTTGAAACCAACAAATGTCAGAAAAAAGGTTTAGTTTTTTTCACTTACAAAGTGAAATTGTTACAATGTTTATACTTAAGTTCAACTGACCAGGCCCCGCCCCATTTCGGCTCCATTATCGGACATTTTTTTTCTTTCGGCAAATTCCCGAAAAGGCCATTGTCGCCCGAAATTTTGGTGTATCCCTAAAAATTGCATATTTTACTAGTTAAAAAATAAAAATAACCATAAAAATGCCATAAATGAATAACCTATTTTGTAGGTAGGTATTTTGCTATAACTTTTGTGCAAAACAATCAATATGCGCTTATTGCAATATTTTTACTTTTTTTACCAGAAATATGTAGAAGAATACATATCGGCCTAAACTGAGGAAATTTTTTTTTCTTTAATTGGGATATTTATTATAGCAAAATGTATGCTTTTTTTGTTTATAGCGCAAAAAATAAAATCGCAGAGGTGATCAAATACCACCAAAAGAAAGCTCTATTTGTGGGAAAAAATGATAAAAATGTAATTTGTGTACAGTGCATGACAGCGCAATTGTCATTCAAAATGTTACAGCGGTGAAAGCTGAAAATTGGCCTGGGCAGGAAGGGGGTGAAAGTATCCGGTATTGAAGTGGTTAAGTACTGGACAAGCTGAAATGTTTTTTTTCTCTTCATAGTTTGGGTGACGCGCGTACTGCGACAACTCCATCTGTACCTGCAAGCCAGCCAACAATTAAAATCAAGGAAGAACCTGAGGACAACTATGATTACAATAAGACTCAATCTAGCATGGGAGTACAGATTAAACAAGAGGACTCTGATGATGACGTAACAGATGAGTACTCGCACAGCGATGATGACTATCCAATATTAGAGAGGCACTTTGCACAATTTAGTACAAAGCTTCACTCGGATAGGAAGCACTCTGTAAGAAGCCCATCTGGAGTGGCAAAAGCAAAATTGCTGAAACTTGAAGATGGTAAAATGCCAGTGGTGTACCTGGAGTCATGTTCCACTAAGAAGACTGCTGAGAATGTTTCAAATTCACAAGAGCTTGCGTTGCCTAATACAGCAATGCAGAGCATTAAACAAGAAGAGTGTAGTGACATTTTCCCAAGCATTATTACTTGTAAAAGGGAAGAATTTAGCAGAACTGATGCGAAAAGGCCTATTAAAAGAAAAATTTATGCTGACTACGCTGTCCCACTTAATGTACGAACCAATCGTGGACGCAGAAAGAAGTCCCCTTCTGCTTCAAGCAAGCCCAAAGCAACCAAGACCCCAGGAAATGAGAATGGCGAGGCACCTATAAAGAAAAGACGGGGGAGACCTCCGAAGAACAAAGGTGCTAAGGTTGGACGCCCCCCAAAGAAGAAGCCGCCTATAGAAACTTCACAGCTCCCAGATTTCAAGCCAGACCTAGAGGATGTGGATGGAGTGCTATTTGTCGCTTTTTCTTCAAAGGTAAAAAAATTAAATGCAGTGGTCAGGGAAGAGGCATATTCACTAAAGCAGTGGACTTTCTTATGTAGGCTAGTTGTGCAATGTGCATTTGGGTTTAAAGACCAATTGAACTTTGTTTAATTGAGCTAAATACATTCCAAAATGCATGCAAAGTCTTAGTCTGAGAAGAAATGCATTTTCCTTGACAGAGGTCATTGGCTTTGCAAAAAGTAAAGGCCATTCTCTACAGCTGGTAGGGAACAGGACTTTACTCAGGCTGTTACTTTTCTAAAGAAATCTACAAAACTTTGCACACCTTTTTGTGTGCAGAACACCTGGAATGTATTAAAGTGGTTCTAAAGTGAGAGAGTTTATTTTTTATTTTTTTATCTTAATGCTTTCTTTCCTTTTTTTTTTGGCTAGTGCTCTTAGGTGATAGACCATCTAGAGTCCTGCTGCACCATAGTAACTGCGGTTAACTCCTTGGCTATGCCTTTGGGACTATACCTGAATGCCACCAGATTAAAGAAGTACAGTCAGCCTGTCATGATGTTTAGGGCACTGGATCTTGCTTGGGCGCTCACCTTGGCACGTAGTGCATTGTGTTGAGTTAGCCATAGAGTCTTAGACAGGCCCAAGGCTGTGTTTTGCCAGGAAACTAGCCTGGCAATTTCAAACCATCAGCAAAGGCAACACCCATATTTTTCTTATGAATTGTTAACTAGGGCTGCAACTAACGATTATTTTTACAACCGATTAGTTGGCCGATTATTGTTTCAATTAATCGGTTAATAACCTTAAAAAATAAAGAAGAAAAAAAAAGTGGATCAAATTGACATTCATTTTCAACCACAGTGACAGGAAAATTTTTGGAAATAATAGAAAACTTCTTAGTCAAAGGAATTTTCAGATAGTGTATGTGGTTTTCGTTCAGAAATTCAAATATTTTTTTTTTTTAAAACAGAATGTAAAAAAACAAGTGAAAATTTCAAACAAAATTCTTTCATTCAGTGAATGTACAAATATTTTTCGTCTGAATATTCTCATCTGAAAATTGATCCGGGTGGACAGCATAAAGCTCGGTACACACCTATGCAGTTTGCTTTTGATCTGTTTCTGCCGTGCTTTTTGCTGTGCGTTTTTGATTTTTGCACACGTGATTTTACTGCAATGTGCATTTTTTTTTTTTTGGGCAGATTAAAAAACACAAATTGCTGCAAAAACGCATTACATGCTTTTCTGCAGCTTCTCCATTGAAGTATATTGAACCAATAAAGCACCATTTTGCGTTAAAAGTCCCTGACCCTTTCCGATGTGAACGTGTCCCATAGGAAACCATGTAAATGAACTGTAGTGTATTTCTGGAAAAAGCACCAATAAACTCATAGATTTTAACCAGGTCTAAGACTTTTAGTAACATAATGGGGTTAAAAAAACAAAAATGAGCCCTTTATAGTAGAAAAAGCAGATAATCACTACTGTAAGGGGATCATTTTTTTTACTGTAGAACAGTGAAAGTAATATTTACAGTAGCCATTATTTGCTCTTTTTGTACTATAAAGGGCTCATTTTAGTTTTTTTTTTACCCCATTATGTTACTGGCTGATTAATCGATTAATTTCATAATCGATTAGTTGTCGATTAATCAATTAGTTGTTTCAGCCCTATTAACCTTAAAGATGTTTTAGCCATAAATATGTGTTCCTGTGTTAAGTGATACCTACTGGATGTAGTCACCAAAATGTAACATGGCAATCTTAATAGGTTTGCTGCCCTTGTGTAAAGATGCTTAGCTCTTTTCACAGCAGCATAAGTCCAAGACCATTCCCTACTGGATTCTATACAAGCTTCTGTATCAGCCAGATATAGTAATTTTTGCATACAACAGTATATAGAAATGTACATGTGTAAAGTGGTAGGAAGTAATGTATGTGTTTTTTATTTATTTATTTTTCCTGCAAAACAAGGTTACCTTACAATGTGTTTTAGCATGCATCGCATACCAGAACATTGACACTTACCTTTAGAACAAAGCACTTCCAGCGATGAGCTTTAGTCGCTGACAGGGCTTCCATCTTCACCCGTCTTCCGTGGACTCTGTGTGAGTGGCCAGAATTGCAATGTTAACCTACAATAAATGCTTACTATGTTATCATCTTTGTTCTGTGAAGAGATGCTATGAAGAAACCAAACCATTTTATATCTAATTATATCTATCTAATTACTTTCTTTATGTCAAGCTGTGTTAATGAGAATGGCCTTCTAATTCTTGATAATATACAGGTTGTAAATGTTTATTTTCTTAGGAAGCACTGGATGTTCACACAGGAGGAAAGCCCAAGACTGATATTCCATCACCTCCTCCAAACCCAGTAGTGCATGTAGAATTGACAGGTAAAACCAATATTTAACTTAAAAGAGACGTTCTGGATTTTAAAAAAAAAAGTAAACCAAATGCTGCATCTGTCGCCTGCCGGCTCTGCAGTGAGAACTGAGCAAACACTGCTGATTACCTAGTTCTCCCCCTCCACTCTGAGCAGAGAGCTTTGATTGTCTGTCAGTGGCTCTCTGATCTCCCCTTCAGTGCCCACCGGAGTGCTGGGCTGTGGAGGGGGGCAGGAGGGGCTGGCTCAGGCTCTCAGCTAATCACTGAGAGGCTGAGCCAGGTGCCAGTCTAGACAACTGGGTGGATCCTGACCATATGGTCGGATCTTTCCCTGGACTGGCTGAGTGACATCAGGCAACAGCAGGCTTTAGCCTGCCGTTGGCTGAAAACGGGTCACAGGAGTTGCAGAATGAATTGCACTTCTGTAATACATAGAAGTATAGACAACAAGGGAATGGAGGGTAGAAGAGGGATAGAAAGGAGGGGAGAGGACCCAAGGATAAAGGAGATCACTAAAAAAAGGGGGGGTGGGGGAAATAGGCGAGAGAGGAAGGGGAACCGTAATTATGCCGGAGGAGACCCAGTCAATTAGCACGTTCAATTCTATGGGTCCACCTCTGGGCTAAGTGGAGAAATTTCCATTTGCAGGGAGCCCCAAGAGTCTATCCAGGAGGACTAGATCTTATCAAATTTTCTCGGACAGTTCCTATTAATATACGTAATTCTATACAAAGGTAGGACATTATTCAGGGTATTTCTCCAGGAGACAACGAAGGGTGGCAGTGTAGCCTTCCATTTCAGCAAAATCTCTGCATGGGCATAGTATATAGCGTACATTATGAATAGTTTGGTATATTTCCGCACAGTGGGGTCTGCAATTATATTCAGAAATGTGACCTCAGGGGTTAGTGCAAGGGTAGTTCCTGCAGCCTTGATATCCGCAAGAGCCTTCTCCCAAAACTCCTGCAAAAGGGGGTCTGACCAAATCATATGTAGAAAGGAAGCCTCCATGTTTCCACAGCGGGGACATGACGAAGACCTATCGGGGTAAATAGCAGCTAGTCTCTGAGGTATTAAGTAAGCTCTATGCAGAAACTTCAATTGAATAAAGAAATCTTGTGCAGAGATCAAATTTGTGACATAGGAAGAGACACAGCCCTCCAAGTCAGCCTCAGTTAAATTAATTCTCTTTTACCACCACATGAATAGAAGATGTATGAAGTGTTCTTGAAAATCGCTATGAAACTCCCTTTTATAGTGAAACTGCAAGACTTGGAATTTTAAAGCATTCCACCTTGTGCAAATCATTCTTTTTCATTTCCCGATCCCACAATAGCTGTTTTGCATTTCTCTGCTTTCTTTTAGAGGAACAACAAAAAATTGTGAATTTGGAGAGACAGCTCCTGGTTCAGCTTAAGGCAATGAAACACAGACAGGTCATTCACCCTGCCCTTCAGCAAGGTATTAATTTGTGTTTCTGTATCTGTGTTTAAATTCCTGTTTGTGGTTTATTTGGTTGCAATATATTTTCCTCAGTTATGTTCTAATAATGCACTTTTTTTTTTTTTTTTTTTTTTTTTTGCATAGTGGGGCTAAGGCTGAACATTGTAGACCATGCAATGAGTATTGACCTACGGTATCTAGGAGTTGAGCTTCCACTTCCTTACATCACCAGTGACTCCAGATGGGATAACTGTGGATTAAGCTCAGAAGGTCAGTGCAACTAATTCATGTAGTCCTTTTTATTATTTCAATAAAATTCAGAATATGATTCATGTGCAGTAATATTGCACGATGACAGTGCTTTATCCTCCTCCCTTTTTTTTTTTTTTTTTTTTTTTTTTTTTTTTTAAATCGGTGCATATCAATGTCTGCTCAGACTGATTGAAAGCTATGCTTGCCACACTAAGGGACAATATACAAATCTATATGAGAAATACAGTGATTTTTGAACAGGGAATCAGTAATGTAAAAGTCTTATTAGTAAAACTTTACTGCCTTGCACAAAGAGAAACACAGAGGATGCCGAGATATAGCATAGGAAGCTGGATACTAAGACAGTATTTTGTAACTTGTTATATAAATATGTACACCTTCCTTACAGCTGTTGTGCACAAAATTTCTCCTGATATGACTAAGTTTATCTAATGTCCACTTAAAAGGTGTACATTTAAAGAGGAACTCCAGAAATAAATGCACTTTTTAAAACTAAGCTGGCTTATAGGTCCAATTAGGTATTTGCCACCTTGTGGACTACTTTTATATACCCTTTACATTTTTACTGAGCACTGGGAGTACAGTTATTGCTATACTTCCAGCACTCCAACCCATGACCTTCTAGTATCCAATCCTGCAGCTGCAGGAGTAGTTTGACAACCTCTCTGATCACCCCAGGAAAGCTAGGTGAGTGGAGAGGCAGTGCACGTGAACACAACATTACTGTGTGAAACGGTCTGAGGTGTGACGGAACCGTCCTACAGTCAGCTTGAGTGCTTCCATCAGCATACAGGTTCCTCCAGTCTGAACATAGGTATTGGATACTATAGCCACATATTGCAACCAAGAACTAGGCAGGACTAGTTTAGCTGCAAAACTGGGACTCTTTAATGAACAAGAATACAGGATTTTTCTACACTACACTCAGATGAAGCTGATCACATTATCTAATGCAAATGTATACAGAAATATAATTAACACCTTAAACATTAAGTTAAACAATTAGCCACCTGAACACTCAGAGGTCTCATTCCAGGTCAGACTTGCCAGCATCGAGCTCACAAAGTACAATGCACCTTATTACAAGTATAAACATAGCCCCACAGTAGTTTGCTAGCAGACAATGGGTGATTAGCACAATTAACAATACAGGCCGTGATCTCCCCCCACCTCAGCCTAGTAGACAACAGGAGGCCCAGAGCATTCCAAATCTCATTAACCAGCTTTCTTTTCACATACATCTGTCCACTGAGCTGCCAGAGACCATCATGGCCTTCTTAATGTCCTTTTGCATTTGCCGGATGACAGGCTGGATAATATAGATCCTTGTAGTCTCCCCAAGCCTGGCCATCGAGTGTGAGCAGGCCCTAGCTACGCGCAGGGTTGGCCATGACATGCCCCGTCTAATCCAGGGGCGGTCGGTGAGCTATATGCTCCGGGGTACACGTATGACTAGGCTATGGCTAACTGTGTCAGTGTGCTGTGGCCATCAGCCCTTACTGCTTGGGTGATGGGTCTGTCTGTGGAATGCCTCCAGCAGTTCCTGCAGGAGGGGTAAGGGCACATGGGGGTGCGGTGCACTTACCTGGACTGGGGTCCTCGAGGGGAGGGGGGTGGGGTCTCTCTGGGTCCTGGCAGGGGGCTGCTCTGGATGTTGAGGGTTCGCTCGTCCTCTTCCCTATTTCTGGGCCACAGTTGGGTGTTTGTGCTGTGTGAAATGTGGGGAGGCCGCTGCGGCCATTTTTTTACCTTTCAGACATTTTCTAGTAGTTCGGCCATCTTCTTGGCACCCTCAGTCATTTTTGCTGAAGTGGCCATTTTCTAGTAGCCTCAGGTATTTTTGCCTCTAGCGATGGGTGCTTGTTTGCTTCTAGAACAGCTCGCTGTCCACACAGACACCTTGTGGATGACAGAGGGGAGAGCAGACAGCAGCAGCGCTGTACCTGGGTCAGGGTGGTGAGTCCTGCGGGGGGGCCCCTCAGTCTGTGGCAGCTAGGAGAGTGGACTTTTTGTGTGACTTGCCTTAGGTCCCTAAGTGGTGACAAGCGAGTGTGGCTCAGCATGGCGACCAGAAGCTGCCTCTTCTTCCCAGACATCCTGGTTATTGCAGCTGGTTCCCCTGCACCTGCGGTGCCTATGGACGCTCTGTCGTCGGTCCTGGAGGCCTTTGTTGCCAGGGTGCAAGGGGGTTAAAAACGTCCCCTCCCTCCACCGTCTTCTGGGGGAAGCTCTGATTCAGACTCGGGGCCCCACTGTGACAGGAGGCCCCTGTTCTGATGTATCAGAGAATGCAGATCAGGACCGTTCAGACAATGAGGATGACTCCGTGTCCAGGTCAGCACAGAAAAAGGCGCTAATAGGAGCACTTATTACAGCGGTGCGGGATACCCAAAAAATAAGGTAACCACGATTCCGGTGGAAGGGTCTCCTGTCAAAGCGGTTACCTGATCCATGTTTACGTTGGTGGGGTCAGCATTGCGGCCAGCCAGTGTTAGCCACGGCCCTGGTGTCAGACTCTTACTGAATGGGCTAAATTGTTGCACTGTGAATTGAAGAAGCAACAGGCTTCCCCGGTGTGCGTGGAGCTGGCAGATCAGTTGGTGCGGGGCCTTAAGTATGTCTGTTATGCGGCCTTAGATACAGCCCCCTTGCTCTCTAGAGCCTCAGTATCAGCAGTAGTGCTATGTCGCCTGATTTGGCAGAAATGCAGGCATCTAAGAAAGCACTGGCAGACTTGCCCTTCCAGGGTGAGAGGCTATTTGGAGCCTCGCTGGATGACATTATTAAGAATGTTACCTGGGGGTAAGAGTATGTTACTCCCACCGTTCAGAAGAGGTAAGGAGCCACGCTGTAGGTAAGGGCCCTCCTTTTCCGCTCAGAAGCGGATTTTCTTTGTCCGCCCGGGTTGGCAGGTAAGCGTTCCCAGTCCGACAAGGTGCCTGCTGAGGGACAAAAGCGTCCCTGGTTTCGCAAGCCAAACAAGCCTGTGAGCAAATCTGTTACCACATGAAGGTTTGCCCCCGCCCGACTCTCGGGTGGAGGGTTGACTTCAGGAGTTTGCAGCCCGGTGGACCTCCCTACTTCCCGACCAGTGGGTCTGCCAACTGGTTTCCTCAGGGTGCAAGTTAGTTTCTTTCTTTCTCCGCCAAACAGATTTTTTTCCCTCCAACCTTTATCTTCTTCAGGCTCGTTGGGAGGCCCTGTTTGGGGCAGTACAGGACCTGCTGCTGCGTGGAGTAATAGTACCTGTACCGACACTGGAAAGTCTTCAGGGGTTCTACTCCAATCTGTTTGTAGTCCCAAAGAAGGAAGGGGTCCATCCGGTCCTGGACCTCAAGGCCCTCAACGGCTTTGTGAAAGTACAAAGGTTCAGGATGGAATCGGTTTGCTCAGTGGTCGCTGCACTCCATCAGGGGTCCAAGATGTTGGCCCCAATTTTGACTTTGCTAAGGCAGCGAAGGTTCGCAATCGTGGGTTACCTGGACGACCTCCTTCTGAGGGCAGCTTCCGCCTCGTAGTTAAGGGAGGATGTAGCAATCACCATGCAAACTCTTCGGGCGTTTGGTTAGGTACTGAACCTACAGAAGTTGGTGTTGGTACAGACTCAACGCCTGGAGTACCTGGGCCTGCTTTTGGACTCCTCGGAGGCGAGAGTCTTTCTTCCTTCAGACAAGCTGCAGACTCTTCCAGCTGCGGTGAAGTGTCCCACAGGTGGTCGTCGCTGCGTTTTTGCATGCAAGTCCTAAGCCTCATGGCAGCCACTTTCGAGGCGGTACAGTATGCTCAATTCCACACTCGCATCTTGCAAAAGGAGATCCTGTCAAGATGGGACAAATATCCATTATCCCTGGATTGTCAAATCTGAGCGAGCATTCATTGGACGGTGATCGCAACGGGCGCCAGCCTGACTGGTTGAGGGGAGTTTGGGGCGTACAGTCAGCCCAGGGTCGGTAGACCCAGGAAGAATCCCGCCTACCGATCAATATGCTGGAACTTTGGGGCAATCAGGTGGTGCCTCACCACTTGGTCACAGAGGCTGCAGGGGCGGCATCCGGTCAGGATCCAGTTGGATAATGCCACGCGGTAGCGTATGTCAACCATCAAGGAGGAACACCGAGCTTGGCTGCAGCACTGGAGGTCGCTCACATTCTAAGGTGGGCAGAGCGGCCCGTGCTGGCTCTGTCGGCCGTGTACATTCCGGGCACCGAAAACTGGCAAGTGGACTACCTAAGTCATCAGATGCTCGACCAAGGGGAATGGTCGCTACATGTATTTCGGCTCCTTTGCCTAAGGTGGGGCACGCCAGATTTGGATCTCCTGGCTTCTCGACTCAATTGGAAGGTACAGAGGTTTGTGGCCAGGTCAAAGGATACCTGGGCAGACACGACAGACGTGTTGGTGGCTCCATGGGGGCATTATCGACTGATTTATGCTTCCCCCCCCCCCACACTCAAACTTCTACCACATCTGCTTTGCAGAGTGGAGGCCAAGGGGATTCTGGTAATCCTGATTGACCTTGCCATCCGTGGTACGCCGACATAGTACGAATGGTGGCGGATATTCCTTGGCGACTGCTGATGCGAGAGGACCTTCTGTCGCAAGGTTCAATACGTCATTCTGCTTCACCGTCACTGGCTTTAACGGCATGGCTGTTGAAAGCCAGATGCTAAGGGACAGAGGTCTTCTCCCAAACAAAAAAGGACATGAAGGGTCTTTGGTCCTATCTAAGAGTGGGTTGGAATTGTTCCTTTATGAGGGGGAATTACTAAAACTCTATTCTATGCATTGAGGTGAAAACTCTTGCAGTGCACCAGCCCCCCTTTTACCTGAGCCTGATCTTTTTTTTGCTGGGGACGAGTGCACCCACTCCAGCCGGTGTCTTAGGTCCTGGTTGGAGAGATCAATAGCAGTGCAGCATCAAATCTGATGACGCGGGAGCCGAGTCTTGCTGTCTGTGTCAATGGACGCAATGAGGCACTCGAGAAGAGGAGCCAGGAGCGCCACTTAGGGACCCCAGAGGAGGAGGATCGGGCCACTCTGTGCCAAACCAGCTGCACAAAGGAAGCAAGTATGATGTTTGTTTAAAAAAAAAAAGAAAAAACTGAACGTTTACATATCCTTTAACCACTTCAGCCCTGGAAGGATTTACCCCCTTCCTGACCAGAGCATTTTTTGAGATTCGGCACTGCGTCGCTTTAGCTGACAGCTGCGGGGTTGTGCGATGTTGTACCCAAACAAAATTGACATCCTTTTTTTCCCCCACAAATAGAGCTTTCTTTTAGTGCTATTTTACCACCTCTGCGGTTTTTATTTTTTGCGCTATAAATAAAAAAATCCAACAATTTTGGAAAAAAAAAGCAATATTTTGTACTTTTTGCTATAATAAATATCCCTAAAAAATATATATAAAAAAAAAACATTTCTTTCAACATTTAGGTCGATATATATTCTTCTACATATTTTTGGTTAAAAAAAAGGCAAAATCCCCTATTTATTTATAGATTTATGGCATTTTTTTCTTTAATCGGGACTGCGACATTATGGCAGACAGATCGGACACTTTTAACACTATTTTGGGACCATTGACATTTATACAGCGGTCAGAGCTACAAATAGCCACTGACTACTGTATAAATGACATTGGCAGGGAAGGGGTTAAACACTAGGGGGGATCAAGAGGTTAAGTGTATTCCCTGGATGTGTTCTAACTGTAGGGGGGTGGGCTCACTACAACATGGCAGAGATCACTGCTCCCGATGACGGGCAGTAGATCCCTGTCATGTTGCTAGGCAGAACAGAAAAATGCCTTGTTTACATAGGCATCGTCATCTCCTTGTTATGCCTTTTAGCCTCAATCGCGGGCTGCCGGTGAACATCAAGTTTGGGGGACCTGGGGCACCTAGGTGGCAAATTTAAAGGGACTTAAGGGTACGCCCTTTTGCCTGTCTGTGCCATTCTGCCAACATAAATGTGCGCGCGGCAAGTGGTTAAGGGAGCACAGTGCCATATAGCAAAAAATGGCCTGGTCCTAAAGGGGGTAACACCTTCTGGAGCTGAAGTGCTTAAATTAAAACTGTCAACAGCAACAGCTAATGTATCTGTGTTCCAGTTTGTTAATCTTCATTGTGAAATATTTATCCAGAAATAGTGCACCACAACCACCATTGTGCCACTCAAGATGTACCGTACTCTCACCTCAAGAGATGGATCTCCCTATTTATACAAATAAGTGATCTTATGCACTTAAATGTAGCTGTTTTCATATGATTTATTATGTTAAATGAAATTGCTGATAAAGCATGGTAAATGCCTTTTTTTAAAACAGGACATTTTTATTAGTGCAATATTTCTTGGAATTTCACTTCCCACTCTAATTCAAACTTGTATATGTTAAAACAGAAATGAATTTGTATACGTATGATTATTTTTGTGTACTAAATTTTATACCTTTCCATCAAATACTTCTTGACGCATCTCTGAGATACACGTTGATTGACGCCACAATAAGGTCATTAAGGCAGTGGCGTCACTCGAGTTGGTGTCACCTGGTGCGGTAAAACATGGTGTCGCCCTAAGTGGGCAGGCTAGTTTTGAGCCAGCATTGCATGGTCACGGTGCACAAACCAAAACCCACGCACCTGCAAGTTTGAGAGCCAACATTCTTTGGAATTCAGGCTCCTGCAGCCACTTCCACATCCTCCTGAAGGTCTCCCTGCCCGATTTTAGTTTACTCCAAAGTTTGGGATTCCTTAGAAGTGCTGAGAGGGTTCCTTGCGACCGGCACCCTCTGGGCGAAGATAGCCTGGGGGATGCTGTACCTTTTTGGTTTTGGCTGTGATTCACTTCTTTGGTGTTTGAGCTTTTCCAACTGTCAAAAGTTGCTCAGCTGGGACCTGGAGAAGGGCGGCCTGTCACGGCTGGATAACCCATGTATAAATGTTTTTCATACAAATTGATCTGATCATCCTGAGTACTTGGCCTTAAAATATGTTTTCTCTATTTGTTTGCTTTAGGTCTTCCTTTTGTGTCTAGGACAGGAAAGACGACTGACTATACAAAGATTAAAGGTTGGCGGGATAAGTTCTCTACAAACCCACCGATAAAAAGTGAAGGTGAGATTACCATACTGAAGTTAAAACGTGCACCACCCTTTCATCTGTTTCATGAGGTAAAGAGATACCGTATATACTCGAGTATAAGCCGAGATTTTCAGCCTCTTTCTTGAGGCTGAAAGTGCCCCCTTCGGCTTATACTCGAGTCATCGCCGTCTGCCTGCCCGATCAGCGTGTCGAGCAGACAGACGGCGGCCATTCTACTATTCAAAAGCCACGCCTCCCTGTCTGTGATAGGCGGAACACTCAATTTCCCAGCAGTCAGTGTTCCGCCTATCACGGACATCCGCTCATTCTCATACTACGGACGAGGATGAGAGGATGTCCGTGATAGGCGGAACACTGACTGCTGGGAAATTGAGTGTTCCGCCTATCACAGACAGGGAGGCGCGGCTTTTGAACAGAGGAATGGCCGCCGTCTGTCAGACGAGGAGAGCATGGCACACAGAGGCTGCAGATTGGCACAGGTAGGCAGGGACGGACGGGACACAGGGACGGACGGAACACAGGGACGGACGGGACACAGGGACGGACGCGATGACGTACAGCACGTACGACGGGACTAGAAAAAGAAAGTTCAATAGCCAGTAGCCAATAGCTTCCTTTTTCGTACTTGCTTCTGAGCATGTGTCATTATTAGTCCACCGTATTAGCATACTGATGAATGTATTGTCCGCTGAAACCCAAGTACCACGGGAAGATTGTAGTGCAAAAATACTTTTAGTCCGCTGGACTTCACGCTGAAAAAGTCTGCTGAAGCCCACACACGATCGAATTGTCCGCTGAAATGCGTTTCGGCGGACTAAGTACGCCGGACAATCTGATCGTGTGTACGCGGCATTAGTCTGTACTTTTTTTTTTTTTTAACTTTGCCTTGAACTTGATGTAGAACGTCTTCACCCAAACAAAAAAGGACATGAGGGGTCTTTGGTCCTATCTAAGAGTGGGTTGGAATTGTTCCTTTATGAGGGGGAATTACTAAAACTATGGAGCCACCAGTGACCTATCTTAAACTACTACTAAATCGGTAAAGTGCATGCATACCTATGGATCCTTGGGTAAGGATGTTACTGACCAGCTGTTGTGATCCCTTCTTAAATCCCAGTTTGCTCTGGTAGGTTCTTCCTCTGTTTTGTATTAGCTGTAACCCTAATCTGTCAAGCCATAGCGGAATAGGTTAGATCCCTCCAAAAAGGATCTCTCCACTGCCAGAGTAGATCTGCTCTTGATTGAGCACGTGGAGCAGATATCTGCAGTCTTACTCTTCAGTGTTGTTGGATTGTTGCAAGCATCCTAATGTGTATCCTGCGTGAATCTGATGTCTGTACAGATGCACAGAACACTCTAGTTAAGCTGCTGTGATGCTGATATTATATCAAAAAAGCATTTGACCTGCTTGGCCTTCAAATAACGTCTCTTTGGTCCTAAACTTGATCAAGGATACTTTGCTATTAGGACTAGGGCTCAGAGATTGGCAAAGCCCACTGAAAATCCTTATACATGAAGGTTTGCGCCCTCTTAGAGGTAGGTCCTTGGGTAGTTTACCTCTAGGCTTTCACACACAGAAGGCACCTCCCTAGGTTCATAGGCTAAACTTTTGCCTCTGGAGTTCCCTAAAGCTACCCCCTCTTCTCTCCCCTGTGCTACTGTACAAACTGATGCACCTCCCCTCAGCTCTTTGGGTCCCCTTCAGACCCTTTGCTACTGTCAATGTGTCAACCCAGTATTTGGAGCTGTGTCCCATCTGAGCCACCACACTTTTTCCCTCGGAAGTCCCTGTCCCCAAAATATATAACAAGCTTAATGGTACCCTTCAGCTTACTTCCTCTCCAGACAGACCCCCTGATCTACTAGGTTGACTAAGACCAGCTCAGGTTGTCTCCTACCTAGATAGACCTGGATGCTCAATGTCATTGATGCACACCTGATACTTCTTGAAGCATTAGTGTTTAGCCTAGTTCCTCTTCCTTGCTTACCAGTTGTAGCACATTCAGATGACCAGATATGGATCTAGTGGATCCATCTAGTCAGCATCTAAAACCTGCAAGATCTCTCCAGAACTACCTTTTTGTAAGGTTTCAGTATTGGAAACATTTTGTGACTTGTGGGCAGGGTTATCCAGCCTAATCCTCACTACAAAGGTCCACAGCCTGTGTATTTTCAGGCAGGTTCCTTCTTTCCCCATCAAAGCCCATTTCACCACAAATGTTAGTGATTCCTGGACAATACGGCATCAAGCCTCTGTTGGAGTTTCTAAGGCTGTCTACTGGTCACACATTTACTAAGTTTTACTAGGTGTGGAAGTTTTACCTCTGTGGACACCAGTTTTGGCTTGAAGGTCTTACAGACGGCTTTGTAATGGGCTTCCCCCTTTTCTGTTTTTGGGTTTTGGTCCTGTTGGTCCAGTTACTGTGTTGGTAACACCTCATGTTCAATTCCTTTGGACATCCCAAGTGATCTGTTTCTCAGTGATTGCCACAGAACTGAGGCTCAACTGAGCTGGGAGGGGTTATGCCTAGGTAGTTTTTTTTTTTTTTTTTCCCATGCCCATTCACCTGAATGTAGTAGCATAAGCCAACTAATCATGAATACCACCTTCTCTGTGCTCTCTGTTCTCCAGGATTCAAAAATCACAACTTTCTCTTCATGGTTGATCAGTTTATAGTTTGCTTTAGTTTTTGGTTTTCCCTTACATATGGAGTAATCCCCCTTTTGATGGTGATCTTTTATCATCACTTTGAGCATCTGCTTGATTTTCCAGGTTCTCTGTAAGGGCAAATTGAAATACGACCAATCAGATAAGGGGGGCTCAGCCTCAGGAGGTGTTGGATTTGGCTGTTGCCCTTTTTAGGTAGCTTTTGGGCTGCAGTCCGTAGTTTCTGTTTTGTTGGGCCTTTTGTCAGTTGTTGCTGTAATGCCCATCTCTCAGCTGGACTGCTCTTGGACATCCAGACAGTGTCTAAAATAGGGGTGCACCGAATGGTTTTTTTTTTGGCGCCGAAACCGATACCGAAAATGTAAAATACACTAGGTCGAAAACCGATACCGAAACAGCACCGATACCAAAAACATATTTAAAAAAAAATATTTTTATACAGGAGATGGTCAGAGACTGGAGAAATGGTCCAGGAGATGGTCAGAGACAGGGGACGTGGTACAGGAGACGGTCAGAGACTGGGGACGTGGTACAGGAGGTGCCCCCTTTTTGCAGCCAGAGTGTGCCCCCTTTTTGCAGCCAGAGTGTCCCATATTACAGCCAGCCTGTGAATGGGAGAGGAGAGCCGCCTCCGCCGCCTGTTTGATTACAGCCCCGGAAACATCACAGCTTTCATTTCAATAGCTGTGTGTTCCCGGCTGCGCCATCACACATGACCCCCTCCCCCTTGTCCGGACACTTTGATAGACAGATCATCTGTCCAATCCTGCGAGTGACCTGTCTATCAAAGTGCCCGGACAAGGAGGAGGGGCTGTGTGTGACGGCGCGGCCGGGAACACACAGCTATTGAAATGAAAGCTGTGATGTTCCCGACGCTGTGATTAAACAGGCGGCGGAGGCGGCTCTCCTGCGCTACAGGACACCCCCATGATGGGCGTCACCAGGGGCGGGGGGCGGAGCCCTGCCCCCACCCAGGCCACGCCCCATTTTCAGCTCCATTATCTGACTTTTTCCTCTTTCGGCAAATTGCCGAAAAGGGCATTTTCGGCCGATATGTTTCGGCGGCCGAAATTTCGGTGCATCCCTAGTCTAAAATCAATTGTCAATGGATGAGAGAAAATAGGATTTTTTGTTCACTGAGTGTCACAGGTCTTACCCACTGTGTGGTCATGCAATACCGTACCCCCCAAAAAATTAATGTCCTCTCTCCCACCCCCCATAAATAGAGCTTTCTTTTGATGGTATTTGATGACCTCCTCAAAAACGACCGTCAATTTTGAATAAAAAAAAAACTTTTTTTTACTTTCTGCTCTAAAACACATCCAGTAAAAAAATTTAGAAAATCAAATTTCTTCAACAATTTAGGCCAATATGTGTTCTGCTACACATTTTTGGTAAAAAATCACAATAAGCGTGCAAAAATTTTATAGCGTCTACAAACTATGGGATATTTTTATTTATATTTTTTACTAGTAATGGCAGTGATCAGCAAATTATTATAGTGGCACTTCGACATTGCATCGGACACCTAACTTACACTTTTGAAACCTTTTTTTGAGGACCAGTGACATTATTAAAGTGATTTGTGCTAAAAAAATATGCACTGTCACAGTACTAATGACACTGGCAGGGAAAGGGGTTAGCATCAGGGGCGAGCAAAGAGTTACCTGGGTGCCTAGGAAGTGTTTTTACTAACTGTGGGGGAGGTGCTTTTACTACCTGAAGACCTTGATCGGTGCCCCTGCTACATAGGATACATGTCTTCTGTACTCACGGAATAACAGCCTGCCTTGTTTACATAGGCAGACTGTCATTCTGTCAGCGTACCTAACAATCAGCGGGTCCGAGGTACAAGTAGCCTATATGCCAATTTTTACAAATGCGTTTTTTTTTTGTTATCTGAGTAAGTATTTGTAGCCTGAGTCCAGTGCTGGCTAATAAACAAGTATGAAAATAATGAAAATGCGCTATATGGCCAGACAGTTGTGGAGACCTGACTTTCTCACCTATATAAGCTCACACGTATATCAATATGGAGTTTGCCTCTTCAGATGTCAGAAAAAAACGATAGGGGGTTATAACCCTCTCTTACTCTATCAAAAATAAAATAAGTTTTGCCTTTAGTTTCACTTTCACTGTACCTTTCACTGAAAATGTTAAACTCAGTACTTTGGAGTGGTGTCCACAAACATTTGCCCATTTAGTGCAGGTGTAATGATCAGGTGTCCACAAACCTTTTTGGTTATGTAGTGTATTTCATTTTTTTTTCACTTCTGATGCTGTGCAGCTAATACTTTCTTTAATATATGCTCTATGCAGCTGGTAGTTCAGAGACCACTTTGAAGAATCGCTCAGCCTTCTGCAGTGATGAACTTGATGAGTATCTAGAGAATGAAGCGAAGCTGATGGAAGACATTAGAGGAACTTCTCAAAATGAGACAGTTGTATCAACAGTTAGTTTCCAATTTCCCACCAAAAGTGCCAGTTATGTGAGAACACTTGACAGTGTGCTGAAGAAGCAAGCTCTTCAAGCATCATCAAATTCTGTAAAGATTTCAAAGCCGCCTCCTCCTCCCCAGCCAGTGAAAAAGCGGAAATATACGCGCCGAAACTCAACTCCAAAGTTAAAATTAAAAGCTGAGCCTGTATTTCAGTCTCCAGTAGAATGGGAGAAACCGGTCAAGTCCCGTTCACCTCGGAAGCCAAAAAGTCCAAAAGGGTCAAAACTTACTTCAACACTGTGTGTAATGAGTCCTGTTGCATCTAAATCTGAAGAGAGACCACCTTTGCCTGAAGATGATGTGACAGTCCAGCCTAGTGTACTATCATCTGGGGAGGAAAGTTTGTGGTCAAAACTACCCAATACTCCCTTTCAGAGTCTACCGTTTACACAAAGGTCCACTGGATTTTCTAAAGTTCAAATGAAACTTATGGAACTTGAAGAGAGTGCTATATACCAAGGGAAGCCACGGACTTATGTCACTGAGGAGCGTGCCGAGATTGCCCTTTCTGCTCTTCTTACTGTCCAGGTAAGATGACCTTTTATTTTACTGTTTGGAAAGTCATATTCCGACATTCAGAGAAGCGTGTTTGTGTCTGGAAATTGGGATTTTTTTTATGGTGAATGTACTGAGCATTTCCGAGTCCCAAGATTGTTTCACTTCACATTGATCTCCGATAACTTCCCTGATACCACTGACAATTTTACAGGACATTTTGCTATTATCTGGTTATTTTTTCAGTCACATTGAAATTTAGAAGTAACTTATCTGGAGGAAAATAACTTGTCTATATGCAGATATTTTGTTTTCTTTAAATTGGAACTGAAGGCAATGAGGTGTATTTTTAAAATATGCATGTATTGGTTAAAACACCCAGTAAACGGTTTCAATCCCACCCTACTGGCACCTTGTTGACATGTTGCAGAGTTGTTTATTTCCTCTATGCAGTTCCCGACATTGTATGCTGTTGTGCACTTTTTGGATTGAAGACCTGCCCACTGCTTACAGTCATCCGTGTGTATACATTGTACTCATTAAATTATTTGCTAAGGCCCCTTTCACACATGCGGATGGTATGTCCGTATTTCATCCATCCGTTTGCGGATGAAATACGGGCATACATTCATCCCTATGGGATAGCGGGTGTCTGCGGATGAGCATCCGCAGACACCCGATATCGTCCGCCTCCGCTACTGTCCGATTCTGCAGACGGAGGAAAATCCTATTTTTCTATCCGTCTGCAGAGTGGATCGGATGAACACGGACAGACGGTCCGTGCTCGTCCGATCCCCATAGAGGAGAGCGGAGATCTGACAGGGCAGTCCCTGCACAGTGTGCAGAGACCGCCCTGTCCGCCGCCGGCTCAGCGGGGACAACGGAGCGATCCCCGCTGAGCGAGCGGATCATCACGGGGCGGATCATTACTGATCCGCCCCATGTGAAAGAGGCCTAAGAACACATCTGTCTTGAAATTGACTGCCTACCTTACCCCAGCATCAGGAACTCCTTATTTCAACTTATTACTGATCTCAGGAATGAGGACAGTAGGGTGCATGCACAGTACAGGATCTACAATACAAATTGGTAAGGCACAGTGTTCTGTGATTTTTTTTTTTTGATTTTTTATATAAATTAAAACCAAATTAAACCAGGGGAAAAAAAAAAAGTTTTTTAGTGACACTGAGTAAATTGGGAACTATTAGTAGCTTTTGGGGATTTAGTCTTTATTTCCTTTTTGTAACCACCTTTTTACCAGCTATTGTAGTAAAACCGACATTGGGTGAATATTTATTCTAATGGCTATTTATAAACCACCTTCTCTGATCCTACAGTACAAAACACAGGTTTCTTTGTATCATTACAAATGGGTTATATGCAGCGAGGTTTGATGGGACACTGGCAAAAAGGGAAGGTTGCAAGGACACCCCCATATAACGTCTTACTCCCAGATAGTCTCCGTATTCTTTAACCTCTTTAAGACCACCCATCGTCGTTTGGTGGCGGCAGAATGGCACTGCTGTGCAATTTGTTGTAGCTGTACTGCGCCCACAGTGTCCGATGTGATTGGATTCATTACAGAACCAATCAGTCTTCAGGTCCAGGCCAATGATTTTATTGCTGATCACTATGTTTAGTGTCACGGGTGACGCAAATTAGCTAGTTATTGTCACCATCAGGTTTTTATAGCATCAGGGTACCCACCATGTATTGCTAAATAAAGGTTTAACCCCCTGATCGCCCCTCCAGTACAGGTTTTAGTGCCAGGGTCAGCGTCCGCCCCAGGAAGCGCCAGGTTACTGCCAGTATTGCTAACAACCACGCACGCACCATACACCTCCCTTACGAGTAGAATGTTTGAACAGATCAATATCTTTGATCAGATCTATAGTAGATTCCCCAGTAGTTTAGGGTTCCCAAAAATGCAGCGTTGGCCGGATCAGCCCAGTTACCTGCTAGCACATGCGACTTATCTTTCTGGTGACCTGGCATATACCAGCGGCCTAGAACATCCTGGTCTTACATCCAGCACTGCATCCCATAAGTGCAGTTCAAGCTGGTGCGGTGGCTAGCACAAGTAGAGTGCCTTGCAAACATATTCACCCCCCTTGGCTTTTTACTTATTTTGTTACATTACAACCTTTAGTTCAATGCTTTTTTTAATCTGAATTATATGTGATGGATCAGAACACAATAGTCTAAGTTGCTGAAGTAAAATTGGAAAAATATATACATAGAACTATTTTTCAGAAATAACTGATAATTGGCAAGTGCGTATGTATTCGCACCCTTTGTTATGAGCCCATAAAAAGCTCTGGTGCAGCCAATTACCTTCAGAAGTCACATAATTAGTGAAGTGATGTCCACCTTTGTGCAATGTAAGTGTTACATAATCTGTCATTACATATACACACCTTTTTTGAAAGGCCCCAGAGGCTACAAATCCTAAGCAAGAGGCATCACTAACCAAACACTGCCATGAAGACCAAGGAACTCTCCAAACGTGTTGAAGTACAAGTCCGCTTAGGTTATTTAAAAAAATATCCAAATATTTGACGATCCCTAGGACAGGGGTTGACAAATTTGCTTTGAATTTAGGAGCCAGTTAAAAAAGTTAGGAGCCAGTTTTTTTTTTTTTTTTTTTTTTTTTTTTTTTTTTTTTTTTTAGAGTGGTATGGATTGTCAGCTCCCGGGGTAAGGCCACTCATTTTCACCCCCTATACCTAACTCACAATGGAGCACCTAGTCAATAACTCCAATGAAACGCTGTTACATCAGGGTTATGGGCTGACCAGAAAGAGTAAGGCTGGCAACAGATGGAACTGGCTGGCACTGGCAGGTGGCACTGGTTGCCACTGGCAGGCACGTAGAACTGCCACATGGCACTGGCAGGTGACACTGGTTTGGAACTGGCAGGTGGCACTGGTTTGGAAGTGGCAGGTGGCCCTGGTTGGCGGTGGCACTAGTTGTCACTGGCAGATGGCACTGATTGGCGGTGGCACTGGTTGGTGTTGGCAGGTGGCACTGGTTGGCGGTAGCACTAGTTGGCACTGATTGGCGGTGGCACTGGCAGGTGGCACTGATTGGTGGTAGCACTGGCAGGTGGCACATTGCACTGATTGGTAGTGGCAGGTGGCACTGATTGGCACTGGCAGGTGGCACTGATTGGCGGTGGCAGGTGGCACTGGTTGCCACTGGCAGGCACTTGAAACTGCCAGATGGCATTGGCAGGTGACACTGGTTGGCATTGGCAGGTGACACTGGTTTGGAATTGGCACTGGCAGGTGGCACTGGCACGTGGCACTGATTGGCAGGTGGCGCTGGTTTGGAAGTGGCAGGTGGCCCTGGTTGGCGGTGGCACTGGTTGGTGTTGGCAGGTTGCACTGGTTGGCGGTGGCACTAGTTGGCACTGGTTGGTGGCGGGTGGCACTGGTTGGTGGTGGCAGGTGGCACTTGTTGGCGGTGGCAGGCGGCACTGATTGATGGTGACACTCGGCACTGGCAGGTGGCACTGACTGACTGTGGCACTGGTGGTGACACTCGGCACTGGTTGGTAGTGGCACTGCTTGGTGGTGGCAGGTTGCACTGGCTGGTGGTTGCAGGTGGTATTGATTGGCGGTGGCACTGGTTGGCACTAGCAGGTGGCACTGATTGGTGGTGGCACTGATTGGCGGTGACAGGTGGCACTGGCAGATGGCACTGGTTGGTGCTGGCAGGTGGCACTGGCAGGTTTCACACGGAGCACTCTGTTACTGAAATGTAACAGGGGAGCTGTCAGAATTGAGCTTAATGTCGGAATGGGCGGAACCTGGCCGGGGTGGGCGGGGCCTGGCAGAGTGGGTGGGACTCAGCAGCCATCAAACACCAGCCAACGATTGGGCTGCTTAAGAAAAGGGGCGGGGCCACATACACAAAGCGGCCCGCCCAGATCCAATTGGCTGGTGTTTGATAGCTGCTGGGTCCTGCCCACCCCAACATCAAGCTGAAATCTGACAGATCCTCCTCAATCCGTTGCTTGTCAGTTTCACACACTTAGCACGGCGCCGCTGAGTGTGGAGGAGGTAGGAGGACGGCAGTCAGTGTTCATGCGCTGCATGTCTGGGGCATCAATAGTGAGTGGGCTGGTGGCAGCTTAGGCGCCAGGTTGCGATTTCTGGTCGCATTGGCGACCTGGCGCCTGGGGTTTGTCGTGCCCTGCCCTAGGAGCAGGGCTCGACAAATGGAAAGAATGGGCACAGCCGCAAACCTGCTGAGAGACGGCCGCACACACCAAAACTCACAGACTGGGCAAGGAGGGCATTAATCAGAGAGGCAGCACAGAGATTTAAGGTAACCCTGGAGGTGCTGTAAAGTTCCACAGCAGAGACTGGAGTATCTGTACATAGGATGACTATAAGCTGTACGCTCCATAGAGTTGGGCTTTATGGCAGAGTGGCCAGAAGAAAGCCATTACTTTCAGCAAAAAACAAAATGGCATGTTTTGAGTTTGTGAAAAGGCATGTGGGGAAACTCCCAAAATGTATAGAGGAAGGTGCTCTGGTCTGATGAGACTAAAATTAAAATTGACCTTTTTGGCCATCAAAGAAAATGCTATGTCTGGCGCAAACCCAACACATCACATCACCCAAAGAACACCATCCCCACAGTGAAACATGGTGGTGGCAACATCATGCTATGGGGATGTTTTTCAGCAGTCGGGACTGGGAAACTGGTCAGGGTTGAGGGAAAGATGGATGGCGCTAAATACAGGGATATTCTTGGGCAAAACTTGTACCATTCTGTGTGTGATTTGAGGCTAGGATGGAGGTTCACCTTCCAGCAGGACAATGACCCCAAACACACTGCTATAGCTACACTTGAGTGGTTTAAGGGGAAACTGTGGTCCGACTTAAAGATTGCTGTTCACAAGCGCAAACCATCCAACTTGAAGGAGCTGGAGCAGTTTCTCTTACGTTCACTGACTGACACAGCTCCTTTATTCTTGAACATTGGGTTGTTACACCACCTTCAGGAGAGAACTAGGCAGAACATGTTAACATGCACAAAAACAGAACTTTCTAGTTCTGCCCAAGGGGCGGTCCCTTCAGTAACAACCCACCAGCCTGCATACTGCAGCCTCAGTTTTTTTCTGCCTAGTGAAGGAGAAGGACCTAGGAACCCTGTGGGCTAGGGATGCACCGAAATTTCGGCCGCCGAAACATATCGTCCGCAAAATGCCCTTTTCGCTAATTTGCCAAAAGAGAAAAACGGCCGATAATGGAGCCGAAAATGGGGCAGGCCTGGTGGGGGCGGGGCTCCGCCCCTGGTGCCGCCCATCATGGGGGTTTCCTATAGTGCAGGATAGCCACATCCGCCGTCTGTTTGATCACAGTGCCAGGAACATCACAGCTTTCCTTTCGATAGCTGTGTGTTCCCGGCCGGGCGCGGTCACATACAGCCCCTCCCCCTTGTCCGGGCACTTTGATAGACAGATCACCCGTCCCAGGATTGGATGGATGATCTGTCTATCAAAGTTCCGGACAAGGGGGAGGGGCTGTATGTGAAGGCACGCAGCCGGGAACACACAGCTATTGAAATGAAAGCTGTGATGTTCCCGGCGATGTGATCAAATAGGCGGCGGAGGTGTCTCTCATCTCTTCCCTTCACAGGCTAGCTGCAATGGGGAGGACACACTGGCTGCAATGGGGGGGGGGGGGGGGGCACTGGCTACAATGGGAGGGGGACACTCTGGCTACAATGGGAGGGGGACACTCTGGCTACAATGGGAGGGGGACACTCTGGCTACAATGGGAGGGGGACACTCTGGCTGCAATGGGAGGGGGACACTCTGGCTGCAATGGGGGGGGGGGGCACTCTGGCTGCATTGGGGACACTGGCTGGCTGCATCTGACGGGCACTGGTGAGGCAGCATTGATCTTGTATCATGTGTGCAGTCTCTGACCATCTCCCGTACCATGTCCCCAGTCTCTGACCATCTCCCGTACCATGTCCCCAGTCTCTGACCATCTCCCATACCATGTCCCCAGTCTCTGACCATCTCCTGTATAAAAATATATTTTTTTAAATATGTTTCGGTATCAGTGCTGTTTCGGTTTTCAGCCTAGTGTATTTTTCATTTTCTGTATCGGTTTCGGCACCAAAAAAACCATTAGGTGCACCCCTACTGTGGGCCCATCGGTCCAAGGATTTTTTCTGCAGAAGTTTGCCTTTTGCGCAAGATTAAGATCCTGTGATCTGCTATCAACAGCCGGCTGGGTGACAGGCTGGATACCCTTATCCTTGTAGACTCTCCAGCCTGGCCAGTGAGCGTGTGCAGACCAGAACTCCGCGCTGGGTCGGCCACGACATGCCCCCCAGGCTCCAGGGGCGGCTGGTGAGTGTAATGCTCCGGGGCACACGTATGACCGGGCTACTGATGTCTGCGTCAGTGTGCCAGGCCAGCAACAACCCCGTACTGATCGGAGAGTGGGTCTGTGATGGAATGTTCCCCAGCTCGTCGTGACTAGTCAGTACAGCTCTCCTTGCCTCAGTGGAGCTGAGCAGCTGGGCATTCCCTGGGAGGGCGATTCGGGGGTCCCTCTCCTCTCCCTGTCCCTATTTTCCCTCCCCATGTGGGGGATGCGGCATGGGCTGCTTAGCGGTGTGTGTGCCACATAGACAGGGGTCCCCTGGGGGGGGGGGGGGGCTCTCACCTTGGGTGGGGGGCTGCGCTGGGTGGCTGTGCCCTGGATGTCTGATGTCTCTCCCCTGAGTGTCTGGAGGTCTGTGTCTGCTGATCGCTATAGCGCTGTTTGCTGCCATTTCCTCTGTGTTTTACTGCCCCTCTCTGTATACAGTGCTCGGCGGCCATTTTTAGTGTGACCAGGGAGAAGCATGGTCAGAAACCATTTTTTTGTAGTTCGGCGGCCATTTTCCCTGTGGTTATATCCTTTATACTGAATGCTTGGCAGCCATTTTGTTGTAGCGTAAACATGTTTTTCATGCTCAGCGCTGTTCCCTGAGGCTCAGCACAGCGCTGTTTTCTCTCACAAGCATCTGGGAGCTGACACGGGACACAGGCACACCTGGCTGGAGAACTCGGTCAGGGTGGTGAGTCCTGCGGTGTGGGCCCCTCAGCCTGCAGCAGTTAGGAGGGTGGGACCATCACTGTCCTAAGTCCCCAACAGGTGGCAGACAGGGTAGGGTCAGAATGGCTTCAGAAACTGGTGTTTTTTTCCCCCCGAAATCCAGGCAATTGCAACCGGTTCACTTGCAGACAGTGCAGTGCTTCTGGACGTTTGTCGGCGGTCCTTTACATGTTAGTTGCCAAGATGGAGGCGGTGCATGGGCGCAAAGGTGGTAAAAAGTGGCCCCTGGTCCTCCCGGGGAGAGCCCTGATGCAGACTTGGGCCCCGCTGAGGCTGGTGACCCCTGCTCTGTTGTTTCAGATGACGCTGACCAGGACCGATCGGACAGGAGGGTACGTGCGCGACAAATCGCTTGTTGGAGCACTTATCACAGCTGTACGTGATACCTTGAAAATTCAGGACAGAGCAGATTCCTCTGCTGAGGTAGCGGTCCCTTTTTGGTCCTGTAAGCCAGCCCTTACACCTAAGGTATCTGACTTATTTTGATAAGTTCATATACAGGAATGGGGGCAATGCAGGCCTTTTTAGGTCCCAAAACACATGGCGATACGTTGTCCCCTTGAGGAGAGCCTTCTTAAATAAGGGTCGGCTCCTCCGGTTGCTCCCCAGTATCTAGGTTAAATAAGTTACCACCATCCCGGTAGAAAAGGTTCCTGTGTTTTAGGACCCCACGGGCTGGAACCGAGGCAGTGACCCGTTCGTTATTTACGGTTGGGTACGGTCAGTAATACGACCAGTACTGGCCACAGCACTTGTGTCATAGACACTTGCTGAAGGGCAAAACTTTTGCACTGCAAAATGGAGAAGCAGCAGGCTACTCCCATCTGCATGAAACTAGCAAACCAGTTAGTGCGCGGTCGTAAGTATGTTTGGAACGTGGCTCTGGATACGTTTCCTCTGCTACCCAGGGTTTCAGTGTCAGCAGTGGTGCTGAGGCGCATTATTTGGCTGAAAGGCTGGTTGGCGGACCAGACATTTTGAAAAATGGATTTAGGCCTCATGCACACGAGACGCAGTTAAACGCGCGTTCAGATGCAGTTGGACAGTTTTTTCAACTGCACCTGAACTCATTCAATGTTATCCTATGTGTCCATGCACACAGTCTCGTTTTTTTGCGTTTATATGCAGTTGCGTTTAATCACGTTTTTCCAGAAGCAAAAAAATGCGTTCAGAGACAAAAATTTCTGCGTTTCAGACGCAAAACGGGGCTAAACGCGGCTAAACGCGGCTGAACGCGGCAACCGCGTTTAGCCGCGTTTGCGTTTATATGCGTTTTTAAAGGTGACCTTTTTTTTTACATTAAAAATCTCAAAAATGATTGCAAATGATGAAAAACCATTAGAAAAATATTTTAAACAATTGCAATTGCAAGTGGACAATCCACAACTTGTGGCAAGTGACGTGGCAAGTGGACAATCCACAACTTGTGGCAAGTGACATGGCAGGTGGCAAGTGATGTGGCAAGTGGACAATCCACAACTTGTGGCAAGTGACGTGGCAGGTGAAGTGGCAAGTGACGTGGAAAGTGGACAATAGACAACTTGTGGCAGGTGACGTGGCAAGTGACCTGGCAGGTGACGCGGCAAGTGACTTGGCAGGTGACGTGGCAAGTGGAAAATCAACAACTTGTGGCAGGTGACTGGCATGTGACGTGGCAAGTGGACAATCCATAACTTGTGGCAGGTGACGTGGCAAGTGACGTGGCAAGTGGACAATCCACTTGTGGCAGGTGACGTGGCAGGGGACGTGGCAAGGGACGTGGCAAGTGGACGATCCACAACTTGTGGCAGGTGATGTGGCTGGTGACGTGGCAAGTGGACAATCCACATCTTGTGTCAGGTGACGTGGCAGGTGACGTGGAAAGTGGTGTGGCAAGTGGACAATCCACAACTTGTGGCAGGTGATGTGGCTGGTGACGTGGTAAGTGGACAATCCACAACTTGTGGCAGATGGCATGGCAGGTGACGTGGAAAGTGGACAATCCACATCTTGTGGCAAGTGACGTGGCAAGTGGACAATCCACAACTTGTGGCAGGTTATGTGGCAAGTGATGTGGCAGGTGATGTGACAAGTGGACAATCCACATCTTGTGGCAAGTGACGTGGCAGGTGATGTGGCAAGTGGACAATCCACAACTTGTGGCAGGTGACGTGGCAGGTGATGTGGCAAGTGACGTGGCAGCTGACGTGGCAAGTGGACAATCCAAAACTTGTGGCAGGTGACGTGGCAAGTGACGTGGCAGGTGACGTGGCAAGTGATGTGGCAAGTGGACAATCCACAGCTTGTGGCAAGTGACGTGGCAAGTGGACAATCCACAACTTGTGGCAGGTGATGTGGCAGGTGACGTGGCAAGTGAACAATCCACAACTTGTGGCAGGTGACGTGGCAAGTGACGTGACAGGTGAAGTGGCAAGTGACGCGGCAAGTAGACAATCCACAACTTGTGGCAGGTGATGTGGCAAGTGACGTGGCAGGTGATGTGGCAAGTCACGTGGCAAGTGGACAATCCACAACTTGTGGCAGGTGATGTGGCTGGTGACGTGTCAAGTGGACAATCCACAGCTTGTGGCAGGTGGCATGGCAGATGACGTGGAAAGTGGACAATCCACATCTCGTGGCAAGTGACGTGGCAGCTGACGTGGCAAGTGACATGGCAAGTGGACAATCCAAAACTTGTGGCAGGTGACGTGGCAGGTGACGTGGCAAGTGACGTGGCAAGTGGACAATCCACAACTTGTGGCAGGTGACGTGGCAGGTGACGTGGCAAGTGAACAATCCACAACTTGTGGCAGGTGATGTGGCAAGTGACGTGGCAGGTGATGTGGCAAGTGACGCGGCAAGTAGACAATCCACAACTTGTGGCAGGTGATGTGGCTGGTGACGTGGCAAGTGGACAATCCACAGCTTGTGGCAGGTGGCATGGCAGATGACGTGGAAAGTGGACAATCCACATCTCGTGGCAGGTGATGTGGCAAGTGACGTGGCAAGTGGACAATCCACAATTTGTGGCAGGTGACGTGGCAGGTGATGTGGCAAGTGGACAATCCCCAACTTGTGGCAAGTGACGTGGCAAGTGGACAATCCACAACTTGTGGCAGGTGCCGTGGCAAGTGACACGGCAAATGCAAGTGTACAACTGCTCTCTATGCTGCTGCTGCTCACTCTGATCAAAATAGCAGAAATAGTTAAAAAAAATGCTTTGAGAGCTTGGGGAGGGTCTACATGATGTTATCTTTATAAACGCAAACGCGTCTAAACGCGTCTAAACGCGTCTAAACGCGTCTAAACGCGACATGCAAACGCGGCAAAACGCGCGTTTCTAAACGCGCGTTTCAGCTTTTTTTTGACAGAGGTTTCATCTGCGTCTCGTGTGCATGAGGCCTTACCCTTCCTTGGTGAGTGGCTCTTTGGAGCCTCGGATGACATTATTAACCACTTTCAGACCGGACCATTTTGCTGGTAAATGACCAGAGGTCTTTTTACACTTTGGCACTGCGCTGCTTTAACTGGTAATTGCGCGGTCATGCAATGTTGTACCCAAACAAAATTTGCGTCCTTTTCTTCCCACAAATAGAGCTTTCTTTTGATGGTATTTGATTGCCTCTGCGATTTTTATTTTTTGCGATATAAACGTAAAAAGACCGCAAATTTTGAAAAAAAATGATATTTTCTACTTTTTGTTATTAGAAAAATCCAATAAACTCAATTTTAGTCATACATTTAGGCCAAAATGTATTCAGCCACATCTCTTTGGTAAAAAAAAAGTCAATAATTGTATATTTATTGGTTTGCGCAAAAGTTGTCACATCTACAAACTAAGGTACGTTTTCTGGAATTTACGCAGCTTTTAGTTTACGACTGCCTATCTCATTTCTTGAGGTGCTAAAATGGCAGGGCAGTACAAAACCCCCCCAAATGACCCCATTTTGGAAAGTAGACCCCCTAAGGAAATTGATAAGAGGCATGTTGAGCCCATTGAATATTTTATTTTTTTGCCTCAAGCGATTGAATAATGACAAAAAAAAAATTATTTTTTTTTTTTTACACAAAGTTGTCACTAAATGATATATTGCTCACACATGCTATGGGCGTATGTGAAATGACACCCCAAAATAAATTCTGCTGCTTCTCCTGAGTATGGGGATACCACATATGTGGGACTTTTTGGGAGCCTAGCCGCGTACGGGGCCCCGAAAACCAAGCACCGCCTTCAGGCTTTCTAAGGGCGTAAATTTTTGAGTTCACTTCTCACTACCTATTACAGTTTTGAAGGCCATAAAATGCCAAGATGGCACAAAACCCCCACAAATGACCCCATTTTAGAAAGTAGACACCCCAAGCTATTTGCTGAGAGGCATGTTGAGTCCATGGAATATTTTATATTTTGCCACAAGTTGCGGGAAAATTACAAACTTTTTTTTTTTTTTTTCACAAAGTTGTCACTAAATGATATATTGCTCACGCATGCCATGGGCATATGTGAAATGACACCCCAAAATAAATTCTGCTGCTTCTCCTGAGTATGGGGATACCACATATGTGGGACTTTTTGGGAGCCTAGCCGCGTACGGGGCCCCGAAAACCAAGCACCGCCTTCAGGCTTTCTAAGGGCGTTACAGTTTTGAAGGCCATAAAATGCCAAGATGGCACAAACCCCCTCCAAATGACCCCATTTTGGAAAGTAGACACCCCTAAATTTAGGGGTACACTAGTGAGACTAGGTAATAAATGGCGGGTGCCCTGAAACTATAAAAAAATAACTAACCAACCAGCGTCACCTGTAACAGTTATATGGTGATCACTGGTGAAAGGGTTAACTAGGGGGCAATTAGGGGGCTTTATGCGGTAGTATATGGGGGTCCCTGGCGCTATAAAAAGCTGCAGCGAACCTAAATACCTACCTGCCTAACTAGCGTCACCTGTGACACTAATACAGCGATCAGAAAAACGATTGCTTATTAGGCTGGGTTCACACTGGAGCGATGCGGGAACGCCACGAATGCGCGGCGGGTTCCCGCATCGCATGCCTCCCGGCGGCAGTTCACACTGCCCTATGCGAACTGCTGGGAGTGTCAGTGAAATGTTACTGACACCCCCAGATCAGTTCGCATATCGCAGTGCGATCTGCAAACTCGGATCGCATGGTGTGAACACCCATGCGATCCGATTCTGCTGCGGGCCAAAAAAAGGGTCCCGTGCGAATTTGCGGCGGGTGCGGCGAATGGCTGAACTCGAATCGCACAGAGATCGGATGTGATTTGCACTGCAGTGCGGTGCGAATCACATCCGTTCTCATAAACCGCTGCAATGTGAACCCAGCCTTAGTGACACTGGCGACGGGGGGTGATCACGGGGTTAAACCTTTATTGGGGGGGTTAGGGGGGTACCTTAGAACTAAAGGGGGCTAACCCTAACTGCCCTAACAGTTATTAGTCACAAATGACACCCGCCGGGTGATCAGGGGGTTAAACCTTTATTAGGTAATAAATGGCGGGTGCCCTGAAACTATAAAAAAATAACTAACCAACCAGCGTCACCTGTAACAGTTATATGGTGATCACTGGTGAAAGGGTTAACTAGGGGGCAATCAGGGGGCTTTATGCGGTAGTATATGGGGGTCCCTGGCGCTATAAAAAGCTGCGGCGAACCTAAATACCTACCTGCCTAACTAGCGTCACCTGTGACACTAATACGGCGATCAGAAAAATGATCGCTTATTAGGCTGGGTTCACACTGGAGCGATGCGGAAACGCCGCGAATCCGCGGCGGGTTCCCGCATCGCATGCCTCCCGGCGGCAGTTCACACTGCCCTATGCGAACTGCTGGGAGTGTCAGTGAAATGTTACTGACACCCCCAGATCAGTTCGCATATCGCAGTGCGATCTGCAAACTCGGATCGCATGGTGTGAACACCCATGCAATCCGATTCTGCTGCGGGCCAAAAAAAGGGTCCCGCGCGAATTTGCGGCGGGTGTGGCGGGTGCGGCGAATGGCTGAACTCGAATCGCACAGAGATCGGATGTGATTTGCACTGCAGTGCGGTGCGAATCACATTCGTTCTCATAAACCGCTGCAATGTGAACCCAGCCTTAGTGACACTGGCGACGGGGGGTGATCACGGGGTTAAACCTTTATTGGGGGGGTTAGGGGGGTACATTAGAACTAAAGGGGGCTAACTCTAACTGCCCTAACAGTTATTACAGTCACAAATGACACCAATGCAAAAAAAAAAAAAAATGACATTGGTGTCACTGTGACTGGGGGGCAGGGGTAATTGGGGGGGTGATCGGGGGGTAAAGGGGGGGTGTGAGTGTGCCTGGCATGTTCTACTGTGTGTGTAGAGTGTTGGTGCAACTTACTGATCCGCTCTCCTCCGTGTCGGAACGAAAAATACCGACACGGAGGAGAGAATACATCACTTCCTCTCCTGTGTTTACATTACAGGAGAGGAAGTGATGTCACCGAGGATTTCTATTCGTCGGGAGCGATCGCGAGGGGGTGGCCATGAATGAATGGCCGTCCCCTCGTCCGGGATCGCTCCCGAACGAATACCGACCGCCGCAGGCACCGGGCGGGGGCCCGATTGGGCCCCCGACCCGCGGGAGGCAAGGGACGTACATGTATGTCCTTATGCCTGCCCGTGCCATTGTACCGACGTACATCGGCGTGCGGCGGTCGGCAACTGGTTAAGAATGTCACAGGTGGGAAGAGTACCTTGCTCCCACAGGCCAGGAAGGAGCCACGCTGCAGGTAAGGCCCTCATTTTCCACTCAAAAGAGGCTTTTCCGTCCGGGGACTTGCAAGCCTACGAGAGGTGTTACCGCATGAAGGGTTGGGGCGGGGAGGTCGCCATCAAGAGTTTGCAGCCCGGTGGGCCTCTCGGCTATCTGGCCAATGGGTCTGTGAACTGATTTGCTTGGCTACAAGATAGAGTTCCTCTCTTGGCCAACAAACAGATCTTCCCTTCCAGCATACCTTTACTCCCGGCTCGCTGGTTGGCCCCATGGGGGCAGTACCTGCTAAACCTCAGGGTGGTAGTGCCTGTTCCGGATTTGGAAAGGTTTCAGGGATTCTACTACAATCTGTTTGTAGTCCCCAAAGAAGGAAGGGGTATGTCCAATCTTGGACCTAGATGTGTCAATTGCTTTAAGTACAGAGGCTCAGTGTGGAATCAGTTTGCTCAGTTGTTGCTGCACTCCATCAAGGGGACTCCCTGGCATCTTTGGACATCCAGGATGCGTACCTGCACATACCCATATGCTTCAGGCATCAGAAGGTTCTGCGAAATGCAGTTGGGGAAGGCCACTACCAGTTGTGGCTCTCCTTTTTTGACTTGGTTTCAGCGCCCCAAGTCCTTACTTCAATTTTGGCGTTGTTGCGACAACATGGGATCGCAATCGTAGTTACTGGGACGACCTCCTGAGAGCAGCTTCCGCCTCTAAATTAAATTAAAGGATTAAATTAAAGAATTAAAGGAGGATGTGGCGATCGCCATGCAAACCCTGCAGGTATTTGGGTGACAGTTGAACCTAAAAAAGTCAGTGCTCACAATTCAGCGCTTGGAGTGCCTAGGCTTATCGCTGGACTCCATGGAAGCGAGAGTTTTCTCCCTTCAGACAAACTGCAGACTCTCAGAGCCGCTGTAAAACTATCGCTGAACCGCAGGTGGTCGTCGCTGCGTTTCTGCATGCAAGTTCTGGGCCTCATGGTGACCTCCCTCACAGCGGTACCATACGCCCACTTTCCACCAGAATCTTGCAGAAGGAGATATTGACACCATGGGACATATCTCCGTTATCCCCGGATCGGCAGATTCAGGTGAGCCAGTCAGGGACTCCCTGCTTTGGTGGCTGAGGTCCCCGGCACTTCGTTCCTGGAAGTCGTTCCTACCTCTGCATTGGGCTGTGATCACTACAGATGCCAGCCTGACCGGCTGGGGTGGAGTACTGGGAGTACAATCGACCCAGGGTCTCTGGTCAGGTGAGGAACCCAAGTTGCCGATCAATATGCTCTAACTTCGAGCGATCAGGCTTGCTTCTCCACGTGGTCGATGAGACTGTGATGGCGCATGATCAGGATCCAGTTAGACAACGCCACAGCGGTGGCATATGTCAACCATTAAAAAGGAACCAGTAGCTCGGCTGCAGCACGGAAAGTCGCTCACATCCTTCAGTGGACACAGCGACAGGTGCTGGCCTTGTCTGCCATTACATCCCGAGAGGAAGAAACTGGCAGGCGAACTACCGAAGTTGCCAGATGCTGGACCCGGTAGAATGGGCATTGCATCTAGACATGTTCAGGCTATTGTGCCTGCGGTGGGACACACCAGATGTGGATCTCCTGGCTTACCGTCTCAATCAGAAGGGGCCACGATTCGTATCCAGTATAAGAGATCCTTGGGCAGACGCGTCAATTACGCTGGTGGCTCCATGGGATCAGTATCGGCTGATCTACGATTTCCCCCCCGCAAAAGCTACTACCACGTCTGCTCCGCAAAGTGGAGGCCCGAGGGGGTTCCACTAATACTAATGCCCCTGAATGGCCTTGGCGTCCCTGACGCGCCGACCTAGTACGCCTGGTTGCGAAGACTCCCTGGCGACTGCCGTTGCGAGAAGACCATCTTGTTTTACCATAGCTGGTTTTGACGGCATGGCTGTTGAGAGCCACATGCTTAGGTACCGAGGCCTATCGGACTCGGTGATCTCAACTATCATTGTACCTGGAAGCCATACATCTCTATGTGTGAGGAGAAAGGGTGGCATCCGTGCACCTATTCAGTTCCAGGATCCTGCTGTTTCTACAGCGAGGAGTAGACCAGAAGTTGGTTTCAAGCACCATTAAGGGACAAATATCAGCCTTGGCTGTCTTTTTCAGGGGGTCTAACTTGTAGTTCCTCCGGTGCGTCCACTGTTACCCCGTGGGATCTGAACCTGGTGTTATCGGCGCTTCAGAAACTGCCGTTTGAGAACATCAAAGGAATTCCATTGTGGACCCTTTCTCAGAAAAGGGGTCTTTCTAGTGGCCATTACATTGGCCAGGAGAGTTTTGCAACTGGCGGCCTTGTCTTGCAAGCTCTATGTGGTTACCCATAAGGATAAGGTGGTGTTGCATCTGCAACCTTCCTTTCTGCGGAAGGTGGTTTTGGCGTTCCACATCAATGATGATATTGTGTTACCTCTCTGTGTCCTAAACCGATACATCCTAGGAGGTGGCCCTTTATTCCCTGGACCTGATCAGGGCTATAAGGATATATTTGTCTGCCACGGCTCCCCTTCGGGAGTTAGATCTCTGTTCGTTTCCGTAGCTGGTCCGAAAAAGAGGTATGGCGGTCTAGTCGATCACCATTTCCGGGTGGGTCAGACAGATGCGGTACAGGCCTACACCTTGAAGGGGTAGGTGCCCCCCCTTTCCTACAATGGCCCATTCCACCAGGACAATTGGGGCCTCTTGGGCTTCCGACATCGAGTGTCAGTCTCTCTGGTGTGTAAGGCGGCAATTTAGTGGTCCGTTCACACTTTTTACCAAGTTCTACAGAGTGTATGTAAGCGCATCGTCTGATGCCTGCTTGGCCGCAAGTTTGCGGGCGGCCATGTAATGTTGCAATTCTGCACTACTTTCCTGTTTTAAAGAAAATACAGTTACTTTTGAGTATAATGCACTGCTGCATTGTTACCGCAAGTTCTAATGCTGTCAGATAAGGTGGTGACTCGCTTGTTAGGGAGCACTTCTGCTCTGGCTGGAGGGTTGTTACTGAAGGGACCACCCCTTGGGTGGATCTAGAAAGTTCTTTTTTTTTTTGTACATGTTAACATGTTCTGCCTAGTCCTCTCCTGAAGGTGGCGTAACAACCCAATGGTCAAGAATAAAGGAGCTGTGTTAGTCGGTGAACTACAGAGAAAAGGAGCGAGGAGGAATGGGCAAAAATCCCAGTGGTAAAATGTGGCAAGCACATAGAAACTTATCCAAAGCGACTTGGGGAAGTGATAGCTGAAAAAGGTGGCGCTACAAAGTATTGACTTTAGGGGGGTGAATAGTTATTGCACTTTTTGTTTTTTGCTTCACAATAAAAAATAAAAGCACATCTTCAAAGTTGTGGGCATGTTCTGTAAATTAAATGATGCAAATCCTCAAACAATCCATCTTAATTCCTGGTTGTACTTATGCAAGGCACTGTAGTGTCCTGCAGCCATGAGGAAGACAAACACAGGCCCGTCAAGCCCATAGTGCCCTTCCGCTGCATTTGCCAATCCTAATTGGGAGCCCACCACTTTTGCAGCGCCTGTACTTTCCCCATTCACTGGCCAACCCGAAATTCAGGTGGAAACGGTTGAATTTACGTGTCTTTTTTGACCTCACCTACTATGTGACTTGATTTTTATTCGCTGTTTTTCACGGGAGATCTCTTTAGATCTATTGTGGACCAAAGCAATTTGTATGCTGGTCAATTGATCGCCACTAATCCCCCAGTTGACCCTTGCTAGAGAATGGAAACCTATTACGGTTTCTGAATTTAAGACCTTTCTAGGCCTATCCCTCCTCCATGGGCATAGTTTAAAAAAAAAAAAGTGAGTTGTGGTTATATTGGTCCGCTGACCCAATTCACCATATGCCCGTGTTCTCTACATCCATGGCTAGGACACGATACGAGCAGATCTTATGGTTCATGCATTTTAACCACTTAAGGATCAAGCCTCTTTCTGAGCTCAAATCTTTTTTTTCTTTGCTAGAAAATTACTTAGAACCCCCAAATTTTATATCTTGTTTTTTTCTAACACCCTAATTTTATTTTTTTATATTGTGAAAGATAATGTTACACTGAGTAATGATACCCATCATGTCACGCTTCAAAATTGCACCGATTCGTGGTATAGCGACAAACCTTTTTCCTTAAAAATCTACGTAGGTGACATTAACAAATTTCTACAGGTTACCAGTTTTGAGTTAGAGGAGGGCTAGAATTGTTGCTCTTGCTCTAATGAGCATATATATACATACATTTTTTTATCAGAGACCCTAGGGAATAAAATAGCGGTTGTTGCAATATTTTATGTGATGCGGTATTTGCGCAGAGGTTTTTCAAACTAAATTAAATTTTTTGGGGAAAAAAATACTTTATTTATATATTTAAAAAAAAAAAACTAAAACAATAAAGTTAGCCCTTTTTTTTCGTACCTGTTTTTGTGTATTTAATATATAGTTGTTTGTGTTTTCTTTTAATCTAAATTATACATACAAGTGAACTAATTGGAGGTTTGTTTTGTTTAAGAAATGTTTTAAATGTAAGAAATTTTCTCTATCACTTATTAGTGAAGGCTGCTTTCACACTGGTGCGGGCAGGCGTTGACGGTAAAACGCTGCTAGTTTTAGCGGCGCTTTACCGTCATTTTAGCGGCGCTATTCGGCTGCTAGCGGGGCACTTATAACCTAGCTATTGGCCGAGGAAGGGGTTAAATGCGCTTGTGAAGCGCTGCTGCCAAATCACATTGCATGCACTTCGGCAGCGGTGCCCATTCATTTCAATGGGCAGGAGTGGTGGAGGAGCGGTTTACACAGCTCCAAAGATGCTGCTTGCAAGATTTTCTTTTTTTTTAACGTCCTGCCAGCGCATCGTCTCAGTGTGAAAACACTCGGACTTTCACACTGAGACTGCAGGGGAGCCGTTTTGAAGGCAATTTACAGGCACTATTTTTAGCCCAAAGGCGCCTGAAAAACGCCACAGTGTGAAAGGTGTCTAACTTAGATTTTATGAGCTAAAGGGAAAAAAATATATATCGGCCTAACATATCGGGCCAAAAAAAAATCGGCATCATATATCGGCCATCGGCCGCCACGATTTCTAAATATCGGCATCGGCCAGAGAAAAACCCATATCGGTCGACCTCTAGTAATTTCATACATGCACATGTCATGTTTGAGCAATATATCGTTTAGTGACAACTTTGTGTAAAAAATGTTTTATTTATTTTTTGCCATTTCAATCACTTGTGACAAAAAAAAAAAAATTATTCAATGTGCTCAACAAGCCTCTCAGCAAATTCCTTGAGGTGTCTACTTTCCAAAATGGAGTATTTATGGAGTAATTTGGGAGGGTTTTCTACTGCCCTGCCATTTTAGCACCTTACATTCCAGAATATGTACCCTAGTTTGTAGACGCTATGTCTTTTGCGCAAACCGATAAATATACACTTATTGATGTGCTTTCTTTTTTGTTTTGTTTTTTTATTTACTCGATACATGTGGCTGAATGCTTTTTAGCCTAAATGTATTACTAAAATTTAGTTTTATTGTATTTTTTTTATATATATATATATATATATAAAACAAAAAGTAGAGAATATATTTTTTTCTGGCTGAACCTTGGGACTGTACCCAGTCCCTGTATGATAAAAGACAGGATTGGTCTGTATTGGTGCTTCGCATTGGCTCTGACTGTAAATGCCCCATTTGGCATGTAGTGCAGCTTGTGGGGTCAGCCACAATTGCTTTACAGGTTCACACCTGTAGTCTGCCTAGTGCAGCCCAGTCTCTGAACACCCCTGCTGGTGTATGTCCATTGTGGCGAATCGAGCGTGGACCAGGTTAACCTATTCCTGGTACTGAGTGGTGAGTAAAGAGCAGAGGTTTAGGGTGCCCATTCCCCTTTAGGGTATGGTAACAGCTATCTACCCCTTCAAAGGTGCAGTAAACGATCCATGATGCCCAGGTTTAAAATTTTGACATTGGCGAAATTTTGATTTCTGGCCAGTGTAGTGTTATTGTGCCTGCATGCACCCACGTAGTGGTACATTAGGGCGCCTGCATGAATGGTTGCTGCTGAGCCTGCGTGGTCTGAAATGCCTTCTGTGCCTGTGTTCCCTAGTCCCAATGGAGCTTGGTGATCTTACACACCCCTGCCTCTTTGGACTCCTGACAATAAACATCCCTGGTCCTTTCTCTGAGGGTCCATTAATAGTGGTTTACTCTTGCAAAACCTGGGTTTTATAAGGTCACTGGACCTTATAAAAACCACCAGTAGCCACAGCTGTAGCTGTAGAATGGGTTTTGCATAGTTTTTTTTTTTTTTTTTTTTTAGCAAAACTATACTCTCACAAAAGCTTATGGCTTAAAAACACAAATGCTTTTTTCAGACTTAGAGCACTTTCACAGCTGAAAAACTCCTCTTCAAACCCACTAGTTCTGGGGGTTATTTCCAGCTAGAAAACGCTCCTGCCAAAAAAAAGCTGATAAGTCTGTGGGCAGGAACACATAGGATAACATGCTGGGGAGTTTACTGGCTGCAGAAAAAAACACCTGAAGCCAAAAACAGCTGCTGTAAAAAAGGCCAGTGTGCATGAGGCCTTAGAGACAAATTTTCTGCCACAATGTCAAGAGTTCACGGGCAGAATTCCTGGTCTTTTTAAGGCCCTAGATAGCAGGCATCACAGCCGTGCCCTTTTGACTCCCCCTCTTGAATTGTTTTTTTGACTTTGCCCTTGAGTCAGGCATAGTGCCTGAGGATGACCCCCAGCCATCTAAAGTATTGGATCCGGATTATGCGCCTTCTACAGACATTTCATTCAAGCTAAAGGAGGCTATTTCAACGCTCATTTAATCTGTTCTTGTTTGGTGTTGGAGCAGCTTGCGTCTGGTTACTCAAATATTTCCAGTATGGGGTCTCTAAAATTCCCTCCACCAGCTTCTTCTCCAAAGCATTTCGCCCAACAATATCATGTTGAGGAAAGTTTCCTTAGGGAATGGACAATTCCTGTGCAGAATGCACTAATTTCTTACCTTAAGACCCCTTTCACACCACACCGCCGATAGCATGGGCGGTAAAACGCGCTATTTTTAGCAGCGTTTTACCGCCGGATTTGCGGCGCTTTTCGGCCGCTAGCGGGGCGCTTTTACCCCCGCTAGCGTCCGCAAAAGGGTCAAAACCGCCGGCAATACGCCGCAATAGCAGCGTTTTGCCGGCGGTATTACAGCGCTGCCCCATTGATTTCAATGGGGAGCAGTGGTGGAGGAGCGGTAAACACACCGCTCCTTCACCGCTCCAAAGAAGCTGCTGGCAGGACTTTATCTGACGTCCTGCCAGCGCACCGCTATAGTGTGAAAGCCCTCGGGGCTTTCACACTACACACAATGGTGCAGCTTCTTTAGGGCGTTTTGCAGGCGCTATTTCTAACGCTATAGCGCCTGCAAAACACCCTGGTGTGAAAGGGGTCTAAGAAGATCCTCACAGCCCCTGTATTGGATTAGCCCATATTGAAAGACAGATAAAATGTTAAACGTTCTCCTTAGCAGAACTAAACCCACCAATTTAATGGTTTCCAAAAACCGTTAAATTCAAGGAACACCTTCAATTATGAAAAAACAATTAAAGGTGCACTGTCCCTTTTTAAAATACAAACTTTATTTAAAAAAAAATTCACAACTTCAATCCATGCATAAACTTATGACCATTTCATTCCACACTTACAGTGCCTTGAAAAGTATTCATACCCCTTGAAATTTTCCACATTTTGTCATGTTTCAATCAAAAACGTAATTGTATTTTATTGAGATTGTATGTGCTAGACCAACGGAAAGTGGCACATAATTGTAAAGTGGAAGGAAAATAAATGTTTTTTCCATTTTATTTTTTACAAATAAATATCTGAAAAGTGTGGGGTGCATTTGTATTCAGCCCCCTTTATTCTGATATCCCTAATTAAAATCTAGTGGAACCAATTGTCTTCAGAACTCACCTAATCGGTAAATAAAATCCACCTGTGTGTAATTTTAATCTCAGTATATATGCAGCTGTTCTGTGAAGCCCTCATAGGTTTGTTAGAAAACCTTAGTGAACAAACAGCATCATGAAGGCCACGTCACCCTGAACATACCAGCCCCTACAAAAGACTTGAGCCTGGGGCGGAGGTTCACCTTCAGCAGGACAACCACCCTAAACATACAGCCAGAGCTACAATGGAATGGTTTAGATCAAAGCATATTTATGTGTTCGAATCTGTGGCAAGACTTGAAAATTGCTGTTCAGAGACGCTCTCCATCCAATCTGACAGAGCTTGAGCTATTTTGCAAAAAAAAAAAAAAAAAAAATGGGCAAAAATGTCACTCTAGATGTGCAAAACTGGTAGAGACATTCCCAAAAAGACTTGCAGCTGTAATTGCAGTGAAAGGTGGTTCTACAAAGTATGGACTCAGGGAGGCTGAATACAAATGCACGCCACGCTTTTCACATATTTATTTGTAAAAAAAATGTGTAAAACCATTTATCATTTTCCTTCTACTTCACAATTATGTGCCACTTTGTGTTGGTCTATCACATAAAATCCCAATAAAATACATTTGTTTTTTGGTTGTAACATGACAACATGTGTAAAATTTCAAGGGGGATGCATACTTTTTCAAGGCACTGTATTTCAAGTACTAAATGATTACAGTACTTAATAGGTATGGTACAGTACATATGTGTAAATCATATTGACTTCCGTGAATAAGAAAATGGGGGAAAAAAAAGTCCCAGTGAAATAAAAGTCCAAAATAACACAAATCCAAAGAGAAAACAATCCTAATAGTGCTCTGCTTCTGGATGAACAGAGAGAAAGAGATATGCTACTGAGGACGACAGCATGCCACAGGACCTTCCACCAGAAAGTGTTAATAGACTGCTTACCAGAGGGAGAAATCCCACACAGGGATCAGTAAGCTCCTTGCTTCTCTGCAGTCACTTATGTTATGATGTCTTGGGAATCATCATCCATCCAGTCCTGGATGCACATTCTTTCATACAAGGGTTTAAAGTGGTTGTAAACCCTTACAAACCACTTTGACCTACAGGTAAGCCTAGATTATCTCCTAAACCTACACCGTTTAGGAGATATTTACTAAAAGACAGCGACAGCTGTCTACGGCGCATGCTGCTAACGGTCATATGCCGTTAGTGGCGGCTCCCATGCGCATGCACAGGAGTGAGGTCATCGCTACTCCGGTGCTGTGAGTGGCCGGAGCAGCGATACCCGGAAGAAGATGGATGCTCCGGACTACAGGGGACAGCGGTGACTTCGCTGGCTCCTGTGTCAGGTATGTGACACATAATGGGCTACTATGCGATGCATAGTAGCCCATTATGCTTTACCTTTGCAAGGAGACAAAGAGGAACTAAACCCATCAGGGTTTACTTCCTCTTTAAAGAGGTTGTAAGTTGTACCTATAGATAAGTCTAGAATAAGGCTTACCTATAGGTACTGTAAATATCTCCAAAACGTGCACGGTTTAGGAGATATTTACTGTATACTGCCTATTATTATCAGTACATGCGCTCTGAAGGAACGGCCGGTCGTGTGTGCCGTTACCAGTGTCTCCCACGTGACTCCGGCCAGTCACAGAGCTGGAGTCTTTAGCCCCAGAAGGAAGACGAGCGAAGATGGATGCCACCTGCAGCGGGGACGACACAGGCATTGTTTGCAGTTGTCATATAATTTGCTATTATGAGATGCATACTGTCACATAATGTGCTAGTATGCGATGAATACTAGCACATTATGCCTTTACTTTGCAGGGAAGAAGAAAAACCCACCAGGTTTACGACCTCTTTAACCACTTGTTTACTGGGCACTTAAACACCCTTCTTGCCTAGGCCAATTTTCAGCTTTTAGTGCTCTCACACTTTGAATGAAAATTGCGCGGTCATGCTGCACTATATAAATTAAATTTTTTATATATATTTTTTCCACACAAATAGAGCTTTCTTTTGGTGGTATTTATTCAATGGCGTTTTTATTTTTTTTTAGCAAAAAAAAAAAAAAAAAAAAAAAATTTGTTTTATAGTTAAACATTTTTGAAACCGGTAATTTTTCTCCTGCACTGGTGGGCACTGATAAGGTGGCATGGGTGGGCATTGATAGGTGGTACTGATAGGCAGCACTTATAGGGACTTGTAGGTGGCACTGGTAGGCATTGCATAGTAGCAGTGGCTCTCCATGATCGGGACCAATATCCCTTTGACAGAAGCCGCTAATCCTGCTTTTTCTTTTTTATTTCTCCTCACGCCAATTACAATCTTCTGTTTATATCACGTGATCAGCTGTCATTTGCTGACAGCTGATCACATGGTAAGGGACTGAGTTCGGCCCCTTACTCCGATCTGTGATCAGCCAAGTCTCAATGACTGGCTGATCACAGAGCACGCCCTGCAGGGGGCACACAGGCAGCTCATGCACAGGAGGATGTACATGGACGTGGTTAAAATACATCATAGTTCAGGAAGTTTGGCAAATGGTTTTATAAAAAAACATTAAAATGGACTTGCATTAAACCACTTGCCGACTGCCTAACTGTAATTGTACATGATTCATTTGATGTTAAATACTGGGGTTATGGCTGCAGCTTGCTGCCATAGTCCCTGTATATTTTTTTTCAGTCAGGCGGTCGGCTTTCATATAAAAGCAGTCCAGAGCGGCGTATGCTTATTATTACAATGGATGTTTACTATCCTTGTAATCAGAATAAAAGTGATAAAAATGTTTTAAAGGGACAGTGTAAAAAATAATAATAAAAATTCCCAGCACACTTACCAGCTAGTCTGCAACCAAAGTGAATTTGCCTTGTCTAAGAGATTGAGTTAAAACTGAGGTTTTAGTTGAACACATTTGCATTGTATGTGAAAGCCAGAGTGCCTCACCAAGGATCCTCTGCATACTGTGGTCCTAACTATAGTTTTGAGACTCTCTCATTTGCAGCTCATATAGCTATGGATAAATCAAGTGCAGGTTTGCCTGGAGGGAGCCCATTCCTCCTCCAAGGAACACAATGGCAGCTAAACATATCCAATGTGTAACCTCGTCAAATTCAGCCGACAAGCTGTATAGATAAGTGGCAACCACCCCAATCTTTAACTAGCTTTTACAGTAAACGGTGCACATAGAAGATTTACACATTACAAACAACTGAAACAGCTAGTCTGCAACCAAACCAAATTGGCCCTGTCTAACAGTTACGGCCAGTTCGGTTTGTTTGCAGATTAGCTGGTAAGTGTGCTGGGAAGTTTTCCTGTTTGTCATATACAAGGCCCCTTCCATGTGCACCTTACTGTAAAAGCTTGGTGACTGTCGGGCAGGTACAGGGAGGAGGAAATATCAACACCCTGTTCTCAACCAGAAAAGGAATATTTTCATAGCATGTAAACACTTGTATTTTCATAGCATGTAAACACAAACTTATTAAAAATGGTAATGATTTTTTTTTTTCTTCTTTCAACTTAAGGGTTTCTTGAAAAGAAAACCATTCCACAAAATGATCAGCAAGCGGACACCCCCATGCAAAAATGAATTTTGCCGCCTTGGTTGTATATGTGCAAGCTTGAATCATGACAAGTGCAAACCTGTTCATTGCCAGCAAGAAACCTGTATGTTTGGTTGTGACTGTGTAAATAGTGAATTGTGTTTTGAAAAAGACGGACTGAATGTTACACCAACCAAATGCAAACAGAATGTTGGTGAGGATGTGGATTCCTCCACTGAAGATAAACATGGACAACCAAAAAAGCACACCGTTGCGATGGCTGAGTCCAGTGAATCTCAAGAAGAGATGGAGAAACCTTGTATATCAGTGCGAGGTTTACCAGGAGTAGAAGCAATTGGGATTCATTTAGGGGATTCTGGTAAGTGTTTTGTCAAGAGTTACTGGCATATTTTGCATTTAGCATTCATTCAAGGAATAAAAACGCAATCTCTAAGCTATATGCAGTTGATATGATTTTATATTTAAGTGCACCTCCAGCCAAATGTATTAAAGTGGTTGTAAAGGCAGAAGGTAGTGGTGGTGTGTTTATTTTATTTTTTACCTTCTGTAATCAGCTCCTCCTAGCCCCCCCACAACCCCCCTTCCCCCCCATACTTTCCTGAGCCCAATCTAACACAGTACGCTCCCTCTTCACTGGACAGCCTGTGAGGAGAGAATGAGGGGCATGAGCCGGACTGTGCATGTCAATAGATGCACACAGCCCGGCTCCAGCTCGAGCCTGCAGGAGTGCCCCATAGAAAACGGCTTGTTATGGGAGCACTTGGAAGGGGGGAGGAGTCAGGAGTGCTAGCGGGGACCAGAGAAGAGGAGGATAGGGTCTGTTTTGTGTTAAACTATTCCACAGAGCAGGAATGTATACTATGTTTGTTTAAAATGCCTTTAAAAAGGAAGTTCAGTCTGGGCAAAAAAATTAAAGTCAGCAGCTATAAATACTGTAACTTCTGACTTTTAATAGGACACTGACCTGTCCAGGGATCTAGCGTCATACTCACCCAGGCTAGTTCTTCACTAGCCTTCGGGTTCCCGGCGCTAGCATCCTAACTGAGCAGCACACTATGCAGCTTTCAGCTTCACATCTGGTTGGCCACTGTGTATGCATGAGATGTGATGCCCTTTGTGAATGGTCCCGCAGTCTTCTGGGACCTGTGACGTGTCCCAGAAGACTGTGGGGAGGGGGGGGGGGGAGATTTCCACTTGGATTGTCTCGGCTAACTGAGCAGAAATGGTAGCGGGTATCTATCCAAACTAGGTACCTACTACAAACTCCTCCCCCCTCCCTCCACAAACAAAATAACATGCCAAATATGGGAAAGGGAGAGGAGGGCTTAAAGCAGAACTTCCTTGTTTGGGTGGAGGTCTGCATTTTTTTTTTTGTTTGTTTAAAACCCTCACACTTCAAAACGGTTACATCAGTTTTACATTTTGGTTGGATATACTATATTTTCTTTTTTAACTTGTTCATTTTTTTTATGGTTCTTAGCTGACAGCTGTTTGAAGAACTGGTCCCCAAAAGTTTTTCCCATTTGGGATAGATCCGATGTGGATAATGATCCAGAACCTCTTTGTATTCCCGAAAAAGGTGAAGTATTTGAAGGTAAACCTCCATACCATAGAAGAAAATCTGAGAGGGGCAAGTCCTCTGCAAGTAAATCCTCTCCTCTCCACACTCCTAGACCTGCAGTAAGTAGTCTGAATGCAGAATTGGTTCTGTAAGAATACTTTAAAAGAAAATTAAATATATTTTACTTTGGTCAGTTTTATTTAGTATTTTTTAAAGTTTTTATAAACTTATATATTTTTTCATTATTTAGATTTATTTGACTTTGAACCTATTTACAAATAAATGTGAAAACTTTCTGTGCTATCCCTGTGTATAAACTACCTATTACTCAGCATTATATACTATAGGAAGCAGCTAGCACCACTATGCATTTAACCACCTTTACAAAATGCAATAAATGTATATAGTCACAAAAAATTACAGCGTTCTCCTTCAATAATTAGTCATTAAAATTTATAGTGCATAAATAAATATCTGAAAACATTTTAAAAACCATATATATATATATATATATATATATATATATATATATATAAATAATATATTCACTCAATGTCTGTATAAAAATAAAAAGTGCAGTCCCATACATCAGAAAATTTAGTAATTGCCTCTGATCACCACAGTGAATGGACCTCGCTAATTACAGGAGGTCTATTTGCACTTTGCAGTGTTCTAAGTAGCACCACTCCCACTGGCTGTACACTCCAAATCTGTGTCTCCCACAGCTTTCAGTGTGGTGTCAATCGTATAGGAGGCTAGAGGAAAAAAACCATAGTGCAAATCGCTAATAAAAAGTATTTATTTCCATATAAAAATCCACTCACAATCCTCTGCATACACAGCTCCACCTAGTCCCAGCGTCGCTGCCCATTTACAAATAAACATTTAATACACGGTTCAAGGTTTGTAGTGCATGCATGTTTGTAATGAAAAAGCCTAGTACAGGCAGTCCCCGGGTTACAGACCAGGTTCTGTAGGTTTGTTCTTAAGTTGAATTTGTATGCAAGTTAGAACAGGTGTTTTTTTTAAGTGTAACTCCAGCCAAAAAAATATTCTTTTTTGGCTAGTATAGGGAAGGGTTAACACCCCTTTAACTTTGTTTTGCTGTCTGTGCCAATGTTCAGAAGATTTTACCTTTACTTTCTGTATGGGTTGTCGTGGAAACAAGGATTGGTGATAAAGCTTCAGTGGAGACACCTTTTTCCCATGATGACTCTTGCAGGAGTGAAGTTCCCATCCCAGGTGTAGATTTCCTCTCACTTCCTGTTATCACCCTCCATTTTGTAAGTATGAACTGGATGTTTATAACTCTGGGACTGCCTGTACTCCCTGCATTATTACTAGCTACCTCTGTTTCACAAATTTTGATGAGTCATTTCTCTGTTTGGAGAGCGGGAAGGGAATGGTGACATTCAATTTATATAGCGCCAACGGTTTACGCAGCGCTTTACAACATGAGGGCAGACCGTACACTTACAATACAGAAGGGATCAGAGGGCCCTGCTCGTTAGAGCTTACAATCTAGAAATAAAAAGGTTTATATGTTCCTGCTCTGTGCAATGGTTTTGCACAGAGTTGCCCCTTACAACCTCTTCTGGTGTCTCCTGCTGGCTCTGTCTGCTCCTTCTCACCTGTGCATGCAACCATAGCAAGCCGTTTGCTGTGGAGGCACAGTTGCAGACATGCTTCTGAGTCGGCTGTGTGTGTCCATAGGCTCACACAGTGCAGCTTGGCCATGCCCCCATGATCCCTCCCCACAGGGTTTGACTGACTGGCTCCTGTTGCTTTAAATCTGTCCTGTGAAATTATCAATAATGGAACAACACTGCTGCAGACGAGAACAGTACTGAATCAACAGAAGTTTTTTAACTTAAAGGGATTGTAAACCCTCAAGGTTTTTTACCTTAATGCATTCTATACATTAAGGTGAAAAACTTATGCTGCAGCTGCTCCCGGCACCCCCCTTTTTCTTATCTGGACCAGATCGTTCCAGCCACTGTCTCTGTCCTCATTTGATAGATTGATCCCTTGGCTCCTGCTGCTGTCAATCAAATTCAGTGACACAAGAGCGGTGGGGCGGGGCTAAGTCCTGCTGTCTGTGTCCATGAATGCAGCAGCGGGACTTGTGAGCGCGTCTGCTTGGGTGCCCCCATGGAAAGCGGCTCTCCGTGGGGGCACTCGATGAAGAGGAGGAGCCAAGAGTGCCGCTGGGGCACCCCAGAAGAAGAGGATCAGGGCTGCTCTGTACAAGGGTTTTACTTTGGTAAGTATAACATGTTTGTTATTTAAATAATAAAAAAAAAAATCGAACCTTAACAATCGCTGAGAATGCATTAAGGTAGAAGTGGGGGGGGGGGAACCTTTTGACTTTAGAACCACTAGACTATACTAATGCCTCTCCAAGTACAGTAGAATAAGCTATAGCATGACAAGTGTCCAAGCTCTGCCTTACTAATAATGGGCTGAATGGGATTTGTTCCCTTTTTTCCATGGAGAAGTTATGTTTGCTTTTGTGCAGAATAGGCTATGGTTTTCCTTTTTAATTAGGATAAAAAAAGTGTCCCTTTAGGGCTGTTGAATATCACTGTCACTCTACAGGTTTGCCTGGAGGATCTGGATTCTGAAGATGTGCAGCAATTAAATAGTATGACATGCGCACGAGTGAGGGTCTACAAGCATAAGGCAACAGAGGAGAAGACCAGAAAGGACCAAGGCCCTTGTGCCGACTCTGAGACCCCTGGAAAGGTATCTTGTTTTTTTGTCCCCTTCCCAGCTGTGTATTTCAAACCTTTTACAATGCTTTCAAGCAATACAAAAGAGGTATGATGTAGTACACACACAGCTAACCAAATGCAGTTATGAAGGTCTACAATAACCGAACAGTAGAGTCCCTATTTGTTTTCATCTGCAGCTCGAGGAATGACAGTAGTCGAAGGGATATGACTGAAAAAGGTCAGATCTACATCCGACCAGTGTTCTCAGCCAATAGCTGAGAGCGCTGACCGGTGTGTTCCGAAAACAATAGCTCAGCGCGGGAGATCCCTGTGCTAACATCACATAGTACAGCGGCTCCTACCAAAGATTTTTTTTTTTTTGTTCAGTCTGCTGGGTTGAACAAAAAAAAAACGAATAGTGTGTACTAGGCTGTAGTGTGTGCAGTGTATACTAAAAAGAAAGCGCAACACTAGCTCTATACTATACATGTTCCTGCAGACAAAAGATCTAGATGGTATCATTTCAACTAGTAGAAGTGAGGTGGGGTGTGTTTGTGCAAGTAACCAAACAGTTTATTTACAAACATAGAAAAGTAATGGCAGAAAAAAAGACCCAGTGGTCCATCAAGTCTGTCCATTTTTTATGGTCTATGATTAGTTTGAACATTTATTTCTGATATATTGTCATTTTTCCATGTTCTTGACCATGGCTTCATATTGAAATTATGCCCTCCTAAACTTTACTCAAACTCTTAAGCCCCACACACACTATCAGTTTTTCTGCTGAGTTTTTTTCTTCAGGTTTACTAAAACCATGTAGTTTAAGGGCCTGCCTGATTGCATACACATTGAAACTCCTAAGGTTTGACCTCATATTATATGGTTTTGGTAAATCTGAAGGAAAAACTCAACAGAAAAACTGATAGTGTGTATGGGGCTTTAATGTATTTAAAGCAGTGTAGTTCTGCGTGATGTGGATTGCCTCCTTGCTAAAGTGTATGTTACCCCAACATTTCATATTCCTGATATGTGTCTGTTTTACCATGTACTTGTATGAAAAGGTATCCTGTTCCTGTTCTTCCTCCTGCTGACCCCCCCCCCCCCCCCCCCCCCATGCAGAGGTCATGTGATCATTTATAAAAAAAAAGAAAGAAATATAAATATCCTGCCTTGTATTTCTATTTTAAACTGAAGGAAGTGTTTTACATGGTTGAGGTTTACATATAATTTAAGTTTCTTGCAAGTTCAACTATTTTCAAACCTTATGTTAATCTTGTACTGCTTGTATTTCAAAATAATGTCACAAAGCATGACCTGCAGAAGAAGGGGATTTATACTCACCTTTTCCATTAACCGTTTCCTCCAATTTTTGCACTGCTCACAGCTATGTGAAGACCCTTAATGTGCAGGAATGTCAGATGCCCTTGTTTGCTGTCATACGCCATGGTTCCTTCCTATAATATCTACGTAGGGTTGAGCAAAGGAAATCACATTATGCAGCAGAGAACAAGGCATCTTTCAGAAGTGTTTCAGATGTGAAGACACTGTAGCTCTGCAAAAGGGCCCAGATCAGAAGAAGGTGGTGGGACCACTTAACCACTTCAGTCCCGGAAGATTTTACCCCTTAATAACCAGAGCATTTTTTGCGATACGGCATTGCGTGGCTTTAACTGTAAATTGTGCGGTCGTGCGATGATGTACCCAAACAAAATTGACGCCCTTTTTTCCCACAAATAGCTTTCTTTTGCTGGTATTTGATCACCACTGCGCTTTTTATTTTTTGCGCTATAAACAAAAATAATACGTCAATATTTTCTATTTTTTGCTAGAATAAATACTTCCCAAAAATATCTAAAAAAAAACATATTTCTTCCTCAGTTTAGGCCGATATGTATTCTACATATTTTTGGTAAAAAAAAATCGCAATAACTGCATATTGGTTTGTGCAAATGTTATAGCATCTACAAAAAAGGGGATAGATTTATGGCATTTTAATTATGAATTTTTTACTTTATTAGTAATGGCGGTAATCTGCACTTTATTTATTTCTTTTTTAAATTGGGATTGGGGCAGACAGATCAGACACTTTTGACTCTATTTTTTGACCATTGACATTTATACAACAGTCAGAGCTAAAAATAGCCACTGAATTCTGTATTAATGTCACTGGAAGGGAAGGGGTTAAATACTAGGGGACGATCAAGGGGTTAAGTGTGTTCCCTCAGCGTGTTCTAACTATAGGGTGGGTGGTTTACCACTGACATGACAGATCACTGTTCCCGATGACGGGGTACAGAAGTTCTGTCATGTCGCTAGGCAGAACAGGGAAATGCCTTCGGCGGACATCCTGCTATTCTGCGTTTTCAGACTGATGTACAGGTACGTCTGTTTGCGCAGGAGTGCCATTGCCATTCTGCCAATGTATATTGGTGTGAGCCGGTCAGCAAGTGGTTAAAAGGTTTTGCTTTGTGCCATTTCCTAAACCCAGTAACGGGTTTCTTTTTATTTTAGCTTTCTTTAATTGGTTTGAATTTGCTATACATCTTTAAACATGTTGTTTTTTGTTTCAGGAATATAGCCATAAACCAAACAAGTACAGAGAACGGGAAAAGGAAAATGCAGGAGACAATAGTGGTAAGGCACCATATTTTATTGTGTGTTGAATTATTTTCTTTTTTTTTATTCAAATTTTTTGTGGTAAAGGCAATAAATACAAATATGTAAGAAGATACATTTTACGTGTACTTATTATTACGATCCATTATACAAAGGCATTAGTTGGCTGATCAATTCAAGGGAATCCATAAGAGACTACTTATAACGCATGATATTGTCCAGAAAAGTGCATGTATTTTTAACATAAAAAAATTTAAAGGAGGGGGAGTAAAGGGAGGGAAGGGGTAAGAAGGAGCACCTCAGAATCCATAGGTAGGCTATCGTAGCAGATGAAAAATTACGATAGGTGTGAAACTTACACATTGTATCAGTAAGTTTAGCGGTGAGTTTCTCATTGTTTAAGATACAGTTCACCTTGTTCTTTACTGCCACTAGGTAGAGGGAGTTTGACAGGCAGGATGTGTCATAATTTGCTTGGTCGCCGTAAAAATCTGTGGTGTTAATCAAAGTTGCTTTAAATTGTGTTTTCAGCAAATCGTGGACATGAGTCCACAACATTTTGACAATTGGATAAGACAAGCATATAGGTGCCTAGCTCTGAACAGCCGAGGAAGCATGTCCTGTATGTCCCAGAGTATAATGCTTTAGAACTAGGTCCCAGCAATCGAGTAATTGGTTTCAAAAGCCAAAACATTTTGGGGTTGGATTTCCAATAATTCATGTAAGCATGTTGGGACTGCAAGGAGCCTGTGAGCAGTAGGGTGTACAAGAAAAAGATCAAGCCTGGGTAGTGTGGATCAATCTGACAGGGGTTTTAAAAAGACATCAGAGTCACTCCTTTGGTAGAGGGTTGGCATCGGTGATACAATGAAGTGCTTCACTTGTAAATAGCAGAAGACTTCTGTTTTAGGCAATTTGTGATCTGCCTGTAATTTGTGAAACACTTCAGACCCTGTGATGAAAGCAGACTATACATGTTGGTAAGTCCTAGTTTACTCCAGTGTTTAAAAGCATATGGGTCTTCCAAACCTGGTGGGATGGTGGGGATTTTAATAAAGGACACAAGGGTAGGGACGAGGGCACTGGGGACCTGCTGCATGAAAGAGAATTGTGCCAAGGACCGGGGGGGGCGATGGACGCACATGAGGTAAATGATTCTTCATAATCAATGGCTGCTGTTAGCACTTCAATCATCACAGAACCATGCTTGATATGGTGTCAGGGTGATTGAAGCGCATTATTTCTATTATTACATTGTAGTAATACATTAAATAGTTTAACTCACCATAATGCAGAATCAGTGGGAGCATGTCACTTTCCACTGTCGCCTGCCCCCAGATGCGGAATGGCACTTGCCACGATGCCTGCATCCAGATGTGGATTGTCACTTGCCACTTCGCCACTTCCATGTTGCCTGTCACCAGATGTGGCATGTCACTAGCCACATTTCCTGTCACCAGATGCGGAATGTCACTTGGCCCGTCACTTGCCACGTTTCCGGTCACCAGATGCGGAATGTTACTTGCCACGCCTGCCACCACTGCATTGATGGCAGTACTGGTCCATTTAGCCCAGAGGCAGGCCTCTGTGCAGTTGTGGGTTCCGAATATAGGCAGAAGAGCGGTGATGCAGGGCGGGCAGTGAAAGATGTCATCGCTCTGCTCCCTGCTGCACCTCCGACATTGAGGCTGACCAAACACTGGCTGTGAGGGCGTAAGAGCAGTGATGTGGGGGGGCGGAAAGAGATAATGTCATCTCTGCTCGCTTCTTCCATCCACCCAGCTCTCATATGCCGACCGCTCGGCTGCCTCATGCCGCCCTGCCAACCCAGGTGTCTCATGCCGGGCACCCGCGGCCCGGCTACAGAAAGGCCACGGCCCCTGCTCTAGACCATTTAAGGTCATCCTGTATTTTCAAGTAAGAGTGTAAAGTGATTCCACGAAAAGGATCGATTATGTGAGATTTTTTTTAAATACTTTATATAGTGATGATGTATTGTGTATTTATTTGCAGAAGTTGCTGAAAAAAGGCACTCGAAAGCAGACAGCAGTAACCCCACCAAGTTACTCAATATTATCTCAGACTGCAGCCGGGAACAGGATCCCAAGAAAATCCTCAATATCGTTTCACAGCAGGTTGATAAAAAGGAACCAAGGTCTTTTCGAGTAGGCAGCTTTAATATAGAGCTGACTTCAGACAATAAGGATGGAGATGCATCCAAATCATCTGCCACTTCGCATGTAAAGATCTCAATGGCTCCAGACCAGAAAACCGATCCGATTACAGCAAAACCACCTTCTCTAAAGGGGAAAACAGAAGGGATAAAATTTGCAGAGCAAATACCCTTAGAAACCAGATCTGAGAATGAAATAAAGTCTCATGGAGGGAAAGGTCTTCCGTTCTACTCCAAGGTCATTCCAGCTGGAAGGTTGGTTGCTCGATTAAAAAATTCTACCCTCAACCAGTCGGAGCTCATTCAGGTAAGAAAAAATGTGAATGCATAAGATGCCTGCACAAACGTGTGTGTATATACCATTGTAACTGTATTGAATAAATACTGGTGGAAAACATCAGGCTACTTTTTGGAAGTTTGAGTCTACAGAGTGACTACTAATATTTTTAGCTCTATTACTAGCATGATTATATGGAGAGAATGCTAACTTTTTTTTTATTTTATTTTTTTAGGTAGATTATTTCTGTAGAATCATACCAATATAGCTCATGGCTCTGGTTCCTCTTTAGTGCTGTGATCTGAGGAGGCTTAAATTGATCCTTATTGCTATTAAATCGTATTGTGCATGCACCTGAGGTTTAAAGTAATCCTGTGAAGTGATCTGTCTTGTAATGTGGCCCTCTGTGCTTCCCAGGTGCCCACTCAATTGTTAGAGAACTCTGAGATCCCAAAAGACCAATGCTCCCATGTAGAGAAAAGCACCAGAATCACTTAAATGGTATGCCTGCCAGATAATAATCACTGCTCCTTTGCTCCCCTGCTTCTGTCACTGGGATTAAAAAAAAAATATGAGACTCGTTTCCATTTCTCTATCGTTCATTGACGGACACAGCAGCTCTTCTTGACCTTAGGGTTATATCGTCCCTTTAGGAGAGGATTAGGCAGAAAGTTTTAAAAACAGCAACAATTGCACAGTACTTGTCCAGGGGGCGGTCCTACTGGCTATAACCCCTCACATTGCATCCAGCAGCTCAGGTTTTTTTTCTGCCTAGTGTAGAAGGACCTGGGTCCCCGGTGGGACCATCGATCCTGGGAATTTTCTTCTTTTTTCTGCATTTTTGATTCCTGTGATCTTCAATCAACAGCCGAGCTGGATGACAGGCTGGATAATATAGATCCTAATAGTCTCCCCAGCCTGGCAATCGAGCGTGTGCAGGCCCTAGCTACGCGCTGGGTTGGCCACGACATGTCCAATCTCTATTCCCATCTCTATTCCCATCTCTATTCCCATCTCTATTCCAGGGGCGGCCGGTGAGCTATATGTTCTGGGACACACATATGTCCGGGCTACTGCTGTCTGTGTCAGTGTGCCTTGGCCGGCAGCCACCCCATACTGCTCAGGTGATGGGTCTGTCTGTGGAATGCATCCAGCAGTTCCTGCAGGAGGGGTAAGTATGGTTACACCTGTCTCGGCAGGATGGAGCAGCTGGGCATTCCCTGGGAGGTCGACCAGGGGGGTCTCTCACTCTCCCTTTCTTTCCCTGTCCTTTCCCTCCTGGGTGTGTGGTGCATGTACCTGGCCGAATGTCCTCGGGGAGGGGGGGTTGCTCTAAGTCCTGGCAGGGGGCTGCGCTGGGTCTTGGGGGTCCTCTCATCCTCTTCCTTTCTTTCTGGGCCACGGTGGGTATTTGTGCTGTGTGAGCCATGTGGGGAGAATGCCACGCGATCCGCGGCCATTCTCCTGGGGATGTGACCATTTTGTGGTAGCCACAGCTAGTTTTTTTGCCTTCACCCATTTTGTAGTAGACATTTTTTGCTGAGGCGGCCATTTTTTAGGTGCCTCAGGTGGTTTTGCCTCTAGCACTGGGCACTTGTTTCCTTCTAGAACAGCTTGCTTCCACTCAGACACCTTATGGATGGCACAGGGGAGAGCATACAGCAGCAGCAGCATAGCGCAGTACCTGGGTCAGGGCGGTGAGTCCTGTGGGGGGCCCCTCAGTCTGCAGCTAGGAGGGTGGACTTTTGTATGACTTGCCTTAGGTCCCTAAGTGGTGACAGGCAAGTGTGGGTCAGCATGGTGTCAGAAGCTGGCGCTTCTTCCCCAGAGATCCCTGTGTTTGCAACTGGTTCCCCTGCACCTGCGATGCCTATGGATGCTCTGTCGGCAGTCCTGGAGGCCTTTGTTACCAGGGTGGAAGTGGCGGGCAGGCGCAAGGGGGGGTAAAAAAACGCAACAGGCTTCCCCGGTCTGCGAGGAGCTGGCAGACCAGTTGGTGCAGGGCCTTAAGTATGTGTCTGATGCAGCCTTAGATACGACTCCCTTGCTCCCTAGAGCCACAGTATCAGCAGTAGTGCTACGTCCCCTGATTTGGCTGAAAAGCTGGTCTGCGGACCAGGCATCTAAGAAAGCACTGGCGGACTTGCCCTTCCAGGGAGAGAGGCTATTTGGAGCCTCACTGGATGACATTATTAAGAATATTACTAGGGGAAAGAGTCCCACAGTCCAGGAAAGGTAAGGAGCCACGCCGTAGGCAAGGGCCTTCCTTTTCCGCTCAGAAGTGGGATTTTTTTGTCCAACCGGGTTGGCAGGTAAGCATTCCCAGTCCAACAAAGGTGCCAGCTGAAGGACAAAAGCGTCCCTGCTTTTGCAAGCCAAACAAGCCTGCGAGCAAATCTGTTACCGCATGAAAGTTTGCCCCCACCAGACTCTCGGTTAGTTAGTTTTTCTTGTCCACCAAACAGATTTTTTCCCTTCAACCTTCATCTTCTTCCGGCTCGTTGGGAGGCCTTGTTTGGGGCAGTACAGGACCTGCTGCTGCGCAGAGTGATAGTACCTGTACTGACACCGGAAAGGTTTCAGGGATTCTACTCCAATCTGTTTGTAGTCCCAAAGAAGGAAGAGGTCTGTCCGATCCTGGACCTGAAGGGCCCTCAACAGCTTTGTGAAAGTACAAAGGTTCAGGATGGAATCAGTTCGCTCAGTGGTCGCTGCACTCCATCATTTGCTGGCATCCCTGGACATCAAGGATGCATACTTGCATGTCCCCAAATGCATCAGAGGTTTCAGAGATTTGCGGTCAGACGAGCACTACCAATTTGACAGGGACGCGTTGTATGGCGACTTATATAGGGACAAGTGCAGGGTCACAGGTGATGTCACATGGTAACCCAGCCCCCTTATGATGTCACAGTCCCAGCATCCTCCGGGACTGTGACATCAAGTCCACCGGATAGTCTGATCATGTGTATGCGGCATTACAGAAAACGTTTGACCTCTGTTATTGCCAACAAAGGATATATATATATATATATATATATATATATATATATATATATATATATATATATATATATAACAAAGTATTGAGATTAACTTTTGCTATTGACAAAATACTTATTTTCCACTATAATTTGCAAATAAAGGCTTTCAAAAATCAGACAATGTGATTGTCTGGATTTGTTTCCACATTTTGACTCTCGTAGTTGAGGTATACCTGTGATGACAATTACAGGCCTCTCTCATCTCTTTAAGTGGGAGAACTTGCACAATTGGTGGCTGACTAAATACTTTTTTGCCCCACTGTAGCCTAAGATTGTTTAACAATTTGATATAGTGACAGGTAAACATTAATACTTAAGCAAACAGACTATGGTCTAGCCATTGTTGCCCATTTTTAGTTCGGGATACCCATTGTTGGTGCTGTATAATAAAACCATGTTTAATTTTTTATAGGTCAATGGAAAAACATTTCCACAGGCTAAATTGTTGTTGGGTCAGATGGGAGCACTTCATCCAGCAAATAGAATTGCAGCTTATATTACACATAGACTGCGACCTAATCTGCTTTATTTGTCTAAAGAAGCCAGTGCCAAAGCAGCTGCTAATAATACGGTGTCAGAATCTACTACAGTAAATGAAAATTTGGAAGTCATCACAGATGGACAGAAAACTACTGTTGCTTCACCACAGAGTAAGACTGGTATGTATAAAAAGGAATTCCAGCTTCTGTCAGTTTTTGTAATGAAATAGTTCTGTTTCTTTTTATGATGGGAATGCATTCTGTATTTTTTTTTCTTTTATATGTAGTGTTGTATCCACTCAGCAGGTGAAGTTTTAATATTTCTTCAATCTTCTTAGTTCATTTGTTGTAAAAGACTGTCAAAAGAGCGCATTAGTGCAAAGCAGTGACTCTTGCCTAATAGAGTCCAAGGCTTCAGTTTAGATGAAGAGTCTACAGGCAGGCAACTTCTGCAGAGCTGCCTCTTTAGCTAAACCATGGTGCTTTAAGAATAATTTGTCATGTACTAAATGTTAATTTGTAAATCAAAGATTTGTATACATGTAGTTTAAAAATAAAAATCATTAGTTTAAAAACATGTGCATTGTAATAAATACAACTGGCAGCAAGCCATTATAGTTTCACTTTTTCTATTAATTTTTTGTTTCCCTTTCAATTCACTGGGGTGGGGGTGGATTTACTAAAGTCAAATAGACTGTGCACTTTGCACGTGCAGAAGCCTTCATTTTTCTTAGTAAATGTGGCGAAGCTTCACTTTGTGAAAAGAATACCCAGTCAGATGCAAGGAAAAAAAAAACAGCATTTTGTTTGCTCATGATTGGATGATAGAAATCAGCAGAGCTTTATAACATTTACTATGCTTTGGGGAAAATTGGTGCATCTGCACTTGCAAAGTGCACAGTCTCTGTGCTTATGGCAAATCCACCCCACTGAGTTTTTAGCACATAATGTTCTTCTTTTAGAAGCCCATATTAGCTTAACTTGGTTGTAAACCTCTGAAATGAAAAATAAAATTAAAAGAACATACGCCTCAATCCAAAAGCATTGAGTGTGATTTCATTCACCTCTCTCGTCCCTCTGCTATCTGAATTAGTAGCTTCCGGCAGGTTATCCGGGCACCCTAGAACAAGGATGGCGAACCTTGGCACCTCAGATGATTTGGAACTACAATTCCCATTGTGTTCAACTACAATACAGAGTGCATGAGCATCATGGGAAATGTAGTTTCAAAACATCTGGGGTGCCAAGGTTCGCCATCACTCCCCTAGAATCTCGGGAGACAGCCATGTCCCCCTTCAGCACACAGGGGATTGCCGGCCTTAGTTGTGCATGTTTCCCTATGAGACTGTGTGGAATGGGGTATGTCCTTTCCCTCCACTCAGGTCTCAGATTTTACCAATTACCTCCCTGCTCTATGATGTGCAGTGTGTGACACCAGACTGAGGAGCTGGAAAAAAGCTTTTGTGTTTTAGGATGCTGTAAAAAAGAGAGGGCGGCAAATAAACAGGTACAACTTATGTAATAGGCTTTGTTTTAATCTCTGTGTCATCTAAGCCTCATCACTTTAGTGCAGGGCTCTCAAACTGGCGCTCCTCCAGCTTTTGTGAAACTACAAGTCCCATCATGCCTCTGCCTGTGGGAGTAACTGTCAGCCTTGTGATGCGTTATGGGAGTTGTAGTTTTGCAACAGCTGGAGGGCCACCAGTTTAAGACCCCTGCTTTAGTGGGTATATGTAAGGGTTTACAACCATTTTAATAAACTTGCCTTATTAGCTAGCAAAAAGTAGGACACTAGTTGGGAACAAAAATTTGCAAGCAGGTTGATTTTTTTTGGCTAGAAGAGCGGTATAAACCTAAAGACCTTTACCTGTCCGCAAATACACTTTTGTTACTGACTGCGGTGCATTGTGCAGTGTACAATCCCAAGCCTATTTTTGGCATCTGTAGGATGCTAGGAACGGTGCTGGGATAATGTAGCTTCTGAGCATATGCATAAGAAGGTACATCATCAGTGGCCAAAGCAAAGAGACGCTGGACACAGAAGAAGATGGCAGTGGTGTGCAGACTCCAACCTTGCATTACTGGAGGAAAGCAGACCTACAGGTAAGTGTGCTGTAATGTGCAAGCAAGCTTTTTCAGACTTGCATAATATGGTAAATACTGCCGTGGCCTCCACAAACATAAGGTTCCACTTTAAGATGAAAACTTCCTCAGTCCTTTTAAAAGAACAGTAGACTGACGCTGTCATACGGCTGTCTTAAACAAATTCTTCCTTGGGAGGGTACTAATTAACAAATGTTCTACTTTGCAGTTTTACCATCTACACCCAGTGGTGTCTTCACTCAGGTTGTCACGGGTGAAGATGGAAGTCTAGAAAAGGAAAGTCCTGAAGTCAGAGCACCTGAACCCAGTGCTGTGGAGTTGCCAAAGATACATATGCAGTCTTCTCCACTAGTACTTATATCTACTCCAGTATCATCAAGCAGTGCGGTTACAGTTGTCTCATCTTCTTCTGTGAACATGGTATCAACTACACCGTCATTGTTGTCTGGTGCTGTTTCACCCATTAAAAACCAAGCTGCCTCTTTATCTACACCCCTAATACAAGCAACTAAACTAGTAACAGAAGACTCCTCTCTCCCTGTAACTGCAACTTTATCAAATGACACCACCAGCACAGTTAGTTTAACTTCGGGTCCGTCTCCTAAGTGTGTGTCAATACCACCTCCAGCTTTAACCAGAGCTCCTTGTCCACCTGTGACTTCAACTGTCCATCCACAAGCCTATCCAGGTACTAATAAAACTCTTGCTGCTTCAGTGGCTTCAAGTTTGGTCGCTTCAGCCAATCTGCCAACAATTGGGTTGGTTGGTTCCCCAACCGGAAGACCTACAGTGACATTAAGAACAGGTAGGATATTTGTATAATCTTGTGTGAGCTGAATATAACTACACACAAATTTCTGTGTTGTAAATACAGTAACTTCAGTGCTGGAACTACCAAACGTAAAAAAAAAAAAAGCAGTCGCATATAGAAACCCGTAGAAAATGCTAATATTATTGAAGATCAAAATTTAAAGGTTTTGAAAAAGTTATGGATTGTTTAAGATGTACGTTTTTAAAGCTGATATCTAGCCATACCCCTCACCATCTCTGCAAATTACCGGCCCCCCTCAGCCCACAACTTCCTAATTGCTAGGTGAAATTTTAAAAGCAATCACTGTAAATGCTAAATTTCTTATCTGAATCCAAGGTCCTGTGGACAGGCTGGGCCCAAAGTCTTTCTTCTACACTGCATTGTGCAAGGGTCTGTCTTCGAGTGTCTACATCTTTTCCTGATGATGTGGGTGTTTATCATTGCCTGGGTCCTTTTGGAGGGGTCTGCACAGACACCGGAAGACTTAAAGGACTTTTTCACAAATGTCTCAATACTCTCTGTATAAATGGCATTTAAAGTAGAACTAGCGTTGTGTCCTTCTGCAGCGGCTCTCTCTTCTCATTTCCTGGTCTCACCGGCTTTGCTGCGGCAGCGAGAGAAAGTGGCTCCCACTGCTATCAATCAAAGCCAGTGATGAGGGAGCTTGAGGTGGGGCCGAGTACCCTTGTCTGTGTCTGCAGACACAGACAATGAGGTTCAAGGGCAAGCCTACACGATTGCCACCATAGGAAGCGGCTTCCTGTGGGGGCACTCTCCAGGGAGGAGGAGCCAGAAATGCCAGGGGATCCAAAAAGAGGAGGTTCAGGCCACTCTGTGCAATTCTATTGCACAGAGTACGTAAGTATAAACCTGCTGTGGTGTGGGTGTTTTTTTTTTTTTTGTTGTTTTTTATTGCATATACAATCACTTTAACCGCCCCCTATAGCATTTATGGTGTGTTTAGTGAAGCATTTACAAAGTGTTAAGTGGGCACTGGGGAAGGGACAGTGGAAGTTCATGTATCCCAGAATGCTCTGGGGAATGGAGAACTAGGACAAAGCAGCTGCTGCCACTTCATGTTTGTACTAAGTAGCCATGTGGTAACACCATTTTGCTTCTGTGTGCAGGCAAAAGCTATACTGACAGAGCCAGGCAGGGTCAGAGGCATTAAAGCAGAGTTCCAATTTCCTTGTTTTAAAAAAAAAAAAAAAAAAAAAAAAACACCCCATGATCTTCTTTGCTAGTGCAATCAAAAGTGTAAACTGTCATCAGTGTGATCACTGATGTGGCTTAACAATGTTTCCGGGATGCTACCCTGCATGCACCTCCCAATCTCATGCCTGCACAGTCAGGATACAGCGCGGCGCACAGTGGATTGCAGAAACTGCAATGGCAGTGGAGGATTCTTGACTGCCATTGACTCCTGTGACATCAGTGTCATCAATCCCAGGTGTTAATGGAAGTTAAGATATGATGTACATCACCGTGGAGGGAATTTTAAACAAAAACAAGTTAACTACACAATACAAAATGTGTATCGGCTACCAGTGGGGCCGTAGGTGTCAGGAAGGGTGGAACTCCGCTTTAAGCATTATTGCCAGTGGCAAGGCTTTGTGTATCAGCAAAGTGTCGGTGCCAGCAATACCATTACCAGCACAACACCCTCCTCTTTTTCCGCTGGGCCATTCTTTTCATGATTATCCTGACCTTGACCAAGCAAGTGTCATTGAGATCAAAGTATATGAATCCATCTTCTAGACAATTCACAAAAATGCCTGCTATCACAACTCCAACCTAACCACGCCTCAAAGCAGATCATTTCCTCTACACTTCACACTTCCCCTGTAATATGTACTTTAACTTGTGTTAGAAGTAAAAAAAAACAGACTTTAACATGGTTGATATTTGTTGGCCCAGTCACAATGGTAAACAATTCATCCGTCACTTGAATATTTGTAGGCATTTGATTTACTAAAGCTACCTGGCTCCTGAAAATTCTTTACACATTTTAGTAACAAATGTATTCATTTTTTATAGCCTTTTTTGTGTCCATATACAACTTTCCTAAATATAGTCTATTATAATACTTTGTGACATATCTCCCATTTTTCAGCTAATGTTGTTCTGTTTAAAATTTCAGTAATCTCGCCTTCTGTAGCAACACCAAGGGCTACCTTAACTTCAGGACTTGATAAGCGATTGGGTCCTCGACTTCTCCTCATACCAGTATCCAATGGCTCTGCTCCTGTTCGCCCAGTACAGAGTGTGCAGACAAGTCCTGGCCAGAAAATGGTCTTACAACCCATTAAGGGTCCTAATGGAATCAACTTGTTCAGGCACCCAAATGGGCAGATTATCCAGCTTTTGCCATTGCAACAAATTCAAGCTGCTAATGTTCAACAAAATCAGCGAGTTGTTATCCGCAGTCCAGGTAAATAGAAAATAAACCATTCTTTGTGATAAAATGGTGGATTCTTTTGGGCAAAATACGCTGCAGAATTGCGAAGCTCTTAATGCAGATTCTTTAGACTTTTCTACTCTAAGATAAAAATAACTTTTTATTTCTTATTCAGTGAAAAACAGAGAAAATTGGGTACAGTCAGGTTATTCTGCCATCTAGAGGGGATTGGACACTGGCAAACCGAATAAAAAGCAAGCCCCCAATATAACCCCTCCTCTACCCAGCATGTCTGTTTTTTTGCTAGTGTCATATGAGGATCAACCTTCCTTTCTTTTCTCTTTCTTTCTTTCCTCCTTTCTTTTCCTTCTTTCTTTCTTTTTCCCAGTTAAATGATTTAACCAGTTTTTTGTTTTGTTTTTTTTGTTTTTTTTATAATAAATCAAAGGGGATCTTCACATCCATTATAATTTATCCATTATGCTGCCATCTTCTGGAGATTGGACACTAGCAAAAAAAATAGACAAGAAATCCTCTCCTAGGCATTACCCTCTCCCAGCTATACAAGGCTTCATTTTATGTTGGGGTCTTAGGTAATGGTCATGTGTGTGCAGTCTCTGCATGAAAAAGGCTATTCGTCCCATCTAGGATTAGGAAACTTACAGGGAAGGGTGCAAGACAGCCTCATCGCATTGTGAGCTTTGATAGATTAGGCACACATAAAGTGCATCCGGAAAGAATTCACAGCACTTCCATTTTTCTACTTTTTTTTTTTTTTTTTTTTTTTTTTATGCTACAGCCTTATTCTGAAATTAATTAAACTCATGATTTTCCTCAAAATTCTACAAACAATACCCCATAATGACAACATGAAAGAAGTTTTGTTTGAAATCTTTGCAAATTTATTAAAAATAAAAAAGGAAAATAATTACATGTACATTAGTATTTACAGCCTTTGCCATGACACTCAAAATTGAGCTCAGGTGCATTCTGTTTCCACTGATCATCCCTGACATGTTTCTACAACTTGATTGGTGTCCACCTGTGGTAAATTCAGTTTATTGGACATAATTTGGAAAGGCACACATCTGTCTTTAGAAGGTCCCACAGTTAACAGTGCATGTCAGAGCACAAACTAAGCAATGAAGTCCAAGGAATTGTCTGTAGACCTCTAAGACAGGATTGTATCGAAGCCCAGATCTGGGAAAGGGTATTGAAAAATGTCTGCAGTATTGAAGATCGCAATGAGCACAGTGGCCTCCATCATCCATAAATGGAAGATGTTTGGAACCACCAGGACTCTTCCTAAAGTGAGCCACCCAGCTGAACTGAGCAATCGGGGGAGAAGGGCCTTAGTCAGGGAGGTGACCAAGAACCTGATGCCCAGACAGAGTTTCAGCGTTTCTCTGTAAATAGAAGAAAACCTTCCAGAATAACAACCATCTCTGCAGCACTCCACCGATCAGGCCTGTATGGTAGAGTGGCCAGATGGAAGCCACTCCTCCAGTAAAAGTCAAATGACAGCCCGCTTGGAGTTTGCCAAAAGCCACCTGAAGGACACTCAGACCATGAGAAACAAAATTCTCTGGTCTGATGAAACACAGATGAAACTTTTTGGCCTGAATGGCAAGTGTCGTGTCTGGAGGAAACCAGGCACCACACATCACCTGGCCAATACCATCCTTACAGTGAACTCTCACTGCTCTTTCTTCTTCCTACTTGTATCAAGTGGTGGGGGATTCTGGGAATGCATTTAAAAAAAAAATCCTCCCTTTTGAATGGAGGATTTTCTCTCTGATGTAGTACTACTTTTTTGCTGTAGTGCTACTCGAGCCTCTTCGTGGTTCCAAAAGCAAACGGAAATGTTTGCCCCATCCTGGATCTCAAGAGGGCACAAGTTTTTCCAAGCACTGAAGTTTCTTATAGAATAGGTGCGGTTTGTGGTATCTGAGAGGGAGCAAGGATTCTTATCTGCATGTTCCAATCTTTTTCCCTCACCAAAGTTTTTGTCAGTTTGCAGTGGTTTGTGGTCATGCAGTTGGTGAACACTCTGGGAACTGTGGACAGGCCAAAGTCCTGGGGCTCCTGCATAACCTGGGTATTCTTGCTATAGGGTACCTGGATGACTTCCTTCTGAGAGAGCAATTGGCTTTGCTACTGGAGAGCAATGCGTCTCTCACAGAGCACACTCCAGAGAAGTTTGGACAGGTTCTGAATTTGCAGAAGTTGGCCTTCGTTCTAACCCAGAGGTTGGAATATTTAGGTTTCACCCTGGATACTATACAGGTGGGAGTGATCTGGACAAAGTTCTTGCTCTGAGGGCTCAGGAGAACTTGCTAAAGATTGACAAATACCTCAATTTGCTTTTGCACGAGGGTTCTAGGAAAGTTGGTAGCCTCTTTCAAGGCAGTGCCCTTTGCCCAGTTTTATTCCGGGCCCCTTCCAGTGGAATGTCTTGGCGATATGGGTCAAGGGGACACAGTCGTTGGATTCCCCAGCCTTGTTACACCCCAGCATGAGATGCTCTGAACTAATGGATCTCCTCATGGATGCTAGAGATGAGAAAATATTTTCTCCCTCTGTCCTAGAGGGTACTGACAACGATCGTCATCCTGTTGGACTGGAGTGAAGCTCTGGACTATCTCTCGGTCCAAGGGACTTGGTCAACGCAGGAGAGGTTGTTGCCCATCAACATCCTGGAATTGAGAGTGAATCGTCTTGCCCTGTTAATGTTGGTTGGTTCAGCTGAACAGTCTCACTGTAAGGTTTCAGTCGGATAAATGCCACTGCGGTAGCGTACATGAACCACCAAAGAGGCGCCAGAAGTTGGGCTGTTAAGGAGTAAGAGGACCTCATTCTGTTTTGGGTGGAACTTCATATCCCCACCTTGTTAGCTGTTTACATTCTAGGTGTGGAAAACTGGAAGGAGGTTTTTCTCAGCCATCATTAGCTGTCCCCAGGGGAGAGTAGACTCTTCCAGCCAAAGGCGTTTGAGGAACTCTGCTGATCGTGGGGAACCCCAGATGTGGATATTCTGGTGTCAAGATTCAGTACAAAGCTAGACAGGTTAGCCTCCATGATTAGGGATCCTCGAGAGTTCAGGGTAGAGGCTCTGATGACGGTGAAACCAGTGCTCCCTAATTCATGCCTTCCTGCAGCTTCTACCTTGTCTGCTTCATAGGATTCAAGTGGAAGGAATTCTGTCACATGGTCTGATCTTCCATCCCTCTTTACAGTAGCTGGCTTTAACATGGCTATTGACAGGGTCCTTAGAGAAAGGGGAGTCTCTGATTTAGCTATTCCTACTGCTGAAGGCTAAGGAGGTGACTTTAAGAAAGCTTTTTACCATAATACTTGGAATTCGTATTCTGCCTGATTTTAGGCTTGGAGATTTCATCCTCATAAGTATGTCATGGGCCAAATCCTGGCATTTCTGCAATCTGAAGTTGATTTGGGACTGGCTTTGAAAACAATCAAGAATCAGATTTTCAGAGACTGATTGCTTCTCATTCCCTAGTGCATGCCCTTGTACAAGGCTTAACGCGTATTGTATTACTTCAGCTTGATATTTTCTGTTTTAAAGAAATCTCCATTTAAACCCATAAGGGATAGTCCATTAGTCCTTATGACACCATTATTTTTCTGGTTCCTATTCAGCTCGGAAAGTTTCATAATTGGCTGCTGTTACCTTTAAGGAACCGTTCTGTTCCTCCGCTGTGACAAGATGGTTCTATGGGCTAAGCTGTCCTTGTTACCTAAGGTGATTTCTTTATTCCAACTCACTTAGGACATTACGTTGCCATCTTTCTGTCCTAAGTGATAGAAGCCCGGGGACAAGGTTTTTCACATCTTGAATGTTTTGTGCTACCTAAAGTCAACTTCTGCAGTTTGTCAGTCTGATTTCCTCTTTTTGTTACCTGAAGGTCCAAGGAAGGATCACACAACCTCCAAATCTACCAGTGGATCTACCACTTTATTTCCCAAGCTTACACTCTAAAGTTTTACAGTTTTCAGTGATGGTTAATTCTACCAGGAGTGTTGGTGCTTCCTAAGTCTATTCATCATCAGACTTTGGGACATTCCTATTGTAATGGCTATGTAGATACCTTGAATCCTGGGATGCAGGATAAAGAAAAGTGGATTATTTGCTTACCGTTAAAATCCTTTTGAGTCGGTGCAGGACACAGCTCTTCCTTTTATGGTTCATGGCTTGCTACAAAAACTGAAGCCCTGCCTAACTGAACTGGGAGGGGTTCTGTCTAGGAGGGGATTTCCTGTCTTTTTTTTTTTTTTTTTTTTTTTCTTGCCACGGGCCAATCATCTAAAGGTAGAAGAATAAACCTCCTTTTAATGGATATGAAGATATTGTGTCCTGTGATGTACTTCAAGTAAAGTACTTTACAGGTAAGCCAAAAATACATTTTTTTTTTTTTTTTTTTCTGTGCTGCCTTTCTTTGTTTTTTTTTTGTTTTTTTTTTTTTTTTTTTTTTATGCACTGCTCGTTCATCAATTTCAATAAAGATTCCTCCCTACATTGCTGCTTGAGAAGACTCTATATTGAAACTCTCTGGATGGGTATTTCCTCAGCCTAGCTTTTGAGGCAGTACCCAGACTTCACTGGACAGATGTGCAGGGCTAGGCTGGAATGTGACCATTGGGCACTGGGCTCTGCATAAGCAGCCATGGCACAGTCTCAAGTGTGGACTTGTCTCTTAAGATTCCATGAGAATGGCTGGGCAAGCTTAAGCGCTAGGAGCTACTTTTAGTGGCCACACAGTTGTTCCCCATTTTAGATTTCTTGCCACAGCCAGTTCACTGCAGTAAGGGTTACTATAGAGGCACGGAGTCATCAGCTATCATCCACTGGGTGGAATGTTGTAGGTGCTCTTTTTTACCCATCAGTGTAAGAGGAGGTACCATCCCACTGCTGCTTCTGTTATCAAGCGACCTCGAGCTCCAATTTCTAGTGCGATACCAGTGGCCACTTGGAAACCTGGTCGCGTTTAACTGCTTGGCCCTCATCAGCACCAGCTGCCTTTGGTTTGTGAGCAATTGAGGCATTGCCTTGCACTTCAGGCCAAGTTGCATTACCATTATGGGGGTGCTACATGTCTTAACAAAACCAACCAAGGGACAGTCTAGGTGCTACAGATGACCCCTAGCCCCTACTATCTTAGTCTTTTTCATCAGATTCTTCCTGTGGACAGGCCAAAGTCCTGGGGCTCCTGCATAACCTGGGTATTCTTGCTATAGGGTACCTGGATGACTTCCTTCTGAGAGAGCAATTGGCTTTGCTACTGGAGAGCAATGCGTCTCTCACAGAGCACACTCCAGAGAAGTTTGGACAGGTTCTGAATTTGCAGAAGTTGGCCTTCGTTCTAACCCAGAGGTTGGAATATTTAGGTTTCACCCTGGATACTATACAGGTGGGAGTGATCTGGACAAAGTTCTTGCTCTGAGGGCTCAGGAGAACTTGCTAAAGATTGACAAATACCTCAATTTGCTTTTGCACGAGGGTTCTAGGAAAGTTGGTAGCCTCTTTCAAGGCAGTGCCCTTTGCCCAGTTTTATTCCGGGCCCCTTCCAGTGGAATGTCTTGGCGATATGGGTCAAGGGGACACAGTCGTTGGATTCCCCAGCCTTGTTACACCCCAGCATGAGATGCTCTGAACTAATGGATCTCCTCATGGATGCTAGAGATGAGAAAATATTTTCTCCCTCTGTCCTAGAGGGTACTGACAACGATCGTCATCCTGTTGGACTGGAGTGAAGCTCTGGACTATCTCTCGGTCCAAGGGACTTGGTCAACGCAGGAGAGGTTGTTGCCCATCAACATCCTGGAATTGAGAGTGAATCGTCTTGCCCTGTTAATGTTGGTTGGTTCAGCTGAACAGTCTCACTGTAAGGTTTCAGTCGGATAAATGCCACTGCGGTAGCGTACATGAACCACCAAAGAGGCGCCAGAAGTTGGGCTGTTAAGGAGTAAGAGGACCTCATTCTGTTTTGGGTGGAACTTCATATCCCCACCTTGTTAGCTGTTTACATTCTAGGTGTGGAAAACTGGAAGGAGGTTTTTCTCAGCCATCATTAGCTGTCCCCAGGGGAGAGTAGACTCTTCCAGCCAAAGGCGTTTGAGGAACTCTGCTGATCGTGGGGAACCCCAGATGTGGATATTCTGGTGTCAAGATTCAGTACAAAGCTAGACAGGTTAGCCTCCATGATTAGGGATCCTCGAGAGTTCAGGGTAGAGGCTCTGATGACGGTGAAACCAGTGCTCCCTAATTCATGCCTTCCTGCAGCTTCTACCTTGTCTGCTTCATAGGATTCAAGTGGAAGGAATTCTGTCACATGGTCTGATCTTCCATCCCTCTTTACAGTAGCTGGCTTTAACATGGCTATTGACAGGGTCCTTAGAGAAAGGGGAGTCTCTGATTTAGCTATTCCTACTGCTGAAGGCTAAGGAGGTGACTTTAAGAAAGCTTTTTACCATAATACTTGGAATTCGTATTCTGCCTGATTTTAGGCTTGGAGATTTCATCCTCATAAGTATGTCATGGGCCAAATCCTGGCATTTCTGCAATCTGAAGTTGATTTGGGACTGGCTTTGAAAACAATCAAGAATCAGATTTTCAGAGACTGATTGCTTCTCATTCCCTAGTGCATGCCCTTGTACAAGGCTTAACGCGTATTGTATTACTTCAGCTTGATATTTTCTGTTTTAAAGAAATCTCCATTTAAACCCATAAGGGATAGTCCATTAGTCCTTATGACACCATTATTTTTCTGGTTCCTATTCAGCTCGGAAAGTTTCATAATTGGCTGCTGTTACCTTTAAGGAACCGTTCTGTTCCTCCGCTGTGACAAGATGGTTCTATGGGCTAAGCTGTCCTTGTTACCTAAGGTGATTTCTTTATTCCAACTCACTTAGGACATTACGTTGCCATCTTTCTGTCCTAAGTGATAGAAGCCCGGGGACAAGGTTTTTCACATCTTGAATGTTTTGTGCTACCTAAAGTCAACTTCTGCAGTTTGTCAGTCTGATTTCCTCTTTTTGTTACCTGAAGGTCCAAGGAAGGATCACACAACCTCCAAATCTACCAGTGGATCTACCACTTTATTTCCCAAGCTTACACTCTAAAGTTTTACAGTTTTCAGTGATGGTTAATTCTACCAGGAGTGTTGGTGCTTCCTAAGTCTATTCATCATCAGACTTTGGGACATTCCTATTGTAATGGCTATGTAGATACCTTGAATCCTGGGATGCAGGATAAAGAAAAGTGGATTATTTGCTTACCGTTAAAATCCTTTTGAGTCGGTGCAGGACACAGCTCTTCCTTTTATGGTTCATGGCTTGCTACAAAAACTGAAGCCCTGCCTAACTGAACTGGGAGGGGTTCTGTCTAGGAGGGGATTTCCTGTCTTTTTTTTTTTTTTTTTTTTTTTCTTGCCACGGGCCAATCATCTAAAGGTAGAAGAATAAACCTCCTTTTAATGGATATGAAGATATTGTGTCCTGTGATGTACTTCAAGTAAAGTACTTTACAGGTAAGCCAAAAATACATTTTTTTTTTTTTTTTTTTCTGTGCTGCCTTTCTTTGTTTTTTTTTTGTTTTTTTTTTTTTTTTTTTTTTATGCACTGCTCGTTCATCAATTTCAATAAAGATTCCTCCCTACATTGCTGCTTGAGAAGACTCTATATTGAAACTCTCTGGATGGGTATTTCCTCAGCCTAGCTTTTGAGGCAGTACCCAGACTTCACTGGACAGATGTGCAGGGCTAGGCTGGAATGTGACCATTGGGCACTGGGCTCTGCATAAGCAGCCATGGCACAGTCTCAAGTGTGGACTTGTCTCTTAAGATTCCATGAGAATGGCTGGGCAAGCTTAAGCGCTAGGAGCTACTTTTAGTGGCCACACAGTTGTTCCCCATTTTAGATTTCTTGCCACAGCCAGTTCACTGCAGTAAGGGTTACTATAGAGGCACGGAGTCATCAGCTATCATCCACTGGGTGGAATGTTGTAGGTGCTCTTTTTTACCCATCAGTGTAAGAGGAGGTACCATCCCACTGCTGCTTCTGTTATCAAGCGACCTCGAGCTCCAATTTCTAGTGCGATACCAGTGGCCACTTGGAAACCTGGTCGCGTTTAACTGCTTGGCCCTCATCAGCACCAGCTGCCTTTGGTTTGTGAGCAATTGAGGCATTGCCTTGCACTTCAGGCCAAGTTGCATTACCATTATGGGGGTGCTACATGTCTTAACAAAACCAACCAAGGGACAGTCTAGGTGCTACAGATGACCCCTAGCCCCTACTATCTTAGTCTTTTTCATCAGATTCTTCCTCAGGTCTATTGAGTGGGGTCTTCCATGTCCACTAAGGTCTTTTTAACCACATATGCTTGACTTCTTGTGTACATTGATCGCAGAAATCTTCAGTGGGCTTCAGTGCCATCCCTGGCAAAGTCTCTTATTCTCCTCCAGAAGTTCAGCCCCTCCCTCCCTGTCCCCAACTTCTAAAAAAAACGGTGCAGGTCCCAGGAGGCTGCAAGAATCTTCACAGGGCACAGAGAGGTTGGACGTTAGCTGTAAAGCCACAAGGAATCGCTGCCAGCTTCCCACAGGTAACATCCCAGGGACCAAAAGATTGTCGAACAACCAGCTCAGATGAGGGCGGGGCTAGATTCCTGGACAGGTGACTGTCTAGAGTTTTTGTACTTGCTGACTTTTTTAATTTTTGGAAACCTGGCTGAAACACCTCTTTAAGCTGTAGGCAGTCCTCAGCAAACTGCTTACACTGGTCCAGTTTAACTATAACTGTTTCCCACCCCTCAATTGCACTGTTTTTGGACATGCAGAAGGTTTAACACCCCTGTGTCCCATTTTAATGTGCAGGAAAGAAAGAGGATTTCTGTACTCTCCAAACTCCTTTTCCTGAAGTCCATTGAGAAACAAGGGTCCCACCCTTTGTGTTTATGATCGTGCTGTCAGCACTGCTTTGGTGCAAAACAGACATGCTGGTAGAGGGAGGAATTGATTATACCTTGGGCTGGCCCACAGTTCTGTGGGTGGTAGTATAACACAAAGGTTATTTAGTTTCTGTATCCTTCAATGCACTCCAAGAAAAGATTTTTACAGTAATAAATAGTAAATAGCACAGTTTTTATTAATCATGAGAACTTTATAAATTGTGAACTTGCTACACCAAAATAAGATGTTGTGTTGCACTGTTTTTCTTCTTTTTCACCCCTCCATACTTGCTCCAGTTTTGGGATTCTAAAATGATTTGTTACACCAACACTTGATTCCTTTGAACCTACAGTTGGGGATCTTGACTTCATATGTGAGCATCCTTATTTTAGATCTAATTGAGAGAAAATCGTTCACTAAGCTAAAAGAAACCTCCATGCTTGATAAATATCCATTCAGATGATTTTCTCATGAATGTTGTATTTGTTGTACCACATCTGTTACCCTGTGAGCACTTCAGAATATTTCGACATTTCAAAGCTAACCAAAATACTTTTTTTTTTTCACCCCAAGGTCCTGCGGTGAGTATTCAACTACCTCTTAAAACCAAGACTGACGATGCCACTCCTGCTTTTGCTACCACTGGGTCATCATCTGTTCCTCCCACACCTGCTCTACAAACTGTCTCTCTTTCAAAGATCAGCCCAGTTAAATCCGGGGTTACAGTAATTCCAACAAGTCCATCTAAAATTGCTACACTACGAATAGGAACACCACCTAGAGCTAGCAGTGAGGTGTCTCCATCTGCCACAAAAGTTTTGTCGTACGCTAGTAGTGGTTGTGGAGTTATTACATCCACTGGTGTTCCCCTTCGAACAGGAGGCCTGCCAGTACTAAAGTGCTCAACGACTACTGCCCTAAGCTCCAGCCCACAGGATTCTGCTGCTAAACCCAAAATTTTATTGATGACCAGTAAACCTGCAGTGGTGATAGATGCCAATAAATTGACAAATTATTCGTTCTTGAAATCTGCAGTGATTGTTTCAGCGAGTGAGAAAAATGCAGAAAGGGATAATGGTAAGAAATGCAAAGGAATATCCAACTTGGAAATCGACAATGCTGCCAATATGGTGAAGGATCAAAGTGGCCCTAAAGATCCTGTTACTTCTGTGGAGCAGGAGGTTTTGACTCAGTCAATAAAGAAAATGGGAGAAACTGAGGAAATGAGCGCAATCCCATCTCAGATAATGGTTTACAGAAATGAATCCAATAAGTCAGATATTGCAAGTGGGGCATTTTTACAAGATACCAATAACCAGGATTCCTTAAGGTCTATACAGAAAAGCTCTGATGGTTCCACAGATAAAGAAGCTGGAAGTCCCTTACAAACAATTATTGCTAATAATGCAGCCGAAAGTGACTGGAATGTTGAAAATTCAGTGGCTGAAAATGCTCAGGATCCTAAAAATCCAGCAGCTGAAAATGCCCAAGATCCTGAAAATCTAGCAGCCGAAAATGCCCAAGATCCTGAAAATCCAGCAGTTGAAAATGCCCAAGATCCTGAAAATACAGTGTATGACAGTGACCAGGATCTTGAAAATCCAGCTGCTGAAAGAGACCAGGATCCTGAAAATCCAGAGGCTAAAAGCGCCTGTATTTCTTTGGAACAAGATAATGAACCTCCTGTAGAATCCGCATGTAGTACTGTAGAGGTACAGACAGAAGAAGATTCAGAGGTTAATCAGCAAACACTAAATAAATCTGAGCAGGATGAAGAAGATGAAGACAGGAAAGGTGATGTGGTCACTGATTTTCCAACAAATGAGCAAGATGAAAATCTTCCCTCGGACCCCGGTTACAATAGTAGCGCACGAGAAAGTGAACAGAATTCTCAGAGTGAGGATGAAGTGAGTGCTTTTATTTACAATAAAAAAAGTTTCCTAGTTTTAACCATATGTATCGTGAATTGGAATTCCTGGCTTAGTGCTGCTTAGTATTTTATGAAATGATTTGTATCCAATGGCAAATCCCAAAGCTCAAAACAGTGGGTCCCAGAGTTTTTTTTTTTTATATTAGAAAATCTTCTTGAAAGGTTAAAGTGTCAGTCAATTCCATAGTGATGTTTTGTGTGGAAGAGCAAGCCAGCTCTTGCTTTCTTTCTGTGTCTCAGTTACTCAGAGTGAGATTTCACTGCTCTAATTCTCTATATATTTTCTGTTCATCTGTGCGTTTTGGGTGTTACTGGCCCCCTTTGTGTGTTCCAGCACCACCTGTCCTGCAGAATATCAATGAAAAATTCCAGCCTGGAAGTGGAACAATTTTATTGTGGCCACAGCTATGAACTCAAGCACAATGATCTTCCATATAGAGCCCTGAGAAATAGAAAAGATAAGACAGGTTAACTATCCAGTATCTGCCAAAAACTGAAATATGAGTTTTAGGTGGCCCAGGCTGCCTTTTAAAGGTAGTGAGCATGGTCGGGATCTTTGTTTCATTCTTGCCTGTTAGGAGGTGCACCTTCTTTGTATACAGCCCCCTACAGGAGGATTGGACACTGGCAAACCAAAAAAAAAGCCCTGTAGGCCAGTCCTTGATTAACACCTTCCTTCCAGCATGGCTTAGTTTTCTGCTAGTGACCTAGGTGGATTGAGCTAAAACTCTGCTGTGTAAAAAATAAAAATAAAAAAAATCCTTGGCCCAACTTTTAGAGTGCTGTTAGAGGGCTAGCACTGTGGAACTTTGCTGATGTCATCCCCTGGGTAGAGATTTTTGTTCACACATGCTTTTTTTTTTCCATAGGGTGTTGAGGAAGCAGCTCCTCATTAGTGATGCTGAGCCTTATGTTGTGCCCACCACCACCACATGGTCTCATCATGTCTGATTCTAGACATGAGGGTGCAGTCCCACTGTATTGGGTACCCCAGCTCACATTCTGCTTACAGTTCTGGGGCTGCTTTAGTGTGCCAATTGATTCCCTCTGCTAGTAAGAATGACTGAGTCACTCCAGTTTTCACCTGAACGCTTAGACCCCTTTCACACTGGAGGTGTTTTTCAGGCACTTTAGCGCTAAAAATAGCACCTGTAAAGCACCTGAAAAAGCCTTATCTGCAATCCCAGTGTGAAAGCCAGAGAGCTTTCACACTGGGGAACTGCACTGGCAGGGCGGCAAAAAAGTCCTGCAAGCAGCTTCTGTGAGGCTCTTTAGGAGCGGTGAAATCAATGGGCAGCACTACCGAAGCCTCTGCAAAGCGCTTCGGCAGCAGCGCTTTGCAGGCGCATTTAAACCTTTATTCGGCCACTAGCGGGGGTAAAAGCAGCTCGCTAGCACCTGAAAAGCACTGCAAAAATGGTCCCTTCTGACACTGCCAGCGCAGAAGTGTCTGCAGTAAAGCGTCACTAGTTTAACCACTTCAGCCCTGGACCATATTGCTGGCCAAAGACCAGACCACTTTTTGCGATTCGGCACTGCGTCACTTTAACTGACAATTGCGCGGTCATGCGACGTGTCTCCCAAACAAAATTGACGTCCTTTTTCTCCCACAAATAGAGCTTTCTTTTGGTGGTATTTGATCACCCCTGCGGTTTTTATTTTTTGCGTTATAAGGAAAAATAGAGCGACAATTTTGAAAAAAAAAACGCATTATTTTTTACTTATAATATCCCCCAAAAATATATAAAAAAACATCTTTTTCCCTCAGTTTAGGCCGATACGTATTCTTCTACATATTTTTGTTAAAAAAAACGCAATACGCGATTATTGATTGGTTTGCGCAAAAGTTATAGCGTTTACAAAATAGGGGATAGTTTTATGGCATTTGTATTAATTTTTTTTTTTTTTACTAGTAATGGTGGCGATCAGCGATTTTTATTTATTTATTTATTTATTTATTTATTTTTTTTATTGTGACTGCGACATTATGGCGGACACATCGGACATTTTTGACACATTTTTGGGACCATTGTCATTTATACAGCAATCACTGCTATATAAATGCAGGGATTCCTGTGTAAATGACACTGGCAGTGAAGGGGTTAACCAGTGGGTGGCAGTGTAGGGGTTAAGTGTTCCTAGGGGTGTGTTACTAACTTTTGGGGGCTGGGCTTTCATTTAGTGAACACTGATCTCTGCTCCAATCACATGGAGCAGAGATCAGCGTTACTAGTTGCTAGGCAGAACAGGGAGATGCTGTTTACAACGGCATCTTTCCGTTCAGCCGCCCCGTGAGACGTTCGTGGGTATGCCCACGGCAATCGAGTCCGCGGGACCCGCGACTGGACTCATGGGGGTCCCGACCAGCATGCGAGCACTCGCGATGGCAGGGCGGCATTAAAGATTGGACGTACTTGTGCGCCAATATGCCTGCCGGTGCCATTCTGCCGACAAACATCGGCGTGCGCTGGTCGGGAACTGGTTAAGTTGCACTTTACCGCCGACACCCCTGCGCTGGCAGTGTGAAAGGGCTCGTACTTCCAAGAACTGGGCAGCACAGTGGTGTAGTGGTTAGCACTCTCACCTAGCAGTAAGAAGGGTCGCTGGTTCAAATCCCGACCACGACACTACCTGCCTGGAGTTTGCATGTTCTCCCTGTGCCTGCGTGGGTTTCCTCCAGGTGCTCCGGTTTCCTCCCACAATCCAAAGACATGCAGGTAGGTTAATTGGCTTCTGTCCAAAATTGGCCCTAGTATATGAATTGGGACCTAGGATAGTGGGCTCCTTGAGGGTAGGGACTGATGTGAGTGTGCAATGTACAGGGATAGGGACAATTGTAGACACTCACTCAGGTTGGACTGGTGTCTTTATTCAACCTTACTAACTATGAAACTATGAACTCGCAGTCCTCTACCATTACTCCCGAGATCATTTCTACTCCTATTGATATAGTATGTGCCACTGAAATTTGAGTAGCAGGCTGTTGCTTTTACCATTATTAGTCCCTGTCTTGGTTCCTTTAGAGCAGTGGTTCTCAACCTCAGTTCTCACGTACTCCTATCAGGCCAAGTTTTGGGAACTTCCCTTAGATAAAATGGCTTATATCAATACCATGTTATTGATTTAAAGCCGCTGTCCAAAGTAAAGGAAAACCTGAAAATATGGCCCTTTTGGGGGTACTTGAGAACCAAGGTTGAGAACCACTGCTTTAGGTCATCTAAGACAAGAGACTTTTCCAGGTCTTCCCCTGTGCAGATTGCAAACACTCTGACAAAGTGCTTGCTCCCCCCCAGGCACTTATTACCCTTGAACAATTTTGGGATCTGAAAATCGGATTTCTTTTTATGAGGAGGTAAGCAAAAACTCAAGAGTCCTGTGGACGTAGTATACTTGAATTTTGCCACAGTTCCCCACATGCGGCCAATGTGTAAATGAATGTCTACAGGCTTAGAAAAGTCAGTCTGTAAATGGATAGAAGACCGTATTCAGAGAGTAGTGGTTAATAATTCATACTCTAAATGGTCTAAGGTTATTATTGGTGTACCCCAAATTATTATTTATTTTTCTTTTTCTTATTGGCTTTTTTCAAAGTTGTACAAAAACACACAGTAGGGGACTGTTTCCCATTCAGGGGACGCTGCCCAAGTGTATATAACAAGCAATAAACTGATACTAAAATAATAAAAGGTGCAAGGCTCAAGCATGAAATAGACTTCTACATAAAGGATTCATACCCATTCAGAAACCATATCACCTAAAGATGCTGAATCAAACATTTTTATAAATCCATAGGAGTGGCAGTTGAGGAGTTATCCAACCAACAGAACCAAATGTTATTAAATTTAGTCAGACATCCTCTATTGCAACATATGCCTGATGCAAGGGCAAAGTGGAATTGACCAACTTTATCCAAAAACTAAATGAGGGAGGAGAAGAATTCTTTCCATGGACAATAGCTTTCTGGACATAAAATAGTAGGAGGCTTAAAATAATTCTCCTTGCTAGCCTAGGGGCTAGTTCTAGGCCAAGCAGACAGAACCTGGATGATGGGGGGAAACAGGAATATGAACCACAGAGATGTTTGCATCTAGAACCTCCTGCCAATATATAGCAAGTGCAGGGCAGGATCAGAATACATGTATGAAGTTGCCGACTGGGTGTGAACATCTCCGGCAAGATGTAATGTTGTAATCCACCCTGTGTAGTTTGTATGGGATAAAGCATGCTCTGTGAATAACTTTAGGAACCCTTACTTTTTAACAGACTTAAATTATATAGGGTCTGGGATTAAAAGTGTTATTTCGATGTTTGTAATTGACACCAAGCTATGCAGTGGAATTACATCATTACAGGATGTCTCCAACCTACAAGCTGACCTCAATACACTATTTAGGTGACACTGTTGAAAATGAGGTTTAAATGTTGATAAATGTAAAGTTACATTTGGGGGTTAAAAATATCCATGCATCGCTCACACACTAGGAGAACTGGTGGAGTCAGTGGTGAAGGATCTGGGTGTTCTGGTATATACAAACCATTAGTAAGACCCCATCTAGAATATGCAGTTTAATTCTGCGCACCAGAACTAGAGAACGTGCAGAAAAGGCCAAACAGACTGATAAGAGACATAGAGAAGCTCAGCTTTCAGAAAAAAATAAATTAGAGGAACTGAATTTATTCTCTCTTAATAAGAGGAGATTAATAGTGATATGATCAACAAGTATAAATATATAAGTGGTCCATATAGTGAACTTGGTGTTGAGTTATTCACTTTCAGGTCATTACAGAGGACAAGGGGGCATTCCTTATGTCTGTAGGAAAGAGCTGTGAAAATGTGGAATAGACTCCCTCAAGAACTGGTTCTGAAAGTCAACAGCTCTCTGCTCCGTGAAGAACTGAGCAATCAGCGGGCTTTGATCATTCGCAGTCTTAGATGCGGCAGGGAACTGATGCAGCATCGGATTGATGCTGCATCCACCTAGGGCAGTATAAATGTTTTTTTTTTTTTTTTTTAAACACATGCTTCTCTTTTAAGCTATGGTTGTTGTCTGGTGGAGGCTTCCTGTCTCATTTCACATATGTGTATGTTGTTGGTACACATGTGGAAGACACTTTGGTTAAAGTCCTGGAATGTGGAACCCATGTCTAATTCACATAATCTTTGGGGCCAATGTATTTTTACATCTTCTATTGATACCATTAGCAAGGGTGTGTCTGGTGGTAATAGTACCAATCTTCCTCAGAGTAAGAAGCCTAGGGAACAGACTGAAGTTTTCTCCCTCTCTGGTTAATAAATGGACATTTTGCTTCTACACTCCCTCCCCATCCACATGCTGTCCACCTGCAAGGTCTGGAGCTCAAAGTCCACCAAGTGTAAACCTTCCTTGGCATGAAGGTATGTCTCACTTTCCAGAGTGGGGGGACATATGTTAACCTTTGCAGACACTTGAGGGTTTATGTATAAAGCAGAGAATGTGCCTTTCACTGAACCTTTACTGGTGGAAATCCTTCCAGGTCTATGTGTTTTAATTAGCAGTGATTGAATCTCCACCAGTTTAGTGACTGTTACATTGTTTGCTTTATGAATAGACCCCTTGGGATGCTTGCATCTCTATAACTTGGGTGAGGGTGTTGGTGGTAACCTAGGGCTGCAAACTGAATTTTTACTCCTTGCCCCTTCCTTGTTTTCTTTTACAACTTTCCTGTATCCCTGCACACATTAGCATATTTCTAGAAACAAAAAAATACAAGGACGACCCAGGGCTGTTGAGCAGTTAGAATCAAATATCGGGCAATAACGGGACAACATTCCGCTCCCAAAACTTCAGAAATTGGTCTCCTCCGGTCCCAAATATTTACAGAGTGTTGTTGAGAGGGAATGCTACACCATGGTAAACCTGGCCCTGTCCCAGATTTTTTGAGGCGTATTGCCTTATTTTATTCTTAAAATGGTACATTTTCTCAGTTTAAACATTTGATGTTTTCTATTGTGAATAAAATATGAGTTTATAGGATTTGCAAATCATTGCATTCTATTTTATTTAGATTTTAAACCGCATCCCGACTTTTTAGAATTGTGATTGTACATTGGAATGGCCAACATCAGTATTTTTACGTTTATTTGAGTATGTTACACTGTTTGAAAATTTTGAGGTACAAATAGCAAGGCATTACCTTCTGGAACCAGGACCTTTGGCATAATGTCAATTCAGTGTAGCCCGGTGACATTTCACACTAAAGATTCCAGGTGCAGGGTGTATGTCTGCATGTTGTCTCTTTCTGTGGGCTTGATGTAATTTACTCTTTGCACTGTGCGTTTTTAACTCCAGTGTCTTAGGTCACAGTGCCCAGACATTAGCTACCATAGAAATATTAACGTTACTGCATTAGTAATGCATGTTTTTTTTTTTTGTTTTTTATTTTTTAGAGTGAAGCCGAAGAGTCCGTGGACATTGAAACAGTGGAAGAAATTTCTGAAAGGATTAACATTGCTCATCTTAAGGCAACGGCTACTACCGTCCCATCATACAGTGACCAGTAAGGGCTTGCTTACATTGTAAATAGATATAAAACTGTGCTGTATATACTGAAAAGAGGACCGGAGATACTGCACTTTGTTTTTTATTTGAAAGATTGTTCACGCCATGCGTGGTGACCTGTGTTTACATCTGTACAGATGATCACAGACTCAACTCTTGGACACCTAAAAAGCATGCTGATGTAATAAAATGAAAGCTTATGATGAGACTGTAGATTTCCCTTAAAGTGTAAATTCACCTTTTCCAGAACATAACCTATGCAATCAAGGGGTCCCAGTAGATATTAAAAAAAAAAAAAATTTCTTTTTCATACATCATGGGACACAGAGTTAGGCCAATGTTCCTTATCTACTGGGTTATACGCCATCTCTAGGTGAATGGACACTGGTAGACAAAGTCTTAGACAGGAGATGATACTCTATATAGCCCCTCCCATTAGGGGGGCAACGGATCAAAAAACTATCGGATCGTTCCTCGGATCAGAGTTACGGATCGGATCATTTTTCGGATCAGCAAATAATTGAATTTGCAAAAACCTGTGAAAATTCCACCACCATATAGTCCCCACTGTAACATCCACAATCTCCCCCACTGTAATATTGGCTGGGTATTTGCAGAGTATGGAGGGATGGCTGCTTCCATCCGATCTCTCCCCTCCACTGTACAGATTAGTACAGAGAGGGGAGAGAGGAACCGTCGGAGCGATCACATTGTAAACGGCCTGGGTGTAGAAAGATGGCGGCCACTTTGGAGCTAGTCTAAAGCCGCGGCCTTTCCTAAGGCCGAGACCGCGGAGCGCTCCGTGGATTGCGGCATGTGCCGATCTGAGCGGGGTGACCCGTTCGGATCACGGATCGGTGACGATTCGTTGCACCCCCTACCTCCCATACAGGGAGTACATTTTGTTTGCAAGGTGAAAGTGCACGTTTGAGCTCTGAGTTCCTGGTCTCTAGTCCCACAAACGGTTCTTAAATGAATCAAGAGATTGACCAATCGGATCCATTTCACACAGGCTCTATATGCTTAGATAAATGGTATCCGAGCCTTGCAAAGAAGACTCAAGATCCTGAAATGTTTTACCTGTAATGCGACCTCCAGGCGCTGGACCCTGCGAAGTGAAATCCTGGACACCATAGCACTAAGGCGTTCCTGCAGGGTGCTGTACAGGTCCAAGGGAGTGGACCCTAAACATGAAAAGGGTATCCAGTCCTTGAAGGTCCTCAAGTGACAGGAACTCACTGTGATGGGTGAAGATTGGGCTCTTCGTTTCTAAGCTGCCCTACGGCTTGACGGGTAAGTGAAACCCCTTTATTTACTTATTGTGTGGTGTCCCAGTGATTGTAACCAGCAGTCAAGCTAGGTAGAGCTGGTCACCTGTGTGCGGTGACCATATGGGGGAGTTTTGGGCTAGCTGTGGGTGTTTGCAGAAGTGTACCTATTTTGCTTGTCTGGCTGTTTCTTACCTGTATGATGCCGCACAACATTTCGCCTCTTGGTTCACCATGGCGCAAGAGCGCTGCTGTGCACAGCAGTTTGACGCCCGTGGCGCACACTGCTTGGCCATAGGCGCTATGCACACTCAATGCCGCACATACGCTGTAGCCTAATCTGGGTACAAAGATTTGCATCATATGCGAATACAGCCGCGCATGTTCGTCGGGTCCGCGTGACTGCGCATGCATGCGCAGAACATTCGGGCGCACAGCCAGATTATTTAAATCGTATATGCCAAGCATGCGGTACTTCCAGAAGGCAGCTGTGGGACACAGAGTAGGCTCTGAACCAGGCATTTACAGCAGTTCATTCCTACTTACCCGGGTCACGGGAGTCACCAGGTGTTGCTTAGCAGGCTAAGGTGCGTAGCAGGATTGTTGCATAGGGGCTTGGTGAGCCCTATTAAAGGGTCTCCCTTCTGAGGAGTGTTAATACTACACATAAGTACTCCCTTTTTGTAGCTTATAAATGTCTTCAAAAAAGAGGAGCGGGAATAACGCTACAGGGAAGGGCACACCTATGTTGTCAGTAGCTCCTGACGAACCTAGTTGTATCCCCTGAAAGACCAGAGGCTTCCAGGCAATCTGAGCCACTTTATCACCAAGGCTGAACTGTCCTCAGCCCTAGCCAGGTTAGAGCATAGGATTGCTGGCATGATTGCCTCCATCCCACAGGGTGGCAAGAAACGTGACAGATCCCCCTCCCCTGAGCCTCCTAGTTTGGAGCAGGAATGGGATGAGGATGGGGAAGAGCTAAAAGCTCTGGATTCTGTGGAGGGCCTGGCAGATGAGTCTGCTGCTGAGCAATTTGGACAAGTGTCCCAGTTGGATTCCCAGTTGATGTGTGCCTCTCAGTCGCAGAGGGTTTTGATCCAGACTCTTACCCAGATGGTTCGTGCTGCCTTTAAGTTGCCTCATGCAGAAGTTACTGAGCCCCCCTGGTCCTCTTTGGGGTCCCTGAGGCCTTTTCAGGCCGCACAGGCTTTCCCTTACACCCACTGTTGGAACAGGTGGTGAACTTGCGCTTCAAGCACTCCTCGCCCCCCCCCCCCTTACATGCCACATTTGCTAGCATGTAACGTTTTTTTTGGGGGGGGGGGGGTGGATACCAGGTATTTCCTGCCCCACTTCCTCCTTCCGTCTTCTTGCTTCCAAGGCAACTCCTCCTCTCCCCCTAGGCGGCCCCTCTCTCTCTGCGGTCTTCTGGGAGATGTCACAGGTCCCAGAAGATTGTCTGGCTGCTGGGGAGCAGGTGAGTGTCTGTTTATTAAAAGTCAGCAGCTACACTTTTTGTAGCTGCAGACTTTTAATAAACTGATTAAACGAGTGGAACTCTGCTTTAAAGTTTAACTACACTGCATCTGAGCAAACCAAAATAAGCTATTTAGTTCATTTTTAATATTCAACACAAACTCACCCATTCATCCATGTCTACATACTTTGCTGTTAAGTTATTTAAAAAAAAAAAAAACACTCCCTAGCATTTTTGGCTGTGGCCATCTTGAATAATGGATGATTCATGTAGCATTTACTTCCAGAAATCCATCTGCCCTTAGCTCAGGCATATATGCAAGAGGGTGTGCTTAGCTGCAAAAACCCCTCCTGAAGACTTTCAGGATGTATGACATGATTTGCCTAGGCCTGGAAAGCAGGAAGGAGCTAAAGAAATTTGAAAAAAGGTTTAAAACAAGTATATACAATATACTTTCTTATCTATTTACGTATGCTAGCAGCATAAGGATTAAAAAAAATCAATGTTGATTGAAATAGAGAAGGTCCACTTCTAGGATTTTACCGTGGGTACAAACCATCCTGTTTTTCTGTATGAGGAACTGTTAGCTCTACGGAGTTGTGTGTCCACAGTAAGAACAATTAAGAGACTACTTCCCCCTCATTGAAAGGAAGCCAGTCCCACACCCAAATGTATTCTTACATCTGTGGCTAAAGTTTTTCTGCTGGATGCACCTTGGTTTATTGTTGTTTTTTTTTTTTTTTTTTTTTTTTTTTATTATGGTAACCTGTACGTAAATGTCAGTTGACAAAGAATTTATCTTGAGTTTGCACATATATTATTTTTCCTGACATATTTATAATATCTTATCACCATTTTCACATCAGAATGTTCAGTTAGACAATACAGTACTGTAGAATCCATTATTTCATCTGCATTAAAGCGGTTCTGCACTCACTTTCAAAAGTTAGGCTTATTCATTAGGAAACGCAGCAAAGAGGGCACAATGCCCCCCCCTTTTATTTATTAATTTTTTGTCGTACCTGTTCACGTATGTAATCTTTTTTTCCATACTCTCCGGCTGTGGGGCTCATAATTTGCTCCCCATCGTAGAATGCTCCGGAAGTGACGTTGCGGCCAGAAATCTCGATCTGCGATGCATTCCAAATCCTTGCGCCATGCGTTCCAAAGGATTTGCGGCAATGCAGTTCAGTGAAACCGAAGTGAAGTTAAACTTTAGACGGAGTGGAGAGTGGCGGCGAGAGAACAGGTAACCGTGGCTTGGGGAGGGGATTACCTCCCCTATGTGGATTCAGGAGGGAATTTCACGGTTTCAGTTGTCTGCATTGCCGCAAATCCTTTGGAACGCATGGCGCAAGTGTTTGGAACGCATTGCGCATGCACAGTGTGAAATTTCTGCCCTCAACGTCACTTCTGGAGCATTCTACAACGGGGAGCAAAATATGACACTACACCGGAACACGGACGTGCTTGCTTGTGGGCTTCAAATGCCCACAAGCAAGATAACATCTGCTGTGTTCGATTTTATAAAGTGTCGATTGTACCAAAAAACAGACTTGGATACTGAGCATCAGCAGTACAAGTGAGCCTGACAGTAGAATGAAATGCTTTTTAAACAGTACAAAAAAAAAAATCATCAGTGCAGAACCGCTTTAAATAAACATTTAATTGGTTATAGCCTGTATGTTTCATTTTCCATCTGTGTCCCTTGGGGGAGTTGGTCCCTTTCCTTCACGGGAGTAGGCACCAGAAGAATTTGAGGAAATCTTCCCAAACTGAGGAACGTCTACCTAGACACTGGGCAGGAGAGGGGACAGGGGCGGCTGGCTCAGGCTCTCAACAGCGCACAGAGAGGCTGAGCCAGCTGCCGATCAGGCATCTGGGTTGATTCCGACATTGTCGGGATATATACAGAAGCTAGAGTGGTTTGGACAGTGAGCTAAATAAAGCCTGCTGTCAGCTGATTCTGGGTCACAGTTATGCACAAGTGCACTCCTCTGACTCACAAGAGAAGTATGGCCAAAAGAGCTTTGAGCTTATATGAGATAATATAGTATTCCTCTTACTTTGTAGAGGTTTTCTCTCACTTTTTGTTGTGTCTAGGACAAGGAGTTAAGGCCATTCTTTCGAATGGGACACAGAGGGAACTAACATTTGCTCTGCCAATTTCTTTTGGTCATTTCTTGTTCAAAGCTAAGCCTGCTTTTCTTTTTTTCATTTACCAGAAGCACTGTACTTGTAAAGCCTTTAAAGGGACGGAAGATGGGCTCTAAGGTAAGGAAGAAAGAAATGTATAACCTAGATACCCCTGTATGTACATATATAAAAGTGTACGTCTCTGCATAGGCTATTGTGCATCTTTGAGGAAGACAGATACCTTTATGAATGGCTTCCATGGAAGCCAGAAAAATAAATTTGAATACGGCAACAGCACCCTTAAGTGGCACTTGCAGATGAATTCTGTTGTCTTGTAGGGCGAATGGGCACACACATATAGATGGTCAGTAGTGCCTATATCAAGTTTTACTCTAGAGGAACAATGGAAAATATAATTTTGTCATTACAAAGACATACGGACACTCTTTGCCACTGGAGACAAAGATGTTTAACTCTTACATACAAACTTCATTTTCACAGCCCTTACAGTGAAGAATACGATAGATGTTCCAGGAGAAATGGTTGCTAGTTGGCTCTATAGATAACATGAAAAGGCTGGTTGTGTTTCCAAGTGCATAAAATATCAATAGTTATTAATAGTTGTATGAAATAATATGGTATAATGTTGAACCAGGGAGTTGCCCCGTCTTAGGGACCAGAAAGGGATTTTTCCCTGTTGGAGGATAGTGTTTTTTCCTGACAGGCTCCATGGCAGCATACGTGGGTTAGCCCCGCCTCCATAATTACCCAATAGGACCTCTACTCCCATAAATCTTTGCTCCAAGCTGCTATCCGTGTTCCTTTTTTGTCCTCCTCCATAGGACAGGTGTTTCCTATCTGAAGAGATCTTCACTACGATCAAGTCGGCTGACTATCAAGCTTTTTGTTCCTCCGATAGGCCCTGTCTGTTAAGCATGGGTATGGAGTGTATGGCAGAGTAGCGCTGAAGACTTTGTTTATCCGAAGATAAGTGCGCACGGCTTATTACCTGCTATGTAAGGTGGCCATTATCTGCCCGGTGGATCGGTGGTGTGTGCTTGAACCTGTTCGGCCAGACGATCGTTGGTGGAGTGGTGAGCTGTAAAAATTCCGTTTTTCATGGCAGCAGTGTTTATGTGTTTTCTTTTCTACCTGTGTCTTTTCATATGCCAGCTGGTTCTTGTGTATAGGCGCTGACGCTTCCGCGTTCCAGCAGCCTTTCTCCCCCTGTTTCCGGGTCCAGCGCTGCGTTCTGCGCATGCGCAGACCCATATCCAAAGCGAGGCTTGGTTCCCGCGCATGCGCGCGGGCATCTCGCGTCTGACGCCGCTGATGACGTCATGGGCGCCATATTTAAAACACAGTGAGAGATGTCAGGATTTGGGAATGATTGCAGGAGATTCAGCAACTTCCCGGGGCCATTCTCTGGTTGGTGTAAGGTAGGTTATGATCTGCTCTGATGTATTGTTGCTCCTGTGTTTTGTATGGCTGCTTATGAGGGTTTATTGTTGTTACAGTCAGCGTTTTTAGTCATGGATGCCTCACTGCCTACCAGTGACCTGCCCGCTTGTAACAGGTATGTGCATGGCTGGATTGCTGTGTATTTGTGGAGTATTCCTTAGCATTTGATACCAGCCTGGTCTGTATCTCTCTCTTTTCTTGTATATTTCCTTATAGCCCTTCTAGGTCTGAACCGCATTACAGTGCGCATAGTCGCAGTGGATCGTCAAAATCGCACCACCACAAATCATCATCAAAGTCTGGTTACCGTAGGTCTTCCAGATCTGAACAACGCAGTGGTCACTCGCACTCAAGCAGAGGACCAGTTAATTCATGTTGGGGCTGTAAGATGCCCATCCCATCAGACAAATCGCTCTGTGATCATTGCTTCTCTAAAGTCGCAGATGAAAGAGATGGTGCGGATCAACGCTTAGATTCTATGGTGAGAAGGGTGGTAAAGGAATCCCTGCAGCAGAGGGAAGCTCATCACGCTATGGAATCCCCCTCAGACCCATTATGTCCTTCAGGTGGTGAAGGGCTCTTACAAGAGACTGGGGAATCTTCTCAACCAAGCCACCACTCTGTGCTCTTGTCTGACAGCGAATCGGATCCAGAGGATCCAGGAGTAGGATTTGATTATGCTTTAGTACCTGCTCTTGTCAAGGCAGTGAAAGAAGCTTTAAAATGGGAAGAACCCACTACTTCTCCCCTCCCCAAACAAAGAAAGTTTTTCAAACAACTCAAAAAGGAACGGCAACATTTTCCTTTCCTATCTGAATTGGGAGAAATCATTACTGAAGAGTGGAGCAAGATTGATAGGAAGAGCTCCATGCAATCAAAGGTGTCTAAATTGTACCCCTTTAAGGAGGATGATGTGAAGCACCTTGAATCAGCTCCTCTGGTAGACGCAGCACTTATGCGTTTAGTAAAATACGTGACTCTCCCTTTGGAGGACACGGTATCTTTCAAAGATCCGTTAGAGAGAAGAATTGACTCAGATCTGAAAAGAATATATCTAACTTCAGGGATGGCTTGTAAACCAACTTTGGCTTTAGCCGCAGTCTCAAAGGCTATTGAAACATGGGCCGACAATGTTGAAGAGTTCTTGAGAGGTATCTCGGTGAATACGGCTAAAGACTCTCCCATTCAGGAGATCAGAATGGCATCAGCCTTTTTGGGGGAGGCATCTATTGACATTACCCGCCTTCTGTCTCGGGCTATGTTGGCAGCAGTCTCGGCACGCCGTGCTTTGTGGCTCCGTCCCTGGTTGGCGGATCCAACATCTAAGCAGGCATGGTGTCGTATACCATTTGAGGGAACCTCCTTGTTTGGTAATAAACTAGATAGCGCCATATCCCGGGCCACAGGTGGGAGGTCTGGGTTCCTCCCTCAAGACAGACGTCTTCAAAACCAAAAACGTATCTTTCCAAGAAGGCAGACCTCGGATCGCGCTAGAGAAGCGCGCAGTTATAGACCCGGCAGGGAGTTCTCTAGATCTTGGAGGTCCAGACAATCCTCCCTTAAGAAAACCTCAAAGGGGGCTTCCGCAGGTAATCAAGATTCTACCAAATCTTTTTGAAATTGGGCCCGCTCAATCATGTCAGGTGGGGGCTCGCCTTCTTCACTACCGACATGTTTGGGCGGCCTCAATTCAAGATTATTGGACCGTCAAGACGGTTTCCTCGGGTCACAAGTGGACTTTCATCAACACTCCGAGATTAAGGTTCATTCCCACAACGATTCCAGGCTCGGAGGAAAAGAAACAGGTCCTATTGACCTACGTAAGTTGTTTGCTGGATCAAGGCGCAGCCGTGCCAGTGCCAGAAGACGAACGTGGCGAAGGCATGTATTCTCCTCTATTTATGGTTCAGAAAAGAAATGGCGCATGGAGGCCAGTGATAGATTTGACCTTCCTCAATTCCTTCATTCGCAAGGAAAAGTTCAAAATGGAGTCTCTTCTTACAATCCAACAGTCGGTGCAGCTAGGGGATTGGTTAATCTCAATCGATCTGAAGGACGCATACTTTCACGTGCCAGTAGCAAGGGATTTCCAGCAATTTCTCCGTTTCGCAGTTGGCGATCAACACCTCCAGTTTACCTGTCTCCCATTCGGGTTGACAACATCTCCTCGGGTCTTCTCCAAGGTCCTCCTAGCGATAGTAGCTCTTTTACGAGTCAAAGGAGTTCGTCTCCATCATTATCTGGACGATTTGCTCCTATTATCTCAAGACAGAGATCAAATTCTGGAACACAAGAGTTTAGTCATCTCCACTCTACAGACGTTTGGTTGGCTCCTGAACCTAGAGAAGAGCCATCTGGTTCCAACTCAAGTGATCGTGTTTCTAGGGGCTCAGTTCGACACATTAAAAGGCACTATCTCTCTGCCAGAGGAAAAAATCTGTGTTATCCGGGACAGGATTCACAAGGCTTGGGAATCATCTCATCTTTCGGCTCTACAATGCTTGAAAGTGATCGGCACAATGACGTCCACCATCCCTATGGTGAAGTGGGCCCAGTGGCACACTCGTCCCTTCCAGAAAGGGTTTCTGCAACAGTGGGACTCGTCCAATCAAACACAGCGCATACTCCTTACACCAGCGATGAGGATGTCTCTCCTCTGGTGGCTTCAAGGGAAGAATCTACGCAACCATCATTCGATAGTCCCCATTTCCTGGGTAATAATAACCTCAGATGCCAGCAACAAAGGTTGGGGCGCTCATTGCCTTACGGAAGTAGCTCAAGGAAGGTGGTCGTTCCCGTCGCTGTATGTAGTCTCCAACATCCTGGAGTTGAGAGCAGCCTTTCAAGCACTCATAGCATTTCGCCATCTGGTGGCAGGGTCATCAGTAATGTTAAGACTGGACAACACAACTGCGGTGGCCTATATAAAGAAACAAGGAGGGACTCGCAGTGGGTCTCTACTACGAGAAGTAGAACCGATAATGAACTGGGCTCAGAAGAATGTGGTCAACATTTCTGCTGTATACATCCCAGGGGTCCAGAATGTTCAAGCAGATTATCTGTCAAGGGTCAAAATAGACAACAACGAGTGGTCCCTTCACAGGGATGTCTTCGAGTGGCTTCTGACTCTGGGAGTATCTCCAGAGGTCGATCTGTTCGCTTCGCCGTACAATCGCAAGATGCACAGATACTACTCGAGGTTCAGGGATCCTCAGGCGTTCGGGATAGATGCTCTCACGGATTGTTGGAAGTTCCAGAGAGCCTACGCCTTCCCTCCAGTTCCTGTAATCCTACAGTTCCTTCGCAGGCTCAGAGGGGAGAAGGTGGAAATCATTGCGATAATACCATTCTGGCCCAACAGGCCTTGGTTTCCTCTGCTGTTGCTCCTCAGCTATCAGGACCCAGTTCCCCTGCCTCTCAGGCCAGATCTACTGTCTCAAGGCACACTGTTACACCCGTGCCCATCCTGTCTACACCTCAGGGCATGGTTCTTGAGAGGGGAAGGCTAGAAGCTCTAGGTTGCCCAGAAGAAGCGATTCCAACCCTTCTTAGTGCCAGACGGAAGAGTACCAATAAAGTGTACGAGCGTATATGGGCCAGATTTATGGGCCACATGTCTTCTAGGTCAAATTCATATAATTCTCCGGCAGTTCAAGATATCTTGTCTTTCCTTCAGTCAGGGTTAGACTTGTCTCTGGCAGTTAGTTCTCTTAGAGTACAAGTTTCAGCCATTTCAGCCTTTACAGGAGTTTCGTGGGCGAATCATACATTAATACAACAATTCTTTAAAGGAGCCATCAGGCTTAGGCCACAAAGAAGGCCCAGGTTTCCCAAATGGGACCTTCCATTAGTACTGGACTTTCTTTCTGATCTTGGGAAAAGTTTGGACGTTCCCCTGTCTTTAGGAGATCTCACTATCAAGACGGTGTTTTTGGTGGCAATAACTTCAGCCAAAAGAGTGTCGGAAATTAGGAATCTTGGGTCAGTTGAACCATTTCTAACTTTCTTTCCGGACAGAGTGGTCCTGATCCCTATGCTTGGGTCAAATCCAAAAGTCACATCAGTATTTCACGAAAATCAGGAGATCGTGCTACCTACGTTTAGAATGTCAGACAACCAAGAGATTCATCCCCTGGATGTTGGTCGCACCTTGAAACAATATCTGGACGCTACAGCCTCGTTCAGACGAACAGACTTTCTTTTTGTCCTTCTTCATGGAAAAAATAAAGGGATGCGAGCATCAGTTAGATCAATCTCATCTTGGGTGGTCCAAACGATTCAAAGGGCATACAAGGCAAAGGGCATGGTTCCTCCTGAGGCAGTGACGGCTCATTCAACTCGGGGCATGTCGACCTCTTGGGCAGCAGTTCGACATGTCGCACCAGAAGTGATCTGCAGAGCAGCTTCCTGGTCTTCAATTAATACCTTTGTTTCCCATTATTGTGTAGAGCCAGCTGCGCTCTCTTCTGTTAATTTTGGTTTACAAGTATTGTCAGTGGACAATGAAAAATAAAATTCTAGTTTCTTTGCTCAACATTTTTAGCCCACCCGGGTGTGTTTGGCGAGTTATTTCCCACACGTATGCTGCCATGGAGCCTGTCAGGAAAAAGGAAAATTTATATCAAATACTTACCGTAATTTTCCTTTCCTGATGGGCTCCATGGCAGCAGGAGTTCCCTCCCAAATGTTGGAGTAGGCTAGTTACGGAACACGGATAGCAGCTTGGAGCAAAGATTTATGGGAGTAGAGGTCCTATTGGGTAATTATGGAGGCGGGGCTAACCCACGTATGCTGCCATGGAGCCCATCAGGAAAGGAAAATTACGGTAAGTATTTGATATAAATTTTCCTTTTTTTTTTCTTTTTTTTTGTTTTGTTTTTTATAGGTTGAAAGAGACTTTTCTATGTACCTGTAACTCTGCTCGTAGGTTGTTGTGTTATCTCCTTTGGCTTGGTTCAGATCACACGCAGGCATCACAGGAAGGGAAGAAGTCCGTGATTGGAGCTGACACACCACACCACTTGGTGTGAGGATCTTTTTGCTATATGGTGGCTTGCCCTTAATACCATGCCTCCTATGGGAATATTGCTATCACACAAACAAAATCCTGGGATTGTCTATATCTGAGAACTCATATGTGTATGCAGATAGGGGAACTTCAACCAAAAAATCCGTAGAACCTGACATTTAGTCTACTATTGAATCAAGGTACAAGTCCCATATCTATTTCACCATACCTCTGTTTTTTTTTTCCTCTTTGAAAAGAACTGTACAGTGGGTGTGTGGGCCCCTTTTACATCTCCTCTCGCCCAATAGATGTGGTTTCTCATAGGCTCAACTGGGCCCTGGTGTGGAGCTACTGTCTGGAAATTAACCTGCTTGGGTGTTTTTTTAGTATGCTCTGGCTGAAAACAACCTCTTTGTCAAAGATGTCCTTATCCCCCTGAGGAAGATTTGAACTAGCACAATCAAAACGCGTGGGGGTTCTTGTGAGCAACAACTTCAATACCTGCATATTTTTATATGATGTCTGCAGGTGGGATCTCCCATCCTGGTCAACATCTGATCTGAACCTATCAGCTAAACACAGATGGATGGGAATCAGTTCCCTATCCATCTGGCAGATCAGATTGCATGGCAGTCAAATGTATACGGACAGGTGGTCCATTTACGTCCCACCGCCTATAGGAGAGAGCGGGCTGTGTCTGCTCTCCATAAGTTTGTGGGGACAAACAAAGGGCAGCACAGAAGGGAAGTATAGATGACCCATAAAGCATGTATGCCTCATATCAATGTGTAACAGAATAAAGAAAACAGAACAGGTGGGTACTCCAGTGAAACACATTGAGGTTTCAGCTCCTAGCCTACTGATTTACCCTCAAACCCAATTTCTATGCCTAACCCAGTGAGTTAGGATTTTCTAGCCTGGGATATCAATTGTGTCCTTTTATTATTGGAGGAAGGCATGTATCTTTGCTGTTCTTATACAGCTGTGCAGCACAATGTTTTAACTGTTGCACCACTACATAAGTGACTATGCTTGTTTTTAATTTGAAATGAAATACATTTGTACAATTTTAATCATGTTGTAGATCTTTTGGCACCTTTTAAATTCCAAAATTTTGTCCTATGTGAATGTAGCCTAAAACAAAGTGTGTTGCTGGCAGGTGATCAGGTGAAGATAAAGGGGGGAAAAGCCTAAAGAAAAATTAATGCAGCCACCACATTTAAAAATTGTAAGCTGCAATATGTTTTGGGGTTTAATTTCCCCTTTAGGCTGAGTGATCCAGGTATGATTGGCTAGATATAGTACCCTATGAAAGGAGATTTAAATATATGTTGAGTAGAAAATATTGTAAAAATATTGTATTTTTTTTTCTTTAAGATTCTTGCTAGGACATTTTTACCAGCTTTTATATACAAATTGGAAAGAATCTGGTTTAACCCAGAATTCACCCTGGGTAAAGTTGACACTTTTCTTTCCCAGATCTGGTGCCATACCGATATGGGGGCGAAACACTTTTTCACTGGAGACACCTTTCTACCCATACCCACATTATCCGCGCAGATGTCCGGACAACCACCCCCCACCCCCCCGTTCTGGACATATGTTCAACTCCGACACTTTCTTAACCACTTGCCGACCGCCGCACGCCGATGTACGTCGGCAGAATGGCACGGGCAGGCATAAGCACGTACATGTACGTGATTTGCCTCCCGCGGGTCGGGGGCCCGATCGGGCCCCCGCCCGGTGCCTGCGGCGGTCGGTTTTCGTTCGGGAGCGATCCCGGACGAGGGGACGGCCATTCATTCATGGCCACCCCCTCGCGATCGCTCCCGACGAATGGAAATCCCCGGTGACATCACTTCCTCTCCTGTAATGTAAACACAGGAGAGGAAGTGATGTATTCTCTCCTCCGTGTCGGTATTTTTCGTTCCGACACGGAGGAGAGCGGATCAGTGAGTTGCACCAACACATCCCACACACAGTAGAACATGCCAGGCACACTCACACCCCCCCTTTACCCCCCGATCACCCCCCCAATTACCCCTGCCCCCCAGTCACAGTGACACCAATGTCATTTTTTTTTTTTTTTTTTTTGCATTGGTGTCATTTGTGACTGTAATAACTGTTAGGGCAGTTAGGGTTAGCCCCCTTTAGTTCTAATGTACCCCCCTAACCCCCCCAATAAAGGTTTAACCCCGTGATCACCCCCCGTCGCCAGTGTCACTAAGGCTGGGTTCACATTGCAGCGGTTTATGAGAACGAATGTGATTCGCACCGCACTGCAGTGCAAATCACATCCGATCTCTGTGCGATTCGAGTTAAGCCATTCGCCGCACCCGCCGCACCCGCCGCAAATTCGCACGGGACCCTTTTTTTGGCCCGCAGCAGAATCGGATCGCATGGGTGTTCACACCATGCGATCCGAGTTTGCAGATCGCACTGCGATATGCGAACTGATCTGGGGGTGTCAGTAACATTTCACTGACACTCCCAGCAGTTCGCATAGGGCAGTGTGAACTGCCGCCGGGAGGCATGCGATGCGGGAACCCGCCGCGGATTCGCGGCGTTTCCGCATCGCTCCAGTGTGAACCCAGCCTAATAAGCGATCATTTTTCTGATCGCCGTATTAGTGTCACAGGTGACGCTAGTTAGGCAGGTAGGTATTTAGGTTCGCCGCAGCTTTTTATAGCGCTAGGGACCCCCATATACTACCGCATAAAGCCCCCTGATTGCCCCCTAGTTAACCCTTTCACCAGTGATCACCATATAACTGTTACAGGTGACGCTGGTTGGTTAGTTATTTTTTTATAGTTTCAGGGCACCCGCCATTTATTACCTAATAAAGGTTTAACCCCCTGATCACCCGGCAGGTGTCATTTGTGACTAATAACTGTTAGGGCAGTTAGGGTTAGCCCCCTTTAGTTCTAAGGTACCCCCCTAACCCCCCCAATAAAGGTTTAACCCCGTGATCACCCCCCGTCGCCAGTGTCACTAAGGCTGGGTTCACATTGCAGCGGTTTATGAGAACGGATGTGATTCGCACCGCACTGCAGTGCAAATCACATCCGATCTCTGTGCGATTCGAGTTCAGCTATACAGATAGTATGGCTGAATTCGTGTCGCACCCGCCGCAAACTCGCACGGGACCCTTTTTTTGGTCCGCAGCAGAATCGGATCGCATGGGTGTTCACACCATGCGATCCAAGTTTGCAGATCGCACTGCGATATGCGAACTGATCTGGGGGTGTCATTAACATTTCACTGACACTCCCAGCAGTTCGCATAGGGCAGTGTGAACTGCCGCCGGGAGGCATGCGATGCGGGAACCCGCCGCGCATTCGTGGCGTTCCCGCATCGCTCCAGTGTGAACCCAGCCTAATAAGCGATCGTTTTTCTGATCGCTGTATTAGTGTCACAGGTGACGCTAGTTAGGCAGGTAGGTATTTAGGTTCGCCGCAGCTTTTTATAGCGCCAGGGACCCCCATATACTACCGCATAAAGCCCCCTGATTGCCCCCTAGTTAACCCTTTCACCAGTGATCACCATATAACTGTTACAGGTGACGCTGGTTGGTTAGTTATTTTTTTATAGTTTCAGGGCACCCGCCATTTATTACCTAGTCTCACTAGTGTACCCCTAAATTTAGGGGTGTCTACTTTCTAAAATGGGGTCATTTGGGGGGGGGGTTTGTGCCATCTTGGCATTTTATGGCCTTCAAAACTGTAACGCCCTTAGAAAGCCTGAAGGCGGTGCTTGGTTTTTGGGGCCCCGTACGCGGCTAGGCTCCCAAAAAGTCCCACATATGTGGTATCCCCGTACTCAGGAGAAGCAGCAGAATTTATTTTGGGGTGTCATTTCACATATGCCCATGGCATGCGTGAGCAATATATCATTTAGTGACAACTTTGTGAAAAAAAAAAAAAGTTTGTAATTTTCCCGCAACTTGTGGCAAAATATAAAATATTCCATGGACTCAACATGCCTCTCAGCAAATAGCTTGGGGTGTCTACTTTCTAAAATGGGGTCATTTGTGGGGGTTTTGTGCCATCTTGGCATTTTATGGCCTTCAAAACTGTAATAGGTAGTGAGAAGTGAACTCAAAAAATTACGCCCTTAGAAAGCCTGAAGGCGGTGCTTGGTTTTCGGGGCCCCGTACGCGGCTAGGCTCCCAAAAAGTCCCACATATGTGGTATCCCCGTACTCAGGAGAAGCAGCAGAATTTATTTTGGGGTGTCATTTCACATATGCCCATGGCATGCATGAGCAATATATCATTTAGTGACAACTTTGTGAAAAAAAAAAAAAAAAAAAAAAAGTTTGTAATTTTCCCGCAACTTGTGGCAAAATATAAAATATTCCATGGACTCAACATGCCTCTCAGCAAATAGCTTGGGGTGTCTACTTTCTAAAATGGGGTCATTTGTGGGGGTTTTGTGCCATCTTGGCATTTTATGGCCTTCAAAACTGTAATAGGTAGTGAGGCGTGAAATCAAAAATTTACGCCCTTAGAAAGCCTGAAGGCGGTGCTTGGTTTTCGGGGCCCTGTACGCGGCTAGGCTCCCAAAAAGTCCCACATATGTGGTATCCCCGTACTCAGGAGAAGCAGCAGAATTTATTTTGGGGTGTCATTTCACATACGCCCATAGCATGTGTGAGCAATATATCATTTAGTGACAACTTTGTGTAAAAAAAAAAAAAAATTTTTTTTTTGTCATTATTCAATCGCTTGAGGCAAAAAAATAAAATATTCAATGGGCTCAACATGCCTCTTATCAATTTCCTTAGGGGGTCTACTTTCCAAAATGGGGTCATTTGGGGGGGTTTTGTACTGCCCTGTCATTTTAGCACCTCAAGAAATGAGATAGGCAGTCGTAAACTAAAAGCTGCGTAAATTCCAGAAAACGTACCTTAGTTTGTAGATGTGACAACTTTTGCGCAAACCAATAAATATACAATTATTGACTTTTTTTTTACCAAAGACATGTGGCTGAATACATTTTGGCCTAAATGTATGACTAAAATTGAGTTTATTGGATTTTTCTAATAACAAAAAGTAGAAAATATCATTTTTTTTCAAAATTTGCGGTCTTTTTACGTTTATATCGCAAAAAATAAAAATCGCAGAGGCAATCAAATACCATCAAAAGAAAGCTCTATTTGTGGGAAGAAAAGGACGCAAATTTTGTTTGGGTACAACATTGCATGACCGCGCAATTACCAGTTAAAGCAGCGCAGTGCCAAAGTGTAAAAAGACCTCTGGTCATTTACCAGCAAAATGGTCCGGTCTGAAAGTGGTTAACGACCCCCAGTCACGCTCAGAATTTTTGAAACAATGCACACAGTTTGAAGTGCTTTGCACCAACACAGAGCCTCAACATCATCTGATCTCAGCCATGTATTCCATCCCCCTTTTGGACCACAACCCAAAATCCAATATAGCGAACATTAAATGGGGGGGAAAAAGAACTCTCAATTAACTTCTCCGAAGAGGACTTGGAAAAAATGTATTCTGATATCCACAAGGGAAAATTCTATGTATCTACATAGGAAAATGGCTTTAAAGTATTTTCTATAATGGTACAAGACTCCCCTTAGGCTACAAAAAATTTCCCCCACTATACCACCCAATTGTTGGAGATGCTCTGACAAGGACGGCTCTATACATCACCCCCCTTTAGAGTCTTATTCATTGACCAAGCCTGCTAGTCTTGCTTTTTTCCCTGGGGATTGCTAGAGGTCAGATGACCGCAATCCCACGGACAATAGGCCTATCTAGAAGTAGCAGACCACAGGCCCGAGAGAACCCTATGCATCCACTAATGGACGGTATGAAATGCCCTTAAGCAGACATCCCATATAGGGTGCCTTCACATGACTACTATAGACACCAACACTTCTTGGGACCCCTACCCTTGACCTCTACTAATATAGCAGAAGTACTTCATGGGTCTCAACACCTCAACACTACTCAGAGAGAACTCGCTGAAATGTAACATTAGGGACACTACAGCACATTAAGGAAATGTATTCCTTGTGAAGATGACATAACTAATTGTATATGGGTAGGTCCAATCACCCAGAATGTTCATTATTTCTTGTTACACCTTACTCCAGTTTAATGTATAATCCCATCTCTGCAGTTGGGTATCCTTTGGCAATGCATTGTACTGATTTCTATGTATATCTCATTCCTGTGCTGTTCATGTAATCACTTTTTGCATACAAATAAACATTGTTTTTGAAAAAACACAAAAGAATCAGGTTTAAGACCGGTAGGTCAGACTGGTGTTTATGGGTCACTTGCACTCCTTTTCTACAGCCCATAGGGGTATAAGGATAAAAAAAATGGAATGCATCCAGAATACTGATATCCAGATAAGTTACATTTCCTTCCATGATTGATCAGATAAATAGTTCAGGAAACGTTTTATGGCCCTTTTACACTGGGATGAAATTTGATAAGTTACAATTTTTACTATAACATTACTTTCTCTAACATTCTAGAATTAAGCAGGTGGGGCCCTCAAAAATTTGTAATATGGCCCCCTTGAAGACTTGATCCTCTCAATTTGGCCCACTGTTTCACCCAAGTGTTACCTGCTTGGTGTAACGGAAGCCACAGAAGATTTCATTTTTGATTTGTCTGAACAGTATTTGAATTATTCGAAGACCTCTCCCGTAAGTGTGCTGTACCCAGGAATAATACTTTTAGGCAGACACTAGTTCAGTCGCTCACTAGCTAAATTTCACTTGGACTTCAGTGCCAAGATTTTACCCTAGCCATACCCTGGCAGCTTAATTTTCCCCAATATTACAAAGGAGCACTTTTTCTTCACACTAGCAATAGTATATCACACTCTTACTTGATGTGTGTTTGTTTACATATAGGTGAGCGGAGACGATACGTTTTCAGTAGAAGTAGAAGATGTGGAGTATGTTTCATATCGTAAGAACCACACAGCAAATGAGCGAAAGCGAAGAAATGAAATGAGGGATCTTTTCGAGGAGCTGAAGAATTCTCTGGGCCTTCACAACCTTCCGAAAGTTTCAAAGAGCTATATTCTTAAAAAGGTTTGTCCAGACTTTGTTTATTAAACTGACACTGGCAAATAAGAAGCACAGGACCGCCTTCGCTGGTCTTCTTTAACCACTTGCTTACTGGGCACTTAAACCCCCCTCAGTCCCAGACCAATTTTCAGCTTTCAGCGCTGATGCACTTTGAATGACAATTGCGCGGGCATACAACACTGTACCCAAATGAAATTTTTATCATTTTTTTCCCACAAATAGAGCTTTCTTTTGGTGGTATTTAGTTACAGCTCGGAGTTTTATTTTTTGCTAAACAAACAAAAAAAGATGCAAAAAAATAAAATCATGTTTTAATAGTTTGTTATAAAATTTTGCAAACGGGTCATTTTTCTCCTTCATTGAAGTGCGCGGATTAGGCGGCACTGATAGGCTGCATTGGTGGGCACTGATGGGCTGCATTGGTGGGCACTGATAGGCTGCATTGGTGGGCACTGATGGGCTGCATTGGTGGGCACTGATAGGCTGCATTGGTGGGCACTGATAGGCTGCATTGGTGGGCACTGATGGGCTGCATTGGTGGGCACTGATAGGCTGCATTGGTGGGCACTGATAGGCTGCATTGGTGGGCACTGATGGGCTGCATTGGTGGGCACTGATAGGCTGCATTGGTGGGCACTGATAGGCTGCACTGGTGGGCACTGATAGGCATAGTTAAGGCGGCACTAATAGGCACAGATAAGGCGGCACCGATGGGCACAGATAAGGCGGCAAAGATGGGCACAGATAAGATGGCATGGATGGGTGGCACGGATAAGTGGCACAGATGGGTGGCACGGATGGGCACTGATAGGTACCACAGATAGATGGGACTGATGGGCACTGATAGGTGGCACTGATAGGTGGCTCTGATAGGTGGCACTGCTGGGCACTGATGGGCGGCACTGGGGTGCAGCACCTTTGAGGCAGATTGGGTGGCACTGTGGGCACTATGTGCACTGACGGGGGGCACTTACTTTTGCTTTTTATTTTACTTCAGGATGGCACTGCGGGAGCCAGGTGGGCACTGGCAGGTGGTCCCTTGTATTGATGGCCGTGATCGGGACTGATGTCCCGATCACGGCCGCCGGTGATCGGCTTTTTTTTTTTCTCCTCGCGCTGTCAGCGCGAGGAGGAATAATAGCCGATTACCGGCTCCGTTCTATCACATGATCAGCTGTCATTGGCTGACAGCTGATCACGTGATAAGGGGTCGGGATCGACCCCTTGCACGGATCGGTGATCAGGCGAGTCTCATGGACTCGCCGATCACAGAGCGCGCCGCGCGCGCGTTCCTCAGGGGGCGCGCATGCCGCTCGTAACCGGGACGACGTCAATAGACGTAGTCCCGGAAATGTAGGTCCGCGCTAATGCCGTCATTTGGCAATAGCGCGGTACCGAAGTGGTTAAAAACTGCTTGATGCCTGGCTGTATCTGACTTGAGTTCTCTTGAGTCAGACTTGGAACAAACACGAATAGTGTCTAAATTCCTTATTAATATACTGGTTCCAGGTCAGCTACTCAAACAACCTTGAAGCCAAAGCATCGACTTTACAGCTGCAATACCAGCACTTAAAAAAAAAAAACAGCAATAAAAGCCTCCATTATTCCTGCATAACAGTTGCCTTTTAAACATACGGTAATTTAACAGCATGATGGTATTTGCAAAGCTTTACTTACATTTTGTCATTCTTCCAGGCAATAGAAGAAATTGAGGGGTTAACAGATACAGCGGATAGCCTCATAAAGCAAAAGACCTTGATGTCTCAGAAACAGAGTCAGTTGATTAAGAAAGTGTCAAATCTCTCAGGTTGGTGGACTGTAATAAATAAAAAAAGCTATATCTGGTTAGATGATCATCACTGTAAATTAGCTTAAAACATATGGATATTTATGGTTTACTCCACCCCAAGGCCTGCATTTCACAGCCCATTCAAAAATTTAAGCCACGTGGTGCAGCCTGCAATATGTTGCGGTTTTCTTACTGCCTAATGCAGCAGAGAGAGCTCTATGACTGGAGAAGAGGCTTGTCACATGATTTTGAATGGTCAGGTGATCAGGCTCTTTATTATTTTATCTTTTTATTTATTAACTACGTTTGATTTAATAGTGCTTGGCTAACTTTTGTCTTGAATCAGTGGAGTGCTAACCATTTTTGTAAAGCCCATTACTGTCAATTGCTATAATGTTCCTCTTTATTTACATTTCCACAGGAAAACCAAAGGAAGTTGTGCTGAAGAAACTGGAATACTTATATGCAAAGCAGAGTGCTTTAGAAGTAGAAAGTAAAAAAAGTGCTTTAGAAGGAGAGGATAAAAAGAGTACTTTGGAAGCCGAGAGTAAGAAGGGTGCTCTGGAAGCCGAGAGTAAGAAGGGTGCTCTGGAAGCCGAGAGTAAGAAGGGTGCTCTGGAAGCCGAGAGTAAGAAGGGTGCTCTGGAAGCCGAGAGTAAGAAGGGTGCTCTGGAAGCCGAGAGTAAGAAGGGTGCTCTGGAACCCGAGAGTAAGAAGAAAGACTTCGTGGAAGATCATACACTCAAAGTATCTGTAAACAAACCTCATCCACCTTTACCAACCTTAAGACTGGAGAATAAAGCCAATGATGAATCTTCATGTAGTAAAACTAAGAAGCCAATCATACTTGCAAGGAATCATGTGCTGCATTCAGCGGGGAGTAAGTACAAATTAACTTTCCTTTGCCTAGGTTCACACTGCATATTCTTTCATTTTTCAGTGCGTTTTTGAAGTGCATTTCATTCATATTTTTTGTAAGCATTTTTATGCTCTATGCATTTTTTTTTCCTTATTTTTTTTTTATTTTTTATTTTTTGGTAGGAGGAGACTGGTTGTTGAACACAGCCCTGTTGACTCCTCTCCAAATGTAGTGTTTATGGCTGTGGCCAAAAAGCTTCCTTTTGGTCTCATCACTCCAAATGACTTTGTGCCAGAAGGTTTGAGGCTTGTCTCTGTGCTGTTTGGTGTATCGTAAGCGATATACTTTGTGGCATTTGTGTAGTAATGGCTTTCTTGCGACTCAACCATGCAGTCCATCTTTCTTCAAGTGCCTCCTTATTGTGCATCTTGAAACAGCCACACCACATGTTTTCAGAGTCCTGTATTTCGGCAGAAGTTATTTGGGGGTTTTTCTTTGCATTCCGAACTATTTTCCTGGCAGTTGTGGCTGAAATTTTAGTTGGTCTACCTGACTGTGGTTTGGTTTTAACAGAACCCCTAATTTTTTCACTTCTTGATTAGAGTTTGAACACTGCTGATTGGCATTCTCAATTCCTTGGATGTCTTTTTATATCCATTTCCTGTTTTATACAGTTCAACTATCTTTTCCCGCAGATCCTTTGACAATTACTTTGTTTTCCCCATGACTCAGAATCATTATCCGTTATCACAGGTTACCTTGTAATAGCTATTCACTTTGTGTCAACTTGTGTGCATGTTATCAGGCCAAAATCACCAGGGTATGTAAACTTTTTTGATCAGGGTCATTTGGGTAGTTTCTGTTGTCATTATGATTTAAAAAAAATTGAACACAGTTGACTGATAATAAATGACTACTAAGCACTAACCACAAGTGAAAGAAATGTTTTTGTGTCATCGTTCATATTCTCTGAAAAATGGCCCAGAAACCATAAATTCTGCCAGGGTATGTAACCTTATGAGCACAACTGTATGTATGCATGTGTGTGCCCTCTTTCCTTGCCCGCTTTTATAAAAAAAAAAAAGAATGCAGGGGTGTTCCAACAATCCACCGCTGGCTGTTCCTTTGCAGCCACATGAACTCCTGGGGAGGGTGGAGCATAGAGCCTTGAACTTTAGTCATCTAATATCTGAAAAGTGTGTCGTGCATTTGTATTCAGCCCCCTTTACTCTGATACCCCTAACTAAAATCTAGTGGAATCAATTGTCTTCAGAAGTCACCTAATTAGTAAATAGCCCACCTGTGTGTAATTTAATCTCAGTATAAATACAGCTGTTCTGTGAAGCCCTCAGAGGTTTGTTAGGCCTCATGTATACTGCTGCTGATAAACTGACATTTAGGGGCAGTTGGGTGTTTTTTTTTCAGCTGCCCTAAATACTCCCCTCTGTTATCTTATCAGTACATGTACACAGGGTCGTTTATAGTTATTTCTAGGCAGTTCAGTTTAGAAGCATTTTTTGGAATGCCAAAAAATGTGTTCAGGACGGATGTTCAGAGGCATTTGAAATGCCAAATGCCTGTAACAGCTTGTAAACATGTTTTGTTTACAGGCGTTTTTCATTTTTGGCTATTTAAAAAAATAAAATGCAAACGCAGCAAAACACAACATGGAAACGCGTAAAAACAGCAGTTTTAAATGTTTGTTACTATCTGTCAAGTTAAATCATTCAGGAGAGGTTGAAAAAACGTCCCGTGTACATGAAGCCTTAGAGAAACTTGGTGTACAAACAGCATCATGATGGCCAAGGAACACACCAGAGAGGTCAGGGATAACATTGAGAAGTTTTGAACATATCACAGAGCACTGTTCAATCCATCATCCGAAAATGGAAAGAGTATGACACAAGTCCAAACCTATCAAGACATGGCCGCCCGCCTAAACTGACAGGCCTGGCAAGAAGAGCATTAATCAGAGAAGCAGCCAAGAGCCCCATGGTAACTCTGAATTAGCTGCAGAGATCCACAGCTCAAGTGGGAGAATCTGTCCACAGGACAACTATTAAATAAAATTTTTATTTTATTTATTCCTTTTACACATTTGGGCATCAGTTTGGCCCTGACTGTGTATGCAGCACCCATAGAAACGCATTTAGTTTTTTCCCCTTCCCTCTTAGCGCAGGAGTACCTACCCTTACAACTATTAGTCGTGTTCTGGCCTTTATGGAAGAGTGGCCAGAAGAATGACATTGTTGAATGAAAGGCATAAGAATTTCAGTTTGCAAGAAGCCTTGTGGGGGACACAGCAAACATGTGGAAGAAGATGCTCTCGTCAGATGAGACCAAAATATAACTTTATGACCTAAAAGAAAACTAACACTGCACATCACCCTGAATACACCATCTCCTGCAAAAGAATTGAGACTGGGGCTAAGGTTCACCTTCCAGCAGGACGACTCTAAACATACAGCCAGAGCTACAATGGAATGGTTTAGATCAGGGGCGTCCAAACTTTTTTCAAAGAGGACCAGATTTCATGAAGTAAACATGCGTGAGGGCCAACCATTTTGCCTGACATTTTTTGAACCATTGAAAAAATGTCTCGCTCTCGCTCTCTCTCTAAGGAAAGGAACTGCGTTCTGGTTTGATGCGGGCCCCCAAAGCTTGAGCATGTTATGTTTTTTATGCTGTTAATATATCTATCCTCAGACTGACAAATCCCGAGCGTCACGCTCATTCTTAGTATGAGCCGTGGCGGGGCGTGTTCACAAGTCTATGTGCCTGAGCCTGCAAGGAATCCGACAGCGCGCAGCGCCACCGCCAATCACAGGCACTGACGTTTCCCCAATCTCTGCATATGCAGTCCACAGATGCAGAGATTGTGACTATGCCCAGTGCTTGTGATTGGCTCTTCGCGCTGTCAGCTGCAAAGCGGCTTGGGCACATAGACTTGTGAACATGCCCAGCCGCACGCCCCAGCTCATACTAAGAATGAGTGCGGTGCTCGAGATTTGTCAGGCTAAAGAAGATATATTAACAGCATAAAAAACATGCTCAAGCTTTGGGGGCCACAGATGTGTGTGTGTGTGTGTGTGTGTGTGTGTGTATATATATATATATATATATATATATATATATATAGATAGATATATAGATAGATATAGATATAATGCATATTCCAAATGGGGGCCACATCAATCCGGAATGCGGGCCTGACTTTGGACATGCCTGGTTTAGATCAAAGCATATTCACGTGTTAGAATGGCCCAGTCAAAGTCCAGACCTAAATCCAATTGCGAATCTGTGGCAAGACTTAAAAATTGCTGTTCACAGACGCTCTCCATCCAATCTGACAGAGCTTGAGCAAAGAAGAATGGGCAAAAATGTCACTCTAGATGTGCAAAGCGTGTAGAGACATTTCCAAAAGAACTGCAGCGAAAGGGGGTTCTACAAAGGATCGACTCATGGGGCCAGAATACAAATGCACGCCACACTTTTTCACATATTTATTTGTAAAAAATGTTGAAAACAATTTATCGTTTTCCTTCCACTTCACAATTGTATGCCACTTTGTGTTGGTCTTCCACATAAGATCCCAGTAAAATACATTTACGTTTTTGGTTGTAACATAATAAAATGTGGAACATTTCAAGGGATATGAATACTTTTTCAAGGCACTGTATGTGATTTAATTGCAGATTAAACTGCATTGCCAATAATAATATAACAGATCTGGAGATGATAAAACTGTTGCAGGACAACACTGATTCTGGCTGTAGTTAGACACTGTATACTTTCATATGTTTGTGTTGTTTTATCTAAGTATTTGTGTAGGTATAATCTCTGTTTGCTTGCCCTACCTTGTAATGATGGGCTCACATGTTGTGGCTGCAGTTTGTAGTGTTATGGCTGGTCGATTCCCCTATCTCCATGCAGTAATCCACCTACCTTGTCCTTATTCACAAGTGGGACAAGTAACTTATAGTTCCATGTCACATGCATGCCTAGCCATTCCTCTGTGTTGCATCACATATTTTTTATGAAGCACACATCTCTTCTAACATGGTAAGCTCTGTTAATTGCTTTCACATACACTAGCACTAGACCCAGAGATTGTGCGATATGTAGTTTCTTCACAGGAAGTGTTCTTAAACTACAGACAGAGGTCATTTATTAACTTGTCATGCCTCATGTTTAAAACAAAACATTTCAAAGCAGGAATGTGATGATTTAATTTACGTTCTGTACAGGCCAACAAATAACACCACAAAACTACATAATCGATGCACATCTTACGCAGGTGAAAAATACAGGGTGCGAGTAGGAAGGTTTATAATGCCTTTTTTTTTAAGGCGTTTTTTTTTTGTTTTGTTTTGTTTCATTGAGTGGGGCATAATTTGCACTACAAGTGTACAATATTAACTTTTTTAGTTATGAAGCTCTATTTAAGTAGCATGCTTTTGTTTTGCAGCACAGCAGCCAGCTGTCATACCCAATTTACCAAGGGCTTCTTCAGGACAACTAGCAGCAGTGAAGGAAGCCATTGTTGGACAGGTTGCTGGCATTCCACCAACACTTGTGTCGGCTGATGTGAGGCCTGCACAGATGCCAACAGGTAACTTCAATATACATTTCCTGTTTAGAAAAAATGTCTGTCCCAAATATATAATTCTGACAGTTTAGAAACTAGACAACATGAAGGACCCAGAAATTAGATACGTAGTCCAGCTTAAAAGAGGAGTTACAGGGGGGTGTGGCCTGGACCGGCATGGTGTGAGGAGTGCTAATCGGGAGCTCCGCTTGCAGCTCTTCCGTTTATACATATCCTGGGACTAATTTTGCTGTACAAACTTCAACACCTGGCTCACCAAAGCCCTACACCACCGAGGAACATGTCTGTCAGGTCACCTGAGACCAGGTGACAGATGCACTCCGTAGGAGTCGGAAGTGCACCGCTAGGTAGTGGACCTTAGGACTGACTGCTGCGGATTGTACCCAGGGAGATTCGGGACACAGGTCTACAGGATCACTAACACAGATCCCAATGGGAGCCAGGAGCATAGATTCCCCATGGCGCGGAGTCTTAAGAGCCAGCGGGTGTTCGCCAGAGCCTCCAGTGGTGAGGATGGACTTCGCTGCAGTCTGGCTCCAGGTCGCCTAGGGTCTCGCAGCTCACACTCACAGTAGACTACAGAAGAAGGAAGCAGCAGGCTGGAACGACAAGGATAGTAAGGGGATACGGCAGAGGTCAGGGCAACTAGCAGACAGGAACAACAGAGTACACGCCAAAGGTTCAGGGTCACAGGCAGACAGGGATGGTTGGAGACATGCAAAAGGTCAAGGTCGCAAGCAGACAGGAATCGTAGAGCACACGGCAAGCAGGAAACAGGAAGCCAAACACACAATGATACACAATGGTTGATCAGCACCTCTGGCTTGCAGTGCACAGGTTAATATAGGGTTCCCTGATAGGGCCTGGGGTGGAGCCATGCTTGGAGGAGAGGTTATAAAAACCAAAAGGTGGAAGTGGCTGGCCTCTTAGTAAGAACACATGAGGGGAGGTAAGCAAACCGAGGAAGATCACTGCATAACCATGACAATGTCTCCTCCGAAAAGAGCGGCGGACGCAGCTGCTAAATTGCCTAAGTTCCAACTTCAGGAGAAAGGGGCCATGGAGGAAAATGGCGCAGAGTCCCCTCCCGCAAAGTCCTCGGCCACGGAAGACACTGCACGTTTTCTGGAAGCCATCTCGAATTTCAAAAGTACCCTGACCTGCAAACTGGAGGAGATGAAGATCGACGTATCCCTGATCCGCCAGGACCTGCAAAAGCTCAGGGATTGTGTAACTGAGACGGAGGCACACATTAGCCAGGTGGAGGACCAGGTCCCGCCATTGCAAGTAACAACCCAGCGGCTGCAACACCAACTTAGCGCAGCCCTGGCTAAACAGGACGACATGGAGAATCGCCTCCGACGCAATTTGCGATTTGTGTGTCTGCCGGAGGGTGCGGAGGGTCCCGATTCCTCCCCCCACCCGTTCCTGGAAAACCTCCTAATTACTACGTTCAGGAGAGCCGAATTTTATACCTCATTCGTAGTGGAGCGTGCCCACAGACTGGCTGGTAGACCCCCTCCCCAAGGTGAACCCCCCTGGACATTTATAGCCAAGCTGCTGAATTTCCTCACCAGGCTGAAAGGCAATATCCCCTTCCAAAATGGAGAGGTCGGGGTCTTCCCCGACTTTTCTACGGAGGTCCAGAAGAAAAGGGTGCAATTCACTGAAGCAAACCGACAATTGAGGATCCGCCGGTACCCCTACGCTATGCTCTTCCCAGCCCGTCTCCGGGTTACGGGTGAAGATAGAGCACACTTCTTCGATACGCCAGAGGCCATCTTTGCTTGGCTGGAGGCCAGAGCGGATCCGGCTAGGGATCCCGCCTGAAGGCACAGCGCGCTGCCATGGATTCGTGGTCGGATGGGTGGTAGATAGACGCCGTGCAGATAGTCTACAACTCTCATGACTCCTGGATTACTCCTATGATAAGGTACTGTGTCCCCCCCCCCCCCCCCCCCCAAGATCACCGCCATGTAACACTGCTGGATGTGTCCTCTTCACTCCATCCGCACCCTTCAGCCTATTGTCTCCCCTCTCAGATGCCTGCTTTCCTTTCACTGCTCATCCTGCCACAGGAAGACACAACAGGTATTTAGCCCCCATTACTCTCCCTTATGGGCAAGCTACCCCCTTCCGTGACGCCCGGGACATGAACTCTATACCCCATATCCTTTTACTTTCCCCATCAGTGTTATCCTGGAGGTCCACATCCCGGGTTCTCACACCCTGCACCACTGCTTGTTTTACAGCGACTAATCACTCCCCTAGTCGCAGGAACTCTAATAAGCCCTGCTTTTTTCAATTTAAACTGTAATGGTTGCCAAGTACTGTTACCCTGGACTGCCTGGTTCCCGGGGCTGCCCCCCGGTGTTCCCTCGGGGCTCTGCGTGACCGGACAAGACAGCGTGTTAGTGCATAAGTTATTATGTTTTCGTTTTTGTTGTTGGTTAATAGTTATACGCGTAATTTATAATGAGAACTCCCAGAACCTGGTTTGAAATTGATGGGATGCTTATCAGACAATTCACTGGGGCCATGCGGGTGTCTTTGGCATTCGGACCCCGGAGGATTGCAGTGTGCGGCTCGGTCCCCGCTGCTCTGGGTGCCTGGACGACACCTCGCATGCTGCCCCTGATGGGATGGGCTGTGGGGGTCGCCTGGGGGCTCGAAGTATCGGGGGCACAGACAGACATATGTTATCCCGATGCCCACAATTAAATGCATTACATGGAATCTGAGGGGTATTGGGGCCAAACCAAAGAGAAATGCAGCCCTATCACACCTTAAAGCGCAAAAAGCTGACATTGTGGTCTTGGTGGAGACACACCTCATGAGCCAGCTGCTGCTGTCCATAAAGAAACCATGGGTGGGGTGGGTGTATCAAGCCCCCCATACCGCCAACTCTAGAGTCATTGCAATCCTGGTGGCCAAAACAGTGCAATTTATTTTGTTGGCTTTAAGATCTGATCCACAGGGTCGTTTCCTATTTTTACACGCTAAAATAAATGGTATAGAACTACTTCTCCTGGCAGTATATATACCTCCCCTATTCCAGCTCAATGTGCTCAATGTCTTTCCTTCTTGGCCCAGTTTCCCACCGCCCCCGCAGTCTGGCTAGGAGATTTTAATAATGTAGTAGACAGGGACATGGACAGACTGACTGTGACTCCCCCGGACGCCTCCTCCCACTCGCTCACTAGATTCGGTAAGCTCCTAACTGAAATGTCCCTGGTTGATACATGGAGACACAGACATCCCCAGATCAAGGCGTTCTCGTGCTTCTCTGCATCACACAATACTATTTCACAAATTGACTTCATATTGCTCTCCCGGGCTCTCCTTCCAATACTGGGGGAGGTGGGTTTTCCCCCCACGTGCTCTCTGATCACGCTCCTTACTGGGCTGAACTGGTGTTGGACTCCCCTCCCTCTTCCTATGCCTGGAAACGTAATCCTTTTTGGCTATCGGTAATCCCAGACATAGCGGAACTCGTTACTGAATGGGATTTCTTTTTCCGGACTAGCAGAGACATGGCCCCCTTTGAGGTAGTCTGGGACTCATTTAAATCCTATGCCCGAATGATCTTACCCACCGTATTGCTAGATATAGGCAAACCTCCTCCCGGGTGATCATACTAGCTGAACAGTACCTTGCAGAGGTTGAGGCGGAATTCTCCAACGACCCACCCCCCTCCAATGCTGCCCGCTTAAAACTACAGGCCCGCCTAGTAAATAACCTTCATTTTGAAAAAGCGGAGCAGAAAATATTCTACACTAAACAAAGGCTGTATGAGTATGGGGAGCGTGTGGGAGGCCTCCTAGCCTACCTAGCACACATGGAGCACAAGATACCCAGACTAAGGGAGCTATTCTCCCATATGGATATTATCCCCAGATCCATGAGCAAGGCTTTTATAAACCTGGCAACAACCCCGAAATCCCTGAATCCTACCGCCCGATATCCCTTCTCCAATTGGACATTAAAATTCTGGCGAAGATCCTGACTTTGATCCACCCGGACCAAACAGGATTTATACCGGCAAAAAACACTACATACATTCTCCGTAGACTCAACATGAATTTGCAGGCCGAACACAACCAGATAGGCTCCAGAGTTGTGGTTTCCTTGGACGCCGCAAAGGCTTTCGACTCAGTCAAGTGGGACTATCTTTGGGAATGCCTAGCAAAGTTTGGTTTTGGGCCTAAATTTATTAGATGGATCCGACTGCTCTACCAGAACCCCAGTGCCAGGGTGTTGGTTAACGGGAGGGTCTCTGGCGTCTTTCCTCTCTCTAGGGGGACGCGCCAGGGATGTCCCCTGTTGCCCCTTTTGTACGCCTTGGCAGTGGAACCCCTGGCGTCCTCCCTACGCACCCTTCCAGGGGTGCGGGGACTACTGCATGGGAACCTGACTGAATAAATAAGCTTATATGCTGACGACATGCTTCTATATCTTGCAGACTCTGTCCAATCCCTACTGGTGGCGTTAGACACAATACAAACGTTTGGTAACTTCTCGGGCTTAAAGGTGAATTGGGATAAGTCCTTAATCCTCCCTATTGACATAGGTCCCCCCACAGTAAACCAAGCCTCCTCCCCTCTTGTCCGGGTTAGCTCCATGAAATATCTTGGGATAATTATTACCCGCTCCCCTGAAGATTTTGTCAGACTTAACATAGAACCCCTGATTGTGATAATGAAAACCAAAACACAAACGTTGGCTAAGTTATCTTTGGGCGTAATGGGTTGCATAAACCTGATAAAGATGGTCCTCCTCCCCAATTCATAGATGTATTATGGCATGCCCCTATCTACATACCCCTTAGAATATTTAAGTCCATTGAAGCTATTCTTAATTCCTTTGTGTGGGGATCAAGCCGACTCAAGCTGTCGTGGCAAGCATTAAAAAATCCCACAGACTTAGGGGGTGCCGCTTTACCAGATTTTAATCTTATTTAGCAGCACAGCTATCCCACTTTTATTATCTGGGCAAACACAACAAAGATCGCTACATGGCCCTCATATGTTCCCCCCCACGCAGGCACCAGCACACACCCCTTCCAAATAATATTTCGAGAACCAATGGACTCCTGGCTGCTGGGAAATCGTAGGGGACTACTATATAACCATTGCAAAATATGGGAAGTGGTGAGACGTAGGCTTAAAACACCACCTACACACTCACATACACCACTGTGGGACAACCCGGGCCTGAGGGAGTTACTCTCCGTACCCGATCACAACCTGTGGATCTCCCGGAGAGTGACTTACCTCTCTGACCTATATCAGTACGACACTCTGAAATCATTTCAACAGCTCAAAGACTAATTTAACCTTCCCAACTCCATGTTTTTCCGATTCCTACAGCTCCGCCACGCCATACAGACCCCATTTCCAGACAACCCCCCAAATATAGAACCGGTTGGCCCCCTCAACATTTTTATGGGACAGGACCCCTCACGACTCATTTCGTTGTTCTACAACGACCTCCTGCAACCCATGGCGGCTAGAGTGGCTTACGCTCCCAAAGATAGATGAACGAGGGATGTAGGGGCGATGGAGGATGAGGAATAAGAAGACGCACTAGATGCCTGTAGGAAAGTCTCCACCAAACTTTCTGACTGCCTAACCCAATTCTATATTATCCACAAAGTGTATGTGACACCTGGACATCTGGCCAAATACAGACCAGACCACAACCCACTATGTCCCATGTGTGGCGACCCTTCCAGCACTTTTTTTCACCTTATTTGGTCGTGTCCCGTAATACAAGATTACTGGTCCCACATAGTTAAATCCATCCATGATGAGATGGGATCCCCTCTGACACTATGCCCCAGGCAGTGCTTGCTGGGTATATTCCCAAACCCAGATTCAGATAAATCCCATATTGCCTTTTTGCAAGAGTCTTTATTTACGGCTAGACTGTTGATAGCGAGGAAATGGTTAAGGGCATCACCTCCGACATTCCAGGAATGGATATCCGCTATTAACAGTGTTTTACCCTATAAAAAGGAAATATATCTGGGACCCCTGGCTGCGCAATGCAGCCACTTGCAACAATCAGTTTGAAGACCCTCAGGTCATCTAATATATACCCCCATATGAGACTGCCCCCTAAAATGTATATGATTATTGTGCGAACCTATGCATATGCATCTCCATGTCATAAGTGCTTGTGCAATTGAAGACAGAAACTGTATATCTCTCCGCTAATGCCTTTTAAGTGTAACTCTTCAGTTCGGTTCTTTTACTTTCTGTTTTTGTTACTCACCTGATTGTAATGCCAATTTATATACTCTGTACACTGTGAAGTTTTTTTCCAATAAACGCGTTGTTTGTAAAAAAAAAAAAGAGGAGTTACGGAATTTTTTATTTGAGAGAATCATAGTTACCTAGGTGGATGGAGCACTTGTTCCCCACCAGCTCTTACACTGAGAACTGAGCAATCAAACATCACTGATCGCTCAGTTCTCAGAGCTCCAGAAACGGAGAGCTGGTGACTGTGACTGGAGCGCTGGGCTGTGGAGGGGGCTGGATCGGCTGGCCCAGGCTTTCAGTGGCTGGCTGAGAGGCTGAGCCAGGTGTTGACTCAAGGTTCTGGGCGGATCCCGACCATATAGTCCTGATCTTTCCCCAGCCTGGACCGGCTCTGTAATGTCAGCCATCTGTCTGCTGAAAATGGGTCACCGGAGTGCAGAACGAACTGCACACCTGTGATCCACAGGAGAAGTACAGCCAGACAACCTTTGGCTAAACGTCTCATTTAACTAAATCTGATATATGAGGTGAAAGTAATTGCACTAGTCACTTCACACGTTCCAGCAGCTGTAAATCACTGTCTTAGAGTAAGGGGGAGCAGGGAAATGATGTGCCACTGGGACTGTTGCTGTGGATGTTATGAAACTCCTCTGTATTACCAGCCAAGAGCATGCAAAGGTGGCTCCATGGAACCCTGAAAGGGTATGGAAAGTGTAAACCGGAATTAGATCAGGGACACTGCTAGACAATGGAGAAAAAAGCAGACTTGCAAACATAAGTGATGGGGTCTGAAACACTATATGCTGCTTTTATTATTGGGGTTTAATAACACCTTAATATGTCTTTTAAAGTTTTCATGTTCACATTTTTTTAATAAAGAAAGCTTTGTGCCCTGGCACCTTTTCAACAGGTAGGTTTTGCCTACAGTTGGTTATAAAACGGATAACTATTTGAGAGTAGGTTCAAACCGGTGCTGCAGGTTCAGGGTTACAGAGACCTACACAATGTACCTCCTGTGCCATGTGCACTTTACTATTGTAGTTTTAGCCACCTTTTATGTCTGGCCTGGTCTTCCTAAATAATTGAAATTCACATGGCAATGGCTTTTGTTTTGAAATTTAAAGAATGGTTTAAATATGTAAAGACAGAAACTATTTTTGCATAGAAGGAATGTGAATTCATCTTCAATGCCATTTGTCTTGTTTAATCCCATCTTTAATGCATGACGTATAATTGAATTACATTAAAGCAGGACTCTGGGATTTTCAAAAAATCCCCCATTAGTACACCCCTCCCCCACAGAAAACACTAAACAGCTATTACATTTGTGAAATGTCCTACCATTTAAGAGCTATGTCTGATTGAATTTTCACAAAGTCAGCTCTGTGATTCAAAAAAATGCAGCCTGTATTCTGGCAGGTAGGACGTGTTAGAACAGGGATTGCATCATATCCTCTGCTCTCTCTCTCTAAACTGTAATAAGACTACATTTCCCATGAATCCTTGGGATTGGAGTGAATGTGGGAAGTACACTAGGCTTGTGCATGTAAATGTGAACTCGCCCACTTTAACATAAATCACACCCTTCATTCTGCAGCCAGCAAGCCATACATAACACCCAGTATAATAGATTACATGCTTACAAATACAAACAGTTCAACTTGTCAGTGTCCTTGCCAGTGGTGCATGTCAGGGACCTGCCAGTCCCGCATGGCGGGGACCACCAGTGCCGCATGTCGGGGACCACCATGTCAGGAACCACCAGTGTTGCATGTCAGGGTCCACCATGTCTGTTCTACCAGTGCAGAGCAGGATTATTATCAGAAATTACTTGTATGACACAGTGGGGATCTCCCGCTGTGTCAGGTATTGTATATGAGAACACTGATCACTGATGTCCCACCTGTATTATGATTGACATGCACTGTGCCTATACCAGCATAGGTGGGACATCAGCAATCAGTGTTTTCATATACAATACCTGGCACAGCACTGTCATACAAGTAATTTCTGATAATAATCCCTGCTTTGCACAGAGATAGCAGGTGGGGAGGGGACAGGGTGGAGGGGTGAATTTCTGGCATGAGCAGGGAAGGAGAGAGAGGAGGAGGAGGACACCTCCTCTATGGGCGACACAGACCGGGGGCTGTGAGACCCCCTCCGCCCAGTACATGTCTGCCTTCTCCCTGCTAGAACTACAAGGGGGCGTGTCAGACCACTGGCTGAGGATACAGGAGGACTAGCAGCCAGCAGTCTTACAGGCAGGAAGTCACCATGTAATAACAGTTTTCCGCAAGTTCAGCAGCCTATTTCAGAGGAACTACAGAGTTCAGAAGAACATGGGTGACATACTTGGTGAAGGTAGGAGATCAGCAGCAAGGACATGAAAAAAAAAATTTGCCCGGAATTCTGCTTTAAATAAAAACTGAAATAATAAAATTATTGCTCCTAAACCAAAACGCAACAAACTTTGAAAAAAATAAAGCAGATAATCAGAATGACTACAATTTTTATCAAATGTGTTTTGTTTGTTTCTTTTTTTTATCAAAAGTTTTGTAGGTATACGAAAAAAAAATAAAAAAAAAATAAACACTAAATAGGCAACAGCTTTGCATTCCCATAAAACTGTATCAATGAGAAACAACCACATTCCAAGCCAATATATACAGAAAAATACAGTACCAGGAATGCATGAAAACTAAAAATATCAAGCTGGTATCCAACAAGTATTTGCAGTGCCACTCCTTTCCTACCAAGCAGTTGAGAAAAAAGGGGAATAATATAGCTTTTTTTTCACCTTACGTAAAAGTATTTATGGGAATATCACCACTGCCCTACCCATATTAAAAAGGAAAAAAGACCCAACTGAAGTGTGCCCTGTAACAGTGTACCACAGCTTTATACACCAGCTAACCATGTGTTCCAGTTAGCGCACAAGTATAGGCATATGTCTCCTGCTAGAAATTACCATTGTAAGCACATATGTTTTCTGAGGTTCAGAATATTTTTTTATAGGACACCTGTAATTTTTATATAAACAATTGAGGGAATATGTTTTTAATTTTGACAGTGATGAAGGATTCATTGTTAGTAGTCTAATAATTGAGGCCTTGCTACCCCCCTCGCATGGGAACCCAGTAGCCCTAGTTTCTATAAATCTAAAGGCTATTGCATATTCAGATTGTAAGGTGAATGGTTATTTTATATATATATATATATATAATATATATATATATATATATATATATATATATATATATATATATATAATTTTTTTTTATATATATAATATATATATTGTCATTTCAGCAAAGGTGCCCTGAGACATTGGGGTTGATTTACTAAAGGCAAATATACTGTGAAAGTAAACTATGTGCTCCAAAGCTTATTAAATGAGATAAAGCTCACTTTGCAAAGAATACCCAATCGCAGGCAAGAAAAAATACAAAAAAATAAACACATTTTTGCTTGCACATGATTAGAAGTCGGCAGAACTTCCCCTCATTTACTAAGCTGTGGGGCAATTGCACTTGCAGAGTGCAACTGAACATGAAAAGTGCACAGCCAATATGCCTTTAGTAAATCAACCCAATTGTTCTGATTTTATTAGACTACCATATATTACCTTTTGTATACTTTTTTTTTTTTTTTATCTGGTTATTTATATATCTCATTGGATGTGTTTGTGTAGGAATGGCTTCTGTGGTGATTCAGCTTCCTGGTACAATACAGCTAAAGGGTGTAATTGGTAACAACAGTATTCCCATCACTTTGTCTGCTGTGTCTCACACCATCTCTGCAGTAGAACCATCTTCTCCCAATTCAGGTATGGTATCCTTTGTGTCTTGCATATCCTTCATTCTTTTTTCATCTGAGTTGTCTATTTGCTTGGCTCTGTGGAGGCTAACTTTCTTACAAAGCTGTGTGGAGGCTAACTTTCATTTAAAACTTCCATTTGGCTTGTTTTCAGGAATTCTGTACTGAGGAAGTATCTTCCACTTTAAAAATGTATGCCTGGAAACTGAAAGGGAATCTGTTATTAAACTTAGTGATTGATCCACTTTTTTTTTCTTTTTAAATAACAAACATGTTATACTTGCCTGATCAGCCCCAGTCCTCCTTTTCTCAGGTCCTCTTCCGATGCTCCAGGCCCCTCCCCTCTGCTGAGTGCCCTCAGAGAAAGCTGCTTGTGCTGGGGGTGCACTCATGTGTGTGCTCGCTCCCGAGCCGCCTCAATGTGTCCGACACACAGAGTATGGCTCGGCCCTGTCCCCTCCTCACAGCCTGTGATTCACAGCAGCGGGAGCAGCTCCTGCTGCTGTGTCTCAGCCAATGAGGAAGCAGAGATGTGGGAGAGCTTTTGCTCTCATGCACAGCATGGGATCGGGCTCAGGAGAGTATAAGGTGGGGGCTGAAGGGGGAGCTGCACAGTTCTTTTACCTTCATGCATAGAATGAAAAAAAAAATAAAAACCTTTAAAGGTTCCCATGATCTGTCTTCATTTTTATCAAGACAATTTGTCTTCTATCATTCTTCAGCTGCGGCACAGACACTGAGGCTTTTGTTTGTAGCTTCAGGATTGGCCACTTCTCAGATTTGCCCTGGGGAACTGTACCCAGGAAAAATATGCGGGGTCCGCATTACAGTTCCAGGACCGAAGTCCACCTGTTTGGTGGAACTCGGTCCCTGAAAACCATTCAAATGGGCAAATCCTGTGGGCGAGGCTTGTTCCCAGCAATCTGCCGGGGGGGGGGGGGGGGGGCGCAGTACAGGCTGTTGCCCTTATAGCACCAGTTCACACCAGAACACGGGTCAGAAAATCCCACCGCGTTCAAATTGCACTGCACTTGTTATCAGCAGTGGATGTCAGTGCAATGCTAACGACAGCTCAAACACAGGTCACGAATGCAATGTTTACTTTCACTGGATCGCATGGTACAGAAGTACCACGTGAGTCGGTTGCTCTGCGTTTTGTAAAATAGTGCATGCACTGCTTGTGCTGCAATCTGACACTCAAATGAATGAGCTACAATCATACTGCACCATATCACATGTGAATTGCACAGCAATGTAAAGCGCGTTCCTGTGTGATTTATATATGGGGGCCCAAAGTGCTGACACCATTTCAGCTCTTATTGACAAACTGTGTAGTTACCTCAACTTAGAGCTGCCTGTTTTAGTTTTGCTAATGGTCACCAGCCTGGGCCTCCTCTGAATGCTTCGGTCTACAAAAGACCTGCCTGTACACCTTTTACAGCCTGTTCTGTATAGTGACTGGCCTCACCTGAGAAGATTTTTGCCTCTCCCAAGCATTTTACTTGGTATCCTATATAGTATCCCATTGCAGGACCACTTTTACCATCCTGTTTCTCGAATGTTGGCTTTAATGGCTTAGCTGTTACAGCCCAAGACCTGAGGGATATGGGACTTTTCTGATTTAGCTATCCCTAAGCTCCTAAAATTATTTTACATGGTATGAGATTGGGAATTTCCATCCCTGAAAGTACTTTGTAGGACAGATCCTCTGTTTTCTCCAGTCTGGTCTGAATCAACATCTGGCCTTGAGTGCCATCAAGGTTCAGATATTTTCTGTATTGATTCAGAATGTATTATTTTAACATTTTACATCTGTTGCTATTTCTTTGATAATCTCAATAAATGTATATTGAAACACGAATCTCAGCCCCAGCAATTCCCTTCCAGAGACCACTTATGAAGGCCTTTCTGCAGGGTGTCACTAACACATTGTTCTTCCTGTATATGACTCCACTGGTTCTGAGTTCCGTAAAAAAAAAAAAAAAAAACACACAATTTGAACCTGTTAGAGAACATCCTCTATCTAATGTTAACTTGCGAGGTTGCCTTTCCTGTTGCCATCACTTCTGAGTGGTGAATTTACGAGTTGGCGTCCTTAACCTGTAAAGAACCCTTTTTTTATGTGTCTCACGAGGACAAGTTGGTTTTGTGACCCAAGGCCTCCCTCCTCCCCATGGTGGCTTCTTTTCGCCTTAACCTTGACAATGTTCTACCTTCTTTCTGTCCTGTTCTTAAACCTCCTGAAGAGGTTTTTCTTCATTGTCTTTATGTGGTTGCCATCACAGCTTTTTTTTTTGTCACTCCGACTCTTATTGTTGTACCTGAAAGACAACCTGCTTTTCTGGTCAAAGCACACACTTTTTAGCATCAAGCATCTGTTGCTCAAATTTATAAGGCTGCCACCTGGTATTCTGTTCACAAGTTTGCAAAGTTTTACCAGGCAGATGTTCAGACCACAGCTGATGCTGATTTCAGTCATGAAATTCTTCATGTATACATGTCTTTTGCTACCTCACATGTACTACTATTATTAACCTTTTATAACGTTTGCATCCTCCACATAATTTACATTCTATTCAGCAAGCCAGTTTAAGGCTCCATGCACACTGAAGCTCAAAAAAGCTATTTCTGGACGCCAGATTGCTGGCAGAAAACGCTGGTTGAAAAACCTGCTTCTAACAGCGTTTTATACTAGCGTTAATGAGCGTTAATGAGCGTTTTACAGCGTTAGCGTTAATGGGCGTTTTTTATAAAAATACACAGAGGACACTCCAAAAATCCCACAATGCATTGAAAAATAGAATGCCGAACACTAATGAACGAGCGTTAATGAGCGTTAATGAGCGTTTGTCGTTTTTTGCCGCTGAAAAACGGCACTTTGAACGCGAATTTCTGGCGTTCAGAAAAAAGCCCATAAACTCCACTGCTCATTAAAGCTGAAAAACGTCCATGTGTGCATGGACACATAGGCTAACATAGAGTGGAGTTTATGGGCTTTTACAAAAAACACCCAAACTCCAATAAACTGCAGTTTATCAGCTTCAGTGTGCATGGAGCCTAAGAGGAAAAAAAAACAGTTTGTTGCATGCTGCTGTATGTTCCCTTGATCTTTTTTTTTTTTTTTTTTTTTTTGCATTTCTTTTGTTGTTTCCAACTCCAGCTGGACTGCTTTGGACATAACCAATGCTTCCAAAAAGCTTCATTCTGGGTGGTGTAATGTTTGATAAAGAAAATGGGATAGCATGCGCCGTAGACAGCGGTGCCCATTTTCGGGCAAATATCTCCTAAACCATATAGGTTTAGGAGATATTGCTTGGACCTACAGGTAAGCCTTAATCTAGGCTTACCTGTAGGTCAAAGTGGTTTGAAAGGGTTTACTTCCTCTTTAAGTTAATGCACTGTTGCATTACATTCCGCAGTTTTTTGTGCGGTTGTGGGTAGTCACTCCTGTTGAGGGTACCCTGATTTTGTGGTGGATTTCTCCACGCACTGTTCTTTTTTGTGGGTAAAGTTTCACTTGTTCCCACTTGCCACGGTGGATGAAGTGTTTATGCTGTTTTTCCCACCCCTCGTTTTGGCACTGCTTGGGGATGTCCCAATGGCTAAGAGAGGAGCTGTGTCCGTCAGTGAATATAAGAGAAAATAGGATTTTTTTGTACTCACCGTAAAATCCTTTTCTCTGTAATTCAACGACCAACACAGCACCCGCCCCTCTTTTTTTCTTTACGTTATACTGCTTGTTGACGTACTGAGTTCTGCTAGCAGGCAGGAGGGTTGATACCTAAGGGACCGCCCCCATGGGCGAAACTGACAGTTCTGAGTGTTGTGTTACAACTTTGCCTAGTATTCTCCTAGAGGTAAGGTATACAACCCAATGGCTAAGAGAGGAGCTGTGTCGGTCGGTGAATTACAGAGAAAAAGATTTTACGGTGAGTACAAAAAATCCTATTTTTCTTTTTCATTCATTCATTCTCAGGATGAGAATGTAGTTGCAACATGCCTCCCAGCTGATGTACTTCTGTCCATCTTATCTGCTGCATTTTGCTACAGAGACACCTCTTACAGACATCCCCTCAGTTTAGCAATGGTAGATCATGGACTGAAGGTGGCTGGGAGAAAGGGGCCAGTTAACATGCATTCTGTTTCTGGCCTACAGCAAACTCAGACTGTTCCCTGATAGCTGTTGTCCTCTGACTGGAGCTTCCTCTCAGGCACACACCTTGCCACCTATCTGGCAAAAGTGTATATTTCTGCCACTGTGTCTGACTTTCTCAGAAAACCTTTGGCACTCCTAGAATCTTTAGTTTCCAGAGGCCAAAAATGCTACCCTGACTCTATTGATGAATCAGAGTTCAAGCCTCTAAACCTGTTTGTGAATGAATTGACGGAAAGCAGACAATGTTTCAAACCGTGCATTTTATGAAGCAAAAGCTATGGCTTCCTAGCTATTGCTCTCTTCTGTGGAAACAATGATGGACATAGTAGTACTAGTCTTTGCCAAGTACCATCTAATTTTAGGGCAGCACAATGGTGTAGTGGTTAGCACTTTCACCTAGCATCAAAAAGGGTAACTGGGTCGAATCCCAACCACGACACCATCTGCCTGGAGTTTACATGTTCTCCCTCTGCCTGCCTGGGTTTCCTCCAGGTACTCCAGTTTCCTCCCACACTCTAAAGCCATGCTGTTAGGTTAATTGGATCCTGTCTAAAATATTGGCCCTAGTATATGTATGAATGTGTGTTAGGGACCTTAGGTTGTAAGCTCCTTGAGGGTAGGGACAGATGTGAACATACAATGTATATGTCAAGCGCTGTGTAAATTGACAAAGCTATACAAGTACCTGAAAATAAATAAATGAAAGTAAATTCTCCATTGCCAAGAGAACCCCTGTGAGCACTAAGAGGTTGGCAAAATCAAAAAATATTAAAGGACGCATACCTGTTTTTGATTGTCATTTCCACCATGTTTCAAGCTTAGAATTCTAGCTCTCCAGAATTTATTACTGTAACTGGAAGGCCTATTTTGCCTGGTGCAATTCACTAGGATTTCACCCTTGCAGGTTTTCTGTAGCTCAGTTTTCTGGTCTGTACCTTTATTCCGGGGGTTACTCAGGTTGTCCCCCCTTTACATTATATTTTAGTTCTTTATGCCATCCAAAAACCTCCCTTTGAGTACATTCAATGGGGAATTCCATTACCGACACATTCACAAAAAGGTGTTTTTTCTAGTAGGCATCACTACTTTTTTATTTTCTACACTCTTTTACACAGAAAAACGTAATACCCTTCAAGTAGGACCAAGGGACGGCTATTGGCACAACAGACGATGTGAACATCATTTCTATCAAAAATACATTTTTATTACAAAGCAACATATAAATGGAATTAAAATTGGATGTTGCGAACAGTGTATAAAAACACCGGTATTACACAGATATTTCCTGAGACAAGAAAGTTTTTTTACTTTTTTCTGTTGTATATACCGTATTTATCGGCATATAACACGCACCCCAAATTTAGGAGGGAACTTTGTGGAAAAAACTTTTAGGAGGGAAATTTAAGGAAAAAAAAAACTTACATTTAAATGCCCATCAATGCAGCCTTATCAGTGTCCATTTGCAGCCTGTCCTCTTTGCAGCCTGTCCTCTTTGCAGCCTGTCCTCTTTGCAGCCTGTCCTCTTTGCAGCCTGTCCTCTTTGCAGCCTTGTCATTGCAGCCTGTCCTCATTGCAGCCTGTCCTCATTGCAGCCTGTCCTCATTGCAGCCTGTCCTCATTGCAGCCTGTCCTCATTGCAGCCTGTCCTCATTGCAGCCTTGTCAATGCAGCCTGTCCTCATTGCAGCCTTGTCAATGCAGCCTGTCCTCATTGCAGCCTGGTCAATGCAGCCTGTCCTCATTGCAGCCTGTCCTCATTGCAGCCTTGTCAATGCAGGCTGTCCTCATTTCAGTCTGTCCTCATTGCAGCCTTGTCAATGCAGCCTGTCCTCATTGCAGCCTTGTCAATGCAGCCTGTCCTCATTGCAGCCTTGTCAATGCAGCCTGTCCTCATTGCAGCCTTGTCAATGCAGCCTGTCCTCATTGCAGCCTTGTCAATGCAGCCTGTCCTCATTGCAGCCTTTTCAATGCAGCCTGTCCTAAATTGCAGCCTGTCCTAAATTGCAGCCTGTCCTCATTTCAGCCTGTCCTCATTTCAGCCTGTCCTCATTTCAGCCTGTCCTCATTTCAGCCTGTCCTCATTTCAGCCTGTCCTCATTTCAGCCTGTCCTCATTTCAGCCTGTCCTCATTTCAGCCTGTCCTCATTTCAGCCTGTCCTCATTTCAGCCTGTCCTCATTGCAGCCTGTCCGTAGCCTTAGTGATGTCCGCTTATTTTTTTTAAAATGTCGCCGCCAAGATGTCCTGTGTATCTCAGCGGCGCCCAGAAGTTCTTGGCGGCTTTCGGGCGATCTCGGACCTTCTCTACGGCTTTTGGCCGCCTCGGACCTTCTCGTGGGTTTCGGCTGCCGAGAAGGGCCGAGGCGGCCGAAAGCCGCAGAGAAGGTCCGAAGACGGCCGAAAGCCACGAGAAGGGCTCTGGGCGGCTGAAAGCCACCCAGAGCCCCAAAAATCATGGGGAAATCCCGGAGTATCGGCGTATAACATGCACCTGCGATTTTCCCCTGATTTTAAGGGGAAAAAAGTGCATGTTATACGCCGATAAATACGGTAATTAATAGGGATGCACCGAATGGGTTTTTTGGTGCCGAAACCGATACCGAAAATGAAAAATACACTAGGCTGAAAACCGAAACCGATACCGAAACAGCACCGATACCGAAAATGACTGTTTTTAAAAAATATTTTTATACAGGAGGTGGTCAAAGACTGGGGACATGGTACAGGAGGTGGTCAGAGACTGGGGACATGGTACAGGAGGAGGTCAGAGACTGGGGACATGGTACAGGAGGAGTTTAGAGACTGGGGACATGGTACAGGAGGAGGTCAGAGACTGGGGACATGGTACAGGAGGAGGTCAGAGACTGGAGACATGGTACAGGAGGAGGTCAGAGACTGGGGACATGGTACAGGAGGAGGTCAGAGACTGGGGACATGGTACAGGAGGTGGTCAGAGACTGGGGACATGGTACAGGAGGTGGTCAGAGACTGGGGACATGGTACAGGAGGTGGTCAGAGACTGGGGACATGGTACAGGAGGTGGTCAGAGACTGGGGACATGGTACAGGAGATGGTCAGAGACTGGGGACATGGTACAGGAGATGGTCAGTGACTGAGGACATGGTACAGGAGATGGTCAGAGACTGGGGACATGGTACAGGAGGTGGTCAGAGACTGAGGACATGGTACAGGAGATGGTCAGAGACTGAGGACATGGTACAGGAGATGGTCAGAGACTGGGGACATGGTACAGGAGGTGGTCAGAGACTGGGGACATGGTACAGGAGGTGGTCAGAGACTGGGGACATGGTACAGGAGGTGGTCAGAGACTGGGGACATGGTACAGGAGGTGGTCAGAGACTGGCGACATGGTACAGGAGGTGGTCAGAGACTGGCGACATGGTACAGGAGGTGGTCAGAGACTGGCGACATGGTACAGGAGGTGGTCAGAGACTGGCGACATGGTACAGGAGGTGGTCAGAGACTGGCGACATGGTACAGGAAGTGGTCAGAGACTGCCGACATGGTACAGGAGGTGGTCAGAGACTGCGTGCATGGTACAGGAGGTGGTCAGAGACTGCGTGCATGGTACAGGAGGTGGTCAGAGACTGGGGACATGGTACAGGAGATGGTCAGAGACAGAGGACGTGGTACAGGAGGCATCCCCCATTGCAGGCCAGTGTCCCCCATTGCAGGCCAGTGTCCCCCATTGCAGGCCAGTGTCCCCCATTGCAGGCCAGTGTCCCCCATTGCAGGCCAGTGTCCCCCATTGCAGGCCAGTGTCCCCCATTGCATGCCAGTGTCCCCCATTGCAGGCCAGTGTGGCCCATTGCAGCCCATTGCAGCATTTTGCAGCCAGTGTGTCATTTTGCAGCCAGCCTGTGCAGGGAGGAGAGCCGCCTCCGCCACCTGTTTGATCACAGCGCCGGGAACATCACAGCTTTCATTTCAATAGCTGTGTGTTCCCGGCCACGCGCCGTCACACGCAGCCCCTCCCCCTTGTCCGGGCACTTTGATAGACAGCTCATCCGTCCAATCCTGCGGGTGATCTGTCTATCTAAGTGCCCGGACAAGGGGGATGGGCTGTGTGTGACGGGGCGCGGCCGGGAACACACAGCTATTGAAATGAAAGCTGTGATGTTCCTGGCGCTGTGATCAAACAGGCGGCGGAGGCGGCTCTCCTGCGCTATACAACCCCCATGATGGGCGTCACCAGGGGCGGGGGGCGGGGCCCCGCCCCCACCCAGGCCACGCCCCATTTTCGGCTCCATTATCGGCCGTTTTTCTCTTTCGGCAAATTGCCGAAAAGGGCATTTTCGGCCGATATGTTTCGGCGGCCGAAATTTCGGTGCATCACTAGTAATTAATTCTGTTACGTGTGTTTAAAAAAACAAACTGGCAGGCTTTTTATGTGCTGCGTAAGGACAAAGATGGTCTTGAGACCAATACCTTCCCCTTCCTGGCTCACGGTGGTCTCTTCTTATCACCTCAGTGAGGATATTGCTTACCCTTCTCTCTACCATGCTCCAAAACACACTGAAGAAATTTCCCTAAACTGCTTAGAAGAGCGGTAGCACTTATTTAACCACTTGCTTACTGGGCACTTAAACCCCCCTCAGTCCCAGACCAATTTTCAGCTTTCAGCGCTGATGCACTTTGAGTGACAATTGCGCGGCCATACAACACTGTACCCAAATGAATTTTTTATCATTTTTTTCCCACAAATAGAGCTTTCTTTTGGTGGTATTTAGTTACAGCTCGGAGTTTTATTTTTTGCTAAACAAACAAAAAAAGATGCAAAAAAAAAAAATCATGTTTTAATAGTTTGTTATAAAATTTTGCAAACGGGTCATTTTTCTCCTTCATTGAAGTGCGCTGATTAGGCGGCACTGATAGGCTGCATTGGTGGGCACTGATGGGCTGCATTGGTGGGCACTGATGGGCTGCATTGGTGGGCACTGATGGGCTGCATTGGTGGGCACTGATGGGCTGCATTGGTGGGCACTGATAGGCTGCACTGGTGAGCACTGATAGGCATAGTTAAGGCGGCACTAATAGGCACAGATAAGGCGGCACCGATGGGCACAGATAAGGCGGCACTGATGGGCAAAGATGGGCACAGATAAGATGGCACGGATGGGTGGCACGGATGGGCACTGATAGGTACCACAGATAGATGGGACTGATGGGCACTGATGGGCGGCACTGCTGGGGACTGATGGGCGGCACTGCTGGGGACTGATGGGCGGCACTGGGGTGCAGCACCTGAGGCAGATTTTGGGTGGCACTGTGGGTGGCACTGCTGGGTGGCACTGTGGGTGGCACTGTGGGCACTGCTGGGTGGCACTGTGGGCACTATGGGCACTGCTGGGTGGCACTGACAGGGGGGCACTTACTTTATTTCAGGATGGCACTGCGGGTGGCAGGTGGGCACTGGCAGGGGGCAGGTGTCCTTTTAAATTGCTGGCCGTGATCGGGACTGATGTCCCGAACACGGCCGCCGGCGATCGGCTTTTTTTTTTTCTCCTCGCGCTGTCAGCGCGAGGAGGAATACTAGCCGATTACCGGCTCCGTTTTATCACATGATCAGCTGTCATTGGCTGACAGCTGATCACGTGATAAGGGGTCGGGATCGACCCCTTACACGGATCGGTGATCAGGCGAGTCTCACGGACTCGCCGATCACAGAGCGCGCCGCGCGCGCCCCTCAGGGGGCGCGCAGGCCGCTCGTAACCGGGACTACGTCAATAGACGTAGTCCCGAAAATGTGGGTCCGCGCTATTGCCGTCATTTTGCAATAGCGCGGATCCCAAGTGGTTAATAGCGCTACACTGTTTGGTTTTCTATTTTTGAATACTTAGTACTTTATTGTGCAAGCTGCTTTTAGGTTTATATCAGGCCATAGCGTGGAATTCTTTTCTTTACTGCTTAGATGTTGTCAGTGTATGCCTGGCAACCACAGCTTCTGTTACCTGAAGATGTTTGTAGAGGACATCCTACCTCCTGTTGCACCATTGCCAGGTGGGTCAGACTGCTGATTTCCAGGGCCCTACACCCTTGACAAAAGGATACTTTTTTTCCCTATCAGTTAATTTCACCAGGTCTGTTGGTGTCTTTTGGACTTTCAAACCTCTGTATCCCAAATTTGCAAACAACCTATGGTCCTCCGTTCTCCTCAGATGATGTGCACTTTAACTGCAGGGTACTTCAAGCTCTCTTACCTTCTTTTAACTTCTTTTTGTGGGCTTGTTGGCAGTTCTGCTTGCTCTGTTGCTGCCCTCCCTTCATCAGTTTTATTGTTTTGGGATGTCCCATGGTCTTTCAATAAAAGTCCTGTAATGTATGATAAAGATAAAAGGAATTTTGACTTTCCTGTAAATTCCTTCTCATGGAGTACACTAAAGGACACATGCCCCTCCCCTCTGTTCCCACCTCACAGGCTCCTCCCTTTCTTCATTGCTTGCATAAAAAATATAGTCTGACAGTGTGGGTGAGATTTATAGGAGCATGCTTTAGGGGCTGCCCTAACAAGTTTAGCTGTACAGTCAACTTAAGTTATGTCCTGTACTGTAATCCAAGGTAAGAAATTCACAGGCAATTCAAAATGCCTCAAAAATCCTTATCTTGGAATTCATTACTGGACACAGGCCCCTCCCCCCTGTTCTTATGATCTACTTCTGTCATTGCTTGCTACTGAGGCATGCTGGGAGACAGTTTTACTGAGCTGTCCTTACAGCATTGTTTGCCAGTGTAAAACTTTACAGTGACACATCCTGCGTCCTGTAAAGTGATTGGAGGAAAGGAGTTTTCAGGTAAAACTAGAAAAAAATATTTTTATCTGTATTTTCTTTTTTCCTTTGATTTTACTTTTTAACAATCTGTATTTTCTCAAAACTTATGTTTTTTTTTTTTTTTTGTTTCCTTAGAAGATGATGACCTGTCTATGATGCCCAGGATTGTCAACGTCACATCCTTAGCTGAGGAAGCATCTTCAGATCTGTACCAGGACATCATGGGATTCCATACTCCAACAACTAAGACAGATACTGATATTAACACCCTGTTGGCAAAGACGACTGCTGCTAGTGATCCTTTGTCAGATCAAGCAGAGCGAGATCTGTCCTCCGCAAAACAATTACCATCTACATCCCATCCAGTGGACACCACAGAAGAAAAACTTTCTAGTGATATGAATATAGCGCAGAATTCTTACTCCAGTCTTCCAGAGAATCTCCCCTTGGCCAAAGTCAGTATTGTTAATGCCGAGGTATCCTCACAAAGTGGAAAAGCTACTATAAATGATTCATCCTTGGAAAATGTCAGAGACTCTGAACTAGAGCTGGAACTAAAAAAACTTTCATCTGCTATAGAGGAAGCAGATTTGGAGCCCAGCGAGTTATCAGATGTTATGGCTGATCAAGAAGACTCAGATGAAACGTTCTCATCTCTTTTGAATGAGATTGCTTTCTTGAATCAGTTAAACAATGACCACGGTGAAATGGGCTGTGACTTCCCAGGGTCAGACACACTATCCCAGGAAAGTATTGGCAAATCTGCAGATGGGAATTCCTCTCCTTTCTTTTTTGGAAAATTCAAGGAATTGTCTGAACCAAAAGAAAAGAACATTTCACTTAGCCCTCTCTTTCTACAAATAGATGAGGGAGAGATTCAGGAAAGTGTTAAGCATAGCGAAGAGCCAGGTATTGTTGTATTTGAAGATGCAGCTAATAAAGAAGCAATGACTGAAGTGGGGATGAATCTTCTGCAGCCTCCTGCTAATGTGGGTTTTCTTCAGGCTGTTGATCAACCAGAAGTGGCCTCTGGGTCTGATGTGTTTTGGAGGCCTATGCCCAAATTAGCACCTCTTGGACTAATGTCTTCTAATCTTCCAAGTGATCAAAGGGTATTGGGGAACAAATCTATGCCATCCTTGGCTTCTGCTGCAGTCCGATTAAGTTTACCAAAACCTATGGATTAGATTTTTTTTTGGTCATTTATTATTGGATAAATGTTCAGGTTACTTGAAGCATACATATAGTGTTGTACATTTTATCAGGTTTCTTCAACAGTGAATGAATTTGAAATCTAATGCTTAGAAATCATGTCTCCATTATACACAAAATTGAATTATCTTAAAAAGATAAACACCTGAATCCCTACTTCCCATTTTGCAGCATATTTTCTGCTATAAAGTAACCAATGCACTTTATGTATAATCGTGATTTGTACATATGCTTTGGCTAAGCAGCGTTTGCAGATATTCTTCTGCAGCAGACGGACGATGTAAAGCAATCCTTGTGAGATTTGTCTCCTGGAACAATTTACACAAAGTAAACCATAGGTGCCTCCATCTCTAGTCTCTACAGCTCAGTCACCTTTCTGTCTGCACTTTACAGGACAAATTGCTACAGCTTATGTTTTGTCAGGAACAGTGTTAACTGTCACTTGAACACTCACCCCAATTACTTGACAATAAGTTAATTGCTGCTTGAATGACAAGCAATCATTGCTGTTATCAAACTGAACATGTAAAAAAATGTATATGTATTTATTTATATTTTTTAAAACCTTTTGTACACAGAATTTTTTGTACACACATGTAGAATGTGATACATTTGTTAAATGATTTACTGTATTTCTTACTGTAGATACTAAGTGTACGACTTGTGGTCCGCTCATGTTTCATTGAGCAAACTTTACATTATGAAATTTAATTAAGTCCCTGTTTTAAGGGGCCCCTGTCCGAGTTGGTAAACTTTTTTTTTTTCTCATTATTCAGTCTTGAGGTCTATTCTGAGTTAAAGGGCTGGTCCTTCACCAAACTAATATTTTTCAAATCTTGGTTAGAAGCTGGTGGAATGACCAGCAGTTTCATTTATGTCCCCAGATCTCAAGCAGCAGAATCTTTGCGCAATCTTGGATTTTCCTTGACACTGGAGTCCATGGGGCATAAATGAAGGGAGAGGTTAGTTTATCACCCATTGCTGAAATATTGATTTTAGAGTCAGACTGAACTTTTAGTTTAAATTCACAAAGTATATAAAGTACATGTAATTAAAAAATGTGTGAAGTCTTAGGATACATGTATGCTGGCCTTCGCTAAACCAAACTCTCCTGACAGTAGAAAAGGGCTAAACACGTCAAAAAAGCAGTACCAGGTTTTTGCCACCCTTTGGCGTTTTTTTGTCTTTTCTTTCAATAGCAAGTACTCTGGTCAATGAAATGGATAAAAGCCCATGCACTAAACAGGGCTAGCATTTAGGTACATGCATTTTTGCCTTGTTTGGTGTTTTTTTTTCCCCAAAACTTTCCTCTCCCCCGAAGCAGCCCAAATACAAAAGTCTGTTCCCCTGCCAGTTTGCAGCAGAGAAGGGCAATTGTTCTTTGTATGGAAGCAGTGGTCTCTCTGTAGAGGCCTCCTGCTAAGTGAGACCTATAGTAAAGCAATCAGCAAAACTCTTACCCTGTTTATTGGACAGCTTAAAGAGAAGCTCCAGGCTTCTTCAGAAAAAAATAAAAGTCAAATAAATAATGTAGCTGACTTTTAATATTAGGACACTTATCTGTCCGCAAATCCAGCGGTGTCTTCACCCCAGCCAATTTTTAAATCGGCTATCGGGTGCTGCTGCCGTAATTTCTTGTAGAGGATACCGGCAGTGAAACATTGCGGCTTCACAGCCGGTTCCCTACTGCATATGCGTGAAGCGCATTGCGCTTTGTGAAAGGAAGGGGGGGCCCGAACTTCAAGGTAACTTGACTACGGTGATGTCACCCAGAAGTGGGAGCAAGACCAGATAGCCAGCCCCCCCACCCCCCCCACACACACACACACACACCCCAATCCGAAAGGGGCCAGATGTGGCAGCGGAGGGGGGTAGGAAGCAAAGAAGTGGTGGAGCTTCCCCTTTTGAGTGGAGCTCTGCTTTAAGCTCTAATTCACGGCTTCCAGAGAGCAAGGGTCCTTCACTGCACCATACTTCCACAGGACACGCTTTTCTACTCAGGCTGCTACTTTCCCAAGATGGCAAACTGTAATCCTTTTTTTTTTTTTTTTTTTTTTTTTTTTTGATGCAACTTAAATACATTTATGATTTAAACCTAAAGTTCAGTTGGATTGAAGAGTGGACTGACCCTTTAATCTGTCCTGATATAAATTTGCACAACATTCGTGATTTGTTTAAGAAAATGCAAGTTCCTGAGATGTCATTTTCATGTTCCAACTTTATTGCTTAGTAATACATGGAAGAGCTCTGGGAGTTTTGTCTTCACTTGTATTGCTATTCTGGTTAAGTAAGGAAGAATGTTGTGAAACTATAGGTTGGAATGACACCTTGAGACTTTGCATTTTCCAAAACAAATTGGCATTGGCAGCACCCATAAATGTGCATGAGTATTATATAGTGCAGTATCCTTGAGTACATCATTTTGTAGGAACAATTTTGCCCAGTAGAATGTCATTCTGACTTATGAATTAACTGCACACTAATGAAATGAAATTGTAATTGTCGCAGCATGGACAGAATGACCCAGTCAAAACTTCTTCTGCAAAGCAATAATTGTGAACTTTTCACTCTGTAATCTAGAACTAGACCCAGGCTGAGTCTGTCTGTCCTCAAAGACTATGAAATTGAGAATACTTTACTTTTCATTACTATGTTATACGTTAAAGAAGATCGAAAGTAATCTTTTACTATCCAGAACTGGTCATTTGTTTCGTCTAGATGCAAATCTGTTTGGTGCTAAATAAAGCATTGACAAGCATATTGTCATAAAATTGATGTGTGTGTATAACTTATTTTGTTGGTTAAAATTTGGAAGTGTGAAATAAGCAGCGTTTTGTCCACACAGTGTACTATTTGTATTGCAGAGCATATAGAAATCCATTCTGGCAAAGGATATTTGGTCCCCTTCACAGCACAGTTTAAAGCGACACTTGCTGAAGAAAATGCTTTTACACAACATTAAAAAGTTACATACTGAAAAGGTCACTTTTGGAGGTCAGATATAAACATGCTGTAGCATCCAGTTGCATAGTTCCCAAATGCTATCCATCTTAATTCTTCAGCTTACAATCTGGCTTAAAGCGGGAGTCCGCGTTTTTTTTTTTTTTTTTTTAAAGCCAGCAGCTACAAATACTGCAGCTGCTGACTTTTAAAATAGTGACACTTACCTGTCCAGCGCGCCCGCGATGTCGGCACCCGAAGCCGATCTCTCGATCATCTCTCGGGTGCTGCCGCCGCCATCTTGGGTACGGGAATCAGGAAGTGGAGCCTTTCGGCTTCATTTCCCGGTTCCCTACTGCGCATGCGCGAGTCGCGCTGCGCTATAAGGATGGACCCGCTGCCTCTGGGATCTGTGTGTTTCCCAGCAGGCAGCGGGGGACTTTCGGAAAGGGGCGTAATCTACGCCCCTTTCCGCAGAGAGCTATCCCGGAAGTGGGTGCAGATACCTGTACTGTACAGGTACCTGCACCCCCCTCCCCCCTGAAAAGTGCCAATTGTGGCGCCGGAGGGGGGGAGGATTCCAATGAGCAGAAGGTCCACTTTAGGGTGGACCTCCGCTTTAAAGGCTACTGTATAATTATAAATGTAAAATGATCCTTGGCAATAACAGCTGTATTTGTGTAAAAACCAACAAACCAGCGATCTCAGGAAAAAATTATTGCCATAGATTAAACTATTAGCATTGTTCCACATAAATAAACATTTTTTATTGTTGGCACAGACAATTACATTTTGTCATTTATATACAGGAGACAGCTAAACAATATGTTCTACATTGATAATTTGGGGTTCAGCTGAAGACATTTTCTTTCTCCTCCATTGAGAGATACAGTAATTCAGATACTGTTAGGTTATACCACTGCCTACAGGAGGATTGGACATAATTTCTGTAGCAGTGCTGCTTTTGGGGGTATTGAGAATTGAAGCCTTGGTAAAACAACCACAAACTCACAACATGTCAGATTCTAGACATGGGGCAGTCCCACTGTACCGGATGCCCGAACTATGCCTACTGAAGGTGCCAACATCTGTTGCAGTCCTGTTGCCTTCAGCTCTTGGGCTGGATTCACACTATTGGATGTGGGTTTCCCCGCCTGGCCTGTGCGTCTTTTGGTCCATTTTAGGTCCAAATTCAGCCCAAAGGTTGGGCTGAAATCGGACCTGAAATGGTGAATGGAGATGGACCAGACCCCTGCTGTGAGCTGCTGCATTCTCAAATGTGAACTCAGAGTCTCTATCTCCTTCACTTATAGCTATATCTTTTTCCCTTTCAGCTGTCTTTTTACTATGGTCATGCAAGACTTTACAACCCAAATTACCCATTTATCTGCTGGCTCTGATCAGGTATGTCAGAAGTGCACTCCCAATCCCCTCTGCTGTAGATTCTTTATCTAATTAGCTCACAACCATAATGGTTTCTGAGCCCTCATCCACAGAGACTGAATGAGTCGTTCTAATACTTGTCTGATTAGCTTACCCAGGGGAGTTGGTCTACTGCAATTGACAATTTAAGAGACTGTTTTAACTCTAATGCTGTGCATAGCACTCAAACTGAAGGATCAGCCTGCTGCTTTTACCAGTGCTGTTTCCAGTTTTGTACTATTTAAAATGCCTAAGCATGGAAAGACTTTCCCTTTGCATCTGCTTTTCCAGCTATCCGCTTTTCCAACAATTTTTCAATTGAGACTGGAAGCACCCTGATGATTCCCTCTCCCCCCCCTCCCAGTGCTTATTAGCTTTGAATCTATATTATGAAGATTTTGTACACAAGTGGCCTATTACCACTATCGATCCAGCAGTGTCCATCCCCTTAACCATGCACGTACTATTCTGGTAGATGATGCACATTTTTTTAACTGCTTCAATTCCGGGCCAATTCTGGCATTCCTCTCCTACATGTAAAAATTATAATTTTTTTGCTAGAAAATTACCCCCCCCCCCCAAACATATTATAATATATATATTTAGGAGAGACCCTAGGGAATAAAATGGTAGGCATTGCAATTTTTTATCACGCGGCATTTGCTCAGCAATTTATCAAACACAAATTTCTCTTATAGTCACCGACTGACACCGCTCCTCTCTTAGCCATTGGGTTGTTATGCCCTATTACTAGGAGATACTAGGCATTAATTGTAATACAACACTCAGAACTCTTATTTCCATCCAGGGGGCGGTCCCTTGGGCAACAGCCAGACAGCCATCAGTTTTATTTTGCCTAGTGAAGAAGGACCTAAGAACCCTGCGGGCCCATCGGTCCATGCTTTTTTTCTGCAGAAGCGTGACTTTGCGCAAGATTGATCCTGTGATCTACTATCAACAGCCAGCTGGGTGACAGGCTGGATACTCTTATCCTTGTAGTCTCCTCAGTCTGGCCATTGAGCGTGTGCAGGCCGCAGCTACGCGCTAGGCAGGCCACGTCGAAACCTCAGCTCCAGAGGTGGTCGTGAGCTTTTATGCTCCGGGGCATACATATGACTGGGCTACTGATGTCTGCGTCACAGTATGCCGGGCCAGCAGCCACCCTGTACTGATCAGTGAGTGGGTCTGTGATGGAATGTCTCCCAGCTCTTCGGGGCTAGTAAGTACAGCTCTCCTTGCATCGGCAGGGCTGAGCAGCGGGGCATTCTCTGGGAGGTCGATGCGGGCGTACCTCACCTCCCTCTCTTCTCTCCCTGTCCCTATCTTTACTCTCCCCTCCCTGTGGGTGGATGCTGCATGTGGCTGCTGAGCGGTGTGTGTGTGTGTGTGCAGGGCTCTCCAGGGGGGACTCTCATCTGGGGGGGTTGCACTGTTTCCTCTGCACCTGGGAGCCAACAGGCACTACCTGCTGAATAGCGCAGAACTCCTCAGGGTGGGGAGTCCAGCGGCAGTAAGGAGGGTGGGACTGTCACTGTCCTAAGTCCCCTTCGGGTGGCAGACAAGGTAGGGTCAGCATGGCTTCAGAAACTGGTGTTTCTTCCCTCGTAATTCAGGCAATTGCAACTGGGTCGCCTGCGGACTGCACAGTGCCTATGGACACCCTGACGGCGGTCCTTAATTTGTTCGTTGCCAAGATGGAGGCGGTACGTGGGAAAAAGGGTGCAAAAAAGGGGCCCCTCCCCCCCGTCCTCTGGGGAGAGCTCTGAAGCAGACTCGGGTCCTGCTGAGGCTGGTGAACCCTGTTCTGCCTTGTCAGATGACGCTGACCAGGACAGTGAGGATCAGTCCCCGTCCGGGTCCGTGCACGACAAAGCGATTGTCGGAGAACTTATCACAGCACTGCGTGATACCCTGAAGATTCAGGAACCAGCAGATCCCTCTGCTGATGTAGCGGTCCCCTTTGGGTCCCGCAAGCCATCACGTTCACTTAAGGTGTTCTTGTATCTGACTTATTTTGACAAGTTAATTCACAAGGAATGGGGTCGACCTCAACGGACCTTTTCGGTCTTCAAATCCATGGCCGTGCGTTACCCATTTGAGGAAAGCCTTCTCAAGAAGTGGTCGGCTCCTCCGGTCATGGACCCCCCCAGTATCCAGGTTAAATAAAGTAACCACGACCCCAGTAGAGGGGACTCCTGCATTTAAGGATCCCACGGACAGGAAGGCCGAGGCAGTGGCTTGTTCCTTGTTTACGGTTGTGGGGTCATCCGTGCGACCAGTACTGGCATCCACACTTGTGTCTCAGACACTGAGTGGGCAAAACTGTTGCACCGCAAATTGGGAGAGCAACAGGCTTCTCCTTTCTGCGTGAAACTAGCAGACCAACTAGTGCAAGGCCTTAAGTACGTTTTGTGACACGGCCCTGGATACTCTTCCTCTGTTATCCAGGGCTTCAGTGTCAGCAGTGGTGCTGAGGTGCCTGATTTGGTTAAAATGCTGGTCTGCTGACCAGGCATCCAAAAAAGCCTTGACGCATCTTCCTTCCTTGGCGACCGGCTCTTTGGAGCCTCTTTGGATGACATTATTAAAAATGCCACTGGTGGTAAGAGTACCCTACTCCCACAGGCCAGGAAGGCTAAGGAGCCACGCTGTAGGTAAGGGCCCTCTTTTCCGTCCGCCCGGAGCTTCGGTTAAACGTCCCCAGCCCGACAGGACGACCGCGGAAGGACAAAAATGTCCCTGGAACCGTAATCCTGTGAACAAAAGTGCTACCGCATGAAGGTTTGCCCCCCAGGTCGCCTTCGGGAGTTTGCAGCCCGGTGGTCCTCTCCACTATCCGACCAATGGGTCTGCGATCTGATTTCCTCCGGCTACAAGATAGAGTTTCTCTCTTGGCTGCCAAACAGATTCTTCCCCTCCAGCATACCCGTATCTCCGGGAGGCCCTCTTGGGGGCAGTAAGGGACCTGCTGAGTCGTGGGGTGGTTGTACCGGTTCTGAAATGGGAACGTTTCCAGGGATTCTACTCAAATCTGTTTGCAGTTCCCAAGAAGGAAGGGGTACGTCCAATCTTGGACCTAAAAGCCCTCAATCACTTTGTGAAAGTGCAGAGGTTCAGAATGGAATCCGTTCGCTCAGTAGTCACTGCACTCCACCAAGGGGACTCCCTGGCATCTTTAGACATCCAGGATGCGTACCTGCACATACCCATATGCCTTTGGCATCAAAAGTTTCTGCAATTTGCAGTCGGGGAAGCCCACTACCAGTTTGTGGCTCTCCCTTTTGGTCTGGCATCAGCCCCCCGATTTTTTTCCAAGGTATTGGCTCCAGTTTTGGCGTTGCTGCAGCAACGTGGGATCGCAATCGTGGTATACCTAGACGATCTCCTGAGGGCATCTCCTGCCTCAGAATTAGAGGAGGGTGTGGCGATCACTATGTAGACCCTACAAGAATTTGGGTAGCTGTTGAACCTAAAGAAGTCCAGTGATTGTACCGACCCAGCATCTGGAGTACCTGGGCTTGCTGCAGACTCTCAGATCTGCAGTAAAACTGCTGATGAACCACAAGTGGTCGTCGTGCCGCTTCTGCATGCGAGTACTGGGGCTCATGGTAGCCTCCTTCGAAGCAGTACCCTATGCCTAGTTCCACACCAGAGTCCTGCAGAAGGAGATTTTGACAAAATGGGACAAATCTCGGTTGTCCCTGGATCAACAGATCCAGGTGAGCCTGTCAGTCAGAGATTCACTGATCTGGTGGCTGAGGTCCCCGGTGATTCAGTCCATGAAGTCGTTCCTATCTCTGAAGTGGACAGCGATCACAACGGACGCCAGCCTATCCGGCTGGGGTGGAGTGATGAGGGTTCAGTCGGCTCAGGACCTCTGGTCGGTGGAAGAATCCAAGTTGCCGATCAATCTGCTCGAGCTAAGCGCGATCAGGCTGTGCCTCTCCACATGGTCGATGAGACTACAGGGGCGTCCGATCAGGATCCAGTCAGACAACGCCACAGCTGTGGCATACATCAATTACCAAGGAGGAACAAGAAGCACAGCCCCCGCACGGGAGGTCGCTCACATACTTCGGTGGGCAGATCGACATGTACCAACCCTGTCGGCCATTTACATCCCGGGAGTGGAGAACTGGCAGGCAGACTATCTGAGTCGTCAGATGCTGGACCCAGGAGAATGGGTGTTGCATCTGGAGGTATTAGGGTTACTGCATCAGACACACTGGTGGCTCCGTGGGATCAGCACCAACTGATCTATGCCTTTCTTTCACTGAAGGTGTTACCGCGTCTGATTCGCAGAGTGGAAGCCGAGGGGATCCCAGCAATACTGGTGGTCCCAGTTTGGCCTTAGCACCCATGGTACGCAGACCTGGTGCGTCTGGTGGCAGACGCTCCCTGGCTTCTGCCATTACGAGAGGGCCTTCTGTCTCAGGGTCCGATTCTCCATCCTGCTTTACCATCGCAGGCTTTAATGGCATGGCTATTGAGAGCCAGGTGTCGAGGAACCGGGGTCTGTCGGACTCGGTGATCCCAACCATGTTGAGAGCACAGAAATCTTCTTCTAGGAAGATATATCATCGTACCTGGATGGCCTACATCTCTATATTTGAGGAGAAGGGTTGGCATCCACGCTCTTTTTCCATAAACAGGATCCTGCTGTTTCTTCAGCAAGGAGTAGACCAAAAATTGTCGTTAAGCACTATTAGAGGGCGTTTCAGCTTTGACTGTCTTTTTCAGCGACCCCTGGCGTCTCACTCATAGTGAGTACCTTTGTTCAGGGGGTCTGTCATGTAGTCCCTCTGGTGCGTCCACAGTTACCCCCATGCGATTTGAACCTGGTGTACTGCCCCCATACTTGGGTGGGCAGATCGACATGTACCGGCCCCGCCATTTACATCACGGGAGTGGAGAACTGGCAGGCAGACTATCTGAGTCGCCAGATGCTGGACCCAGGAGAATGGGCGTTGCATCCGGAGGTATTCAGGCTACTGTGCCTGAGGTGGGGCACACCAGATGTGGATCTTCTGGCCTCCCGTCTCAATCGGAAGGTGCCAAGATTCGTGTCCAGGACAAGAGATCCATGGGCAGACGCGCTGGTGGCTCCGTGGGATCAGCACCAGCTGATCTACGCCATTTCTCCACTAAAACTGTTACCACGTCTGCTTCGCAGAGTGGAAGTCGAGGGGATCCCAGTAATACTGATTGCCCCAGATTGGCCTCAGCATCCTTGGTACGCAGACCTAGTGCACCTGGTGGCAGACACCCATGGCTACTGCCGTTGCGAGAGGACCTTCTGTTTCAAGGTCCAATTCTCCATCCTGCTTTACCATCACTGGCTTTAATGGCATGGCTATTGAGAGCCAGGTGTTGAGGAACCAGGGTCTATCAGACTCAGTGATCCCAACTATGTTGAGGGCGCGGAAATCTTCTTCTCAGAAGATATATCATTGTACCTGGAAGGCCTGCATCTCCATGTGTGAGGAGAAAGGATGACATCCGCGCTCCTTTTCCATATCCAGGATCCTGCTGTTACTTCAGCAAGGAGTAGACCAGAAATTGGCGTTAAGCACCATTAAGGGGCAAATTTCAGCTTTGGCTGTCTTTTTTCAGCGACCCATGCCGTCTCACTCATTAGTGATAGTCCCTCCGGCGAGTCCACCGTTACCCCTCTGGGATTTGAACCTTGTGTTATCGGCGCTTCAAAAACCGCCGTTTGAAAATATCAGGGAGATTCCCCTGTTGACTCTTTCCCAAAAGGTGGTCTTTCTAGTGGCCATCACATCGGCCAGGAGGGTTTTGGAACCGGTGGCTTTGTCCTGCAAGTCGCCTTATCTGGTTATCCACAAGGATAAGGTGGTGTTGCGTCCGCAACCGTCTTTTTCTGCCTAAAGTGGTCTCGGCTTTTCATATCAATCAGGACATTGTATTACCATCTCTGAGTCCTAAGCCGAAACACCCTAATAAAGTGGCCCTTCACGCTCTGGACGTGGTTCGGGCTCTTATGGTGTATTTGTCTGCCACTGCTCCCTTTCGGACTCATTGTTTCGATGGCTGGTCCAAAGAATGGCATGGCGGTCTCGTCGGCCACCATTTCCAGGTGGATCAGACAGATTGTAGTGCAAGCCTACGCCTTGAAGGCGCAGGTACCCCCCTTTCCGGTCATGGCCCACTCCACAAGGGCAAGTGGAACGTCTTGGGCCTTCCGACACCAAGCATCTGTCGCACAGGTGTGTAAAGCGGCGACCTGGTCGTCTGTCCACACATTTACCAAGTTCTACAAGGTAGACGTCAGTGCATTGGCTGATGCCAGTTTTGCAGGCGGCCGTATAGTTGCAATTGAATATGCAATATATTTTCTTTTTCCTGGTTTTCAATAAAAACACAGTACCGTTAAGTTAATGCACTGTTGCATTACATTCTGCAGTTTGGGTGCGGTTGTGGGTAGTCACTCCTGTTCAGCGTATCCTGGTTTTGTGGTGGATTTCTCCACGCGCTGTTTTTTTGTGGGTAAAGTTTCACTAGTTCCCACTTGCTATGGTGGATGAAGTTTTTTATGCTGTTTTCCCACCCCTCGTTTTGGCACTGCTTGGGGACGTCCCAATGGCTAAGAGAGGAGCTGTGTCAGTCTGTGAATATAATGGAAAATTAGGATTTTTTGTACTTGGCGTAAAATCCTTTTCTCTGTAATTCACCGACCGACACAACACCTGCCCCTCCTTTTTGTCTTTCCGTTATAGTGCTTGTTGACGTACTGATGGCTGCATGGCAGGCTGTAGGGTTGTTGCCCAAGGGACCTTTATTTTATTTAACCTGGATACTGGGGGGGGGGGGGGGGGGGCACACGACCGGAGGAGCCGACCACTTCTTGAGAAGGCTTTCCTCAAAAGGGTAACGCACGGCCATGGATTTGAAGACCGAAAAGGTCCGTTGCGGTCGACCCCATTCCTTGTGAATTAACTTGTCAAAATAAGTCAGATACGGGAACACCTTAAGTGAACGTGATGGCTTGAGGGACCCAAAGGGGACCGCTCCATCAGCAGAGGGATCTGCTGGTCCCTGAATCTTCAGGGTATCACGCAGTGCTGTGATAAGTTCTCCGACAAGCGCTTTGTCTCGCACGGACCCGGACAGAGACTCATCCTCACTGTCCTGGTCAGCGTCATCTGACATGACAGAGCAGGGGGTCACCAGCCTCAGCAGGACCCGAGTCTGCTTTACAGCTCTCCCCAGAGGTCGGGAGGGGGGCCCCTTTTTTGCACCCTTTCTCCCACGTACCACCTCCATCTTGGCAACGAACAAATTAAGGACCGCCGTCAGGGTGTCCATAGGCACTGTGCAGTCCGCAGGCGACCCAGTTGCAATTGCCTGAATTTTCGAGGGAAGAAACGCCAGTTTCTGAAGCCATGCTGACCCTACCCTGTCTGCCACCCGAAGGGGACTTAGGACAGTGACAGTCCCACCCTCCTTACTGCCGCTGGACTCCCCACCCTGAGGTGTTCTGCGCTATTCAGCAGGTAGTGCCTGTTGGCTCCCAGGTGCAGAGGAAACAGTGCAACCCCCCAGATGAGAGTCGCCCCTGCATAGCACGCACACACACCGCTCAGCAGCCACATGCAGCATCCTCCCACAGGGATCGACCTCCCAGAGAATGCCCAGCTGCTCAGCCCTGCCGATGCAGGGAGAGCTGTACTTACCAGCCCTGAAGAGCTGGGAGACATTCCATCACAGACCCACTCACTGATCAGTACAGGGTGGCTGCTGGCCCGGCATACTGTGACGCAGACATCAGTAGCCCAGTCATATGTATGCCCCGGAGCATAAAAGCTCACGACCACCTCTGGAGCTGAGGTTTCGTCGTGGCCTGCCTAGCGCGTAGCTGCCACCGGCACACACTCAATGGCAAGACTGAGGAGACTACAAGGATAAGAGTATCCAGCCTGTCACCCAGCCGGCTGTCGATAGTAGATCACAGGATCAATCTTGCGCAAAAAGTCACGCTTCTGCAGAAAAAAGCACGGACCGATGGGCCTGCAGGGTTCTTAGGTCCTTCTCCTTCACTAGGCAAAATAAAACTGATGGCTGCATGGCTGTTGCCCAAGGGACCGCCCCCTGGGCGGAACTAAGAGTTCTGAGTGTTGTATTACAATTAATGCCTAGTATCTCCTAGTAATAGGGCATAACAACCCAATGGCTATGAGAAGAGCTGTGTCGGTGAATTACAGAGAAAAGGATTTTACGGTGAGTACAAGAAATCCTATTTTTTTTTGGGGGGGGGGGGGGGGGGACACTTTCATGAATTAAAAAACAAAAAAAAACTCTTCCATGTGTCCACCTACAAAGATGCTACTTCACTGCCCGATCCCAGGCCTTTTCTCCTATCGGCAGAAATTGGCCACCTATTTATTTATCACTGCAAAGCATTCAATAGCAAGGGCCTGGATGAAGCCGACAGTCTCGTTCACAGAGGTGAAGAGTATTTTAACCACTCTCATTAATGAAAAGATGTTTAGTGTCCTCCCCTAATCCCACGCTAAATTCCTTAAGGCAGGGATCCTCAAACTACGGCCCTCCAGCTGTTGCGGAACTACAAATCCCATGAGGCATTGTAAAACTCTGACATTCACAGACATGACTAGGCATGATGGGAATTGTAGTTCCTGAACAACTGGAGGGCCGTAGTTTGAAGACCCCTGCCTTAAGGTGTGGAGCCCCTGGTTGTCCTACGCTCTCTCAAATTTGCATCCGACCAGCCTAGAACTTCCTAACTGACCTCCTCCCTCCTCTGGCCTGGGGGAACCCTTTTCTCTTCTACCCTGCACTTCCTTTTGCTTCTTGGTCTTCCCTTCTCATCCCTTATTTCCTTCCTTGGCCAACTGGCCTACCCCACTGCCCTTTCTTTTTTTTCCTTGTGTTTTGTCTTGTCGCCGTCCCCACCGTTTCCTTTTTTTCTTGTTTGTTCGTAAGAGTTCAGTCCAAGCCTTGTTTTTCAAAACTTTTGGACTGCTTCATGCCTCAACCCCTGAGCAATTGAAGCTCAACCACTCTAACTTTGACCCTAGTCCTTGTCCAGAAGGTTATTGTTGAATAACAGTTCATTATACAAAACTTGTTTTCAATATGTTATTGTATGTTGTGTCACGATTTGCTTTTTTACTCACATCCCCTGCGTGGGATCATTTCAGCTGTTGCATTTATTTTTTTTTTAATTTCAATGCCCCATTCCAGGGGAAAAAAAAACTGTAAAGTTAGCCCAATTTTTTTGTATAATGTGAAAGATGTTACGCCAAGTACACTTCTGGAGTAGCACCAAACAAACCATGTTTTTATTTTTAGCAGGCAGCAGCGAACGAAGAAGACATCACCGGAGAAGAAACTCTGAAGAAGACCGGAGGAAGAAGACACAATTTTTAATAAAGTACTTGACAAAAACCATCTCTTGTGTTTTGTGACACTACACTTTTTTTGGTGAATGAGTAAGGGTACAATAAATTAGGGGTACTCTGTACTCATTCACATGGGGGTGGGATCAACATGGGGACAAGGTGCTTTTAGGGTGGGGAGGCAGTGCCACCCCAAAGCAGCCCCCCATGTTGAAGGCATGTGGCCTGGTATGGCTGGGGGGGGGGGAGGGCGGTGCTTGCTTGTCCCCCCTCCTTTTCCTGACCCGTCAGGCTGCATGGTAAGGGTCTGATATGGATTTCTGGAGGGCCCCATGCAATCTTTTTAAAACATTTTGTCATGGGGTTTCTTCTTCAAATCCATAACAGAGCCGAAGCCACAGAACAGTGAAGACTTTTGGCTTCACTCCTGGTTCCCTACTGCGTATGTGCAAGTCACGCTGCATGTTCTTAATGGTCCCTGCTGTCTTCTGGTACCTGTCTGTGTGTCAAGACAGCGCGGGGGGGGGGGGGGGGGGGGTGGTTGGTTTATGGGACCGAATATAGTGTAGTTCACTGCACAATATGCAGAGCTCTTTCACCAGAAGTGGAAGTTCACCAGAAGTGAAGTTAAGTGACCGATATCTGCTCCCCCGAAAGGTGCCAAATGTGACACCAGAGGGGGGAAGGAATCTGATCAGTGGATCAGTGGTTTCATTTCTGGGTGAAACTCTGCTTTAGTAATTACAGATTTGCATTGATCTTTGTGTTTTAAATCTTCCTAGATGTCAGTATCAGTCTGCTTCAGCTTTAAATATGCCTCACAGAAACAGTGATCATGCAATGCTATTGCTATAAAAAATAAAAAGTCTATACATGCGCACACAAGGTTATGTATAGTAGCAAAGATGTCTATTACATAACTGACATGTACTAATAAAGGGACACATACAGTGCCTTGAAAAAGTATTCATACCCCTTGACATTTTCCACATTGTGTCATGTTACAACCAAAAAACTTAAATTTATTTTATTTGGATATTATGTGGTAGACTAACACCAAGTGGCACATAATTGTGAAATAGAAGGAAAATTAAATGGTTTTCCAAATGTTTTACAACTAAATATGTGAAAAGTTTGGCGTGCATTTATATTCAGCCCCCTTTACTCTGATATCCCTAACTAAAATCTAGTGGAACCAATTGCCTTCAGAAAGTCACCTAATTAGTAAAAGAGTCCACCTCTGTGTCATTTAATCTCGGCTAAAACACAGCTGTTCTGTGAAGCCCTCAGAGGTTTGTTAGAGAACCTTAGTGTACAAACAGCATCATGAATGCCACGTAACACACCAAACAGGTAAGGGATAAAGTTGTGGAGAAATTTAAAGCAGGGTTAGGTTATAAAAAAAAATATCCCAAGCTTGGAACATCTCATGGAGCACTGGTCAATCCATCATCCGAAAATGGAAAGAGTATGGCACAATTGCAAACTTACCAAGACATGGCCGTCCACCTAAACTGACGGGCTAGGCAGGCAGAGAATTAATCAGAGAAGCAGCCAAGAGGTCCACCATAACTCTGGAGGAGCTGCAGAGATCCACAGCTCAGGTGGAAAAATCTGTCCACAGGACAACAATTAGTAGTGTGCTCCACAAATCTGGCCTTTTTGGAAGGGTGGCAAGAAGAAAGTCATTGTTGAAAGAAAGCCATAAGTAGTCCCATTTGCAGTTTGTGAGAAGCCATGTGGAGGACACACAAAAAGTGGAAGAAGGTGCTCTGGTCAGATGAATCCAAAACTGAACTTTTTGGTCTAAAAGCAAAATGCTATGTGTGGCAGAAAACTAACACTGCACATCACCCTTAACACACCATCACAACCGTAAAATATGGTGGTGGCAACATCATGTTGTCGGGATGATCTTCTTTAACAGGGATAGGGATGTTGGTCAGAGTTGATGGTAAGATGGTTAGAGCCAAATACAGGGCAATCTTAGAAGAAAACCTGTTAGAGTCTGCAAAAGACTTGAGACTGGGTTGAGGTTCACCTTCCAGCAGGACAACGACCCTAAACCTACAGCCAGAGCTACAATGAAATGGTTTAGATCAAAGCATATTCATGTTCGAATGGCCCAATCAAAGTCAAGACCTAAATCCAATTGCGAACCTGTTGCATGTCTTGAAATTTGCTGTTCATAGGTGCTCTTCATCCAAGCTGACAGAGCTTAAGCTATTTTGCAAAGAATGGGCAAAAATTTCACTCTAGATGCGAAAGGCTGGTAGAGACATCCCCAAAAAGACTTGCGCTGTAATTGCAGTGAAAGGTGGTTCTACAAATTATTGACTCAGGGGGGCTGAATACAAATGCATGCCACACTTTTCACATATTTATTTCTAAAATGTGGAAAGCCATTTATCATTTTTCTTCCACAATTATGTGCCACTTTGTGTTGGTCTTTCACATAAAATCCCAATAAAATACATTTGTAGTCGGAGTCTGCACTTGTAAATGCGATAATCCTAACTACCAAGACCTGAGGTGTGCCTTGGCCTGGCTGGTCAGTATGCCTAAAAGAGGGCAAAAAGAGACCCAAAGTAGGTGTGATGTGAAAGCTTCAATGAAAGGCCAGCAACAGCCATCCGTCCAGGAAATAGTGAAAGCCTGGATGCCTACAAAAGGGGAATATGTATGAAACAGCTAAAACAGGAGAAACTCCAGCGCCCCATGTACCCGATGAAAGAAGGGACCCCCGTTCGGGACCACAAAGTTGCCTCCGATCCGGACGAATATCAGAAAAGGATTTAAGATATGAGCCTAATATGGAAGGTAAACTTGGACACGAGCAAGAACTGTACATGGTGAGAGGATGATGCATGGGGAAGGGAGAAAGTGCTGACCAGAGGAATTTTGCAGAGGATGTATACTTAAATCCGATACCGTTCCTGTGGTACGGAAATGACCATGAGCCCCTAGCTTGTTCCTCAATACTAAACATGGAGAAGTTGTGAGCGTAGCAAAAGGGATTTGCCTAGAGCAGTGTTTCTCAACTCCAGTCCTCAAGGCGCCCCAACTGGTCATGGTTTCACAATTTCCCTCAGATGAAACAGCTATGGTAATTACTAAGGCAGTGAAACTGATCAAATCACCTGTGCAAAATAATGGAAAGCCTAAAAACATGACCTGTTGGGGCGCCTTGAGGACTGGAGTTGAGAAACACTGGCCTAGAGCACTAACTGGTAACTGAGCCAAGGGTAGGAGACAGGAAGTCTGAAACACCAAGAAAAACCTGGCCGGTAACTGGTAGCCACGTCAAGAGAACATCCTTGACTTCCCTTATCATGGCTTAGAGAGTGAGCTGCAAAAAATGGACAGATAGGAGTTTGTAGGCGCCTGAAATGCTGGTCACGTGATAGATATTTGGCAGATGGCCAAAATGCAGAGGCAATATGCAGTGAAAGCCAGAAAAATGAACCTATGAAACCTTCCCACCCTTGGTAGAAGCCCTCAGAATACCCTGGATAAAGAATCATAGGCCAGATCGATTGCCTGTGACCAGGTTAGCCCCTAGTTCCACATGCCACTGTGAAGAAATGCCAACATCACCTGCAGGCGCCCAGAGAAGAGCAGGAGCCGAGGTCGCCGCTGACACCTCCCCTCTAGCCGAGCGGGCTGTGAACCCCTCCATCCTGCCTATCAATTAAAGCATGGACGTAAGAGCGTATTAAGTACCGCTATGAAACTGGGATAAGAATCATGCGTAGAAACATGTTCTGCTGGTGGATGGAAGAGGTTGGGATGCAGTTAGGAATAACAGCCTAAAAAATACTGACTCCCCCACAGCTGGGGAGGCCGGGGAAGGGGTACACCAGTGATAAAACTCAGCTATGAGTTTGGTATGGTCCCATCCCTACCTGATGGGGTGCTACCATGCACTGAACCCCCATGCGACAACGGAGAGACAAATGCAAATTTGTCGCTTCCGGAACACGCACCATGCCCAGATCTAAGGAAACAAACTAGAGAAAAGAGAACAGACAACCAACCCATGAACAACAACACCCCTCCGTACCTGACAAGTATGAGGATGTAGGTGCAGATATGACCGTGGTGGGTAGTAGTAAATGTGTAACGGTGAACGTGCATGTGTGATGTATGGTATATGGGCGAGAAGATTGTGGAACGACAATCCATTAAAAACAAAACCTCAGCCCGTATGGATCCGTAGACATGACAGACCCTGGATTTGAGGACTAGCTAACAGAAATGCTATGACAGAAAATGGACAGATGACAAACTGAAACCCTCAGGGCTAGTGTACACACAGACAGAAAAAACAATACGAAAGAAAGCTACACAGGAAAATCGCTACGACAGGAAATGATACGAATGAAAACGACATGGGAAAAAGCTACACCAGGAAAATACAAGGAATGAAATTCACATGGGAAAAAGGTGCGACAGGAAAATCGCTATGAATGAAAGCTACACAGGAAAATGCTGTTAACGAAAACTACACAGAAAAAAACGATGACAGAAAAATGCTGCAACAGGAAAACGCAACGAACGACAGCTACACGGGAAAATGCTGTGACGGGAAAATCGCTATGACAGGAATGCTACGAATGAAAGCTATGAATGAAATGCTGCGAACGAAATGCCATGACAGAAATGCTACGATCAAAGCTGCGACAGGAATGCTGCGAACAACAACTGATGCTGACATATTGTAGAAACCCAGCTATGACAGAAGAAACGCTGTGACAGAAGAAACGCTGTGACAGAAGAAACGCTATGACAGGAAAACGCTGTGCCAGAAAAGCTATGATGAACCCACTGTGAAGAACCGCTATGACAGGACTGCAGACCAGGCTGACAAGAACTACTGTGACCGATCTGCTATGACAGGAAAATGCCATGACCGAACTTTGACCCACTGCGTCTGGAACCCGCTCACGACTGAACACGCAGTGACAGGAACACTATGACTGAACGCCTTCTGCCAGCACCTAAGACGGCAGTACCTGCTGTGATTGACACGCCGACAGTCCCCCCCTCAGGCCAGAACCCGCTGGACAGGAATGCTATGACTGGACATGTTATGACCAAGACGCTGAAGCTGGAGGCGCTGACCGACCACGCTAAGACACACCCACCAAACTGGAACATGCCGGGGGGGGAGGGGGGACTTTGCCAGGCACTGTATGTACAGTATATAGCAAAAGCCTTTCAGGGTGGTCAGTTTGCACAGTAAATTATGTTGATCCTCTGTCAATCATGTTCACATAGACAGTTTGTCTGATGCAAATATGCTTTAAATCCCATTCACAGCTGCACGCATGAGGTACAATATGTTGTGTGCACTTTGCATGCTTTGAGTGTTTAAACATGTGTTGCATATGAAACTCTATGATATATGTATTATGCTGCAAACTACTTAAAAGCAGGACTTCCAATAAACTACAGCCACAATCACCCAAAACATCAAAATGTAAGTGGATATATCAAGCATGAATATAGATATAGAAAAATGATATGTTTCACCTGTATATTGTACCATGTACAATGGTAAACAAACTTTGGAAAATTATTTCAGAAACTCCAAAGTTTGACTGGGCAGAAGAGGGAGAATGGAGGCCACCCCCTCCCCCCCCCCGGCATGAGCACCGGGGAAAGCAGGCGGGCGCCCCCTCAAAGATGCTGGACAAAGCATGTGAACATGGGCAGGCGGGCCTCCCATGGCACTGGGAGAGGCAGGCGAGCGGCCGGTCACCCCCCCCCCCCCCCGGTGTGAGAGGCAGGTGGGCGGACAGGCGGCCACCGGTCACCCCCCCCCCCCCCCCCTCGGCGTGAGAGGTAGGTGGATAGCCCCCTCGTGAAGCCGGCTATAAGCTGAGGTAATAAGAGCGTGGGTGGGCGGACTCCCGGGTGGTGTCCAGCATGAGCACCAAGAGAGCAACTGCCCACCCCTGTTGCAGCCGATCGTCGCTCAGGACCCAGAAGTGACATAGTTACATAGTTAGTAAGGTTGAATAAAGACACCAGTCCATCCAGTTCAACCTGAGTGAGTGTCTACAATTGTCCCTATCCCTGTACATTGCACACTCACATCGGTCCCTACCCTCAAGGAGCCCACAACCCAAGGTCCCCATTCTTATACTACGGCGAATTTTGGACAGAAGCCAATTAACCTACCTGCATGTCTTTGGAGTGTGGGAGGAAACCGGAGTACCCGGAGGAAACCCACGCAGGCACAGGGAGAACATGCAAACTCCAGGCAGGTAGTGTCATGGTTGGGATTTGAACCAGCAACCCTTCTTACTGCTAGGCGAGAGTGTTAACCACTACACCACTGTGCCGCCCAAAGTGATGTGGGTGTAACCCAGAAATGATCCCATGAAGGATCTGGTGGAGGAGGAGGAGGGATATATAGCCCTCAGACTCCTCCTACAAATCCAGGTTAGCCTGCGGCCAGCCCTCAAACCTACGTTTTTGGTTGTAACATGACAAAATGTGGAAAATTTCAAAGGGTATGAATACTTTTTGAAGGCACTCTAAGGAATTGTAAAGAAGACTTCAAGTTTTGTTGGCATCCCTCTCTCGCAGCACGCCCTTCTCCTCACTACCACCGACAGTCTGTTCACTTCCACACTCCTCCTCCACACTCCACTGGTCTTTCTCTTTCACCTTTCCCCTTCCTATTGGCACTAGGTCTATCCCTTCTCCCTTTTCATTTTCACACGCATTCACCAGTGGCCAGTTATAGTTTTGTTGGCATCCATCTCTCCCAGCATGCCCTTCTCCTCACTACCACCAACAGTCTGTTCGCTTCCACACTCCTCACTTTCCTGGAGACTTCCCTCCATTTCTTCACTCCATTTTCTGACTCCCAAAACAGGTTTGCCTCGTGGGTCTTTGCCTGCCTTGGATGATGCCTGTGCGGGTAGCCCCCTGCCGACATGTCTACCTCAGCTCCCATTTGGTGGCACCTTCTAGTGGCCAGCGGTGCCTCCATCACACAAACCATAGTACGTAAGCATGTACCTCGTGGGGCTTTTTATATCACCCCACCCCTGTTTCATGTCTGCATATAATAGATTACACTTATACAATACCTTATTTTTTAGATATTTCACGTGCTTGCTCCTGATGGGTGGCATATCAGCCACGAAACGCGTAGCGCTACCAAATGTCGTGTTATCTCCAATATCTACTCCAATGCCAACGTAATCTGTACTCTACAGGCTAATGAGGCCATCGGTCAAGCAGGCACTACCTTATCTTTTATGGTTTTATACTAGCCTAATTTTGGAATATTATTGCGTTCATATTATTAAAAGCTCTTGCTGTTACCATGTTTATTGTTACTATCTTCTCATTGTTTGTAAATGATATCATGTCTCTATGTATGTTTACATTATTTATGAACCAATACATTTTTGTATTTGTTCACCAATTATGCCTTAATTGCAATCAAGTACTTCATGTAAAGTCCCACCCCTTCGCTCTCCTCTTTTTTTCAAGTAGCATATATTTTTTTGATTCGCAAATACAATACAAATACTTTATTTCTCCAGATAAACAAAAGAGAGGGTATGACAGGGTCACGTAAATTTGTTGTGCCACATCCTAAAACATCACAACAAAGAAGAGGGGGTCCCCTGGGGGTGGACTTTTAAGGCACGTACAAATTATAATAGTATACAAATTATTTTATTACATAAAACCAACAAAATTCTCCAGATAGTACTGTTTTGTTCAAAAATTACAAATTTTTCTGGGCTTTTATCTGCACAGTTATTATAGTAGTTGGCCAGCAGGTGGCGCTATTTATCCATTACTGTTCACTGGACCAGCCTCAGTTATTTCTCCCACAATCTAAACTGTCCAGTTTATTTTCCAGTGCAGTCCCTTTATAGGGTCCAGTAAATTATTTACAGTGCTGTAGACCATTCCACTCTGGAAGCCAAGTAGCCTGAATTAAATGATGAATAATCAACTTTGCAGGAAAATGTGATTTTCATTAAGCTTGCAAATTCAATTGTAAATGTTCAGAGTCACAAGGAAAATGTGAAGTGTATCCAGGCTAATAGCTTATTTCCTTCCACGAAGTGGAGTTGATTCTACAATGCTCACCACACTAAAAAAAAAAAATTCAAATCTGTATCTTTCGGTTGAACAAATTTTGCCCATAGTCTGGGAATCTGTGTGACTAGATGTCATTTTAATGGATTTAGGGGGGTCCTTGCACTTCACAGCTTCAATCTTGTTGATCTGATCAAACCTGAAATCTGATCAAACCTGAAACGTAATCTGTGCGCGGTCAGCAGTTGCGGAGAGGAAGGTGTGAAATGGAAGAGGCATCCCCCAGCTGTCACCTTTTATATGACCTTTCTATATATTTCTACTCCCATATGTATGCATTGTATGTCCCCCTTTACTTTGTAAAGCACTGGGCAAACTGTTGTCACTATATACATCCTACATGTCCTGCGCTATCAACACATTTGCTTTGCATCCTTTGTTATTGGATTCTCTTGTGTAACCTTATCTCTGCTTTCCACTGTATTTCCTAATCTGCTCCTTTTGTGGGGAACTACAAACAGTGGAAAATTTGTGGAAGTTATTAGTTCTGAAAAAAAAAAAATTAAGCATTGCACACAACACAAAAAGAATAGAAATAACGGACATCCAAAGGTTTTCTTTCTACAACTTTCATGGACTACCCCTCCCCCACAAGGGATCCATGCAAAGCAACTATATTGTGAATGTGTGGTACAGACTATTTGACTAATTACACCCTTCCATGGACTGGGGAACTCTTGACGTGCATCAGTACCGCAGTGTCCATAAATGTAACAGCCGCACTCCAGTAAATCCAACAAGAGTTTTATTCAGCAACTATTGTTCACATTATACACTCTACCTTGACTCTAACCTCTCTGATGCATTTCACTCATGATGTTTAGGCTAGGTTTAAACGTATGCGCTAACACCACCAGCGTGTGCGTCCGTACGTGTTTCTAGCACTGCATGCAACGTGCACTGCCCTTGTGATCTGCTGACGGTGTTAATACAAATTTAACGACACCCAAAACACAGGTCACAAATGCAGTGAACTTGCCTTCCCTGGATCGCACCAGACTGCATTGTACAAAATGACCATGCAAACCGGTTGCGGTGCAGCTCCAAAACGGTCCATGTATTTTGATGCAATGCGATTTGAGACCATTCAAAATGACATGCGGTGTGGAACCTGTGCAATTCACATGCAGTTCATGGTGTGAACCAAGCCTTAAAGGGGTTGTAAGCCCCCCCCCCCCCCCCCGAGTCATTTTTACATATAGGTAAGCCTATAATAAGGGTTACCTTTATGTACTGAAAATATCTCCTAAACGTGCGCCGTTTAGGAGATATTTACCCTGTAGTGCGCCAATTTCATCGGCACATGCGCAGTGAAGAAACGGTCCTCTGTGGCGTTTCTTCCCCAGCGTGTGCCATGACTGTCACAGAGCCAGAGTCAAAAGGAAGAGGGGCGAAGATGGATGCGTCCACCAGCGGGGACATTGCGGGCTTCGTCTGCAGCTAAGTGCCACATAATGGGCTAGTATGCATCGCATTATGCTTTTACTTTGCAGGAGAACAAAGAGGAATGACTGATCCCCTAGACCAGAATTAGTTGTCAGAACATTAAAAGTACACAATTACACTAAATAGCATGCTTATGAAATGCCATAAACCTGCACGTGCTGTGGCGCACCTGTATAATATGCTAGGAGTAGGAGTCACATTTACAATGAAAAAAAAGCCATTTAAAGTGGAACTACTTGTAGGCAGATCACAATCTCATCACAGTGGTTCTTTACCACGTGATCAGCTGTGTCCAATCGCAGCTGATCACGATCTAAACACACTTGCCAGGTATTGGCATTCCTTTACTCACACTGTCACAGCATGAGGAGAGGAGAGAGCCGGTAACTGGCAAGTGTAAATGGGCACATCTGCCCTGATAATCAGGACACTGTTTATCAGTGTCCTAATTATCAGTGCAGCCCCAACAGTGCCCATCAGTGCTGCCAATCGGTGCCTCCTCATCAGTGCCCACAGGGTGCAGCCTCATCCTCTGCCTTACTGACCCCGTCCTTTGTCCCAATGACCGCATCCTCTGGGACCATTGATACTTGTACAGCGACAGAGCTAAAAATAGCCACTGATTACTGTATAAATGTCACTGGCAGGGAAGGGATTAACACTAGGGAGCGATCAAGGGGTTAAATGTGTGTCCTAGGGAGTTTTTCTAACTGTATGGGGATCTGACTCACTGGGGGAGGAGACATTTCGTTGTTCCTACTTGGCAGGAACTGAAGATCTATTTCTCCTCTCCTTTTAGAATGGTGATGTTAAAAATAGCACCTGAAAAAAACGGCTCTGTTCTCCGAGGGCTTTCACACTGGAGCGGTGTGCTGGCGGGGCATCAGAAAAAGTCCTGCAAGCAGCTTCTTTGGAGTGGTGAAGGAGCGGTGAACTTGCCGCTCCTCCACTGCTGCTCCCCATTGAAATCAAAGGGGCAGCACTGCGATACCACCAGCAAAACGCTGCTCCGGCAACATTTTGCAGGCAGATTTAACCCCTTTTCGGCCGATAGCAGGGGATTAAAACTGCCCTGCAAGAGGCCGAATAGCGTCGCTAAAACTACGGTAAAGTAGAGCTAAAAATAACACCACTTTACTGCTGATACCCTAGGTGGCAGGGTGTGAAAGGACTGTAAAGGTGTCGACGTAAACCTACAGCGATTTGCGGGATCATGCTGACCTGCCATAGTATAATGACGGCAGCTGGTCAGCAAGTGGTTAACAAAAGCTTTTATTTTGTTTGGAAATAACTTTGCCATGCTATGTCCTAGAAACATTACTGTGGTGCTAAAGTAACCATGACTAATTGCAAAAACAATTAGCACTTTATAGTGTAGTAACACTATTTTAGAATGATCACTGCCCAGACTGGGGGAAATAAAGTTCTGTACCCTGCACTGACCCAGTTACTCTGCTTTCAGAGATGCAAATTCATTTTTCTTTGTTTAGCTTACCTTCTTGGCTTGGAATGGGGGGGGGGGGGGGGGGTCATTTTAGCAGTAAAGCCTTTACTTTAGGAGCACCAGAGCAACACTTCCAGCAGCCTTTAAGTTGTCACTAAACCCACAACAGTAAAATCAGTATGTATATGCAGCATAGCAGGCTTGTTAAACTCACGATGGAACTTAAGGGGTTAATCCTCTGCATTGTGTAAAAAGGTTGTTTTATCCTGTATGCACAGATCCTCCCTCTCCCTGCACTGTCTATCTGGGGAAGGCCAGCTAACACAGGCAGGGCAGCCGACCTGCACATGCTCAGTTGTGTCTTTCATGCTGGAGAGAACATTTACTTGTTCTCTGAGATAGCCAAGTCACATGATATTGACATCACACATGTGTGCATGTATACAGGCTGTAGAAATCTGAGCAAATCTCCTCCTCCCTGAACTCTCAGCACTGGAGAAACTGTTCAGTTTCCAGTTTTTGGAGTACAGTGAGGAGGGAGAGCGGCACCGTTGCTCTCGGGCACAGCTCTGCACCGAGATTGGGCTCAGATAAGTATTTAGGGTGGACAGGTGGGGAACTGCACCTAAAAGGTTTTTTATCTTAATGCAAAAAATGCAAAATAAAAACCTTTAGCCTTTTCAACCAGTGGCAGCTAGTGTTTTTTTTTGGGGGGGGGGTGACAAACACCCCCACTCCCCTGCTGTTATCCTATTGGCGGTGGCAGGCAGCAGCTCTATGTCCTCTCCCCCATGGTGGCTTCCAGCTCCTCCCCTCCTCCTCCTAGGAGTCCAATAGGATCGCCTGTCCTTTCAGCCAAATCAGCTTCCTGATTGGCCGGGAGGAGGATCAGTGTTACAACAGTGAATATTCATTTGCTGTTGTAACACACCTGGGTGGGATCGGAGCACACTCTCTGCGACCCAAGCCCATCCTATATTGAAGCCTATTAGAGCCTTTGGCTCTAATCAGTGCTTCAAAAAAAAAAGACAGCCCCCCCACATTGGAATCCATGTGCTGGTGGAGATGATCAGGGGGAGGCGGCACCCGTAATGGACGGACCACCCCTGTTTAAAACCACTTTAAATCTGTGGGGTTTTTTTCTGCAATAAAGAGGCAGAGTTGCAGCATGTGGCCTCACCACCAGCAACCTGTAAAAAATGTGTTTTGCTTGGATGCTGTGCTAAGCGGTTCTCACGTTTATGGCTGTATGTGTTCAGGAATCTATGCCCAGAATGCAGAATATTTGCATTCTGGGTATATGGTCCTAAATGCAAGTACCACTCAGGTACGGCGTCCAGCTGCCACTTATTTCAGTCTGTCATAGATTTGAGAAGCTGATGGCAGTGGTGGCTGGGCACTGTCTGCACCTTTGCCTTCTGGGCACACTAAAATGATGGAGTTTGACACATATGGGCTAAATGCACAGTGAGCCCGAGACCTAGGACAGCTTTTGCACACTTATTTATGAGAGCCTTCTGCTTTAAAATAAACCTATCGATTTTCAAATGTGATTTCATCAACATGTCTCACTTGTGTCAGACAAATCAAACATTAACTCAGAAAATTATTTCTTAGGCCGCGTACACACGGGCGGACTGTCTGACGGACTTGGTCCGCTGAAACGTGTTTCAGCGGACAATCCGCTCGTGTGTGGGCTTCAGCGGACTTTTTCGGCGGACTAAGTCTTTCGGGATTTCCGTAATATTGTCCGTCCAAACTTGGTTTCAGCGGACAGTCCGCTCGTGAGTAGGCTAGTTGGACGGACTAAGTATGGCGCATGCTCAGAAAGGATTTACACGGCCGAAGGTTGCATTGCAGTGTATTGGACGTCGTATTTCTAGTCCCGTCGTACGTGCTGTACACGTCATCGCGCAAGCTTTCAGCGGACTGTCTGTTCATCGTGTGTGGTCAAGTCCGTTCATTCAAAAGTAGGACGGACTGTCTGTCGGATTGTCGGACGGACTTAGTTGGGCGGACAATCCTCTCGTGTGTACGCGGCCATAGACACAATAGCAACATTGTCAGAACAGTGAAGATTACAAGGCAGAACTCGACGAATTGCCACACAAATAGCTGTTCTAAGACACTTTAAAACCTGCTTTTCTTCATTGCAGCAGTTTTATATGTAAGTACAGAAAACAGATCTGACATAAACCAAGCCTTTCTCTAGGTTTCCTACTTCCATCTTTCTTCAAGAGAACCTGTTCCCAGATTAATAATTTCAGCAACATTCTTCTCATGTTGTTATATGTCCATTTAATACGATTTAGGAATATATATATTTATTTTTTTAAATCCGTGGTGGAGTGCAAAAACAAAAAACATTGATTGTACAAAAAAGGTACATATGAAAAAAAAACACACAAAAAAGAGAACTTAAGGGTGTGCTTTTGTCCATCCCCCATAAGGGGTAAGACCTTACCCTGAACACCCCAGGGCACAAAGATTTTGAACTTGGTCCACCTAGCCAAAAAGCCTGGTAGCCCCCCTCCTCTCATGGCCAGCCCAAGCCAACCAATGAATACTAGGTGGAGGGGCTCTCCCGAAGTTCAGGGGAGGAATGAACCCTATGGCCACATATCCTCCAGGACTTGAGGGTAAGCTCGAGGACTCACACCCTCCATCAAGTGAAAAAAAACACATACACAAAAGTGATAAATTTGAAGGGAGAAAAAAAAATAGTGTCCGTGCAATGTGCACTGCCTAGGCCATAATTTAGAGAGTGATAGCCCATGAGTAAGCTTCAGTGGCCTGAGTGAAATCAGCCAAATTATTAAAATAGCTAAAAAAAAAAAAAAAGAAGCAAGTATTATCAGGGTTGACTAATGCCGCGTACACACGATCGAATTGTCTGGCGTACTTAGTCCGACATACAATCTGGCGGACTTTCTACCGAACGGACTTGGCCACACAGAAAGTCCGACGTTCGCTTGCGCGATGACGTACAGCACGTACAACGGGACTAGAAAATGGAAGTTCAATAGCCAGTAGCCAATAGCTTCCTTTTTCGTACTTGCTTCTGAGCATGCGTCATTCTTAGTCCGCCGTACTAGCATACTGACGAACGTATTGTCCGCTGAAACCCAAGTCCGACGGGAAGATTGGAGTGCAAAAATACTTTCTTAGTCCGCTGGACTTCACGCTGAAAAAGTCCGCTGAAGCCCACACACGATCGAATTGTCCGCTGAAATGCGTTTTGGCGGACTAAGTACGCCGGACAATCTGATCGTGTGTACGCAGCATAATGCCGCGTACACACGGTCGGAATTTCCGACAACAAATGTTTGATGTGAGCTTGTTGTCGGAAATTCCAACCATGTGTAGGCTCCATCGGACATTTTTTTTCTGAATCTCCGACAAAATTTGAGAGCTGGTTCTCAAATTTTCCGACGACAAAATCCATTGTTGTAAATTTCAAGCGTGTGTACACAATTTTGACGCACAAAATTCCACACATGCTCGGAATCAAGCAGAAGCGCCGTACTGGCTATTGAACTTAATTTTTCTCGGCTCGTTGTACGTCACCGCGTTCTTGACGTTCGGCATTTCCGACAACATTTGTGCGACTATGTGTATGCAAGACAAGTTTGAGCCAACATCAATCCAGGATTTTGTTGTCGGAATGTCTGATCGTTTCAGCAGTGCTGGACTGAAAACCAGCATGCTTTACAAACTGATTGTCATGGAAGCATCCTGTAACAAACCAACAGCCTGTCTGTAATTTTGCACTTGCTGTCCAAATGCCACAGAAAATCCTTTGAAGCAGCAGGCTGCCAGCTGCATACAAAGACTCCAACTTAGATTACAATATAGCATAATAATAAATAAAGTGTTTACACATTAAATATCAGTTTATAAACATATTTTTTAAAAATTACCAAAAACCATTAAAGTTGCCTAATAAAGATCTCCATTACTCTGGATGGCGAATGGCGATCTCAAATGTTGGGATGCCTTCATAAGTAAGCATTGCAAACGTTATGCTTAAAGTGGTTGTAAACCCTTACAAACCACTTTGACCGACAGGTAAGCCTAGATTAAGGCTTACCTGTAGGTCCAAGAAATATCTCCCAAACCTATACGGTTTAGGAGATATTTGCCCGAAGACGGGCACCGCTGTCTATGGCGCATGCCCCGTAGACAGCGGCGCGCAGGCGCACTGAGCGTGGCATCGTCGATGACGAAGATGCCGCGCGATGCCACGCGTCTCGGCTCCCATGCACATGCGCGGGAGTGACATCATCGCGGCTTCGCCGAATGACAGCGGCGGAGCTACGAGACCCCACCGAGAAGATGGATGCACCGGACTACAGGGGACAGCGGTGACTTCGCTGGCTCCTGTGTCAGGTAAGTGACACATAATGGGCTACTATGCGATGCATAGTAGTCCATTATGCTTTGCCTTTGCAGGGAATGAAAGAGGAAGTAAACTCATCAGGGTTTACTTCCTCTTTAAGATCCTTGTTTATGCAGAGAATGCAAAGTATAGCTATATACAGTATGTCTCTATCATTCCTGTATCTTTTACTAACTAACTGTATATTTGCATTCCAGATCAGCAGATGTTCAAATATCCCCAAGAGCTGCAACTAACCAAAACAAAAAAAACAGTCTTTGATAAAGGCTTTGTGTTTCTGGAGTCTATAATGAAATACAGCCTGAAAAACCATCTGGAGATTCTGAGTTTTACACAATTCATACTACTGCCAGCATGCAATGCAAACAAGATATATCATTAGGGATGCAATTATGACATTCATTGTATTGACTATGCAATCCAAGCAATTATTGCCTAGAGTTCTTAATTGAAAAAGGTTTAAATGGTGGGAACTACTCATTGTAATTGTCATTATTTATTGCTTACTTCGTTTTTATAGTCGTATTAATTGTCATATTACTATATACTTATATTGTCCTGCATCCAATTAACATCATAGTTTGTGTCTTCAGTATAGGTAATTGGAGCTCTCATATCCAAAGCTGGTGTCTAGATCTGACATATGGCTTTACTAAGCAGTCTTCCTCAGCTTATACAGAGTATAACTTCTTAGTAAAGCCAAAGGTCAGGATTTGACTTAGTAAAGTCAATGATCACACTGACTTAGTAGAGTAGACATCGTTCACTGTGCAAAGTAAATGTTCACATGTTCACGGAGATTATTAAATAAGGTGAAGCTGTAATTATGCATGCAGCCAATCACATATAAGCTAAAAAAATAAAATAAAAACACGTTTTTTAAAAATATCTCTCGTGTAGGGTTGGCTTCCCAAGGTGAACAAAGGGGTTCTCTCTATTTATATTTTCGTTGGCAATATAACTTAAGAGTTTATTGTGACGTGGGCTAGGAGGAACTGAAAATCTTCCACTGAACCAATGCCAAGTCCAGTACAGATTTCTTAGAGCACAAGATATTTACGTTCCTGTCAAAAATCCAAAAAATAAGGAGACGATTCCAGGCATGGTATATTTTTACATTGGTAACCATGTACTGTAGATACCATACCTATCCAATGCCCTTGGAAGCTGGAAATCACTGAATCACTCTGCTACTCCAGTAATCTCCACTTGCTTCAGGGTTCTGTGCTGAGCAGCTGGCTTGATGCTTTGTGAATTCAGGAGGCTGGCTACTCAGCACAGCTGCCATTCATTTTCTGAATGAATACAAAGCGTTCTTTGGTTGGAGGAGGTGGAGAGATGGGTGGGGATGCCACTCTCTCCTCCTTATCCAAACAGAGAACACGTTGCATTTATTCTGAAGGTGCAAAACATTCCATGGTACCAATGCCACATGACCTGTAGGCAGGTGCAGGCTACATAGTCCTCCCCCCCTAGCCTGTAGGTGGCATTGCACCACTTCTTCAGGTGGAGAGAGGTTTGAAAGGGGAATTGTTTTCCTTTGAGGGCTTCAGCAGCCATTATGGAGATTTTGGTTCTAAGCGGAATTATCGCAAGATGTGTAGCATCCATCTTGAAGGGAGACCTGATATAAGGGATGCCCCTATCATATAGGAATGCCGGGATTGTAAGGATAGGTCCACTGTTAAGGTCAAGATTGATAGAGCAGGGAGAAGTTCCAGACGAGAAGGGATGGGTTATAACCATTCTGCTGTTTATATTACATTCTGGTACCCAAAACAGGAAGATTTGACAGCCTCATACAGCATAGTAGGGTATTATCACCCCGCCTGCTGAAGCATTCCTCCAATACTTGTAATATTGGCCGTTCTATTGTGCCTCTCTCATAAGTGTAATACTAATATTGTGTGTAATTTTCTTGAAATTATTACAAGATACATTCACTGACTTTGTGGTGGTTTCTCCTGAGTGGATTGAGATTGGGCTTAGGTAAGTATTTAGGGTGGGCTGGAGGGAAACCTGATTGCAGAATGTTTTTTTACCTTTTTGCAGATACTGCATTGTGCTAGGTTTACACGTATGCAGTTGCTGCAGCTCATGTTTGAATGGGCTCCTATACCTGTGGAAAATGCAGAAAAAAGAGGTCCCTTCACCTTTTTAAAAATGCAGCTGCAGGGAAATCACAATGCAATTTCCCGCACCTGAAAACTCACTGGCATTAAGCATGAATGACAGCTCCATGAGTCTCCAAAAAGCAGCGCGTTTTGGCTGCGGGTGGTTGTGGGTACGCGAGTAGGTGCAATTTACACCCTATTCCGAACCCACAACCGCCAGCAAAAGTCCAGGTCCAAGGTAAAAAACCGTAAAGCCCCTTTTACACTAGTGGACCGATTGGGTCCACCTGCCAGTTTTCCAGGCCAACCCAATCTAACATACCAGTTATCTCTATGGAGCGGCGGGTGTCAAAGGACATGTGTCTGTTGATACTGGCCGACATCAGATTCGACCCACTAAAAACTGATGAATGGCGATCCTTTCCCCATCTGTCTGACAGATCGGATGGTAGTCGGGTGTAAACAGACAGTCTGTTTACATCCAACCACCTATAGAAGAGAGCAGCTTTGTCTGCTTTGCATAAGCGGGGCAGACACGCACCAGCCATCTGCCTGCTCAGTGGGGAGTAGCACACAGATTCTCAGTTGAGCAGGTGAACTCCAAAATGGCTTGCCCCACGTGGAAGGGGTCTAAGCTTTTAGAACCACTTTAACATTACCATACATTTTAATCCACATCAGGTGGCCTTAAAACATTATCTTAAGTATTGAGCTGCAAAAATGACATAAGAAAGCCTTTATTAAGTGGAGAACATCCGAGGCTCAATTCCTAAACCACTGGGGGGCCACAAAGTAGCACTGAGAGGGCCATATGCGGCCCCAAAACAAAACATCAGTTTGATGTGCCTATGTTATTTCAAGAACTTGTTTTAGGGAACATTACAAGTTGAATCTTCAAGCATGGGGAGATGCATTAGGGGATGCTTTAGTGTAAGGAACACACTGTTGATTTTTAACATGCTGGCCAGCTACACTCATCAGGCTACTTCTCAGTTTAGAGCCTCACAATCAAAACTACCAGCGCCAAAGTATCAGCGCTTAGCACAAATGTGTCGAGAAATGACAGTTCATTTATCTCAATATGTGTGATGTGGTGATTCAGCTTTCGGCACAATCCACATCACAGTATGAGAAAAGGACAAGCCTTGTTGGAGAGAGGAATGGCCTGTGGGAAGCCAGTACATGAATGAAATGTGTTTCTAAACTACATTTGTGTGACTAGGGTAGTGCCAGAAGACCCTAGCGCGGGACTGGAATACAGAAAGTGTCATAGCGCACGTCATGTATATGTGCCTGCAGATGCCCAGTCTGCGATGGAAGACTCTGCAATTTTACATGACATTGAACATGATTCTATTACACTTCACACATCACACATGGCTTATGACTATGACTATTACACTCCAAACAAAAAACGCTCCATTGCGTGACACAGTGTGATTCAGTCTGACTGTATACAAATCAAGAACATTGTTCTCCCAACACGACCTGACTTTTGAGCAGGATCATAATACTCATAATACTCAATACATAATACTTTTATACTCGATACAGACCTAGAACACTGTACTTTCAGAATGAACTGGCTAATGGACATGATCATTGCATAGTACTGTACACAAGTAAAAAAAATAATAATTCTATTTTATTAATTTTTTTGTAAATTGCAAATGACAATTTAAAGGGTTGTAAAAGTTTGTTTTTATTTTCTAAATAGGTTCCTTTAAGCTAGTGCATTGTTGGTTCACTTACCTTTTCCTTCAATTTCCCTTCTAAATGTTTTTTTTTTGTCTGAATTTCTCACTTGCTGTTCCTCCTCAGTAAGCTGTTCTGGCTGACTAAACACCGCTCGGATGATGGTGTGAAGTTTACTGAGGAGAAAGAAAAAAAAACATTTAGAAGGGAAATCGAAGGAAAAGGTAAGTGAACCAACAATGCACTAGCTTAAAAAGGAACCTATTTAGAAAATAAAAAACAAAACTTTACAATGCCTTCAAATTAATAAAGCTCGTGTAGTTTGTTCATTATTCAGAGAAGCATTTTATTTAAGCTTGGACAAAAAAAAAAAAAAAGATTCACAGTGTAGGTAGGTGCCAGTTGCAATAATGTTGCATTGTATTTATAAAATTACTGCTAATATTAACTTGCTTTTGTGTGACTACCGTTGTTGGCCTGTTAAAGTGCCCCTAGTTGGGGTATTTAGATGTAGGGGGGCTTTTCGGGTAGATTGGTCATGTTTAGCATATAGAAATGACCCCACCAGAATAAAGCACCTCAAAGGCCAATTACAAAAAACAGTACATACCCATTGACCGGGTAAGTCAGCTTACCCATGGAGGGCAAACCCCAGCCCCCAAACATCCCCCGACTCCTGTCCCACCCAAGCAACTCTCCCACCCAGAGAACCCTCCTCCACTTCAGTGTCCGAAAAGAGGACCCTAACACCTAATCTCCCCTCAAAAACCCCATTCTCCTCTCCACCAGCCAGTGGAAAACTTTAAAAAACACTCAAAAGGGGGGTGAATAACTCAAGAAACCCTAACCAGGCTGGAAAATAAAGTCTCATGCATGCATGAAAAGTCCAGATCCAGTTGCACCGACATTTTATCTCAAACTACCCGCTTCACAAAGTAAATATACTGGAGCAAACCCTGCTGTATACAGTTCTATGGTGAATACAAGTGTAGCAGGAATGAGACTAATCCATGTCATGGGTGGGAAAGTTGTTTGAGTGGGACCGGGGTCTGGGGATGTTTGGGTCCTGGGGTTCCCCATCAATGGGTTAACAGACTGACTCAGTCAATAAGTTTGAGTTATTTGCTGTTTTTTGTATTTTTAATGTCCAATAAATTATATTTTATAATGCAATAGTAGCCTTTGAGGTGCTTTATCCTAGTGGGGAATTTTTATATGCATGGCTTTTTGGATGCACTTCCCCTAAAAGGGGTGTGGCACTAAGCGGTATTTCCACTCCTAGGAGTTTGTTTTGGTTGGGTTTTTTGCAAATGGTTAGGAGAGGGATCATACACGGATAGAAATAGTGCTACACTGTAGTAGGTCAGCCCCAGGCTGACCCTGAAGTAAGACTGTTAGTGAACCACTTGACTTATTGGGAGCTGCTACAAGTTATAGGTATGAGACACTACAGCACAGCCCTAAAGACTTTTTCACATGTTAAAGGGGAACACTTGCATTCCTTTGTGATTATTGACTGTAACTGTATGGAAGAAGTTGTAATGCCACATTTTATGCAGTAAACATAGTTGCTTGCAAAGTGAATCATCTGGTCTGATCATTGAATATAACTAATAAGTGAGCAGCACCCTCCTAGGTAGGTGCTAGAGAGTGTATATACATTTTATCTTTTCTACTTAAAGTGGAAGTAAACCCATCGATTTAAACAGTTAAAAAAAAAAGGTATGCTGGGAATGCTAACTGCACATTGGCTGTGTTCTCAACCAAACTATCAAATCATCCAATGGCTGGTGTCATAACGAATCACATGTGCAGCACCATAGCAGTTGAAGATTAAACAGAGGCAAAGATGGCAGCTTCCTTGGCTGAAAACGATAGGGGAATTTACTTCCACTTTAACAGAGAAGTAGACAGGCAAATTTGGGTGCTGTCTGCTTAACAGAGAGCTGTGATTGTTTAGTGAGGTCTGCTCAGTGTACTCTGATGAGGCTCATGATGTCTTGGAGGTTTCACACTGGTTCAATAGTAATGAGACCTATTGGACAGTGGGAGGAAACCCAGCAGGTGAGAGCATGGATGTAGATACAGCCCTGGGCAATAGGAAGGGGATGGGCCCCAAGGAATGCTGGGTTGCCTGTATTTAGGTCTGAAGAGCAAATGGGCTCATGGTCCAGTCTTCTTCTCAGAGAATTGCAGGTGGGGAGGAGGCTGCTGTCTCTCCCCAGCATAGGCTGTCATTCAATCTCAGGTGGTCGACCTGAGGGCCTGAAACCTTGAAGCTACAACCCAGGGTTCCTTTGTAAGCTGACTAAAGGGACATTATCCTTCTGGTGTGGGACCCGGTGTAATAGGTTAGTCTCTGGCCATGAAAGAGTGTCAACTTACACATTGAATGATGTCCTCATGCACAAACTGGAAATTACAGAATAGAGCTGTGGCATGCTGATTGCCCCATGCTAAAAAGGAGGGCCAGAAAATATATTCTCCTGCACAAAAGTGTAATAGCCCAAATCAGAAGTGGATATAACTTTAGAGCCTTGCTGCCCTCTAGGACTGGGGTTGTTCTCAGAACACTGTAGAAAATAGATGAAAACAGAGTGTGCACTGGCCTAGTGCATTAACAATTTATTAAAGATAAAATAAAACTACTGGCAAACGTAGGTAGTAAAAGTAAGTAGCTGCAATCTCTCAGCTTTGCCAAAGCGGTTACCTCAAGGAGGACCTCACCGGGGTCCCTGCTACTGACGCGTTTCAAAGGTATGTCCTTCTTCGTCAGATGAAGGCTCTGCAACAGGGATCCCGGTGAGGTCCTCCTTGAGCTAGAGGCTTTGGCAAAGCTGGGAGATTGCAGCCACTTACAGTGGCTTGATGAGCGTTGTTACTATCTATGTTTGTGAGTAGTTATATTGCATGTTCACTAAATTGTTGTTGGATAATGCACTAGGTCCTCTGTTTGTATCTATTTTTAACAGGGAGGGTCCCCTACCTACACATGGCAGCTGTTAAAAATAAAAAAGCAGTTCCTGCTACTATATTAGAGGAAGGAGAGAAGAAAGTGCCATCTAAGTGCAATAGAATACACTTTAATCAACAATGGTTAAAGTGTATTCTATTACTACACTTAGATGGCCCTTTCTTCTTCCTCTGTTCCTGAATACTAGAGCTGGCTAACTCTATAGAAAGCTGCCACAAGTGTCTGCATACAGCCCAGGAATTTAAGGGACTATAAGATCTCTATGGACTTTATTCACTTTCCTTTCTGTGCCCATACTGTCTATTGCATGTAATCCAGTTACTATACTTACCTCCTCATACACAGTGCTTAGTCTTAGACCTGAGCATTGTCACAGGAAGGAGGGTTCCCCATTCCTGGAAAAAACAGGTACTAAAACCAGCTGTGACTAAAGCTGGAAAAACATGTGTAGAATTTAGAACACAAGTTCTTGGGAAAAGAAGGTTCCAAGAAAGTTGTTTGTTTTTCTCCCTGGTAATGGGTCAAATTAATGTTTGTTTTCAACCACAGTGATGAGAAAATTCAAAGGCATAGGGTGGAAAACGATTCCAAAATCAAATGGTAAGCGCAAACAAAATCTTTCAAACAATAAATGAATGTTCTGAAGTTTCGTACAAATTTTTCTAAGATTTTTCATTTGAAATGCTATCCATCTATGGCCAGCTTTAGGCAGGACCATCAAGAATGTGCTGCAAAGTGAGTATCAAGTGTTTGACTTTGAATTGGCAAGGTAACAGTGTCCCTATAAAAACCTTAGGCTGGGTTCACACTGATGCGAATTGGATGCGGGTTTCCTTGCATCCAATTCGCATGACAGGAGACTGTGACTGGTTCTCAATTGAGCCGGTTCACACAGCTCTGGGGCAACCGTGAACCCAGCCCTAATGTCCCTTAATGTATTTGCCCCTATTGACTCAAAATACAAATATGTGTAAAAAATCTCAAATGAAAAATTTAAAGTCTCAGTTTCTCTAACCCCAAACATAAGCAGGTTCTCAAAGCACCACAACACCAACAAAACGGACTGGTGTGGACAAAAAAAAAAAAAAAAAAAACAGAGTCCCTGAGCCCTTTATCATAATGATGTCATAAATTCACTCTCGGAATGGACATGTTAAATAGACGTGCAGCTTCAATAACTGATGACCAGGAGCGGACTGACCATTGGGCAACTCGAGCACTGCCCGAGGGCCCCATGCCACTAGGGGACCCCATCAGGGTTGCCAGCCTCAGTAAAACCAGGGACAGTATGTAAAAATTTGTGTTTTTTTTTTACATCTGTCTCTGAAATGTCCCTTACCGACATCCTTTTGGTCAAAAAATACCGAGATTATAGCTGCCCCACTTCTCCAGTACCTTCTCAGCCAATAGAACCATGTCTGTATATACTGTGTGATTGTATACTGTGTGTGTGCGTTTGTGTATACTGTGTGGCCCCATAATCTCTGATTGCCTGGGGGCCCCATAATCTCCTATTGCCCGGAGGCCCATGAGTTGTCAGTCTGCCCTTGCTGATGACTCTTACTAATTTTAATGCAAAATGGCAGTTAATTAAGTTTTTCATTATTACACATGTATTATTAATATCATTTATGGTTTCCATGGGTATAGACAGATTCATTGCTTCAAAATAACTTTCATGTTTCTGCCTTGATTAGCAATAACAAATGAAATTACAGAAGTATTTTGTGTTGTTTTTTCCCTGTGGTAGTGTAACAATGGTCCTTATGTTCCCTGTTCTATGATCTGTCATCTTTATGGTATCTGCTATGTGGCCCCAAGGGCATTATACTGAAGACATTCACTTTATGAATTTAATTGTGGTTTGCTTTTGCCTTTCTACTCCCAGCTCATCTTACATAAACTGCTGTGTAGGGGTTGGACACTCACTGCTTTTGTCTTCACAATTCACAGGAAAGGCTTCTGCCAACCAGCAGGGAATTGATATTCTTAACCCCCTATATTTTGAGATGCAAGGAAACTAGAAGACGATAAAACAGTCTTGTGCAAGGGCATAGAAGGCATTATGGAATATGCAAGGACTAAAATAAGGAATACAATAGGTCCTATGCACCATGTAATAAATGAATTACCCCTTACTTTTAAATCATTTTACTAGTTTTCTGTGCCATGATGGCACGTGATATAATTCAATCGTTATTGGTAGACTCAGTAAATAAATATTCTATTGTTTCACGAAATGAGTACTTGTCCAATTTGACCTGATAAGAGTATGGTACATGTTGGCTAACAAAATAATTACACCGGTTGAAAAATAGGTTTCTCCGCTTGAGTTAAACCTTGGACTTGCCATACACATTAAGATTTCTCTCATTTAGCCCCTTGGGCTAAACAGTATGAATATAAGAATCTCTTCTGCCAGCTATTGTACATAGACATCTGCAGCACTCACAGCTGTCTGAATACCCAAACAGTGACCGCATCTGATTAGATACAGTCACTCGTCAGCTGACATTTTTCACCCAGCTCCTTAAGTTTTCAATACATTTCTTCAGCCCGGAGATGCTAAAAGGGCTACCTACAGCTCAGATTTTGACTGATTTAGAAGGAAATTTGAGCCGTATATGGCCATCTTTGAAATACAGCTTCATGATTTTTCTATAGAATGAGTAGTTGAAGTTAAAGTAGAACTATATCACTTCCACTCTCCACAGTGCTGCCAGTGTCCCAGGGCTCCCTCACTGGTTGATGATATCTTTATCCTGTCTTCTTCCTTGTTTCGATCTTCGACTTTGTTTGATTGGCCAGGCCAAAATTATATCACTCCTGCACATGCGTGGGAGTTCATTCATCTTGGCAAATGCCGAAGATGCACTCCACACTCCAAAGACATGCTGGTAAGTTAATTGGTCCTAGTATATTAATGTGAGATGGGGACCTTGGATTGTGGAGGGACCGATGTATGTGTGGAGCGCTGCGTTATATGGGTACCTTAAATAAATAATAATATAATAGATGAGCAATGGATAGGGACAATTGTAGACATGCACCCTCACTCAGGTTGAACTGGATGGATTGGTGTCTTTATTCAACCTTACTAACTATGTAACTATGCACACTGAGCAGTGCCTGTGCAGCTCAGTGTATAGTGTGGACAGGCAGGTAAGAAACTTTAATGCAGAAGAGACATAGTATAACTCGTCTGCATTAAAAACCTACCTGCTCTCTATGTTCTTTCTAACTAAAGGTCCACTTTAAATTGGTGTCCTTTCCAGATACAGCTATCCTTATACTATGGCATAGCACAATACTTCTGGTTCATGTGCTTTCTACTTCCTGTCATTTCTATTTTCTGAATAAAATGTTCCCAGTAATAGGTGTGTAAATAGCAGGGGCAGAGGTGGAAAGCATAATGACTAGAAGCAGTGAGCTAATGATACTTCTGTGCATCCGGCACAGTTTTTGGAGACCTTACCAGGGAAAGGATAGCACAGAGTTAAAGCCCAACTTCAGTTTCCTGCTTTCCTGCACAGTTGTTTTCCCCTCTTCCCTTGGAGGCTCCCCCAGGTTGTATGATATCCTTTGGTTTTCCATTGTCTTTAGACCATTCACAAGACAGTGAGGCTCCTCTTCTTCGGGCCAGGAGTGGGTTGTCCCCGAAGGGATACAGACAGTGGGGCTGACATGACGCTATTGTTTTCCTCATGAATTCATTATGAATGGTGAGGAAATCTTGTGGCAAATTGTACTGTGGGCGTACAAGTTTGGATTGAAGGCAAGTATTACAGATTGAACTTCGTTGTAATTTTTTAAGTTGAGTTGAGATTTAGGTTTAATCATCACACCTTTTTTTCCATAGAAAATTCATGAAGCAATTTGAAAAGTAAAACCTTTGGCGCATTCTTATTGTTTTCTGGGTCCGTCACAGAAATGTTCATGTACATCCTGTAGCGGTGACACATCTACAAGTGAGGGGAAATCTTGAGACTGGGGACCAGTATATGAACTGCCTGGTTTGTGTATCTTATTCACCATTTCAAGTAAAGGCTGCCATTTCCTGTAGTCCCTCTCTAATAATTTCTTCATGCACTCTCCCTGTGAGGGTTAAAGCAGTATTAAATCCAAAAACAAAAAAAGTATATTTTGCAGTTTACCAATCCCTGCATGTGTTGGCACCATTAGTTTTATTATTGAAGCTTTTCCCTTTATTTTCATCTAGTGATCCATCCAGTAACACACTTCCCAGGAAGATGGTAGTGTTATGCCACGTACACACTACTGGACTTTCTGGCAGAAAAGGTCCGATGGTATTCCCGACGGAGTTCCAACAGACTTTCGATGGACTTTCCGACCGAACGTACTTGCCCACACACGAACGGACCAAAGTCCGTTAGTTTTGAACGTGATGACGTACGACGGGACTAGTAAAGGAAGTTCAATAGCCAGTAGCCAATAGCTGCCCTTGCGTCGTATTTGGTCCGTTGGACCAGCATACAGACAAGCGGTTTTACCGATAGAAATCGATTCCGTTGGACAGATTTGAAACATGTTCTATTTCTAGGTCCGTCTGAATTTTTGAAGAAAAAAGTCCAATGAAGCCCACACACGATCGTAATATCCGATGGAATGATTCCGTCTGACTTTTTCTGACGGAAAGTCCGGTCGTGTGTACGCGGCATTGGATACACTAGAAGATTTAAATGGACTTGACTAACAAATTAGAGGCAAACTCAAACTAACCCTGGACTTTGTGGAGTAGTCAAATCTTCTAGTTGGTTAAAGCATAAATTGCAAGTGAATAAAACATGTTTGTGGAAAAGAAAAACACTGCAAGTAAGTGTAGTGCTACCCCCTCAGGAGCCGATGAGTATTCTGGGTACCCTGTTCACTACTGAGCCCCAAGCAGAGTGCTATCCCTGCTGACACCACCAAAATACCTTGGCCAGGCAACTCCCTGGCTAGCACAAAAAGGATAAAACACACACCGGTGAGGTAAATGCTAGACTTGTATTGATGTCAATGAAATGCCAAAACGTGAGGGAAAACAACTGGCTGAGTCTTTCAAAAACACCACAGAGAAAAGGAAATAACACAATACAGAAACACTTGAAACCACACCCACCCATCCTGCAGGACTTAAGATTTAAACGTTAGCTCCCAAACTGAGAGAATTTTCCGTAGGTAAGCAAATGAAAAGATGAACAAAACACAGGACCAGCTCATTTGTGGGATCTCAGAGAGAAGAGTCAGGGTTTAACTCCCAGGAATTTTGACAAGAAAGGTACCATAAACATGTGGAAGACTCTTCTGCCGGCTAGATGGGGCCCAAACAGTGCACAAAAGGGATGTAGTCTCTTTGAGAAGAAACAGAGTTATCCAACGCATGGTAAATTAGCCAACAGAGCTCCCATTTAATAGGCAAGGGTAGTATGAAGAGTTGCTTTCAAGGACATTAGATAACAACAGAGGTTGCTTTAGCAGAAAGAGAGGAGGGAGGAGGGTACATGGAATTTGGCAGAAATTTTTCCTTTTAAATGGAAACTGGACTTGAGAAGCTAGTCCCTTCCTTTGATGGCTTGAACCTGGGAGGAAGGTTGTGTAGGATTACTGCCTGACAGGGATGGTGAAAGGGGTAGTCTCTGATATCCTGCAGACAGTGTAATAAGCAGTTAAGTGTGGTAAGGTGCAGAGCTGGATTTGCTATAGCATCTGTTCTTGAAATTAGAGGCCTGTACTCTTAAATGTTCTGAACTCAAGCAACTGGATACAACAGACATACTTGAAACTATGATGGCGTTATATGGGTTAGGAAAATTTCACCTGATCCCATAGTACAACAGGAGTAAAGGATCACCTTTGGGGTTGGGGGGAGGGGTCCGATTTGTCCTCTGCGGGAATGGCTGAGAAGATGGTGATGACCTGGTCCATCTACCTTTAGGCTCCGCTAACCTGCTACCTCAGGATGATCAGCTCTCTGGTGGCTTTGGCAACTTTAAAGCTTGGCCCGGTACAACCTGGGCGCACGTGGATCCACTCTGCTTTCTCTTTCACATCCGGCCTCCAACACAATCTCTCCCATCTACCCCCATGTTCCCAGGCTTTTTCCTTTATAAATGCTCTCTGCCCTTTTTCAGTCCTCTTGCGCTGTGTAGTTCAGCTTCAACTAATCTGAATGAAAGAATCTTGCTTACAGCATACAGGTCCCAGCATTCCCAACATTCCTGTATGGGTTGTGTGAAAACTAAGTTGCGGAGCACTGCCATCTTGTGGCAAAATACAGTTGTGCATAACAATAACATTGCACTGTGTTACATAAGTATTTAAAATAAATGGTGTTACTGTGCAGTTAAGTTGGTGACAGGGTCTATATACCTATAAGGTTCCAGTGAAGGTTGTAATAAGCATCAAAAAGCATCCCTCACATGGATGTAGAGCTAGATATTGTTTATAATTCTTTCATATGAAACCAGGGTAATGACCAGAACCTACAGGCAATTGTATTTTGTGAACTTAAACATGCTCAAGTTACTGTGACACCAACATTTTCCCTGTTATGAATACTAGGAACTAACATTTATTTCTTGTGTATTATTGTATTGTCTGAAAGTTTTAATAAAAACATTTGAAAGAAAAAAAAAAAAAAAAAAAAAGGAAATTCCCGTTGCATTGCAAACTTCACTTCCCTGAATACTGTTTGTTTTTATCTCTGTAGTACATTTTTCAATATCCAACTGGCTTTGCAACTTGGCGTTGTCTGAATTGGTTGCCCATTGTTATTATAGCAGACTGTAGTTTCAAAAATCATGTGAGAAAACTAAAACTGATGTGTTTGTATAAGAGGAAGTGCATCTAAGAAAATGACAATCGAAGTCAGTGAACTGAGACAGGCAAAGAAGCAAGTTTATAAAATGCATACCTATTGCATACCCGTGCTTTATATTTACCTTCAAAAGCTGCGTTAAAATGTTAACTTATAAAGTGAATAATAAAAGAAAAAAAAAAGTATACAAATATATTATATAATTATATATATATATATATATATATACATATATACATACACAAGCATCATTTATTACACTTACACACTTTTTACACTTGCACAAAGTCAGGGGTTTTGTAAGATTCAGGTGTATGATTAATAGTTATACTAAACAGGTGCTAAAGATTACCAATTTCATAGGTTGAAGCACAGTCATTACCTGAAACAGACACCACTGTGTAGGAGGCGTAGAAGACAGTATCAGAAACCATGAATTAAAACCGAGACAGAAGTACAGTTAAACCACACTAGTTTAATAATAAAAGTAAATTGAACAAACATAGTCAAAACCAAAGTTCGGTAACTGGAACGGATAGTCAGCCAAGCCAGAAAGTCAGAGATAGTGTAGTGGAACAACAAGCAGGATCTGGAGCCAGAAGGGATGTCAGCCAAGCAAGTCTTTAAACAGGAACTCAGGAGACCCTGTGATGTTGACCAAGGCGAAGGAAGAGATCCTCTGGGCTGGATGGCTTAAGTAGGCAGGACTGACGAGCAGGATATCATCAACAGGGGAGTAGCTATGGAGAGATAGGAGCTTGCAATTAGCTGATAGCTAAGCAGCCAGCTCAGAGAAGGAAGGGCTGAGCCCAGCCCTGACAGACCATTTAAATGTCACAAGTCACACTCCATGGCAAGACCGAGCAAGGGGTAGTCATATATACCATGTATGGGGATTGCGCCCCCTTTTATTTAACGTGTCACCCAAACTTCCTAAAGTTGTTGTGATATTATTATATGCAAACAAAATATATATTTATCCCTCATACCAATGATTGACAGTGATCATCAATATCGTGGTATTCCTACCAAAAACCTCCCAAATTATTAAACAAATTCCACCATAAAACAAACACCAAATTGTTACAAAAAAATCATCACCCCAAATACTACAGTAATCCCAAAATGCAATGTACTGCACCCCTCCCCTTGCCGTTGTATGTATACAGTCCAATTTTCAAACTGCAATAGAGTAGGATCGAAATTCAAATCCTCCTGCATTCATATGTCTTACTTTCAAACAATGTAAACTATTCGTGCCACCACCACCTTAAAAAATGGCCACTCACCAAACTTAACTGTCACAGTACGCCTTCGGTTCATTCAATGGATGTTCATTCAATGATGGCATGAATAGTTTACGTTGGTGGAAAGTAAGACATATGAAAGCAGGAGGATTTGAATTTCGATCCCACTCTATTGCAGTTTGAAGATTGGACTGTGTATATACAATGGCGAGATGAGGGGTACAGTGCATTGCTTTTTGGGATTACTGTGGTATTTGGGGGTGATGATTTTTTGTAACAATTTTTTTGTAACAATTTGGCATTTGTTTGATGGTGGAATTTGTTTAATAATTTGGGAGGTTGTCGGTAGGAATACCACGATATTGATAATCACTGTCAATCATTGGTGTGAGGGATAGAATTATTTTTTTTTTGCATATTATAATATCACAACAACTTTAGGAAGTTTGGGTGACATGTTAAATAAGAGGGGGCGCAATCCCCATACACGGTATATATACATTTTTCTTCAGTTAGGTGAGGGATCACTTGGGATTGCAGCGTACCAGCATAAGAGTCAAAGTCGCAGTTTTTTGAGCGCCGGTATTTAGATTAACAAGGTAGTTATACTGAATCAGCAATGTCTCTCCCAGGCAAACATTTCAAAGCAGACTGGGGTTTTAAGATGTGCTGTTCAAGCTCTTTTGAAGAAGCACAAAGAAATGAGCAACAATGAGGACAATCTGTGGTTAGTCGTCCAAGATGTTTGGAACAACTTACCTGCCGAGTTCCTTTAAAAACTGTGCGCAAGTGTACACTAGAAGAGTTGATTCTGTTTTGAAGGCAAAGGGTGGTCACACCAAATATTGATATTATTTGGATTTCTCATTTACTTTCCATTTAGTTCATTCACTTCTATTCTTGAAAGCATTCTTAAAGTGATATTAAATGCAACTTTTTTTTAAAATAACAAACATGTCATACTGGAAAGGAAAGGGTTAATACTGAGCTGATCCCCGAATGTGTTAAAGAAACCAGCACAGCAAGAGACAAATTTGTATTCAGTGGAAAAAGTTATGTGCAGCACTAATAAACGAACAAACAAATCTGTTTGGCTACAGTGCAATCTGAAATGTAAACCAAACACTAAAAAGTGCCTATGTGGTTATTGTGTCTATCATAAACAGTGTTGAACATGTAATGACACATGATCTCAAACAGAATATATAGAAAAAAAATATATATAAAAGTCAAGAAAAAAAAAAACTGTACAGTACATCCATATGTGAAAAACAAATGTTCTTTGAGGTTTTCAAGGCAGAAAGGGAGATAGAATCCCAATGCAAACAGCAGAGATCATATGAGTGAAGGAATCCACCACCAATTATGAAAAGGTTTACTGGAGCAAGTGGACTCAATAAGGCTTATACCCCATGAGTCAACAAAGCAGGAGGTGTAATCACACCAATGGAGGAGCTTCCACATCGCTAGTGCCAGCCACAATGGGAGATGATCCCTGGGTCCTTGATGTAACTTAGTCTCGTGATGGTTAGATGGACTCAGCAGGTAGAAAATCAAAGGCATACACTATATCCGGATGGCTCTTAGATGATATATCCAAGAGAAACAGAGAAACTCCACATAGTGTAAATCCATAGATAAAAAATTATTGTAAAAAGGTCAAGAACACTCACATGTCCATGGATGTAAAAGCGCTTAAAATACAATCAGCATAACGCAATGGCAGCAACAGAGCTCAACCCGGGCCATATGGAGTCATGGGGCTTATTGAGTCCACTTGCAGTGGGGGCACCCAAGCAGGCGTGCTCCCGAGCTGCGGCTCTGTGTGTCCATTCACACACAGAGTTGTAACACTGCCCCGCGCCCCCTCTCTCTCTTCATTGGCTGACTGGCTGTGATTGACAGCAGCGGGAATGACATCTCCATCTGGTCAATGGCAGCAGCCAGCGATTGAGACCCGGAAGCAGGCCATCCAAAGATGTCAGCAGTCAGGTGGGGGGCTAGAGAATGCCACAACACTGGAACCGAGGCGAGTATAGTTCCACTTTAATTTACAGCATTTTTTTACACACCTGCCTAAAACTTTTGCACAGTAATATATACATTATATTTATATATGGTATATTATGTTTGAACGTTCTTAGTCTATTTTGTCTTAGTACTGAATATTCTTAGAATATGCTGCATTTAGTATGGCTAATATTTGACAGAGAAATACATACACTAACATATAAAAATTGACATATTGTAAGTACAGCATGTCAACACTGAAACAGTATTTGCCAAATTATTGTTACATTCACCCTAAGGCTGGATTCACACCTATGCATTTTTAGTGCTTTTTGCATTTTGCAGATTTGCACTACAGTCAATTTAGCATTGTTTCCTATGGAACACGTTCTGTAGTGTAAATCTGCAAAATGCACAAAGCACTAAAAATGCATAGGTATGAACCCAGCTTAAAGCGGTTCTTCACCCTAAAGGGGAAGTTCCGCTAGTATTATCCCTCCCCCCCTCCGGTGCCACAATCGGCACCTTTCAGGGGGGAGGGGGGTGCAGTTACCTGAATAATCCAGGTAACTGCACCCACTTCCGGCCAGACTGCCGCAGACCCCCGCATCGCTCCGCCCCCCCCCCCCCCGTTGTGTTCTGGGAAACACACAGTTCCCAGAGACACAGCGGGGGACCATAAGAGAAGCGCAGCGCGACTCGCGCATGCGCAGTAGGGAACCGGGCAGTGAAGCCCTCATGCTTCACTTCCCGATTACCTGACAGAGGATGGCGGCGGTGGCTGCAGCGAGACGAGCGATCGCTCGTCATCTGCCGCCGACATCGCTGGAACCTGGGACAGGTAAGTGTGATATTATTAAAAGTCAGCAGCTGCAATATTAGTAGCTGCTGGCTTTTAATATTTTTTTTTTTTAGGTGCAGCTCCTCTTTAAGAAAGACAACTTAAATAGAAAATACATTTTTGCACATGTTAAAAACATGCAAGGGTACTATTCACAACTTTTGCACAAATACTGATACAGTCACCCTACAATTTATTTTAGAAATTAACGTGTTTATGTTGGAGTTGGGCTTACGCATGCATTTGTCTGCATCACCATGCATTTTTTTTTTTTTTTACATTTGTGAGTTTACATGTTGCTGCATTTTATTTTATTTTTTATTGTATATAAAAAAATAAATAATGATCTTGATTATGATGCTGTGATTATTTAGTACAGTGCATTCAATTGTAAGCTTCCACAAGCAGGGCTCTACTAATCCTTTCCGACTGAATTGTATTGTAGCTGTTCTGTCTCCCTTTATTTTGTAAAGCGCCATGCAAAATGCTGTTGATTTATAAAGCCTGTATAATAAATAAAGCATGCTACATTTGTCACAGGGAGCAGTGCAGACAATTAGAGAAGGCCACTTGGTTTGAACAGGCTGTCAGTCTCTTTATACACTCCTACTGTTCACACAATACAGATTTATAGCATTAGTTTAAGTGGAGTTAAACATCTTTAGTTGAGTTGAGATTGATCGTATGCTCAAGTGACAGGTCACGGAAAGCAGAAATTGTGTGAGGCCCATGTCTTTTGTGTCTCACTTTTTGTCTCTCCTTGTTCTTGGGACATTTGTTTGTATTTGCTCAATGGAGAACATTGTGACCCTGAGACTTCACACAAAGACCAGCCGCTGTGCTTCACATTGTACAGCTTAACTCACTATTTAAGAGAGACAAAATGACTACGAGATGGGTGCAGGAGGCACTGGTAATGAATTAAACGACACTATATTGCCAAAAGTATTGGGACACCTGCTTTACATGCACATGAATTTAATGGCATCCCAGTCTTAGTCCGTAGTGTTCAATATTGAGTTGGCCCAACTTTTGCAGCTATAACAGCATCAGCTCTTCTGGGAAGGCTGTCCACAAGGTTTAGGAGTGTGTCTATGGAAATGTTTGACCATTCTTCCAGAAGTGCCTTTTTCAGGTCAGGCAATTATGTTGGAGGAGAAGGCCTGGCTCGCAGTCTCCACTCAAATTCATCCCAAAGGTGTTCTATCGGGTGCAGGCCAGTCAAATTCCTCCACCCCAAACTCGCCCACCCATGTCTTTATGGACTTTGCTTTGAGCACTGGTCCAAATAATTTGGTGGAGAGGAGATTATGGCGTGTTTTTACAGGTTGTTTTTCAGGGGTTGGGATTGGCCCCTTAGTTCCAATGAAGGGAAATCTTAAGGCGGCAGCATACCAAGACATTTTGGACAATTTCATGCTAACCATTTTGTGGGAACAGTTTGGGGATGGTCTCTTCCTATTCCAACAAGACTGCACACCAGTGCACAAAGCAAGGTCTATAAAGACATGGATGATCGAGTTCGTGGGTAGAGGAACTTGACTGGCTTGCACAAAGTCCTGACCTCAACCCAATAGAACACCTTTGGGATGAATTAGAGCGGAGACTGCGAGACAGGCCTTCTTGTCCACATCTGTGCCTCACCTGAAAAATGCACTTCTGGAAGAATGGTCAAACATTCCCATAGACATACTCCTAAACCTTGTGGACAGCCTTCCCAGAAGAGTTGAAGCGGTTATAGCTGCAAAGGGTGGGCCAACTTAATATTGAACCCTACAGACCAAGACTGGGATGCCATCAAAGTTCATGTGCGCGTAAAGGCAGGTGTCCCAATACTTTTGGTAAGATAGTGTATCCGTAATAACCTTTGCACAGTCAGATGACCAATGTAGCATAGTGTGGAACACACATAAAATGGACGAGGCCTACTACAAACAGATCCAACACCCAAAGAATGTGTAGCATTCATAGAAGAGCATCATGTAGTGCAGGGTCCTGCCCCAAGGGAGTCTTCCTTGTTTTGGGGAGTAGGCTCATAATCTTTTGGTAAAAAAAAATAGGATTTTTATAACAGCTTACCTGTAAAATCCTTTTCTTCGAGTACATCACGGGACACAGAGCCACAGTATTTACTGATGGTTATATAGGCAGCACTAGGTGATGGACACTGGCATACCCGATACAGGAAGTTTAGCCCCCTAAAACTCCCTTACTGGGAGTAACTCAGTTTTGTAGAAAAGCAATATATGTGTATTAGAAGAAGGAAGGGACCTCTATGTCCCGTGATGTACTCGAAGAAAAGGATTTTACAGGTAAGCTGTTATAAAAATCTTATTTTCTTTTTCATACATCACAGGACAAAGAGCCACAGTATTTATTGATGGGATATCCCAGAGCAATGTTATCTGAGGGGAGGGAGACAACAAAAGTAGGGTCCAATCAGACCTGAGGACCTTGTACCGCTGCCTGCAGCACACTGCGCCCAAAGGCAATATCCTAATGTCTTCTCACATCAACCTGATAGAATCTGGTGGATGTATGGACTGAATACCAAGTTGTGGTCTTGCAGATTTGAGCCATGGAGGCCTGGTGATGCACTGACCATGAAGCACTAACAGCCCTGGTGGAGTGCGCTTTGATTTGAAAAGGTGGAACTTTCCTCTTCCAACCATAAGCTTGAACAATTACATGTCAATCCACCGCAATGGTAGATTTCGACGCTGCCTGTCCCCCTTTTTTTTAGGACCTTCGGGGCAACACAAACAAAATATCCATTTTACGAATCTGAGCTGCTGCTTCTAAATAAGTTTTGACCACTCTTACTACATCCAGGGAATGTAGTGACCTTTCTTCCATAAAACAGGGATCTGGAAAAAATTAAGACAGAACAATATCCTGGTTTAGATGAAAACCTGAAACCACATTTAGTAGAAAGATAGACGAGGACATAATACTACTCTATCCTTATGAATAATTAAATATGGCTCTTTACAAGAAAGAGCTGCCAATTCTGATACCCTTCTTGCAGAAGAAATGGCTACCAGAAAAATTAGCTTCCTCGTCAAAAGGACCATGGGAATATGTTGTATCGGATCAAAAGGTTGTTTCTGTAATGCCGACAGAACTAGATTTAAGTCTCAGGGGTTCAGGGGAGCTCTAACCCATGGATTAAGCTGCGTTACCCCATGTATAAAGCTTCGGACCAAACAATGCGAAGCAAGTGGACATTGAAACAATAGCGACAAGGCCGAGACCTGGCCCTTGATAGTACTCAAGGCCAGTTTAATCTCTAACCCCATTTGCAGAAAAGCAAGGATTCTCCCTATGACATACTTTCTGGGATGCCAACCCCTGGATTCACACCAGGAGACATATGCCTTCCAGACTTTATAATAAATGACTCTGGAAGCTGGCTTCCTTGCATTAATCAAGGTAGAAATTACTGGGCCTGAAAGCCCACGACTCTTACGAATGTGGGTTTCAATAGCCAAACTGTTAAATTTAGCGTTTGTAAGGTAGGATGGAAAACTGGTCCCTGCGAAAACAGGTCTGGATGTGGTGGTAGGGGCCATGGGGACCCTACCACCATCTTCACTATTTCTGCATACCAAGATCTTCTGGGCCACGCTGAGGCCACTAGAAACACCAACTTCTTTCCCTGCTTGATCCTGCAAAGAAGTCATGGTAGCCAACGCATCTGTGCCGCATGCAAGTGAATCCCTTCTTGACACAAAGTTGTCAATCTTGTTGTTGAACCTGGACACAAACAGATCTACATCAGGGATCCCCCATCTTTGGTATATAGCCAGGAAGATATCGGGGTGAAGAGACCATTCCCCTGGGAACAACTGCTGACAACTTAAGTAGTCAGCCTGCCAGTTCTCTACCCCTGGAATGAAGATTGCTGATTAGACATGTGCAAAAGGAAAAAATTTGTTTAGTTTCGTTTCGTTTTAATTAGTTAATTCATTAATTTTGTTTAGTTATATTCGTTAACTTTTTTAAAATTAGTTTTCGGATTTCGTTTAGTTTTCTACCGAATTCGAAAAATCGGCCACATTCGAAAATATTTCAACGAAATTCGAAAATATTTCTACCGGATTCGAAATGATTTCAACATGATTCGACATTATTTCAACCACATTCGAAAATATTTTGTGACCCGACTTTAGGGCCATGTATCTCGGGGTCACTTGGTGCTAGAAACTCCAAATTTGAATATGTTGTAGTGCTAGTACTATTGTGTTTGCATACCAAATTTGTGGGGTTTCTAGCTATAAGTGACCCCGAGATATGTGGCCCCAAAATCGGGCCCCAAAATGTTATTAGTTAATAGAGCAGAGAATGACATTTTGCGACCTTCGGATGCATCCGAATGTCCGAAAGATGCAAAATTCGGCCGAATTTCGATTCGTTACGAAACGAATTGCACAAGCCTATTGCCGATATGCACGGCACATGCTTTTCTGGCTAGATTAGGATCTGGTTTACCTTTCCCTGGGCTGCGTGACTCCTGGTGCCCCCTTGGTGATTGATATAAGCCACTGCTGTGGCATTGTCGGATTAAATCCTGACAGGACAACCCTGCAACCTGAATGTCCAGGCCTTTAGGGCTAGGTACACAGCCCGAATCTCTAGAATGTTGATGGGTAAGGTCCTCTCGGTTTTGGACCATTTTCCTTGGACACTTGTCTCTTCCAGAACTGTGCCCCAACCTGAAAGGCTGGCATCTGTTGTTACCACCTTCCAGGTAACTGGTAAAAAGGATTTCCCTTTCTGCAGATTCTCGGGAACCAACCAGCAACTGAGGCTCTGACGCACTATTGGTGACAAGCGCATTGTAAAACCTAGTGCCTGGACTTTCTTGTTCCAGGCAGAAAGGATATTGTTTTGCAGCAGTCTCGAATGAAACTGAGCATAGGGAACTGCTTCGAGTGGATCCACCATCTTTCCCAACAACTTCATACAAAGTTGAATAGAAAGACCCTTCTTTGCCCTGACTACCTGAACCAGCTCCTTTATGGCACCGATTTTTGCCTGGGGTAAAAACACCCTCTTCTGGGTTGTATCTATGACCAGACCCAAGTACTCTAGTCTTTTTACTGGTTTTAAAGAAGACTTCTCTAGGTTGAGGACCCAACCTAGGTATTTCAGGTAGTTGACTGTGGTGACCAAGCTTTGGTCTAAGCGGGCTACCGACCGGTCTATTAAGAGCAGGTCGTCTAGGTACACTATAACCGTTATACCCTGGGCCCTTAACCGGGCCAGAGGAGGAGCCAGGACCTTGATATACACCCGGGGTGCAGTAGCTAGACCGTAAGGCAGGGCTACAAATTGAAAACTAAATTTTTTCCACTGCGAAACACAGATATTTCTGATGAGCGGGGAAAATAGGATCATGCAGGTATGCATCCTTGATGTCTATTGATGCCTCCTTGTAGGATGGAGACTACTGATCGGATTGATTCCATGCGAAAAGATCGAATTTTTAGGAACTGGTTTAGATCCTTGAGATCTAGGATGGGTCTGACATCTCCATTTGGCTTTGGCACCGTGAAAAGGTTTGAATAAAACCCCAATCCCTGCTCTTGCATGAGAACCACCATTATTACTTTTTGCAACAAAAATAGCTCCAACGCTTGAAAGAGAGACTTTTCTCTGGTGACATTTGATCTGAGGAAACGAGGAGATGGGAATTCTCAGAACTCTAGTTTGTAACCTAGAGTTATTGTGGAGACCAACCATCTGTCTTGAAAATCCTCCTGCCAGACCCTTGAGAACTGTAGCAGTCTTCCCCCCACTTGAACGAGCAGGGACGCCCCTTCATAAAGAGGCTTTAGCATTCTGTCTTGTAGATTTCCTTTCCCAGGACTTCTTTTGTCCCTGGGGTTGACTCGGGAGTTTTACCTCTTGAACCTGACGTGACTGCCTGGAGGCTGATGCCCCTGGCACTAGAGAAAGAGTCCATTAAAATGAGGGATGTTTACCCCTTCTCTTAACTGGCAAAAGGGTACTTTTCCCACTTGAGATTTTTGGATATAATTGTCCAAATCATCCTCAAAACAGCCTTACACCATGGAAGGGAAAACCAGCCAGGAACTTTTTGCATGGCGTTTCCGCTGACCAATTTTTCAACCATAAGATTCTACGCATATGCACCAACCCAAGTGTAAGGCAAGAGGTCTGAACGATAGAATCTCTGATTGCGTCAACTGCAAAACACAAAGCCGATGGCAGGTTGGCTAACTCTCGGGCCTGCTGTTCAGGGAAAACCTTGAGCACCTGCTTCAAGTGGTCTCTCAAGGATTGACATACCTCAATTGCAGCCACTGCAAGCTGAGCTACTTAACCTGCCAAGGAAAAAATATGTTTTAAACAGGAATTCCAATTTTTTAATCGGTTGGATCCCTAAGCATTTGAGTGTTGTCAACTGGACAAGTCAGACTTTTATTCACAGAGGATATATTGCCGGTATACCCCACATCTTTGTGAATTTTTTCTCCATAGGACAAAGTGTTGAAAACTTTTAAGGAGGGGAAAAAATGTTTATCTGGGTGATTCCACTCAGAATAAATAAGCTTTTCCAGCAAGAAATGAACAGGAAAAGCATGCACAGCTTGAGGAGGCTTCAGTGAAGCCAAAAGAGAAGTGCATTTTTCAACCGACTCAATTACAGTTAATTGTGGAGCAGACCATTTCAGTATAAGTTTTCACCAGCAATTTCTCAGCCTGTGAAGCTGAAGAGGGTCCTTACCCACTTGATTCCTCAGAAGAGGAGTCATCAGTCTCATCCCGGTCCTCTGAGGGGAATTAGTCTCCCCTTTCCCAGTGTTCCTCTGTTTAAAGGTCCTGGGTGGTAGACGGTGACCTAATGCATTTTCTTCCACTTTGTGAAGATGCGAGTAAGGCCATTAATCGTTCCTCTAATCCACTTATGGTTGAGGAAAAAAACTCCTGAGTAATATATACAGTGTCTGAAATGCCAGAAGCAGTTGCAGCCCCTGACCCCGATGGCTCACTCTGACCAGCCTCCCTAGGTCCTTCAGGGGGAGATGATGCTGCAGAGGGGGGGGGGGGTCCTCAGAGCCTGAGGGAGATCCCTTTGAGCCCTTATTTCTCAGGGTATTTGTACCTCGCCTTCTGCTCATAGTGCCAAGCACAAATACAGAGGTACTACCAGAAATGCACCGACTGCTGAGCAGGATAGTCCAGCAACTGCTGCTGCTATCAAGGCTCAGTCTGGTGCTAAGTAAATGTTGCCTGGGAATGCCTGTGTCACCCACACGCCATCCATCTGTTCTGTCTCCCTCCTTGAGCTGTGTGCACCTGCAAAAGAGTGTACTTTATAGCCTTGTATAGCCTGGATTAAACTATTCCGACATCACGCTAATGCTCCGCCCCCCTCCTCCGACCACCCTTGTCTTTAAAAAAAAATAAAAAATAAATTAAAAAAAGACCGCTTTTTCCATGCAAACCGAGGGCTTTGATCCCGATCGGATCACACATGGAGGGGAAGCTGGGGCAGAGGAGAGAGGAGGGCCGGTGGATGAAGAGCCACCGTAATGGCGGCGGTGCAGCATACTGCTGACTGCCCTATGACCTCTAGCCTGAAGGAAGCTGTGGGGGGACATTCCTGAAAAGAATAAACCCCCCTTTCCACATCCTACCTGGAGCATGGGCTCGGAGGAGTGTGCAACTTGTACCCAGAGACGAGACTGACAAAACCCACAAGAATTAGAAAAATTCCTTAGGAATCTACCTTACCTTATCCAGCTGCAGGGTTCTGTGGTAACAGACCCAATCTTCAGTTTTCATGATGGGCTCTCTTTAGAAAACCTTCAGGGACTGGGGCCCCCTTTTTTAAAACAGGAGATCCACAGCCCTGGGCCTGTAAAGCACCCTGCCAGGAATATGGTTGGAAAAAGCAAATACTGGATCCCGGGGTCCAGCTCTCTAAAAAGAGAAGCGTTACAGATAAAACCTTGAAAAACTAGAGCGAACATTGGGACTTTATATGAGGCGGTATACTATATATACATACACCTCCATCCCCGATATATTGAAAAAAAGAAAAAAAGAAGAAATGGTGGGACTTTATATGAAGCATGTCACTATATTACTTGAACCACTCGATTTACATATTATTCCATTTATTAGTACAAGCCATGCATACAATAGGTAAATAGTACATAATAAATTAATAAATAATTAAGCTAAAGAATCATAATCATAATACATAATTGATTTAATAAAATACATAATAATCTCATAAAAAATTATATTAATTATAAATTGATAATTATAAATCCATAAAAAATGAATACTTCATAGTATAGCATAGATAGTTCAGTATGATATGCATAGCACTCGACCTCAATATATAGACCTAAATTGTAATAGTAACAGCATATAGACCTCAATGATAGTTAGGTTCGTAAAAAAAAAAAAAAATTCGAAATAATAAATAAAAACACTGTGACAACGCATCAAAGGTAAGCTCTACGCGTTTCGTGGTTATATACCACTCATCAGGAGCAGATGCAGAAAATGGGGGTATCTATAATGAGATAAAAAAGCCAAATAAGTAAAAGGTATATAAATAATATATGATATAATATAACTATACCTTAGCACCTTGTCCCCATGTTGATGAGGACAAGGGCCTCTTCCCGACAACCCTGGCCGTTGGTTGTCGGGGTCTGCGGGTGGGGGGCTTATCGGAATCCGGGAGCCCCCTTTAATAAGGGGCCCCCGGATACCGGCCCCCCACCCTATGTGAATGAGTATGGGGTACAATGTACCCTACCCATTCACCTGTAAAATAAAAGTACAAAAAAAACACAACACACCAGATAAAATACTTTATTGCACAGCTCCGGGGGTCTTCTCGCCGGACTCCTCCGGGAGGAGGAGGAGGAGGAGGAGGAGGAGGAGGAGGACTTTTTTTTAAATTGCAATCCAGTGCACATAAGGGATAGCACAATTTATTTAATAAGACAGAAGAGAGAGGCGCCTCTAAGTGCAGAATTAGTAGCTTTTTATTTCCCCAAACAAGATTAAAAACACTTACAAAATCTGGTGAATTAAAAAGTGTGTAGTCATTGATAATGCAAATGGTCAGGCAGGTGGATGGGTCCCCAGCATGTAAAGACTCTCACAATTGTGTCCTGTGCTGTACCAAAAACATAGAGCTACCAGTAAGTTGATGAATGGGTACACACACTGTGTTCATGAGATCCCGGAAGTCATGTCAGCAGTGAGAGATGGGAGGCAGCATGAACCGGATGTAGTCATCAGTAAGGAACACGTTTCGGAACATTAGTGTCAGGTACTCACCAGGGGCCGAAGTGCTGAGAGCGGCTTCCCTTGCAACTGGGTGCACAGTACCCCTGAGGGTGGAACAGCGGGTACAGGGCACGAAGGGGCACGGGTTGCCAGCAGGTGACTGGTATGCAGGAAGTCTTCTGAGGGAAGAGATGCCCGTGCAGATGGCCTTGGGATGTACTTGAAGAGAACGCCCGGCAGGGGTTCTAACACCTGACTTGTGTGAAGGTCTGGAAGAGGGCTTGTGCAGGAACAGGCCGAGGGTCAAACACAAGTAATCAGTCCGGGAGCCAGCAAGGCTGAATGTAGAGGATAATCCAGAGGCAGGCTGAGGGTCAAACACATGTAATCAGTCCGGGAGCTAGCAAGGCTAAAAGCGGAAGACAGAGGGTATTCCAGAGGCAGGCCGAGGGTCAAACACATGTAATCAGTCTGGGAGCAGGAAGTCCGTTAAACAAGCCAGGGATCAGGTCAGGAGAGAATCAGAGTAGTCTTCAGGCAATCCGGGTCACAACAGGAAGTGGCAAACAGGAACAGGAAGCAGAGGAACACAGGTGAGCTGAGGAGACAAACCAGCAAAGACACAGAGCAAATGGTTGCCTTTTATAGGCCTGCCAGAGTAATCAGGTGATGTGCAAACCCGCCGTATCGCGCACCCATGTGCGCCTCTGCGCTGGTCTACCACGCAGGCGCACAGGGAAGCACCGACGTTGAAGTCTGTTGATCCTCTGACAATTAGAGCGTATGGACTCCATACACTCTGTGCCTCCCCCTCCTGCACATACCACCGCCATACAAACTGTGCCCCCCTCCTGCACAGACCACCCATTGCCATACAGTCAGTGCCCTCTCCTGCACATACCACCCACCGCCATACTCTCTTTCTTTCTTTCTTTCCCCCTCCCTGCCAGCCCATTTGCCTGGATTATACTATGGCTATTCCTCACCAACCAATAATATTCCCCATCCCGCTCCAGTCCAATTGACATCCATCTATTCCCTTCCCCTCATGCCAGCACAAATCCTCCTCCTTTTTATCCCTATACAGACCAGGATCCCCCAGTTTCACTCCAGTTCTCCTCTATCCATCACTCATCTCCTACCCACTCCCCCCTTTTTACCCCCTGCTTCTTCAGGGGCTAAGGAAGGACCCTGAGGCAGAGCATCTTACTACTGCTGCTGCTTGTGTGGGTGGGATGTGTACTGTGCCAATCCTTGAGGACCCCCCTCTCCTATTCATCCCATGTGATTGGCGCAGTACACATCCCACCCACACAAGCAGCAGCAGTAGTAAGATTCTCCACCCCCGGGTTCTTCCTTAACCCCTGCAAAGGGTGTGAGTAGGGCCTCATGTCTAAATTTTACCTAAGGCCTCACAAAGCCTAGAGCTGGCTCTGGATATATATCATTGGACCCTTGCCTCTCTAGAGATACTGTCTGCTTGGTCCTCCTGCTCAGAGCGCCCTTATACACTGTACCACAATTTATTTAATTACTAAGTTTTAAATACTATAATAATATTTAAAGTGATTATTTCCGGTAGCTCGCAAGATATTTTATAGAAATTTTGATTTTCTAATCAATGATGGGAGAATCAAGCGAGAAATATAATCGAAAAAGAAATGGGTATGAGAGCAAGAGAAGAAAATTGCTGGTAAGAAAAGAAGATTCCTAGCCGGGAAAATAATTTTCTGTAGCCATATGAGGTGGAATTGAAGGCTTGGTTGGTCAAATTTCTCAAAACGCACAAAATTTCTGATTTTGAAAAGAAAAATAGCCTCCAGGTTCTATAATCCAGAAAAGAACTTATTAGGATTTCGAGAAACTGCATATCTGAGTTTGAGCAATTAAGCAGCTGCAGGCATCATCCCGGTATCGTTTAAAGCCAACGGTCATCTCTCTTGTAAAAGCAATCCTATCGACTAACTAGTCACTGGATTGCTTTTACAAGCAGTGGGAGGGGACCCCGGACCGATTATCTTTGTTGGGCTCTATAATATAGTAATCCGGAAGCGATTACATCACTTCCGGGTTAACCACATGTAAATGGCACCATTTTTAAAAATCAAAAACATTTATTCTCACCAATCTTGGTGTGATCAAATACTTTTAAGGGCAGAGGAGGGATCTGGGGTAAATTAGAATTAGCTGTTACATGCCTGTAACAGTATAAAAAATAAATAAAAAAAATAGTAAAAAAAACACATGTGAGGTATCACCATGAACGTCAGATCATAGGCAGTAATTCTAGCACTAGACCTCCTGTGTAAATCTAAAGTGGTAACCCTGTAATGGTTTTTAAAGCGTTACCTATGAATAGTAAAATTTACGTTATTTGTCACCATTGCAAGGGTGTTTGGTATCTATTTACTCAGTGTAACATCATCATTTATATTTTACCAAAAAGGTAGGTATGTATTGTGTTTTTTTTTGCATTAAAATGAAAAAAAAAAAATTTCCAGAAAAAACACTGCGCAAATACCGTGTGACATAAACATTTGCAAAATCCACTTATTTATTCTGTAGGGCCTCTGCGTTAGAAGAAATATGATGTTTAGAGGGTTGTAAGAAATTTTCTAACAAAAAATACCGACTGTTACATGTAAACAAAAAAATGCCAGAAAAGGCACTTTAGCGGCCTGGGACAACTTTGGGTGCCCCAAGGAGAGTAGTAATGCGGTGCACACAGCATGTCGCAGCAAACAGTGGGTGTGGGCAAATTTCTCTTGCTGATATCATCTCCCGGCCCCCCAGTGATGCTAAACATGCCCCCAGACAGCCCCCAGCAGCTCCCGGATGTGTGGGGCTATAGTGATTACTTGGAAAGCCGCAGCCCAGTCTAAATAATATGTCCAGGTTTCAGTCCAACTGAAACCAGGACACGATTCAATCCCAAACAGGTGACCATCGTAGTCCCACCCCCTTGCACTTGGCCCCATACCCTGTAGGTCCTTACCACACATGCATGTATAAATATACTAGGACCAATTTAGGGTAGAACCGGTGATCCTACTGATGTATTTGGATTGTGGGAGGAAAGCAGAGTACAAGGAAGAAATCCATGTAAGCACAGGGAGAACATGCAGACTCCATGTAGATTGTGTCTTTTTTTTTCCCTATGCCTCACTTCACAGATATTTGAGCAGAATTTCCACAGATATTTCTGAATACTGAAATAATTACAAATAGATTAGAATCAAATAAATTTGATACAAAAGGGAAGAGTAATGCCGCGTACATGCGATCAGACTGTCCGATGGACTTAGCCCGGCGGACAAACCGCCAGACTTTGAAGCGGAGGTCCGCCGGACTTTCTGAACGAGCAGACCTGCCCACACACAACCGGACTTTTCCGGCGGACTAGGTCGCCGGACTATGGCGGGAGTCCGCCGTACTTTTGAAAATGAACGGACTTACCCACACACGGAGGAAAGTCTGTTCATTTTCAACGCGGCTCCAGGTAGCCGCGACTAGCGAAGGAAGTCAACGTCGCCGCCTTCCGCGGCGAGATTGACGTGTCGCTGGCCCCGTCACCTGGTATGGACTTAAAGGGGAAGCCCTACACCGAAAGAACGGCGTGGGGGTTCCCCCCAAGGTCCATATAAGACCCTTATCCGAGCACGCAGCCCAGCCGGTCAGGAAAGGGAGTGGGGACGAGCGAGCGGGCCATTTTTTCGGCGTAGGGATTCTCCTTTAAGTCCATACCAGGTGTGAACAGGCCCCAAAAGTCTAAAATCCTTTAAACTTTGGTAGTACATAACATTAAAAGTGCTGAAATCCCCTGTATCCCGTCTGCTGTCCAAACCTGTAATATGGTAAATATTTCTGAATTGCTTGTCTGACATATCCCTATTCACTAAAGTGACCATTGACTATAACCACCCCAGCCTCAATTACTAATGATCCCCACACATAGGAAACATTAGAGTATAGCACATAGCAGGGATTAATCATTTACACTTAGGGCTACATTCACACCCACAATTAAGGGTGGTGTGAATTATAGCTCTGAGCAGCTAGGTGCGACCACCTGCCCTGTTCACTATAATGACAGGTTGCTGGTGGCTGCAGGTATTCTCAGCTGTCCGCACAGCCAGTGATTACCAACGGTGATTACTGCTGGACGCACTTTTTGTGTTTCCAGCAGCCATCACTGCAGGTAATCGCTGGCTGTGCAGAGAGGCGCTAATAGCTTTGGCCACTGGTGACCTGTCATTATAGTGAAAAAGGCCGGTGGCCGCACCTAGCTATTCAGAGCTGCAGTGGGAATCAGAAGATTCCTGCTGCTATAATTCGCACAGGCCATAATCATGGGTATGAATGTAGCCTTATCACCCATCAGACAGCCAGGGATGAAGTATCGAATTGCCTTCCCACTGCCTGTTTCAACCCCCTAAATGCACGCTTTGTGGGAGGCTGTGAGGCGGTTGCTGGGTGGCCCTATTCACTTGAATTGGTCACGCTTGGAGGGCCGCAGCAAGTGTACACCTCTCAGCAGCAACACTGGGAGCAGTTAAGGAGCAGTATAAACGCGGCTCAACTGCAGGGTTTTACCACCCCCCAATTACAAGTGTAAACAAGGCCTAATAGAAACACAGGTCTTCAAATCAGTGCGATCGTTACTAAATGCTCCCCAGCCCACTTGCTGAATGAAAAAAATATATATAATTCTATGGCCAGCCTTATGCCGGCCATACACGGTTCGAATTTCGAAAGAATTTTCCTTTCGAAAATCGTATCTAAGAATTTTCGTATGAATTTCGCACCATTAGTGGGCTGCAGCAACAGCCGATTTTCGTGCGGAAATAAAATTTGAGGAATCGGACACGTTGGAAATTTTTTAGAAAAACGAACTATTTTCTAATCAATGATGGGAGAATCGTGCGAGAAACGTAATAAGAAAAGAAAATGTAGGGAGATAAAAGAAAATTTACGGAGAGAAAAGAAGATTCCCAGCCAAGAAAATTCTTTTCTGTAGCAACATGAGGTGAAATTGAAGGCTTGGTCGGCCGAATTTCGAAAATCAATGGTGGCATCATCGGATCACAGAAAAAACGAATTTTCTGATTTTGAAAAGAAAATTCGTTCGAAACTCGACTGTGTATGGCCTGCATTAGTGTGGACCTGTTTTGGGAGGGGGGAAGCACAGGCTGTTTGTCTTCCTGTCTCATGACTTATCACATGACCAGAGACAGGAAGAAGGACAAATTGCCTTTACTGCAAATGCAATGCTGAGAAATCTACAGGGACCTGAGTAAGTACATAGAAGGTGGGGGCTTGGACCTCTTCTTCCCTCCATGAAACCCTTTTCATCCTCCCTCAGAGCCCCCCATATGCCTTTAGTTCCATGCACCCCACAGAATCCAGCTCCCATGCCAAATAGTCTTCCTCAGACTGACACCAATGAAGAGACATGTTTTCCTGTCGGTGACACCACAGACGCAGAGACATTTTTTTTTATTTCAGCACTGTAAGCCCCATATTTGAGCTCTAATTTAAAAGGGGTAGTTCACCTTTAACAAACCTTCCTACGCAGATAAGGGGCATCTGTAGATAAAAACAAACGGTGCAGCTTTGCCCAAAGTTGAATAATGCCCTTGGTATAGGTGTAGGCCATTTATATATCTCATGAAGCCTGACTGAAAAACTTCTAGGACATTGCTAAGAGAGACCTTGTCATGACTGCCCACTTCCACCATTACAGTAAGTGAGCTCTCAAAGATATTGCATGAGGGGAGAGAAATCACATGTGAGGGGGGTTTGAATTAGGGAAAAAGCTTGGTCTTGTGATGGTGAGTAACAGCTGGGCCTCTCTAAGGGCCGGTTCACACTGCAGGCGAGGCGAGGCGACTCCGACTTGCCTCGCCGCGACCTGCCGCGGCCTCAGCGGCGACTTGCAAATGACTTCTGTATAGAAGTCAATGCAAGTCGCCCCGAGGTCGCCCAAAAGTAGTACAGGAACCTTTTTTCTGAGTCGGAGCGACTTGAGTCGCTCCTCTCAGAACGGTTCCATTGTACAGAACGGGGGCGACTTGCGAGAGCGAGGCGAGGCGAGTCGTGTCGCCTCGCATCGCCCGCTGTGTGAACCGGCTCTTAGGTAAGTGCTTAGCAACATCCTTGGAATTTTCCAGTCAGGGTACATAAATGGCCTACACCTATAGCAGTGATGGTGAACCTTGGCACCCGAGATGTTTTGGAACTACATTTCCCATGATGCTCATGCATGCTTCAGTGTGGTTGAGAATCATGGGAAATGTAGTTCCAAAACATCTGGGGTGCCAAGGTTCACCATCGCTGACCTATAGCAAGGGAATTAATCAACTTTAGTCAGAGCTGCATAGTTTGTTTTTATCCACAGACCCCTCTTATCTGTATAGGCCGTTTTAGTAAAGGTGAACTATGCCTTTAAATAAGGATAAAATTATTCCTAAATAAAGAGGCCCATAGCAAAGGTTGGGGTGTTGAGAAGTGAGAGCTGAAATAATTTTTAATGCGTGCGTGTGTGTGTGTGTGTGTGTGTGTGTGTGTGTATGTGTATATATATATATATATATATATATATATATATATATATACACACACACACACACACGCACACACTACTGCTGCATAGCTCCCAACTGTCCCTGATTTGGAACAAAGTCCCTCTGTCCCTCCTCATTTGTCCCTCATTTTGGTCTGATCTATATAGTTGTATATAAAATGCACTTTTTATACTTCAAATAGTGTTTCCCAGTGCTAAACCTTTCATCCAGTTTCTAAATTGCTGCATTTGTACATTTCAAAGGCCAATATACAGGAATAGTAGTGGTAAAAAAAAAAAAAAAGCACTTGTGGGCTTAACTAATCTTTTCTTTTTGTATAATTTTCCTTTGAGGGGTCGTGTCCTATGCCTACATACTTTTGGCAATGGGTGTCATTCGTTCCTATCTCAAAAAGTTGGGCGGTATGCTGCTGTTTTCAGGTTTGTAGGGCTCTTGTACATGGGCTGGGTGGGCCGCCCAGCGTCTGTATTTCCTCATCCCAGAGGTGATGTATACAGCATGTCATTGACATGAATGGCTGTACACCACTTTACTCCTGTATGTGGCAGTGCTATTCTAAAACATGGATACAGCATATGAGCTTTTGCAAAAAAAAAAAAATTTCTTTTACAAATGCGTTTATAATTGCACCATCACATACAGGAATACAGCGGTGTACAGCTATTCATGTCAATGACAGGCTGGGCTGCCCTGGCAGAGGAAATATGACTGCAATCAGGCCTCGTTCACATGGGGAGTTTCAATCCATGCAGGGCTGTGTTTACTGGTATGGGATGTGTTGTCCCATTGCTGTCTATTGGGATGCGGCAACTGCATGGACACAGCCGCTGCTCCCAAAGTGACATTGTTGCAGGTGCACAGCCCTGAATGCACCATTAGTACATTTGTGGCGGTGCACCCGCACAGATGTCTCATTGGGAGCAGCGGCTCTGTGTATGAAGCTGCTGCATCCCCAATTGAAAGCTATGAGACTGCCTGCACTGGGATACACACAACACCCGTGTATCTCTGTGTGTATACACGGCCTTCACACCTGAGAATAACTGTCTGCATCCAGGGTGGATCACTCGCAGGTGATCACAGCTAATCACCGTGAAGTCTGCTGGGGTTATCGCATTTGATCGGTGTTGGACTCGTTTGCAGGTGTGAATGTGGCCTTGTGCCAACTGGGCTCAGAAGGCCCGTGTGCTAGAGTGCTAACAAAAGTTAGGGCCTGTTCACACTGCCATGACAACGTTCACACACCTAACGGCAGCTGTTTTTAATGTGTGGAATTTCAACAGATCACAAGGTTCCCCATTGTTTTGTTTTTGTTGTTGTTTTTTTAGTTAAAGCGATTGAAAAAAAAAACTAAGGTTTACAAATAATAATACCAAACATGTTGTACTTACCTTCTTTGTGCAATGGTTTTGCACAGAGCAGTCCTGATTCTCCTCTTCTGGGGTCCACCGCCAGCGTTTCTGGCTCCTCCTCATCATCAGGTGCCCCCACGGAAAGCTGCTTTCCATTGGGGCACATGTGCGGGCTTGCCCCTGAGTCCCGCTGCTGCGTCCATTGACACAGACAGTGGGATTTGGCCCCACTCCCGTGTCACAGCTTTTGATCCACAATCTGTCCAATGAGGAGAGCGACAGTGACTGGAGCTGCTGCACTTGTGCACCTGGCTGGATTGGATGGGGCTCAGGTAAGAAAAAGGGGGGCTCTTGGGGGGAGCTGCAGCACAGAAGGTTTTTCACCTTAAGGCTTTAAAGTGGTCTAAAACCACAGACATAAAATTTGAACAAAGCATATTCTCTATATTGTGTGTTTGTCTCAATTAAGAGCACTAAGTGTCATTTCTGTCTGCTGACTTTTTCTAAGTGACTTCTTAAAAATTTTCCTGACACCAAGAGAAAAATGGTGCCAGGGGAGGGACCGCCAGCTGATTGACAGCCTCGTTCCTGTGAGCTGTGTGAAGGGGGGTGTGTCTCTTCACTGAGCTGTGCAGAATGTGATTTTGGCTCTCCGCCCCCTTTTTTTTTTTTTTCTAAACTCCTCAGACAAGCTTTATAAATTTTGCACTTTGAAAGTATGTGGTGAAGAGAGGACTGCAGACAAACAGGTGCATTTGTTTAATCTCTGTGTATCACTTGAGGCCAGTCACTTCACTAGGTATATGTGAGGGTTTACAACTAACTTTATTTCAAGTGTAATAAGTGACATCTCATTGATGTCACTGTACAATAGTGTGGTGCACTGCTGTACAATGACTTGTGATCCTGTACGCGGCAATAAAATACAGCATGTCTGCATTGTATTGCAGCTCACTGCAGTGCGGCTCTGGGGTGCATCACAATGAATAGGACACATAGAAAACAATAGTTTTCTTCCAGTGTGGTAAAGCGTCAATCACTGCACTATATGTGAACTGGCCCTTAGTCTGTACCAGTGGCGGAACTTCCAGGGTTGCAGCAGTTACACTTGCGACTGGGCCCTGGAGTTTCGCCACTGTGGTGGGGGTGGGGGGGGGGGGGTGTGGCTCCAGGGTTGCTGGCTGCAGCTATGAGCAGAGAGTGTCTATTACTCTCTCTATCTAACACTGCTCAGACCTGCATGGACAGGAGAGGTCCTACCCACATTCCAATCCCGGTAGCTCTGTGCCTCACAAAGGGAAAGTCCAAAAGCCTGCAGGTAGATAGTGGAGGAAAGGCCAGCATGTACCATGGATGCTGCAACCCTCCACAGGGGATCCACAGGTCTCCAGGACAGCCAATCTCCTTCCTAATCAAACATCTCAGTGATTGAAAACAAAGCAGCACACAGGTATGTCAGTCATTGAGGGGACTGAAGAGAGAGTGTGTTGTCACCGCCAGAGCCCCTCTACCAACACAGAAGCCCACTGGGATTTCCCTGGGACAGTGCACTACAAGTCCCAACATGCTATGCCAACCTATGTGTATGTATAGCACAGGCTAGTAGGCCTTTCTGCTGACCACCATGGTGGAACTCCAGGACCCAAGCTTACAAGTATGTTGAGTGAAGCATCGCTCTCTTATCTCGCCAGCCTCTGAGCACACTAATGTAAGGGATAACTCTGGACTGTAATGTAAAGGGGGACTCAGATGTAAGTGGAGGCTTTGGTGAGCATAGACCCCCCCCCCCCCCCTTACATCAGAGTTGCCCTTTACATTATCGAATCCACAGAGCTCCCCCTTAGGGCCCTTTCACATGGCCGGACTCTGCCAAGCAAATCCGCCTACTTAGAGGGGGATTTCTCTGCTGATCCTGAGCAGGTGGATGTCAGGTCTGTGTTGGCTCTACTTGTGCAGAGTGGACATGGACACAGCCCACTGCTCTCTATGGGCCAATCTGCTAGATGGATAGTGAATGGATCCCCATTCATCTGTTTTCATTGGATCTGAGGCAGGTAGGTGTAAATGCACACATGCCTGTTTACACTTCCGCCGCCCCATACAAAACAATGGGTGGTCCAATCGGTTTGCACTTGTAAAAGGGCCCTTACAGTGCAAGTGGAAATTCTGGGAACCCTGATTAAAGGGGAAAGCTGGGGATGATGATGTAAGTGGGGGCTTCTTATCAGGGACCTTCTTATATCAGAGTCTGCGGTTTCCCCCTTGCATCAGAGTTCTCACTGTCCTTCATTAAATCAAAGTCCTCAGAGTCCCCCCTTACAGTGTAAGGAGACTCTGCAAGTTCACATGTAAAAGGGAAATTGGACTCTTTTTGAATAACAAACATGTCATACTTCCACTGTGCAGTTCGTTTTGCACAGAGTGGCCCCAATCCTCGATTGGGGTCCCCTGGCGGCGCTGGTAGCTCCTCCTTGCATCGTATAACCCCCTAGGAGAAGCGCTCTCCCAGTGGGTTACCTTGCGGGCACACTCCTGAGTCCAGCATTTGTGTCCACAGACGCACAATGCCAGACTCGGTCCCATCGACCGGGTCATTGGATTTGATTGACAGCAGTGGGAGCCAATGGCTATGCTGCCATCAATCTATCCAATCAATCAAGATCTGAGACAACGTGCAGAGGGGAAGAATGTGTCTCTGGCATGGGAATTATGGGACTCGTGAGTAAAATGGGGGGCCGGTCAGTGTCCAGAAGTTTTTTTCATCTTAAAGAGGGAGTCCGCCGGGACTCCGCGTTTTTTTTTTTTTTTTTTTTTTTTTAAAGCCAGCAGCTACATATACTGCAGCTGCTGACTTTTAAAATAGTGACACTTACCTGTCCAGCGCGCCCGCGATGTCGGCACCCGAAGCCGATCTGTCGATCGTCTCTCGGGTGCTGCCGCCGCCATCTTGGGTACGGGAATCAGGAAGTGGAGCCTTTCGGCTTCATTTCCCGGTTCCCTACTGCGCATGCGCGAGTCGCACTGCGCAATAAGGATGGACCCGCTGCCTCTGGGATCTGTGTGTTTCCCAGCAGGCAGCGGGGGACTTTCGGAAAGGGGCGTAATCTACGCCCCTTTCCGCAGAGAGCTATCCTGGAAGTGGGTGCAGATACCTGTACTGTACAGGTACCTGCACCCCTCTCCCCCCTGAAAGGTGCCACTTTAGGGTGGACCTCCGCTTTAATGCATAGAATTGTTATATAATCACAAAATATATGTATAGTATATGCCACAAAAAGAATTTGTTGTGCTCTGCTGAAGTCCTGGGGTTTGGCCTGAAGAAAAGGTGGCAACCCTACCCAAGATGTCATGAAGGGGTCCTATTGCAGGACCATAATCAATGGGAGAAAAAGACCCTAGGATCATTGGAAAGGGCCCCGGGATCAGAGGTCAGGGGGGGCCTTCATGGTTCCTTGAACCTGGGCCCTGAAGGTTCTAGTTATGCCTCTGGTCTGTACAGATCTGAACACAGATTCTTATGCCCATAAGCCTGAGGTTCTTATACAACAAAGCTCTGTAACTACAAGTCCCAGCACATCTCTGGAGAGCACCAATGTACATAATCCTGAGATGATCTCCATTGTCCTTCTATAGACACAGAACTGTAGTGATCCTTCCATCCAGAGCACAGCTCCCTCCTCACACAGCACTCTACTATTACTAGATTGTCCTCCCCGGGCCGCCGTACTTCTCTCCTCCCCAATACACTCTGCTAGACTGCGAGCAATCTGTGCCCGGCTGGAGGAGGAGGAGGAGGAGGAGGAGGAGGAGGATGTGTGCGGGGACTGTGCATGGATCCGGAGGATGACACTCACTGATCGCTCCAGGGGAACACTGGCTGCATGCTGACTGATGTCTGCCATGGATGCAATGTAAGTATAGATGGGGGGGGGTGTCTGTGTCCTGTATGTCTGTCATAGACTCAGAGATGTCATCCCACAACTGTGCTCATCACAACAATGTGGGGCCACAGCTGGACTTTAAATCCCCCCCATCCTCTGTTTATTTGTGGATGACAACTTCTGTTCCTCATTACTAGGTATGTGTTTCCTTCATTGTGCTCTTTGTGACTGTGATCATGGCTTTATCATTTATATACAGTGTCTATGATCATTGCATTATACTGTTATATACATTGACTATCATTTATATATGACCACTGCATTGCACTGTTATATACAGTGATTAAGATCATGGCTTCATACTCCACCCCCTTTTTATTTTTTTTTAAATATACATTTATATACGCTTACTGTGATCTCTGCATTGTATTTTGTTATATACAGTGACTATGATCATGGCTTTGTACTCTTATATACAGTGACTATGATCATGGCTTTGTACTCTTATATACAGTGACTATGATTGTGGCTTTGTACTCTTATATACAGTGACTATGATCGTGGCTTTGTACTCTTATATACAGTGACTATGATCGTGGCTTTGTACACTTTTATATACAGTGACTATGATTGTGGCTTTGTACTCTTATATACAGTGACTATGATTGTGGCTTTGTACTCTTATATACAGTGACTATGATTGTGGCTTTGTACTCTTATATACAGTGACTATGATCGTGGCTTTGTACTCTTATATACAGTGACTATGATCGTGGCTTTGTACACTTTTATATACAGTGACTATGATTGTGGCTTTGTACTCTTATATACAGTGACTATGATTGTGGCTTTGTACTCTTATATACAGTGACTATGATTGTGGCTTTGTACTCTTATATACAGTGACTATGATTGTGGCTTTGTACTCTTATATACAGTGACTATGATTGTGGCTTTGTACACTTTTATATACAGTGACTATGACCATGGATGGCTTTGTACTCTTATATACAGTGACTATGATTGTGGCTTTGTACTCTTATATACAGTGACTATGACCATGGATGGCTTTGTACTCTGTTATATTCAGTAACCATGTTCTGTGTTCTGCACAGAGTTGCCGTTGGGTGAGTGTGATGTGAGCACACCCTGCTTTGGATAATTTATCCTTTGTGTCTCGGTGTATCTATGGATGCCGGGAGTCAGTTACCTGTTTGTCAATATAGAAAGTGGTAGTGAGTTTATTGAAGGATAGGCAGGCTAGGGGTGATGGTCAGACTGGAGGTGGGCTGGGGGTATGTGGCTGTATTGTGGGCTTAAAGGAAACCTGTCCTGAGAGAGACATGTGGGGGATTTCTGAAATCCTGAAAATGCTAGTTGCCTGGTGTTCTTTCCAAACTACAGACTTATTATTGAACTGACTGAAATTTGAGCAGTCTGTGGCCCAGTCGGCTCCCTCCTGCCTGATATCCCTTGAGTGAAAAATGGACAAACGGCGGTTAATTGTAATGTGGTGCAGCTGTTGTAGTGCTGGCTGTCAGAATACAAAACCCACAGTGGGAGATTTGTCTATCCACATTGCAAAACATGGACTGAGGAACCCATTGGATTTTTTTCCTCTAACCTATGTGTGTATGGCTAACCTTAAAGTGGTAGTAAAGTCTGCTTTTTCACTTGTACCCATTGGTAAGACTATAATAAGGCGTATTGGGCCCTGTTCAAATGGGACAGTTTTATCCATGCCCCATGCAGGCCTGTGTATACCAGCACAGGGCCACATGGGTGTTCCAAGCATCCCTGTGCCAGCAGTACCCTTGGCTGTCTATTGGGATGCAGCAGCTGCCTGGACACAGCTGCTGCTCCCAATATGACATCCGTATGGATGCAGGTGCGTGTCCCTGAACTCACTCCGGGTGTACTTCTTGTACTACTTGTGTTGACGCCACATTGGGAGCAGCAGCTGCATCCCAATAGACAGCTATTGGATGGCAGAAAAAGCGATGCACATAACGCCTGTGCATCTGTGTGCCAGTAAAACACTTCCCTGTGTGGGGCACAGATCAAATCACCTCTGTGAACCAAGCCTTAGGCACGCCATACGTTATGCAAAGTTTGAAAATTGCTGGATTCCCACAACATTTTTGATGGGGAAATCCGTCCCGCTACACCACTGTATTCTGACAGCAGGAGTTTTCCCAGCTGTCAGACTACAATGATCACTGCCAGCAGTTGTAGCCACCAGCATTGATCAAATGAAAAAACCCAGACAGGCTGGGTGTTCTAAAGTCGACCAATGTGGAAGTGGCCCAAAATTTGATCCGTCAGTGACCGGCATTACTTTCTAGGCTAGGTCCACATATGTCCAGTGCAAATTTCCCTGCGAATTTCCAAAGCAGCTGTTCAGCAGTTAAGCTGTGATTTAGATGTAGTTCAGATGAAAATTCTTGAAACCATTACCCACTGGCATTTTTAACGTTACCTGGTTGTTAAGAAGCGGCCTGGGATGCCGGCTGCCTCTTCCTTAACAACGGATGTAAAACAAAACATTGTCTGCAATAAAAAAAATTGTGGAGAAGAAGAAAAAAAAAAGGCATAGGGGTTGTGGGGAAGAGGCCCCACAACCCCTAAACCCCTATGCTGTGGTGCAGAGTCTGGTCTGGATTTTGAGTGGGCCCCCATGGATTGGTAAGGGTGGGGGCTGTGGTATGAAATGAACCCCCCCCCCCACACACACACACGTTTTTTCGTATCAAATCCGTGTTCATAAATGATCAGATGTGTGAATCAGATGCATTCCCATAGAAGGCAATGAGCCCGGAATTCACATCTGAGCCACACCACAGTCCATCCTCAGCGCACAGGACTTTTAAAATTTGCAGCGAATTTGCACTGCCGCTGCACCGCAGTCACTCGGACCCTGTATTGTACAGCTATTCCTCAGCACATATTATACACCCCTCGGTCTACTGCTGAAAACTGTGATATTGTGCTTTGTGTTGACTTAGAACGGTCATTTTGAATGATCTGTCAGTATATCACAGTGTAGATAAAAACAAGAACCTCTTCCTTCCCAGTGCAGGACTTCATATTTGTGTTATAACCCAGGTGTGTCATGCTGCACAGTACATGTGCAAATATATTGGGGTGCGTTTTGTCGCAATGTATGTGCTCAAATCCGGCCTTTAAAAGATGCGCTTGTCCTTTTAAATGATTAACATGTGCCAGTTTAAGTTTTGTCTCCTAGGTCTGTGATCTTTTTATGTGTTTTTCAGTGAAAACCAAGTCTTGTTTCCTCCTGGAAAAGAGAACGATGATTCAGAGAAGTTTCCCAGAATAGGAAGTCTTTGCAGCTCACTGTGTGATCATTGCTTATACCCTAACATGCCTACAGACATGACATAGGTTCACCTAGTTCATAAAAAATCACGAAGGCACAAGTTAAATAGCTCCAAGGAACTATTTGCTCATTTTAATCAGGGTGGATAAAAAACAATGATTTAAAAATCAGATTTTTATTTTATTTTTTAATCAAATTTAGTTATTTAATGCTTTTGGAGTAAAAATCGATCTAAAGATGGCTTTCTATTTAGGATACATTAACCACTTAAAGACCAGGCCTCTTTTTCAGATTCGGTGTTTACATGTTTAACCACTTGCTTACTGGGCACTTAAACCCCCCTCAGTCCCAGACCAATTTTCAGCTTTCAGCGCTGATGCACTTTGAATGACAATTGCGCGGGCATACAACACTGTACCCAAATGAAATTTTTATCATTTTTTTCCCACAAATAGAGCTTTCTTTTAGTGGTATTTAGTTACAGCTCGGAGTTTAATTTTTTGCTAAACAAACAAAAAAAGATGCAAAAAATAATAAAAAATCATGTTTTAATAGTTTGTTATAAAATTTTGCAAACGGGTAATTTTTCTCCTTCATTGAAGTGCGCTGATTAGGCGGCACTGATGGGCTGCATTGGTGGGCACTGATGGGCTGCATTGGTGGGCACTGATGGGCTGCATTGGTGGGCACTGATGGGCTGCATTGGTGGGCACTGATGGGCTGCATTGGTGGGCACTGATGGGCTGCACTGATAGGCATAGTTAAGGCTGCATTGGTGGGCACAGATAAGGCGGCACCGATGGGCAAAGATGGGCACAGATAAGATGGGCACAGATAAGATGGGCACGGATGGGTGGCACGGATGGGTGGCACGGATGGGCACTGATAGGTACCACTGATAGGTACCACTGATAGGTGGCTCTGATAGGTGGCTCTGATAGGTGGCTCTGATAGGTGGCTCTGATAGGTGGCTCTGATAGGTGGCTCTGATAGGTGGCTCTGATAGGTGGCTCTGATAGGTGGCTCTGATGGGCGGCACTGCTGGGCACTGATGGGCGGCACTGGGGTGCAGCACCTTTGAGGCAGACTGTGGGTGGCACTGTGGGCACTGCTGGGTGGCACTGACGGGGGGCACTTACTTTTTATTAGGGTGGCACTGCAGGGGGCAGGTGGGCACTGGCAGGGGGCAGGTGGGCGCTTGCATTGCTGGCCGTGATCGGGACTGATGGTGACAGCGCGAGGAGGAATACTAGCCGATTACCGGCTCCGTTATGTCACCTGATCAGCTGTCATTGGCTGACAGCTGATCACGTGATAAGGGGTCGGGATCGACCCCTTGCACGGATCGGTGATCAGGCGAGTCTCATGGACTCGCCGATCACAGAGCGCGCCGCGCGCGCCCCTCAGGGGGCGCGCAAGCCGCTCGTACACGGGACTACGTCAATAGACGTAGTCCCGGAAAAGGAGATCCGCGCTGTAGCCGTCATTTGGCTATAGCGCGGATCTCAAGTGGTTAAAACTGTTTTGTTTTTTTACTAGAAAATTACTTAGAACCCCCAAACATTATATAACACCCTAGAGAATAAAATGGCGGTCATTGCAATATTTTTTTTCACACCGTATTTGCGCAGCAGTCTTACAAGCGCACTTTTTGGGGAAAAAAATTCACTTTTTTTAATAAAAAAATAAGTAGCCCAATTTTTCTTATATTGTGAAAGAGAACGTTTACAGTAAATTGATACCCAACATGTCACGCTTCAAAATTGCACCCGCTTGTGGAATGGCGTTAAACTTTTACCCTCAAAAATCTCCATAAGTGACATTTAAAAAATTCTACAGGTTGCATGTTTTATGTTAGAGGAGGTCTAGGGCTAGAATTATTGCTCTCGCTCTACCGATCGCGACAATACCTCACGTGTGGTTTGACTATCATTTTCATATGCGGGCACTACTCACATGCGTTCACTTTTATTCCTATTACAAGGAATGTAAACATCCCTTGTAATAGAGAAAAAAAACATGACAGGTCCTCTTAAATATGAGATCTGGGGTCAAAATGTCCTCAGATCTCATATTTGGACTTAAATGCAATAAAAAAAAAAAAAAAGTGCCTTTTAAGAGGTATGGACGGAAGTGATGTTTTGACGTTGTTTCTGCCCTGCTATGGTATAGAGACAGGTGGGGGCCATCTTAGCCTCACTCGTCTCCATACCACAGAGAAGGCAGGTCCCGATCACCTCCGCTGCTACCGACAGCTCCGGTAAGCGGCGGCGGGAGGGGGGGTGGCACCTCTCCCGCCACAGAGACCACCATTATCTTTCACACGACCGGCGTCTGAAGAGATGGATATCTTGGTTGTGGCAGCAGCTGCTGCCGTTACCGAGATATCCCTCTTCAAAAAATAGATGTACATCGTCGTGCGTCGGTCGTAAAGTGGTTAATAATTTAGTTTATTCGGCATATGTATAGCAGGATATCTGTGCTGAAACCCAGCATGAAAATGGAGTTTTGTTATGTAACATGAGGCAGTATATTCTGCAATATTTACATTTTTGGTAGACCCACTCAATGAATGCAAGCTGAGATGACATGCACTGCATTCACACAATGTCACAGTAACCATGAGATAAAACAAAGTTCAGGAATATCCATTTATCCAGTTGTTTTGCAAATCTATGTACACTACAAACTGTATGATTGAACCGGTTGTGATATCGCTGTTTTACTAACCAGGGCAGCTTATTATTCTAAATAGGAAACCTTCATTTTGTTTGCAAATATTAAAGATTCTATCTACCAGCAAGAAGAAGTCATTTTAGAGCACCTGTCATTTCAGATCCATCATTGCAGTGCCTGTTAGCGGGCATCCACTCACCTGCTACCGCCACGTCCCGCACCTTGTTGTGTCACTGCCACATCACCAGCTATCCCATTAAAGTGATTGGGACTGTCGGTGAGTCAACAGCGGGTCAGAAGAGGAGCACTTGCGGGACAGAGATGACAGTTACTCTTTAAACATTATGCTTTAAATTGAGTTGCGTTAGATCAAGCCTTTTTACTAATGATTTAAATCAACTTGATTTTAATCAAATCCACCCTGCTTTTAATGCTGTCAGAGCATGGGACGGTGGTTCTGTTACAGCCCATGTTCTCTCCAGGCATACCAACATGTCCCCTGGCAAAGCTGAGAAATGGGGAGACCTCAGCATTGAACAATCTAAGACCCCTTTCACACTGAGCCGTCAGCGGTAAATCTGCGCTTTTTTTAGCGCCACTTTACCGTCGTTTTAGTGGCGCTATTCGGCCGCTAGCGGGGGAGTTTTAACCCCTCCACTAGCAGCTGAAAAGGGGTTAAATCCACCCGTAAAAACGCAGCCGCTATGGCAGCGCTGCCACATTGATTTCAATGGGGAGCAGCTGTGAGTTCACCGCTCCAAAGAAGCTGCTGGCAGGACTTTTTCTGAAGCCCTGACAGCACACCGCTCCAGTGTGAAAGCCCTCAGGCTTTCACACTGGAGTGAATGGAGCAGCTATTAGGGCGTTTTGCAGGTGCTATTTTTAACGCTATAGTGCCTGCAGAATGCTCCAGTGTGAAAGGGGTCTAATAGAAAAAAATTTTCTTTTTTCGTTATTGTGAGATCTGTTCCCATTCTCCCAAGGGGGAGTACCCCTCTAAATCTAGTCATCGATAGATCAAAACTTCATCCAATTCCAATTCTGTCTAAGAGGATGGTTGGAAAACTTAAATTCGATCAGCGGCTGAAGCCAATTGGCTGCAGTGCTTGATCAGTGTATTCCACGCTGTAAGAATACGTTAGCACAGCAGGGAGGATTTCTCCACCCACCTAGCTTGTGTCGATGGGGTAAGGCCTCTTGCACACCATACTCCTGTTTGAGCATCTACTTTTTTCTGATATTTTTTTTTTTTTTTTACGTTTTTTTTTTTTGTATATATTTGCACGCATTTTCACGCACAGAAACGTATTCTCAGGTTTTCGTTCTGTGCAGTAGGTAAATGGACTTTTGCGCACATTTGTGCGCATGAGGCGTAAATTACTGACCAAAAATGCTGATTTTTCTATATATTTTTTTTTTTTTATTGAATTATTATTATTATATTTATTATTATTTTTATTATACAGGATTTATATAGCGCCAACAGTTTGCGCAGAGCTTTACAACACGAGGGCAGACAGTACAGTTACAATACAAATCAATACAGGAGGGACTAGAGGACCCTGCTTTTTAGAGTTTACAATCTAGAAGGGAGGGTCAAGTTGAAACAAAAGGTAATAACTGCGGGGGACAAAAGGTAATAACTGCGGGGAAATAATGCACAGTGCTTGTTTACACGCCTGTGTGCATACGCACATTACAATCAATGGGCTGTATTTTAGCTCAGTAAAAGGAGAAAAAAAAATCTGTAATTAGCTTTTCCAAGCTGACCTTACACTTTTTTTTTTTTTTTTTTTTTCTTTGATCAGCCCATTTCTGACAAAAAAAAAAAAAAAATACCCATCTGTGCTCAGCCCAAGGGCCTTCTGCCCTAGCGTTTGCACCATCAAAAGCAGGTCGGCAACAATCGTTCTCATATTTCTTTCCTGACGGGTTTCCTTTTAAGTAAGCCTTATCAATTTTATAGGCCTCTTGCACACGGATGGATAGAATCAATTACTGATGTTTATATACAGGATCTTGCTATAAGATGCTGGTCAGAAGAGCCTGAGCAAAAATTGTAGGTTATGTTCTGTAAAGAATGTGCATATATACCTGTAGATGTGCGTATGTATATACATGCACAAAGTTCTTCTCCATCCTATCCTAGGTGCCAGTGTTGCATATAAATTTTGTATGTTTTTTTTTGTTTGTTTTGTTTTTGTTTTTTTACTTTAAACATGTCTTTTTTTATTTTTTTTTATTTTTAGTGCCCTGAACGCATAGCTGCATTACATACCTTCACACAGCTGTATGGGGTGTCCCCAAGGCCAGGTTCTCATTAGTGCGAGTGTGGGAATGCGTGTAAAATGCAGCCATACACAAACTGGTGCACTGAAAAATTAAGTGCATTTTCTGCCACGGGCAAAGTCATGGTGCCAATGCACTGTGTGGTTTCTGTGCGGCTGTGTTTTAAAAAAAGGTGCCAGGAACCTTTTTTCTGCATGGAAATGCAGGCACCACAGCCCATTCAAATGAATGGGCTGTGGTGCCTGCACAAACACGGCATGCATTACTGCGCTTATGTAAACCTAGCCTTAAGCCAGCCACAGAGGAAGCAATTTTATTTCCTGTAACCACGAGTTGCAGGAAAGAAATTCACTTGTTTTCCCCCACCAACACCGTTATGTTGGTGGGGGAATCTCTTCTGCAGAGCCATTATTTTCTTCCAGCAGGGGAAGCCATGTCTGCCCAGAGAACACAGTGATTATTTCTAGCAGTTGCAGTAGCCGCTGGAAATAATCGGATGTAAAATCTGACAGGCTGGTTGTACCTACAATACAAGTGTCGCGCTATTCTCTGCACCGAATTATGTCCAGTGCATAATGTTATATAAACAGATTTATACATATAAGATGTGTTTCCTATCACGTGCGTACACTGAAGTGCTACAAAAATAATATACAGTGCATATTAATTTCAAATAAACAAACTTTTAAACATATTATAATGTTACTGTCCGGTGCGTGCACTTATGTGCTCAAATATGCAAGTCCATCAATATGTGTCCTTGGGGACTTTCAATAAAAGTAGATCCTTGTGATGGTGCTTCAAATGTATTCAAAGTGCCAACACTATCATGCCCCTCACCTGTTGTTATCCTCATCTTAGGGTGTGTGACCAAACAATTAAGTTTTGATCAATCAGTGCTTTTGAGCCACCCCAGGGCTCTATGGTATGTGTCATCTTCAGGCTCATGAGCCGTTCTTTGAATCGATCTCCTGCATGTATATGAAAGACAAGCTACATGGTGCTTTATCGTTTAAAACCTCAATTTTATTAAAATATTTATCAGGGTACTCACACATTCAAGGTGCTTACAGTGCACCACTCTGTCGGACAGATCTGCATAAAATCCCAAATGGAGGTGCAGGGCCATTTATTTTATTTGTAGCTGCTCGTCCTAGCAAGGCTGCTGCTGCTGCTGCCTACACCATCCAGTCCTCTCCCCAACGCATGTCGACACAGGGATCACGTCTTCCTCAGGGGGATTGCCATTTGACTGTTAGTAATGGCAAAGTAGTAAGTCTAGTATGTTTGTGGCCATTTTCCTGTAGTCTAAACCTGAACCATCTTATTGTAGTTTGGAGCAGTTGCTACAGTGCCTTGCGAAAGTATTCGGCCCCCTTGAACTTTTCAACCTTTTGCCACATTTCAGGCTTCAAACATAAAGATATAAAATTTTAATTTTTTGTGAAGAATCACCAACAAGTGGAACACAATTGTGAAGTGGAACGAAATCTATTGGATAATTTAAACTTTTTTAGCAAATAAAAAAACTGAAAAGTGGTGCGTGCAAAATTATTCGGCCCCTTTACTTTCAGTGTAGCAAACTCACTCCAGAAGTTCAGCGAGGATCTCTGAATAATCCAATGTTGTCCTAAATGACTGATGGTGATAGAATCCACCTGTGTGTAATCAAGTCTCTGTATAAATGCACCTGCTCTGTGATAGACTCAGGGTTCTGTTGAAAGCGCAGAGAGCATCATGAAGACCAAGGAACACACCAGGCAGGTCCGTAATACTGTTGTGGAGAAGTTTAAAGCCGGATTTGGATATAAAAAGATTTCCCAAGCTTTAAACGTCCCAAGGAGCACCGTGCAAGCAATCATTTTGAAATGGAAGGAGTATCAGACCACTGCAAATCTACCAAGACCTGGCCGTCCCTCTAAACTTTCAGCTCAGACAAGGAGAAGACTGATCAGAGATGCAGCCAAGAGGCCCATGATCACTCTGGATGAACTGCAGAGAACTACAGCTGAGGTGGGAGAGTCTGTCCATAGGATAACAATCAGTCGTACACTGCACAAATCTGGCCTTTATGGAAGAGTGGCAAGAAGAAAGCCATTTCTCAAAGATATCCATAAAAAGTCTCGTCTAAAGTTTGCCACAAACCACCTGGGAGACACACCAAACATGTGGAAGAAGGTGCTCTGGTCAGATGAAACCAAAATCTAACTTTTTGCCCACAATGCAAAACGATATGTTTGGCATAAAAGCAACACAGCTCATCACCCTCAACACACCATCCCCACTGTCAAACATGGTGGTGGCAGCATCATGGTTTGGGCCTGCTTTTATTCAGCAGGGACAGGGAAGATGGTTAAAATTGAGAGGAAGATGGATGCAGCCAAATACAGGACCATTCTGGATGAAAACCTGTTGTAGTCTGCAAAAAGACCTGAAACTGGGACGGAGATTTATCTTCCAACAAGACAATGATCCCAAACATACAGCAAAATCTACAAAGGAATGGTTCACAAATAAACGTATCCAGGTGTTAGAATGGCCAAGTCAAAGTCCAGACCTGAATCCAATCGAGAATCTGTGGAAAGAGCTGAAAACTGCTGTTCACAAACGCTCTCCATCCAACCTCACTGAGCTCGATATGTTTTGCAAGGAAGAATGGGCAAGAATTTCAGTCTCTCGATGTGCAAAACTGATAGAGACATACCCCAAGCGACTTGCAGCTGTAATCGCAGCAAAAGGTGGCTCTACAAAGTATTAACGCAAGGGGGCCGAATAATTTTGCACGCCCCACTTTTCATTTTTTTATTAGTTAAAAAAGTTTCAAAAATCCAATAGATTTCGTTCCACTTCACAATTGTGTCCCACTTGTTGGTGATTCTTCACAAAAAATAAAAATTTTATATCTTTATGTTTTGAAGCCTGAAATGTGGCAAAAGGTTGAAAAGTTCAAGGGGGCCGAATACTTTCGCAAGACACTGTATGTATGCCGTACACACTCTAATATTTATGTACTAATGGGCTAATAATAAACTAATGTATGGATGGTGTAGAAAACAGTAATGCGCCTCCATGGGCTATACATTAACATAGTGCAAATTAAAATCCTATACCAGTGATGGCGAACCTTGGCACTCCAGATGTTTTGAAACTACATTTCCCATGATGCTCAACTATACTGCAGAGTGCATGAGCATCATGGGAAATGTAGTTCCAAAACATCTGGGGTGCCAAGGTTCGCCATCACTGTCCTATACAAACAATCAAGTTAAAGCAATCTGCTAAATTGCATTGCTAAAACAGCCGATCACTTGGTGTGACCCAATTATGAAAACTGTGTTGTAACTCTATACCTAAACCAGGCTGGTTCTACCTAAGTTAATTGATCAACTTGGGTACATTCAGCCTTGCCCATACATGGTTTGAATTTTGGGTGAACCGGACAAGATCTGAACTGTCTATGGCTGACTTTAGACAACAATGCGCCTGTGTTCAGATCTGTAGTAAAAACACTACATGGCTACAAACACTGCATCTTTTTTGTGTAATAGACCTTCTTTATTGAAATGCCAATTGGTTGTCTTTTGGAATGGACAATACCCTGTAGAAGGCCAAATGGAATGTCTGTGAGACCTTTGGATACTAAAGTACTGTGTACACAGAGAGTGACTTGACTGTGTTTATCCAAGGATACAGTACTGTTTGTGCAGGGCCATGGGTAACGCACAGAGGCTCGGGCTCATTGTGTACAATCAAATTTCATACTTGGCAAACAAGATAGGACAGCTACGGCAGGACATAATATGCGTGTGTGTGGTCTGCTTATTATTCATTATTTACTGTGATCTCTGATAAGGGATAGCTGAGATGGCTGTCTTGTTTTCAGGGATGTCCAAGGTCACGTTTCCCAAACAATAGAGGACTGGTCTGTACGCTGGGATCCGTTTCAGCTTTGCGGTTGTGTTCTTTGTTAGCAGTGCTCTCAGTTCATTATAAACTGTAGTATTTGTCTTTGCCAAAATTTCAAATATGATGCAAGAAGATATAAAAGGGCAACTTCACTCCAAAATGTTGTTTCAGTCTTGAGTGGGCAGCACTGAGACACCAGTACTAGCATTTTGTTACCCATTGTTCTCGTACAGGACATTATACTAGGTATCATTCTCTGGCTGGAAAACTCCTCAACTGTATTTATTTTAGATTATTTAATTTGCATATTTAACACCCAGTGTTTTATGTGTATATAAAAAGCAATTTAGTCCCCACATAGCAAAGAAATCGTTGTGGAAGGGTGACCCCGTCATGGTATTATGTGCAACTGGAATTTATTTTTGAGGAGATATAAAAGTTGGAATCTTCAAAAGATAATAGTCCATTGGCAATGCAAACTTATAATTATAGTTTTAGGTGTAGCTATTAATGTACAGCTGACCTTCCCTATATAAAACTCAGTAGGTGTTTTCACACCTCCTCGGGTAGTAGTCCAAAAATCGGACTGATTAGAAATTTTATTTTTACCCACTGTTGGTTGTGTTGGCAAACGTATTGCTAGAAAATAGAAAAAAAAAAAATAACTAAAATCCTTCAAGCTGAACTCCAAGGAAAGGTAAATGCTCATTTAGGTCTAGGAGAGCAAAGTTTTACCATTACCTCCAGGTTGTAAGAGCGATCTTTGCAGCCTCCTCTCCTCTATGGTCCTGCAGTTGCATGTCCTCTGATGTCATCAGGCCCAGTACAGAACCCACACCCTGCATCGGACATGAGTGCCAAGGAACGCATGGGGTAGAGGAGAGCGCGGGCTGCCTGGGCAAATGGAGGGCCGAGTAACTAAAACCCCCCCCTCCCCCCTTTTTTTTTTTTTTTTTTTTTTTTTTTTTTTTTTTTTGGGCTCCCTACATATAAACAGATATTTAACCCCTGCAGTGTGGAGGCAGCTCCACTACATGGAAGTCTTTTTTTTTCATATAGTTCTCTTCTTTATTTTTATTTATAAGTAGAGCCCCAGCAAAAGATTTTTATTGGGGAAGTTCTGCTCACGTCTCTCCAAAGATGTGACAGACTGTGAAAAGTTCTTGCTTTGACAATTGTCACTGGAAAAGGTGTCCTATAGGAGCAGTGCCCAGGGAAAAGATGGCAAATGGTAACCTCCCTTCCACTCTCGGGAGTATGGTGCTAATTGGGGCAAGTTTGTGACATTGTTACCAAAAAACTGCCTATGCATATAAGAGGCGTTTGTCGATTTAAAAATAAACTGAGCAGTTTTGACTAAAATAATTCCATTGTTATAGCTGTAGGCCATTTACGTACCTTTTTAAAGCCTGACTGGAATAGTCTCGGGATGTTGCTAGGATGCTGTTACGAGAGACCTTGTCCTTACTGGTCCACCATCATAGGAGCAAGCTCTCAAATGCTAAACCCAGAGCTATTGCATCAGGGGAGAGAGGGAGCATGTGAGGGGCTTGGATCAGAGAAAAAGTTCACTCCTGTGATGGTGATGGTGGAGGTGAGCAATAATAACTAGGCCTCTATTGGCAACGTCCTGGCAGTATTTCAGTCAGGCTTCTTGTGTTGCATAACTGGCTTACACCTAATAGTAAGGGCAATATTCAACTTTAATCAGAGTTTGTTTTTATCTACAGACACCCTATGTCTGCATAGGAAGGATTTTTTATTTATTTTTGGTAATGGTGAACTAACCCTTTAAATAGTACCAATAGTTATGGTACACTGCAGGGAACTGAAGAGTTTAAAATCTGTGCACAAATAAGGGGTCAACCGTGGTGAAGAGTAAAATGTCCCTGTCTCGGTAATGTGATTGGAAGCCACCAAAATTGTTCGGTGGTCGTACAGTATGTCGGCATCTTGGTTAGGCCGCAATGTAAAAGGGAGAGACCAGACAGATTTTTGTTCTGAAATAGAAATGAGAGTGTATTATTTGAGAAATAATAGCCAAAAATATTTTACAGTGGCTGGATAGTGCAGCTCCAAATGTCAAGCGTGTCGCAACGCGCAAAGGTAAATGAGTTTCTTTGGCTGTGTGTATGTAGTGCTAATTTGCATGCAAAAACCTGTGTTCACAAGCTGCTAGGTGTTGAACCATGATTTGGGGGGTTCTTAAGAGAATAGGGAAGGCCTAGGGCTGAGTTGCCCCCCCACAATCTGTGGACTCGCAGTTCAGACATCCTTCTCAGCATGATATCCTCTGGGAATGAAGGTTGCTTTTCCTTCTCCTCTCTGGCCTGGTAATGGGAGATGGGAAGAAGGGCTGCCTTCACTCCCCAGGGGCACTGTACTGAAACTGAAGTGTGCTCACCGTAGGTGCTGCTTTCTTCTGCCCTCAACAGGCTGCTATTGGAGGGAAGAATGAACAGAATCCCCTACCTACATCAACTATGGAGGCATATGCTCCTTCTGACAGGTGTGATGCTGACGGGAGTGACTCTGCAATCATTATATTCAGTGGAGCACCGGGGAATTGAGTGGCTAAAGCTCCCAGTACACTCGGTTCCACATATTAGCATGGCATCCTGTGCCTAACACCCCCCCCCCCCCTTTTCTTCCCATGTCTTAGCCCTGTGTAGGATGACTCCTGTTTGGGTGATGGCTCTAAAATTAATATCAGGCCCCATGTATGTGAGCTATGCACAGCAGTGATGGTTTAGATTGGACAGGTTTTTCTTTGTCTAAGCGATTGCCACATCTGGGAGACACGGCTTATTCTGTATTCCATTTCACAAAAAGCTGTAGACCTGGAAACAAGTTAAATAAATGATCTGCTGACAGTCATGTCAGTCCTATTGCTTAAAAGCCCTGCCAGTGTTGGAACTGTAAGCCCCCGTTCACACAGGGGCGACGTGACTTGCAGCGCGTCTCACAGACGCGACCTGCACACGATTTCAGCGGCGACTTGCAAAATGACTTCTGTATAGAAGTCAATGCAAGTCGCCTGAAGTCGCCCCGAAAATACTACAGGAACCTTTTTCTAAGTCGGAGCGACTTGAGTCGCTCCTATTAGAACGGTTCCGTAGTACAGAACGGAGCGCGACTTGTCAGGCGGCTAAGTCGCCTGACAAGTCGCGGTAGTGTGAACCGGCACTAAGTTGTTTTAATACTTCCTGAAGGAACGTGACGGAACATGATAAAACAGGTGATTCACTTTCCTGCCATGTGTGTTCCTCATTACCATCTTGTATAGTAAGTTGCTCATGCTTGCGGTATTAAACTATAGCTCAGGTATTTATGGTTCCATAATATTCTGATGAATGCAATCTTGTGAATCTGATTTTTGTGTGCTTGTTATTGGTGAGTGATTCGGCTACCTAATGTGACTACACACTGGCTGATATTTAGCAGATGCTGTTGATGCAAATTCCCTTTAGGCTCCATTCACATATATGTAAATTGGATGCGTTTTGAACTGCATTCGCTTCGCATGACATGTGAATCAAACAGGCTTTCTATGAAGTCGGTTCATATATATGCGATGCAGCGGCAATGCAAATTCACTGCAACTCAAGTCTTGTGTGTTTTCTGAGCACTGTGGTGCGACTCAGAATTCCCGGCTTATTGCCTTCTATGGGAGCGCATCTGAATCGCACATCTGCTCAGTTTTGAAAACAAATTTAATCTGAGAAAGAGCGTGGGGAGCCCCCTTTCGGGTCTGGTATGGAATTTAAGGGGAATCCCCATGATAACATTTAAAAGAAGAAATGGTGCCCCCCCCCCCCAAATTTCATAACAGACCCTTATCTGCGCATGCAGTCAGGCAGGCCAGAAAAAGGGGAGGGGGATAAGCGAGCACCCCCCCGCCCCCTCCTGAACCATAGCAGACAACATGCCCTCAGCATGGGGTGTGATGCTTTTCAAGTGGGGGGGGGCCCTCTGCTTTTTTTTTTTTTTTCTGGAATCATGTCCCCCACCAGCTCTAAGACTGAGAACCGAGTGATCGAAGGCCGCTGATTGCTCAGTTTTCAGTGCTCCCTGAGCAGAGAGCTGGTGACTGTCAGTCAATGATGTCTGCTCGCCCCCCCGTGGAGGGGGTGGGAGCGGCTGGCCCAGGCTCTCAGTGGCTCACTCAGAGGCTGAGCCAGGGTGCTGGTCCAGGCTCCAGGGTGGAGCCCTACTCTATGGTCGAGATCTCTCCATAGCCTGGATTGGCTCTGTGATGCCAGCTGATAGTGGGCATGCAGAACGAACTGCACTCCTGTGATACAGTTTTGGTTGTACTCCTCTCTCCTCCCATTGGCCACCAATGTATAGGACTACTACACTGACTATCAATAAAAGAAGCCACATTTCCACTGTCCACCAATGTAAAGGGCAATACAATTTTCACTGTTTGTGTTTCTTTTATGGCCATTATTATTATTATTATTTGTTCCTTTTTATATAGAGTTAAAAAACTGCTCTGGGTGATTATATATATATATATATATATATATATATATATATATATATATATATATATATATATAATCTCACACACACACACACACACGATACACTACATTTATTTTTTTTATACTTTTATGCATTATTTTATTTACAACTTACTGACCACGCAAATGTGCTATGAGATAGAGATGTGATATAGAGCAGGGGTTCCTGGATACATGAAAATGATTTCAAGGGCTCTATCCTTGGAGATAAGGGAAGGTACACATAGACATCTCTTATGGCTGCTTTTGTTTCTTCAGATTGAAGTGTAAAGTTTTACTTTAGTGTGTGTTAAATGCACACATAAACTATTCATATACTTCACACGATGTGACAAATCTTTTAGTGTCATTGTCAGCACGGTTCATGACTAAGCCTTGAAAAGTGACACATTTTACACATCTGGCCCATTTACGTGTAGACATGGAAAATCTGTCATTCGGGCGTAAAACTGATAAGAAGGTTCTTGGTTTGGGTTCCCACCTCAGTATGTCACAGTTCTAAGTCTGTTTGATCCAGGAAAACGAGAAATAAACCTTCAGATCCATGATACGGCTTTGTGTCCTGCTTTTAGATAAGTTTTCACCTTGGTCAATATGTTAGTAAAGTGGAGAGCAAAGACATCAGACTTCTGAGGATGCTGGCATCTCGACTGTATATTGCCATTTCCCATCACAAAGGAAAAAAAAGTGTCATTTTTTATTTGAAGTATTTAAATGGCATAGACCAGTGATGGCGAACCTTGGCACCCCAGATGTTTTGGAACTACATTTCCCATGATGCTCGACTACACTGAAGAGTGCATGAGCATCATGGGAAATGTAGTTCCAAAACATCTGGGGTGCCAAGGTTCGCCATCACTGGCATAGACCATTCATGCAGCGCTTTTCAAATTGTACTTTTACATCAGTCCCTGCCCTCAAGGAGTTTATAGTCTAAGGTCCCTAACTGCTTACAAGTTCTTTAAGGGCCTATTGACACAATGCGTAATCCGTGGTAAAAGAATCATCTGTGTTTTAATGCATAATTGGCAGTGGGGTATAATGCACGACGGCAGTAGTAAGTAATGCACTGCAGTTCATTGCAATGCACGTGTTGTGCATCTTGGTGTTTTGCATATAAAAAAAAAAATATTCTGGTGTGGTGTTTTTTTTTTTTTTTTTTTGGTGCATTAAATTGTGCTGCCACCCCAATTCAGAATGTACACATCGGTGCAGCACATTTTGGGTTCTATTTTTATATATTAAAATGTAAAAAAAAAAAAACTATCCATCCAGCTGAGCTGTATGTACCTTTTTACGTCTGTGCTAATTTGGCAAAAACCAATGTAATTCAGGCTATTTTCTTCTCTGACTGATTGTTTGTTTGTTTTTTGTTTTTTATGGATGGTAGAAAAATATCACATTATGGCCTCCTAGATGCTCCAGGGAATAGGCAAACAAACACATGTAGCCATTGGTTCCATCCGTTTGCAAATTCCTAAAAACATTCTTTAAAATGTATTACATTGTATGTCCATTCAAAATATACATGTATTTCTCATGTTTCTCAGCACCATCTAGTGGCCATAATGTATTATTTTACTACTGCCCATAATTAAAGAGCATTTTTTCAGAAGAAAAAAAAGCTTAAAGACCTTCTTTCTTGGCCAGTTAGGCGAATGAATGGCTATGCAATTGTTTTACAAATAGGCCTCATTGTGTGAATAAGCCTCTAGACCTGCCATTTACAATCATAAGCTGCGGCTCATTGTCCTTCCATCCTTATGGAGTCCTATATAGTTTCATGTCTGGTGCCACTTTGCAGAGACGGTGGGATGACACCAATGATCTTTTTTTTGCCATCTGTAAAGGTGGCACTCTGACCACCACTTTGAGGGTATTCCTTGCATTGTACCCCGATGTTAGTGGTGTTCTTCCCCCACTAACTCCCAATGCCTTTTACATGATTGTAAAAGGCATCAGCTTGTAAAACAACCTATTCGGTTTAAAAAGGAAATGAAAGGAAAAACATTTGTAGGCAGCTATGCACGGAGCTTCTTAGTGAAAAGCTGTGCGTGGGGGGGTTTCCATACTCTTTAATGTTATCATGGGTTACCCAAGTTCTGAAAATTATTTAATGGGTTCTCCTGGAGTAAAAAGGTTGAGAATAACTGCCCTAGGCTGCACCTCTTTTGGTTATACTAGAGTTCTTATTTATTAAAATAATGCAAAACAAAAAATATGCAATGTAAATGTCCTGCACATTGCAGAAATCGCTATCGCCATGTAGTTTTGCCAGCTTTTAGGGTATTAAAAAAAAAAGCAAATCTTTTTCCACACCTGACTGCAGCTCATAATTATGCAGGCAAAGCTGAACCTACTTGTGAGGGAGAAGAAACTGCTTATATGTAAAAAGGGCACTTCTATCCTCCAAATACAAAGCAGAGTAGAGAGAATGGCCAGGTTTCAGCCCTGCGTCTGGACAGTTGGGAGGAGTGTCCCCAATGTGCATTCATTCACTTGTCTCATGCTGCGTCCCAGCTAACAAAGAAGTGACAGCGCAGCACATGACGGCACTATGTACTGGGAGCTGCTATTTACTGCCTTCATTGTGAAACTGTTATTGTTGCATTTTTCAAATGTGTTGGCAAGCCGGTGCTATCCCCTGTAATCCCTGTGTGTGTCGGCAGAGCACACAGCAAGCACTGCATTGCACTGCCATAAATTTACTGTTCGCCACTCTCTCTCATGCTGGCTGTTCTTTCTGTTATTCCAGGTTGTGAAAATCTGACAGCGATTCCCTCCACCCCACGGCCCATCCTTCTTCTTTTCTACTTGGTAACAAAAGCCCTGGAGCATGGGAAGTCACGGTGGCATCGGCACATGCTGACAGCAGTGGGCTCTCTGCACCTGAGCCCTGAGCCATGTAATAATGCAGCAGGACTGACTGGCAGCACTACGGCCCCTGGGAGGAACTTGTACATTTTTATTTTATTTTTTATTTTTTTATTTATTGCTTTTATTACACAAAGGAATTTTTAACCCCAAATAATGGCAACGATGGAAGCTGGAACAACCATAACCAGTCGCTTGAAAAACCTGCTCCGCTCTCCTTCGATAAAGCTGCGAAGACACAAGCCTGGAGCTAAGAAGGAAGACATTGGCAGCAAGGTGGGTTCATGTGTGTCTGATCTCTGACCTGTTCTCTTGTGTTTTTGTCATATGTCAGTACAGCGATTAAAGGGACTGGATTAACCCCTTCTTCCTTCCCTTTTTTTAATTTTTTTAATTTATTTATTTTTTAAGCTGGATACACATACAATTTTGGTTGTTCGATTTTCTTTAGAGTCGCCTTCAACTATTTTTAGTGCAAGGACCTGCCTGATTGCATACAATTTGAAAGTGTTTCAGTTTGACCTCCATATTTTATGGTTTGGTAAATCTGAAGGGAAGTTGTATAAAAACTGTCTATAGTGTGTAGCCAGCTTAAAACCTGTAAAAGTCTGTTATCTGCTGCTCATATTTAGAGGTAGACAAATGAAAAGTTCATGTAAGCCCAGTAGCCGCTAGGAGAATCTGCAAACAGTTTGTGGGCACCTGACCATCATGTGTGTATGTGCTTCACCACCTCTGCTCTTCTGGGAAGGATTATAAAGACTTTTTTTCTGTGATGCCCATTGAGCCATTTCTGAGGTCAGGTACTGATGTTGAATGAAAAGATATGGCTTGCGATTATTCCAATTCATCCCAGAGGTGTACAGTAGGATTGAGGTCAGGACACCCCAGTTCTCCACACCAAATTGGTCAAAACATGTCTTTACGGAGCTGTATTTAAGTTTACCACACACATTACAACCTGATTGTGTAATCGTGTTTAGATCTACCAACAACTCTGTTGTATAGGGTCTCCAAACTTTTCAAACAAAGTGCCTGTTTACTGTTCTTCAGACTTTAGGGGGGTGCACTGTGGCCATCAGGAGTACAAAGTGTCCCAGTGTCAGTGGATGGAATTTTGCCCCGTCATTTATATCGTTGGGCCCCATTGTTGGTGTCATTGGAAGGAATTGTGCTCCATCATTGGTGTCATTGGGTCTCCTTGTTGGTGTCATTGGAAGGAATTGTGCCCCATATTTGTTGTCATTGTGCCCCATCACTGGTGTCAGTGGAAGGAATTGTGCCCCATCACTGGTGTCAGTGGAAGGAATTGTGCCCCATCACTGGTGTCAGTGGGCTTTATTGTTGGTCTTATTGGGAAGAATTGTGTCCCATCTTTGATGTCATTGGGCCCTGTTCTTGGTGTCATTGAGAGGAATTGCACCCCATCATTGGTGTTATTGGGCCCCATTGCTGGTGTCATTGGGAGAAATTGCACCCCGTCATTGGGAGGAATTGTGTCCCTCATTCATGTTGGTGAATAAAATGGCACCCCAAGGGCCAGATAAAAGGAAGCAAAGGGCTGCGGTTTGGAGACCAGTGGTATAGGGCCTACCTGACTGGATGCAGGTTCATTGAGTAGATTAGGTAGGTCCTCCATATTACATAGCTTTGGTAAATCTAAATTTGATTGTACATTAGATTTTAAAGTGTGTGATGAGCCTAATCCCTAGTACACACAATCAGAAAATTGGATGGGAAAATACTGCTTTCGAAGCGATCTTACAACAATCTGATCATTAGTACACACCGCTTTTGAGAGCCGATTGTGACAGTTTGTCTGAAATTATCCAAAGGGATAAACACAAAAATTGTTCTCATATAATACCAGATCATACAATTTTTGTTTGATCTGAAAAAAATCAGAAGAGCAAGACCACACATGCTCGGAAATGAAATAATACATTACAATACAACCCATTACATTCTGTTGTCCAAATATTTTCATAACTTTAGTAACCTGCTTATTTTTGATATTACTAGCATGCAAAAAAAAAAAACGGTTGATCATTTGTCTGATAATCTCATTGTCTGTATGAGGCTTTATGCACATGGGTACATGCAGGAATAGAAAAGGGCCTTCCCCAAACTGTAGCCACAGGGCTATAAGCACACAATTGTATTAATGGTCATTAAAATTACCCTTCACTGGAAATACATGAACTCAGTTGTTGGCGCTTCGTCCAGACTTCTCATCTAATGTATTTAAATTGACTATTGTTCATTGAATATGTTCGTTGTCTGGCAATCGGGCCCTGTTCACACCTGAGCATATTGGAATTGCAGGCAGATTCGCCTAATTCTGCCTGCGATTCCAGAATCGCAGAAAAACGCTGGATGCTGTTGCAATGCCATTTATTTCTTAATGGCACCCCAAACACAGTGCTGTTTTTGCCCTGATTGTCGTGCAACAAAACGCATGAAAATTGCAGCAAAACATGCAACACCAAATGCGCCTGGCTCTGTACCAAATTTTGGTACACAAACCTCTTTTGTGCATTTTTTTGGTGCTGAAGGAGGCCTATTAAAAAGGAATGGTGCCACGCCAAAAACGCACTGCAAAATCGTGAAAAAAAGTTATGTGGCAGTGTTGCTCAGGTGTGAATGGGGACTTCTCCGTACCCTGATGTACCTGGTATTTCCACAGTTTTCAGCAGCTGATTGGTCTGACAGCAGAGTGAAATAAAGGTGAGAAATGTGCTGTTGGGGAATCAGGCTTTAGGACCCCTTTCACACCGAGGGCGTTTTGCAGTCGCTATAGCGTTAGAAATAGCGCCTGCAATCCACCCTTAAACTGCTGCTCCATTGTTTCCAGTGTGAAAGCCCCTGGGCTTTCACACTGGAGTGGTGCGCTGGCAGGACATCAGGAAAAGTCCTGCCAGCAGCTTCTTTGGAGTGGTGTGTTTACCGCTCCTCCACCGCTGCTCCCCATTGAAATCAATGGGGCAGCGCTACAATACCGCCTTCAAAACGCCCATATTGCGGGCAGTTTAAACCCCTTCTCGGCCACTAGCGGGGGGTAAAAGCACCCCGCTAGTGGCCGAAATGCACTGCAAATCCGACGGTAAAACTACGCTAAAATTGGCAGTGTTTTACTGCTGACGTTATGGGTGGCTTGGTGTGACAGCCACCTAAAAGTAAACCTGCTGCCTCCCCCTGTACAGGTTCACTTTAGGATATAAATAGAGGACCACCCCTTTTTTCCTCCTGATGCTCAAGGGCTAAATCGGGGCCCTAGCTGGGTGGATTTGATTTAAATCAAGTCGATTTAAATCATTAGTAAAAAGGCTTGATTTAAAGTGGAGTTCCACCCACTTTTGAGAGGTGGTCTTAAATGAAAAACCACCTGTCCACCCCTCGTTTTTGGCTAGTTAAAAGAAAAAAAAATTCTTATAACTTACCTTTTTATGAAGTTCCAATCCATCCCCTCCACGGTGCAAGACGTTGTATCTTTTTCACGGAGCCCCCCCCCTCCCCGATGTCTTCTGGGACATGTGCGTGTGTTCCAGAAAACAGCTGCCCATTCACAAAGCGCTGCATGACTCGTGCATGCACAGTAGGAAATGGGCAGTAAAGCCACAAGGCCCCACTGCTGGTTTCCCTTAATTAGAATGGGGGTGCCTGCACCCCATCCGATGGATGGATTAGCCTCGGGGGGGCCGACATTGCGGGCTCCCTGGACAGGTAAGTGTCCTTTATTAAAAGTCAGCAGCTACAGTGTTTGTTAAAAAATAAATTTGTGGGTGGAACACCACTTTAAATCGACTCTATTTTAAATCATGATTCCTCCTCTGACCCGCTGTTGACTCATCAACAGTCCCCATTCACTTTAATGGGACGGCTGGTTATGTGGCACAACAAGGTGAGGGACGTGGCGGCAGCGTGTGAGTGGATGCCCGATAACAGGCGCTGCCATTAGGGATCTGAAATGACATGTGCTCTTTAAATGTAAGGACTCCTTCTTTATGGTAGTTAGAATCTTTAATATTTGCAAAATAAAATGAAGGTTTCCTATTTAGAATAATAAGCTGTCAGGTTAGTAAAAGGGCGATATCAGAACCGATTCAATCACACAGTTTGTAGTGTACATAAATATGTAAAACAATGGGATAAAGGGATATTCCTGAAATTTTGTTTTATCTCATGGTTACTGTGACATGGGGGGGTTATTTCCGAAAGGTAAATCCACTTTGCACTGCAAGTGCACTTGGAAGTGCAGTCACTCTAAATCTAAGGGGTAGATCTGGAATGAGGGGAAGCTCTGCTGATTTTATCATCCAATCATGTGCAAGCTAAAATGCTGTTTTTTTATTTTCCTTGCATGTCCCCCTCAGATCTACAGTGACTTTACTTCCAAGTGCACTTGCAGTGCAAAGTGGATTTTCCTTTAGTAAATAACCCCCATTGTGTGAACGCATCAATGCAGTGCATGTTATCTCAGCTCGCAGAGCTTGGATTCATTAAATAAGTTTGCCAAAAATGTAAATATTGCAAAATGTACACCCTCATGCTACATAACTAAGCTCTATTTCATGCTGAATAAACTCAATTATTAACGAATCTTAAAGAGGGATTCCACCTACAAAAAAATATTAAAAGCCAGCAGCTATAAATACTGCAGCTGCTGACTTTTAATAAATGGACACTCACCTGTCCCAGGGTCCAGCGATGTCGGCAGCCGAGACCGATCGATCACTTGGCTCTCGGCTGCTGCCGCCACCATTCTAGGTGAGGGAGTCAGGAAGTGAAGCGTTGCGGCTTCACTTCCCGGTTCCCTACTGCGCATGCGTGAGTCGCGCAGCGCACTAGGAATGGCCCGCGCTGTCTCTGGGACCCGTGTGTGTGTCCCAGCAGACAGCGCGGCGGGACAGGAAATGACATAGACTCCCGTGGGGGTCTATGCCCAGAAGTGAGTGCAAATACCTGTATCTGCACCCCCCTCCCCCCTGAAAGGTGCCAAATGTGACACCGGAGGGGGGGTTCCGATGAGCGGAAGTTCCACTTTAGGGTGGAACCCCGCTTTAAATAGAAATCTATATTTAGATAGATTTTTACTCCAAAAGCATTTTATAAAAATAAAAAAATAGATTTACATCAAAAAAAGCCTTTTTTTATTTTTATATTTTTATTATTGATTTTTATCCACCCTGGGCCCTTGTTATCTAGGGCCCAGCGTGGATAAAAATCAATAATAAAAAATAATATTCAGGTGTGTGTCTCTTTTAAGGCTACCCTGACTGGAGTGGTGACAGATGACCCTTCCTTGTCTCACAAGGGAAGGAAGGTGTCAATCTCACATATACCCCCTTTTACCTGTCGGGCCAACAGTATGGCAGTCACTGATCCCCTCACAGAGGACAAGCACATGTGCCACATGTCACCCTCCAGCTGGTGGCTTTTCCAAATTTTTTCTTTTTTTCTTTTTCTAATAGTTGGGCAGATATGGGGAGTATTTTTGGCGCATTGTGGAATATCAGTCTTTTAATGGGACAAATATACATGATTTATATTTATATGGAAACGCATGGGGAGGTAGCATTTGGGTAAATGTTGTTAGTTTAATGGTTGTTCATTTGTACACTTCTATTTGATAGATTTCAGCCCTGTGTGATTAGAGCTGATGGGAAGTGCTCATTTCATTGTCCTGTATGGGGACATGCAGCGGGTGGTCAGCTTCCTACTGTCATTTCTGCAGGTTAATTTCTATGGACAGCAGGCACTGCACTCCACTGCTAAGTACTGTCAGAGAAATGACATCTGACATTACTGACCTGCTTCTAAATTGTTCGCTGTCTCCCTGTTATGCTGACTTTTTTTCTAGCTTGAATTTTTTTCCTAGTCACTGACCTGGAACAAGTCTGCAGCTCTGGAAAGTCCTGGAAGTCGGCATTACAGATAGGTGGCTTGGTGACAGACTTTTTTTGTGCTTTTAAAGTGGAGTTAACCCCCTAAACATAAATGTATTATTCTAGCTTACCAGTCCTGAGATGTGGTGGCTGCATTTGTTTTTACTTTTCAGGCATATACATTTTCAGTAAGAACAGAAAATACCGATCCTGCCAGAAATGCTGTGGCCCCATGCATTAAAAGAGCACAAAGGACCTTAACTTTATTGTGTGAACTACTAGTCCCATCAATCCATCATATAATGAAGATAAAGGCACCCATGTTTGAAATGCACCCTTTGTGACAACTATGACACCAACGATGAGGTTGGGAAAACAAATAAAAAAACATAGACACGAAGGGACAGGAAGTGTTCTTTTTACAAGAAAGTGGGAAAATTACACTGGGCACAAAGTGTTATCTCACTGGTGTTGTGAATTCTGATTCCTGGACGGACCGCTTATAAACCCAAGAGGGGCATTTCCTTGGCTTGTAGTATAACCAAATGTAAACGGAAGCTCCACACCACTGCTAAGAGGTCCAGATATAACTTTATTCTGATAAATGTCAGAGATACGATCCTAAAATCATCCAACATGTTTCATACGAGAGTTCTCCCTTCATCAGGGCTTGATTGACAACAATGTGAATAGTCTAATATTGAACTGGATCTTTTTATTTTTTTTTTCAGTGTGATTACAAGCACAGGTCATGTTAGCAGCTGGTTTGGCAGCCAAACCAGAACACATTGGATATGTTTTAGATTGTCTCCCTGACTTTTATTGGAATACATTTGTATTTAGACCTCTTAGCAGTGCTTTTATGCTTCTATTTCCATTTTTGTGTGTTATTTTTAGGTTTACCGGGTGATAATGAAAAAAATAACAAATGTAACCACTACATCTAAAGACTAGTAAACTGCAACATAGAATGCTTTTTAGGTTTAAATTCCTATATTTAAAGCTCATAGTTTTGGGTGGGGGATATAATATAGAAGGGTTTAAAATCCTTTATACTGTTAGTGTCCCTTTTTGGTGGATATCTCATCCCATCCTGTCCTGAGTGGACCCAAAAATTACCACTACTTTCTGTCCTAATGTCCGTTATCACATGGGCAAAAGGTGAGGGTGAATCTCTCCAGTGGGGACGCAGACAGAAAAAAAAAGTACGTCGTAACACTTTTCCATTCTATTCTCCAAAAATATTTGGCTTTAGAAAAGAAAAAGCCAAAAGTTTTTTTTTTTTTTTTTGTTTTTTTTCCTATTTGTCCTGGGGACGTTTGGCTCTCGTACAATAAGTGATGGGGTATCCAAAATATGTCACAAGAACAGGAATGGGGTGAGGGGGGGGGGGGGTTCCTCTTACTTCCTGTTAATTCTCTATAACAGGAAGTGAAGAGAATCCTGTGGCTGTGTGGGCAGAGCCATGTACATTGATGCAAAATTCAAACTCCTCTTTGCAGGAGGGTGTAGCCTGCTCTTCAAATTGGTGTTTTGGCTCATTGGGGGTGGGCTGTGGAGAACGACCATTTTAAAGCTGAACTACACTTCATCTGAGCACCACAAAGTAAAATGCTATTTGATTCATTTTTAATATTCAAAGCAAACTCGCCCATCCATCCATGTCTCCATGCTTAATTATGCTGAGAAATCACTTTTACAAACGCCCCCTAACATTTCTGGCTGTGTCCTTCTTGCGTAAGGGTAGATGATTCATGTAGCAGCATTTACTCCCTGGAATCTACCTGCACTTAGCTCAGGCATGCTGGCAGCAGGGTGTGCTTGGCTGAGAAAGCCCCTCCTCCCCTACTGAAAACTCTTGGGATGTGTGACATCATTTGCTTGAGCAAGAAACCAGGAAGTAACTGAAGAAATGTAAAAAAAAAAAAAAAAAAAGTAAAACGGGTCAATATATATTTGCTAATGCTAGCAGCATAAGAATGAAAAATAGTCCATGTAGATTGAGACAATGAAGTTCTGCTTTAATGTTGCACCTTAAATACACAGTATGGGTAATGTGAAACCCAATATGAAAGGTGGACTGTCCCTTTTAAGCACACTTTTAACTACTATGTGAACAGCGAGCATTGCTTCTCGGAGCTGTGGACTCCATCATGCCTTGTGCACATTAAACACTTTACTTTGCGGTCAGGGATTCTCCCTCGCTTAGTCCAAAAATTCTGCTTGGCGTGTTTGAGGTGAATAAAGCAAAGATTTCCTTTTAGGAATAGGATTTATTTTTCCCAGATGAACTGTATAGAATGCGTTTGCACAGAACAGAGAATTGTCCGATTCTGTATCTTATTGTAGATACAATGACATGATTAGTATCAGTCATCTGGGATTGATCCCGGCCCTTGCACCAGATGCAGAATAACCTTTTCAACTTTTTGGGCCTGGCCATTACACGGCTCTTGTGGGATTATCAGTGTTTTTTTTTTGAATAACTCCTCCTTCCATAGAGGACATTAATTGCAGCTATAATTCTCCTGGTCATGTTCCATAGAAACTGGTTAATCTCCAGGAAAGGTTCTTGGTCTTGGCAGGTAGCTGGAGCATGAATCTAACAAAGTACAGCATGTTTGTTTATTGCAGTCCTGTACTGTGGAAAGTACATGCAGAACCTTAAAGCTGGTTTTGATTGAAATGCAGCCGGTCCAGCAGGAACCAGCCAAATTGCAATCAGTGCATAGGCTCTCCTGCTAAACAGATGTCTATTCTGTTGAAGGGACGTGCTGGAAAATTTTCCATCAATCTGCAGCTATAACCATCAGGTGCTTCTGTAAGAATAATGTCCCATCTGGGGGGGGGGGTCTCTCATTCCTCATTGGCTCAGATAGCAGCGGGAGCCATTGGCTCCTGCTACTGTCCGTCACTGCCACTGAGGAGAGAGCAGTGCCATGCGCGCAAGCTCTGTGTCTTATGGACGCATAGAGCGGGGCTCAGGAGTGAGCATGCACCAGTGCCCCCAGAACCAGGCAGTTTGCTATTGAGGGCACTGGCTGAAGAGGAGGAGGCAGGTGCACCAGCAGGGGACTGGGGGAGGGGGGGAGGAGGATCAGGGCTGCTCTGTGCAAAATCACTGCACAGAACAGGTAAGTATGATATTTGATGTGGTGTTTATTTTTTTATTTTATTTATAAACAAATTAATTGCCCATATTTTTTTTTGTCAAAGCATAATTGAACAAGCTGAAGTTAGAAGCTTAATGGCTACTATGCACAACTGAACCAGATTTTGCACTCTCCAGTTTTAGTAAATCAACTCCACTGTGATCAGTTCTCTAGCTAGGCTGGGAACTTAGCCTGCTCTCCTCCAATGATCAGACTTGTCCTGACACACAGCCTTTTATTGGGAAGATCCGTGCGCTGTTGCTTCTCCTCCCTCCAACTCTTATGAAGCTGAGAACAGATGGCATATGATCAGCTTAAAAAAATAATAATAATTAAAAAAGGTGTGTGTTTTTTTTTTTTCATTTTTACTGTTTGTTGAAAAAAATAACACATTGCAGGGATTTTAACAAATTTAGTAACCGATTTCCAACTTTTGCTGTGAAAAAAGCGGTTTCACCAGCCTGATCACATAATGGGGAAGGGCTGGTTCCTTATTAATCAGCTGATGTACTTTGTGTTTACATGAGAGAAGCTGCAGTGCATGCAGTAAAAATCTGACAGTTTCATAGTGTTCTACATCATTTATTTATAGTAAATTCTGTGCAGACTACTCTGTGTGAGGGTACTAATCAGAAGTTTGGGGTGTTTAATTGTACAATATTTTAATCCTGCTGATTAAATTTTAATACATTTTATGGACTTATTCACACAACTGTGTTTATGAACGCAGGCTCAACACGAAGATTATCAGAAAAGAATTGTGAACCAGGCACATGGAAAACAATCTATGTTCCTGTCAGCACCATACAAGTACTTTGCAAAAAAGTGCAGCATGTCTATATATCTTTATGCAACTCAATGCACAAAAATTCACTACAAAGCACATCCACGTGTTAAATGGCATTTAAATAAGGTTAAACATTAAGTGCTGAGGTGTATGCCACCAGTGGTATGAATGGGCCGTGAATCATGGCCTGATAAGTGAAGTGTAGCTGGAAAGGGCTTAACTTGTGGAATAGGTTCTGGATTAAATTGACTTCTCAGTTCAAGGCATTGTTCATGAATTGTGTCTGAGCTGAGGACATTTCTGACTAGCTGTGATGTATGTAAATGCACTGGTGTGAATGTACCCTTAGAGGTCTTATGCCTCCCCCAGCCTCTGACTAGACAGTGGAACAAGAACCTGCAGACCGATTGGCGCATCGCTCTCACACCTATCCGCAAGTTTCAACTAGCTGCATTTTCTTTCTCCCTCTCCCAATCTGCTTGGCAGCACTGTGATCATCGCTTTGAATCTTAACCATGGCACTACCTGCATGGAGTTTGCATGTTCTCTCTGCTCCTGCATGCGTTTCCTCCCACACACCAAAAAGTCATGCTAGTAGGTTAATCAGCTCCACTATGTCTATGCATGAATAGGAGTTAGGGACTTTAGATTGTAAGCTCCTTGAGGGCAGGGACTGATGTGAATATACAATATATATGTAAAACACAGCATAAATTGTTGGCGCTATATATAAATAAAATCTGAATGCTGCTGTATAGTGGATGGCAAGAGGCAGATACCAGGTCAAATTCAAGTACTTAAAGAAAAGTTCAGCTTTAAAGAGGATCTTCAAAAAAAAATAAGGAAATGTAAAAGTCAGCAACTACAAATACTGTAGCTGCTGACTTTTGTTAAAGGACACTTACCTGTCTAGGGATCCTCACCCAGGACTCCTGTTGCCCAACTGAAGATCTTCTTATGGGCGACAATCGTCCCGCGATTCTGTTTGCAGATTTTACCATGATTGTTGACTGAAATGCCAAGATGTGAATGGAGCCTTAAAGTGGTTGTAAACACTTACAACCAACTTTGACCTACAGGTAAGGCTAGATTAAGGCTTACCTGTAGGTCCAAGAAATATCTCCTAAACCTACACGATTTAGTAGATATTTGCAGAAAGACAGGCACCGCTGTCTACGGCGCATGCACTGTAGACAGCGGCACGCAGGCGCACTGAGCGCGGCGCTGTCAACGGTGATATGCCGGGAGTGACGTCGTCATGGCTTCGCCAAATGACAGCGGCGGAGCAGCGAGACCCACCGAGAAGATGGATGCTCCAGACTACAGGGGACAGCGGTGACTTCGCTGGCTCCTGTGTCAGGTAAGTGACACATAATGGACTACTATGCGATGCATAGTAGTCCATTATGCTTTACCTTTGCAGGGAATCATAGAGGAAGTAAACCCATCAGGGTTTACTTCCTCTTTAAAGAGAGGTTCTGGTTTAATGCATGCTTCGTCCTCTCCTTTCCCACCTTTTGGATGGTTGTGTCCCCCCCATCCAAAAACACTTACCGGACACCACTCTCAATCCAGGCCCGTTCCCCCCCCAGCAGCCAGCTCTGCTCTCTCTTGAGTAGCACAGGGCTGTGTGCATCTATGAACACGCACAACCTGGCTCAGAAGTGCGTCCACGCGGAAGTGCCCCCGTATCACATAGCTTCCCGAGGGAGTCAGATGGAGAAGTAGGACGATAGTGGCAGCAGGGGGCCCCAGAAGAGGCAGTAAGGGGGCCACAACATGTAAGTATAAGCCTCTTTTAGCCTCTAATAATAAAAATAAAAATAAACTGGACTTTAATATCCCTTTAGTTAACACTTTAATAATTCTTCAAGGTGAAAAAAAACGCGCGCACGCAGACGCAGACGCAAACAGACGCAGACACACAGAGACACATACGCAAACACACACAGACACACGCTCAAGTGTAACAGTGGTGTTCTAAGCACACATTTCTTAAAAACTCCAGCTAATCCTTTGGATACCAGTTTGCTAAAGTTCTAATGTTGTAGCTTAACAACCACCAAAAAAACATAACGGAATAATATCCTGTAAGCGCGATGTCTTTGCTTAGAGAAAGCATTGGCTTCTCTTTCCTGACGAGTTATGTTGACATAAGTTTGTTCCATCTCTAAGGCTGGGCTTCACAGTTAAGCATCTTGAAGGTCATTCATTACAATTTTTTTTTTTTAATACGAAAGGTCTATGTAAATAATAATAATAAAATCTTCTAAATACATGACTTCTAAGGGCCGGTTCACACTGCAGGCGATGCGAGGCGACACCGACTTGCCTCGCCGCGACCTCAGCGGCAACTTGCAGATGACTTCTGTATAGAAGTCAATGCAAGTCGCCCCGAGGTCGCCCGAAAGTAGTACAGGAACCTTTTTTCTGAGTCGGAGCGACTCGAGTCGCTCCTCTCAGAACGGTTCCATTGTACAGAACGGGGGCGACTTGTCAGATCGAGGCGAGGCAAGTCGTGTCGCCTCGCATCGCCCGCAGTGTGAACCGGCTCTTAGGTGGACATACATTATACAATTTACCTTTTTCAAAGATCTTATTCAGATTTTTTCAAATAAAGAATGTACAAATAAAAAAAATCATTAAATAGTACATCCAATAGTTTATACAAATATATTGCTAACACACACAAAAAAAAAAGATTCCCTTTAGATTTACCAAAACCAAAATATATGGTGTCAGACTTGGGCTTTAACATACGCGGGGTATTTTACAACCTCCCCTGAATGATTTAACTTGATAGATAGTTTAAAAATGTGCATTTAGAAGCGTTTTTAAAAACATTTTTTATTCTTCAAATAGTCAAAAATGTATCTCCATTAAAGGGGCGTCCGGTCAATACATTTTTTTTTTTTTTTTTTTAAGTCAGCAGCTACAAACACTGTAGCTGCTGACTTTTAATAAGGACACTTACCTGTCCAGCGCCCCCGTTTGGGTGTGGCACACCGAGGCCGATCCGTCCATAGGATCGGCTGCTGGCACTTAATGAAGAGAAACGGGCAGTTTTAACGAAGATCTTAATGAAGAGAAACATGCGCAAGTCGCACGGCGCTTTGTGAATGGCCCCATTGTTTTCTGGGACACACACATGTCCCAGAAGGTAACGGGACTGCTCACCGAAAAGTAGGAAGCGCCGTGGAATAGGAAGAGGCAGATTAGGAAGACTGCCTAGCACCAGCGGTTTCAGGTAAGTGAAAAATGTATTTATGCATTTTATTTATTTTTTTGGGTGGCTCTCCACATTAAGGCTGGGTTCACACTGCTGCAGTGACCAGATCGGATGTGATTCGCACCGCACTGCAGTGAAAATCACATCCGATCTCTGTGCGATGTGAGTTGAGCCATACAGATCGTATGGTTGAATTCGCATTGCATCCGGCCAAAACTCGCACAGGACCCTTTTTTTTCGATCCGCAGCAGTATCGGATCGCATGGGTGTTCACACCATGCGATCCAATTCCTGTCCAAATTTGCAGATCGCACTGCGATATGCGAACTTATCTGGGGGTGTCATTAACGTTTCACTGACACTCCCAGCAGTTCGCATAGGGCAGTGTGAACTGCCGCCGGGAGGCATGCGATGCGGGTACCCGCAGCGCATTCACAGCGTTCCCGCATCGCTGCAGTGTGAACCCAGCCTAAAAACGCCTGTAAACAAAACATGGCTAAATGTGAGTTACCGCGTTTACAAGCCGTTACAGGCATTTGGCGTTTCAAATGCTTTTGAACATCCGTCCTGAACGCATTTGTTTGCTTTCCAAAAAAATGCTTCTAAACTCAACTGCCTAAAAAATGACTATAAACGACCCTGTGTACATGTACTGATATAATAACAGGAGAGTTCAGGAGCAGCTGAAAAAAAAATGCCCAACCGCTCCTAAAAGTCAGTTTACCAGCAGCTGTGTACAGTACATGAAGTACCCTGCTGGGTTTTACTTCCTCTTTATTCCTAGCCCATTATGTGGCACTTACCTGCAAATGAAGCCTGCAATGTCCTTGCTTGTAGCCGCATCCATCGTTGCCCCTTTTCCTTCCGGGGAGGCGGGGGGCGGACCAGATCATCCCCGGAGTCTCTATGATCGTTCGGAGGCCGGGCGCGATGTTATGACGTCACGCCCGGCCTCTGCATTCAAAATAACAGCGCCAATTTGGCTAGGAAGCCAGAATTGGTTTTGTTTTGGTTTTTATTTTAGGCTTCCCAGCCTAGAGGTGAGATATAGGGTCTTATTGACCCCATATCTCACTGTAAATACTAGGTCCGATCGTGCCATATTTCTATTACAAGGGATGTTTACATTACTTGTAATAGGAATAAAAGTAATACCTTTTTTTTTTTTTTTTTTTTTTTTTTTAAGTGTCAAACTAAAAAAATTAAAATTAACAATAAAAATTAAAATTAAAGCGCCCCTGTCCCCGTGAGCTCGTACGCAGAAGTGAACGCATACGTAAGTCCCGCCCACATATGAAAACAGTGTGCAAACCACACATGTGAGGTATCGCCGCAAATGTTAGAGCGAGAGCAATTATTCTAGCATCGCCTATGGGGATTTTTAAATACCAAAGTTTGGCGCCATTCCACAAGCGCGTGCAATTTTGAAGCGTGACATGTTGGGTATCTATTTACTCGGGGTATCTTCATCGATCACATTATGCAAAAAAATTGGGCTAACTTTACTGTGTGTGTTTTTTTTTTTTTTTTTTTTTTTTTTTTTTTTTTTTTTTAGCATGACACTGTTTTTTTCTGAAAAAAACGCGTTCGAAAAATTGCTGCACAAATACTGTGCGAGGTAAAAAGTTGCAACAACCGCCATTGTATTCTCTAGGGTCTTTGCTAAAAAAACATATATAATGTTTGGGGGTTCTATGTAATTTTCTAGCAAAAAAATGATGAATTTTACATGTAGGAGAGAAATGTCCGAATTGGCCTGGATGGGAAGTGGTTAAAGTGGATGTAAAGCACATTGATGAAATCTGACCTGGGCACATATATCTGTAGTGTTTACTTATCTCTCTCCAAAGCACTAAGTCCCATGTCTTTCTGCTGCTCGTCCCTCTGTTATCAGCCTGATAACTTCTGACAAGCTCTCTGACACACGAGATAAAAGTAGCTGGAAATTTGTGTCGGGAAGGGAACTTGGAGATAGATAAGTAGAGAGCTGGTCTATTCAGACTACAAGTTCCTTCGTTCCTCTGCCTATGTGGAGGGGGGTGGGCCTTCCCTCCAATCAGCTCACACAGTGTAGCCCAGACTCCACTTACACTGCTGAAACAGGAAGAACGTTTCTAACACTATGTGCACCTTCTAAAGGGTGTAGAAAGGGAAAGAAAGCAGATATACATGTAACGCATATGTAGGGAGATTTGTTTCATCCCTGTGTATCATCTGAGGATGTTCACTTCACTGGGTATAGGAGAGGGTTTACATCCAATTTAAACACTTTAGATTTGTGTGCGATCAGGCAGGCCCTTGCACTACATAGATTGGAAACGAGAACCCCAGCAGAAGGGGGTTCCTGGTGATTAGCTGAGGGAGGCAGCCCCATTGAAATCTGTGGGAGGCTGATGGATCCCACAGCTAATCGTGGCCACTCGTATGTAATCTGTCATGACAATCTCACGTGAGAATTCACATTCTGCTAAAACTTTTTGTATTAGTACTGCGTGGACCTTGAAAAAGGGGGTACATCCCAAAAGCTTGTCCTGGAAATTTGGATGTTTGTGCAAATAAAAAAAAAAGTATCGTGGATAGTACTCGGATGCACGGTTATCAATACAAACTCGTTGGCAGGTAAATTGATTTTTATCTATGTATTTATCAGTTTGCCTGGAGTTCAGTTTTAACTGCTATGTGCAGCCAAAAGACGTTGACTCTTATATATGAGATATGAGCACAACCGATAAAGCCAAAGGAGTCAATCAGATAAGCGGATCCTGGATTCTCTCTTCAGATTCAAGCTGTTCTGCTTTTTTAGCATAAATACTGCTAGAATTTGGCAGCCCGCTATGAAAATGTTCCAGTGCCTGCAAAGACTTTAACACATAATAAAAACTACCTTGTACTGTATTGTCCTGTTTGATCGTACAGTCTTTCAGAAATCCTTGTACTGGAAACCTGTTAAAGTCAATTTATCTCAAACTTGGACAGTTCAAACTGAACACCAGATGTAATAATGTATATCTTTCACTGAACCCCACATCTCAAAGTAGATCAGAAGTACAAATTTGGACCATTCCTATAAAATTGAGGTTGACTCCACAACCCCGGGTGCTTGCGGCTTCACAGCTGGTTCCTTACTGCACATGCATGAAGTGCACTGCACTTTGTCAATGGCCCAGCGGTGGGGGGAGGGGAAGGGGCGAACTTCCATCTGAGTTTGCCATGGCAAAGATAGCCAGAACTTGGAGTGGGTACTTGTCAAAACCAGATACCCGCTTCCCCCTCCCTCCTGAAAGGTGCCAAATGTGGAGGCAGAGGATGGGAGGAGACGAACGACAAAATGTGCATTGGGGTGCTATTCAAAGTGAATGGTCATGCTATGCGTTAATGCATGTAATGCACATTTAGGTTACCCGTGGGTTTCTACAACACACAGATCTAAATTGGCCCTAAGGTAACGTCATACATTATGTCCTCCATGTATCCTCAAAATGTCCTCAATGTGTCCCTATAAAACTGCAGGTCCGAATGATCCAAGGCCTAAAAGACTGAGTGATGGGTATTTTTATTTGGGTTTAGTGATAATAGATGGTCATGAACTTTATTCTGACTACAATCTGGTGGTACAATCTCTGCAAAATCTCCCAAAGAGTTTATCAACACAGAATTATGCTCTTCTGCTAACTTGTAATAAATGAGTACAGCAAATACCCTAAGGAATGTAATACAGGTGGTTCTGAGTGTGTCACTAGAGTTATGCTATAAAGTAGTGTACAATACAAGATCATTATTTATATTTTTTATGAAGCTTCATGATGTGGGTTAAATGCTGGTTTGGGATTTCTCTGGTGTTGGGATTTCTCTGGTGTTGGGCTTTACCTTTAACTGAGGCTGACTACTTCTTTTTTTTTTTTTTTTTCCCCTTTTCAAAATTCCACAACTCAGATTAGTGGATTAGTTTAAATCTTTTGTGTGTGACCTTGTTAAAGGAGAAGTCCAGCCTGAGCTTGTTTTGCTGGGCTTTTCCTACCGGTCACAGGAATGCAATTCAGCGATGTTCGATTGCTCGGCTCTCAGTGTAGGAGCATCGGGGGACAGATGCAGCATTGGACCACTGCTGCATTCACCTAGGTAAGTATAAATGGGCCAAAAAAAAGAAAAAGAAAAACATACTTCTCTCAAGTGACCACTGGTTTGGAGGTGGAAGGGGGGCTCTGTGGACTGTTGCATGACAACTGTACGGGTTGTGGTTAATTGTGGTTATGTCAGTGTTGGGAGCAGTTCTTGGGTTAGTTGACCTAAAGGTATTTGTAACACTTTCAATTTTGAAGTTAAAGACAAAAATATTGAAAGAACTATTTAAGAAGTACGCATCATACTAGTGACATTCCTACCTACTATACTCCAAATAAGGATCAGTTGCCCTTTTCTCAAAACCTTTTCCAAGAACTGTCCACCCTCTTTGAGGGTACACTTTTGATGGGCTCCAATATAACCCTAGGCTCCTCTTTGGATAGGACTTGCCCCCCCAGGATCTCCACTTTTGAAGCCCACAATGTTGAGCATTAAATTTATGAAACTACCGCATGACAATGACTTAGTGGACATTTGGAGAGAATTTAACACGCTACAAAACGTGACTATAGTTGTTATTCCCATGTCCATCTGACAAACTTGGGGATACACCACGTCTTCACACCTGGCACGTTATTGCCCTTCTGAATGTCCTCTAAGATCTTAGAGACCTCCTGGTCTAATCATTCCCCAGTAATGGTCCTCCTTTCTTCTTTGCAAAGCTCTTTGACTTACTGTGCCTGGCGCCTGAATGAAATGCACCTTAGCAATCCGGCCACTTGCCTTGATATTGAAATGGCTCTGAAGGAGTACTTCTCCCTGAATGACTCGGCACATACCTCCACATTGTGCACCTGGGCCCTTCACAAGGCCAAGATCAGGGGTATTTTGATTCAGATGGCGGCTAGGTATAAGAGACATTATGGTGCTGTGCTGAAGCAAAAAGAGGACGACCTAGCAGCTATACTCAAAGAACATAAATGCAACCCCCAGCTGGACTTGTGTAGTCTGATTGAGGCTGCTTGATTGGAATTAAATGTTTGTCTTGCAACAAAAGCCGATAAAAAAATTACACTGGACGCAGTCCAGGTTCTACTCCCAAGTAGCCAACCCAGGTAAACGACAAGGCTAGTCTCTAGACTTAATGTTATAAATACATTTTTTATTTCCTTTCATTCTAGTCACAAATCAATAAAAGACATTGTGCTTTTTTGTGTGTAGCTGCCTTCTTTAGTTGAGAACATACTAGACAGGCTTAAATCGGGAACAAAAAAGAATCAATCCTATATTGCCCAATAATGATCTGGATGGTGCTCTGATGGGGGTGTTAGAGATACCAAACATTGCTTTGGTGGTCTTCCCGTGGGGTGACAACACACACACACACACACACACACACACACACACACACACACACACACACACACACTTTCTCTCACTTAGTGTGGGTTTATGATTGAGGTGGGTTGACCAATTTACATACTAGCAGCTCTGCCAGCGCCTGAATGTGGGACAAAACTTAAGTTATATTTATAGATATAAACAGCTGAGCCACTTCTGGGGGAGACAAAAAATTATCTCAGTGGGGCATTGACTTTCATTGCTTTCCTCAGTGCGAGGGTGTTCAGTTTATGGACCCAAATAACACTGGCATCGAATAGTTTTCTGCATCCACTGCCACTCTGAATATAATCTAAAAATGTCTGTCTGCATGTTATGTAACAATCAAGAGTATTCAGTGCCTTTTGGGGGTCAAACTGCCACCTTCACCAAGTTGAAAACAATATAAATTGATTATAAGTGAACTGGACATGCTGACATGGACCATGGCCTTCTGTTCCACTCCCAGTGCCCAGGTCCAGGTGAATACCCTCTTCTCCCCCGATTTCCCGATCAGGAACAGCACGAGATGGGTGCCCCCTTTCGCCCCTCCTGTTCGCCCTTACCTTGGAACAGCTGCTGCGTAAGATAGAGGCTAACCTGGACATTAAAGGGTTGACGGTTGGAAACATGGAACACAAATTATCGGCCTATGCTGACAATATATTGTTCCACTTAACGGAACCCCTGATCTCGTTGCCGAACCTCGTAAAGGAAATTCATCAGCTTGGAGCGCTCTCCAATTTTAAAATTATTCGAAGTCCAAGATCTTACCGATTTTAGTACTTTCCCTTTCACTTGCGGATACCCTACGGGCGGCATTCCCCTTTATGTGGACTCCATAAAATACCTGGGTATTCAACTCGCTGATCGCGTTGACTCTTTACCATCGTAACTACCCCTCTCTACTGGCAGCATTTCGAAACGATCTCAAACACTGGACTAAAACTGCCTTTACTTGGTTAGGGTGGGTGAATATCATTAACCACTTCAGCCCTGGAAGGATTTACCCCCTTCCTGACCAGTTTGTTTTTGCGATTCGGCCCTGCGTCGATTTAACTGACAATTGCGTGTTCTTGTGACGTGACTCCCAAACAAAATTGGCATCCCTTTTTCCCCCACAAATATAGCTTTCTTTTGGTGGTATTTGATCACCTCTGCGGTTTTTATTTTTTGCGCTATAAACAAAAAAATAGCGACAATTTTGAAAAAAATGCATTTTTTTTTTACTTTTTATTTCTATAAAAAATATCCCCCAAAAATATATATAAAAAATTTTTTTTCCTTGGTTTAAGTCGATGCGTATTCTTCTACATATTTTTGGTAAAAAAAAATCGCAATAACCATTTTATTGATTGGTTTTCGCAAAGTTATATCATCTACAAAATAGGGAATAGTTTTATGCCATTTTTATTAATTTTTTTTTTTACTAGTAATGGCGGTGATCAGCGATTTTTGTTTATCACAACTGCGACATTTTGGCGAACACATCGGACAATTTTGACACATTTTTGGGACCATTGGCATTAATAAAGCAATCGATGCTATAAAAGTGCATTGATTACTGTAAAAATGTCACTGGCAGTGAAGGGGTTAACCACTAGGTGGCAGTGTAGGGGTTAAGTGTTCCTAGGGGCGTGTTTCTAACTGTATGGGGATGTGGCTGTGTGACATCACACTGATCGCCTGCTCCGATGACAGGGAGCAGACGATCAGTGTGCTGTCACTAGGCAGAACGGGGAGATACTGTTTACATCGGCATCTCCCTGTTCTTAAGCTCTGTGACACGATCGCGGGTATCCCTGCGGCGATCGAGTCTGCGGGACCCGCGACCACGGACACGCAGCCCTCAGCAGGCATGCGCACACACACGGGGTGGGGGGGGGGGGGGGAATTCAAAGTAACTTATGGGTACGTTACTTTGCCCATCCGTGCCATTCTGCCGACGTATTTATGCAGGAGACGGTCGGGAACCGGTTAAGATGAATATCCTCTCGCGAGTGCTCTTCTATTTGCAGATGGTGCCTTTGCCAAGCAACTTTTTTCTCGTCACGACTAGCATGTTCTCTGAATTTGTGTGGAATGCAAAGCGACCCCGAATAGCTATGCGAGTGCTGAAATGCACAAAAAGGCCGGAGGCTTGGGTATACCGCATATTTGGAGGTGATATTGAACTGGTGTTTCCATACCCGATCCAGACTCTGGGTATCACTGGAAAAAAGGCCTGGCAGGCAGAGACCTAGTTATGGTCCGTGGCTGATTAAGAAACACGGGGGGGTTGTCAGACGCTACCTCTCCCTTAACGACCCAGGCTCTTAATGTCTGGGACAGGAATAGTTTTTTACTAACTGCCCCCCCCCCGTACCCCACTTGGGGGCTTTTGCTGGGGTTTCCCCCAGGAGAACAAATGGTATTCTTTAAGAAGTAGATGGATGATCCCAATGCTAGCTGCGGCAAATTCCTGGAGAGCGGTAGACTCCCTACTCTTGAGACCTTTAGGGCCCACCATGGCAGCTTCCCTATGGATTTCTGGCGACATAAACAACTCGGTCACTTTTTGCTACACAAGGTCAACCCATTAGAGCTATCGCTAAGCTTACACCCTTTGAGCTTCTCTTTGTTGCGGATGAACCCATCCCTCACATGATCTCAGAGTTATACCAACTATTGGGCTCGCCTGCATCAGGGACTAAGCCGGTTTATATTGGGGTATGGGAACGGGACTTAGGGACAGAGTTTTCCAGGGCACAGCTTGCTCACCTATATCATCTTACACATTCCAGCTCCATTGAGTCCAGAACTCAAGAAACTAATAAGATATTGACATGCTGGTACAGGGTGCTGGCTGTCTGGTCCTGAATCTACTCCTCCATATTTGACCACTGTTGGAGAGGCTGTGGACACCGTGGTACGTTTTTACACCTGTGATGGGAATGCCCAAAAGTCAGACCCTTCTGGGAGGAAATTAAAACACAGATAAAGGACATACTGGGCATTGACATACATTTCTCTCCTTTTTAGATACTCCTCTTCCATATTCCTCCTGTACCTGTTAGTCAATATAGAAAGAGCGCCTTGCCGTACTTCCTAAATGCATCTAAACACCTGCTCCCTGTCTACTGGAAGCAGACTCATGTGTCTAGCCAAGGGGCATGGACCCTGAACATGAAGGAGATTAGGGAATTGGAGAAATGCGTGGCATCTTGCAATGGCACTAGGTAATGTTTCAACACTAGTTGGGCCCTTTGCCTAAAACACACCTCTGACACAGGTTATATTTCTTCCAGCCTGGTTGTCGCCTTATTTGAGCTTGCTGAGTCCTCCCTTAAAGGATGTCTTGGTCAGCGTAGCTCAACCTTCTTAGGGTAGAGACCCTAGACCTGGCAGGACCACCGTTTTTTCATACACTTTACTTTCTTTTGCAAAGCTGATCTTTGGTTGTGAGCGATTACCCGCATTTTCTTTCAGTAGGAACATGGCTGCGTGCCAGGTGGAGAGGGCTCCTCCTTCTCTTCCTTTTTTTTTTTTTTTTCTCATTTTCCATGTCCTTTTATTTTTGGATTTTTATGTTATATTTTGGATGCGCACATGTTTAGCTAGACCATGCTACCTGTCGGCGATTCGTTATTTTACTATCACTAGGTTCACCTCTTACAAAGGTTGGTGCTCCACCTCCTTTCTGTAATGGAGATGGTGCCCATAACAGTGCAACGCCTTTCCCCTGCTTGTCCATGGGCTAGATACTGGCCGGAAAGGGACAAATGGAGGTTCTTTGAACCCCCCCACTGAGGACATGAAGGATTGGGCCTCCGTTGAACCTGGAAACCTAGAATGGTTACTCACTCCAGGGGGCAACACATACACACCTCTATTAGCCTAGGTAGCCTCTGTACCAGCCAGGTAGCTTATCCCCTTATGGGGAAGATCAGTATTGCATTGGTAAGATGTTCACGACCTACTGCTGCATGTGTAATTGATTCCTGCCTTCCAGTATGTTGATGACAAGGTTCATTATGTGTATCCTCATTATATTTAATTTTTGTTTGTCATAAAGATTACATAAAAATAAATAAAAATAAAAAATAAATAGTGAACTGGACTTTTTAACCATTTGACGACCAGCGATTGTACCGGTACGTCTCTGGACTTCAAGTGGTTATACTGTGATTGGCTCTTGTAAAAGAAATCCAGCGGCTAACTAGCCACTGGAGTGCTCTTGCGTGCAGCAGGAGATGTCCCCGCCACGTCCCCCCCCCCCCCCTCCGCATCTATATCAGGCTGTCCCTTACCCGATTGACCAGCTGGCTCTTTAGCCGGCTGATCATAGAGATCAACAAAGAGGGGAAACCGCTCTGTTCGTCTCTGATATAGGGAACTGGAAGCGATGACCATGCATCACTTCCGATGTAAATTATGCCATTTTTTTCAAATGAAAAGCATTTGATCACACTGATAAAATGCTTTTAAGGGTAGAGGAGGGATACAGGGTCTTTAGACCCCAGATTTCTCCATAAACAGTACCTTGCTATTTCTCACTCCAGGCCTTTGTAATAGTTTTTGGGAGGTGTTGCAGTGGCTGTACATGACTTAGTGTGACAATGTTGGAACCTTTAACATTTTAATTTCCAATTGCGGATACATAGGATTTGGTTGCTGTGAGCACTGTTTTTTCAATGTTACTTCCAGCCTTGTTTTTGGTTTTCATGTACAAGCAGTGCAGATGTTTTTTCCTTAGTCACCATGCTGCATGCCGTGGGTTCTCTCTCCCCTCACTGAATTGTGCGATGGAACGCTTGCCGTTGCTATGCAGGCCTTATGCTGTTTCTTTTCCCCAAAGATTGCTGATAGGTACCTATGGAGACCTGCAGACAACAGTGACTGTTCAACATATAGCTCAGCCAGTACTCGGGATCTGTAAATAACTACTGTCATGTTTCTTATTTAGCTAATAATTTGTTCTTGTAAAGGCCAACTCAGTACCAACCTAATAATGAACTTGGGTGGGTGTAGGTCTAGCTTCTTGTATTTCTTAATAGTGTCCAATGGCAGAATATTCTTTGCCTTCCCGTCAAAGGTGTTGCTCTCTTGCAGCTGAATTTGTTGTTATGTGAACTCCATTGGGGGGTATATGATACATTCCTTAGATATGGAATGCTGGTGGTGTTGGTCAGAGTTTGGAATTGGGTAATCTCCACCTGTACTAGAATCTCTGAGAGATGCAAGTTGGCATTGGGTAAACTTGCAGTAGTCATGAAAAACTGAAATGGTTTTGAGTGAGGATGGGTTTTAAATTCATGAATAAATCCCTAATTTTCAAGAAAGCTGTAACGTTCTCATTAAAAAGCAGACCCTGTGGCCCAGCCTGGTGATGATTCAGAATTCTTTTCTTTTCACCCATTTTTGTAGTCCTATCTTTACTCACACTTCGATCAGGAGGGCTGCATAATTCTCATATGACAGTTTCAACTATTTAACACTATTTACCTTAACAGCATTTGCACACCAAAATCTAACTTCACTAAGGCTGGGATCACACTGGTGCGATGCCAGATATTGCATGTGATTCGCACCAAATGCCATATCTGTGTGGCACAAATTCAGCCTTACAGTTTATTTGGCTGAAATCGCATTGCATTCGCACCGAAATGGCTCATATGGGTGTTGAGACCTGTGCGATCCGAGTCCACAGTTCACACTGCATTCTGAAGACCCATTTGGGGATGCCAATAACTTTATATTGACACCTGTAGCAGTTCAGGGAGTGGTGTGACCTGCCTGTGATTCAGCTGCAATAAGGGAACCCGCACAGGAATTGCTGTGGTTTCCACATGGCATGAGTGTGAACCCAGTCTTAATGTTACACCAGTCCCCAGTGTAGGTTACCCATCCCCTCCCCAACAATTATTGGTTGCTTGGACCACTGGCATGGTAGCAGCTCATAATGACTTATGCACAAGTACCAGGATACTGTGATGGGGCCCTGACGTAAGAGGGTAATACAATAGGGGGAACTCTGTTTGGGGGCACCTGAGGTGCCTGGGACATTGCTAGCGGGCACCTGAAGTAAGGGGGCACTCTGTTGGGGCCCCACAACCGTTACCTGATGTAAGAGGGTACTTTGACAGAGTTTAGCCTGATAGGGGGAGCTCTGAGGTAACAGGGCACTCTTTTGGTGGGGGGGGGGCGATACCTGAGGAATGTATATACTCTCATCTGAGTTGTAGTACAAACATGAGATTTGGAACTCTGTTGGAAGAAAATTCTACGGAGCAGATCTCCGTGAATCTAAATTCGCTACCCCTGCTAACATCAACTGTAACAGTTGATTGCTCTGCATGCATATTTAACATCTAAATGCTTGATTTTTTTTTTTTTTTTTTCTTTTGGGTTGTAGTGGTTATGTTTCCAGCTTTTATATATTCTATGTATATAAAGTAGCCGCCATTTTAAAAATTGTCAAAGATATTGTCATGTCTAAATTGCCTACGCATGCTTTACCTGCTGCAGCTGGTAGACCCCTATTCTTCCTTACTGGCAGACTGATATAAACAGGTAAAACTTTGGCACTTTCTCGAAAATGAAGACATTTATTTATTTTATTTGTGAATAACTTCTGCCATTCTTTCTGCTAGAGACATCATGTCTCCGTTATCAATACAAATATATTCAAAACTCTTTCTCTCTATGCAAATCAAACACTGGCTTACCTCAGTGTTTGCTAGCAGAGACCTTTCCACCCAACTTTCTCTTTTTGAAAACATCTGCTACTACAGCAAATGTCTCGCCTTCCTAATCTGGATCGCTATTATTTACACACTATGCACTATTACACACATTTATATGTGATTTTACTAAATCGTGATTTTACTGCAATTTGCATTTTTTTGGGTAGATTAAAAAATACAAATTGCTGCAAAATGCATTACATGCTTTGCTGCAGCTTTTCCATTGAAGTATATTGAACCAATAAAGAACCATTTTGCGTTAAAAGTCCCTGACCCTTTCAGATGTGAACGTGTCCCATAGGAAACCATGTAAATGAACTGTAGTGTATTTCTGCAAAAAGCACCACAAAACGCATAGATGTGAACCAGGCCTAAGACGTTTAGTAACATAATGTGGTTGAAAAAAACTAAAATTAGCCCTTTATAGTAGAAAAAGCAGATAATCACTACTGTAAGGGGATCATTTTTTTACTGTAGAACAGTGAAAGTAATATTTACAGTAGCGATTATTTTCTCTTTGTATTATAAAGGGCTCATTTTAGTTTTTTATTTTAACCCCATTATGTTACTGGCCGATTGATTATGAAAATAGTAATCGATTAATTTCATAATCGATTAGTTGTTTCAGCCCTAGACTAAAGTACAATAAAACCTTGGTTTGAAAATAACTTGATTTGAGACCGTTTTTGCAAGACGAGAACTTAAAAAAAAAAAAATTTAGGCTTGCTATACAAGTAGCGTCAAGTCACCAGTGAGTATAAAAAAGAAGAGGCGCCTCTAAGTGTAGCAATATGGTTACATTTTAATGATGGTACAACATTTAGAAACTCACATGGTTGATGATTAAAAAAGGCACATCTAAGTATGCAGGCATCCGGGGTAAAGCTGTCCACATAGACCATCCTCCTCACCGTTATTGACATCATCCCTTCCACGCTGCTCTCCATGAGCGCTTCGCTTTCAGATCGCTCTACTGCAGGGTAGTCTTCCCGGTCACGGTTGCAGACCGACAGCGGTGAGAGCCGGCGGTGTGCGTGATGGTCTATGTGAATAGCTTTTCCCCCGGATGCCTGCATACTTAGATGTGCCTTTTTTAAATCATCTTTTTAATCTTCTTGTGGAGGCTGCCATTTGTGGATGGACATTTTATGGCAACACAACAATGAGATTGCTATAATCTTTTTATATGGACTAAACTGAAAGACTTATGAATAAATGGAATCATTTGAGTTTCCATTATTTCTTATGGGGAAATTTGCTTTGATATACAAGTGTTTTGGATTACAAGCATGCTTCTGGAACGAGTTATGCTTGCAATCTAAGGTTTTACTGTACTTTTAACTTTTACAGACCCTATATAAAGTGTCACTAAACCCCCCCTCCCCCCCAAAAAACTCGCTCCATAAATTCTGTATTCTGTCGTTTTCTCTATTCTGCAAAAAAACTGGTTGATCCTGCTGCTCTTTTTCTCCACCTTATATTCTCAATGCACTTGAGGATTTTGCAGAGTAGGGTTGGCTGTGCATTTCATCCCTATCATATTTGAGCAGCCCATTTGGACTATAGGGTCTCACATGTGGGTGTATACACAGTGGTAAATGACAGCCCACTCCCTCCCTCCCTCCTCCTTCATGCCCACTAACCAGTTAAACACAATAGGAGTGGGATATTACATCTTGATTGATGTAGGCTTCACCTTCCTGTTATTCTAAGACTCAGGCTGGAGGGGCATGACGAGCCTGGGACTGGCAGAAGTTTGGTTTAATTAATTATTTTCATGACAATTTGTATTTTTTTTTTTTTTTTTTTACCACTTCCTGACCAGCGCACGACGATGTATGCTAGCAGAATGGCAAGGACAGGCAAAGCCCTTTAAAATTGGCCACACTCCATCGCGTGCCGTTCGGAACCACCGTACGTCCGACCGTGGGTCCCGCGGACTCGATCTCTGCGATCGTCTCATGGGGAGAAAGAACGGGGAGATGCCGATGTAAAAAGCATCTCCCCGTTCTGCCTAGCAACAAGTGACACTGATCTCTGCTCCCTGTGATTGGAGCAGAGATCAGTGATCTGTAAATCACAGCCATGCCCCCCACAGTTAGAAACATGCCCCTAAGACGCACTTAACCCCTACACTGCCAGTTTCATTTACACAGGAATCAGTGCACTGATTGCTGTATAAATGACAATGGTCCCAAAAATGTGTCAAAAATGTCCGATGAGTCCGCCATAATGTTGCAGTCACAATAAAAATCGCTGATCGCCTCCATTACTAGAAAAACAAAAAATTATCAACAAAAATGCCATAAAACTATCCCGTATTTTGTAAACGCTATAACTTTTGCGCCAACCAATCAATCGCTTATTGCGATTTATTTTTTATTTATTTTTTTACCAGAAATATGTAGAAGAATACGTATCGGCCTAAATTGAGGGAAAAAAAACAATTTTTATCGATTTTTTTTTTTTTTTTGGGGATATTTATTATAGCAAAAAGTATAAAAAAATGCATTTTTTTTTCAAAATTGTCACTTTTTTTGTTTATAGCGCAAAAAATAAAAACCGCAGAGGTGATCAAATGCCACCAAAAGAAAGCTTTATTTGTGGGGGGAAAAAAGGATGTAAATTTTGTTTGGGAGCCACGTCGCACGACCGCGCAATTGTCAGTTAAACCGAATCGCAAAAAGTGCTCTAGTCTTAAGCAAGCAAAATGGTCCGGGGCTTAAGTGGTTAACATGTGACCAGCAGCAGAGGACTAAGAGCTCCTCCTGCTTGTATTTCCCTGCAGACAGGCTGGGAAAGATCTGGGTCATGTGACAGCTGTATATTAGGAAAAAAGGTGTTTTCTTTAAAATAATTACAGTGCCATCATCCACATACAGAAAGAAAATAGACCCTGGCTTTCAGGGTTGCCAACCTCCCGCATAATTTTTTACTGACAAAACATGTAAAATTTACTGGCGGAGCACATTTTTTACTGGCAACCTGAGAAAGTAAAGAACTCCAATTGAAAACTAACACAGTGAATATTTGAACAGTATAAACATGATCTGGAAACGCTGACAATGGCTATAACACAGTAATTTTGCTTGATCTACACTTAAAGTCAACACAGCATGAAATGATCAGCCCCTGATATTTACTGGCAGTTGTAAAAAAAATCACAGATTTTTACAAACTGTTGGCAACCCTGCCTGCTTTATGCGTCTCCATCCTAAACCCCTGACTTTAACCAAGACTCTATTCAAAGTAGCTATACTGTATATGTACGATTTGGCTTCAAACTATAGCGAGAGCTTGTAAGAAACAATTTACGCAATTGGCACATAGATATTTTTACTTTTTTTTTTTTCTGGTTGATTTAAAAAACAACTTACCAGCACTCTTCTGGATACCCACTAAAAAAAAAATCTTTTAGTACTGTCCCCATGAATACATCAGTCCCTTGCATCCATCATTATCAACCTCTCTATACGCCATGTGCTGTAGGATGGTGCATGCAGAAGGCCATGGTGTCCTCTCCCCTCTTCCTACATCCCCAATCCCTCCCTCTTTACCTCACAACCTTACTACTTCTCCCCTACCCCCTTTTTCTAACTTCTTTCCGCCATTCTACTTTCCTCTTGTTAAAGGTTGGAGTTTTTCCCTTTTCCCTCTCTTTTTGAAACGGACCACCATCTTTCAATTGCTCTAAACTCGCACTGCTACTGGCATTTCAGCAGAAGCCAACTGCCCGCCGAGATTCTAATATGTTCAGTCTATTTAAAGCAAAATGACTGTCCTCCTCTAATCTCAATGTGACCATTTCCAAACATAAGTCTTGGGCTTTAACACTTTTTCAACCTGGAGCCCTTATTTCTGAGCATCCTGCACACATTTTCTATAATCTTGTATTTATTACCAACTGGGATGTTGCCCTATACTGTCCACTATCGACATTTTAGTAATTTAGTCAACTGTATAAGCCAATGTTTTCTCATGACAATTGTTGAACGCTTTAAAAATTTACTGAAGGTGAAACAATTTGTTGTCATGTGTAAAAGTAAATGGGACCAATTGACACTTTTATATTTCTAGTAACTCTTATTTTAAAATGATCACTGGCCAAACTGGGGAGTTATTTCTGTACCATATGCCAGGCTGCCCTCCCAATGTTCTGATGTGCCAGCTTCATCCATCACCACTCAGAAGAAGGGGGCGAACTTTGTCATACTCAGCTTGGGTGTCAGTGGTGGACCTTACACTAGCACTGCCTCGTGTAATTACTCAAGCTTGAACAAGTCAATCATATATTACATGGATGGGAGTTTTCTGACTCTAAAGCCCTCCGTTTGACCTTCTTTATTACAGTTTTAGATCCACGAGAGTGTAACACAAGTGTCTATTTTAATAGGTGGGTTTAAGAGCTTTGGTAATGGGATGACAGGATTGCTCTTACTGAATCAGCCATTCAGTTAGTGAAGAATTATTGTAGACTAATAGATGTAGCACATGTGAAGTCATGCAGTAGAATAGAGGGAGGAGGGGATACCTGGTGTATTCCTACTTAAAACTTTCTTCCCTTTTTTTTTTTTTCTTTAATAGCTATGAAAAGAGAAGCTATTATCTATTTTATTATATGTTGCTTTACAGCGTACATGGGGCCATTCCCATCAATCTGTCTCTGAAGTATTTGCCAATCTCCTTTAGATTCAACAGCTATAAAGGACCTACTTAAAGTGGAGTTACAAAAAGTGTAGTTGCTGACTTTTAATAAACAGACACTTGCCTGTTCCACAGTCCAGCGATGTGGCTGAATGGAGTGTTGCTCCTTGCCCCCTCCTCTCCGTAGACGCCTCCATTGCCACTCTGGGCACCCGACCGTGACAGCTTTTGGGTTCACTGCCAGGCACGCATAGCACATGCGCGAGTCACGCTGCGCTCACGGAGTGGACAGGCGATCTCCTGGGATCTGTTGTGTCCCAGGAGATCGCCTAGAGGGAGGGGCCACCTAAGGCAGAAGGAGGAGTAGCGTTGGCGGTCCCTTGGTGGAAGGAGGAAGTGGGACAGGAAGCCCCCACTCCCCCCCCCACCAACAAAAAAATTACATGCCAAATGTGGCATGTAAGGGGGTGAGGAGTGCTTAAAGCGGAATTTCCATTTTTGGGTGGAACTCCACTTTAAGCAATTTAATAGATATAGCTGTTGGAAAAACAAAATTTTTTTACTATTAGATTGTATCATGTTTGTAGCCCCTTGAACCCTAGTGCACACAATCAGAAAATCGGATAAAAAATACCACTTTCAAAGCAATCGTACGATAATCTTATCATTTGTACATGGCTTTTGAGAGCTGATCATGACAGTTCATGTGAAACTATTATCCGAAGGGACAAGCAAAAAATAATTCTCATACGATGCCAGAACAAACTATTTTTGTTTTAATCAGTACAGTGTTCGTCCGAAAAAAATCGGAAAACCAAGACCACGCATGTTCGGGAACAAAAGTATATATTACAATACATTACATCACTTCCAAAGTTGTATTCTGCCGTAGGAGAATTTTTAGAACTTAAATAACCTCTTTATTTTCAATATGAGACTAGCATGCAAACCCCCCCCCCCCAAAAAAAAAATCAGACGATCATTTGTTCAATATTCTCATCATGTGTAGGAGCCTTTGAACATCAAAATACACACTAGGGCCATGTTTCTCAGATTCCATCATTGGCTCCCAATGGGGTTTGTGTTCCATTTAAACCCTAACAAATGGGGGGGGGGATATTGGGGGAGAGACTCTTTACTGTGCAATGTGGAGAAACACTACAATGCACTGGAAATATGTAATGGAGGACTTACGACTTTCTCTATTTAGTACTATACTGAAATGAAGTTCCTAAAGGTCCACACTTGTTTGGACACAGCGCAACCCCGATCTCGTAGCCTTGCAGGTGTTTTTTTTTTTTTTTTTTTTAATTGTCACAGTTTACTTCTGTTTAAGGGTTTTGTACCTTAATGCATTAAGGTGAAAAACCTTCTGTGCTGCAAAAAAAAATTCTATTTAAGGCAAAAACAAAAATACACAACCAAGGCTAGCTGGTTGCATTGTTGAAGTGAATACTGGGCAGCTTATGTAGATGTAAGGCTAGCCATACTGATCGATGTGTCTCAGGAATGACAGGTGGAAAGATATCTGCTCTTGCTATGCATTACTGCCATTTCTTATGGATCTTGTTATACAATGTTTTTGTAATAAACGTGTTCTACTTTCAGCAATCAGGAAATAGTGCTTTTTAATATGACATTTGCCTGGATTTATCAATGTCTTTCCATCTTTAGATGACATTTGTACTAAAGTAGATGTAAAGCCTAACTGAATGACATTTACTTCGCAAAGGCATTAACACCTTGTGCAGTTACTGCAGGGACAGCTCTGGATTGAAGGTGGGTATAAAAGCCACACTGGAGTCAGAGCTGGGTTGAAGTTGAATATTTTAGTCTTGCAACTGCATTCTATAGAATAGATCTTCTTGGTCTTCGGCAGTAAAAATCTGACAGAGGTTCTTCTCCACTTTTCACAGCAGATGTCTGTGTTGCCATTTGGGTTGGCAGATTTGCACTCATTTCTTGTCCCATACACAGGAATTGTAGATTCACTACTAAACTGAATAGGACAACAAAGGCCTGACTGTGCTTGTAACCCTAGGTACAAATGTATTGTAAAAACATCCCAATCTGGGAAGGATTAGAACATTAAAGCATATTGTATTATGATCTTTGATGACAAAGAATTATGTGCTGCCTTCATCCACCCCGCCACTGAAAGAGGAACGGGGGCTGTTAGACAATTTAAAAGGGAGCAGCAATGTGAAATTAGACCCCTCCCATTAATATTACAAGACGACAATACACAACTGGCACACTGTCCTTGTCAGAAGAATCACATATGACTGTAGGGCTAACACTACACCATTTCCCCAAGAGAAAAGCCTGGGATATACAGCATAAAGGATAGATACGCTTTATTAATAAAATAAAAAAACAAATAAAAAGAAAAACAACCTATGCAGTCACACTACGGAATATCAGCATCCTATGCTGATCAGGTCTTCCTCTTCTCTGGCAACATACCTGTGGGGCATATTCATAAGAACAGAAGCCTGTTGGAAAAAATGCCACTGCTCTGCGTGGCTCCATCCCATCTTAGCAGTTGTTTGAACAAGCGCCCCCTAGTGCTATAGGAGGGAGTGCTGTCCTTTACCCGCAGTATGCTCCCTCTCATCTATAAAAGCAAAGAAACTGGAAAGCAAGCACCTAGTGCATTGCCAAAAATGTATTTGAGCAAATAAAATCGATGAAGATTAAACACTTATTAAAATGCTCAGTTTAGCTCTGAAGGTGGTGCGCCCTGAAACGCGTCAACTTGGCTGTATAGCGAGTTAAAATTGGAGTACACATATCCTACACTGTATGGTATCTTGTGGCTTATGTGTTTTTAACAGTTGCATTTTTGTAAATATTAAATCTTCATCCATTTTATTTGCTCAAATACATTTTTAGTAATGCACTAGGTGCTTGCACCTTCCTGTTTCATTGCTTTTGTAGTTCCATGTTGGATTCCCCTATCCATGGAAGGCTGTATCTGCTAAGCATTTGGATTTGTCGCATAGCCCCATTCAACAGTGTAGGACCTCTCAGAGCTCATCCAAGCTGACAGGGGGGAGAGCACTCTGCGCATGTGTGGCCCTTGGGAAAAGGTTGGCGCTTCTTCCTATAATGCTCAGGTGCCCACAGGTATGTTATCAGATTGCAAGATCTGATCAACACAGGTGCTTTTATGTTGTAGTGTGGCTGCATGTTTTGCATTAATATATATAAAAAAATATATGTATGTATGAACTAACCTTGACCAGCAGATTTTTTTTTTTTTGCATTTTAAATAGGATTTAAAAAAAACAGACTATGATAGTAAGGACTTGTAGGAGTACACAAGTATGAAACACAAATTTCCAGGAGCAGGATCACTAAAAAGTCTGCCTGTGTGACCATAACAAATCATTCCCTGCAAAACCAGATGCAATGAGAAGTCGCTCTGTTGCAGGCCCGGAAGCTGCTGAACCGAGTGATGGAAAGACATCAGCTGCCTCCTCTGCAGACGGAGCCATTCCATAGGCACAAACACTCAGCCTCTCAGCAATCTTACTGCTGCCAATTTTGAATCGCCAGGAAACCATCAGCCTAACACAACAGACAAAGGAGCAGCTAATGTCAAGCTTGGAAGAAGAAACGTAAAAAAGTTACTTTGTGACCACTAGTCATAGAGGGATTTAGAATAAAAAATAAAAAAATTAGCTCAGATGAAATTCAGAAAATAATACAAAGCAACATGATTACTTCATTTCGTTCATATAAAGTTTAAAAGGGATTAAAGCCTCATATTTTTTTATTTTTTTATTTTTTATTAAAACAAACGTAATTTTTTTCAAGCCCTACCTATGAGATGGGGGTAAAAAAAATATATATATATTTTTATAATAATAACAAAAATATGCTCAGTTTGAACTTCAGCAAGTCATCTTCACCATGTCTAGTTGCTTGAATGCATTGAGTTGCTGCCATGCAATTGGCTGATTAGCAATTTGCGTTACTGAGCAATTGAACTGGTGTACCTAATAAAGTGTCAGGTGAATGTATATATTGCCCAATTGTTGTGTGTTTTTTTTTTTTTTTTTTTTTTGAAGATAGACCCATTTAGTTACCACAGGCTTGGGGACAACACATCTCTAAACGTAGCTATCCACAAGATGTAACTTTGCTGTAAGCCAATCGAGACATGTCTTGTGCCTCTCTATTGGCTAATTTAAGGGAAAAATCAATAGAGAGTGTTGGGATTTCGCAGATGTCCACTTGCTGCTCTGCCTGACAAGCCATTCACTGGCAATGTCTGCTGATGACCCTTAAGCCTTCGGTCATGGTGACTTTTAAGCATTAGGTCATATCCTAATCTGTGTGAAGAAGGTTGGATTAGGAGATGTTTGATGTCGCTTTCATATCTGTCTTGCAGAGGAACTTCAAGGCTCTGTGTAATTGTTAGCTGTCTCTTGCAGTGGCTCAAAGCACAACCTTGTGTAGTATCTGGCAGATCATTGTACAAATGGATGTTGTGTGTTCACTTAGTGCCTGAAGGCTCCGTGGACCACCAGTGTTGTACAGATCACAGCTAGCGGAGACAAGGGTCTGACCTTGAGGTACATTGGGATTTTATTAGCACATTCCACCTAGGGAAGTTGCATTCCTTTGTTTTAGTTTAGAACTGGAATAGGTACAACTAGGAATCATGTATGTGGTGAAAGGAAGAACATATATGTTATTGGATTTCATAACCATGTTGGAACATGAGAATGTTCCTTGGACACACATAGTATACATTCATGCTGCACTACATCCCTTTATACTTTTACATTGATTACTATGCAGTGCAGTGACATTCAGCCTGCTTATAAGGCATCCAGGCACTATAATTGTAAGACTTGGGGTCTATTTACAAAATGCTTTATTTGGAAGTTGCAGGTCAGAAATGGTTTGATTTTCATGTGAAATCTGTTGGATTCAGCATTTTTTGATGTTCGCAGCCAACCACATATCGGCTTTTGAGTAGCAGGTTCTAAGCACTTCCCCAATTGTGAAACTGCACAAGAAAGTCCTTAGATGTCAATAAATTCAATATTGTAAATGCCCACACACCAAAAAATGTTAACGACTGTTCAACTGCAAAATCCTGTGGTTCTTTTTAGCTGATTTTGTTATCTGCAAACTCCACCAGGAAAGGACCCTTCAGTGTGTGCAGTTTTCTGTCATCTCCCTGCTTCTTTCTTAGTCTATGGATTATAAGTATCAACCCTACCTAGCTTGTGATCTTTCTGTTCCGAAATTACAAGTACCTGCCATAGCAGCAACAAACAGTATTGTACAAAGTACTTGAATGTGACTGTGTGGCTCTGCAGAACCGTATATTTTTAATCCTTAAAGCGGGAGTCCACCGGGACTCCGCGTTTTTTTTTTTTTTTTTTTTTAAAAGCCAGCAGCTACAAATACTGCAGCTGCTGACTTTTAAAATAGTGACACTTACCTGTCCAGCGCGCCTGCGATGTCCGCACCCGAAGCCGATCTCTAGATCGTCTGTCGGGTGCTGCCGCCGCCATCTTGGGTATGGGAATCCGGAAATGGAGCCTTTCGGCTTCATTTCCCGGTTCCCTACTGCGCATGCGCGAGCCGCGCTGCGCAATAAGGACGGTCCCCGCTGCCTCTGGGATCTGTGTGTTTCCCAGCAGGCAGCGGGGTACTTGCGGAAAGGGGCGGGCACTTGCGGAAAGGGGCGTAATCTACGCCCCTTTCCACAGAGAGCTATCCCGGAAGTGGGTGCAGAATACCTGTACTGTACAGGCATCTGCACCCCCCTCCCCCCTGAAAGGTGCCAATTGTGGCGCCGGAGGGGGGGAGGGTTCCGATGAGCGGAAGGTCCACTTTAGGGTGGACCTCCGCTTTAAAGTGGTTCTAAAGGAAGAAGATTTTTTTTACCCTAATGCATAAGGTTAAAACCCTCTAGGTGCAGCCCCAGCCCCCCTAATACATACCTGAGCCCCATCTCGACCCAGCAATGTACACGAGAGCAGCGGCTCTCCCGGGCCTCTCTCTATTCATTGGTTCATACAACAGCAGGAGCCATTGGCTGTCAATCGCAGCAAGTGAGCCAATAAGAAGAGAGCAGGGCTGAGCCGCACTCTGCAAGGAATATTGTTTCCACAAAGAGGTGTAATTGGTCAGCAACAATGTTTATGCAGGTGTTACGTGTTATGTAACATCCACATTTTTTACCTAGGGTTTAGAAAAAGGGAAGAAAATTTATGGATGCAGGCAGAACCCTTTCTTACCGATACATCATATGTCAGAAGTTTTCATACTTGTCCAAGTAACATCGCAGGTCTGCCCCAACTCTGGTCGCAGACTGCCCTGTCAGAATGCTTCGACTTCACGTGTAATTTATGACTCTTGAAACCCTCCACTGGGCTTGCAGTTTATTATTCAATGCACAGCGTGGAATGTTGTCTTGGACAGCTAGACATCGGCTGGTCATATATTCAAACATGACGCTAGCTCAATGGAGTATGCTTGGTGTGCACACATGGTTTGAATGAGGCAAATCAGACTAAATAAAAACATTTGCGCTTTTTTTTTTTTTTTCCCCTAATCCTTTATTTTCTGTCTCTCGCACATGACCCAGTGGGATAACCATGTGTTTAACCTATAGCAATTGCATAATAGGTTTGTTGGAAAATGTTAAAGCTTAACACCAGGCAAAGAAATAATTACACAATTGGAATACATATGTGAACTTGGTCACTGGCTAAAGAGCTAGTAAGTCTGTTCAGCCAGTATGATCCTGGTCTAGCTGGCGGGCAGCAGAGCCGGGGCTTGGACCCTACTGTGTGCAAATGTTGAGAAACCCTGATCTAATCTTGAGGCACGCCATTCTAAAGTATTAAAAATGTAAACTAATAGTTTGCTGTAATACAGCAATATCTACACATGTAGGGCACCCAACATTAGAGGTGATTTATTCTTCCAAAGCAAATATACCTTTGTGCACTGGTTCTGACTAGTATGCTAATGTTTCTCTTCTCCCTCAGATTCTCTCCTTCACCCTGTGTGACCCCAGTGGGGACTGACAGGGGCAAACAAGGATGATGTGCTGGCGCCTTGTGTCCTCCTTATCAGCCAATAACGTTAATTGTTACAACACTGGTGGCTAGAGGGTTATGCATACTTGATCCACCGAGTGGCTTGTATACAGTTTTTGTGCAATTTTTTAATCATTTTGCCAAGGCAACCTTGAGGAAACCTGAAGGTACCCCAGTTGAAAAAAGGCTGCTGTTGACTACTTTGCATTCAGGCAATCGTACCTCTTGCAGGACATACCCCCAGTCTGTGACTGGACTTGTTAGTCCTGGGTGTTCTTTCCTGTAAGGCTAAATGAGTGTGTTTGCTGAATATCTAAAGGACATGCATTTTATAGTTTCCTTTTCAAGACCGGCATAGTTCAGCCTTCTGGCTTGAATGGCACCCAGCATCCTCCCCCCCCCCCCCCACCTCCAAATAAAGGACACGGCAGAGAGGAGAAGAGGTCATCACTAGGGATGAGCCGAACATCCCCCGGTTCGGTTCGCACCAGAACTTGCGAACGACCCCCGCGTTCGTTACGAACGTTCGAACCCCATTGAAGTCTATGGGACTCGGAACGTTCGAAATGGAAAGTGCTAATTTTGACGGCTAATATGCAAGATAGTGTCCTAAAAAGGGTTTGGGGACCTGCCTCCTGACTCAGGGGACATGGGTCACTGCAAAAAAAAGTTTTAAAAACTGCCGTTTTGGCGGGAGCACTGATTTTAATGACGATTAAAGTGAAAAAAAAAGGTGAAATATTCCTTTAAATATGGTGCCTGGGGGGTGTCTGTAGTATGCCTGTGAAGTGCCACGTGTTTCCCATGTTTAGAACAGTCCCTGCACAAAATGACATTAAACAGAAATAACACCATTTAAAACTGCTTGCGGTTTTAATGTTATATCTGGTTCCTGCAATATGGTTGAAAATCATTGAGAAACATGGCATGGGTAGCCCTCCCTGCCCATTACCAGCCTATTTGGGTCTTGTACGCATATTAAGGGGAACCCCGTACCCATATTAAAAAAAGGAAATGCGTGTGGCCCCCAGGCCCTATATACTCAGAACAGCAGTATACAGGCGGTGCAAACAAGACGGGGACTGTGTAGGTTTGTTGTGTTAAGTTGAATCTGTTTGTAATTTTCAACCGGTACATTTTTAAAGTGTAGCTCCAGTCAAAAAAACTATTTTTAAGCTTTTTGGAAAACAGCGCCATCAGGCGTTCTGGAGCACCCAGGCCAATTCTGACATTTCTCTCCTACATGTAAAAATCATCATTTATTTGCTAGAAAATTACAGAGAACCCCAAAACATTATATATATATATTTTTTTTTAGCAAAGACCCTGGAGAATACAATGGTGGTCGTTGCAAATTTTTATCTCACACGGTATTTGCACAGCAATTTTTCAAACGCGTTTTTTTGGGGGAACAAACAGTTTTGTGCTTAAAAAACAAACAAAAAAAACAGTAAAGTTAGCCCAATGTTTGCATAAAGTGAAAGATGAAGTTATGCTGAGTAAATAGATATCAAACATGTCACTCTTCAAAATTGCACATGCCCGTGGAATGGCGCCAAACGTCGCTACTTAAAAAATCCCCATAGGCGACGCTTTAAATTTTTTTTTACTGGTTACATGTTTTGAGTTGCAGAGGAAGTCTAGGACTAGAATTATTGCTCTCGCTCTAACGTTCTCGGCGATACCTCACATGTGTGGTTTGAACACCGTTTTCATATGTGGGCGGGGCTTACGCATGCGTTCGCTTCTGCATGCGAGCACATGGGGACATGGGCGCTTTAAAAAAAATTTTTTTTTTTTTATTGTTCATTTTACTTTATTTTAGTTTGACATTTTTTTCCCCAAAAATATATTTTTGATCACTTTTATTCCTATTACAAGGAATGTAAACATCCCTTGTAATAGGAATATGGGGTGACAGGTCCTCTTTACAGTGAAATCTGGGGGTCAATATGACCCCACATCTCACCTCTAGGCTGGGAAGCCTGAAATAAAAAATAAAAAAAAGATTCTGGCTTTGATCGTACTGGCGAGTTGGTAGAAGCACCGGAGGGCGGTGAGGGGTGGGGGGCGTCTATGGCTGGGTATTTCAGGGTATCACCGAGTATGGCTGGGTATGGCAATTTATGGCAGGGTATTGCAGAGTATTGGCGGGGTACTACAGAGTAATAGCAGGGTACTGCAGAGTATTGGGGGGTACTCCAGAGTAATGGCAGGGTACTGCACTGCAGAGTAATGGCAGGGTACTGCACTGCAGAGTAATGGCAGGGTACTGCACTGCAGAGTAATGGCGGGGTACTGCACTGCAGAGTAATGGCGGGGTACTGCAGAGTATTGGGGGGGTACTGCAGAGTATTGGGGGGGTACTGCAGAGTATTGGGGGGGGTACTGCAGAGTATTGGGGGGGGTACTGCAGAGTATTGGGGGGGGTACTGCAGAGTATTGGGGGGGGTACTGCAGAGTATTGGCAGGGTACTGCACTGCAGAGTAATGGCGGGGTACTGCAGAGTATTGGCAGGGTACTGCACTGCAGAGTATTGGCAGGGTACTGCAGAGTATTGGCGGGGTACTGCAGAGTAATGGCGGGGTACTGCAGAGTAATGGCGGGGTACTGCAGAGTAATGGCGGGGTACTGCAGAGTAATGGCGGGGTACTGCAGAGTATGCACTGGTATTGCAGAGTATTGGCAGGGAATTGAGGGGTTAAATTCGGTGAGCAGCGATGTGGGCACTGCAGATGCAGCCCACATCGCTGCTGACACCGATCTCTTTCCCCTCCGCTGTACCGATCGGTACAGAGAGGGGAGGGAGGAACCGGCGTCATAACATGACGCCGGTTTGTTTACAAGTGATCACTCTGTCATTTGACGGAGCGATCACGTGGTAAACGGCCGCGACGAGCGGCCGTTTACCGTGATCCGTGATGCGCCGGGTCCTGTGGACCCGGCGGTCGCGGATGCTCTCGAGTGCGCGCCCCAGGGGTGCGCGAGAGCAGAATTCTGGGAGGCCGTTAATTAACGGCCTCTCAGAGTTAAACAACCGCCCTGAAGCCGTTAATCGGCAATGGGCAGTTGTTAAGTGGTTAAAGCTAGATCACTAGCTATATAGGTGAGGTGAATATAGTGGTGTATACTGCGGTCAGGGCACAGACAACAACCACTACACAGCAGCAAGATAGGAAATCAGCCAAAAACGATCGGTGTGTACTGTGTTGAAGGTACACAGAACACCCACTGCTTCAGATGCTAACACACTACACGAGGCCGCCTCAAAGGCGGCCTTATATAGTGTGGGGCGTGCACTACACAGCCTGAGCTATGATTGGCCACAGGCAGGATGCCTGTGGCCAATCATGGCTCTCCTCGCTGCTGGCGCTACGATTGGCCAAGCATGCGGGGTCACAGTGCATGCTTGGCCAATCATGAGCCAGCAATGCACTGCACCACCGCAGTGCATTGTGGTCCGCGCGCGCCACTCGAATTTTGACGCGAACGGCCCAAACGTTCGGAATTCGCCGAACGGCCGAACAGCCAATGTTCGAGTCGAACGTATGTTCGACTCGAACACGAAGCTCATCCCTAGTCATCACAGACCTGAAGACATCTGGAGACAGTAAATATTAAAATAATACGCAAATTTTATAGCCCAAGCCTCCTGCTATGTCTACTTTCTCCATGTTGTAAAGTCACAGGATGACCTATGTAAATGACTGTGACAGGTGGGAACCTGCCAACGCGCAGCAAAGATCTCACAATCCTTAAGCCAGTGTTCTGCCAAAACAGCCATCTGGCCAAAATCCCCAACCACGTCACTTCGGTGACTTTCGAGCAGCAGTAATTGTCGATTTCAACGACTAGGCTGCTTTCATGGAACACCAAAAGTGCATACACCACGGTACACGACGAGTTGGCTGTTTTGACAGAACACCGGCTACGGAGTAAAAAAAGTCACCGCCTTGGAGGCAGCCATGTTGATTACTAACGGGCAGACTAACAATATCAATTCATTATATCCTGTAATGTAGTGTATATGCTGCCGGTGTCGTCTAAATCTCTAATTATTGCTGATGGAGAGACACCGGAAGTGGCGTGGTTGGAGATTTTGGTGAGTTGGCTGGTTTGGCAGAACACTGGCCACACACTAGTAGAATTTTTTTAATTTTTTTAGGAAATGTCTGCATTGGGAATATTCTTTCAATGGTTGGTGAGGTCATAATCGCTAATTGTTTTTGACCACAGTGATGAGAACATTTTGAGAAGCAAGATGGAAAATATTTCTTGTTTGAGCAAATTTCTAGCCGTTTATGCAATTTTGGTTTGAGAAATGCCATTCATACCAAAATCGAATGCTAAAAGCAAATTGAATTTTAAAGTACATTCGTCAAGTCCCTGTTGGTATTATTGAATGTATTGATGAGATTTTTGGTATGAATGTTTGAATATGTACCCTGTAGGTTCTATCCGTAGGTATGCTTATTGGAATTATGATGGCCGTTGATGTGTACATATTACAACACAGTTTATGGAATTCAGTGCTTTGCCATTTTGTTTCTAAATGGCACTGCAATGCACATGTACAGTTGGGGATCTTCAGACTTTCTAAGCAAAGGGCCATTTTACTGTCCTTCAGGCTTTAGGGGGCAGGTCTGTGCCCAGTGGGAGTAGAAAATGCCCCAACCTCAGTGCCCCATCTTTGGCATTAATGAGAGAAATGGTGCCCCATTGCTGATATCAGTGGAAGAATAGTGCCCCATTGATGGTGTCAATAGTGCCCCATTATTGGTGTTGGTTGGTGAAATAGTGCCCCCAAGGGCAAGAAAAAGACAAGCAAAGGGCCACATCCTGCCCCGGCCACAGTTTGGTGACCACAAATCTAAACAAAAGCACATGGCTTTCAGTGTACCTGAACGCTAAAATGTGAATGGTCTGTGTATTGTCCTGCACTGCCCTGGCCAAAAGTCTAGTTGGCAAGTTTTTTTGTGTTTAGGGCCAATTCGGTGTAAATGTGCTGCCTTAGGCTGGATTCACACTGCTGCGGTGTACGAGATCGGATGTGATTCGCACTGCAGTGCAAATCACGTGCAATGTGATTTCAGCCATACAGATAGTATGGCTGAATTCGCATCGCATCCGGCCCAAACTCGTACAGGACCCTTTTTTTGATCCGCAGCAGAATCGGATCGCATGGGTGTTCACACCATGCAATCCGATTCCTGTCCGAGTTTGCAGATCGCACTGCGATCTGCGAACTGATTTGGAGGTGTCATTAACTTTTCACTGACACTCCCAGCAGTTCGCATAGGGCAGTGTGAACTGCCGCCGGGAAGCATGCGATGCGGGAACCCGCAGTAGATTTGCAGTGTTCCCGCATCGCAGCAGTGTGAACCCAGCCTTAATGCAGTACAAAAAAGTGAGCGATTTTAACCACTACAGATCCACGCTATTGCCAAATGACGGCATTAGCGCGGACCTACATTTCCGGGACTACGTCTATTGACGTGGTCCCGGTTACGAGCGGCCTGCGCGCCCCCTGAGGGGCGCGCGCGGCGCGCTCTGTGATCGGCGAGTCCGTGAGACTCGCCTGATCACCGATCCGTGTAAGGGGTCGATCCCGACCCCTTATCACGTGATCAGCTGTCAGCCAATGACAGCTGATCATGTGATAGAACGGAGCCGGTAATCGGCTATTATTCCTCCTCGCACTGACAGCGCGAGGAGAGAAAAAAAAAGCTGATCGCCGGCGGCCGTGATCGGGACATCAGTCCCGATCACGGCCATCAATACAAGGGACCACCTGCCACCTGCCTGTGCCCACCTGCCTCCCGCAGTGCCATCCTGAAATAAAATAAAAGCAAAAGTAAGTGCCCCCCGTCAGTGCCCACAGTGCCACCCACAGTGCCACCCCACAGTGCCACCCACAGTGCCACCCACAGTGCCACCCAATCTGCCTCAAAGGTGCTGCACCCCAGTGCCGCCCATCAGTGCCCAGCAGTGCCGCCCATCTGTGCCCAGCAGTGCCGCCCATCTGTGCCCAGCAGTGCCACCTATCAGAGCCACCTATCAGTGCCACCTATCAGTGCCCATCAGTCCCATCTATCTGTGGTACCTATCAGTGCCCATCCGTGCCACCCATCCGTGCCATCTTATCTGTGCCCATCGGTGCCGCCTTATCTGTGCCCATCGGTGCCGCCTTATCTGTGCCCATCGGTGCCGCCTTATCTGTGCCTATTAGTGCCGCCTTAACTATGCCTATCAGTGCCCACCAGTGCAGCCTATCAGTGCCCACCAATGCAGCCCATCAGTGCCCACCAATGCCCACCAATGCAGCCCATCAGTGCCGCCTAATCAGCGCACTTCAATGAAGGAGAAAAATGACCCGTTTGCAAAATTTTATAACAAACTATTAAAACATGATTTTTTTTTTTTTTTTTGCATCTTTTTTTGTTTGTTTAGCAAAAAATAAAACTCCGAGCTGTAACTAAATACCACCAAAAGAAAGCTCTATTTGTGGGAAAAAAATGATAAAAATTTCATTTGGGTACAGTGTTGTATGACCGCGTAATTGTCACTCAAAGTGCATCAGCGCTGAAAGCTGAAAATTGGTCTGGGACTGAGGGGGGTTTAAGTGCCCAGTAAGCAAGTGGTTAATAAGCCACACTACCTACCCTTAGGCCGCCCATTCATGGTTTGAATTATTAATGAGCAGACTGCATGTGCCAGTTGATTATCAACTTGTGTGCAAGCAGCCTGCTGGATTCACTTATGATTATTGTAATCGGCTGCTATAGCTGTTAACGATAATCACTGTCTACTCCCGGCGGGGGTGGCTGCCCACCCCCCTCCCTACCTCCGTTTGCTTGGCAGGAGGGATTACCCTGCCAGCACTGTCTGTGCTGATGGGAATCGTGCAAATTTCTTCCTGCAACCTGTGGTTGCAGGAAATAAATTTTCTCAATCTATGACCTGCCTTAAAGGTCATATTAGACCTTATTGATTGGTTGATGGTTAGTCCCCCTCTATGCAGGACCCCACCCCTCCTCCTTTTTAACTGTGCTTTTATCTTTGTTCAAGGGCCATCTTGCCCACTTCTAAGGTTATCTAAACACTTTGTTTACTTAAAGGGCCAGGCATAGCTTTTCCCATCACCTTTAAATAATTGTTTGAACTACATGAAAGGGGAGTTTTTTTGGTGAAACAACAGAAATTGGAAGGATTATCGAGGCTTTTAGAGGCTGTTAACACTCTACACTCCCACTATCATTAAAGTCATCACACCGTCTTTAAACTCTGTGGGATTCCTGTGGCAGTTTGTCAGCCGCCCCTTTAACAGCCTGTCCAGATATATTTACAGTTGACTGTTTATTTATAAAGAGGCAGTGTATTCCGGCAGCAGTCTGGGACACTTGTAATAATAATTGCAGAGCTGGGCTTGTGCAGAAGCCTGCAGACCTACAAGCAGGGGCTTGAGTTACTTGGAATTTTCGAAGGCACTGAGGACTTGTGTTCCGGGTTACAATGGGTGGATCTCTTCTCACCACTATTGGCTTGTAGTCAGAATTGTGGATTTTCACTAATCAACATGGCAGCTCCCAGGAAAACATGTGTGAAAGTAAGTAAGTGTGTGTGTGTGTGTTTTCTGTTCAAGTTACTCATTTCGCATGATGAGTTCTACAGCTTTCTGTTGTGGCATATGTGGAAGATTGGGTTGTCCATGCATGTGTGTTTTTTGTATTTTTTTTTATTTTTACTCCAAGCATTTTATTTAAATGTAAATAAATGTTATATTCAGATTTAGTTTTTTTTTTTTTTGTGTGTGGGGGGGGGGGGGGGGAGTTACTTTTAGGAAAGATATAAAAAAAAAAACTTTACAATCACATTTCAGCGTAATGTTTATTTTGGTTGAGCTGAATTGGTACCCCTTGGATTTTGTTCATATGGTTGCATAAGTGTTGTGAGTTTTGTTTTGTTTTATTGTTTGTTTTTGTTTGTTTTTATTTTATTTTTTATTTCCCCCATTTGTGTGTTTTGACCTTTTTAGTTTTACAGACAATTTATTCTTGTGTTTAAAGTATATTTTGGTGGTTGTTTCCTGCATTACTGTATGTTTTAATATGTTGGACAGTGTATTCTTTGCATGCATTTTTGAAGCTGGACTCAATGGGAAATATAAAGGTGAAAACGTCATAGGTGAATAGTTGTAGTCTTGGGGATTTGTCATTCTGTGCGGCCAGTCCTGTGTTTTGCACAGCCACGTTTGCCCATTGCAATTGTTAATGCAGCTTGGTCTCCAACTAGCACTGTTGGCTGATTGGACTGTCAAGTGATCACTTTCTCCTTTATTATTTTTATCACTTTAGGGCTCATGCACACTACAGCTAAAACAAAACAAAAACGTTTATTTTATTTCCGCTTGAAGAAATGTGTACTTTTTTTGGGCTCTTTTGCACGTTTTTTTTCACAAACCCTCCCTCCCCTCAGCTCATTTTTCCTATTATTATTATTATTATTATTATTTTTTTTTTTTTTTTTTTACATGTTTTCAGGCACTTTGTCATTTTTTTCTGTTCGAAAGCTCCTCTCAAAAATGTGAGTTTGGTGGGGTTTTTTTGCCTGTAAGCTCTCACGCTTGTAAACTGAAAAAGCCATAGTGTGCATGGACACATTGGCTAACATTGGAGGGGAGATTTCAGGCAGAATAAGAGAGCTCAAAAGCTTGTAGGTTTCTGTGAGCTGCTTTGAGATGCAGTGTACATGAGCCCCTACAAAGTTGTACATTTCATGCGCTGCAAGTAACTTTCTTTAGCCTAAAATTCTCTCTTGCTTATATCAGCATTTACTCCTTGCTTTGCACTTTTTTTTGCTTCCATGAATTGCAAGAGTAGATGGCTAATGAATGCCATCAAATCCTTTTGCAGTGAAAAGGGGACAAGATTTTCTCCATCTGGTTATTGGCTCCATCAGATCAATAAAGGTTGCAGTGCTAGTACGTTGTCGATACAACTGTGCAGATATGTCTACATTTCTTGCTCTAGTTGAGACCTCCCTGTCTACCAACTTAAAGTGTTACTAAACCCACAACAGTAAAATCAGTGTGTATATGCAGTAAAGCATGCTTGTTATACTCACGGTGGAACCTAAGGGGTTAATCCTCTGCATTGTGTAAAAAAGCTGTTTTATCCTGTCTTCTCTGATCCTCCCCTTCTTCCTCTGTCCCCAACCCATCTCCTTATAGTATAGAACAGAGCCTTGAGGGCAAGCTGCACATGCTCAGTTTGGTGTGTATTGCTTGAAAGTGTTGTTTATTTTTCTTGGGAGGGAGCATGTGATCAGAACAGGGCCAATCAGCACTGCCCAGATAGAGGGTCAGGGGTCCTGCAATCACTCTTCTTACAAGCTTTACCCATTTCTCTGCTGGACGCTGATCGATAAAATGAGCTGCTGATGAGAAAAGGTATTTAGCAGTTTTATATTTACTAAAATAATTGCGTCTCATGTTCTTTACTGTGGGAGACCCGATATAGTGAATGCAGGGTCCTGGGTTTAGTGACATTTTAAGATGGCCATTGACAGCTCAATCTTGGGAGGATTCAGTATTTTAGTTGTCAATCAAACCGGAGGTAAGCGTAAATATAAAGAGAAAAAAAGAAAAGAAAGGGAAAGTGCATCCATATAGCACCGTAAAAACTTTATTCAGTTAAAAGTAAAATGGACCATTGCACTCACGTGTTCAAATCGAAAGAGTTCCACACTATAAATAGAGAATACTATGATCACCATCGGGGTCAGTAATGTTGCTTATTATAAAGGACAATTGTCCTCTTCCTTCAGCTGTGGGTTACTGTCAGACCGGGCAAGGTGGCGCACCCCCATGCCCATCAAACTACACACTGGAGATCTCCACTGCAAGTAGCCCACCTGCCCAGTCTAGCAGTGCGGAGGAGCCTAGGGGAGTGGAGGGTCTTGTAAGTAAAACCATTTTACCTGGTCCCCTAGACCTAAACAAGCAATTAACCCTTGCAGTGTGGATGCTTTAACAGTGTTAAAGCTTAAACAGTGCTACAGAAAGAGGAGTAAATTTTATTGAGTTGATGTTACTCCTCTGTTCCTTTCTTTTTATTGCACATCTGCTCTTCAATAACGCAACACGCTGCCTTATACTCTTATGGTGGCAGTAGGCGCATGCGGAGGATAGCAGGACCCCTGGGATACAGATGTTCTCTAGTGCCATCGGCTTTAGAGCATGAGTTCATCTTTGGCTCCTTCCAAAACATTGTTTTCAGTTTGAAATTTATTTTAAATTTTTTGTTTTCTTTTTTTCTTTTTTAGGACCTCCTTAAATCTACAGAAATATCCTAGTGGGCGTTCACGTTTCTGCACTTTTTTATAATTATAGCGTATGAGCAGACATCCAGTTTCTTTTTAGACTTGTGTTACCATGGTAACAGGCTCATGGCACTTGCTCAGATTGCTGTACAATTGTTTTAGGACCCTTTACAGTAATACAAAGAGAATTGCAGACTGTGGAATTAAGTTTACTGGATTAATAAGGCAATGTAGACGATTTGGTGCCTCCCAGGGTGTCACACCCTGTACTCCAAAGAACTTTTTTTGCAATTCTATTTGTTTTATGTTTTTTTTTTAATTATGAAGTCCATGGTTTAACTGTAAAAATCTCAAACACTCAGATTTGTGATCATTTTCAGCTTGAATTTCCCTTTTTCCAGGTCTGTTGTATCATTTAATTTTGGGTAATTTTTGTGTGTTGCTTTGTATCCATTGCAGCAAAGTTGGAACGTTTTTATGTGAATTTGTATTGTATACTTATATGTAAGCAGAAACCCCATTACTCTGGGCTGATTGCTATATAGGAAATATCTACTTATTTTATTTATTACCGGTACTTGTATAGCGCCAACAATTTACGTAGCGCTTTACATATATATTGTACATTCACATTGGTCCCTGACCTCTTGGAGCTTACAATCTAAGGTCGCATTCATTCATACACATACTAGGGCCAATTTAGACAGGAGCCAATTACTCTACTAGCCTGTCTTTGGAGTGTGGGAGGAAACCAAAGTACCTAGAGGAAACCTACGCAAACACAGGGAGAACATGCAAACTTCAGGCATTTAATGCCGTGGTTGGGATTCAAACTAGTGAACCTAGTCTGCCGGGCAGAAGTGCTAACCACTTAGCCACTGGGCTGCCTCATGTTGAATGAATTGAGCCAGTCCTCAGAATTTATAATTAGGGATGAGCTCAGGCGTGTTCACATGGAACACGTGCAGAGCCCGCCAGGAAGTTGGCACAGAGCTGCGCTAATCACTGGCAGTGAGACATTTCCCGATCTCTGCTGCCGCACATCAGGGCAATGTCTCCCTGCCTGTGATTAGCGCAACTCTGTGCCAACTTCCTGGCGGGCTCTGCACGTGTTCCATGTGAACACGCCTGAGCTCATCCCCATTTATAATCTGTATCTTATGCAGTTTGTAGTTTCTCTTGGCATAATATCATACTGGACTTCCAGAGGGCCCTTGAGCAAAACTACATCCTACTGCCCGTCATGTTCTGCTTCTAGGAGACAACTATAGTGTTCAGGTAGCCCGATTATCCCTGGAATGTCCAAGATGTACATATTTAGAATATTTATTTTTAAAACGTATTGCTCCTTCCCGCTAGCTGTACATTTTGAGGGTTCAATTTTCTTTTTTCTCTGTTCTGCTGCATCCTGCACAATATATTTGTTCTGCACCCTTATCTGTCTGGTTCTCTAATCACCGTGCTTGGCCAAGCCTACTGCTATTGGCGCTTGAAACTTGTTGCTGGGGGTGATTGGCATGCAAAATGCAGAGATAAGAGGTACAGTACTATGGTGGCAATCTTTGTCGAATGGTCTGGTCTGGTTTAACAATTCAAGAAAACCTGGGCATCTTGGTCTGTGCTCAGACTATCCTTCTACAGTTATCAGCTGGGTTTCGGATGCTGCCCCTACCGTACCACCTGAGCCATGGTGGAACACCCTCACCCACTTTACCCCCACTTCCCCTTGTTAATAATTTATTCTTTTTCCCTTTTCTCTTTCCCAACACTTCATGCTTATCTGTTCACTTTTACCTTCTTGCTTTGGCACCGTACTATCCAAACCCTCAGCCCCACTATGGTGTTGTAAGCGCCTAATGCTGCCTAAATCTGCTCTTGAAGGCTTACTTGGTGACAGCCTCATTAGGATTACTTGATGTACACAGAACTACTAGCTCAATACTGGATGAAGCTTAAAATGCAACCTCCTTGTACTTCCATCATTAACTGATTTTGCTAATTTACCGGGGGTGGGCAATGGGATATTCACAGTTCCCTCTTAATATTATAGTGCCTCCTTACAGTGCAGTTCCCTTTATATCACTGTTCCCCTTTATATTACAGTGCTATTAACAATCACAGCCCCCCCCCCCCCTAATCACAGTGCCCCTTACAGTCATGCCCCCCTCCCCCTTTTCTCTATAACATCACACTGCCCCCTTTCACGCTCTACCTCCCCTGCACAGTCCGACCTTTGGCAGGGTAGAGGCAGTTACCAGCCCGTGTGTCCTCTCCCTGGGGTTCCTATCCCACCGACTGGAGGAGTTGCAGATCTGGATGGAGTTGCCCAGCTCCTTATGTAAACAGGGTGATTACCCGCTTGTTAATATAAAAAGCTTCTTCTCTCTGTGCAGATTTCCAGCTCCTCTCATGCCCTGCTGATAGGATGACATTGTTGGCAGGGTGAGAGAGCTGGGAAAGGACGATAGTCCTGTCTGGACAGCAATCGCCACTCACCTTATTTTGTCGGCCTGGTCATCAACAGGCCCACGGACCGGAACCGGTCCGCGGCCCAGGTTTTGGGGACCCCTGCTCTAACCCATTTGGGACAAAGTGACAGTGTCAGTGACCCTTTGTACTTGCCACTTTAATATTACCTTTTCACTCCATTTTCGGTCACAACCCCAACCAAAATATTCATGTGATGGTGCTCTGGTTTTCATAATTGGTCACTAGTCCAGTGCCCTGCATTATAGGAGGAGGGTACATGCTTCCCCATACCTGGAAGTACTAGATGATTTTCAGCCGTGCTTGCAGAAGACACAGGGCTTCAGTAGAGTGCTGAAGAGGAAAGTAAATGAGCAAGGGGTACAGTTTAGCTTTATTTGTAAAACTTGTGTTTTTATAAAATGTTTGTCTATATGGTAATTATCCCTTTTTAAATGTAATACCCAAAATACAAAAACTGATAGCAACCAACCAGAATTCTTTCTTTTTTTCATGAACAGACAGCAGTGAGAAATACTCATTTGTTGGTATGATTTTCTGGATTCATCACAGCTTTGTACCCCATATGCTTTCTTTCCTGTGATTACTTTTGTTTCTAGCAGCACTTGTGATCATAGCAGCCCTGGTGATGGTGCCATTGCTGTGAAAATGTACATGTAAGGGACCCCTTCCTGTCTTAGAACAATACATTCCCATGCCTGTTTACAGCTGGCAGAACTAACGTGGCAGTGACATAACACATAACACATGACATTTACAGCTTTCTAATCTTGCAGTAGTGGTATATGGATTTCCAGCAATACTATCAGATTTGGAGACTTGTATAGTAGACTGGTACGCTTTTCCAGGCTCACACAAGGTTATTAGTTTGTGTTCAAAATCCAAGAATGACTATGGAATAGGGATTTAATGTCGTGGAGAAGATTTATTTTTACCTACAATTTACACTAGGGCTGCAACTAATGATTATTTCCATAATCGATTATTCGGCCGATTATTGTTTTGATTAATTGGATAAAAACCTCCAAAGTTTAGTGTATAATTTAGTTCATATGTAAAGTAGGGAAACGGCCATACCTTTTTTTTTTTTTTTTTTTTTTTTTTTTTTTAGAGCGAGTACCAATACTTGTGCGCATGTACTCGCCTATACCAATTACCGATGACGTGTGGTGCGATTTGGACTCATACAAAATGATAAGCCTGGTTTCACACCAGGGGGTGGGGCACCGCATGTAATTTGGACAGGAATCGCATGGCACTCCTGTTCAATCACATGCGATTCTTTGCACTGTGATTTGAGCACATTCCTTTTGTACAGGCTGAAATTTCACCACTAAGGTATTGGCTTTTAGGTATTGGCGCATTTGCAGGAGTACAAATAAATATTTTATATTTAAAGTAGTACTAGTACTAGAGACTGAGACTTTATTTTTATTTATTTTTTTTTTTTTCATGGATTTATTATTTTATATATAATGAACAATACTGGGGTAAACTTTTACTTTAAATGTAATTGTAATGCCTTATATTTCCCCCAGTCTAAAAACTTCTGCCCGCAGCTCCTCAGGACGGGCGCAGTGTCCAAAAAAAAAACTTGATGTGAAATTTTTTTTAAATCGCAGACTTTTATTTTTTTTTTTGGAAAATCTCCCAGCTCTACAAATAATGCATTATGCATGCAGGCCAACTAATCAGCTGACCAACTAATCGATTATGAAAATAGTTGATTATACTCTAGTCTATTATGTCGATTAGTTGTTTCAGCCCTAATTTACACCTCTTGGTGCATGTCACAAGCATTAAACACACTCCATGCAAACTATTTTTAATCTGTGAATAGGGCATAGAATGCATGAAGGTAAAAAACCTTGAGCCTTTAGAACCACTTTAAATGCTTACCTGAGCCTGATATCCATCCTGTGTCTGAGAGCGGCGGCACTGCTCTCGCTCACCCTCCTCCTCACTGGGTTAGAGGGGCTGGGGAACTTGAAGACAGGAGGAGTCTGGGGAGCCTCAGAAAAGTAGGATCAGGATGGCTTTGTGCAAAACAATTGCACAGAGCAGGTAAGTAGAGCGATATTACGTATTACCACTTTTTAAAGGGAAAAGTTTCATGGTACCTGTAAATGGTTAAGCGTTTGGTCATGTTTCAGGTGCTGAAGGGTTGCCAGTGGCGCCCTCTGTTGATTCAACCAATGAGGGAGAGTCCCGGACAACCGAGGCTCTCATGCAACATCGCTGGATCAAGGTAGGGCTCAGGTTATTATTAGGAGAGCTGCTGCAGTAGTAAACTGCTGTTTTTTTTATTTTATTATTTTTATTTTTTGCATCCCACAAGGCAATAGCATAATGTGAAATTTACTTTAGAATGAAGCCTTCCAGCACCATGCTGTCACCTCTGAAGGCGCTTCCATCTTCACTGGTCTTCCAGGTTTGCGGACTCCGGCTGTGCGAGTTTACAGCACAGGACTCCCAGGTGAACGTTACTCCAGAGCACATGGGCCGATGACGTCACTGGCTGCATGTACAGTAAATATCTCCTAACCTTGCACCATTTAGGAGATATTTACTGTACAAGTTTAGGAGATATTTACAGTACCTATAAGTAAGCCTTGTTATAGGCTTATCTATAGGTAAAAATTATGCACAGAAGTTTACTCCCAATTTTTACCAGTTGTCAACCGAGCCATAGCTGGCCCTTTATCACGTGATCTCCCCTGTCCAATGACAGAGCGATCAGTTGTCAACAGACCGGAGCATGTCCATTTCAGCTCCTCCCCTCTCAACGAACCGATCGTTAGTGTGTGAGGAGAGGAAGGAACCAGGTGCAGCAGCGCTGTGGGCTGGACCTGAAGTGCCTACAGAGCTCATCTCTGCCCATCCATGCTCCATCCATGGCTCATCCATGCTCCATCAATGCTCCAACCATGCCCAGCCATCCGTGCCACATCAGTGCTCATCCATGCCACATCTATGCCACTACAGTACCCATCAGTGCCACTACAGTGCCCATCAGTGTCTCACAAATGTGTAATAGGTAGTCAAATGTGCTATTTAGGCTCCTAGAACACCTGATGGTGCTACTTGGATGTTGGGCCTCTGTATGTGGCCTGGCTGTGTAAAAGTCTCACACATGTGGTATCGCCATACTCAGGAGGAGTAGCCGATTTTGGGTTGTATTTTTTGCTATGTACATGCTATGTGTAAGAAATATCTTATAAATGGACAACTTTGTGTAAAAAAAAAAAAAAAAAATTGTTTTTTCATTTTGTTTACACGTTTTCCAAAAACTTGTGGAAGAAAAAATGACACGCTCAAAAGACTCATTATGCCTCATAGATTATACGTTTGGGTGTTTGCTTTACGAAATGGGGTAATTTTTTAGGGCGCTTCCACTGTCCTGGTGCTCCAGAGCCTTCAAACGTGTAGAGGTAGTCAAAATATTTTAAATGTGTAATTAATGTCCCTAGAATGGCTGATGGTGCTCCCTGCATGTTGGGCCTCTGTATGTGGCCAGGCTGTGAAACAGTCTCACACATGTGGTATCGCCATACTCGGAAGGAGTAGCAGAATGTATTTTAGGGTGTAATTTGTGGTATGCATATGCTGTGTGTGAGAAATAACTTATGACAATTTTGTGAAAAAAGAAAATCTTCTTTTTGTAAAGAATTGTGGAGAAAAAAAATTACAACTTCAAAAAACTCACCGTGGCTCATACTAAATACCTTAGAATGTCTACTTCCCAAAAAGGGTCATTTCAATTTCTATTTTTTAAGTGCCCCGCCCCCCCTGCATGCTCGCTCAGCAAAAAAAACGCATATGTAAGTCGTGCTCCCAAATGTAAACTGTGTTCAAATCACACATCTGAGTTATCGCCACGATCGTCGGAGTATGAGCAAAATACCTTCTCTGTAACTCTAACCTGGTAACCGTTACATTTTTTTTTTTAAAGCCTTACCTATGGAAATTTTTACGTACCGTAGTTTGTCGCCATTCCACAAGTGTGCGCAATTTCAAAGCATGACATGTTGGGTATCTATTTACTCGGCGTAACCTCATCTTTCACATTATAGAAAAACTGTTTCGTTTTTTTTTTTTAAATTCTTGAAAAATGAAAAATGCGTTTAAAAGACTGCTGCGCAAATACCGTGTGACATAAAATATTGCAACGATCACCATTTTATTCTTTAGCATCTCTGCTAAAAAAGAAAAAAAAAAAAAAAAAAAAAAAAAAAAAAAATATATATATATATATATATATATATATATATATATATATATATATATATATATATATATATATATAATATATATAATATTTATTTTTTTATTTATTTGGTGGTTCTAAGTAATTTTCTATGGTTCGAGGTCAGGGCCTGTGGGGACTCGCTCACTTTTTGCACTTTTTTTGTTGTTAATTAATGGCACTAAAAACTTCATGAAGAAAACAACTTTTTTTATTGGCTTCAGTATCTAAAGCCAATGTATTTATTTTTTTATTTTTTTATAGCTTGTTTGATAATGTTTGTGAAAAATGATTATCGCAATGTAAATGACTACCACACTAGGCAATTGCTACTGTTAAAACTGCGAATGATCTGATGGAGCCAGCTACCCTGTTTTATGAGTGACACAAATTAGATCTGCCCCTTCGTTCATTTGTAATCATTTGGATTAAAACTTTCACTCTTCATTGAAAATTTATATTTAATCATCTGTAAAAATTGTCTTTTTTTTTTTTTTTTAATAGCCAGTTCAATAATGAAGTCTTGTAGGAGCTTGTCTTATCTGCAGTCTGGTGCCGATACTGATGGGGTTACTTGTCTCAAGTGTTGCTAGTCAAGATATATAACATCTCCTTGTGATCTATATTTTTAATTATCCTGGCTCGTCTTTTTTTCTAAGGGAGGATCAAGTGAGGCCAAGTGAGCAGATTTATCACCTTGGTCCATCGACCCTTTTTTTTTTTAACAGATAGATATTTAAAAATGCTCACATCTGTGTTTTTCCTCCTCCTTCCTCTGGTGTATGGACCAGAGAGTGATATACAGTATATAGGTCATCTCAGCCAGCAAATGGGAGGGGGGTACTCTGGAATAATTCCAGCGTGCTTTTATTGTACTAAAGCAGGACAACTGTTTATCTGCGTGCGCTGTTCAGACAAAATGCGGAAAGTCTGTTCGATCTGTCAAGGTCAAAAAGACAGTTCTAATTGAAACCTTTCATCCATGTGATTAGTTTCAGCAGTTTAATGCATTTAATGAAATCTCTAAACCGATCTGTTGGGGGTTGTCATAGCCGGGTTGTTCCAGTGCTATCTTTTTTGTATGGCCTGTGAGAGCAGAACGTGGTGCGCCCGACCACATGGAGTTAATATAATGGCATTTGATGCCTGGAATTGTGCCACAAAATCCTGGTGTCCCTAGGTGCACATTCTCTGTGATTTGTGTATTCTTGGAAATATCCAGTTGCTTTCCATAAAGTAGTAGCCTGTGTGTTATTTTTGAACAAAAAAAAAATATTTTCCAGTAGGTCTTTTTTTTTTTTTTTTCCCCTCCTCCTGTTAAAGCCAATTTGAACTCTTGTGGTTTACTACTGTAATCCAGCCAGTCTGTATTTATGGTAAAACAAAAACAAAAAAATAAATGCATTTTTTTTTGCTCTTTGTTACTTATATTTTGCAGGAACGGTTAAAATACTCAATGTTCCAGCACTCCAGAGAGTTGGTCAGCGACTATCTCACACAAACCAGCGCCCCGATTTTCCCGAGGTCCAGCATGACCAAGAATGTAGCTGCATTATAGTAATAAATCATGAGGGTTTAATTCAGCGTTAAAGTAGCTCTAAGCCCAATCACGAAAATCTCATAAGCTTCAACACATTAATGTAATTTCAGAAGCAGGTTTACGTTATATTTTTTTTATTTTATTTTAAATCTGTAGATTTTTATTAAAATGAGGATTTTGTTCAGGCACTTCCTGTTAAAGGGTGACAGCGCTGTTTCTGCTTTCCCAGTTCTACTATGTTGTCGCCCTGTCATATATGTGCTTCTGGGACAGACTGCAAGTCTGTTTAAACAACACAGCCATGATTTTTACCATCAGGTAGTACTCTCTGGGAAATACTATGCAGCAAATGCTCACATGTAGACAGAAAGCGGCTTCAAGAGATTAGCAGCACTGAGATGCAACAAAGGATGTAAATAAAACCCAAAGAGTCTGCATGAAATGTCATTGTAGGCCGCGTACACACGGGCGGACTGTATGGCCTACTTAGTCCGCCGAAACACATTTCAGCGGACAGTCCGCTCGTGTGTGGGCTTCAGCGGACTTTTTCAGCGTGCAGTCTGGCGTACTAAGTATTTCGGAATTTCCGTAATTCTGTCCGTCATACTTTGGTTTCAGCGGACAATCCGCTCGTGAGTAGGCTAGTTCGACGGACTAAGAATGGCGCATGCTCAGAAAGGATTTACACGGCGGAAGGTTGCATTGCTGTGTATTGGACTTCCTATTTCTAGTCCCGTCGTACGTGCTGTACACGTCATCGCGCAAGCTTTCGACGGACTGTTTGTGCATCCGTGTGTGGTCAATTCCGTTCATTCGAAAGTAGGACGGACTGTCCGTCGGATTGTATGACGGACTAAGTAGGCCATACAGTCCGCCCGTGTGTACGCGGCCTTAGTTGGGTTAGGTCTCAAGTGGACAGGGATAAAAAAGTGCTGCATTTTAAAGGCATACGGTGTATATATCATTTTTAATTTTTTTTTATGCCTGTAAACACCATTCTGTGTTAGCCTATATGGCTATGCATGTCAGGCATTTAGGTCGGGATTTTAAGAGCAGCATTTAGAGGCATAAAAAGCACCAAAGCTTGAGCGGAATTCCATCGGAAAAACCATCCAAGATTTTTCTGACAAAAGCTCTGATTGTGTGTACGCGGCATTAGATTGTGATGGTATATAAGAACTTGCAATTGAGAAAAAAAAAACGAATTAATGCGGACAAAAAAAAGAAAATACAAAAACTGCAGCTGCTGACTTATTTAATAATCAGACAATTGCCTGTCCCATGGTCCAGCGATGCGGGGGACGAGGCTTCAGAGCCAGGCACGCACTGCGTATGCGCGAGCCGCGCTGCACGCTTTGATTGGCCGGGCACGCGTCTTGGACCTGTGACGTGTACCAGATGATTGCTGAGGGGGAAAGGGTGAACTTACTTGCGGTGCCCCGAGAGGAAGTGGGAGTTGGAACCCTCCAAAAAGAGGGTTTCCGCCCCCCTCAAAACAATGACCTACCAAACGTGGCATGTCAGGGGGTCACCTTCTCTTAAAGTGGAATTTCCATTTTTGGGTGGAACTCCGCTTTAAACAATAGTAATGTGTTTGTGAATATGCATATGGACTGAACTGCCATTTTTATTTTTTCACTGAAGTGCTGATGTTCTAGGTAAACCTTCATACACTGTATTGGGACACTGCCTTTACATGCACATTCCAAACTCGCTCATTCGTGTATTTATGCACCTGGCTTTGTGCACTGGTTCAAAACATTTGGTGGAGGGGGGATTATGGTCTGGGGTTGTTTTTCAGGGGTTCGGCTTGACGGCACAGAGTCCTGACCTCAAACCAATAGAACACCTTTGGGATGAATTAGAGCGGAGACTACGTGCCAGGCCTTCTCATCCACATCAGTGTCTGACCGTACAAATGCGATTGTGGTCAAACCTTCTGATAGACACACTCCTAAACCTTGTGCACAGCCTTCCCAGAAGAGTTGAAGCTGTTATAGGTGCAAAGGGTGTGCCAGCTCAATACTGAACCCTACAGACTAAGAGGGCTGCCCTTAAAGTTCATGTGCATGTAAAGGCAGGTGTCTCAATACTTTTGATCAGGGGCCAGGTCCTGGGGAAAAAAGTGTGGGAACTCCCACCCAAGATCCACTCCCCCACCAAAACAAAAATGATACGCTCATATGCACAAACACTTCAAATTGGTATTTTTCATCCAATTTTCGTATAGTGTGTATGAAGCTTAAAGTGGTTCTGCACCTTAAAAAAAAAAAAATATTAAAAGCCAGCAGCTACAAATATTGCAGCTGCTGACTTTTAATAAATTGACACTTACCTGTCCCAGGGTCCAGCGATGTCTGTGGCAGATGACGAGCAATCGCTCGTCTCTCTGCTGCCTCCGCCGCCATCCTCTGTCAGGGAATTGTGAAGTGAAGCGTTGCGGCTTCACTGCCCGGTTCCCTACTGCGCATGCGCGTCTCTGCTGGTCCCCGCTGTGTCCTGGGAACTGTGTGTTTCCCAGAACACAACGGGGGGGCGGGGCATCTGCAGCGGTCTGTCCCGGAAGTGGGTGCAGATACCTGGATTATCCAGGTAACTGCACCCCCCTCCCCCCTGAAAGGTGCTGATTGTGGCACCGGAGGGGGGAGGGATCACATGAGCAGAACTTCCACTTTAGGGTGGAGAACCGCTTTAACTGTTAGTACATAAAAAAACAAACAAAAAAAAAACAATCCTCAATAAACATAAATACGGTAATCCTCTGAATAATCAGCATTCATTCAATTGTGCTTCCATGCAAATGGGAACATCATGTTCTGATCTTTATAGGGGAAAGTTATTTTGTATATAGAGTGTTTATGTGGTGAGTTTACACTTTTCATTGAACAGAGAATGGATAACACAGGGTTAAACGGAAAGGTCATAAATTAACTGCACATTATCTGGACAGAATGCTTGGGGAGATAGTGATGTGTTCCTGCTTAGGAGATGTATGTAAGCTTGGGGGGCTGCAAACTCTGCAGGACTCCAACACACACTCGCTGCTATTCCAACCCTTCACATATTTCCACATAAACTTCCCTCCTGGCATTAAACTTTTCCAGGTATTGTGCTCAGCTTACCACCCCAAACTGATGTTCCTCCCTCAGCTCACCTCTCTCCCTGCATGTCCTGTGAGCAGAATAGCTGTGCTCCTCCTCTTCTGGGTTCTCTCATCATATGGCACTGAAGATAGAGGAGGGGGGATTCAGCGGGACACACAGAGCAAGTATGCAGGAGACGGAGGGGGGGGAGAGGATGAGGAGACAGAAAATCAGGAGGGGCCAGCGGGGAGGAGCGCATCACGAGAGATCTGACTAAATACAATCTCTTAGCAGCAGGGATCTGATCTACCCGTCAGCTAGCTGTGATTGACAGGTGGATCGAAGCGGAAGCTGCCATGGGGCCCCCTACTGGCAATGCTTGAATGGTCAGTCCATCCCTGGTGTGCGGCACTTACTATTGTGAGCTGTCGGCGGCTGCTGGTGTAGCACCTGTCACACAGCTCGCATACTTCAAAGTCCTGCAGGACACGGCTGCTAACGGGAACTGAGTTCCTGTTGTGGAAAAAGTACAGGAACTCCATTCCCATGCATTCCCACAGGACTTGAGCCCTGCTTTTGATAATGTAGTGTATATGCAGTGTTGGATGCCCTATGCTCTGATCACAGCTGGGCAGGCAACGGGGGGTCAGTATTGTTGTAGGGGTGCTTTCACACTAGCAGATGTGTTTTATATGCACATACCACAAGTGCTGCAGTTAGGCTGTGTTAAATTATTATTATTATTTTTTTACTGTTCAAGCCTATGTGTGGCAGCGCAATAGAATGCTCTGAGCAAAAATGCATGTCCTGGTTTATGGGTTTGTTTTTTTTTTTTTTTTGCATTAAAACATTAACACATAAGGCACAAATTGTCTGAGTGTTGGGACTGCATTGGGCAGTTTTGCCCAACACAGCCCATTGGGGAAGGTGTGAACGAACTCTAATATAATAGGAAAAAAAATTCTCCTATTAAATCTGCAAGTGTTAAGTATAATTGGAAGCTTGTTTATTCCAGTATAATCTGATTTTGCATCCATTAGTGATGTAATTGGGAAGACTTGAATAATTCATATCTGCCGGATTAAAGCAGGCAGCAACATACAATATAGAGTTGGTACCAAAAACAGTGTCTGCTGTCATCGCTTGATTCCCTTGCTTTACTTCTGTTCACTACAATTGATCCTTAGATTTGATGCTTATGGTGCCTGCTTGTCTCTGGCTTCAGCTCTATGCTGAATTATGGAGGCAGGCAACAAAATGGAAGAGAAGCCTGAACTCCTGAATTGCAACTCAACCCATTGGATTAGCATGTTTGCAGTCCAAAGCAGAGGTCAAGGACGGCAGCGTACACATTTTCATCTGTGCAGGTTTCCTAAAAAAGAAAAAGAAAAAACTCTGAATTCCTGGAATTGTCATACAGATGAGAAATGTTACAGGTTTATGCAAAAGTACACAAGCTGCTGCTAAAACTGTGTGCCCTGGACAAATAGTCTGCTCTGTCTTCTAGTTGGATGACTCTGGGTACTTCTACTTTGGAGACTTCTATTGCAAGAACAGCTCTATATTAAAGTTTTATGTATTACAGCCTGAGTTAAGCTTAAAATCTATAGCGTGTCTCCCAAACAAAATTGGCGTCCTTTTTTTTCGCACAAATAGAGCTTCCTTTTGGTGGTATTTGATCACCTCTGCGGTTTTTAGTTTTTGCGCTATAAACAAAAATAGAGCGACAATTTTGAAAAAATTTTTTTAATATTTTTAACTTTTTGCTATAATAAATATCCCCAAAAAATATATAAAAAAAACATTTTTTTTCCTCAGTTTAGGCCGATACTTGTTCTTCTACATATTTTTGGTAAAAAAACACAATTAGCGATTATTGGTTTGCACAAAAGTTATAGCGTTTACAAAATCGGGGATAGTTTTATAGCATTTTTATTATTTATTTTTTTTGTTACTAGTAATGGCCGCGATCAGCGATTTTTATTGTGACTGCTACATTATGGTGGACACATCGGACATTTTTGACACATTTTTGGGACGATTGTCATTTATACAGAAATCAGTGCTATTTAAATGCACTGATTCCTGTGTAAATGACACTGGTAGTGAAGGAGTTAACCACTAGGGGGCGAAGAGGGGTTGTGTGTGACGTTGTGTTTTTTTTTTTTTTATTGCAGGGGGCCGGGTCCTGGCATGTGACGTCACTGATCGTCTTTCCCTATAACAGTGAACAGACGATCGGTGACAGCCACAGTAGGAAGCGTGGGGAGAGGCTTGTTTAGACAGACCTCTCCTCGTTCTTCAGCTCTGTGACCCGATCGTGGGACACCAGCGGCGATTTGGGCCTGCTGGTCCCGCGGTCACGGAGCTCGGGACCGGGTCGGGAGCGTGCCGCCCGTGGTGCGCTCCCGACCCACGCCTGGGCACTTAAAGAGCAACGCATCAGTACGTGCTTGTGCCCAGCCATGCCATTCTGCCAACGTATATGTACAGGAGGCGATCCCTAAGCAGTTAATGTACATCACTGGACACAGAGCAACCATAATAATGACTATATGGGATATACGCCACCTACTGGGGGATGAACACTGGCAGATAGTCAAACAGGAAGTCCACCCCTATATAGCTCCTCCTACACAGGAAGCACCAAAGGATTTTTCGTCAGTGTCTGTAAGGACGCGTACACAAGATCAAACAATCCAAAAGTACGGCGGACTTAGAAAGTAGTTTTGCACTCCAATCTTACAGCCGGACTCGCATTTCGGCGGACAATCTGGCCGTGTGTATGCCAGTCCGCCGCACTTTTGAAATGAACTGACTTTTCCCGCCCGGAGAAAAGTCCGCTCATTTTGAGCGCATCTCCAGGTAGCCGGGGCCAGCGAAGGAGGCGTCGCTAGCCCCGTCACCTGGTATGAACTTAAAGGGGAATCCCTATGCCGAAAAATCGGCGTGGGGGTCCCCCCCTAGCTCCACATCAGACCCTTGTCCGAGCACGCTACCTGGCCGGCCAGGGAAGGGGGGGGACGAGCGATCGCTCGTCCCCCCCTTTCCTGGCCGGCCGGGTAGCGTGCTCGGACAAGGGTCTGATGTGGAGCTAGGGGGGGCCCCCACGCCGATTTTTCGGCGTAGGGATTCCCCTTTAAGTCCTTACCAGGTGACGGGGCCAGCGACGCCTCCTTCGCTGGCCCTGGCTACTTGGAGACGTGCTCAAAATAAGCGGACTTTCCTCCGCGTGTGTGGGCGAGTCCGTTCATTTCAAAATTACGGCGGATAGTCCGGCGGACTTAGTACGTCGTATTAGTCTGCTGAAAAAGTGCAGTTTGTGGGCAAGTAGCCTGTTCAGAAAGTCCGGCGGGAAGTCCGCCGGATAGTCCGCTACGTGTGTACGCGGCATAAGGTGTAATGGTCTTTGATGTGATACATGTGCTCTTGGAGCATACTTGGAGGTCTGGACGGTTCTGTTTAGAATCATGGACTTCATTCGGATCCATTCAAAAAAGCTGTCAGACAAAATGGATGGTAGCTGAGCCTCATTGGAAGGAGAGAAGATTCCTCTAGGTTTGCCTGTAATGCTGTCTTACAGAACCGCAGTTCCATTACGCAGTATTTGTTCTGACTAAGGTGCATTCCTGCAGGGTGCTATACAGGTCCAGGGGAGTGGACCCCACTTTAAGGGGGACCCAGTCCCTGAAGGTCTTTTATGACAAAGCTCGCTGTGATGCTTGAAGAATTGGATTCCTATTATGTTCAGAGTCCTGCAGCGGGAATGTTAAGTATGCATGTTTTGCAGTTTCTCTTTTTCAAAAAAAAAAAGAGATCTATCGGACTGTTGTCCCAGTGACCACTGGGGGCAGTGTGCTGTTTAATCATGCTGTGTACTTCTTGATCGCATGGGCTGCTGTTTCTCCTCCAGCTACTAGAGGGCCCAGGCTCACGAAGTATGGCCTATTTTTATATAGGCAGGAATTGGAAGGGCGGCCATGCCATGTAGCAACAGGTTCAGCAGGCCTCTGGAGACATAACACCAGCCCATGGATACTAAGAAACTATGAGTAGTTACTATGGGAGAAATGTGTGGCCAGACAAGTCATGATTATATACTGCATACTTACTGCTTAATCCGGGGGGAGTGTACAACTGTAAGTTGATCCCTAGCAGTGCACTGTAAAGTGTCTGGTCTCCAGAATACTGTGCATTTTGGCACAAAAATATTATGGGGCCTGGTGCAGTTGAACAGGTGCATACTGGCAAACTTCAGAATAATGTCCATTTGGTCTGCAGGCGCTGAAGCAGGAAAAGGTTGTGTGGCATGCATATGTGCTAAACTAGTAAAAACTAGTATCAAGTGCAGCATAGTATACATGCTTGCAAGCTTGTTGCCTAAACGCATGTTTTGCATAGATGTTGATTACATGTTGCATAAGCACTTTTTCTTGAAGACCATGGACATCGGTGCACTTGAAGGAGTTGTCTCTAGAATAGCATGCATTAGATCTGCAGTGCGATTTGAAAGTCGTGCATTTTGGCCACAACTTTAATGCGAGTTTACAGCGATGTGAAGTAGTGCCTGTGTAAACTTGAGGTCTGTCCTGCCAAGGTTCGGACCAGAGTGGGGCAGTGGCTGCTTTGAGGTCGCTGCGTCTTAAAGACGCACAGATGTGAAGGGTATTCATTGTAAATCATGGGGTGCGACTTGTCAGGCGACTTTGAAGCCCCAAGTTGCAGGATAGGTCACACAGTTGTGGAAGAGGCCATTGTCTGTTGAAACAGCATAGAAGGCTGCATTGGATGTACTTGGCTAATCCTGACTATAACTAGTATGGGCCCAGGTGCAGTGAGCATCTGCAGCATAGTTTACATGTTTGCTTACTTGCATAAAACATAAGCCTGCATAGGCACATGTTCGCATAGGGCCCCGCCCCGTGGCCCCCGCACCCAACAAGCGGGTGGTGCCCAGCATGCAGCCCCATGCCCCCCCCCCCCCCAGGGCACCTCCAAGTGGACGCATGTTGCGTAAACGCAGGTTTTTTTTAAGCATATGTTTGTATAGACTTGTGGGCATAAGTGTGTATGCATGTTGACATAGACACATGTTTGCATAGATGCGTGTTGCATAATATATGTTGCATAAACACGTTTCATAAACGCATGCTTGCTTCCGTAAATGCAGGTCTCCATGGGCACATATTGCGTAAGTGCGTGTTTGCATAGACATGCACTTTTCGTGTTTTGCCTAAACACATATTTGCTTAAGCACATACCTACATGCGTCCATAAAAGCATATTGCTTAAATTTATGCTGCCATTTTTTTATTTGTACTGCATATGTACTGTATGTGCTTAGTTGCATTAAACTGTATACATATGTGCTTATTTTTCCTAGAACTACATACATATCTGTTTTTTTTGCCTAGTACTTTATGCATATGTGCTTATTTGCCTAGGACTATATACGTATGGGTTTATTTGTCTAGGGTTACATACATATGTGCTTATTTGCCTTGGGATACTTATATATGTGCTTATTGCCTTAAGCTGCATACATAGATACATGAATGGCAAGGATATTTGTATACCTGCATGTTTGCATACCTGGCTACCTGCATACTTGCATACCTACGAGGTTGTATAGTGGTAGACCAACATTGTGTAGGCCTGCATTCTTGTGGAACTGCGTATTAGTTTGTCTAATACAGTCACTTTATTATGTATCTGTTAGACAACTAAATTACTTGGAAAGGTGCCACCACCCTCAGGTTCAGTGGTCTGGCACGTCTCCTGTTGAACCAATGGCATCAGGGTGATCTGAGCCCTTATGGCGCCTGATCTTGGCTCAAACCTGGTTAGTATTTGAAAGAGAGACTGCCCAAGTTTCCCTCCTAAGTGAGGGAGGCATCTGAGGTTGCTGTGTTTGAGAGTATCTCAGACCATAAGATTTTAGAGCGGTCTCTGAGGTGGTTCGCGCTCCTTCATTAGTTTGGTCAGTCTTGGCCTTGCGTGGGGTCTTAGAGCAATCTCAATCTCAGTATAGCTCAATAACCTTTTCTCAGGAAGCAGTTGGTCCAGATTTTCCTTTGATAACTTTTGCAGTAGGAAGCTGTATCTAGGTCGAAGCATGTTCCTTATGTACAGTCCTACTCCAGGTCTTGGTAAAGGATCATTCTCTCTGTCAGGAACTTGAAGATCCAGGCATTGGATTTCTGAAGGCCTCTGTTCTCAGGGTGTTGCACAGCTAAGCATTGGTGGTTGATCATTCAGAATCTAATAGGTGGAATTCTTCCTTTCAGGTATTGGAAGATAATAACCGCCGAGGCCGGTTTCTCCATTTGGTTTGAGGATGGCTACAGTTCAGTGGACTTGGTTTCCACAGGAGAGTATACTGCCCATAAATATCTTGGAGCTTTTGGCCAAGTCTGCCTTGCTCTGGATTATGGTAGGTTCATCCGAAAAAGCCTCTGCAGGGGCATATATATCGACCACCAGGGCAGCACCAGGAGTCATGCAGCTCAGGAAGGTGAACCACATTCTGTCTGGGACAGCACAAGTCCTGTCTCTATTGTCAGAGCATATTCCAGGTATAGAATAGTGACAGGGGAAACTATACAGGTGAATCTACTAGATTCCAAGTTCTACAACAGGTTGTGTCCGGGACAAGCGTCCCACTGGCAATAGGGGTAGATGCACTGGTAACACCATAGGGACCAGTTCTCTCATTTGATGCTTTCCCTCTGTTTCAACTACTGCCACTTCTTTTGCGAAGAATCCAGAAGGGGGTAACACTGATAATAATGTTAGCCGAATTAGCCCAGATGGGCTTGGTACACTGACATAGCGAGTCTTGTGGGCGTCGCTCCTGGGATACTCCCAGTCCAGTGGGACCTAATGGTCTTGAGTCCTGTATCTCTACACTGTTGAGCCCTAGAAGCCCGCCGCAAGGAACTTCATTTACAGGACTTGGAAATATTTTTTTTTTTGGGGTGAAACCAGGAAGTGGCACCCACAGAAATGTGAGTGGGAGATTTTCTCTTTCTTTCGCCAATCGGCAGAGGAAAGGAGATTGGCCTTAAGTACCGTTAACAGTCAGGGCTCGTCCCTATACATTTTTTTTCCTCCAGGGGCTGTTGTTTCAAACTCCTTGATTCATACAGCGCGTAACGTAGACAGTCCCACCTGTCAGGCCATTCTTGTGTCCTTGGGACTTGAATTTGATCTTGACTATGCTTGCAGAGTCCACTTTTGGAACCAATCCGGGAATTCTGTTGGTCTTTTATCTTCGAAAGTGGCTTCTTTGGCTATCACTTTACTAAGTGGAGTGTCAGAGTTTCTAGCCCTTTCATGCAAGGAGCCATTCTTGGTCTCACATCATAAGGTGATGTTGCATCCTCATCCATTTTTTGCCTAGAATGGTGTCTAGTTTTCACTTAAATAAAGACAATGTCAATCTTCTTGGAAAAAAAAAAAAAAAAGACAATGTCTTGCCTTTGTTCTGATCCTTTGTTGGCAGGAGTTAGATCAGTGCATACTCTGGAGTTAGTTTTGGTGGTCAGAGTTACTTGATTTGTTGGTACAGGTGCCAGTAGAGCCCAGGATGGGCAGGAGGCCCATCCTGGGTTCTATCTATTTCATTGGATTTGCTGGTTTACTCTTTCTAGCCTATGGCTTGAAAGGGCAAGGTCCCCCTCCCCTTTTTTGGTAAAAGCACTCATCTGCCATCAGGTGTCAGTGGCGCAGGATTTAAGGCCATTACGTGGTCTTTTGTTCATACATTATCAGAATTTTACCAGATAGATATCAAGGCCACGGAGGATACTGCTTTGACCACAGTATGTTTTTAGAGACAGAAGGAGTCCTTCTCGGGTGGCAGTTTCTGTGATTTTTGTCTCCCTCCCCTCAAGGGCATTGCTTTAGAACATCCCATATAGTCATCATTATGGTTGCTCTGTGTCCCGTGGTGTACAATAAAGAAATTTGGATTTTTCCATAATGCTTACTGTATATACTCGAGTATAGGCCGACCCGAATATAAGCCGAGGCCCCCAATTTACCCCCAAAAAACTGGAAAACTTATTGACTCGTGTATAAGCCGAGGGTGAGACATGGCTGTCCATCCCTGTGTGTCCGTCCATCCCTGTGTGTGTGTCAGTCCATCCATCCCTGTGTGTGTGTCCATCCATCCATCCATCCATCCATCCCTGTGTGTGTGTCCGTCCATCCATCCCTGTGTGTGTATCCATCCATCCATCCATCCCTGTGTGTGTGTGTGTGTGTGTGTGTGTGTGTGTATTCATCCATCCATCCATCCATCCCTGTGTGTGTGTGTGTGTGTGTGTATCCATCCATCCATCCATCCATCCATCCCTGTGTGTGTATCCATCCATCCATCCATCCCTGTGTGTGTGTGTGTGTGTGTGTATTCATCCATCCATCCATCCCTGTGTGTGTGTGTGTGTGTGTATCCATCCATCCATCCATCCATCCCTGTGTGTGTGTGTGTGTGTGTGTGTGTGTCCGTGCAGCCTTGTGTGTGTGTCCAGCCTACCTGTGTCCCAAGCCTCCGTCCCGAGCCGCCGTCGTCCCGAGCCTCCTCCGTCCCGTGCCTCCTCCGTCCCGTGCCGTGCCGATGGATCGCCGCTCCAGGATCGCCGCTTTTCTCGGCGGCCATTCTACAATTCAAAAGCCGCGCCTCCGCCTCCGCCTGTGATAGGCGGAACACTCAATTTCCCAGCAGCCTGTGTTCCGCCTATCACGGACATCCTCTCATACTCGTCCGTAGTATGAGAATGAGCGGATGTCCGTGATAGGCGGAACACTGACTGCTGGGAAATTCAGTGTTCCGCCTATCACAGGCGGAGGCGGAGAAGGAGGCGCGGCTTTTGAATTTTAATGTCCGCCGTCTGTCTGCTCGATACGCTGATCGAGCAGTCAGACAGCGGTGACTCGAGTATAAGCCGAGGGGGCACTTTCAGCCTCAAAAAAGAGGCTGAAAATCTCGGCTTATACTCGAGTATATACGGTACCTGTAAAATCCTTTTCTTGGAGTACATCACGCGACATAGAGGTCCCTCCCATCTTTTTTGGTATATTCATTGCTTTGCTACAAAACCAGGTCCTTCCTGTCTAGGAGGGGTTATATAGGGGTGGAGTTCCTGTTTGACTATCAGCCAGTGTCCATCCATCAGTAGGTGGCGTATAACCCATATAGTCGTTATTATGGTTGCTCTGTGTCCCGTGATGTACTCCAAGAAAAGGATTTTTACAGGTAAGTATGATGGAAAAATTCTAATTATTTATTTTTTACCTTCCCTGGTTCCCGCCCCCCCCCCCCCCCCCCCAAAATATTGATATTTTTAAATAGAACCTTTCAATTTTCATTACATGCCTTATATAAGACCCAGTGTGATGTTGCTCTGGCGTGAGGTACCAGCAGGGTGCTGATCATAGCCCCTTTCCCAAAAGCCACTGCCTCTGCATTGAAAGAGCGTATTCACACTGGCAGTTGGTATAAGTAAACCCTGCAGTTGTGCCGTGTTTTTACCACCTCCCAACTGCTACCCTTTTAGCTGCAGAGGCAGCGACTGGGGCTGTATAAATGCTATGACCATGATGCTTTTCCTTTTGGCTACAGCAGGAAATGTACCCCTTGCCTCTTTCAGCAGGTGCTACTGCCCTCCAAGCATGACCCATTCAAGTGAATGGGGCCACTGTGCAACTGGTTGCAGCATGCTAGTGTGGGGTTCGAGGGGTAAAGCAGGCGGTGGGGAGCTGATACAATACCTCCTCAATACCTGTCAAATGCTCTCTGAGAATCTGAACATTGATTGCTCTTCAGTGTTAACGTTTACATCAAATTCAATTTAATTTTAGTTAGTCTTTTGACTAAAATGCCATTATAGAGAGAGATGGATAGAGATATATATCTATATATGGTTTATGAATCATCGCAAGTAATTAAAGCATTTTTGACTATAGTTTTTATTTTATTTATTTATTTTCATTGTTTTCCATCATATTTTTGTATTTTCAGGCCTAAAATATAGGGCACCTTTAAAAACGCTTATAAATTAAAACGTGTCTAAATGCAGGTACCCACGTTTAGCCACGTTTGGCGTCTGAAACGTGGAAATCTTCTGCATCTGAACCCATTTTTATGCTTCCAAAGAAACGCTGTTAATCGCAAATGAAAAAAAAATGGCAATAAACAAGACCGTGTACATGGTCATATAGGATAACATTGAATGAGTTCAGGGGCAGTTGAAAAAAGCATTCAACTGCCTCTGAACGTACGTTTAACGGCGCCCCATGTAGGGTTGCAACTAACGATTATTTTCATAATCGATTAGTTGGCCGATTTATTGTTTCGATTAATCGGTTAATAAATTTTCATTCAGGGAATGTACAAAGATTTTTTCCACATGAATATTCTTGTCTGAAAATGCATCTGTGTGGCTAGCATAAGGCTATGCAGTTTGCTTTTGATCAATTTATGCAGTGCTTTTTGCTGCGCATGTTGATTTTTGTGCACATGATTTGGCTGCGATTTGCGTTTGCTTTTTTTTTTTTTACTTTTTTTGGCCAATTTGTTGTTGGGATGATTTAAAAAAACACAAATTGATGCAAAAACACACTACATGCTTTTCTGCAGCTTCTCTGTTGAAGTATATTGAACCAAACAAGCACCGTTTTGCATTGAAAAAGGTCCTGGATCGGACCATTTTGTCGGATATTCCGACTGTGTGTGGTCTACATCGGACTTTTTCCGTCTGAGTATCCGACGGACCAAGTTTTCCAACTTGTTGGTAAAATTTTCCGACAAAATGTTCTGATCGGACATACTCCGATCATGTGTAGAGAATTCCGATCGGACAAAGTGCCACGCATGCTCAGATCAAATTCCTACACCAAAACTATTGGCTACTAGCGTGAACGGAGTCCCGTCGTAACGAAATAACGTCATCACGTCGGATTTTCCGACAACTTTGTCCGACCATGTGTATGCAACAGTTTCGGACAAGATCCGTCAGACAAAATCTGACGGATTTGGTTGTCGGAATCTCCGACCGTGTGTACAAGGGCTAAGACGTTTAGTAACATAATGTGTTTAAAAATATATATATATATATATGTATAAAAATTAGCCCTTCATAGTACAAAAACAAAAAGCTAATAATCGCTACTGTAAGGGGTTCATTTTTTTTACAGTGCAACAGTGAAAGTAATATTTACAGTAACGATTATTTGCTCTTTTTGTACTATGAAGGGCTAATTATTTTTTTTTTTTAACCCCATTATGTTACTGGGCGATTAATCGATTATGAAAATAGTAATCAATTAATTTCATAATCTATTAGTTGTCGATTAATCGATTAGTTGATTCGGCCCTAGTCCCATGTACATGGGGCCTTAGTTGACTAAAATCTAATGGGTTTAGTTAACTTTGAATGCATTATCTCTTTAGAACTCCCAAACATGATATAATCCTGGAGTAAAAATCTAATAACATGCTATTATTTATGGTATTAAGGTTTGAACATGCACTACAGACACAGATTTAGCCGTTGATATAAATTTCAATTTCGTTTTAGTCAGTCTGACTAAAATGTAATTTTTGTTTTTCGTTATATTATAGTTATCTGAATTGTTTTAGCCTTAGTTGTATTTTACCAGAGCGAGAGATGGAGAGGGGCCGATTCATCTGTGCAAGACTTGAAGGCAAGTCTGGAAAACCTAATCATCCCTAAAATCAAGCGTCCCATATGGGAGTGGTAGGGGTTTGTCTCTCGTCTCTAAATTAAAATTACGTAACTAAAAGGGATTTACAAAATGTAACTATAGTGGGTTGGAGTATGGAAGTCACTTGTGTATCTCTGTGCTTATATTATGAATACTTGCATGTTATTGGCTTGTTAGATGTTCCATATGGAATAATGACGAACGATGGTCATCAACTATGTTGTGTTACTAATCGGCGTTTCAATATTTTATTTTCTTTGTTAACTTTAGAACAATAACTCTAAACTTGGCCCACAACAACATTCATTGCACTAATTTGCATGACCTAGATTCAGAGCTCATTACAGCAATCTTGGCCTCTTCGCTGTCACCACATTGCCCATTAATGGCATTGTATTTTTAAGGGGCTGCTAAAGTTTTGAATTAGTTTTGTCTCTCAGTACAGTACAGCATATCAAATCAGAATATTGTATACATATTATTGTATTTGGTCCTTCTGGTCTGTACTTGGGCCATTGCCATGGTCATTAATAGGGGTCAGACCTGCCTTGTTATATTTTACATAGTCAGAGGCAAACTGAGATCCAACAGGATGATGGACACCACTCCGGCTGCAACAAGAGAAATGAGCCTCTGTGGATGGGGTGTAGAGTTGTAAACTTTATCAAGAAGGTTTTATCATTGGAGTGGTGAGAAGCAGTGGGCAATTCCCCTTACCAATGTCCACTCTCAACTGAATTATTATGTGTGGGCTGACCCAATGTGCTTTTGTATTGGCCTGACAATAGCATTGATCCACTTTGCAGTACTTGTTGAGCCTACTGTAGTTTGTTTTTAAAGTGTATGGCAACCTCCAACAGTAAACCTCTTATCTGTTGCTACTTCATCCACAGTGGGGGGCACTCTAATATAGGAGGTGTGTTACTGGCCAGATCACCAGGTGAAAACAAATGCAGCCACCATATCTACTGATTGGTAAGCTGCCATAGATTACATTTTTGGTTTGGCGTTTATTACAGCTTTAATGCATGCATTAACCCTGCTGCATGAGATAACGTACGGTACTTTTTTAAAGCATCTCCTTTTGATCTTGGACGTCATAGTACTATATTATCACTTTTTAGTGAGGGGACCAGCTATATCCCTCCAAGTCAAAGGTCCCTTTACATTCTTAATTATTGTACTAAGCTGTATACCGCAGTTGCGCCTGATTTTGTTGGGTGCTTATAATTAAAGTGGAATTTCACCCAAAAGGGAAGAACTGCGTTATGTCCTCTTCCCTCACTCCTCTACCACATTTGGCACAATACATTTTTTTAGGGGGGAGAGGGTACCTAATTTTGATAAGTACCCGCTCCCAAGTTCAGGCCTCCACCCCTCTCTTTGCCCACAGCCATATGGGACATGTCACAGATTCCAGAATGTTGAAGGACTATTCACAAAGTGCAATGTTGGGTAATGGGAAGCCAGCTTCTCTTCGTAAACATGCCAGCACTGGGGACTCAAAGGCTGGGGATGAATCAGCCTGGGTGAGGACAGCTCTGGATCCCTGTACAGGTCAGTGTACTTTTATTAAAAGTCAGCAGCTACGGGATTATTTTTTTTCTACAGTGAAGATCCTCTTTTAAAGGGATTGTAAGGGTACATTTAAAAAAAAATAACAAACATGTCTATACTTGCCGACTCTGTGCAATGGAATCGTACAGAGCGGCGGTCCACTGCCGGTGCTCCTGGCCCCTCCTGTCCCCCCAATGACTCCCCGTGCCCTAGAAAAGCCAGTGAGACCCGGGATTGAGGGGAAAAAGTTATGCAAATGTGCATGGTGCTGGATAAAATGAGGTCTCAGGTAAGTAAAGGGGGGGGGGGGAATTGAGGGGGGGTGACACCTAAACATTTTTTACCTTAATGCAAGGGATGTATCAAGGTAAAAGTTTACACTTTACAACCACTTTAATTTTTTTTTTTTTTTTTTTTTGTTTAATTTTAATATAGCAAAGCCACATCAACATACCTAAGAGAAAAAGAAGATGTCATTGCACACCTCCAAGGTACAGGAAAGGAGAAGAGCGCAGGCTCTAATCACTTGTACTTGATGTGAGAACGAATGAGCCCAGCATGTAAATAAAATGGCTGGAACCCTTTGAACATTGTAGGCAGTGTGTTCACAGTGACCTCTGTGTATATTTTGGAGGAAGACTGGGATCAGAGCAGCTGTTTTCGGAATCTGAACAGCTGGAGATCATTCCTTCTTCACTACTGCCAGAACTGACCGAGCGCAGAGGGATTCCTTAGTCAGCAAAACAGTTATTCAGTATTTTCTTTTTTCCATATTAAAGCAGAACGTCGGGATATGTATAAAAAAAAGTCTAATAATATTTTAGCATATGCATTGAAACTCCTGTATCTGTTTAAAAAGATATTGCCAATTTAATTGCCTAAAAATTTTCTTTCTTCAATTCTCTGCCCAGTGCAGAAGCCGGAGTCCAACTATGAGGCCTTTCACTGTGAGATGATCAGATTGACTGACTGTATTTATAAGGGAGCTCAGCATGCTTCTTTTTTTTTTTTCAATTCAGTTTTATTGATTTTATGAAGATTTTATAAAGAGTACAAAAAAGTGACAAAAATGAGATATACAAAAGTACAGAAATATTAACTCCCCAAGGCCAGTCCAAGGTCATGCAAGACTATACCGCCCTAAAAGAATCCCACCCTCTTCTGCCCACCCCTTCCCTTGTCTCTCTTTGTAATCTGTTCCCAGCCAAATATTCCATGTTGCATATGGCACAAAAGTTGTGCTCTAATAAACTAGGAGAACTACAAACCTGCTCCATCACCAGCAGAACAGCCTACTCATGCGAGTCAAAAATCGAAATGTGAAATTGCTATTTGCTCAACTCCCACAAGCATAAAAATTACACATGCTGTCCAATCTATTAAGAGTACAGTCTTGCTAGTCCCCACCCTCACCTAAAGGGGTGAGGGTACTTTCATAATTGGGTACATATTGTAATATCACTTAAACCATTGTATCATTACCAGTCAGCCCTGAAAAAATGAGAACGGAGTCAGATGTGGATGTCCAACAACTGTCAATTTTTTTGGGACACCCAAAATGGTAAAGTCGAGTTTTCTCAATCCCTTCCAGAACTGTAGTGTGAAGGTTTCTTCCAATTGTGTATTATTGCTTTATGGGCATACATTAGTAAGCTCAGCATGTTCTTAGACACCTGAAGCTATAAGTGAAGTTGTTTAGGAAGTTTATTGGGAAGAAAGCACAGGGACCAGTAGTCATGAATAATACAAACAGCAATGCTGACATAAGCATTGCTCTCTGCATCATTACGCTGTTAATGAAGGGTGCCTAAGTGAACCCAACAAGGCCTAAAATGTTTACAGCCCAACTCTGGGTACAGCTTTCCCCAGCAGTATTTTATGCCATTTTATTTTTTTTCCATGGCACTGGATCCTCCTCCCCCAGCACTGGGCTGTCCTGGTTGATGCATAGCAGTGCTGAAGTGATGCCATCAGCGCTCCTCTCTAAATCCTTACATTATTGCTGAAGGCCACCCTGGTGACACCCCTTAAGAGGGGGTGTGTATGGCATCCAGCACTCACAAAATCTTCATCTTCTAGGTACAGTGATACTAGGACTCAGAGTCCCAGGGGTGATTTACTTAAACTGGAGAGTGCAAAATCTGGTGCAGCTGTGCATGGTAGCCAATCAGCTTCTAACTTCAGCTTGTGCAATTAAAGTGGTTGTAAACCCTTACAGAACACTTTTTTCTACAGGTAAGCCTATAATAAGGCTTACCTGTAGTTAACCAGGATATCTCCTAAACCTGCGCGGATTTGGAGATATCCCCTGTATTTGCATGTACCGTTGCTTCAGTGAGTGTGCCGTTACCGGTGGCTCCCGCGTGCATGCGCAGGAGTGGCGTCATTGCGGCTCCAGCCAATCACGGCACCGGAGCCGTAAGCCCTGGGAGTGATGTCGCCGGCTGGTGCTGTGTACAGGCACTACAGCGAGGGCTTCGATCTCAGGTGAGTATTGCATAATTATGCCTTTGTCTTGCAGGTGTTAGTTGTTTGTTTGTTTTTGTTTTTTCAAAGTGGGTTTACAGCCACTTTAAGGTTTGATGAAAAAAAAACTGATAGCCGATTGGTTTCTAAGCAGAGCTGCACCAGGTTTGCACTCTGCAGTTTTAGTAAATAACCCTGTTGCACTAGTCAATCCATGGCTATATTATTTGGCATGCCAGATGCAACACTTTATTGGGGCATTTGGGAGCGGCTCACATACTGACAACTCTATATTCCCCTCTGTGCATCCCATTATGGGACATCATTTGGGAACTCAGGATATACCCAGGAGCCTAGAATCTGTGTGTTTTTAACTCCTCAAATAGGCTCTACCCAACATACACTTTAAAACAGAAAATACGGTTGAAAGTACGCTTATTGCAGGTGTTACTGGCTTCACGAATTATACTCCACTCTGGCACAACTCTGGGTATGAGGAATTGTCTAAGCTTCCTTGTGCGGGACTGTGGAAAAACGGAGGCAAATAACTTGCCTTTAGGCAGGTTTTTCAAAATGGCAGGCTTTGTTCATTTGAGGACCTATGGAATAACTTCCACCTCCCTCACACGATGCAATTTTATTATTTTCAACTCAGACATGCAGTCCGCGCTCAGGGTTTAGCCAAGGACTGGACTTTATCTCCCACGCATGTGTTCAGGTATATGCGATCAGTAGTGGACACGAAAGGCTTTATCTCCACTTGTTATAATATGCTAATACCTTCTTGAAGGGTTACCTGTGCAATGCCAAAGATAAGTGGGAGCAGGATGTGGGCCTACTGGAGGACAAACTTTGTGACAATGCCCTTGAATCTGTCCTACACAGCTCCCTTAACACTGCTTAGAGTCTCTCACAACTCTTCATTGTGCTCAGGGGATCTTATCCATCTGATGTGGAGGTGTCCCAAGCTGCATTGTTATTGGGAGGCGGTGACCAATACCATAAACTCCGTATTTCACATTGTAGTCCCCCTTGAACCCTAGGCATCTTGGATGATCTACAGCTAATAGAACCACAAAATAATAGAAGTCAGTAGAGCCCTATTCCAGGCTCGTATCTCATTCTGCAGTTGTGGAAATCAGTACCCACCCACAAAGAATGGATATGTAATATATGTCATAATCTCAAACTGGAGAAAATTATCCAGCATAGAGGGAGTCCCAGCAAATTTGACAGACTATGGGGTGATTGCTTGGCGGTCCCGGCACTTGCTCCCATGGAGCTGGTAATGAATAGGATCTTTAGTTAAAGCGGGAGTCCGCTGTCTCGATCGTCTCTTGGGTGCTGCCGCTGCCATCTTGGGTATGGGAATCAGGAAGTGGAGCCTTTCGGCTTCATTTCCCGGTTCCCTACTGCGCATGCGCAATAAGGATGGTCCCCGCTGTCTATGGGATCCGTGTGTTTCCCAGCAGGCAGCGGGGGACTTTCGGAAAGGGGCATAGATTCTGCGGAAAGGGGCGTACCTTCTGCAGAATCTACGCCGGAAGTGGGTGCAGATACCTGTACTGTACAGGTACCTGCACCCCCCCTCCCCCTGAAAGGTGCCAATTGTGGCGCCGGAGGGGGGGAGGATTCCAATGAGCGGAAGGTCCACTTAAGGGTGGACCACCGCTTTAATCTGCTTTCTGGTGTATTGTACAAGTAGTCTATACTCTGTTTATAATGACTCCTTAAGGCTCGGTTCACACAGGGGGCGACACGACTTGCCGCGCCGCGACCTGCCGCGACCTCAGCGGCGACTTGCAAATGACTTCTGTATAGAAGTCAATGCAAGTCGCCCGAGGTCGCCCAAAAGTAGTACAGGAACCTTTTTTCTAAGTCGGAGCGACTCGAGTCGCTCCTCTTAGAACGGTTCCGTAGTACAGAACGGGGGCGACTTGTCAGGTCGCGGCGCGGCAAGTCGTGCCGCCTCCTGTGTGAACCGAGCCTTATACTCTGCTACTGGTCTATAAAAGTATCTATTGTACAAGATTACACTTTGACTTTGCCCGCTATAATGTACAATAGTGTGTGCTTGTTTGACCTGGAATCCGACTGTTGACAATATGCTTTATGGTTATAATTGTTATGTATAATTGCTTCAGTTTCATAAACGCTGATAAAAAAAAAAAAAAAAAAAAGTAAATATCCCCCATAATGTCACAGTAAAGCTGTACGCTTTAAGTATGAATTCTGTTATTACTGACCCCTTCTACTAAAAATGCTATTGTTCTGCTGAGCCAGTGGCTTCACTACTTAGACGAGTATGCATAGATAGACTTCCAGTACATACTTTTTATATATGCATATTTGATTGGGTCAGTACCTCTATGTATTGAAGCCAGGGACAACCAGAACACTTGCATTTTCAGTAAGAGGTCAGCAATCGCTTGCTATTTTTCTCTGTGCGGCTTTTCTTCAAGCTCCGATTTACAGAATTAAAACCAGGTGTCCTTTTGAATATTGAGCTTTAAAATAAATTGATGCCAGAGATGCAGGGTCACAAATGTCAAGAGGTAAATGCGGAGAGAGCAGTTTGCTTATGATTAATGGGTTACTATAGTCTAGCTGGTTTTGATGCAGTTGCATGTTGCTTTGATATTTGGCTTGACCTGGGGTTGTTATGATTGGTTAGTGCATCAGATAAGGCATATGTTCTCAGGGCTCTATGCAGCAGGAGACGAGCAAAACTCTTAAAGTGTTGCTAAACCCACAACCGTAAAATCGGTCTGTATACCTACTGGGTTAGGTACCTAAGAGGTTACTCATTTGCATTGTGTAAAAAGGCTGCTTGATCTTCTATGCACAAACACTCCTCCTTTTCCAGTGACTCCAGAACAGGTCTGGATAAGACGGAGCCTTTGGAGTCAGGCTGCACATGCTCAGTTTGGTGTGCATTTCTAAAGCGTTTTTCTCTTGTGATCGACACAGGACCAATCGGCACTGTCCAGACATGGGGTCAGGTGTCCTAGATCCTGATAGGGCAGCTCAGTGCATTATGTAAACTCCTACAAGCTTTATGGGGAACTGATAGAAGTCACAAGACTGCTATATACCGCTGATGAGAAAGGGTATTTAGCAGTTTATATTTACTAAAATAACTGAATTTCTGTGTACTGTGGAAGACCAGATATAGTGAATGCAGGGTCCTGGGTTTAGTAACACTGTAATATACCTCAGCATCAGACTCTTTCTATGGTCTCTTTGCATTAGTATTTTTGCTTTTGTTTTCTATCCTGTCACATAAGTCACTAATGAGTAAGGATGTGGCATGTTGAGCCGGGGTGGGCATGTAAAAATTATTTTGTACGCTCTTCTGGACCTTTGTGATGCTAAAGCTGAAGCCTACAAAGTGGTGACCATTTCTGCATTGTCTAAAAGGTGTTTGTTTAGGAACTCTCCTTCTCATACTTCTGCCCCTTCTGTCTTCAGTCTGCCACTTTCCAGAGGTCTGCTTATTATTAGATTTAGCCATCTCTTTTTACCACCTGTTATAACTACAAAAAGATTTTAGTCTGCCTAGCCCCATCATCTTTAAAGCGGTAGTAAACCCGCATATTTTTTATTTTTATTTTTTTAAACCTGCAAAGCAAAAGGCATAATGAGCTAGTATGCACCGCATACTAGCTCATTATGAAATACTTACCTTAGAACGAGGCCCCGACATCTGGCCTGATCCGGGTTCTTTCTTCCGGGTATCGCGGCTCCGGCGCTGTGAGTGGCTGGAGCCGCGATATCGTCACTCCCGCGCATGTGCGCGGGAGATTTCATTCCGGCCGCCGGCCACTGCCGGATTTTCAGGCCGAGAATCCCCTTGTGCGCATGCGCCGCTGCAGTCAGTGGCGCATACCGAGGGGGATATCTCCTAAACCGTACAGGTTTAGGAGATATTTTTTTTACCTACAGGTAAGCCTTATTATAGGCTTTCCTGTAGGTAAAAGTAAAAAAATCGAGTATACAACCACTTTAACGGGTAATTGGTTTACTGGCTGGGAAATTTAAAGGGATTGTAAAGTGATTTTTTTATTTTTATTTTTTTAAATGACAAACATGTTATACTTACCTCCACTGTGCAGTTCGTTTTGCACAGAGTGGCCCCAAACCTACTCTTCTGGGGTCCCTCGGCGACTGTCTCCACTTCCTCCTGCAGGTGCTTCTCACGTTCATGTGAGCTCCCTCGCATGGTGAGAAGCATCTGCGGGCGCGCTCCTGTGATACAGCCGGAGGCTAAAGCCGCTCGCTGTATCACACGGCCCCGCCCCCCGGCGCTGCGCGTCAGTGGATTTTATTGACAGCAGCGCAAGCCAATGGCTGCGCTGCTTTCCATCCATCCACTCCAGCCAATCATCGGCCAGGCTGAAAGGTGGAAAGGACGGTGGGGGCGAGTGCGGGATTTTCGAGGGGTGAGGTAAGTAAAATGGGGGGGCTGGGGGCGCAGGCACTGTCAGATGTTTTTTTACCTTAATGCATAGAATGCATTAAGGTGAAAAAACATTTACCTTTACAACCCCTTTAAAAAAAAACAGCTACAGCATTCCCGGTGTTCTGTCAAAACAGCCAACTCATCAGAAACTCCAACTACTTAACTTCCAGTTTCTTTAAACCATGAGGAATGTGATATTTTGACAAATTGGACACAACACCAGCAACGAATAGGCCGGTGCGCGATATTATGAGCGGGGATTGTTACTCCGCTCCGATACTAGCCTACAAAATTGCTGCCTCCGAAGCAACTTTGTCCACTCCAAAGACATGCTGGTAGGTTAATTAGAACCTGTCTATAAATTGGCCAAAATGTGTGTATGTGTTTGTAAGCGCGCTGGGACCCTACGGGGTAAAGGACCGCGCTATACCGCAGATGGACACCGGAAGCAAAAAGCGACATAAGGCGATTCAGTTCACATAGGTAGCTCTATACAAGTCACTTATTCATTCATTCATTCATTTTCGTTAGCCGCTGTGCTGTCAAAACAGCTAAATCTCCCTGTACCCCCTGCAGAAAAATTTGCAGTCTATGTAGTTCTAACCAACCATGTCAGATCTTGAAAGGTATCCTATTACCACTTCCGGGAGTCCGCGCTGTGGCCCACGACATCACCGTGGGGCTCCCTCCTCCCCATCATCAGACCAGTAGGAGAGATGAGCGGGGCCTCTTGCATGAGAAATAGGGTTCCCGGGGTGAAGCCGTAAGGCTACATTGCTGGGTTCCCTTACCCACAATGGCAGCAGCAGCACCTCACAGCTGATGGAAACATCAGCTGCAGTGCTGGAAACGTGGGACTCCAGGACAGGTAAGTGTCTTTTTTTTTTTTTTTTTTTTTTTTTAAGCCAGCAGCTGCAGTATGTGTAACTGCTGGCTTTTAATTTATTTTATTTTTTTGGCGGACCTCCGCTTTAACATTCATGCTATACAGTGAGGATGGACAAGTCCCTCTGCTGGCAATGGTTGTCAGAACACCCATACATTAGCTGGATCTAGGGTAGGAGGAAACCAAAGGGGCCCTGCAGAGCGCAGTTTTGGCTGGTTCACCAGGAACCCTCCAGAATTCACATGGTGTATGGCCAGCTTAAAGTGAAATTAAAGTGGATGTAAACCCAAATTTATTTATTTTTTGATGTCATAATGTAGAGTATATGATTTCCTATCATTTGAGCCCAGTCTTGCCACAAAGGTAATCCAGCTCTGAGCAATCCTCTTTTATTGTTCAGTGAGATAAATCTTCACAGAGAAAAACTTTGTCAAATCCTCCCCCTTGCTGTGAGTGACAGGTGATGTACATATCTCGTGCACTAGCCTAAGAGCCCATTCACACAGGGGCAACTCCTGATCCGACTTCAGGTCGCCCCAAGTCGCCTCAGGTCGCCTCAGGTCGGACAACATTTAAAAAGCAATGTAAGTGAATGAGAGCCGTCTTAATGCACACTACTGAAGTCGCTCCGACTTCAGAAAAGGTTCCTGTACTACTTCTATCCGACTTGTAGGCGACCGGTACCCATTGATTTCAATGGAGATCGCCTCCAAGTCGGATCTCCGTCTATACGGAGGCGACTTTGACAGAATTATTAGCTCTGAAGGGGGAACTCCACGGCAAATTTCTGAAAAAAATTTGGCGTGGGTTCCCCCTCCGAGAGCATACCAGGCCCTTAGGTCTGGTATGGATTCCAAGGGGAACCCCCTACGCCGAAAAAACGGCGTGGGGGTCCCCCCCAGATCCACACCAGACCCTTATCCGAGCACGCTACCCAGCCGGCCAGGAAAGGGGGTGGGGACGAGCGGGCGGCCCCCCCCCCCTCCTGAGCCGTACCAGACCGCGTGCCCTCAACATGGGGGGTGCCTTGGGGGAGGGGGGGGCGTGCGGCCCCCCCACCCCAAAGCACCTTGTCCCCATGTCGATGAGGACAAGGGCCTTTTCCCAACAACCCTGGCCGTTGGTTGTCGGGGTCTGCGGGCGGGGGGCTTATCGGAATCCGGGAGCCCCCTTTAATAAGGGGGCCCCCGGATACCGGCCCCCCACCCTATGTGAATGAGTATGGGGTACAATGTACCCCTACCCATTCACCTGTGGAAAAAAAGTACAAAAAAAAAACACAACACAGGGAAAAAATATTTTATTGCACAGCTCCGGGTGTCTTCCGTCTTCGGGGGTCTTCTCGCCGGACTCCTCCGCTATCTTCTTGTAGCTCTTTTGCTAGCGGAGGAGTCCGGCTTTCTTCCTCCCCGCCGCCGGCCTCTTCTCCCGACTTCGGGGGGTCTTGTCCCCCTCTTCGGTTCTTCTGCCGGGCCACCGCGCCTTCTTATAGCTCTTTTACAGGCGGTGGCCCGGTCTTCTGTCGCCGCCTTCCGTTCTTCTTCTTCTTCTTCTTCTTCTTCTTCTTCTTCTTCTTCTTCTTCTCCTTCTCCTTCTCCTTCTCCTTCTCCTTCTCCTTCTCCTTCTCCTTCTCCTTCTCCTTCTCCTTCTCCAGGAGATGTTGACACGACGCTCTCTCCGGCCACAATGCCAGGGACGCGCTCCGCTGCCACTTATATAGGGACAATGGGGCGGTGTCACATGGGTTGGTCACATGGGTTGATGTCACATGGTAAGGGGGCGGGGTCACCATGTGACATCAACCCATGTGACCAACCCATGTGACACCGCCCCATTGTCCCTATATAAGTGGCAGCGGAGCGCGTCCCTGGCATTGTGGCCGGAGAGAGCGTCGTGTCAACATCTCCTGGAGAAGAAGAAGAAGAAGAAGAAGAAGAACGGAAGGCGGCGGCGGCGACAGAAGACCGGGCCACCGCCTGTAAAAGAGCTATAAGAAGGCGCGGTGGCCCGGCAGAAGAACCGAAGAGGGGGACAAGACCCCCGAAGTCGGGAGAAGAGGCCGGCGGCGGGGAGGAAGAAAGCCGGACTCCTCCGCTAGCAAAAGAGCTACAAGAAGATAGCGGAGGAGTCCGGCGAGAAGACCCCCGAAGACGGAAGACCCCCGGAGCTGTGCAATAAAATATTTTTTCCCTGTGTTGTGTTTTTTTTTTGTACTTTTTTTCCACAGGTGAATGGGTAGGGGTACATTGTACCCCATACTCATTCACATAGGGTGGGGGGCCGGTATCCGGGGGCCCCCTTATTAAAGGGGGCTCCCGGATTCCGATAAGCCCCCCGCCCGCAGACCCCGACAACCAACGGCCAGGGTTGTCGGGAAGAGGCCCTTGTCCTCATCGACATGGGGACAAGGTGCTTTGGGGTGGGGGGGCCGCACGCCCCCCCTCCCCCAAGGCACCCCCCCATGTTGAGGGCACGCGGCCTGGTACGGCTCAGGAGGGGGGGGGCGCCCGCTCGTCCCCACCCCCTTTCCTGGCCGGCCGGGTAGCGTGCTCGGATAAGGGTCTGGTGTGGATCTGGGGGGGACCCCCACGCCGTTTTTTCGGCGTAGGGGGTTCCCCTTGGAATCCATACCAGACCTAAGGGCCTGGTATGCTCTCGGAGGGGGAACCCACGCCAAATTTTTTTCAGAAATTTGCCGTGGAGTTCCCCCTTGAGCTCATTCTCTGCTTGGCCTCGGCAAAAGTCGCCTGGCCTGGGGCGACTTGTAAGTCGTCCCAAGTCGGGCTTGAAGTCATCACAAGTCGTGTTGAAGTCGTCCCAAGTCGCGCTGTGATCTAAACTCAAGTCGTGTCCAAGTTGCCTCACTCAAGTCGCCTACAAGTCGTGTTGCCCCTGTGTGAATGGGCTCTAAGAGACATGCATTATTTTTTAATTCCCCCCCACTCCTTTCTTCTGCTGCTCTGCCAGGATTGGTTGTTCCACACCTATTTGACTGGATGTTAGTGATCATAGCAGAAGTTCAGTGTAAGAAATACACAGGACAATATGCATATTGACGAGGGGAGTGTAGAGGTGGGCGGGGAGTCTACTGACATCACGACTCCACCCACTGAGCCTGGAAAACAGACCCACCCACAAAATCTGCAGTTTTTCGGGTCTCATAGCAGACAGAGGGGAGACATTAGACAGATAAGGATACGTGCAGGAGACATGTATATCCTTCTAGATAACCAATATTGCAGTAGTTTAGAAAGGATGAGAGTGGGGTTTACATCCACTTAAAACACCACTTTTGAACTTGTACCTACAGGTAAGGCTATAATAAGGCTTACCTGTAAGTACAGTGAATATCTCCTAAAGTTGCACTGTTTAAGAGATATCCACACAGCATACAGCCGGTGACACCACCGCACATGCACTCTGAAGGGACGACATACTGTGCCGGACCTTCAGAGCTCCGTGCCGCAGTGGAGGGCTACCGCGCACATGTGTGGGAGTGACATTATGGCAGCCGGAGCCCACAAACCTGGAAGGAAGACTGGGTCAAGATGTCAGTGCCAGGGAGCCATGACAGCGTTGCGCTGGAGAACTCTGTGTACAGGTAAGTCCGGGGATAGTTTTAAAGCATTTTTATTAAAAAAAAAAAATTATTTTACTAGTAATGGCGGCGATCAGCGATTTTCTTTTTTTTTTTTTCTTTTTTTTTCTTTTTTTTATTGTGACTGCGACATTATGGCGGACACATCGAACATTTTTGACACATTTTTGGGACCATTGTCATTTATACATCACTCAGTGCTATTTAACCACTTGCCGACCGCCGCACGACGATGTACGTCGACAGAATGGCACGGGCAGGCATAAGGGCTTACATGTACGTCCTTGCCTGCCCGCGGGCGGGGGCCCGATCGGGCCCCCGCCCGGTGCCTGCGGCGGTCGGTATTCGTTCGGGAGCGATCCCGGACGAGGGGACGGCCATTCATTCATGGCCACCCCCTCGCGATCGCTCCCGACGAATGAAAATGTCCCGTGACATCACTTCCTCTCCTGTAATGTAAACACAGGAGAGGAAGTGATGTATTCTCTCCTCTGTGTCGGTATTTTTCGTTCCGGCACCGAGGAGAGAGCATCGGTGAGTTGCACAAGCACTACACTACACAGTAGAACATGCCAGGCACACTCACACCCCCCCTTTACCCCCCGATCACCCCCCAATTACCCCTGCCCCCCCAGTCACAGTGACACCAATTGCTTTTTTTTTTTTTTTTGCATTGGTGTCATTTGTGACTGTAATAACTGTTAGGGCAGTTAGGGTTAGCCCCCTTTAGTTCTAATGTGCCCCCCTAACCCCCCCAATAAAGGTTTAACCCCGTGATCACCCCCCCTCGCCAGTGTCACTAAGGCTGGGTTCACATTGCAGCGGTTTATGAGAACGAATGTGATTCGCACCGCACTGCAGTGCAAATCACATCCGATCTCTGTGCGATTCGAGTTCAGCCATACAGATAGTATGGCTGAATTCGTGTCGCACCCGCCGCAAATTCGCACGGGACCCTTTTTTTGGCCCGCAGCAGAATCGGATCGCATGGGTGTTCACACCATGCGATCCGAGTTTGCAGATCGCACTGCGATATGCGAACTGATCTGGGGGTGTCATTAACATTTCACTGACACTCACAGCAGTTCGCATAGGGCAGTGTGAACTGCCGCCGGGAGGCATGCGATGCGGGAACCCGCCGCGGATTCGTGGCGTTCCCGCATCGCTCCAGTGTGAACCCAGCCTAATAAGCGATCATTTTTCTGATCGCTGTATTAGTGTCACAGGTGACGCTAGTTAGGCAGGTAGGTATTTAGGTTCGCCGCAGCTTTTTATAGCGCCAGGGACCCCCTTATACTACCGCATAAAGCCCCCTGATTTCCCCCTAGTTAACCCTTTCACCAGTGTTCACCATATAACTGTTACAGGTGACGCTGGTTGGTTAGTTATTTTTTTATAGTTTCAGGGCACCCGCCATTTATTACCTAATAAAGGTTTAACCCCCTGATCACCCGGCGGGTGTCATTTGTGACTGTAATAACTGTTAGGGCAGTTAGGGTTAGCCCCCTTTAGTTCTAAGGTACCCCCCTAACCCCCCCAATAAAGGTTTAACCCCGTGATCACCCCCCGTCGCCAGTGTCACTAAGGCTAGGTTCACATTGCAGCGGTTTATGAGAACGGATGTGATTCGCACCGCACTGCAGTGCAAATCACATCCGATCTCTGTGCGATTCGAGTTCAGCCATACAGATAGTATGGCTGAATTCGTGTCGCACCCGCCGCACCCGCCGCAAACTCGCACGGGACCCTTTTTTTGGTCCGCAGCAGAATCGGATCGCATGGGTGTTCACACCATGCGATCCGAGTTTGCAGATCGCACTGCGATATGCGAACTGATCTGGGGGTGTCATTAACATTTCACTGACACTCCCAGCAGTTCGCATAGGGCAGTGTGAACTGCCGCCGGGAGGCATGCGATGCGGGAACCCGCCGCGCATTCGTGGCGTTCCCACATCGCTCCAGTGTGAACCCAGCCTAATAAGCGATCGTTTTTCTGATCACTGTATTAGTGTCACAGGTGACGCTAGTTAGGCAGGTAGGTATTTAGGTTCGCCGCAGCTTTTTATAGCGCCAGGGACCCCCATATACTACCGCATAAAGCCCCCTGATTGCCCCCTAGTTAACCCTTTCACCAGTGATCACCATATAACTGTTACAGGTGACGCTGGTTGGTTAGTTATTTTTTTTATAGTTTCAGGGCACCCGCCATTTATTACCTAGTCTCACTAGTGTACCCCTAAATTTAGGGGTGTCTACTTTCCAAAATGGGGTCATTTGGGGGGGGGTTTGTGCCATCTTGGCATTTTATGGCCTTCAAAACTGTAACGCCCTTAGAAAGCCTGAAGGCGGTGCTTGGTTTTCGGGGCCCCGTACGCGGCTAGGCTCCCAAAAAGTCCCACATATGTGGTATCCCCGTACTCAGGAGAAGCAGCAGAATTTATTTTGGGGTGTCATTTCACATATGCCCATGGCATGCGTGAGCAATATATCATTTAGTGACAACTTTGTGGAAAAAAAAAAAAAAGTTTGTAATTTTCCCGCAACTTGTGGCAAAATATAAAATATTCCATGGACTCAACATGGCTCTCAGCAAATAGCTTGGGGTGTCTACTTTCTAAAATGGGGTCATTTGTGGGGGTTTTGTGCCATCTTGGCATTTTATGGCCTTCAAAACTGTAATAGGTAGTGAGAAGTGAAATCAAAAATTTACGCCCTTAGAAAGCCTGAAGGCGGTGCTTGGTTTTCGGGGCCCCGTACGCGGCTAGGCTCCCAAAAAGTCCCACATATGTGGTATCCCCGTACTCAGGAGAAGCAGCAGAATTTATTTTGGGGTGTCATTTCACATATGCCCATAGCATGTGTGAGCAATATATCATTTAGTGACAACTTTGTGTAAAAAAAAAAAAAAAAAAATTATTTTTTGTCATTATTCAATCGCTTGAGGCAAAAAAATAAAATATTCAATGGGCTCAACATGCCACTTATCAATTTCCTTAGGGTGTCTACTTTCCAAAATGGGGTCATTTGGGGGGGTTTTGTACTGCCCTGCCATTTTAGCACCTCAAGAAATGAGATAGGCAGTCGTAAACTAAAAGCTGCGTAAATTCCAGAAAACATACCTTAGTTTGTAGATGTGACAACTTTTGCGCAAACCAATAAATATACAATTATTGACTTTTTTTTTACCAAAGACATGTGGCTGAATACATTTTGGCCTAAATGTATGACTAAAATTGAGTTTATTGGATTTTTCTAATAACAAAAAGTAGAAAATATCATTTTTTTTCAAAATTTGCGGTCTTTTTACGTTTATATCGCAAAAAATAAAAATCGCAGAGGCAATCAAATACCATCAAAAGAAAGCTCTATTTGTGGGAAGAAAAGGACGCAAATTTTGTTTGGGTACAACATTGCATGACCGCGCAATTACCAGTTAAAGCAGCGCAGTGCCAAATTGTAAAAAGACCTCTGGTCATTTACCAGCAAAATGGTCCGGTCTGAAGGTGGTTAAATTCACTGATTCCTGTGTAAATGACACTGGCAGTGAATGGGTTAACCACTAGGGGGCAGTGTAGAGGTTATGTATGACATTATGTTTTTTTTTTTATTGTAGGGGGCGTGGCCTGACATGTGACATCACTGATAGCCTTTCCCTATAAAAGGGAACAGACGATCGGTGACAGTCACACTAGGAAGCACAGGGAGAGGGTTGTTTACACAGACCCCTCCTCGTTCTTCAGCTCTGTGACCCGGTCGCGGGACACCAGCGGCGATTGGGTCCGCTGGTTCTGCGGTCACAGGCAGGGAGCTCAGGGCCAGGTCGGGAGCGTGCCGGCGCTCTCCCGATCCACGGCTGGGCACTTAAAGAACCACGTACAGGTACGTGATTGTGCCCAGCTGTGCCATTCTGCCGACGTATATCGGTGTGAGGCGGTCCTTAAGTGGTTAATGAGCGAAATAAGTATTATACCCCTTTGCAAAACATGACTTAGATGACTTACTACTTGGTGGCAAAACCCTTATTGGCAATTACAGAGGTGAGACATTTCTTGTAGTTGGCCACCAGGTTTGCACACATCTCAGTAGGGATTTTGTCCCACTCCTCTTTACAGATCCTCCAAGTCATTAAGGTTTTGAGGCTGACATTTGGTAACTCGAACCGCTAGCTCCCTCCACATATTTTCTGTGGGATTAAGGTCTGGAGACTTGCTAGGCCACTACATGGGTGAGCTAGAAATACTATTGTACAAGGGGGATTGGGATTTTGTGGGAATTTCAGAGACCTGGTTCAACAGCTCTCATGATTGGCTGGAAAACATTCAAGGGTATACACTTTATTGCAAGGATAGAAAGGGTAAAAAAGGAGGAGGGGTATATATATCAAGAATAATGTACAAGTGAATGTGAGAGATGACATCACTAAGGGAGCTAGGGAGGAGGTTGAACCCTTATGGATAGAGCTCCAAAGGGATGAAGCTAAAGGGAAATACTGGGAGTATGCTCTAGGCCCCTGAGACTGATCTGCTATCACAATTTGGATTAGCAGCAAGGATGGGAAGTGTAAGTAGGGCAATAACTTCTCTGCAGGATGTGGAAACCTTGCAAAAAGATCTGAACAAATTAATGGGGTGGGCAACTACATGGCAAATGAGGTTCAATGTAGAAAAATGTAAAATAATGCATTTGGGTTGCAAAAATAGGAATGCAATCCATACACTGGGGAGAGAACCTCTCGGGAATCTAGAATTGAAAAGGACCTGGGGGTCCTAGCAGATGATAGGCTCAGCAATGGCATGCAATGCTAAGCTACTGCTATCAGAGCAAACAGAATATTGCCATGCATTAAAAAGGGGATCAACTCCAGAGATAAAACGTTAATTCTCCCGCTCTACAAGACTCTGGTCCAGCCGCACCTGGAATATGCTGTCCAGTTCTGAGCACCAGTCCTCAGGAAGGATGTACTGGAAATGGAGCGAGTACAAAGAAGGGCAACAAAGCTGATAAAGAGTCTGGAGGATATTAGTTACGAGGAAAGGTGGCAAGCACTGAACTTATTCTCTCTGGAGAAGAGACGCTTGAGAGGGGATATGATTTCAATATACAAATACCATACTGGTGACCATACAATAGGGATAAAACTTTTTTGCAAAAAGAAGTTTAAGAAGGCTCATGGCCACTACGTAAAGGGTTCTTTACCGTAAGAGCAGCAATGATGTGGAATTCCCTTCCGCAGTTGGTGGTCTCAGCGAGGGGCATTAATAGTTTCAAGAAACTATTAGATAAGCAACTGAACGACCACAACATACAGGGATATACAATGTAATACTAACATATAATCACACACATAGGTTGGACTTGATGGACTTGTGTTTTTTTTCAACCTCACCTACTATTGCAGGGAACATCTGTACATCCCCAGGTGGGTACACGTGGCCCTCTCACAGGGTACGCACTGATACGTCCTGTGTGAACCAGGCCTCATTCAGATGGGTGACTAGGTGGCACCAGTCACATGCAGCTAAACGCCACATTTATACGCAGCTAAACTCTGCATATAAAGCAAATGATGAGCTGCGCCCAGAAATGGTGGGACTGTTCAGAGTTCCTAATCCCAAATCATCTCTGGGCATGCAGGGTCAGCCTGTCATCCGGCACCACGTACATGGGGCAGGTGGTCTCCATTAAAGAGAGTTGCAGTGGAGAAGCAAATAGTCCAAATGGTGGTAAAGCGGGATGGCAATGCTGCAATACTAAGTACAAATGTTCTAAGTACATGACCTTAATATGGTTCTTCTTAAGCCATTCCTTTATTGCCTTGGCCATGTGTTTTGGGTCATTGTCATGCTGGAATACCTGTCCATGACCCATTTTCAATGCCCTGGCTGTGGAATGGAGGTTCTTGCCCAAAATTCAACGGTACATGGCCCTGTTCATCATCCCCTTGATTTGGTGAAGTTGTCCTGTCCCCTTGGCAGAAAAGCGCCCCCAAAGCATAATGTTTCCACCTCCCATGTTTGATGATGGGGATGGTTTTCTTGGGGTCAGAGGCAGCATTCCTCCTCCTCCTCCTCCTCCTCCTCCTCCTCCTCCTCCTCCTCCTCCTCCTCCTCCCCCCCCCCCCCCCGCCAAAGAGCTTGATTTTGTTCTTATCTGACCACACCACTTTTACCCAGTTCTCCTCTGAAGTCTGTTAATGAACATCTAGTACATGAGCTTCCTTGAGCAGGGGGAACTTGCGGGCGCTGCAGGATTTCAGTCCTTCATGGCGTAGTGTGTTACCAATTGTTTTCTTGTTGACTATGGTCCCAGCTGCCTTGAGATCATTGACAAGATTCTCCTGTGTAGTTCTGTTGCAGATTCCTCACCGTTCTCATGGTCATTGAAACTCCATGAGGTGAGATCCTGCATGGAGCCCCAGACCGAGGGAGATTGACAGTTATTTGGTGTTTCTTCCATTTGCGAATAATCTCAGCTCATTACCTGTATAGAAGACACCTGAGAGCCGGAAATCTTATTTCACTCATTAACCACTTCAGCTCCGGACCAATAAACACCTTAAGGACCAGAGGTCTTTTTGCAATTTCGCACTGCGCTGCTTTAACTGGTAATTGCGCGGTCATGCAATATTGCACCCAAACGAAATTTGCGTCCTTTTCTTCCCACAAATAGAGCTTTCTTTTGATGGTATTTGATTGCCTCTGCGATTTTTTTTTTTTTGCGATATAAATGGAAAAAGAGCGAAAATTTTGAAAAAAAAAGATATTTTCTTCTTTTTGTTATAAGAAAAATCGAATAAACTAAATTTTAGTCATACATTGAGGGCAAAATTTATTTAGCCACATGTCTTTAGTAAAAAAAATGTCAATAAGCGTATATTTTTTGGTTTGCGCAAAAGTTATAGCGTCTACAAACTAGAGTACATTTTCTGGAATTTACACAGCTTTTAATTTATGACTGCCGATCTCATTTCTTGAGGTGCTAAAATGGCAGGGCAGTACAAATCCCCACCAAATGACCCCATTTTGGAAAGTAGACACCCCAAGGAAATTGCTGATGGGTATGTTGAGCCCATTGAATATTTATTTTTTTTGTCCTAAGGGATTGAATAATGACAAAAAAAAAAAAAAAAAATTTTTTTTACAAAAAGTTGTCACTAAATGATATATTGCTCACACATGCCATGGTTATATGTGGAATTGCACCCCAAAATATATTCCGCTACTTCTCCCGAGTATGGCGATACCACGTGTGTGGGACTTTTTGGGAGTCTAGTCGCGCAGGGCACCCCGAAAACCAATCACCACCTTCAGGATTTCTAAGGGTGCAAATTTTTGATTTAACTCCTCACTACCTATCACAGTTTCGAAGGCCATAAAATGCCAAAATAGCACAAAACCCCCCAAAATGACCCCATTTTGGAAAGTAGACACCCCAAGCTATTTACTGAGAGGCATGTTGAGTCCATGGAATATTTTATATTTTGCCACAAGTTGCGGGAATATTACAAACTTTTTTTTTTTTGCACCAAGTTGTCACTAAATGATATATTGCTCACACATGCTATGGGCATATGTGAAATGACACCCCAAAATACATTCTGCTGCTTCTCCCGAGTACGGGGATACCACATGTGGGGGACTTTTTGGGAGCCTAGCCACGTACGGGGCCCCGAAAACCAAGCACTGCCTTCCGGATTTGAATATAAAATGCTATAAAAAACAAACTAACCAGAGTCACCCGTAACACTTATACGGTGATCAGTGGTGAAAGGGTTAACTAGGGGCAATCAGGGGGTTCAAATTTTTATTAGGTAGTATATGGGGGTCCCTGGCGCTATATAAAAACCTGACGGGGAACCTAAATAACTAACTGGCTAACCAGCGTCACCAGTGACACTTATACTGTGATCGCTGGTGAAAGGGGGTGAAAGGGTTAACTAGCAGCAATCAGGGGGTTAAAACCATTATTGGGTAGTATATCAGGGTACCTAGCACTATAAAAACCTGGCGGTGAACCTAAAAAAATAACTAGCTACCTAGCGACACTAGCGACACTGATGCAGCGTTCAGAAAAATTATCGCTTAGTGACACTGGCAAAAGGGGGTGAAAGGGTTAACTAGCGGAAATCAGGGGGTTAAAACCATTATTGGGTAGTATATCGGGGTACCTAGCGCTATAAAAACCTGGCGGTGAACCTAAAAAAATAACTAGCTACCTAGCGACTGTAGCGACACTAATGCAGCGATCAGAAAAACGATCGCTTAGTGACACTGGCAAAAGGGGGTGAAAGGGTTAACTAGCGGCAATCAGGGGGTTAAAAACATTATTGGGTAGTATATCGGGGTACCTAGCGCTATAAAAACCTGGCGGTGAACCTAAAAAAATAACTAGCTACCTAGCGACACATGCAGCGATCAGAAAAATGATCGCTTAGTGACACTGGCAAAAGGGGGTGAAAGGGTTAACTCTAGGGGCAATCAGGGGGTTAAATCTTTATTGGGGGGTGATAGGGGGCTACCCTGGACCTAACACTAACTGTCCTGACAGTTTTTACTGTCACAACTGACACTGAATGCATTGATCAGTAAAGAAATGATCAATGCAATCAGTGACACTGTGACTGGGGGGGGAGGGGGGGCGGGGGGGGGGGGGGATCGGGGGGCGATCGGGGGGGGGATCGGGGGGGGTTTGTGTGCCTGTGTGTACCTACATGTCAGTGTAGTGTTGGTGCACACTTACTTTTACTGTTCTCCTCGTAGTCCGGTCAAAAAGACCGCCCCGAGGAGAATGACATCACTTCCTCCTTCCTGTGTAAACAATACACAGGGGAGGAAGCTTCTCATTGGCCAGGAGCGATCCAGAGGGGGTGGCCGAAAACCAACGGCCATCCCCTCATCACGGAGCGCTCCTGGACCAAATCGGACCGCCGTAACCAGCGGGAGGGGGTCCGATCGGACCCCCCACCCGCTGGAAGGCAATCACGTAGATGTACGTGATTATGCCTGCCTGTGCCATTGTGCTGACGTACAATGGCAATACGGCGGTCCTCAAGTGGTTAAACTGCAAATCAATTTATGCATTTTTTGAAATGTTTTTCTAGATTTTCTAGACTTTTTTGTTCTTCTGTCTCTCGCTGTTAAAATAAACTTACCATTAAATTTAGACTGATCATTTCTTTGTCAGTGGTCAAACATACAAAATCAGCAGGGGATCAAATATTTTTTTTCTCTCACTGTACATTGCATGGGTCGCTTATAACTGCTTTAGTTGCATTGTGTGGTCACCTGGCACCATTATCGTTCTGCCATCCGTACAAGATGTGACGTGTCCGGAAACTTGTTTTATACCCTTGTACAACATTGTTTCTTTTGTACAGCGGACTGAAATATGTTTTGACCGTTGGGGGATCCGTTCTAGGATTGTATGCTAAACGGTTGTAGTTATCAGCAAAGCTGCATTGGTCAGGTTGCCTCTGGGTTATAGAAAAGCGCTGTACCTTTTATTTTTTATTTATTTTTTGTTGTTTTGACAACTTCATAATTCGGAGAAAAAAGCTTGCTTTAGTAACACTAGAGCCCCCAAGAGATGATTCAGAAAGTTGTTTGAAATCTACAGTTTTGAGGCTTCACAGTTTGTTGAAATGACATTTGCCTGGAGGTCACAAGAAGGATAGATTTTTAGATACCAAGTGGGAAGACACAGGGCGTAGTTGTCTGGAATATATCCAAAGATCAGACGATAGGATTTCAAAAGAATCCTCTCCTAAAAACAGCGATCAACCTTCCTAGTATAAACACGTCCAAGTTTAAACTTGATAATAAAGCCTATCATCTACTTTGGGTGTCTCTCATATCAGGAGAGTTGTCAAGGAGTCATCAGAGATGCAAAGACCAGATAAACACGCATCTGTGTTTTAATATTTTACTTCAAAGTGAACCTGCCATCTGTTTGTATATTTAGATGTAAAAAGGAATCAATCTCAAGAGTTTGGCTTTTGCTTTACTTGGTCACTTTGTATCCCGACTTGCTAATTTTGGAAATAAATGCCTTTTGCCTGTCCAGTGAGAGTGCTTCAGTGTCCAATAGGAGCATTCTAATGGAACAAGGTGATGATGGCATTTGGTGGTGCCAAGTCCTGAAATCTTGTATCTAGTGACCACATCAAGCTGGTTTCAGAGAGGAACATAGAGGATAATTTGCCTGTTCAAGATCATAATAGGTATCTCGGGGGAATTGATCTTGGGTGGGACATTTATAATATTTAAAAACTGCATGTGTGCAATACAAATCAAAAACACAGTTTTTTTTTTTTGTTTTTATATTCAAAGCAACCATCCATGTCTGCTTTATTTTGTTGAGAAATCACTTTGAAAAATAGCCATGTCCAGAAATGCTAGAGGTTACCTTGAGTAAGGGCAAATGATTCAGGTAACATTTACTTCCTGGAATCCATCTGCCCTTAGCTCAAGCATGCATGCAGGAGTGTGTTCATAGCTGTGAAATACCCTACTCTCCCCTCAAAGTGATTTGTAAAGCTTTGTTTATTTAAAAAAAAAAAAATGTCATACTTCCCTCCTCTGTGCAGCTCGTTTTGCACAGAGTGGCCCCGAGCACTGTCTTCTTGGATCACTCGGCGGCTCTCATGGCTCCTCCCCACATCAGATAACCCCCCTAGGAGAAGTGCTCTCCTGGGCCGGGTTACCTTGCATGCACGCTCCCAAGTCCATCATTTTGGCATCCATAGCCGCCAAATGTATGACTCGGCCCCACCCCGGCACCCGCGTCATTGGATTTGATTGACAGAAGCAGGAGCCAATGGCTGTGCTGCTATCAATTTATCCAATTAAGAGCAGAGAACCCCAACCCTGGACAGAGGAAGAGCGCATCCCCGCCGGATGAAGTTTCAGGGCTCAGGTAAGTAAAATGGGGGGGGTGGTGGGCCGGTCACTGCCAGGTGTTTGTTTACCTTAATGCATATGATGCATTGAGGTGAAAAACACAAGGGTTTACAACCCCTTTAAGACTGCTGGGATGTATGGCATCATTTGCCCAGGCAAGAAAACAGTAACTGAAAAGTAACTAAAGAAATCTAAAAAAAAGTTCAAAACCAGTAAATATTATGTACTTTCCTATCTATTTACTAAGGCTAGCAAAATGAGGTTTCAAAATAATGTTGATGGGAGAGTGAAGTTCCTCTTTAAAATAGCTAACTGGTTCCCTTTAAGCTACCAATAGACCAAAAGGAGTTCTTTGGTCTGGCCAAGCAACAATATCCTGTTTATGGAAGGCCTGCTATTTGGTGAGACAACTGACTGGTCATACCCTTCTCTCATGTGCCATAATCAGGAATGTTTGGCTGAACGTTCATGTTTATGGACCACCTAGGCATCCGGAATGCCTAAGGCTGGTCAGAACACATTTGGTTTCGATGTGTACCTTTAAGTCAGATTTGTTTGCAGTAATACTATGTAATGTGTGTGTATGTGTGTATACACCCTTTCAAATAGATGTGACTTTGAATTCCATGAGGGTTTTTTTTTTTTTTTTTTTTTTTTTTTTTTTTTTTTTTACCATCATGCATAAAAAAAAAAAAACCTTCACTGTGCAGCAGCCCCCCCTAATATAACCATTTAACAATGTTCTAATTAAGCCTAATCAAGACTGCTTCTCTTTGAGTGTCCTCAGTAACACTATATCAGAGAGGGGCACCAAAGAGTACAAATGATCATCCCTGGACTCCATCTCTTTGTGTCAGTAAAGATATTGATCAGTGGCCTCTGAGAGGAAACGGGTTTTCCTGTAAGCCTAACATGCCTGCTTTCATGAATGTCAAATATTTTAGGTATACCTCAAGGCCAAACTACTTTTTTTTTTTTTTTTCTTGGATGATGTGCAGAAGTGTTAAATGGTTGTCTGTGTGTTACTGCTGTCCACAGGGAAGATTCATCATCTGTGTTTGTCCTGGTGGACATTGACACCAGGACAGAAAGGGATAGGAAAACCAATAGTTTAAAGTTGTCATGGGAACAAGAGGTAAAGAGAAATGTACCAATGGGAAAATTTATTCTGGTAATTACCTTGTTTGTTTTTTGCATTTACAGTCTGGTTTTTTTTTTTTATTATTATTATTCCAGCTATACTTAACAGTTCACCTTGCAGTGCCCCCACCCCCTCAAATTACCTTAACCCTCACACACACACACACACACACACACACACACACACACACACACACACACACACACACACACACACACACACACACGAATGCCAAGGCATACATATTAATTTTGGCTTGGTGGATTGGAATAGGAACAATACTTTATTCCTTGCTCCCCTGGCATTTCTCTGACACTGAAGGGATTTGGGCCGACCCTCAACGTCTTCATTTACAAGGCAGGATCGCTCGCCCTGCATTGTACGTGATGATGATGGAAAGTTGAGAACGGTCAAGCAAGGAAAGGATCAGGCTTAAAAGGTGGAATCATGCAAGTGTGTATAAAGCTGATTAATTCAAAAAAATTTTTATTAACTCCTAGACAAAAATCGTATTTATCCCGGGGGGCGGCACAGCAAGGTGACATTTTTAGAGATGCCAGAGTTCAGTTTTAACATTTCTTCAGTTAAGTTTTAGTAGTTGCAGAATATAACAGTGATTCTTTGTCTTGCTGTGTGTATAGGCCTCTCTCCCACAAGTAGTCCAGCTGTCGGTGTGCTAAGCTTGTAACTTTGATTTGTCTGTGACAGGTGACATTGGAGAAGGTCCTGGGTATCACGGTGTCAGCTGGAAGAAGTCTCTCCTGTGACCCGAAGACCGGCCTTGTTGCATATCCAGCTGGGTAAGTTGATCCTTTTTCATTTCGCCCTCTGGGGCTTGATGCTGGACAGAGGTCTGATGGTGACATGTTAGAAAGTTTTTTGTTTGGTTTATAATTCATTCATAGAGTATGCTGTAGAAGGTGTTTGGAGGGAAAATATGATACTGTACTCGTTAAAAAAAAAAAAAAAAAAAAAATCAGCTGCCAACTCTTATTAATGTTTCCAAAGTGTGACAAAGGTATCCTTCATTAAGATAATCAAATCAAATGATATGCAATGCTGTGTACACAAAATGTAAGCAGACTCTCACTGCACTTGAGCACCAAAAACACAATTAAATTTTTAATATTCTATGTAAACTCCCCCATTCATCCATGATTCCATGCTTTATTTTGTTGAGAAATCAATTTGAAAAACACCCCCTAGCCTTTCTGGTTGTGGTCATCTTGAGTAAGGGCAAATAGTTTATGTAGCATTTACTTCTTGGAATCCATTTGCCCTTAGCTCAAGCATGCATGCAGGAGAATGTGCTTAGCTGAGAAAACCCCTCCTCTCCTCTCCTCTCCTCCCCTCCTCAAGACTCCTGGGATCATTTGCCTAGGCAAGAAACCCGAAAGTTACTAAAGGAATATAAAAAAAAAGTGTATAACGTGTAAATATGATCTACAGTGCTTTCCTATAGTTTGAAGATCTATATAAAGTCCAAAATAACAGTCTATAGCAGTGATGGCGAACCTTGGCACCCCAGATGTTTTGGAACTACATTTCCCATGATGCTCTGGCACTCTGCAGTGTACTGGAGCACCATGGGAAATGTAGTTCCAAAACATGTGGGGTGCCAAGGTTCTCCATCACTTGTCTATAGACTTGCAATGTGACAAAGGAAGCTCCCAGCTTTAATTTAAAGTGAAATAAAGTTCAGACAGGAACTAATCAAGCAAATTTGACCTTCATATTCTAAAAGATCAAGCAGCACTATTGCTGAAGAGATTGCTATTGATGAAAAGATTTCTGCAGGAGCCCCTGAGGAAGTCCATTTGTGTTGAAATGTGTTGAGGAGGACTAAGAAGTTTTATTGCATAGGATGCACCTGTTGCCAAACCATTTTTTTCTAGGCATGCTCTATTTATATATTTTCTATTAGTCCAGCTTGGACCAATGTATCTATGCATATGCCATACCCGTTTTAAATGCCTATGGAAGCTGGAAATCACTGTAGTAGCCTCTGCTACTAGATTGTCCTCTGGGTCCTGTGCTGATTGGCTGTCTTGCATCATAAAAACCACAAGGGGGATTGTCTTCTTGGCAGCGGCTCCTATTCTCAGAACGCTTTGCATTTTTCAGAATGAGTGCCAGGCGTTCTTTTATTGGATGAGGTGGAGATTATGAGGTCACTGCCCATGTTTCAACCTTAAGCAATCAGAAGGCCGAAATAGAAGGGAGAGGTATGACTTGTTGTGGGACTTTAGGCCCCTTTCACACGTGGTGGATCAGTTTTGACGGACTCCGCTTGCTCAGTGGGGATCGCCCTGCTGATCCCTGCTGAGCAAGCGGATGACGAATCCATCTCTGCACACTGTGCAGCGATGGACCTGTCAGAGTCCCGCTCTCCTCTATGGGGAGATCGGATGAAAACGGACAGCCTGTTCGTTTTTCATCTAATCCGATCCGACCTGCTGGATGGATGGCGAACGTATTGCCATATGTCTGTTTTCAGTAGGTTTTGTCAGATCCGATGTCACCGAAAACACATATCTGCTGACATCCACCTCTCCATAGTGGATAATGGGTGGCTCGATCGGGTCCCCCGTGAAAAATGGACAGGCGCACTCGATCGTGTGACAGGGGCCTTAGTGTCCAAAGTCAAATGAGTGTGAACTGAGCCCAAGTTGTTTATTTTGCTTATATATTTATTCCACTCGTTTTGTTTCCAACAAATTGATAAGGTTATACTTCATCTTTTCTGAGCAGTAAAACCGCTTGTGTCTTTCAGCTGCTTTTGAAGTTTGGAGACATTTTTTCTCTTCTGTAGGTGTTATTTATGCTTCGGGGTGATTAGGGAGGTCATTGGCAGTCTTGGCATATCTGAGCCAGGTGTTGTACATTACACATTGCCCGCAGGCCTGCAGCTCTCTGTAGCATTTGTTTTTCTCCTCCCAAGTTCGGGTCATAGCAAGGACTTGATATGCTGAAATCTGACTCCAAGACCAGGTCTCCCAACATACAGCTGTATGAATCACACAAAGGTGAAATTATCTTTTTTTTCAGATGTTGCCTTTAGTAGTTGGTGAAACCTGCAATTTTAAACCTTTTTATTTTTTTATATTTTTTTAGGTTCTTTTTTATAGCTTGCCATAGGTGGATCAGTATGCCAAGACTGCCATTCCTGTTAGAGAGGAGTCCATCTAGTGATTGACTTTTCTCGAACAGGACTTGTGGAAAATTTGTGTTCGATCAGCACATGTAGTCAATCAACTGCAGTGCTGATCAGTGTATTCTAATGCTTCGTACACACGATCAGAATTTTGGTCAGAAAAAAAGCTATGATGGTTTTCCTGACGGAATTCCGATGGGATTTCGCTCAAGCTGTCTTGCATACACACGGTCGCACTCAATTCCCACCATCAAGAACGCGGTGACGTATGACGGGACTAGAAGAAGGAAGTTCAATATCCAGTAGCCAATAGCTTTCATCTTGTAGTTGAATCTGAGCATGCGGGAGTTTTTGCGTGTCAGAATTGCATACACACAATCGGAATTTCCGATAGAAAGTTTTTCCGTTTGAAAAATTGAGACCATGCTCTCAAATTTTTGCTGGCAGGAATTCGGGCAGCTAAATTCTGACGGAGCATACACACGGTCGCATTTTCCAATGAAAAGCTCTTATCGGTCTTTTGCTGGGCGAAATTCCGATCGTGTGTGCGCGGCATGACAGTGGAGTCCCCAGTGTCAAGATACAATAGTGCAGTGGGGAGGTTTGCACTATACACCTTGAATGTGTGGATGGGGAATCCATTTGGTTTTTTTTTTGGGTTGGCCGACTGATCCAAAAAAAACAAAACAAATGGATCATCTGTGGCCAGCCATAGTTAAAAGTGTCTATGAAGGTCCAAAATGACCTGCCAGTGTTTGCTAATAAGTTACAAACTGATTAAGCTGATCGCATGTGTATATATATCCTAAAAAAAAAAACTCTACTGTACATGAGTGCCCTTAACGCAGCTTGCCACAGTGAAGTATAACTAATGGCAACATCTTTATTTTATTTTTTTTGGATAGAGTGAAAAGGGTTTAGAAAACCTGTGAGGTTTTTATTACTGTATGTGTCCCCTCTGGAGAGATTCTCCTTATTCACTTGTATGGATTACCATTCTCACCATGAGTGAAAGTGAAAAAATATTCCAAATTTTTGTGTTGTCATGAGAACTGAGATAGAGGAGAAATCTTCCAATAGGGACACTGGTGATAACCCAGGGTTTCCTTAACTAAAGTGATATTTAAAGTCTTTGTTATTTAAAACAAAAACAAAAATAACACAACATGCTATACATACCTGCTCTGTGCAGTGGTTTTGCACAGAGCAGCTCAGATCTCCCTCTTCTTGGGTCCCTTGCCGACACGCCTGGCCTCTCCCTCCCGCCCCCACAGCAAGCATCTTGCTATGGAGGCACCCGAGCCCCACCCCCTCTCTCTCCGCATTGACTTACTAACTTTGAGAGCAATGGCATTGTATCAGCCAATGAGGAGGGAGAGTCCCCAGACAGACGAGGCTCTTGTGCAACATCACTGGATCGTGATGGGTCTCGGGTAACTATTGGGGGGCTTCTGCACATGGAAGGTTTTTTATCTTAATGCATAGAATGCATTAAGATAAACGTTCTGCTTTTTAGAACCACTTAAAGGCTTCGTTCACTGCATCGTGCAAAGCTTGTTGCCCAAAAGAAGCTCCTGCTCCTTGAGTGACAAGCTTCACGTGTTTCACGAGGTTTGCTGTGATTACAGATCAATTTATCCTGGCAGAACTGCACTGCGTCATTAGGTGCCATTAAAATGAATGACACCTGAAGTTCACATTGTGCGATTTGTCATTTTAGCAGTGTTTTGAAATGGCAGGCAGAATAGCGCTGATTCTGCCCGCGATTCAAAACACCCAGATTTCCTCTTACTTCCTGTTTTGGCTATGGGGCAGGGAGGGAAGGGAAATCTCCCCCAAAGGGACACAGATGGTAAAATATTGACAGGATTTATAACTCAAAATTGGAAATAAATGAAAATGACCTTGTTTCTTCAGTGATGATCAACATTCACCATGCCCAAGATTGCACAACCTTCTAGCCAGAATTTACGAGCGACCCTTCTTCATAGAGCACATATATGCCCCATCCCCATTCATTCTTTTGGATCAGCCATATTCCATCAGAAAACAGCTGACCAATGAGAATGAATAGGACTGTGATGTCCATGCCTATTATGAAAACAAGCTGTGTGGCACATTCTAGCTAGAAAAGCTGTGTGGCACCTAGCAGGACCACACAGTGAAGATCACTGGAACGGGCGGGGGTGGTGGAGAATTATGTACAGTATGAGTTCATAGAAAGTGTTCTTGTAATAAGCATAAATGTTTTTTTTTTTTCTATGTACTACTTCACAAGAAACTCAGGGCAAAGCAACAGGAACTAATCTTTCTGCAACAACTAGGAGTTTACACGTTCCTTTTCTTCACTCATGACATCCAAACAGAATGACAAGGGAGTGAGAGGAAGCAAAGTACACGCTCCTGGTGGGCTAATTAAAATGAATCTGTTTTGTCCAGCCTGTGCAAATCACACGTTCACTTAAAGTGACCACTATTGTAAAATATATTGTATACTGATAACTGTTTGCAGTTAAACCTACTGCAACTGTTCAGGCCTTACTGGCAGTGTTCTAATTTGGCCCAATCCCTTTCACTGGCACTTTTGCTGAACAGTTTGTCACATCCCTTAAACTATTACACATGGATCCAAGTTCAGCAGGAACCAGCCGAATTTTGATCCATGTGTGTGGCCACTTTGGTTTAACGGACTTCTGTTGATTTCTGTTCAACCTGCCTGTTGGTATATTTTTTGCTTGATCAGCTGCGATAGGCTGCAGCACTGATCTTTGTATGTTGATGGCAAATGTAATTTCCAAATTGATTTTGAGCCCTGGTTCCAGAACGCATCAAATAACATGATTTTCTATGGTAGCCGTTTACATATATGCAGTACATTCCAATTGTAATTTCTACAGTTCTGTGCGGTGTTTCTGACTTGTTCTCAAGAGAGAGAATGCAAACCCCCCCCCCCCCCCCCGCCATCTTCCGGTGCTTCTCCCAGCTCGCCCCTGAGATCGGCGAGCCGGAGAACGAAGCGTTCGCCGCCGGAAGTTGAGCATAGAGATTTCCAGTGACCAGATGGCCCCCAGTCATCTCTATGAGCCTCAGAGGCCTGGGCGCAATGTTATGATGTCACGTCTGGGCTGGCTGAAGTAAACCATGCCAGTGACATGGCTAGAAAAAGCAAGAGAGTTTATTTTTTGATCTCAGCCTTTCCAGCTTGAAGGAGAGATGTGGGGTCTTGTAGACCCCACATCTCTCCATAAAGAGGACCTGTTGCGCACTATTCCTATTACAAGGGATGTTTACATTCCTTGTAATAGGAATAAAAGTGATACAATTATTTTTTTTAAAGAGAAAGTGTAAAAATAAATAAAAGTAAAAAAATAAATTTAAAGTGCACCCGTCCCTGCGTGCTCGCGCACCAAAGCGATCGCTTCTGTAAAAGGCATTCAAATCACACGTGTGAGGTATTGCCATGTGTGTTACAACAAGATCAACAATTCTAGCCCAATATCTCCTCTTTAACTCCTAAACTGGTAACCTGTAAAAAAAAATTTAAGGAGTCGCCTATGGAAATTTTTAAGTACCAAAATTTGGCGCCATTCCACTAGTGTGAACAATTTTGGGTATCTGTTTACTTGGCATGACATCTTTCACATTATACCAAAAAATGTGGGCTATCTTTACAGATATAAATAATGTTTGGGGTTCTGAGTCATTTTCTAGAAAATAAATGATGATTTTTACACGTAGGAGTGAAGTGCCAGAATTTGCCCAGACGGGAAGTAGTTGAAATGAAAATCTACAAAATATTCTGTTACCTGTCACGCACATAATATTTTATGTATGAAGATCGTTTTAGAAGATACACTCTTGTCTCCATTTAGTCTGTGAGTGTGGTTTTGTGTTATGCAGTGTGAAGAAAACGCCTCATTAGTGTTGCGTTGAGATATATATATATATATATATATATATATATATATATATATATATATATATATATATATATATATATATATATATATTTTTTTTTTTTTCTGTCCTCGTCGTCAAGATAAACCTTTGAATCAGGATAAACAAGACTCTCTCTGGGTACACACTATAGTTTTTTCTGCAACCCCACAGGTTGTACGATTAAAAAAAAAACCTGTCCGCACCGGTCAGAGCTGCTTTACTAACCATGCAAGGACCGACTTACACACGGGCAGAATCTTGGACGTTTTTTTTTTTTTTTTTTTTTGAGCTGGCAAATGTCTCCTGACATTCTGCCCGTGTGTACAGGGCTTTAGTAGACCAGGACCCAGCAGGAAAATTATGGGTTCTCTTTATGTCCTACGATGGGGCTACATTTTTATGTGTACTGGCTTTATAATGTCAGAATCTCTACCACCCCTTTCCTTTTCATCTTGACTGTTTAATGAGATATTAATGAACACTGAAATTATATTTCATTTTTCTATTGATATCAGTAGTACCTTTTAGGGCTTGTTTATACTTTAAAAAAGTGTGTCCAATGCCACATTTTGAAACACTCTCAATGCCAATAAAAGCACCTGTCCCTAAATAAAATGGCGAGCTTGCAGTCCTGTTTACTCGTTGTATTTGCTTTGTATCTCTTCAAAATGACCCTGTGTCGATTTCCTGATGCTTCAGGCTGGGTTCACACTATAGCGATGTGGGAAAAAGCGCGATTACAGCGCCGGCATCTCTCCTGCAGGCAGTTCACACTGCCCTCTGCAAACCGCTGCAGGTGTCAATACAATGTTAATGATACCCCCAGTTTGGTTCACAGATCGCAGTGCGAACTGTGGCTTAAGACCGGAATCGGATCGCATGAATGTAAACGCCCATGTGATCCGATTCCAGTGCAGGGAGAAAAAAAAAGTCCCTGCACCTCCCGTCTCTTTTTTTTTTTTTTTTTTAAACACGAGTTTAGCCATACAACTGTATGACTGAACTCACACAGAACTTGCATTGCACAGACATCGCATGTGGTCAGGTGCGAATCGCATGCGATGTAAACACAGACAATAGTGTGAACCCAGGCTCAAAGTTTCCATAAAAGTCTGACAATGCTTGATAGCAGCACCTGCAGCTTTTGAGAGGCTTTTATTCAGCTTAAAGCCCGTACAAACAAAAAGAAAATTGTACAGAAAATACAGTTTTCGGATCGATCGTGCGATAATCAGATCGTTGGTACACAGCTTTCGAGAACAGACTGTACGATGCCAGATCGTACGATTTTCATTTAATCAGTACAGCTATCGCTCGAAAATGCGATACAAATGCATTACATAACATGACATCACAAATTTTTATTCTGTCGTACAGGAATTTTTGTGCCTTTGGTAAACTCATCAGATTCGATCTGAGATTAGCATGCAAAAAAAAGACGATCATTCGTCCAATAATCTCATTGTGTGTACTGGGCATTAGCTTTGCTTTGTTTTGGAGGTATTTCAGGTATGAGATCCCAGAGATGCACTGGGAAACCAAAAAGACGTCACCAGCAGTTGGTTCTGGTTCATGTGTATATATTCTGAAAGTGCCTAGTACAGACATCACATCTAGTGTGCAGTGAAGAGCAACAGGAAAGTTAGCAGGGTCCGAAGTGGAGCAACTAACAGATGGCATACATGATGTGCAACATGGGAACACTATAGCGGAAGAGGAGCGGGGACCAGAGAGAGAGGACTGAGCGGCAGAGGATCAACAGAGCTGGGGGATCAGAGCAGGAAAATCTAGCAATGCCACACATACTGTGCATAGTGGGAGGTGAGCAGAACCAGAGAGAGAGAGATAGGATCAGCAGAGCTGGGGGTTTCTACTGAGCGGGGGGTCAGCAGAACTGAGGATACAACTGAGTGAGGCATTAGCAGAGCTGTGGGTACTACTGAGAAGCTGATCTGTTGAACCAGGATTCTAATAAGCCGTAGATCTGCTGAATGAGGGTACAAAAGTGCTGGGGATCGGCTGAACAGCGATGCTAATAAGCTGCTGGGATCTGCTGTGTGGTGGGTACTACTGAGCTGGGGTTCTACTGGGCACACATGGGAAAATCGACACACACATGGCATTTGCCAAGCTTCATTGAAGCATCAAACAAGGATCTTGAAGCAGTAGGCAATTTTATTTTGTGTTGAAGTCGAAGCATGTGTAACCCTTAAAGTACCAGTGTAGTTCCTTTCTTTGTGTCCGTTTTAAGTGATGATGGTACTCCCCAATGAGGGATAGGGCACTCCCTGGTTTTATTGTGTAGTGTAAACCCCTTGTTGAGACTGTGGTAACTAGATGATGCCGATGGGCTGATCTCCATCCAAAAGTGTCAGTTTTGGTTAAATGGACTCTATTTCTGGAATTACTGACTTTATTCTATCCTGTGTAATGCAACATGTCTTCAAATGTTAGTGTGCAAAATGCACTTAACTATTGTTACCTACCTGTGACCTCCAAAATATATCTGTCAGTAGAGCAACAGTCTACAGCAGGGATATGCAATTAGGGGACCTCCAGCTGTTGCCAAACTACAAGTCCCATCATGCCTCTGCCTCTGGGTGTCATGTTTGTGGCTGTCAGAGTCTTGCAATACCTCATGGGAATTGTAGTTCTGCAACAGCTGGAGGTCCACTAATTGCATATCCCTGGTCTACAGTCTACCTGGTGAGTGAAGGTGTCACTACTGGTCATGTGATTATGCAGCCAATATGTATCATTATTCTTCTCAGTGCTAACCAGGTCTCTTCTCACTGTGCCGCTTCAGTTGTGTAGTTCCAACACCCACTTCACCATGTGCTGTAATCGACTGGTAATCGCTAACGAACTGCATACCATGGTAATTAACGCCGCCACACACTTCAATTTTTTTTCTTCCTTGCAACCCAGCGCTGATGTTGGTTTTCCAGCATGTCCCTCCCTGTGGTACAGACTGCTGTACACACTGGCCGAAAAGTTGGCTAGTTGAATGGGCTGATTTTGGACAGTGTGGGGGAGATTTACAAACACTGGAGCACCCAGAATCTGGTGCAGCTGTGCATTTTAGCTTCTAACTTCAGCTTGTTCCGTTAAGCTTTGAAAATGGAAGCTGATTGGTTTCTTTGCAGAGCCGCACCAGACTTTGCATGCCCCAGTTTTAGCAAATCTCCCCCTGTATATCCAGCTTAAGAGAAGTATGGGATTTTTTTTTATCCCATATTCATGCTTACCTAGGTGGATGCAGCATTGGTTTGATGCTGCATCTGCCCCCTGCTGCCTCTTCACTGAGGGCCAAACCACAGAACACCAATCGATGGCTCAGTTCTCTCACCTCTTTAAGTGGAGAGCTGCTGCCTGTCAGTCGGCAGCTCTCCTGCTCTGTTCTTCCACGCTCATTGGAGCACTGAGCTGTGGAGGGGTGGGGAGCAGCCGTCTCAGGATCTCAGCGGCCGTCAGTCCAGGCAGCTGGCGGATCCAAACTTTGGAAGTCAGGATGATGCGGTGCCTGGACTGACCTGTGTGATGTCAGCGGAGAGCGAACTTCTGACCTCTCTCTGCTGAAAACGGGTCATAGGAGTGCAAAACGAATTACACTCCTGTGACCTATGGGAGAAGTCCAGCCAAATGAGCTCAGGGTGGACTTCTTTAAGTCAGTCCCCAGCTACTTTAACTCTCTCTCTAATTCTGACTTCATCACATGAATATATATACTACTGTGAGGGAGGAGGAGGGAGGGGGGGGGGGTGCCTTGTATTTGCTTCAGATGGATTGCATTATAAATCCCTTCTGTTTTCTATAGAATATAATTCATCTTACTTCCCGGATGAAACATATGGTAGCTGAGTCACCAGCGGTTTTTCCTTTTCAAACCTTTGTGCATTTAATTTTTACTTCAAATATTTGAAGTATTTGTTTTAATGGTGCCGTTTACTGTACTTCATGTTAAAGGGACCATGTGTGACAGAAAATTCTGCCATCTGCTTGAATTTGAATTCAAAGAGGACCAGTCATGACCAGGCTGCCATATCCCCAGTATTGCTTTTTCCCTTAGGTGGCCAACATTCACATACAAAAGCTCTCAGCAGCGGATGCGCCGCAAGATCACTTTTATAGGCGAAAGGAGAGGTGTCTGCCTCCCCTCCCCTCCCGCCGTCGGTAAGCCTGGTACCGATCCGATGCAGCCAATGGCTAGGCTTTTTTTTTCTTAAAGTAAAAATGACATATTTTGTTTGTTTATATTAAAGCAGCCCATCCCTCCGTGCTCACGCGCAGAGCGAACACATGACGTAAGTCATGCCCAAATTGTAAAAGATGTTCGAACCACACATGTTGCATGTGAGGTATCAATGCGTTCATAGAGAAATAATTCTAGCACAGGACCACCTCTGTATCTCTAAAGAGGTAACCTGTAACAGTTTCTAAAGCGTCCCCTTGGGAGATTTCTAAGTTCTGTAGTTTGTCGCCATTCAACGAGTGTGCGAAATTTTAAATCATGACATGTTTGGGTATCTATTTACTCGTAACATCATCTTTCAAAGTATACAAAAAAAATCTATTTTTTAAGTTCATTAAAGTGTATTTTAAAAAGAAAAAGGCTATTTGAAAGGCCACTGCACGAATGCAGTGTGACATAAAATATTACAGTGAGCACCATTTTATTCTCTAGGGTCTCTGCTAAAAAATGATATAATGTTTTTCTAAGTACGGTAATTTTCTAGCCAAAAATACTGATTTTGAAGAATACTTTTTGAAATGCAAGTTTCACCCAGGCATTACTTTTACTTTAGAAGTCGTCATCTCATGTTTAGGACTGTTGTATGGGCAGGACAGAAAAGACTGAATATTTTCCCTAGGCCACCATGTATATGTTAAAGGCAAAGTCCACCTTTTTAAAAAAATAATAAAAGCATGTGTTTTTGTAGGAGAAAAAAAAAAGTGCAATTATTACTATTTTATTTTTATTTTTTTAAGCAGATTGGCTTGCAAACATGGCCAACCCATGGCAATCCTAAATAATTGTATAACATTGTGTGTTTTTGTTTTGTTTAAGGGGGGAGAAACCGTGATTATTGCTAGCAGCTAAAGCTGCTGTTGGTAATCGCATGAAAAATCTGACAGGCTGGTTGTACCCAAGTACATCAATCAATTTGGGTACATTCAGCTTGCCCATACATTGTTTGAATCTTAGCCAGTCCCTGCTGAGCCAGCCGAGTTTCAAACGGTCTATGGCCGGCTTAACACTACTTGCATTTAAAAAAATACGTTTAGCCCCCTTTCACGATGGAGGCGTTTTTCAGGTGTTTTATCGCTAAATATAGCGCATGAAAATGGCTCTCAATGCTCCCCAGTGTGAAAGCCTGAGGGCGCTGCCCTGGCAGGATGTTAAAAAAAAAAAAAAAAAAAACTCCTGCAGGCAGCAGGGGTGTATAAACCGCTTCTAAAGCGCCCCTGCTCATTGAAATCAATGGGCAGCACTGCCAAAGTGCCTCGGCGGCAGCGCTTTGCAGGTGCTTTTAACCCTTTATTCGCCTGCTAGCGGGGGTTAAAAGTACCCTACTAGCGGCGGAAAATCGACTCTTAAGCGACGGTTAGTGCTTACGCGGCAGCGCTGCAAGTGTGAAAGGGCTCTCAATGGTGTAGTCATGAATACAGAGCGGCATTATTTTGTTCCTTTTATATCAGCTGGCATTCAGCTTTAAATGACCAAATGTTTTAGCAATTATCAGGTTAGGTTTAGACAATCCTCTATCTCTTGTGCTGGACTCTTATCAAATCCGACTCTTGTCTTGTCTTGCTCCTTTTCACCTGTTACAACATTCCATTGCTTTTCTCATAGTTGAGCGGCTGTAAATTCCAGCTCTGCTTTATGTTTCTACTCCTGTCAATGCCGCAAGGAGCACTCTGCAGAAAAACAATTTTCAGCTTCCCCAGCCCTCACCCCAGCTCTTCGTGATGTGAAATATCGCATTGTCTTGTCTCGCCATGGGGGTTTTATGTTATTTATTTTTACAGCTAAATTCCTGTTTTTGTTTTGGCTCCAGTCGATCAGGAAGGATGTCAATTCTGTTGTGCTTAGTGTGACTTGGGGAAGCTGGCACCTCAGAACTGACGATAACACATTGCTGTGAGATAGTTACTGACAGGAACTCTATTGTGTCAGGTTAACCCTTAGATGTCGAGGCCTAGATTGGATGAGGCGTTCGGGTTGCTTTAGCTGTGAATTCAGGGGTCCTGTATAGGAATGGACCAATGCATAATCTATTTTATCTCTGCTAATAAAGCAAGGAAGAATGGAGGTAACCCATAACCTTGGCTATATTTTATCTTAATCTCTATGGTAAAGCGCAGCTAACCCGCATGAAATCAGCAAGTTGGCGACGCTTTAGCAAAAGCGCAGCAGAGCAGTGTGAAGCCATCCTTACTCTTGATTGTTGCCTCATGGATGGTAATGAGAGGAAAGCCAACATTATTATAATTAAAATATAACTAAAGGCAAAACTTTATTTTTTTTCCCCGTTTTGGATAGAGTAGAGATCGATTAGAACACCTGTCAGGTTTTTATTGCTGTCTGTACCCCCCTGTAAGGAGATTCCCCCTCTCTATTTGTCCTGGTTACCATTATCTGTTTTGCAAAAATAACCCTAAAGAACTCAAAACCATAAAACATTTAGGGATGGTTCACACCAAAACGTGGTTCAGGAAAAGAATGTTCTGCAGGTGAATGTGCCGTCCTTGCAATCTGCATACAGGTGCCAATATATTAAGGCCGGATTCACACTGGTACAACATGAGTCATACAACTAATGGATCTAACTTTTCCCATACGACTTGAAATCCGACATCCATCGGACTTCCATGAACGGGGATCTGACTTTGATCCTGACAATACCAGGCACTGGTATGAATATTTAGAGGAAATTTCACGCCAAAAACAAAAAAAAAAAAACAGCATGAGTCCCCCCTTCAAGACCATACCAGAACCTTCAGTCTGGCATGGATTTTAAGGGTAACCCCACACACCAAAAAAAATGGCATGGAGTCCCCCAAAATCCATACCAGACCCTTATCCGAGCACACAGCCCGGCAGGTCAGGAAAGGGAGTGGGGATGAGCCAATGCCCCCTCTCCTAAACCGTACCAGGCCACATGCTTTCAAAATTGGGGGGTGGGTGCTTTGGAGCAGGGGGGTCCCTGCACCCCCCACCCCAATGAACCTTGTCACCATATTGGTGAGGACAAGGACCTCTTCCCGACAACCCTGGCCATTGGTTGTCTTGGTCTGCGGGCTTGGGGCTTATCGGAATCTGGAAAACCCCTCAACAAGGAGGCCCCCAGATCCCGGCTCCCCACTTTATGTAAATGAGTATGGGGTGCATTGTATCCCTACCCATTCACCTAAAAAAAAAAGTGTCAAAAATAAAACGCAGTACACAGGCTTTTAAAGTAATTTATTAAGGCAGCTCTGGCGTCTCTTCCGATTTCTTCTCCCCTCTCCGGCTCTTCTCCATCCTCTGTTGATGTCTTCTGCCTCTGCTGGTTCTTCTCCCCTCTCTGGTTTTCCTCCACTGATGTCTTCTAGCCCTCTTCGGTTCTTCTCCCTCTGTCTGCTGTCTTCTGCCTCTGCCGGGTCTCCTCTCTGTGTTGTCTTCTGCTTCTGTTCTTCTGATGTTGGGCCGACTTGTGTGAGACAAGTTAAGACTGCTCTCATAGGGGAACATTGATTTTCACATGACATAGGCTCCCAAAGTCATACCACTGTGAACCCAGCCTACAGGATAAGTACAGCCAAGGCTTGTTTGACTGTAATTTTCCTGTAGATCACAGGAGTGCAGTACATTCTGCACTCCTGTGACCAGGGCAGGACTTAGGGGGGTGGGGGGCCCTGGGCTTGATTTACTTTCGGGCCCTACCTTCTATACATTACTTTAAATAGAACAAAATGATACATAAAGGTAAAGAAGATCATATTTTTCGCTCCATAAGACCCACCTGACAATAAGACGTACCTAGGCTTTAGAGGAGGAAAAAAATAAAAATAAATATTCTGACTCATACAGAAGCCTGGCAAATAAAATGTACATTAGCCAGTGGACAGTACGTTAGCCAGTGGTATATATTCCTATAATAAGGATACACCAGTATTTATGTGAGTATAATCTGATGAGCGAGTAATTGGATCTTATAAGGCCATACAGTGTAGATCTCCCATGTGTCTCCCATGTTCCTATGGATATATAGCACAGTATGCACTCACACCACTGTCATACAAGCAAAGATATTTAAATAGTAAGAAAAGAAATTGAGAAACAGTGTAGTTAGCCATGTCTCGTCCCATCTATCTAAGCACCTAGCATGATCTCCACATAAATACGCCCATAATATACATACATACCGTATATTTCAGAATTATAAACACACACGGCTTCTACATCTCACTGCCCATCCCACTCATTCTAGCAGTTGGCCCTGCCTCACTCTGCCTGCATTGGCTCGCAGCAGCTCAGAAGGAAGGTGTCACCAGAAACATTATGGGTGGATTGGGAGAAACGCGGCATTGCCTTTAGCGGGGCCAGTTTCTGGTTAGCTGGAGTGAGTGAGGGTGGACCAAGTAGGTGGTGTGTCCTGTGTGTGTGCACGGAGCGAGCGGCGGCAACTCCTGCTCAATATTCGCTCCATAAGACGAACAGGCACTTTCCCCCATTGGGGGGGGGGGGTGTCTTATGGAGCGAAAAATACGGTATTTAAAATGTAAAAGGGGCGAGGGGCCCATGGGCTTGAGCCCAGTCAAGCCCAATGGTAAGTCCGGCCCTGCCTGTGACCCGTTTTCAGCAGAGAGCGGGCTGACGTCAGCTGATCCAGGCTCAGGAAAGATTGTGACCATATGGTTTGGATCTGCCCACATGCCTGGACCGGCTCAGCCTCTCAGCGAGCCACCGAGTAGCCGTGCCGGCTGCTCCTGCCCCCTCCACGGCGCAGCAGTGATGGGGGGGGGGCAGAGCAGAGAGTCTGTGACTAACAGTCACCAGCTCTCTGCTTGCAGAGCTGTGAGAACTGAGCAATCAGCCGTTTTTGATCACTCGGTTCTCAGTGTTAGAGCCTGTGAGGGACAGATGCAACGTCACACTGATGCTGCATTCTGCTAGGTAAATATGTTTAAAAAAAAGAAAAAAAATATTCTCATACTTCTCTTTTTAATGGCAAAACCAGACCGCAGCAGAGTTCTGGTGTGAAATGGCAGTTAGTTTCCCTTTTAACGAGAAAGTGTAGTGGTTCCGTATATATTTATTTTATTTGAGTATAATATAATACATATTTTTTCTAAAAAATATTTCAGATCAATACATTTCTAAATTAAAAAAAAATATATTTAATACAAAGTGTGTGAAATTAGCAGTTTGAAAACTGATAAACTTAATATGACAACTAAAATAAAGTTGACTAAAACTATTTATTCAACAGTCAGCTGGGGAAACATACTATTCTGCATTTGCAATCCTGTAAAAAAAACAAACAAAAAAAAACTGGCTCTTCTGAAATACACCCCCCAAATCTTCTTGCATAAAAATTCCAAATTGGGAAGCAACAAATAAATGTTTGTTTGTCCAATTCATGTGAAAGCCAATGGGACACTTAATCCCCATCACCTTGATGATCCTGTAATTGCTTTAATCTTTATCTTATTTTTCCTGTTGTGATCAGGCGGATTATTGAGCTGTAGAGCGGATTCTAGGAGTTGTGAGAGTGCATTGTTTTTGATGTTTGTAAGTACTGTATTTTGGAGCAAAAGTAAAATGGGGCCCTGTGTTTCCCAGCATGCATTTGGTTGGTTGCTGTGCTCCATACATAAGTGGGATGTTCAGTTAGAGGTGTCCTACTTTATAAATATTATATGTTATGGTATCATGGGCGTGTTACTTCAGGTAAACTATCAGGGATTGTATTTTTGCAACCGTAAAACTAATATTATTATAGCTGTCACTTTTTAATGTACATCCTGTGGGAGTGGCAGCATTTCCTCTGATTATAGTGAATATGTAAACTGTATGTAGGTGCTTATAATGTGTGAAATATTTTTACACATCTATTATGCTTCTATGTTTATTTGAGAACTCTACATTTTAAATTACCAGTGGCTTTGTGTAGTGTGTACTAGGTAATTATTTTTCTTTTGAGTTTATACAAGTTTTAATTAAACGGCAATTGTATGTCCGTGGTGATTCAGTCATATTTGTATGTTTATGGGGTTGACATCCAGAAGCTTGAATTGCTTGTTTAGTTTGTAGATGTTCTTCCATGATATGTTTACACTGAAGGCTTGGTCATAGACTGGCAGCTTTATCCTCCTAGAACGGAGGGCAGGGAGATTTGTTCCCATACTACCTGAGTCATCGGAGCCGCAATACCCACTGGGAAGAGTGGCACAAAAAGCAAAGCTGATAATCCTTTATCCATTTTGATGAGTCTTTTTGTTGCAATCCCAAAGCAATCAATTCATAAAATGATGGTTTTGATTTACCACAAGAAAATGCAATTGAAACCCTATTTGAATGGGATGCAAAAGCAGTTGGCTTTCTATGGGATTGCTGTGTATTTTTCTATATCAATTTAATTGCGATTCTCTACAACCTTCTTTTTTTTTATTCGTAAAAAGTTGTGATTCCAACTGTACTAACAAACAATGGGGCTAGCTGACAGTGTTTCTCAAATTATAAGTCTGTAAGCAATCTATGAAATTAAACTTCCATGCATCAAAATGTGCATTGAACTGATACAAGACCAATCTAAATGTCGCTATTAACCAAACTCTGTTGGTCAGTCAAAGGTGGTAGACTAGATTACTTAGATTCTGGTAATTATTTTCTATCGTACATTTAAATCCCAGTGAATTTAAAAGTGATTAAGATTGACTGACTAAAAATTGCCATATGTGTGGCCAGCATGGCTTAGTCTGGACCCATTCAAAGGGGGGTTCTTAAGCTAGTTGACGTTCTTTCTGCAATCTTCTTTGATATGCTACGTTCACCCTGTACTGCATCAGAAATCGTATGATTCATTAATTGCAAGTAATGTTCTAAAACACACATCGTCAACAAGAGTTCCATGAAACCCTAGGGTTTCTCCAGAGAATGCTAGCAGTTACTTGAGCTGTGGTGCATTGACCTTCCATCAGTTGGTGCCTGCCAAATTCCTGAGCCCTAGGCCACATGGTAGAGTCAGCAGAAGGACACCAGGGATCTTTTTTTTTTAGCTGTCTGTAAGGGCTAGTTTACACTTGTTTCAAAACAGGGCTTCAGACAGGCTTTGTTAAAGCTCTCTGAATGCCAGTCCAAGCCCCTGTAACTAAATTATATGGTTTGTTTGCACCTTGCTTTTGCTTTGCTTCAAAAATTATACCCCATGTCGCTTTAGTGGGGCTTCAAAACATCTTCAAAGCTTCCATAGAACTTTTATAGTTTCATAGTTGGTAAGGTTGAATAAAGACACCAGTCCATCCAGTTCAACCTGAGTGTCTACAATTGTCCCTATCCCTGTACATTGCACACTCACATTGGTCCCTACCCTCAAGGAGGGCATATACTAGGGCCAGTTTTGGACAGAAGCCAATTAACCTACCTGCATGTCTTTGGTTTGTGGGAGGAAACCGGAGTGCCCGGAGGAAAACCACGCGGGCACAGGGAGAACATGCAAACTCCAGGCAGGTGGTGTCGTGTTTGGGATTTGAACCAGCAACCCTTCTTGCTGCTAGGAGAGAGTGCTAACCACTACACCACTGTGCCGCCCAACTCTATGGCAAAGCTTGCTTGAAGCGTCTGCAGCTTTTGAAAGGCTTTTATTCAGCTTTAGTTTCCCTTTTTTTTGAAAAATTGCAGGCATGGGATATTGACACACACACAGGGCATCTGCCAAGCTTCAAAAGGGCATCATCGAAGAATCACTAAAGCTTCATCAAAGCTTAATTGAAGCACCACTGAAGCATCTCAAACCCATCATAAAAGCATGTTGAAGTTGTAGGTGCTTTAAAGTGGTTGTATGGTCAATTTTTTAACTTTTACCTACAGGAAAGCCTATAATAAGGCTTACCTGTAGGTAAAAAAAATATCTCCTAAACCTGTACGGTTTAGGAGATATTCCCCTCGGTATGCGCCGCTGACTGCAGCGGCGCATGCGCACAAGGGGGTTCTCTCCATGAAAATCCGGCAGCGCTCGTGCGGCCGGACTGAAATCTCCCGCGCACATGCGCGGGAGTGACGATATCGCGGCTCCGGCCACTCACAGCGCCAGAGCCGCGATACCCGGAAGAGACGCCGAGGGAGCATGTCGGCTCCCTCGGCGTGGATCGGGCCAGATGTCGGGGCCTCGTTCTAAGGTAAGTATTTCATAATGAGCTAGTATGCGGCGCATACTAGCTCATTATGCATTTTGCTTTGCAGGTTTAAATAAAAAATAAAAAAATTGCGTGTTTACTACCGCTTTAATGTGTGTTGAAGCCGAAGCAAGTGTAAATGAGCCCTAGGGGTGACATTCAGCCAAATGATCACCAATGTAAAACCCCCCAAAGAAGTGGTTTTAGCAGGGGATCCTTAAGACTTAGGAATTATTTCAAGGGTTCCACTGGGGTAAAAAGGCTGCTCTAAAATTAGTATTAGTATCCTTCTATGACCAGCCCACACAGGATACAAAGTTGCTAACTCTGTATTGAATAGTGGAAAGTAAACTGATGCTGATATATCAATACGAACATTCAACATTTTATAATTTAGATTTTTACCTTTCATAAAACAATCATTTTGGTATATAAATGATGGTCCATCCTAGTGAATAATCTAAACTGCGCCATTCCTATTCTCTGTAGTAAATGATTTGGCTCAAATCTGACCTGAATTATCATGCAGAGTTCCCACCTGCCCCTTTATTTGGAGATATCCTTTTTTTTTTCTTTTTTTTTTTTTTAAACTACCAAAAGTGTTAAACGTTATCGTTTTAATCCAGCCTCTAAAATACTGCATTTTTCTATTTCTATTTCGAAAGGCAAGTATAAATGACCAGTCGTGGTAATAAAAGAAAGGCACTTGGAGTTTAAGCAATCATTTTGTACTATTCCTTTATGGGCAGTGTAATTGGGGGAATGGTGGGGGGGGGGGGGGGGGGGGTTTGGGGTTGGATGTTAGGACTTTGCTTTACATACTTTGTGGTAAAAGATGTCATTCATTTTATAAAATGTGTAATGTTGAAGGTATGCACTGTGTGCATTGCCTGAAGGTGGGCAGATGACCTCATGACAACATCGGGCATGGCCAGGAGGCCTTTTGGTGGTTGTATATACCTGTCCTTTGACAAGTTTCTTGTGGTTTGTTAATTTGGTTGGAAATGTCATCCTTCCTTTTTCTATTTCAACACTTCTACACTTTCAAGTGTAGGGTTGGATTGCAGTATACCAAAACGAATATGCCGCACACGCTTTTCTAAAGCCTTTAGTACTTTGAAAACTCTGTGCCTGCAGGGTTAACTGCAATTATGTGTAGTAAGAGTTGAATCAGCTCCTCTGGACGGTTCTTGTTTGCATCTGGAGAGGAGCCGGATTTGTCAGCCTGTTAGGTGATAGCTGTGTGTGTCAGAGACCGAGCAGCTCCACCACGTCACGCCAAACATCTGCATCATATTCTTAACTCCTTCAGTGTCCAATGCACTGCATGCTTTTTCTCCTCGAATGTCCTTGTACAACTTTGTGTCCTCACAAGCTCTGGCTGGCTGCGTTCCATCTAATTCTACGGGAAGGTTTACACAAATGTTCTTCAGAACAACTAAGCAAAGCTTTTTTTTTTTTTTTTTTTTTTCTCGCCTTCTGCAGAGTCTACTTTGGTCCTGTTGTGTAGCTTTCACATTAGCTCTTTACATGCAAAAATGCATCCAGCACCAGTGTGAATTTTCAGATGGGCTCCAATTGGCATAGCAATAGTAAGAAACTGAAAAGTATTAGTTGCTAGCTGGGCAGTGTAAGGTGTGGTGTGAATGCTGCATGGAACTTTTATTTTAAGGTTCCTGTAGTGTAAAGCCAAACAAATGCTTTACTTAGTTGCTTGTGTGTACTGGGGCCATTGCACTCAGGCCTGATACTTAATGGGATCTTCGAGAACCTATACCAGCAACCTGTTTGAAGCCTGTATAATGAGGTCCTAAAAAGACTACCTTAAAAACAAAAATTAAACTGCTGTGGATAAAGGTCTGACATCTCAAGAACCTCTACAACCAAATACTGAGTATCTTAAAAAAAAGAAAAAAAATACTGAGTCTTTCTGACAGATAAGCTCCATCACTATTGGTCCTTTATTTCGATGGACTGCCACACTGTCCAATCGGAATGTGCAAAAAGCAGGAAAAGGGTGGGAAGTTTTGGCACTATCAGGAACTGCCAAACCTTTGCCTATCAAAATGTTGGTAAGAAGGATTTGGAGGCTGCTGCTGGTATATACCAGAACCCTGTGGAACATACCCTTAATACCTACAGCAGTTCTTTGGTTTCTACTGGAAGCGCATATTTTAAACACCAGACCTTCTAAGCTCATCAAATGGTCACAACGGTTACGGAGGGGAGTAATTGTGAATCTCGATTTTCTTCATTTACCCTATAGTTTGTTGAAGTTGTCAACAGTTACCCACAGTGCTCTGTATTCTGTCTCATCTCACGTGGAAAAGCAAAATACCTAGATGTAAATAAAACCGGAAAATAATATTTTCTTTTAACTGCCACTTCTCAATGGTTTGGATGAATTTGATAGTACAGTGAAAAAGTTGGATATTGTTTTACAATGAGGACATTTAGAACTCACTAATACTAACCACTTCCACCATCTTTCCTGGTAATTGGATAGGATATTGGAATGCCCTTCTACTACATTACACTGACTGATGGGGGAAGTTCCTTTTTGTATTGTTGGCTCAGAACATTCAGACCAGCTAGCTAAATAAGAGGCAGAACAGAAGCACAGAGGGATAGATTTACTAAAACTGGTGCAGCCGTGTATGGTCGCCAAACCGATTCTCAAAGCCTAGTACACACTATGAGTTTTTCATTCAACCCTGACAGCTCCAGTCAGAGTTGTTGTACTAACAATCCAATGTTAGTACAGCGATATCCCCCACTGAGCTGTTGTGTTCTGACAAGGGGACAGCCCATCTGCCAGAACACTTTGGTCAGTGCTCTCAGCCATTGGCTGAGAGTGCTGATAGGGAGCCAGTCGGCCGCTGGTTTTCCAGCATGCGCATTCCACAGATGGTGGCCAAACAGCCATCTTCTGACGGATCAGCTGCCATACGTACAGGTCGAATGTCGCCCAGGTTTTTAGTGAATCGACCGGTGTCGCCCAACATTTGGCATTTGTGTACAAGGCTTTAATTGAAATTCTTCCATTAAGCGTTGGCAATAAAACCTAAAAGTGGATTGGTTTCTATGCAGAGCTACACCACATTTTGCACTCTCCAGTTTTATTAAATCACCCCCACAGCTTCTATGTGAATTCTTCCAAATAGGCCTGTTGGAGCCTGAAGATCCAATGTTTTGTAACATTTAACCACAGAAGAGACTTTAGTTTTTTTTTTGCTTACAAGGCTAGTTTGGAGTCAGTGGTTAGTAGAGTTAAAAATCCCTTATGGTACTAATAAATATTAGGGTCCATTCACATCAGATACAGTTGGATGCATACCTTTTTTGACTGCACTCCTACTGCATGGACAGTCCAAAATCCAGTTTATCCTATGGGCATAGTTTACACTATTGCAGTGCAGTGGGGGAAAAAGTTCAACAAACTGCATTTTTCTGCACTGCAAATGCACAAAAATGTACACAAATGAAGAAAGAAGACAGAAGTGACCTCAAAGCAAATACACTACAAATGCAGGTAAAAGTACATCTAATACACATCACTACACATGCAAAAATGCACAGTAAATGCACAGTTTCTGGTGTGAATGGGATCTTATTCTTGCACACAAAGAAGTTGGCATTGATGGTGCAGACTGAAATAAACACCAGGAACATTTTTGGGGCAAGTTTTCAACAATGTGCTGTTGGCAAGAATTCTTCAGTTTAGTAGGGGGGTTTTAAAATTGTTCTGAATAAAAAAGGCAACTTGATCATTTGATTTCTTCAACGCTTTTGAATACTGTGCTTGGATGTAGGAAAAAGAAGGGCGGATGTTCTGTTTTTGCTTGATGACCTACACCACCCCTTTCTTTATCTGCAGAAATGTGATGTGGAGCTGTTTGATGTTCTGGAATGTAAAAAAAAAAAATCAGCACATTGATTAACTACATAAAAAGTATTGGAAAGCAGTCAGTGTTTTTTTTTTTTTTGTTTTTTTTTTATAGGCTTCCAAACTTTTTCAATTGCTTTGAAACTCCATTAGAAATCCTGTGAAAACCCGCGGTGCTACCACTAGAAAATATTTTCAAATATAGTGCAACTTTCTTGTTGAGCCTTCAAAAATAAACAATGGTAACGCGTTGTTTGGTGTGCAAACTATGGTATAGACAACCTATTTTTCTGTAGCTTTTGTGAATCTAAAAACTCAATTTTTGGTTCCTCACCTGCTGTTTGAGCACTCCTTGCAGTACACTAAGACCCCTTTCACACTGAGGCGCTTTTCAAGTGATTGTAAACCTTTTAAAGAAAAAAAAAACCTGCAAGACAAAGGCATAATGAGCTAGTATGCATAGAATTCCAGCTCATTATGAATTACCTGAGACCGAAGCCCGCGTAGCGGTACTCGTTCACCGCTCCGATGACCGTCATCTCTCCGGGGGGTTACTTCCAGGTATCGCGGCCTCCGGTGCTGTGATTGTCCAGAGCCGCGATGACGTCACTCCCATGCATGCACGCGGGAGCCGCCGATAACGGCACAGTACAACTGAAGCAACGGCACGTACGTGCTTAAGTGCGCATGTGCCGTTGACGTTGGCACATGCAAATATAGGGATATCTCCTAAACCGTGCAGGTTTAGGAGATATCCAGTGTAGCTACAGGTAAGCCTAATTATAGGCTTGCCTGTAGTATAAAGTGGTTGTAAAGGGTTTACAACCACTTTCAGGTGCTTTCATGCTAAAAAAAAAAAAAATCACTTGAAAAGCTCAGGAAAACCTATTTCCCTTAAAATCAATGAATACTTTCACACTGGGGCAGTGCACTGGCAGGGGGCGGTGAAAAAAACGCCCCTCTCCATTGAAAAGAAAGGAAAGGTCTTTAAAAGCACCTGTAAAGCTCTTCAAAAGCGCTCAGTGTTTTACTGGCAGTATATAGAAGCGCCTCAGTGTGAAAGGGGCCTAAAAGGAACTGTCCTGCGCTTAGGTGTAATGCTCAAGGGAAGGATGTATGTCTAGTCCTTGTTGTCAAAGCCTAGGGTCTTGCTGCCCTCTCAGCAAAGTAAAAATGAAGATGTGTCGCCACTCTAGGACCGTTGGTAGGCTTCAATAGTACAAGAAGACCCTTGCAAATGACACAACAGGCATATATATATATGAATAGATACAGTCTTTACTGGTCTTTACACTCCTCATAAAGCATTAGGGGTGTGCGTCTCTCCAAGATGCAATCCCAGATTGACACCCATCCTATGCGAGCAAGTGACTGGAATGACAGAAAATATCACCTAGCATACAATATCACTTTTTGCTAAATAAACATAAAATTACACATGTACACACACATCCATGTGTCTATTAAAATGCCTGTGTATCTCTTCATATATAAATGCATGTTCACATGACACAGCAACAGGGCTGCTCAGTTTCAGGTCCGAATTCAGCCAAAAATTCTGACCTAATTCGGACCTGAAATGGTGAAACGGGGATACAGCGGACCCCTTGGTGTTAACCCGGCCTAAAAGAACATCCCACATTTTGTATAGAGGGGAAATCTTCCAATGGAGACACTAGTTTTGGTGAACTGTGAGGGGGTCAATGGATTTTTTTTTTTTTTAACTTGCAGGGATTCAGGAAAAAAAAAACGTGATGGGTTATAAGGCCGGCTATACACAGTTTGAATCTTGGCCAGTTCAGGAACTGAGCAAATGTCTTTCCTGCAACCATGGTTTGGTGAGAATTGATCAACTTGGTACGTTCACCCTGCCCAACTCTCCTTTTGCTCGATCTAAAATGAAAAAACTCTATTATTACATGCTGGCGGCATTGCCAAGCACCCCACACATCGATCTGATTACATTTATATGTGTGTATGTGTTCACATTTGTTTTTTGTTTTTTTATGCGCTGGGTCCCCTAATAAATATTCTTGTGATGTGGTTAAAAAGAGCATGCTGACTCTAAGCCTTTTGATCACATAATTTCCAGACAGCTAAATTCCAGCAGATGTATAATGACAGCGATAAAGATTGCTCCTTCACTCTCTTGATTACATATCTGCCCTGAATTCCTATGGGGCAGCATTTTCAGAGAGTTTGTTTTCAGAGTACAGATCTTTCAGGGCCTGCCTTAGTGAAGTTCAATGCATCATACATTGAATTTTTACTGCTGTAGGAAGAATTACTTTAGCATTTCTCATACTTTAGACGATCTTGTGCTACTAGTAACCTTTTGCCTTGTCCAAGGCCTAGTTGACACAGACATCAGATAACCTGAAGAGCAAAGGTGAAAAGCAGACAGTGCTGTAACGTCATAAAAATATAGTTTTCATTTTCAAAGTACCGATCTCAAACCCTGAGAATTTTATGATGGAAAAATAAAAGTTACTGTCCGCTAAAAACGAAGCAAAAAAAAAAAAACACGCGTCAAAACAATGAGTAGATCCATATAGGTATCTGAACTTATTGACAACTTCTACATGTCGCAGGTTGGGCGCCAGAGTACTACTAACCTATAAAATGTAAACGATGAGTATAGTTTTCAGAAGTTTGAGGATTAAAAATAAAATAAAATAATTGACCCTATCTGCGGAACACATAAATGTACAGAAGTCCCTACATGGTTTTCCTACATTTGTCAAATGATTTCCTGCTGCAGCCTCCCTGTCTAGAGGGGTGAGGCTCCATTCACACCTATGTTTTTTGTGCAACACTCCTAGAGCATTTTTCCGTGTTCTGGTTTTTACCATGTGTGGGCGAAACCACACGTTTTTACTTCCTGTGTTTGGGTGACATTAATGTGAATGGAGCCTCACCCCTCCCTCTCAGGGAGGCAGGCTTTCACAGGATTGGAAAACAGTGGCAGTATTGTCCAATCAGACAAATATCTTTTTTTTGAAGAATTTTGTTAAGCTGGCTATACACTGTACATATAGCAGGAGATTCATCATGTTGTAATTTTTTTCATTCAACCACAGTGTATGTTCAGCTTGTTACTAAACCCAGGACCCGGCATTCACTATATCCGATCTCCCACAGTACACAGAACATGGAAATGCAATTAGTTTAGTAAATATAAACAGCTAAAGAACCCCTGACCCTCTGTCTAGACAGTACTGATTGGCCCTGTGCTGATCACAAGAACCCTCCCAAGAAAATAAAAAAAACTCTAGCAATACACACCAAACTGAGCATGTGCAGAGTGAACCCAAGGTTATGTTTTATCAGGGGAAGGATTGGAGAAGACAGGCTCAAACAGCCTTTTTACACAATGCAGTGGATCAGGGCTTGACAGATCCCAGGCGCCAGGTCGCCACCGCAACTAGAAACGACCGCAATGAGGAGGATGTTTTTTGTTTTTTAGGAGTGAAGGTGGAGATACCCTTTATAATATAAAAGAAAAAACCTTAGCTCTGCTGCTTACCCATATCAGAGCTTACGTTTTTTTCCCCCTTTCTTCACAAACTGGCACCCCGGAGGGGTGGGTGGTTTATGTGAGGGTGTTTCCCCCTATAGTAAGTTTTTATTGTCACTCTTTCCAGCTAGCCTATAACCTTGAGTTGGCATTGTGCTGAGGTTATTGGCTGGCTGCTCTGCTGTAAGTAAGTTAGGCGGCACAAAATACTTGCCCTGCCCCAAGTGCTGACTACCCACACCACACAAAAAATAAACTGTCTCCTAACTTTAACTGGCTCCTAGGTTCATAGCTAATTTGTCAAGCCCTGCAGCGGATTCCACAGGGAGTATAACACACATGCTGTACTGCTTATACAGACTGATTTTATTGTTGTGGGTTTTAGTAACACTGTAAGCTTACCTTCCATAACCGGCATGAGTACCACCCTTGGTTTATGTAAAACTGGCCTCATGATTACCATTTACCAGAAAGCACTGTGTTGCTGGCAGCATCAGGTCACATTCTCCTATGTGGGGTAGACAGAATGGGGAGAATTGGTTACTATGGTAAACACAGGTCTTTGTCTATACGTTTTTATATCATTTCAACCAGTTGCATTCAAATCCCATAAACCATTCTTCATATAAGAAACCTCTAACAGGCCCCTATTAAGTGGGACACATGGAAAACATATGCTACGTTTACAGACACATGGGTGACGCAATGAAGAGCAATGTGCTAGGTCTCCATCACACAGACCTGTATATCCACAGCTGCTCCGGGATAAGGCCAGGTTTACTGATGAGGTGCCATTTCCTGAGTTGTCATGTGCAGCAGGTGATGCGGGAATTGTTCCAGACTGATCCAATCTACAGTGCTACGTCTTGTGTATGTGTGTGATCGTTTAACTCTAGGTGCCCCCAACCGTAAATTTACTCTGGGTCTCTGACATAATCTGCAGTCCTATGAATTGAGGGAACTGGAGCGAGACTAGTTTCCTAACCACTAAGGCTAGATGCACACTGAGCTTAAAAAAAAAATTCCCCTGGCAGAAAAAACCCTCAAATATATAGTTTTTGTACACAGTTTTGTGTTTTTTCTGCTAGAAAATTTCCTGTCTCTAAACATTAGACTTAAGACCCCTTTCACAGGGGCTTTCCGATCAGGTCCGCCTGGCAGTTTCTCTGGTGGATCTGATCAGATGCTCAATGCACCTCTATGGAGCAGCAGATGTCAGCAGTGACATGTCCACTGACATCCGCCGGTATCTGATCCCGTCTGTGAACGCCAGACAGATGGAAGCCCTATTTTCCATTCGTCTGGAGAATCGGATGAATCTATCCCGTCATAGAGGACAGCGGGGCTCTGACAAGTCTGTCTCCGCACAGTGAGTGGAAACGGACCTGTCATCCACCAGCTCAGTGGGGACCAGCCGATCGATCCCTGCTGAGCAAAGCGGAGTCCATACATGGACAAGCCCGTGTGAAAGGGGCCTAAGGCCTCATGCACACTGGACGTTCTAAAAAAAAGTAGTGTTAGCTGTAGACTGAGAGAGTTTTGCAGCATTTTTGCAATAGTGTTTTTCAGTGTCTTTTAGTTGTAGCACGTTGTAGCATGTTTTAGCTTTTTTTTTTTTTTATTTCTTTTTTTTTTTTTAACAAAACTATACTCCCACTAAAGCTTTTGGCTCAAAAACAAAAATAACGAAATGCTAAATAGCTGAATAAAAGTTCCTCAGCGATTTTTAAGCTTTTTATCAGAGTTATGCCCGATACACACGGTCTGACATTCTGACCACAAAATCCGTCTGATTTTTTTCCAACGGTTTTTGACCGAAACTTGTCTTGGTTGCACAAAGTTGTCGGAAAATCCAATCGTTCGTATCGAGGTAACGTTTGTAACATATGACGGGACTACATAGAGGCCAGTAGCCAATAGCTTTCGTCTCCAATTTTTTTTTCTGAACATGTGTGGCACTTTGTGCGTCGGAATTCTCCACATATGATCGGAAAAAATCAGATCGGATTTTGTTGTCGGAAATTTTTAAATCCAGCTCTCAAACGTTTCCTGTCAGAAATTCCGACAGAAAAAGTCCCATAGAGCCCACACACGATCGGATTTTCCAACAACATAATTCGATCGGACTTTTCCTGTCTGAATTTCCGACCTTGTGTATGGAGCATTTGAGAGCATTTTTACATGGGAAAAACTCCTCTTAAAACCCATTAGTTCTAGGTGTTTTTTGTTTTTTTTTGTCCAGCCAGAAAACGCCCCTGACAAAAACTGCTGATAAAAGTGTTCTATATGTGCATGGACACATAGGATAACATGCTGGGGAGTTTACTGGACGCAGAAAAAATACCTGAAGCCAAAAACAGCAGCTGTAAAAATCATGCCTTTAAACATTCTAATATGCATGGACACAGAATATTTCACTCTGTAGCCGCCATGGAGATGAGTGAACCGGTGTTCTGCCTAATACAGTCCGGCCATCATTTGCTGTCCGCTCCGTACTGCGCATGCGCAGTACGGAGCAGCCGAAGCTTCGGAAAAAGTCCGAAGTTGAACGGCGCCTGCGCCGTGAGTGGAGGCGTAGCCCCACTATCCAAGCGGACATAGGGTTAAGAATTTTAGAGGGCCCCTCGCGGGCGAGCTTCGCTCGCCACGCTTCGGGCTCGGCCTCGCTCCGCTCGGCTCTTTTTTATTCTAACTCTATGTCCACTTGGATAGTGGGGATAGAACCTGGACTCACGGCGCAGGCGCCGTTCGTCCTCGGCAATTTTCGGAATCTGTGTTCCTGTGTACTGCGCATGCGCAGTACGCAGGGGACAGCTTCTGATGGGGGACTGTATTTTACAAGACACCGGCTCCATTGAGAGGGGACACTAAACTGACTTTTTTTTTTTTTTTTTTTAGAAAGTTTGGAGACCTCTACTCTAACGAAAGATAGAGCTTTAAGATTGAAGCACTCTGTTATATCTGATCTCAAATAATTTTTAGAATTACTGCAGTTGAACCAGATCAAGGCTGTTGGTTGGATTTTTTGGCCAGTTTGCGGAAAGATCTCTCTTCCTTGACAAGTATGCATGTTCGTCATTTATGACATCATTTTGCACCAGCGTACTTGTGTGTTAATCCTATTTTAAAGGAATGAGACTGGGGCTAAAAAGTCTCATCTAGTTGAGAGGTTTTACCCTTGAAGAGCTTCGGGATCTACAATGCCCAGTAAATTTCTCAATGGTCACGCCATCCTGCCAGAATTGGAGATCTTGGACAAGGGGGGTCCAATATATGTGCCAAGCACCTGACTCCATATGCTGTTTGTGCCCCAGATGTCGATTGTTCACCTTTTGCTAATGTATGGGAATTTTATTAGTTATCTCCTTTTGTGGTTGTATGTCAATATATATCATCTATAAAAACAAATGTTTGTTATAACTGCCTGTAGCTTGACAGTGTAATTTAAGACAAACACTACAAACCAGTCTGACGGGGCAGTGATATATTCCACGATAGACGGCCTTTGTTTGCCCAGTTGTTTTTCGGTTGTGCAATCTAATGTTGTACATATTGGGTTTGCACCTCCCGAGGGCTTGTTCATACTATGCACAGTGACCTGCATTTATCTGCATCGGATCAACATGGTTCAATACGCGGGCACCTAGAAAACAATGATTTTCTATGGGCTTCATTCACACTATATAAAGTTGTATAATGTGCTTTTTTTTTTTAAATGCAACCTGTGTGCATTTTGTGCAACTGAAAATAAAGATATTAAAATTGTTAGTATTCTAACCCTTCCTGGGACCTGTCGCTTCACAACAGATGACGTGAAATGGCATTCCAAGGTGCATGAACATGCAACGCAATTTTCATATACATCTAAGTTAAACGCACATCGATACATGAAATCTTCAATGTGTTATGGTGGGAAAGGACCCTTACCATGCAGGTTAGTACAATGTCGGCTCTGGAGGGGGGCGGGGTAGTGCACATTTCAGCGTATCACACAGCTTTTTTTTTTTACATTATTTGAAGTATTTGACCCACTTCATGGTTTACACATTTATGTGACTGCAAAGCAGCACCATCCAGCGCAATGTGGCAAAATACAGGTTGCCGCGCATTGTGTGAAGGAACCCTACTTACCCGATCCCCGGAAGGGCTGTGAGCTCTGCAATGTACTTGTTAATGCTAGAGGATGTTCCACTGCCAGAGTACAAAGGTGTAGAATAGACCCAGCAAGAACCAGTTTTGCAGCCTGAAAAGGAACCTGCATTAGTGGTGACCTTGGTAAGTAAAACTGCTTTTTGCAGCCCCCTGGACCTAAACAAACATCTAACCTTTGGAGTGCAGGGGCAGCCCCCCATGCAAGATAACAATTTATTTTGCCCAGCGTTTACCTTTTTAATTAATTTTTTAATATGGTAAAGTGTAAGGGGGGGGAAACAGCGAAGTGTCACTTGGTCGTTAACAGACACTTTAAGTACTTGGCTGCTGCCTCCATAACCTTTCAAGCACCTTGAAACGCTGAAACCCAAGTTTTCTCTATTGCAAAAGACTAATTCTCATCAAGGTTACAGACTGGCCCACCCTTCCTATCACGTTGGCCAGAAGAAAGGCATACGAAGCCCTAGCCAATGAGCAGGAAGCTGGTCTATATTTTTACATCTGAGCACCCCAGGATTTGGATGCCCCATTTGGGGGGGGGGGGGGGGGGTTGGGCACTAAAAATGCAGCTTGGCCTCATATTTTTATCATACCCCCCAAGTATGATAAATCTGTCGGCTGACATCCCTGAGCTGGTCCAGGGTCGGGAAAGATCCCATATGGTTGGGATCTGCCCAGTAGCTTGGACCGGCACCTGGCTCAACCTCTCAGAAATTCGTTAAGAGCCTGAGCCAGCCCCTCCTGCCCTCTTTACAGCCCAGCTCTCCAGAGCTGGAGAGGAAAGCATAGAGATGCTGGCTGACAGGCACCACTATCTGCTCAGAGCGGAGCGAAGAACTGAGCGATCAGTGGTGTTCGATTGCTCAGTTCTCACTGCAGAGCCGGTGGGGGGACAGATGCAACATTGGGTCGAGGCTGCATCCACCTAGGTAAGTATAATGTGTTTTTTGTGTTTTTGTTTTTTTTAAATCCCAAACTTATCTTTTAAGAGATTGCTAAAGGTAAAAGTTAAAATATGAGTTACATGTGACTGCGCCCATTTGTGCATTGTACACACAGCATACTGGGCTGTAACATACGTGGAGTATACTGTAGAAAGGAAAGGATGTAGAAAAATACTGTGGTCACCAGAGATACATGAGTTGTACTAGGATTGGGTTACATACAGCCTGTTTCTTCTAGGTTATCTCTCTCGGAAAGATTCACCTAATATTACCACATATTATGTAATACAGATTGTAACGAGCAGGGCTCTGATTCCTCCTGTATTGAATTGTAACTGTACTGTCTGCTCTCATGTTGTAAAGCGCTAGGCAAACTGTATATAAATCCTGAATAATAATACAATATTTTAATTATATTTTTTATTTTATCTTTTATATTTCCTAGTCACATTTGAAATGTACTGATGTTCTTTGTCAAAATGACACGCTTCTGTTATGTGTTCCGTCTGTCAGTTATATTACTCTAATAGCAATCAATCTTTTTCACTGAAGGTGGAATCATTACCCCTGCTTCCTATACAGGAGGCAGATATTCCAGAAGTGGTTCTGGTCTAATATTATAACATGCCCACTTGTATCATTGTATTTAATAGTGCTTGAGCTTTGAAGTCCATTCCGAAGGCCTCCAGCTCTATCCGCTAATGATAACACATCCTGACGGGCAGACGGGCTGTGATGAGCCCGGGGCTCCCTGTCTCTGTATCCTATTTGCCTTGTTTGGTATAATAAGAGAGGATTTAACATGTTCCCAAAAACCCAACACTGGGTCTATCACAAGGCAGTTTTATGTGCTGTATCTATAAAACAATAAAGCCTTCCCTGGGATGCATTGTACTGTGACGTCTGCTCTGTCAGTAGGCGTAGTGAAGTCCTCTTTTCATTGGCTGCCTGTATCTGCTGTTTTGGATATATCTGTGCGCTGGTCTAGCAGATTGATAATGCTGTGATTGATTGCTTATGTGTTATGTTCTCATTTCTAACTTTTGGCAGCAATATTACAAATCTGCGTGCTTGGTAATCATATTAAAGATGGTCTGTGTAATTTCTTATTTAGATTGTTGGCACTGCCAGTGGTTACCAATTGCCTGTGTTGAGAAATCCTTAATTTACAGTGTAATTAGGGTAATGAGTAGTTAGAATTTGAAGAAGAGCCTAAATGCACATAAGACTTTAATGAGCCTGTTGGCTATTAATAAGACCATGTTGCCAACTTAAAACATTGCAGGTAAAAGCCTAAAATCAAGTGGTTTAATTGCTTACTTGCAGTGTTTTTTTTCTTTAATTTTAGTTTCTTGCGTTGTGCCTTTGAACTTGGCAGAAAATTTGACTAATCCAGGAACAGTCAATTTTGTAGCACAGCCTCTTCCCTCCTGGCACTTCATAGACCTCTCCTTTTCTGGCTGTGTCAAATTACTGCCGTTGCTGGCCCAGCTCCTCCACCCCTCTTTATCACCCTGCATAACCTCTTGTTTAGTTGCTGTGGGAGGAGCAAAAGGAATACTACTGAATGTCACTTAAGTGACAGCTCTGAGTCAGCTGCTGACATTACATCCAAAATGGCAGCACCCAGTAAGGGACCTTTCACATGGGTGGTCCGATCAGGTCAGTTTTTCAAGTGGACCTGATCGGATCCTCCATTCACCCATATGAAGCGGCGGATGTCAGTGGTGATATGTCTCCTGACACATTCGCCGCTCTCCGATCCTGTCCGCCAAATCCAGACGGATGGTGATCATATTTTCCATCCGTCTGGAGTATCGTAACGGACATGCGTTTTCATCCAATCTCCCCATGGAGAGCGGGACTGACCGGTCCGTGTCAGCACGGTCACCCGGGTGGCAGTTCCTTCAGAGAGCATGCTGCATGTACAGTAAATATCTCCTAAACAGTGCACGTTTAGGACAGTGTACCTATAGGCAAGCCTATAATATGGCTTACCTATAGTTAAAAGTCAGAGATGAGCGCTTACTCCCACTTTAAAGGAGCACACATAGGAGGGATTTATTCCAAGAAAAAGTAGCGGGAGGCATCTTCTAGTAGTTATTCTTATTCGGTTTACATTTCCTAAAGTAATATATTCAATATATATTTTTTATTATATTATACTATTACAGGCTTTGTGTGTGTATATATAATCTCTCTCTCTCTCTCTCTCTCTCTATCTATCTATCTATCTATCTATCTATCTATCTATCTATCTATATAAGCGATATCATATACAATATATATTTTCAATACATTTTAAAACCTAGAAAGACAGGTAAACCGTGTGGTGGGTTGTTACAATGCATTGCACCTCCCCAATACAACACCCACCAGCAGGCGTACGTTTTATAAACCATGGCACGCACCCGCTGGTGTGAAGATGCCTTAATATAGGGAATGTTACCCTGCAGCATAGAGAAAAGGTGAGAATCACCAATCTTGAAATTCAGTGCAAAAAGAGAATGCAAATTATGCAGTTTGTATAGAATTACTATAGTTGGCATACAAATCCATGTGAAATGTCTTTTTATATAATTTGCAAAACCAATTACAGTGGGGTAAATTTGTTGCCAGTAACGCATAGCAAACACAGAAGTAAAGTTCATCACACATCTTTAGAAATAGGGGAAAATGTAAAAATTTACTGTCACTCTAAAAGTAAAAAATATCTTGGCGTTTTAAAGATCGGTCAGTTTTTTTTTCCTTTGATGTACAGGGCAAGTCATGCAATTTCTCAAATTTTCTTTCTAGTTATGTGACTGTGAGCTCTGTGTCCTCTGTGTCCTCTGTGTCCTCTGTGTCCTCTGTGTCCTCTGTGTCCTCTGTGTCCTCTGTGTCCTCTGTGTCCTCTGTGTCCTCTGTGTAATGTGTTGCTGATGAAAGAATTGTCTTCCTCTCTAACCTCTAGAACAGTGGATGCTGGTGGGGTCACTTCTCTATGAGATTCAGCCCTTCACAATGCTTAGAGGAGTTGGAGCTTTGGGTTCACATGACTGTGTAGAAAAACAAGAGGAAACCTTTTAAATTGTGATTTTATGCTAAAATGGAGGGAGGTAGCAGAGAAAAAAAAAAGAATAAATGAAATTAATAATGCTCTGTGTTGGCGCTGACCAATCAGTATCACTCTGATCCATCTTGGAAGAGCTGCAGAAAGAAGCGAAGAGCGAGGATTTCAAATCCCCGAACCTGCTGGGTAGGCACTAACTGATCATCACCCACAAATGTTGGTTTATTTTTTCTGAAAAGGTTGTGTTTATAACGCAGTTATTGATTCACTGGCGGTGAATCTATCATTTAAAACACATGCAACTTGCAAGATTCGTCTGCAGTGAATGTTTGAATGTCAGATCAACTGCTTTCTAAATATGCACCCAGGTTTAATAATACTCTAAAGCCTCGTACAACACCATAAGAAAATCGGGCAAACATTTTAGTCGGAGGAACGATCGTACGATTTTCTGATGGTGTGTACACAACTTTCAACAGCCGATTCTGACATTCCAATCAAATATTTCTGAAGGGACTAACTCCAAAATTTTTCTCGTACCTTGTTTTAATGTGTACTGTTTTCTTATGAGAAAAATCTAAAAAGAAAGACTGCCCGTGATCAGAAACCATAAACAAATAGCCTTTGCCGTATGAGAATTTTTGTACATTATTTTCTTCCTTGGTTCTGACTTTCTGTGAAACAACAAGGAGAATTGGAGGATAATTGGCCTGATTTCCTTATAGTGTGCACCCTTTCCATTTATTAAATCTTAAAATCTGCCCTTGTTTTAAATTTGGATAGTAAAACTTTTTTTTTTTCTGCCAGTAAATGCCTTATCTGCTTATGACATCATGCACAGTGCTCTCTCTCACTCTCCTGAGCGTTTGCCAGGAAGGAAGGGGGGATGAGTCATAAGAGGGCCAATGAGAGCTGCAGGGCTTTAGGTGTGCATCTGTGTAAATCCAGAAAGTGAACAGGCAGCAGCTTCAGATGCCCACATTTAAAATGGCTGCAGCCAGACTCAGTGGAGGGAGATTTCTGCACCATATTTGGCAAGTACAGAATTGCAGTATGTATAAAATAATAAGCAAAGTGGTTGGAGGGAAGCTTTAGAATGGAAAAGATGTTTTTATTACAATTTATGTGAGCAGACTTTTTTTTTAGTTACGAAATACCAGTTATGTGAATAAACATCTTATGCTATTTTTTTTTTTTTTCCATCTAGGTGTGTTGTAGTGTTATTAAATCCCCGAAAGAACAAACAGCATCATATCCTGAACAGTTCCAGGTGAGTGTTGATCCTTTGCACAAGTCTGATCCATCACAGTTGATTGCTTGATCCAGCATATACCATAACAATAATAATACCTTTTTGATTCTGGTCATATTTAATCAGAAATAATTCACAAATATGCCCCCATAATAAAAAAATAAAAAAAACGAATTTCATACCTGAGGATTGTGTACTGTACATAGGGATTTGTTCTGGTCCTGGTCTGAAAAAAAGCCTAAGTTTAGGTAAAACTTTATTTCTTTTAAATCCACAAAAAGGGCGATACTTACATTTAAAGTATATGTTTACCTTTAGTAATATGTTACACCTGTATTTATGGTGTAAGGTGTTACTAGACAGCAAGTGCCCACACCCCCCATGACAGTGTGTGTAAGGTGTGTGCGGGCCCTTGCTGTATAAATAAGGGCCCCCTCCCAGCCCCAGCTGTGCTGGGCTTTGCCTGCATTGCCGCCTCATTTGCAGAGATCTGTGAATAAAAGAAGTACAAGTCCCATCTTCCACCGCAGCAGACGGCTTGCAGTTTTTAAATTAACTTCCCTTGCAGTTCTGCAGCTAATTGTCTGCCTGTATGGAAGTGCGGCATCCAGGGCTGATCACTTCCATGTAATCGTAGAATGGGTGATGATTAGCTGTGAGAGCCAGTAGTCTCTCCCATTGCATTCATCAAGGCTCCACTCACTGCTAATCACAGGAACCCCACTGGGGGTCTCGCATAGGCCCCATTCACACTGGGGCGGTGTGGGCGCCAGTGGTAAAGCAGCGATATTTTAGCGCCACTTTACCGTCGTTTTAGCGGCGGTATTCGGCCGCTAGCGGGGTCGTTTTACCCCCCTGTTAGCAGCTGAAAAAGGGTTAAAACCACCAAAAAGCGATGCTGCAGCGGCACTTTTTGCGACCGCAAAAATGGAGACACAGCACTAGGGATGAGCTCAGGCGTGTTTGCATGTAACATGTGCAGAGCCCGCCAGGAAGTGAGCGCAGCGCTGTGCTAATCACAGGAAGTGAGACATTGCCTCTATGTGTGGTTGCAGAGATCGGGCAATGTCTCACTGCCTGTGATTAGCGCAGCGCTGCGCTCACTTCCTGGCGGGCTGTGCACGTGTTCCATGCGAACACGCCTGAGCTCATCCCTGCACAGCACTAAAAAAATAAAATAAATTTAGACCTTCACAGAATGCATTTGTTCAGAGTTACTTGAAGAATGGTTCATGTAACATTCCCTGCCCTGTAACCTATGTATTCACATGCAGTACATTTGTTGCTGGTCCCTCACAATTGGCACTTGTTTGTGTACATTTTCTTTCTGGTCATTTGATCCCTTTCCTATTCCTGCCTGGCTAGTCTTGCTATTTTGCGCTGTCTCCCTCTGGGAGTTCCAGCTCTATTAACGGCTCCTTTCGCCAATAATTGACCTGGAGGGCTCCTATTTTCTCCCTCACACCTCTGGGTGATGAGAGGGCATGTAAACAGCAGAGCCTGGAACTAAATTGTCCTTGACACAAAGCATGAAGGACAAACCTGGTTCTCTTGCTATAAGATTAGGAAGGATGGTGTTTGAGGATGTTTGCTCTGGTTATTTAAGATTCTTGTATCTTTTAGATACAGGAAACCAAAAATACAAATGGCTTTTTTATCAAATCCCTACTTGGCACGAAGGGGTTTGATTGACCCTTTTATTAGTTAAAGATTATTCCTCTACGAATAGTTAAACCCTATATTTAACATACTGTCGTTTTGGAAACTATAAAGGTGGTTTTATAAAGGGAATGGTAAGCTTTAGGCCTGGTTCACACTTTATGCAGTTTACTTCTGCATTGAAATCTATTGAACCAAAAAGTCCCTGACCCTTTCCAAAAATGTAGCGGCTGAAAAAAAACATAGATATGAACATGTCCCATAGGTAACCGTGTTAAATGGACTGTAGTGTGTTTCTGCACTAAAAACATGAAGAACTAAAAATACATAGGTGTGAACCAGGCCTAAAGCCTCGTACACACGATCAGATTGTTGGCCAACAAAGCGTCAGATTTTTGTCCGAAGGGTGCGTGCCAGGAACTTGTCTCGCGTACAAACGGTACACAATTGTCGGCCAAAAAACATGAACGTAGTGACGTACTACGTGAAATTTCAGCTCTTGAGCGCCACCCTTTGGGCACCTTCTGCTAATGTCGTGTTTGGTGAGAATTGATTTCGAGCATGCCCAGCATGTTTGTACTTTGGACTTTTGTGTGACGGACTTGTGTACACACAATATGAAAATCTGACAACAGACTGTTGTCTGCTGAAAATTTACTAGCCTGTCATCCAACATTTGTTTGGCGGAAAGTTGTTTGTTTTTTTGCTTTTTTTAACTGAATAAAAATGCAGCCAGCAAGATTATTATTATTATTTTTTTATTTTTTTTTGTAAATTCTTTTTATTAAAGCCAAGAAGATTTTTAACACCACAATGGAAGTGCAACAGACCAGCGTAAAGACATACATAGAATTTAAAGGGATGCATTTGTCTTGAGTTTTTCTTGCACTAAAGGTGCCAATAATAGGCAACAATAAATCCATATTCGTTTAAATTCATGTTAGTAATTAAAAAGTCGAATATAATACAATTATAAATATAAAAAAAGTTATATATTTAAAAACTGTAATTTTCGGTTTCGAACCAGGTGCATTCTGACTTTTTGGTTTCAGCACGAAAATTTCCATTGGGTACACCTCTAAAATTTTTCTTTAGAAGTGGTTGTCAGTTTGTCTCATTCTGCCTGTTGGGTTTTCAAATATTTTTTTTCTGGAAAGTACAGTAGGAGGTTTTGTATTGCACAAAGGTGGGTGGGAACACCTAAAACTACTAGGTGGACAGAAACAAATCCTGGAACTACCTTCCCATATCCCATTTGGAAATTAGAGAGTAAAAAGAGCCAAAGCATATTGAGAAAATGACTACACCTCAGGCTGGATTGTTAAGAAAATGATGCACAGTAATGTGTACTGACATGTTTAACGACACGCATTGATGTGCAATGGAAAGTCTATTGCAACGCATATTAAAACACACTCCAATGCACATCATATGGCAGTGACATTTATTTTGCTGCATTTCCGTTGGCTTTTAAGGAAAAGGCATTGGGGTAAAAACAAACCTAAAATGCCTAACTGTGAATGGGTTCTATTTGTTGTTAACATTACCAAAACAACAGTTACCTAGTAAAGTCTAAGCTGGTTCATGTACCTCAATAAATAAACCCTAAATAATGGCAAAAATATTGGTAGACCACGTTCAATTGCTGACATTGTGATAAGCTACAGCAAAATGAATCGGTTTCACCATAAACTATGGTTGACCAGATTTCCAAATTTTTAACCTGATTTGTGTGCATACAGATACCATGGCTCTAAGCTACCAAGAGGTTTTTCCATCAGTGTGGGCATAAGGTTCCATTCACATTTTTTTTTTTTTTTTTTTTTTTTTACGACTCCAAAGTTTCACCGACTTTGATGCAACTTTGGATGGGTGCAACTTGGATATGACTTTGGTTTTTACCAGTGACAATAGACAACTCGTGCACACAAGTTGCATTGTATAACATTCAGGTAGGAATTTCATGCAACTTCGGAGGGTTAACATTGCAGTCTATGGCCCTCAAGTTGCATGCAAGTCAGACCAAAAGTAGTGAATGAACTACTTTGAAGTTTCTGCAACTTTAAAGAGGTGTTCCAGCCAATACATTTTTTTTAAAAAGTCAGCAGCTACAAACACTGTAGCTGCTGACTTTTAATAAGGATGCTTACCTGTCCAGCGATCCTGCGATGTCGGCCGCCCCGAGGCCGATCCGTCCATCGGATTGGCTGCCGGCGCCTCCATCTTAACAAAGGGAAAGGGTTTCCTACTGCGCAAGCTCGAGTCGTGCGTCACTTTGTGAATGGCCGCATTGTTTTCTGGGACACACACATGTCCCAGAAGGCAACGGGGGCCGCTCACCAAAGAGGAAGCATCGTGAAATAGGCAGAGACGGATTATGAAGACTGCCTAGCAACAGCAGTTTCGGGTAAGTGAAAAAAAAATTTGTTTTGAAATTTTATTGTATTTTTTTACATATTTTTTTTTTTTTTTTTTTGGGTGGCCCTCCACTTTAAGTCACGCATATATGAATTGGTATCCTTGAAAAACACGGGAACGACTTGTAATGCTAAATAAATCCTGAATAATTATAATAATGCAACTTTGATGTCCAAAATTGCATGATAATTCGCACAAGTGTGAATGGACCCTAAGGGAGCAGTAGGGAACTAGCATTGGGGATGATTGTGCCTGTATAGCTAACTTGCAGGTTTTCTACTTTTTTTAATGTTTTATTTTTTATTTTTTTTTGTTTTTTGATTTTTTGTTTTTTTAAGTTGTACAATGTAACCTGTTATTTATTTATTTTTTCTATTTTAAAATTTTATTTTGTGTATATATTTCAGGAAAACAATCACTGCACTTGCATTTTCCCCAGATGGAAAATTCTTGGTCACAGGAGAGGTATGTGTTTTGTAGTGTGAATTGAGAGATTCCTTCCATTCACTATAGGTCTACAGTAGAGATGAGCTGAGCATACCTGGGTTCATTTTGAGCCAGGTTTACATTGCTGAATCAGAACCAGTCAAAGGTAGCCAAATGTTAAACCCTAATGACATTTTTTTGGGCTATTATGATAGGGGTTGTAAAACAAATGGTATACCATAATGATTGTTAAGCTATAATAGAATACATTTTTGGTTGTATATTTAATGCTGTATTTTATTTTATTTTTTTATTTGGTGTACGTTCTTCAGGGCAGTGTCTTGCACCCCATAGGGTTCAAGACACTGCCCTGAAGAACATGCACCATTAATGTCTAAACCTCTGGCAACAAAAGTGAGTACACCCCCTAAGAGAAAATGTCCAAATTGGGCCCAATTAGCCATTTTCCCTCCCCGGTGTCATGTGACTAGTGTTACAAGGTCTCAGGTGTGAATGGGGAGCAGGCGTGTTAAATTTGGTTTTATCGCTCTCACTCTCTTACTGGTCACTGGAAGTTCAACATGGCACCTCATGGCAAAGAACGCTCTGAGGAACTGAAAAAAAAGAATTGTTGCTCTACATAAGGATGGCATAGGCCAGTGATGGCGAACCTTGGCACCCCAGATGTTTTGGAACTACATTTCCCATGATGCTCAACTACACTGCAGAGTGCATGAGCATCATGGGAAATGTAGTTCCAAAACATCTGGAGTGCCAAGGTTCGCCATCACTGGCATAGGCTATAAGAAGATTGCCAAGACCCTGAAACTGAGCTGCAGCACGGTGGCCAAGACCATACAGCGGTTTAACAGGACAGGTTCCACTCAGAACAGGCCTCACCATGGTTGATCAAAGAAGTTGAGTGCATGTTCTCAGCATCATATCCAGAGCATGTCTTTGGGAAATAGATGTATGAGTGCTGCCAGCATTGCTGCAGTGGTTGAAGGGGTGGGAGGTCAGCCTGTCAGTGCTCAGACCATATGCCTCACACGGCAAGAAATTGATCTGCATGGCTGTTGTTCCAGAAGGAAGCCTCTTCTAAAGATGATGCACAAGAAAGCCCACAAACAGTTTGCTGAAGACCAGCAGACTAAGCACATGGATAACTGGAACCATGTCCTGTGGTCTGATGAGACCAAGGTAAACTTATTTGGTTCTTCAGATGGTGTCAAGCATGTGTGGCGGCACCAGTTGAGGAGTATAAAGACAAGTGTGTCTTGCCTATAGTCAAGCATGATGGAGGGGGTTTCATGGCCTGGGGCTGCATGTGTGCTTGAGTGAACCATAAATGCCAACATTCACTCTAACATACTGAACCAGAGCTCGATCCCCTCCCTTCGGAGACTGGGTCGCAGGGCAGTATTCCAACATAACCCCAAACGCCCCTCCAAGACAACCACTGCCTTGCTAAAGAAGCTGAGGGTAAAGGTAATGGACTGGTCAAGCATGTCTCCAGACCTAAACCCTATTGAGCATCTGTGGGGCATCCTCAAACAGAAGGTGGAGGAGCGCAAGGTCTCTAACATCCACCAGCTCCGTGATGTTGTCATAGAGGAGTGAAAGAGGACTCCAGTGGCAACCTGTGAATCTCTGGTGAACGCCATCCCCAAGAGGGTTAAGGCAGTGCTGGAAAATATTGGTGGCCACACAAAATGTTGACACTTTGGGTCCAATTTGGACATTTTCACTTAGGGGTGTACTGACTTTTGTTTCCAGCGTTTTAGACATTAATGGCTGTGTGTTGAGTCATTTTGAGGTTACAGCAAATGTACACTATTATACAAGCTGTACACTCACGACTTTACATTGTAGCAAAGTGTCATTTCTTCAGTGTTGTCACATGAAAAGATATAATAAAATATTTACACAAATGTGAGGGGTGTACTCACTTTTGTGAGATCCTGTATTTCTACATATAACCACTTTAAATAAAAATGAATGGATCCCTTCTGATTTCATGTGAGAATGAAGTCCATTTTACATGCATTATAAAAGGCGTCAGGCCACGCTTGTGTAAATTTGTTGCATTTTGCCCAGCTTCTCACATTGAAGGAATGCCATTCTGTCTTCTAAAATGTTCAGTCGCTTCCAGTACATGTGGGTCAGTTTTCTCTAAACAAAAGCTCTGAAGCCATCTGTGCCTGGATGCCTGATTGAGCAGCGGAGTCATTTAGGGACACTGCGGCATGACTGAAATAGACAATTACCCTGATATCATTAGGAAACCATGGCTCTGCCGCCAAAAGACGACATCTTCTTCCTTTTTGGAGGAAGATGCTGGACTGCATACCTGGTAGTCACACTCTTTGCCTAACTTTTGCTAAACAGGCCATTTGAGTAGTCCTGGTGCAGCTCACACCATCTTTCCCTCTATGTTCTGTCCTCCATAATTAGGCTGCACAGATGTTGGCAGTTTCTTTCCATCTCGTCGTTGCTTGGTTTTCTGCAGGACATCTATTTATAGTCCAACCGAGATGTTGGGCTTTTTTTTTCATCTGTATAGACATATGTCCACTCCGACAAGCCAATAAACCTTCAGGAAATTCCCCGGTACTTACACAGCATTAAGTAGAAGCTATATCTGCTTCCAGTGGTCATCCACAAATTACAGCTGACCTCTCCAGCTTCCTGTCTCCACTTCTGTATTCAGTTGGGCTCTGGAAACTCGAGCAAAAAACATGGATGGAATCCCTCCAGAGCAAGCAGTTAAAATTCTTGTTTGAAAGAGGACTTGTGATTGGTTGCAAATAAAAAAACTGAATTTTGCCCATGGGACTTTATATGAATTGAGCATGTGAGGCCAATAAATGTAATAAAAAAGTAAACATAAGGTCACACTTTATAGTAGATGTATATCATCATCATCATCATCATATATTGGATACATAGACATAAATGCCAGCCGACTTGAGAACAACATGATAAAAACAATATTGGACATCATTCACATATGTTACATTAATGAATGATATAAAACAATATACAAGCATCTATAACTCAACGCGTTTTGTGAGGCAATGCTCTCTTCAGGAATGGTTATATGTACATTGTATCTATAAAATAGAAATACCAATTGAGAATATATATCATGATGGTAAATATCTTATATAGAACATGTTCTCTTTCTAGGTCCTTCAGAATTTTCAACGTGAAAAGTCTGATGGGGCATACACACGGTTGGAATATACGATGAAAAGCTCCCATCTGGTTTTTTCTGTTGGAAATTCCGACCGTGTGTACGGGACATAAGCGCCTGAAAACTGCCTCTCGTTCATTCCAGTGTGACTTTTCATACTGTGCTTGCGGGATGGGAAAAAAAAGTCCTACAAGCGGCTGTATACAGAGCTCCCAAAACGCCCCTGCCCATTGGAATGAATGGGCAGCGCTTTAAAAGTACAGCAAAGCTGGAGTTTTTAACTCCTTTTTTTGGGTTAAAAGCGCCCTGCTAGTTTCCAAAAAGCTGTGCTTTAGCTCCATCGCGGCCGAGGCACCAGCCCCAGTGTGAAAGGGATGTCGCCAGAGCAGGAGGAAGGCAAAATCTCCCAATGTACACACCTTAACCATTGAGAAAAGAGAGGATGTCTCTTTCAATCTGTTCAATGGGAAACCATTCTCAATGTGCAGCACGGCTCACGCATGCGCAGTGGGCACCCGACTATGAATCTGCAAGATGACACAGCTGGATTCCCACAGTTAAACATGCTGGCACATAAAATGAACAGGTGATATTGAAGTGCCTGCATTAGCCCCTGGTCACACAACTTATCATGTGATTTGATAGTTTCAAATTGCATGGCAAGTCACTCTCTATTGTCTGCAGTGGAAGTATTTAAATTGGTGCGACTCCAACTCCATCGGAGTCGCACCGATTTTAAAAGTAGTTCTTGCACTACTTTTTGCAAGTTTAGGTACTACCTTGAAATCCTGCTACTTCAAGTGAAGTGGCATGATTGCAGTGCCGGGATCGGTGTGACCAGGATGTTAAAGGATAAGTTCACCTCTTTCAAGATGTTGAGCATTCGCCACCTAAAAAATTTGTGAAGTCAAATCCTGATCTGGATACTCAGATATGTGCCTCAATGTTGAAGCTATTGGATCAGCTTGACCAGCTGGCAGCTAGTATTTTCATAAATAGAATAGCCATGACAGTCTTCAGGCTCTATTAGTACAGTTTTCTTTAACCTCCCTGGCGGTATTCCCGAGTCTGGCTCGGGGTGAGATTTCATTACCATAAGCGGTATTCTCGAGCCAGACTCGGGATCCCATCGCAGGATCCATGTAGGGGTTACTTACCTTGTCCGCTGGATCCAGCGATGTCTCCCCGCTGTGATCAGCGAGCCGCCGTGTCTCGCTCGATCTGTGACAAGTGCCGAGCTCCGTTCCCTGCGAGCGTTGCGACGTACGGGGACGGAGTTCAGCGCCAAATTCAAAAAGTAAAAACCACAGTATAGATGCAGTATACTGTAATATTACTGATTACAGTATACTGTATCAAATAATTACACATCCCCTTTGACCCTAGTGGTTTGTCCAGTGTCCTGCATGCAGTTTTATATTATGAAAACTGTTCTTTATGCCAGGAAACTGTAGATTGTCCATAGCAACCAAAAAATGTCCGTTTTACATCAAAAGTGGTTTTAGACCAGCTAGAAAACAGTGATAATAAATTGGAATCACTTGCAAAATTTAGTGATAGTAATTCACGGGGAGAATTAAAAGTAATGACAGCAACAATTCTGCAACTCAGCATATTTCCGTGTTTTTAATTTGATTAAATTATTGAATAATTTTTATTATTATTTGTGATTATTTTTAGTTATTTTACATATATATTATAATATAATTTGATTCCCTATTTCAAATTTTATCATACCCGGGATGTCTATTAGACTCTTGTTTGGATGGATTTAAGTGAATTATTTCTAAGAATTACAGGCCTACAATATAAAACGCCAAATTTCCATGCAAAATAATGGTACCGCTTTCAGCACCTGAAATCTGAAATAATCATACTGCCAGGGGGGTTAATGCTGTTTCCTTACAAAGTAGAATCCTGATATTGCAGAGGTGAATGAAGGTTCATGCAACTATTCCACATATGAGCTGCTCTATGGCAGGAAATGGTTGGCAATGGATAAACTAAATCATCATCCTATGTTTCCTTTTTTTTTTTTATTTAAACCTGTAAGGGTCCTTTTACGTGGCTCGGTCTGCTCCTTTTAGCAGGGAATTTGTGAATAGATCTGCTGAATCAGAGCTGAACAAGACAGATGTCCTTTTCATGACACCTGCGCCTGTTTATTGCTCTTTACCTGTAATATCTCTGTGGGCGGCCAGGTGCAAAATGACTTGCGTCTGTCTGTCAGGCTACCTGTCACATTTAGGTATGGAAAAGGGCAGTCTTTGTTTTCCTATAAAATATCTACTTCCTTTTTCCACCACTTTATGTATTTTGTTTACAATTTATAAAAGTTATACTACTCCTTGACATTATTCTATCTGTGTTTTTGAGTATCCTAATATTACATGTTAATGCTGTATTTCATTAGGCCCCTTTCACAAATGCGGATCCATTTTCATGGACTCCACTTGCTCAGCGGGGATCGCTCTGCTGAGCCGGCGGATGACAGTTCCATCTCCGCTCACTGTGCAGAGATAGACCTGTCAGATCTCCGCTCTCCTCTATGGGGAGATCGGATGAAAACAAACCCGCCTGTCTGTTTCCATCCGATCCGCCAGACGGATGGAAAATAGGGTTTCCATCCATCTGGATTGAGCGGATCGGATGTCAGCGGACATGTCACCACTGACATCCGTCGCTCCATAGAACTGCATGGATTGTCCATTCAGGTCCGCCTGAAAAAAACTGACAGGCGGACCTGTACATTTTAGTTATTCTAAACATACAATGTTTAATTGCCATTATCCCTTCTATTTATATATGAAGACCGTACCACTGTACTTAGTATTAAAAAAGCATCTCAATACCTTATGTAAAGCAGTAGTAAGCTCTGCTATATAATTTACATTTTAGGGCCCACAAGGGGGGTTATGCCATATTTTCTAGTATGGAAAGCATATTAGTACGTTATGACTGACTTACCTTTCAAAAGGTGCCCTCTAGCACAGCGGTGGGATCAATCAAGTTGGACCCCCAGCGCTGCCATCTTTTACTGGTCTTCTTTCTGGGTTCCGTGCCTTCATCTGTTTGATAGGCCTTGCCGCCATGACGTCTCACCCACGCATGTGCGCGGTAGTCACATAGCCGTGACACAATTTGGGGCCAAAAATGTTCACTGAGCTGCACATGCGTGACTCAGTGTTCATGACAGCTGACAGGCAGGAGGGCAGGAAGGCAGAAGAGACCAATAGGGTCATAAATACCCTGCCTGTCGGCACATTTTCAAAAATTGGCCTTTCCTTCCATTTTGAATCCAAACATTTTATTATATTGCAGCTTGCAGCAATTCTAAAACGCGATGGTTATATTTGTTTTCTTTTTTTAAATGTCTTTCTATTTTCTTCTGGTGATCCAGCTAGTAAGTCTGTTTTTAAACACTGCAAGAGCTTTCTTTTTATTTATGTAAAACCTTTATCTCTAAAGGAAAAAAACTGTTTGCTGTAACTAATTATAAAGTATTAGCTGGAATTCCGCTTCCATTGGTTACTGTTTTAAAATTGGCTAGTACATCCAACACTCCACTCCCCACAGACTGACAATGCTGCTATGCAAAGTTACCCTCTTTGCTCCTTCATCCAGAGTGGTGTCTGTAAGACACAGGATGTGTACTGTATTACTGGTCAGAACACCAGTGGGAAAAAAAGGCTTAAAGTTTGTATGTGTACATTTGTGTATTGGAAATTAATAAAAAATATAATAAAAAAGATGCAGCCTCCAATTGTAATGTAGCACTAACCCCCAAAGGAGCTGCTGGTTATTTTTGGGCTTACCATTACCCTCCGTTCTCCTTGTTGCACGTCTAGGGGATGTCCCGTGGTAGATGGCCCAGTAACTTGAGACTGACAATAGAGCCACTTGAATCGATTTTATTTGCAAAACTCAGATAATTGAACAATCTTTCAACTTGGAATCAGAGGGTTGGAAAAGGAAGTTCAGGTACTCTTAGGGTCAAAATCCAAAAAACTTTAAAAAACTTGCTTACTTTGACTACATCCAGAGAATAGCCAATCGCAGCTGGATGAACACTCAGGTTGGACAATCCCTCTCTCACAAAACCTAGCAGCCAACTTGGTGCTTACTCAGGAACAAAGTCTTTGCCACAGACATTGCAGAACATGTAGGGAAACTAAACTTGAAACACTTGTAGGATACCTGGATCTTTCAGCGGATTTTCTCGGTTACTTCAGCCCTTCCAGGCTCTTGCTAAGAAAACCAGCCTGTACGTTGTGTTCTTCTGAAGAATCCTCCCCTGGAATGCTTGAAGTACACTGGGTCTCTCTCGAATCGGAGACGGCACCCAACCACCTCAGAATCCTCCTTTAGTTTCCTTGCCTTGGGCTAGCCAACTCCAAGACATTAAAATTGGGTGGATCCGCACCCCAGGCCACAGCCCTCCTGGGGGCTGGTCAGGCAGACCAGGACCATGTAATCAGCACATCATACTGGACCGGAAACCCCGAACCACGTGACCTCCGCATGTACCCTCTCCCAGAAGCACAGCGAGAGCGCCACTCCCACTGGGCGGGCTCTGAGAGAGTAACTTAAACGCCTGACCAGACCACAGTTCCATGCCTGCCAGAAGAGACAGCGCCCCTTGTAGCCAGGCCGAACATCTCACAGTCCAGTCAAACTGATGCTGAGGCCCAATTTAGATAATTACACCCAAACCAAACTGCAGTTGAGGCAACTTTAATTTTAGAAAAACCGCATAGCGCGTGCTCTTCAGGAGCCACCATTACAGTAATAATTGGTAAGCAGCAATATTTAAAATTTTTGGGTTTAATACCACCTTAATCATTGCTGTTCTGCAGTCACATGTTTCCCAGGTCTTTTCCATCCTCTGGGAAGGATCTGAGGGAGGGTCTAGTACTTTGCTGATGTATCCTCTATAGCGGAAGAGGATGCCTGGACTATGAATCTGTGTCTGCACAGCATTAATTGGTGCTGTTGGTCACATGACATAAAAAAAATACAGCTTAGAGTTCAGACTAGATAATAAAAAAATAGCAACACCGTGTTTTTATATCTTGGTACAAATATACTTTACTATATATACGGTACTATATTTCAAAGGAAATGTTTATTATTTTTTTGCAGTAGCATGGTGTAGGTGGAGTTTACATTGACTGACCAAAGCTTTCAATATGTTCACACTATAAAGATAGCTGGAGGAGGTTCTGCAACTCACAGGCTGTTTCATGCCCTTCTAGCCTGTGTATGTGTGCTGGAATTAACAGGGAGGTGAAGCCTCCATTAATCAACATTGTATATCCCACCCCCATAGTGTTTCTCAATACGAGGACATGGAAGAGGAGGAAGGGAAGGGACTGCAAATTTTCACTGTGTGTACTCCCACATGTGTGACTCTAGTTATGTGGGCTGCACAGAAAAAAGAAGAAATTAACAGCTTTAAATGGAAATGAATCAGGTGCACGCTCATTAGGTGTGGCAACGGCTGGTCTACACAATCTCAGGCTGCAGTGGGGCCACTGAGAAGGATTGAGGGACACTGAACAGCAGGATCAACCAGTTTTTTACAATCTACAGAAAACAAATGATCTAGTGGAAAAATGTGTATGAACCTTTAAGTAATATAGCATGCATTGACCGTTTATAATGATTTGGGTTTAATGAGAGTGTAGTGTATTGTGTATGTCAGTAGGAAAATTATTTTCCTAACTTTGTTTTATCTTTGTTCGCAGAGTGGACACATGCCGGCAGTACGGGTCTGGGATGTGGGTGAAAGGACACAGGTGGCAGAACTTCAAGAACACAAGTATGGGGTGGCCTGTGTGGCTTTCTCTCCTAGCTCCAAATACATTGTATCAGTGGGATACCAGCATGACATGATTGTCAATGTGTGGTCATGGAAGGTGAGTCCTGGTTTTACTCTCCGAGTAAGTTCTGAAGTTTAACTGCAATATAAATACACAGCAGTGTTTGATACTAAGCTAAGCAGGGCAATATCTTCTCCGCAGGATGTGAAAACCTTGCAAAAAGATCTGAACAAATTAATGGGGTGGGCAACTACATGACAAATGAGGTTTAATGTAGAAAAATTTAAAATGGGTGGCAAAAATATGAATGCAATCTATACACTGGGGGGAGAACCTCTTGGGGAATCTAAGATGGAAAAGGACCTGAGGGTCCTAGTAGATAGGCTCAGCAATGGCATGCAATGCCAAGCTGCTGCTAACAAAGCAAACAGAATATTGGCATGCATTAAAAAGGGGATCAACTCCAGAGATGAAAATAATAATTCTCCCGCTCTACAAGACTCTGGTCCAGCTGCACCGGGAATATGTGGTCCAGTTCTGGGCACCAGTCCTCAGAAAGGATGTACTGGAAATGGAGCGAGTACAAAGAAGAGCAACAAAGCTAATAGAGTCTGGAGGATATTATTTATGAAGAAAGATTGCAAGCACTCAACTTATTCTCTCTGGAGAAGGGACGCTTGAGAGGGGATATGATTTCAATTTATAAATACCGTACTGGTGACCCCACAATAGGGATAAAACTTTTTTGGGGAAGGGAGTGTAACAAAACACGGCCACTCATTAAAATTAGAAGAAAAAGAGGTTTAACCTTGAACTACGTAGATTGCTCTTTGCTGTAAGAGAGGCAAGGATGTGGAATTCCCATCCACAGGCGGTTGTCTCAGCGTGGGGGGCTGCGATAGTTTCAAAAAACTATTATATAAGCATCGGATTGACCACAACATATAGGGATATACAATGTAATACTGACATATAATCACACACATAGGTTGGTCTTTTTTTCATCCCCACCTACTATGTAACTATCTAATGATTTTTCCCAGTATTGTTCTGTTCATTTTATCCTTGTTAGATTTCTCACTTGTCCAGAAAATTATCAGGTGGGAGTCTGTCCTCAGTTTTTAAAGAAACCACAGACAGCCCTTCTATTAGAGTTTTCAGACTTTATAAACCATTTTGGCCCACGTTTAACCACTTGCTTACTGGGCACTTAAACCCCCCTCCTGCATTGATAGGTGGCACTTGTGGGCACTTTCAAATGGCATAAATTAGGCATAATTGCCTCTTCCTTTTCGTGGACCGATGTCCCTTTAAGATAAGCCGGTGATTGGCTTTTTTTTTCTCCTCCACTGAGCTTTTGTTTTGATCATGTGATCAGCTGTCATTGGCTGACAGCTGATCACATGGTAAGGGGCCGAGATCTGCCCCTTACTCGGATCGGTGATCACCCAGGCGAGCAAAGGGAGCGTGCACAGGGGAGGGCGTCATATGACGGGCTCCCAAAAAATGAACATCCGCCCTGTGGCTGTCATTCGGCCATAGTGCGGATGTCAGGTTGTTAAAGTGCTGTTAAGAAAGGATGCCTTTGCTATAGCACAGAACAATGCACAGATGCAGATACTCTGCTTTGTGGTGCGCTGCATTATTAAAAATAGGATAGGTGTTTTTTGTTTTTTTATACGTTGATAATTCATTTTAAATTAATGGCTGTTTTAGGCCTTATGCACACTGGGCATTTATTATGCTGTTCCTAGAGGTGTTTGGCATTTTTTTCCCTGCCTCGAAATGCCCCCGCATGTTCGTTTGTGTCCATGCACACATAGACATTTAGAGACAGAAACAAAAAACCCCACAGCCAGTGCATCCAGGAGTAACAGAGTTTTGGCAGAAAAAAAACTCTTGACACACCTAAACTTGTTTATACCGCCTAAGCACTAGACTTTTAGTGCTTGAGCATTAATTCATTTCAGTGGCCAGAATAAATTATTATTCTGGCCAATGAAATTAATTAACCCCCAAGCACTTCATGCACCTAAATGCGTTACACAAGTTTACATGCTTTAAATGTTGTTTTTTTTCTGCCAAAACATTTCTGCCAGGAAGAATGGAGTCTAGCACAGATAGCAGAACGTCCAAAGTGCATGAGGCCTTAAAGAATGGGTGAAACTTCAAGTCCCATGAACAATAAATAGGGGTGTGTATCTATCACAGGGTGGTATCTGTGGATACACTAAGTAAGAAACCAATTGCCACGTCCTAATCGTAACTTCGAAAAAATATATTATTAGGGAAAAGGGAAGGGGGAAAAAAAAGAAAAAACCTACACACAAAAGACCTCAAAGAGAAGTGTTGGTTCTGTTTGGACTTTTTAGGCAAAAATGAAAAGTAAAAAACAATATATTCAAAACTATTATTTATTTTTAAAAAGATTTTTACATTTTTTTTTTTTAAAGAATGAAAACAAAACAAGGGGAAACACATCAAGTCTTACTTAATATCCTGTCAAGATTTATACAATCTACACAGAGTTTATATTCATTTCCATATAAGTATCCAAAAAAATGTTTTTAAGAGCTTATACATTCATACAAGGAGTAAATAAGACAGGATATCAGGTATGAAACTAAAACTTAAATATGTTGTGGCGCTCTACATGTTTCGCGTTTTTGAACTCTTCTTCAGGAGCTTTAACAATTTTCTAAAATATAAAAATATATCAATCATAACATAAAACATTGCAGATACATTTAATTATACAGTATCATTATATTAAGATGTTGGAAAAGAAAGGGAAAAAAAAAACACCTAAAGGAGTGGAGGGGGGGGGGGGGGGGGGGGGGGGGGGGTGTTGGGACGGGGGTTGTGTGTTGTGAGGACTCTCATGATTTGAAACGATATGGGAACGGATGTGACATTTCAATTTCGTGCATGTAGTGTAGATATTATACTGAATTTACTTATGTTTCTTCATGGGTATGCCCCAAGAGAAATGTACCAAAGGGAAGAGGGAAGATAACCAGAGAATGTTTATCCAAATAAATGGAATAAAGTAACAGGTTTCAATTCAGGAAGACACTTTAATCTATGTATATGCCTGCAATCTAGCATAGAGGCCCCAGATACCATGTAGTATGGGATGGCCAGAGACGGCATAGGAAGGGGTTCTGATACCCCGTATTCTGTGTAAAATAAATAAAAATACTTTTTAGAGTGTTTGAAAAAGGAGATAGTAGGGAAATTTATGTATGGTCGTATGCAAATGTATTCAAGTTTAATATAAGAAATTACTGTGAAAGAATGCACTAATATTAAAGGGTAGTGAAACAAGTGAGTCTAAAAAGATTTTCAATAATTTAGACGATTTAACCGATTTAGCCAATTTTTAGCCGATTTAACCCCTTCCTATGCCGTCTCTGGCCACTCCATACTACATGGTATCTGGGGGCCTCTATGCTAGACTGCAGGCATATACATAGATTGCAGTGTCTTCCTGAATTGAAACCTGTTACTTTATTCCATTTATTTGGAAAAACATTCTCTGATTATCTTCCCTCTTCCTTTGGTACATTTCTCTTGGGGCATACCCATGAAGAAACGTAAGTAAATTCAGTATAATATCTACACTACATGCACGAAATTGAAATGTCACATCCGTTCCCATATTGTTTCAAATCATGAGAGTCCTCACAACACACAACCCCGTCCCAACACCCCCCTTACCCCTTACCCCTCCCCCCCCCCCTCCCCTCCTTTAGGTGTTTTTTTATTTTTTATTTTATTTTTTTTCCTTTCTTTTCCAACATCTTAATATAATGATAGACTGTATAAATAAATGTATGTGCAATGTTTTATGTTATGATTGATATATTTTTTATATTTTAGAAAATTGTTAAAGCTCCTGAAGAAGCGTTCAAAAACGCGAAACATGTAGAGTGCCACAACATATTTAAGTTTTAGTTTCATACCTGATATCCTGTCTTATTTACTCCTTGTATGAATGTATAAGCTCTTAAAAACATTTTTTTGGATACTTATATGGAAATGAATATAAACTCTGTGTAGATTGTATAAATCTTGACAGGATATTAAGTAAGACTTGTTGATGTGTTTCCCCTTGTTTTGTTTTCATTCTTTAAAAAAAAATCTTTTTAAAAATAAATAATAGTTTTGAATATATTGTTTTTTACTTTTCATTTTTGCCTAAAAAGTCCAAACAGAACCAACACTTGTCTTTGAGGTCTTTTGTGTGTAGGTTTTTTCTTTTTTTCCCCCTTCCCTTTTCCCTAATATATTTTTTCAAGTCCCATGAGACATTGCAAGACCCTGACGATAACAGGCATGACTCCTAGAGGCAGAGGAATGATGGGATTTTTAGTTTCAACATAGCTGTAGTGCCGAGGTTGCCTACCCTTGCCTTTTTGAAGGATAAGTTCACACAACTGAAGCATTGGGAACGTGTTACATGTTCCACCCTAAAAACGGGTGGAATATATAACCTGTATCCGAAGGTGAACTAATCCTTTAGCTCACTGCACTTCAACACATGAAAATGCATGTTAAGCCCTGTTTCACACCAGTGTGGCTTTGAAATCCGGCTACTTCAGCTCGATTTCCAAGCTGCATATCAGTGCAATTTGGATCTCCAATTTCATTGTGGCTTAATTTAACATAAGTCAATGCAAGTCACAATGAAATTGCAGAAAAGTAGTGCCGTAACCTTTTTCAAGACTTGAGTCGAAACAATTTGACCAATTCCATTGCTAAAAATAGGTGGCAACTTGTCAAGCGATTTTGAACTGTAGAATTGCCTGGCAAATCGCATTGGTGTAAACAAGGGCTCAAGCATATACATATTCTCTCTAGCAATTCTGTAAGTGGGTCCACCTTTTTCCTTAACTGAATAAAGCAAGAAGAGGGAAGTGATTAAATGGTATCCCTTTTAAATGTATTATTGAGGTTGGTTCAGCTGATCCTCTACTTTATTTGTATAATCTGGGTGGCACAATGAAGGCAAACCAGCAACATTTTTTTACCATTTAATTCAGTGTTGGCAGTAAACCCTTAGTGAGCCTTGTAATAGCTTGTCAGATTCTGGCAGTTGGAAAGTTAAGAGAAGGAAAGAATATGATTGGTTGGTTAGGGGTTGTCATTTTTCTTTCAGACACTTTTTGTAGATGAGATTTAGTGTGCCTGATTTTTTTTTTTTCTTCTTTTGTTTCTACATTGCGTCATTTAAGGGAAGTCATCCAACTGCCATTTAAGGGGTTAGAGAGGTTTGTATTCCTCATACTGTGGGAATGGCTTCCCAGAATATACCAGGAATTGTATGTTTAGACACAGTGGGACAGATGTATCGAAGTGCTAGGTTTTTTCATCTATATTTCACTGCAAAAGCACCTCTTTGGCTATAGACATAAATCAAGTATGATTTAACCTTGCACAACTTCAGTCTCCCTGTAGGGTCTATTCACACTTATCCCCTTTCTTGCAGTATAGCATACTCGTAGGCCTCATTTACATGGCTGATTAGAGCCATGGTACAGCAAGTATCAGCATAAATCTTTGACTGAAATCAGGTGTGCACACGCAACAAGTGGGTTATATGTGTTGGGGCAAATGATGAGCCATGGAAGCAGACAGTTTGTGCCCAGGGACGCTCATCTGTCCCCAACTACAGGTAACCACTCGGATGTGTGGAATAATGTGAACAGTCATGGTGCTTGTCAGCCTGTCACTGATTTGTACAGGTTACCTGTCTACGACTGATCGCAGATATCTGTGATCCCTGCCACAGATAACACTGATACTTTTGGGACCATGGTTGGTCCCAATCAATTATGCGAATGAGACCTTACGGATGCATTTTAAATAGAAATTCCACTCATTCTGAGTTTGCATATATTCAGTGAAGTGCACTGGTGTGCTTTTATAGAACCGGGTGTCTGTTATGCTTTGGTTTTTTTTTGTTTGTTTTTTTTGTATGTTAACCAAGTGAATTGATCTTTATAGCAAATGTACAAAAACAAATATATTATGCAGTTTTGAAACATTTATAAATACACCCATCCCATGCAGAAAAAAAAAACGGAGCTCAAGTTGCAATGCTTGTATTTAATCTGCAACTGTCATCCACAGTACCTCTTCTCTGCCACAAGTTGTCCTGAGTCTTCCAGTCTTAAGTGATGCCACTTATGTCACTGGATAGAAGACTGAGGACATTCAAAGATGCAAGATGTCATGGGCTCGCCTTCTAAGGGGGTGTCAGCAAAGCATCCTGCACTTGATAAGTAATAGCCCAAAGACCTGCGCCGATGTTGGCATATCAGCACCACTCTGTGCATAAATTAGGACCCCCCAGCACAGATAACTGGCGAGAAGGACCCTGCATACTGTGTAATCGGCATGAATGCTTTGGTAATGGAAATATATTATTACAAAAAAATAAAAAAATACTTCCAGTGAGGGCCATAAAGGTATGTTTGGCAGAGGGGCACAGAGCCTAGGATTTGGGCTTTATATAGGTCATTCTGGGATATTTGGCATGGCAAACAAATCTAGTGCATCAAAAAGTGGCATGCTTAAGTATTCATCAAAAGTGGGTGCTTCATAAACAACAAAAATTGATCAAAAATAGAGTCCACAAATTGTGAAATAATCCATAAAATGATATCATGCAGGAAAAAAAATGAGTGTGCATCCCTCTCCACCAGAATCACCACAATCACCCACTGTTGCATCCATTGACAGACAGTGAGACACAATCTGCCCCCCCCCCCCCGCTCCCTTGTTCACTGGCTTTGATTGGCATAACGGGGAGCCAATGGCTCCTGGTGCCTTAGCAAAGCCAGCGAGACCCAGAAGTGAGTGGAGAGAAGAAATGCAGGCATGCACAGCACTGGATCGAATGCAGACTGTTATGTATTGGGGTCAAGGGCCAAAATAAATGCCTAAACATTTTTTTTACCTTAATGCAAGTGTTTCAATAAGGTAAAATATGTCTAGGCTTTAGAACCACTTTTAGGAAGGCAGGACACAAGCTCGGACCTGGGAACAGCCAGCTAGAGATGCAAACAGTACAGCACTTCTCAAACCCACATTCCCAAATGCATCATGTTTAAAAAGAAGAAAGGAGACCAACGCTCCACATAGTGTAAAATCCAATAAAACTGTTTATAAATGTATATTGCACTCCTATCAATATTGGCACCACAGAGCTGTGTGTACAATATCAAATATGGTCGAATCGCACTTCCATGGAACACTTTGGCAGTGTGTTGATGTCTTGTAGTGTGGCTCCGCCCTACACATTTTGTCAAATACACTGTAATAATGAACATTTAGGCGTGGCACTTTCTAATACAGTAGCTGTTGGCATTGATTGCAAAATTGTGATTATGTGGCCAATATGTCTTCATCATAATTCTAGATAATTTTATTTTTCCTATGAAACTGCCCTTAAAATACAAATTGAACCAAAAGCTGGGCGCATATGGATCTAAGATCGGTTGGTTCAGCAAATTTTCAGGCAGCCAATTAGCTTCACAGTTCATCTGAGAATGCAGGAGTCCCTGCCGTCAGAATACAATAGCTCAGCAGGAAGGATTCCCTGATCTACCTTGCTTGTGTGATTGGGTAAAATCAGTTAGTTTTTGTTTCATCAGCCTATCATCTGATCAGAAAAAAAAATGATGCATCTATGGTCAGCTTAACGCTAGATACACTTGACATGAAGTCTGCATTGTAGTGATATCGGCACTGTAAAAATTGTGTTTTAGTTCTGAGCAAAGAAAGTGATCACATTTTTTTTTACATAAATAACGGTTCCTGGCCTCGGCAGTCTAAGTCACGTTGTCTGATGTGCAGTCAGTCATTACTGCATTGAGTCTATTTTCAATCAGCAGAGAGATGAGAGAATTAATAAGTTTAGACTGCCTGATGTACAGAGGTACTTGGGGCATCCGGTACGTTGACCTTTTGTGTTTGTTTTTTATTTTAGTTCAACCAGCAAGGAGGTTGAAGAAAAAATATTATCAGATTTTCCCCCATCAACCCATTTGATGTGGGAATCCTCCTGCTGTGGAATTGTATTCTGACAGTGGGGAGCGGGGGCGCTGTCCCCCTAATCCATGTGCCTGGACCCTAATCTACATGTATGGCACTGGATGCAAAGATTTCAATGGAGTTTTTTAAGTGCATTATTAGAGCCTAAGGCTCTAATTTGTTTAAAAAAAGGGTGGGCGCAGAGTTGTGTGACATTAGTGAATAAATATTCACGAACGTCTTCCTGCTTCTTCCCCTGGCTAATCAGGGCCCACTTCCTGTTCGACCAGAAGGAGAAGCAATACCTGTGCAGGTTGGAGCAAGGAGCAGGTGAAGCTGGACTGACCGTCTTAATGTCTGTCCTGCGGCGGGGGGCATGGGGGGGTTGCTTTGTGATATTGAGCACTAGCCACCAATGACGGGAAGTCTTTTTTGCCACCAGAATACAATAATCAGTTTTGATGGCTATAGCTGTGGCACTGATCGTTCAGGAAAACACCCAAAGGGCTGGTTGTACACAAGTTGATTGATAGATGGACTGCTCATACATGGATTGAAATTACCAGATACTTCTTTGATTTGATCAGTAACCAGGGTTTACATTAAAGTGGTTCTAAAAACCTCCACAACCCCCCCCCCCCCCAAAAAAAAAGCCCTGCAAGACATAGGCATATGCTTTGCATACTAGCTCATTATGAAATACTTCCCTTAGGACGATGCCCTGGGTCAGCGCCTTCCGGGTTCGTAGGCTCCGTTGCTGTGATTGGCCAGAGCCTTGATTACGTCACTCCCTCGCATGCGTGTGGGTGCCGCCGGTCACAGCAGGGGCCCTGAAGAAACGGCACAAGTACTGGCTGGCCTCTAAATGGTTAGTCCAGTTGCTATGTTGGTGCACACTTACAGAAACAAAAAAAATAAATGGGTGGTCACACCTATGTGCTGTTAAAGCAGAGTTCCACCCAAAAGGGAAACTTCTGCTCATTTGTCTCCTCTCCCCCTCCAGTGCCACAATTGCCACCTTCCGGGGGGAGGGGGGACAGGATACCTATCAAAGACAGATATCCTGTTCCCACTTCCAGGAATCCGCGCTGCGGCCCTTGACATGACCCCGGGGCTCCCTCCTCCTCTCTCTGTCCCCAGGCCAGTAGGAGAGAGGAGCCTTGCCTCACCCATGCACAGTAGGGTTACTGGTGTGAAGCCATAAGGTTACACTGTCGGATTCCCTTTCCTGCAGTGGTGGTGGTGGCGGCATGCAATGCCGACATCCCGGGACTCCAGGACAGGTAAGTGTCCTATTATTAAAAGCCAGCAGCTGCTGTATGTGTAGCTGCTGGCTTTTAATTTTTTTATTTTTTTGGGGCGGAACAACGCTTTAAGGAATGCTCTGGCTTCTATATTTAGTAGTGCTACTGCTTTCCCATGCCTAAAGGCCCGTACACACGGTCAGACTTTTTGACAACAAACATGCAAATTAGCTGTTTTGGAGCAACATCCGACTGTGTGTACGCTCCATCGGACAAACTTTTTCTGTTTTCATCGGACTTTTGTTGGCTGTGCGAACGGACAAACTTTCTGGCAACAAAAGTCCGATGGAGCAAAGTCCGACCGTGTGTACACAAAAGCATCGGACTTTTGTACAAGGTACAAACACGCCATGCTCAGAACCAATGCAAAAGATCAGACTACAATACAGAAGTTCACCAAAGGTGGCGCTGGAGTCATTAAACGTCCTCTTTTAAAGCGGCGTCAGTACGTTGTGACGTCATTACGTTCGTGTTTGTTGTCAAAAAGTCCGACCGTGTGTATGCAATACAAACTTGTGGACCACGCCCTTTGTACAAAAGTCCATGGAAAAGTTTGTACAAAGTCCGACCGTGTGTATGAGGCTTTACACTTACATAAATGACAGTTGAGATGTTACCTGACATATGATATTATGAAACACTATGCATATCTTCTCTGAGTTTTGTATATTCGCCTGTATGACTAAAACATAGCTATTGTAGGGTTGGGAGTCTATATAAAACGTGATCGCATGTGAATATCTGATTGGTGTTTTGTACACATGTAAGCTCTTTGAGGGCAGGCACTATATAAATACCTGGAATAAATAAAAAAAATATAGAACATTCTTTCATGACCATTGTTTGACATTGTCTGTTCAAAACTTTTAAAATGCATTTATCTTTATACAATGTCTGACTTTGTGTTCTCCAGAAAAATGTGGTGGTGGCAGCCAACAAGGTCTCTAGTAAAGTAACGGCTGTGTCATTCTCGGAGGATAGCAGCTACTTTGTTACTGCTGGAAACAGACATGTCAAATTCTGGTATCTGGATGAAGCAAAGTCATCAAAGGTGAGTTGAGGGGTATAGGACTGGATGGATTACTATAGAGTGAATGGAGCTCTGTTTCAGAACAGCTTTCTCAAAGTTTATCTGTTTTTGACCTCATTAGAAGGAGGAACACAATATCCATTGTTTTACTAATTTACATGTTCATATGTGCATACATACCTCAAACAACCTCAATTAACTAAATATAAGCAGTTCACACAGCTCATATGATAAACTGCCTAAATAGAAGTAATATTCTGTGAGAACTACTTGCTAAATCGATGAGCAGACTTAAGCTTGCTATATACTTCTTTTTTTTTTTTTTTTTTTTTTTTTTTTAATGCAGAGGGTTGATTGAAAACCAAAACTAAGACTCCTCTATCCTCACAAACAAGATGGGCCGATGAATGCCCCCGCTAAGATATATTCTGACAGCAGCTGTCAGAATAAACCTATCAGAGGCTGCAGCCACAGATCACTAGAATATTCAGCATCACATACCTTCAACAGAAATAAATAAAATGTTGAAGTAGTTGTAAAGGCTGAAGGGTTTTACCTTTTATGCGTTCATTATGCAGCTCCCCCCCCCCCCCCCAATACTTACCTGAGCCCAATCTTGATCCAGCGATGTGCACAAGAGCAGCTGCTGTATCGTCTTTCTGCTGCTTCATTGGTTCAGACAGCAGCGGAAGCCATTAACGCTCGCTGCTGTCAATCACAGTCAGTGAGGAGGGGCGAGGCCAAGCCCTGCTCTGTGTATCTTATGGTAGGACCGAGAGTAGGGACCGGGAGTGTGCACTCGGCAGGTGGGAGGAGCCCAGACAGCCAGTGAGGAACCTGAGAAGAGGAGGATCCGGGCTTCTCTGTGCAAAACTATTGCACAAAGCAGGTAAGTATGACATGTTTACTATTTAAAAAAAAAAAAAAAAGTGAGCCTTTAGTTTCACTTTAATCTGCCTTTGTTGGGTTAGCCCACACACTAAATAACATTTAGCCAGGACCTGATAGATCATCTGAATTTTGATCAATGTGTGGCAAGCTTTTAGGGGTCTAGATAGTTTGATTTTTTTTTTTAAAGCAAATTTCAATATTAAACTTTTGCTTCATCCACTCCTGCCTTCCAGATGCTAAAACGCTGACCTGTCACATGAAGGCACCAATAAAGACTCGGGGGGGCAGGACCTAGCTTAAATGCCACCAGAAAAGTCTTACCTGCTTCAGTTTACAACTCTGAGGTTCATTTATAACAAATTGAGAATCACTCTCCGTTAGACACTAGTTTCTTCCACAGCTTGCTTCTTTGTTTTATTCTCACTTGTTTTAATAGCAGTTCCCACCCACATGTGGAAAGTTTCAGTGATGCTTTTAGTGACAGGAATATAGCAGTGTCTGAGTGTCTGCTACAACTGGGGTTTCCTGGGAGCATCAATGGTCCATTTAGCTGCTTTTAACACAAGAACTATGAAAGCAACTTCACATGCTCCTCCATGCTGCTGAAGACCACTACTAATATGTGTGTTTATTTTAGAATAACACAGAAGATGTAGAAGCTCAGACTACAGACACTTTATTGTAGCCTGCCTTGTGTTTATTTCTTTGCATTCTAAGCTGGCACAGGAGCTGGCACAGGAGCTGTGTGATTTCATGGTCTTCCTCTTGCCAGCTTATTCATGCCAGCCGATGTAGGAAACTTTCAGGGTGTGATCACTTCTGGCTAAACAGCGAGTACTGATGAAATTATTTTCTCAAAATACATAACAGGGCTTTATAGCATTTTCTTAATATTTGTTAAGAGCCTGTTGATGTTAGTACAGATGGAAATTGTAAAATAAATTAGTACAGTGATTCCTTGCTGTTGTTCATTCTGTGCATATGTAAGTGGCTGTGTGGTTGATTAAATTATTCTAATTGACTATTGAAAGTATTTACAGTTAGTGCTTTAAAGTGTAAAATACTGAAAATACATTATTTTTGTCTTTCAAATCTCTATAATCCCTATATGTCCACAAAGTCTTATAAGTCGTATGATATGCAAAAAACTTATAAACCTATAGTAAAGAATCTCATTCAACAATACAGTCTTGTGTAACATCCAGTACTTTAGCAGCGCTCTTGTCAGTCACTAACCGTGACCAGCATTCATACTGTATGTTATGATCATATGAGAAAAAATGCCGGCGTTGGTGATAAAGCGTCGCTTTTAGTGACAGGAACTGGAACTGCCTCTATGATCGTTCTTATGGTGCACAGAGTGCCGGCTGGAAATAATGATATCTGAATGATACCTCTATCTGCAGACATCATTCAGATATCCCCTCACAAAGTCAAAGACGCCATTTTTGCTATGGCCCGGTAGGGAAGTGGTTAAAGGAAGGTAGCGATTATGGTCGGTGGGCTTGAAATACACCTTAGTCTCTAATCTATGATCATGTCTGTACACATTTGCATTCTAGAAGTCAATCTGATCATTACTCCACTGTTGGTCTTCCCAATCTCCCATAAAGAGGTTTGCAATCGTGGCGCAAATTTTATGCCCATAGCAACTCGTCTCTTGGTCGTTGAACCAAAAAATTATAGGAAAGGAAAAAATCAAGTTCATTTTGCAAAAATACTTTCTGAATATGGGGTAGATCATCTCTTTTGCTTAAAGCCCAATTAAGGGACAGCAAAGCATCATCATGTTATAATACTTTGTACAGTGATGATACATCTGCTGTAACTAAATATACTTTACCTCTGCCTGTTAATTCTACTCTCTGTAAAAATTGTAAAAATTCCTTAGTATTTTTAAGATGGGCCCTTTCCAAAATGCTATTCTGGAGGAATTGAACAACATATTGCCCCATGAAGTTACAGGAGCTCATATTAAGGAAAAACAAAAAAATTGCGAATTTGGAAAATAAGATTGACAACTTACAGCTACAGCTGGATAGTTGCTATGGGCGTGAAATTTACGCCCAGTATTACAAACCTCTTTATGGGAGATTGGGAAGACCAATTTTGTTTTCGGAAGGATGAGAGATGAACTGATGTTTTACAGATGGTTCATTGATGATGTGTTCTTCATATGGGCAGGATCAGAATCATCGCTCAGTGAATTCATGGAATATTTGAATAATAATAAGAATAACATCAAATTATCAAGTCAGTGGAGTAAAGATCAGATCAACTTATTTCTTGGATGTAAGTGTGTACAGACATGATGATAGATTATTAGAGACTAAAGCCGCGTACACACGGGCGGATTGTATGGCCTACTTAGTCCGCCGAAACACATTTCAGCGGACAGTCCGCTCGTGTGTGGGCTTCAGCGGACTTTTTCAGCGTGCAGTCTGGCGTACTAAGTATTTCGTAATTTCCGTAATATTGTCCGTCATACTTTGGTTTCAGCGGACAATCCGCTCGTGAGTAGGCTAGTTCGACGGACTAAGAATGGCGCATGCTCAGAAAGGATTTACACGGCGGAAGGTTGCATTGCTGTGTATTGGACTTCCTATTTCTAGTCCCATCGTACGTGCTGTATACGTCATCGCGCAAGCTTTCAACGGACTGTTTGGCTATCCGTGTGTGGTCAAGTCCGTTCATTCGAAAGTATGACGGACTGTCCGTCGGATTGTATGACGGACTAAGTAGGCCATACAATCCGCCCGTGTGTACGCGGCCTAAGGTGTATTTCCAGCCCATCGACCGTAATGGCTACCTTCCTTTATATTTCAATATTTTTATTAAAGGTTTTCAGTACAATACAAACAAAAGTCTCATTAATGCAGCAAAGTATTACATCAAGCACAATGCACAATGGGCTAACGCACCGGTCAGTTCCGCAGACATGCTGGCGGCAGCGAAATAGGTGCCTTATCTAATAACCCCGGATCACATAGGATCCCATCTGCCGAAGCTGTTACCTCTAGAGAGATATAAATATCCAATCGTGCAGCTAGCACCGCTAAATGAGAGTTGTAGGCTACCTTCCTTTAAATGGTGGACATCATCCCCTTTGGTTAAGAAATATCCTCAAAGGCCAAATTATGAGAGTAAAAAGAAACACTTCCACCACTAGTGACTGATAGTGATTTGTGGATATAGGATGCAATCCGCAGTATTTGGATAAAAGTGGTAGATGACGTATTGGTACATCCTTGAGAAAACCAGTTTGAGTGATGTAGGCCCCCATAGGAACAATGAAAGTCATGAGTGGGGTTTCATTTCAGGTTTTTACTCAAAATATAAAGAAGTGGAAGCGATTTTTGGGGCACACAGGCATATATTATTATGTTTAGATAGAACACTTAAATCTGTACTCCCAGCTACCCCTAAAATAATATACAGAAAGGCCCCTAGTTTTAGGGATAAGGTGTTAAACAAAAGTATTGGATCCACCCCCAGACCCTCATCCTTTTGGATAGGGATGGGTTCTTTGCATGTAGGAAGTGTAAGGCATGCAGAGGATTTGCCATGACAAAGAGAGGTTCACTTCTGCTTGGGGATTATATTACATGCGATACTAGTCCTGTAGTACGCCTTAGAATGCCCTTGTGAGAATTCGGATTGCGGAGCATATCCAGAATATTAAATTGGGTTTAACCACTTGCCGACCGCCTCACGCCGATGTACGTCATCAGAATGGCACGGGCAGGCATAAGCACATATATGTACGTCCTTTGCCTCCCGCGGGTCGGGGGCCCGATCGGGCCCCCGCCCGGTGCCTGCGGCGGTCGGTTTTCGTTCGGGAGCGATCCCGGACGAGGGGACGGCCATTCATTCATGGCCACCCCCTCGCGATCGCTCCCGACGAATGGAAATCCCCGGTGACATCACTTCCTCTCCTGTAATGTAAACACAGGAGAGGAAGTGATGTATTCTCTCCTCCGTGTCGGTATTTTTCGTTCCGACACGGAGGAGAGCGGATCAGTGAGTTGCACCAACACATCCCACACACAGTAGAACATGCCAGGCACACTCACACCCCCCCTTTACCCCCCGATCACCCCCCCAATTACCCCTGCCCCCCAGTCACAGTGACACCAATGTCATTTTTTTTTTTTTTTTTTTTTTTTTGCATTGGTGTCATTTGTGACTGTAATAACTGTTAGGGCAGTTAGGGTTAGCCCCCTTTAGTTCTAATGTACCCCCCTAACCCCCCCAATAAAGGTTTAACCCCGTGATCACCCCCCGTCGCCAGTGTCACTAAGGCTGGGTTCACATTGCAGCGGTTTATGAGAACGAATGTGATTCGCACCGCACTGCAGTGCAAATCACATCCGATCTCTGTGCGATTCGAGTTCAGCCATTCGCCGCACCCGCCGCACCCGCCACACCCGCCGCACCCGCCGCAAATTCGCACGGGACCCTTTTTTTGGCCCGCAGCAGAATCGGATCGCATGGGTGTTCACACCATGCGATCCGAGTTTGCAGATCGCACTGCGATATGCGAACTGATCTGGGGGTGTCAGTAACATTTCACTGACACTCCCAGCAGTTCGCATAGGGCAGTGTGAACTGCCGCCGGGAGGCATGCGATGCGGGAACCCGCCGCGGATTCGCGGCGTTTCCGCATCGCTCCAGTGTGAACCCAGCCTAATAAGCGATCATTTTTCTGATCGCCGTATTAGTGTCACAGGTGACGCTAGTTAGGCAGGTAGGTATTTAGGTTCGCCGCAGCTTTTTATAGCGCTAGGGACCCCCATATACTACCGCATAAAGCCCCCTGATTGCCCCCTAGTTAACCCTTTCACCAGTGATCACCATATAACTGTTACAGGTGACGCTGGTTGGTTAGTTATTTTTTTATAGTTTCAGGGCACCCGCCATTTATTACCTAATAAAGGTTTAACCCCCTGATCACCCGGCAGGTGTCATTTGTGACTAATAACTGTTAGGGCAGTTAGGGTTAGCCCCCTTTAGTTCTAAGGTACCCCCCTAACCCCCCCAATAAAGGTTTAACCCCGTGATCACCCCCCGTCGCCAGTGTCACTAAGGCTGGGTTCACATTGCAGCGGTTTATGAGAACGGATGTGATTCGCACCGCACTGCAGTGCAAATCACATCCGATCTCTGTGCGATTCGAGTTCAGCTATACAGATAGTATGGCTGAATTCGTGTCGCACCCGCCGCAAACTCGCACGGGACCCTTTTTTTGGTCCGCAGCAGAATCGGATCGCATGGGTGTTCACACCATGCGATCCAAGTTTGCAGATCGCACTGCGATATGCGAACTGATCTGGGGGTGTCATTAACATTTCACTGACACTCCCAGCAGTTCGCATAGGGCAGTGTGAACTGCCGCCGGGAGGCATGCGATGCGGGAACCCGCCGCGCATTCGTGGCGTTCCCGCATCGCTCCAGTGTGAACCCAGCCTAATAAGCGATCGTTTTTCTGATCGCTGTATTAGTGTCACAGGTGACGCTAGTTAGGCAGGTAGGTATTTAGGTTCGCCGCAGCTTTTTATAGCGCCAGGGACCCCCATATACTACCGCATAAAGCCCCCTGATTGCCCCCTAGTTAACCCTTTCACCAGTGATCACCATATAACTGTTACAGGTGACGCTGGTTGGTTAGTTATTTTTTTATAGTTTCAGGGCACCCGCCATTTATTACCTAGTCTCACTAGTGTACCCCTAAATTTAGGGGTGTCTACTTTCTAAAATGGGGTCATTTGGGGGGGGGGGGTTTGTGCCATCTTGGCATTTTATGGCCTTCAAAACTGTAACGCCCTTAGAAAGCCTGAAGGCGGTGCTTGGTTTTTGGGGCCCCGTACGCGGCTAGGCTCCCAAAAAGTCCCACATATGTGGTATCCCCGTACTCAGGAGAAGCAGCAGAATTTATTTTGGGGTGTCATTTCACATATGCCCATGGCATGCGTGAGCAATATATCATTTAGTGACAACTTTGTGAAAAAAAAAAAAAGTTTGTAATTTTCCCGCAACTTGTGGCAAAATATAAAATATTCCATGGACTCAACATGCCTCTCAGCAAATAGCTTGGGGTGTCTACTTTCTAAAATGGGGTCATTTGTGGGGGTTTTGTGCCATCTTGGCATTTTATGGCCTTCAAAACTGTAATAGGTAGTGAGAAGTGAACTCAAAAAATTACGCCCTTAGAAAGCCTGAAGGCGGTGCTTGGTTTTCGGGGCCCCGTACGCGGCTAGGCTCCCAAAAAGTCCCACATATGTGGTATCCCCGTACTCAGGAGAAGCAGCAGAATTTATTTTGGGGTGTCATTTCACATATGCCCATGGCATGCATGAGCAATATATCATTTAGTGACAACTTTGTGAAAAAAAAAAAAAAAAAAAAAAAGTTTGTAATTTTCCCGCAACTTGTGGCAAAATATAAAATATTCCATGGACTCAACATGCCTCTCAGCAAATAGCTTGGGGTGTCTACTTTCTAAAATGGGGTCATTTGTGGGGGTTTTGTGCCATCTTGGCATTTTATGGCCTTCAAAACTGTAATAGGTAGTGAGGCGTGAAATCAAAAATTGACGCCCTTAGAAAGCCTGAAGGCGGTGCTTGGTTTTCGGGGCCCTGTACGCGGCTAGGCTCCCAAAAAGTCCCACATATGTGGTATCCCCGTACTCAGGAGAAGCAGCAGAATTTATTTTGGGGTGTCATTTCACATACGCCCATAGCATGTGTGAGCAATATATCATTTAGTGACAACTTTGTGTAAAAAAAAAAAAAAAATTTTTTTTTTGTCATTATTCAATCGCTTGAGGCAAAAAAATAAAATATTCAATGGGCTCAACATGCCTCTTATCAATTTCCTTAGGGGGTCTACTTTCCAAAATGGGGTCATTTGGGGGGGTTTTGTACTGCCCTGCCATTTTAGCACCTCAAGAAATGAGATAGGCAGTCGTAAACTAAAAGCTGCGTAAATTCCAGAAAACGTACCTTAGTTTGTAGATGTGACAACTTTTGCGCAAACCAATAAATATACAATTATTGACTTTTTTTTTACCAAAGACATGTGGCTGAATACATTTTGTCCTAAATGTATGACTAAAATTGAGTTTATTGGATTTTTCTAATAACAAAAAGTAGAAAATATCATTTTTTTTCAAAATTTGCGGTCTTTTTACGTTTATATCGCAAAAAATAAAAATCGCAGAGGCAATCAAATACCATCAAAAGAAAGCTCTATTTGTGGGAAGAAAAGGACGCAAATTTTGTTTGGGTACAACATTGCATGACCGCGCAATTACCAGTTAAAGCAGCGCAGTGCCAAAGTGTAAAAAGACCTCTGGTCATTTACCAGCAAAATGGTCCGGTCTGAAAGTGGTTAAAGGACCACAGTGTCTCATTAAATTTTAAACTTTTCCATAACCAGGACCCTTCAGGCTTAAAATTTTGGGGTGTTGATCGGGTTAAACCAATGTGAAGAGGTTGCAACATAGTGATTGGATTATCTAAACGTGAAACACACTGGATTTACCTGACAGATACACTTGCACCTAAAGGGTTAAATGTAGAACTTGATATTAATTGTTTTATTAGTGATTATTGACATTATCTATTTTGGTTGTGATACATGTATTAAAGCTCCAAGTATACAGGATTATTTTTTAAATTGTAGATTTTTTTAGTTGTAGCAATGTATAAATTTGAGTATGACTGATTCATTAATTATAGGATTGTTATCTGATAGGGTCTACGTTATGAATTGAAAAGATAAGGATGTGTATACTTTGTTTTTGGTTTCTTTAAAAAACAAACAAAAAAAAAAACACTTAAACATACATTGGTCTTACACGGTGTCAATGTGATCCTTGCAGGGATCTCTCCATTACATTATCAGTCATAGACATCAGGCATGAGATATAGAATATAATTATAGTTACATTGGCACAGTTCACTGGGTCACGAGATAGGGCTATTTACAGTTGTATATGATATAGTAACACATTTTAGATTTATTGTGTGCACTCGACACCTGCTTGGGAGCTATTTTGTAATCAGAATCTACTAGGAGGCCTCTGAAGCAGTGGAGGGATCTGCCAGCCATTTAGACCAGACCTTGTCCTATTTGTTGGGGCAACCTCTGTTGCCGTAGGTGTCTTTATAAAGAGGTAGGTTATTGTTAATTAGTTGCTTCCACAGGGAGAGAGGAGGGGGGTTGGTTTGCGCCAGCTAAGTGCTATGGCTTTGCGGGCATAGAACAGGAGCAATCCCACCAGCGTGCGTCCTGCCACCGTAGGAATTAGTTGTTCTATCAGGCCTGGCATGAAGATTGACTTTGATGGTTGTATTGGCACAGAGGTGATTTGTGTGATAAAGTCTAATATCTCCCTCCAGTACCTGACGATTGCCGTGCAGGTCCAGAAAATATGGATGAAGTCCCCAGGAGTCCCACCACAGGATGTGTATACTTTTAATCATGTTTACAGATCTTTAGATTATTTATACAAAATGCATTGATTGCTAGTATATATCTGAAGGCCTTTTTTACTTGGCTCCATTTTGTTAACCTGTATGTGTTGATTCCGCTGCTATTGTGCACGAGTGATTGGAGCGGTTTGCTACACGCGGGGTTAATGGGCTGGGTGGAAAGCAGTCAAATACCGGGACACTGCGCCGTAAGGTCACACACTCAGACGAAGTCGTAATGACGACGTGCATCGGAGCGTGACCTTACAGCAACCGGAAATGACGTTTGCATGTCACCACCAGGAAGAGACAAGAGTCTGCTGATTTAACCGATATTGGTTTGCCCTCATTTCCACAAATTGGTGAAAACGCTTTCTATTTTATATGCTTAGTGTTGTTTTAATGATGGTAAGTGCAATATTAAGGAGGTTGGGGTTGCAATAAATGCTAAAACAGGATCACGCTATGTGGAGTTTTTCTTCCTATGTTCCATTACTCATGGAGTGATTTGCAGCTCTAAACCTTGCCTGTTCTTTGGATGCCATCCCTTTGCGTTTCTTAAGGGTGGGGTGTTATATTGATTTCTGGTGAGTTTGAAACGCGCAATGTGGAGCTTGGTGTATGGTGCACACAGATTAACATCTACTAGGATCAACACCTGCCTTCGGAACTTTCATTCACCAGTGTCATCCATTTAATTTCTCATATGATCATAACATATGAATGCTGGTCACGATTAATGACTGACGAGAGCACTGCTAAAGTACTGGATGTTACATGAGACTGTGTTCTTGGATTAGATTCTTTACTATAAGTTTAAGTTGTATGATACGTATAGATGAGGGCAGGAAGTGATTAGCTGATCCAAAGATATAGGCAGCTGAAATTAATTTTTTTTTTTTTTTTTGTTTGTTCTACAGTCAAACTTAAAAATGCCCTCTTTGGCAATTAAAGTTTATTTATTGGACAAGTCAGCCCATCATCTTAAAGGATCAATAGAAAATCTTGACTACGGTTACCTATCTTTGAGAATAAATATTTAAATTTTATAGCCATTTTCAATGCAGTAACTTGTTTCAAGTTTAGTGAACCTTGTACCTTTTTCATAATCGTAATCTCTGACCTGGAATCTGAGGTGTCTTTGGGAAAATATTTCATATTAATATTATACAATTTTTAAGGTGTTTATGCATATAGGTGTATGTGAATAAATATATATATATAAAGATTTCGTTCATATTTATTGGAATTATAATTATTATTTCAGGTGAACTCTACCATTCCACTGTTGGGGCGCTCTGGCTTGTTGGGTGAGCTCAGGAACAACTTCTTCACAGATGTTGCATGTGGCAAAGGCAAAAAATCGAGCAGTACTTTCTGTATAACATCTTCTGGCCTTCTATGTGAATTCAATGATCGTCGATTGCTGGACAAGTGGGTGGAACTCAGGGTGAGTGTGGGCAGTATGTGTGTTTGTTTTACAGAAATACACCTGATTCAAAGCTTACATGAAGATTGCTCAACCAACCCATCTAAGTGGAATGAGCTGGAACAGTTTTGCCACCCTCGGAGGACTTCCAGCTGCCCTTTCTGCGAAAATGGGAATCGGACTTGGGTGGAACTTTTCCATTAGTGCAACAAAACAACATAGCCCGCTTTGACTTAAAATCCTCAATTTTCACAAAAGTGCAGGAAACGAACTTCAAGATTTTTTCCCAGTGGTACCGTACCCCATTCCTCCTCATCAGATGCTTCCTGAACGCTTTTGACTGATGCCGGTGCTGTCAGGAATGTGGGACGTTGTTACTCATTTTCTGGTATTGCTCAAAACTAACTTTTTGGAAAGAGGACCGGAAGATTACTCAAAAATGTACAGACTAAGATTCCTGTAGGTCCAGCCTTCTTCTTGTTGCATGTCTCCAAAATCCCTGCCAAAATTTACAAGAAAGCCATTCTTCGCAATCTTCTGAATGCGGCCAAACCCTGTATCCCCCTTACCTGGAAACACACAGCCTCTGTCAGCTGTACATTATTGTAGCAAAAGACAACTCTTCGAAGTATTGACTCTTGGGGGAAGGGGGTGAATACCTATGCACATTCAAGATGTGTCACAATAAAAATTATATTGCACTTTTAAAGTCATAGGCATGTTGTGCACATCACATGGTACAAAGCCCCAAAAATTAATTTCAGCAGGTTTTAATGACAAGAAAAAAATGGAGGGGGGGGGGGGGGGTTGTCACTATATTATATCCCTTGTCCAAACAATCATCTTTAGTGCCCCAAAATAATTTACAGTTCACTAGTGGTGCTTTGATTGGTGGCCTGGCTTTGGGTTGAAGTCCTAGAAGCTGAGGCAGACTAAAAGCAAGCTCAGACAGAGCACTAAAAATACTTTTCTGAATGTGAGAGATAATGGCAGACACATTTTCAGATTTTGTGATGGCAGAATTTGTAGTTTCAGACATTCAAAAAGGGTGGCAGGTTTGTTATTTCTAAATGTGAATGGTAATGCTCAAAATATTTGCTATGCGGTAGATAGTTCATTGTGAATGCCATAGGTAAAAGACAGGATTCATATATTTTAGTCAGCATTGGTAATCTAGCCTACATGCATGATTTGTGAATGCTAACAGTTTCTGTTACATGTTTGTTTCATTTATATTTCTAAATTTCTTGACCCTTTTCTAAACAGACCACCATAGCCAGCTGCATATTGGTGAGCCAGGATTATATTTTCTGTGGCTGTGCAGATGGAACGGTGCGCATCTTCAACCCAAGCAATTTACACTTTCTTAGCACTATGCCAAAGCCACACTGCCTGGGTGTAGATATTGCTACTATCACTGAAGCCAGGTGAGCACAAATGGAAATATTTATACATTTAACAGACATATCTTTGTTTTTAACATTATGATTTTCTTTAGGCATTGTTTTATGCTGCTGGAAATTTTGCTTGGTTCAAGTTTGTTTATCATACAATAAAAAAATCAATCCAGCAAAAAGGTATTTAATTTATAGGTGTTGGCTCCTTACTTCCTATGTTCTTGGATATTCCAACAGTGATCTCCCTATTATAACCCCTAAGTTCCCCATTCACACCTGAGCTTTTGTAGCTTGAAGCTTCAAACTGCTTAACATCCTAAATCCCATGTATTTAAATGATGGATGTTCGCATACTGTATGAGTGCTCAGACATCTGTCGCCTAACTATTTGGGAGCTTTTGATGTTCCTGCTTACTTTTTCATGTTCCTGCTTCTCCTGTTGGTCTCCGTGTTCTAGAATTACTGGAAGGAAAAAAAATATAATTAAATGTAAAAGTTGGGCACTCTCATACTGGTACAGGTGTGCAAACCCTGGAACAGATAATGAACCAGTTACGTCCCCAGATATATAGGAAGCTGTTAGGTAGTGGAAGCAACCAAAAATCTACTGAAAACTACAATACATGTTTTGGGTGATCTGACCTTTCAGTGGCGCTTATTCAGGAGTCTGTGCCTATGTATGCAGAGGGAGCTGTATGGGTGCTCCTAAATTATAAGTATCCAGTTGTATGATGTGAAAGTGTACCCTAGTCTCAATATCTTCTGACACTCTGTGCTGATTCTAAACTCAACCGTGGGGGGGGGGGGGGATTAAAACATCTGTCAGGCTTTAATAGGTGTCCCTATTCAACGGATTTCTTTTTTATTTTACTTAATTTTTGCTTCCTGCTCTGTTTGACCCACATCAGATTGGGTAGTAAGTGAGAAGACATGTCCATCATGACTCCACAAATGTCTCATCAAGGATTAGACACAGGGGAAGGAATTCCTATGGTCCATTATAGCAGGAATGTTTGAATTATGAGGGACCGGTATAAGTTTATGGTGGTTTGTAATTTCTGACAAAATGGGGGGCAGGAAGGATTACACTGGTTGCGGGGTTGGCAATGTAGGCAACACCCCGTGCTGCTTCTTTGCATTCAGGAACTCTTGTCTTGGTTCTCCTATTTGTAGAATATTGGGATTAAAGACAGATTTGGTAACTTTTAATGTTTGTTTCTTTATTGCTATTTTGCTTTATTAAGTTTATTATTCCAGTTACAAATACATTGTACTTGCATGTTGGGTTGAGCAATAGATTCCTGGAGTGGAATTAATAAATGAGAGCAAAAAGCTGTAAAAGACAAAATGAGAAACGATGGGGTTTATTTACTAAAGGAAAATCCACTTTGCACTGCAAGTGCACTTGGAAGTAAAGTCACTGTAGATTCGAGGGGGACATGCAAGGAAAATTAAAAAAAACTGTAGTTTAGCTTGCACATGATTGGATGATAGAATCAGCAGAGCTTCCACTCATTTCAGATCTACCCCTTAGATTTAGAACGATTGCATTTCCAAGTGCACTTGCAGTGCAAAGTGGATTTGCCTTTCGTAAATAACCCCCTATGGGAAGAAAGGACATATAATAGGCTGTAATTCAAGTGATATGAGAGACCACTGAATATTGGTTCGCCTTTCAAGCTGATGGACTTCTGTGTATTGTTGATGGGGACGTGCATAACCTCATTCTGTATTGTTAGCAGTGCGGTTTCCCAGGCCTCGAAGTCATGATATTCACTATTCTTGCATTCTGTTTTTGTTTTACAATGAATTTGCATATATTATAAATGCATTCGCTGGCTCAAACCCCGAGCAGAGTGAATGGAATTCAGGCCAGTCATTCCTGCTGAAATTTTCATAAGAACAGTCATTCTTTTGATCCATATCTCTGCCTGTGGGTTCCTTCTCTCCTGACCCCCAGCCCACAGCTGTATGGTTTGACTTTCAATAGATCATGTGTTTCAGTCACTAGACCTCTGGTGTTTTTTAATTATTCAGTTGGCCTCTGTATTTCTGCTGGCTTGTCTTTCAACTGCATATACAGACAGTTCATCTATCCTATTAGATTTCTTTCCTCTCTAGTATAACAAGTCTAAAGGGCTCTTAGAAAATACGGTATTTCACATCTAAGAAAAGTCAGTACTTTGCCATAGGCTTTAAGTAAATGATAGAGGAGCAATGACATTATTTCTGTAATGGAAACCACCACACCTAGCCCTTGACTTAGAGACCAATGTGTTATAAAATAAAACATTCTGCAGTTTACACTATGCTTTTTTATATGAAGACCCTAGTAACTCGGATGTAGATTCATTCTTTGCTTTAATTTAGTAACAGTAAAAGAAAGGGGGAAAAAAATTTAAAAAGTAAACAAATGCAGCCACCACACGCAAGGACTGGTAAGCTGGAATAGATTAGATTTGTGTTGTTTGGTTTGTATTTGCATTACATTGAACTTGTATAATGTCTGAAACAAGCCCGTTAGTTTACCCAGGGTTGGGCAATCTACCTGTCCACATGTGACATCTCTGTGCCAATCACAAAGCACCAGCACTGTCACATGGATTGAGTCCATGCTTCTCTATACCTGAAAGTACCAGTATTTTCTTTCCCTCCCAATAGATATTTGGAGTGGTGGGGAAGTGGAATAAAGGTGAGTAGGCTGCTGAAGGAAATCTAAAAGCAAGTCCTTAAAGCGGAGTTCCACCAAAAGCTCCGCTTATCTGCTGTTTAGACAGGTACTCATCCCCACTTCCGGGTTATCGCGCTGCAGCTTAATCATTCGGAAGTTCGGTCCCCCTCATCCTTCCCCTGCTGCTGGCCCATTCAGAAAGCACAGCACACATTAGGAACTGGCTGTGGAGCCACAAGGTTTCACTGCCAGTTTCCCTTACTGGCAGTGGCCGCACCGGAGAGCCGATGGAAATATCGTCTGGGGTGCCAATATCGCTGGCTTCCAGGACAGGTAAGTGTCCTAATATTAAAAGTCAGCAGCTACAGTATGTGTAGCTGCCGACTTTAACTTTTTTGCTGGGGGGTGGGTGGAACTCCACTTTAAATAGGACCAGTTGCAGTTGGACCTATGTATTCGATTTAGGGGGAATCTATTAAGGTTTTGAGTCAATTTAATTCTACTTTAGAGATTAAACCTTTTTTTAAAACAATGTTTTAGATTTTTTTAGAGCAGTATTAAACCCAAAAAGAAAAATGTAGTTTATTGCCACTTACCTTTCCTTGGAATGTGGTGGCTGCATTTGTTTTTTGCTTTTCTCCCCCTTTTATTTCACCCAGCCAATAACACACTTCCTGTCTGAAGCCTCATACACACTATCAGATTTTCTGCTGATTTTTTTTCCTTCAGATTTATCAAAACCATATAATATGAGGTCAAACCTTAGGAGTTTCAATGTGTATACAATCAGGCAGGCCCTTGCACTACTTGGTTTTGGTAAATCTGAAAACAAAAATCAGCAGAAATTCTGATAGTATGTATGGGGCTTTAGGGTGTCTGCATTGTGCATGAAGTAGTAAAGCGAACACAGTTAGGCAGCAGCATTGTCAGTCTGTGGAGAGGGTAGTGTTAAATCAGCAGATTTGTCAGGATGCTCCTGCTGGAAGACTAGCGTTCAATTAGCGCATACGGCAAATGAGTGCAGGGCTGATCTGTACACTCTGGCGCAGCAGGGACGATCCTTGTATCCACATTGTGTGTGTGTGTGTTTTTTTTTTTTTTTAAACATATAACTCATGATGTATTACCCTGCTTTAGACTGGGATTCACCTTAATTTCCGTACTGTTGTTGTCAATAGTACGGGAAGCGAAAAGGAAATGTCTCTAACTAGCACAGCTATAGAAAAGCAACATTTTTTGTAGCGTGGAGAGGGGGATTTGATGTCAGTTTGAGCCTGGGTTCACACTGCTGCGATCTCAGAGGTCGCATGTGATTTGGACCCAGACTGCGGATGCCGATCCAATGCGATCTCTGAGCAATGCAAGTTCACCCATATAGTTGTATGGGTGAACTCACATTAGATTCGCACATAAAATAGTGCTGCAGAGTTGTTTTTTCCTGCACTAAAATCTGATCGCATGGGTGTTCTCACCTATGCGATCTGATTCCTGTGCGAGTTCATAGTGCGATCTGTGAACAAAA